>NC_080571.1:62742171-64017171 GCF_030247185.1 Malaya genurostris
ACTCGTTCAGATGAAATCAGCTTCGGAGCGAAATGTACGAATAAGCAGTTCTGGCCACGCGACACGCCAGATTACCGAAAAAAAAAAAAACAAGGAAGGAGGGTAATTATAATCGAAACAATCATTTCCGACCCGGGAAAGGTTCGACCCGACCTCGTAAATCATTCCCCCATCGGGTTGACGGCCCGAGTGAACAAATATCAAATAAATATAATTTAAATTGTTTAAGTAAGACCGATGGCCGATAGCAGGAAAATAAATAGGAAAAACAACGGACACAATTGTTGATCGTGTTGGGAGTTGGATCGGGGAACAGGAAGAAAAAAAACCTATCAGCAAAAAAACAAATGGGACGATGAAATTTATTACGACAGGAAATAAATTGCTGGCCGGCTGTAATCGGAAACGAAAGGTGAATCTGTTCGTTTCTGTTGGTGGACGCGTTGAGCAGTGCTTGGCACACGTTCCATCAATCATCTGTTTACGCATTAAATACACCTTTGCGCGCACGGGAATTACTTTGAGGTCGGTCAGATCCCGCGGCGGTGTTTCAATTACTGATTTCCACTCCATCGTTTTCGATGGGAAAGGACAGTGAAAATAATGTGCAACAAATTTTCTCAACTATAGCAGTACTGATTACGATTTAAGAGTTCAGTATTTCGGTTTCATACAATTCGGGTTCTACTTCCAGTACCAGAATGTGAAAATTTTCAATTTCAGGGATATATTTTCAAACATTATAACGAAAACAGAATCCTATCCTTCGAACTAGTCGTTAGTAATTTATTCCGTATTCAATTTAATAGCGTTTTTTTCGATGGAACTTTAACTACACAACAAATTTTAAAGGCTGCCAGTAACGTTCCACTCCGTTCATCGATTGGTCCTCACCCTAGGATTACGACTGCTGCCGTTAACAAAGCGTGTTTAAAGCTGAAACCATCTTCAAGTGCAGGTCCTGATGGTGTACCGTCACTAGTCTTAAAAAAATGCTCTAGAAGCCTTCTTGTATCACTGGCGATGCTGTTTAATATCTCTCTTCAACGCGGAGTTTTTCCAGAGTCATGGAAGATTTCTTATGTTTTTCTTGTTTGGAAGAATTGTCCCACATTTCAAACTATCGAGGAATTGCCGCTTTATGTGCCGTATCAAAACTATTAGAAACAATAGCACAGGATTTATAGTTAACAACTGCTCCATATATATATATATGTGATACTCAACATGGATTTATGCCAAAACGATCTACGTCCATCTCGTTTCATAAACGTCTTATATCATTCGTTCACTGCAAGCACAACATCAAGTAGACGTTATTTATATGGATTTTTCCGCAGCTTTCGACCAGATTAATCACCAGATAGCAGTTGCCAAGATCGATAGGCTAGGATTCAGCGGATCATTCCTTAATTGGCTTGAATCATACCTGACGGGTCGCAGTATGTCAGTGAAAATAGGTGACTGTGTCACTTCGTCATTCTTCGCAAGCTCCGGAGTCCCCCAAGGAAGCCATCTGGGGCCGTTCATATTTCTTATATATCTCAACGATTTGAATTTTTCGTTGAAGTGCATTAAGCTATCTTATGCCGATGATTTTAAGCTATTTCATCTCATCAATAATCCTGATGACACCGGTTTCTTGCAGTCGCAATGAAATGTATTTCTGAATTGGTGCAACGTTAACAGGATGGTGCTAAATGCATCAAAAAGTTTCATCATTTCTTTCTCTCGTAAAAGAACAACGATCACGTATGATTATACTATTTCGCAAAAAGTTCCTAAAACGGGAGTCAACAATCAAGGATTTAGGAGTGTTACTGGATTCTAAACTTAATTTCAAAGATCATGTAGAATATACAATCTCATTTTTCGCATTTCAAAAAATTTTGACAACATATATTGTTTGAAACCGTTATATAGTGCATAAGTTCGCTCGACCCTTGAGTACGCTGTCGTTGTTTGGGCACCGTATTATCAAACTGATAAGCTGGGAATTGAAGCTGTTCAGCGGAAATTTGTCGTTTCGCTTTGCGCCGTCTGCCATGGAGAGATGCATCAAATCTTCCTAGCTACGAAAATCGATGTAGACTCATAAATCTCGATTTGTTATCTGTTTGCCGGGATACCATCAAAGCTGTTTTCGTTGCGGACTTAATCCAATCCCGGATTGATTGCGCAGATCTCCTACAACTGCTGAATTTTGACATCCATCGTCGTAATTTGCTATTCAATCCTTTTCTCCGAGTTCCTCGCGCTAGAACTAACTACGGTTTCAATGATTTCAGTATGTGTCGCTTATTTCACCTAGAAATACTGTCAGAAACCTATTTATTGGGTTCTTTTACTGCTAACCTTATTAGTTTTACTATTCGAATACCGTTTAAACATACATGACTAACGTTAGCGTTGAAGTTTTTGATTAGGTTAGTGATAGGACAAGATAAGACAAGATGATTGTCACCTGTCAGATTAGTATTTGTCTGGAACCGTTAATATTTTATTTTCATTCAACCCCCATTCCGTCTCTCCATCATCTTCATTTGAAACTAACTAGATTCGCTCGCCTAAATTAACCTGGTCGTTATTTCCTCTTTTTTCTGTCTTACACCATCTTTTTGATAACTAATTAGATCTACATTCCGATTCCAACATCGTCATTTTTTTCTGTCTTCCACCATCTGTTTGATAACTAATTAGATCTACATGCTGATTTCAACCCCGTCGTTCGTTTTCGCTCGTTTAGCACCCCCTACACCAACCCTTGTTGTCAATTTACCTAACCACTTTTCTCCTCGCTCTCTCACCTTCTAAGTAAGAGTACTAATACTGCTATGCTATAATGTCATCAACTAGTTATAGTGTTATAAATTTAGTTTTAATTGTAGTGTTAGGCCTAAATGTATCTGTGGGATCATTGTTATCTGTTGATACAAATGATAAGGAGGTTTTATGCCTATTGGAGAGAGAGATTGATAAATTTCATCTCCACCGGGCTTTCCCTTACTCCAAATAAATAAATAAATAAATAAATAAATAGTCAACATCTATAGTAAAAAGCATTAAACAAACCAAATCATTCGTTTGAAAACATTTCATTTGACTTCCATGGAAAGCTGCATACAATAACTAGTTACTAGGGAATGAACATTCAATACCTGAACCAAACTGTGAAATGTTTTTAAATGTTTAAGTTTTGGTCATAAATCTATCATCGATCGTTTTTTCCATTGAAAAATAAGTTAGTTTTCCAATTTAGGAAACATTTTCGTCTCAAGTTTTACTGTTCGTAGTGATTCTGAATATTTACTAATTGATCCGTCTCAAAACGGGATCACTATTTCTCATAATTACAGCACTACTCAATGATGGATTACATTATAATTAGTAAAGTTGACAAACAACTAATTTGATTGTATTTTGTTTTCACCTCATTTTGTATCGCAAGGATGCCAAGTTTTTTCATAATGCTATGAAAATTGTGCCATTTTTCTTCTTCAAATTATCATCAACTAATATTTTTTGGTATCCGTGACATTAGTTTAGTTATATTGCAATAAGTCTGTTTCGGTTCCGAATATTGCTAGAAAGTGCATGTTAAATACTAATGAAATAACCTATATGACAAATTTTGTTACACTGCATAGTGGTCCGAAACGGGAAATTAGCGAGACAAAAATATTTTCGTAAATCAATATTATTTTTTTGTGTTTTCACAAAAGTTGTTTGTATTGAACTGGCGCTGTTTTGCCTTTCTCATAAAGAAAGGCTATGCAATCGCTGTGAAAACCGACTTTACAACCGACGCCCGGAGGACCGACTGTCATATACCATTTGACTCAGTTCGTCGAGATCACAAAATGTCTGTGTGTGACAAATAATGTCTTAAGGTCCCATACAAATTTCCTGAGTTTTATTTGGATCCGACTTCCGGTTCCGGAATTACAGAGTGATATGCACCAAAAAAGGAAAAAAAAAAGTAGTCACACACGTTTCTCAGAGTTAGGTCCTATATCCTCATACAATTTTCCTGAATTTAATTTGGATCCGACTTCTGGTTCCGGAATTAAACGGAAATGTGTTCAAATTTATTAAAAAATATGCACATAATTTTCTCGGAAATTCCTTACCATATTTTTACAAAAATAAAAAACAAATAAAAGGTCTTGAAATTCATTAACACTCCTGATACCAAGCCTCAAAAAGTTACGCGAAGCACAAAGCCTCAAAAAAAAATTGGAACGGTAGCTTTGAGCTGTCATAGCTCAGCTGTTTTTCAACGGATCTTAATAAATTTTACACCCTCGAATTTTTAACAGTTCGCAGATTATTTTAATGTCGTTTTCGCTTGAAAAAACTGAAACTGACCAAGGGTAGTTTCATCAAACAAACATTTTTCACGAAACTGTGTTGTTTTCGCACTTAGCAACGAGGGTTTGAACAAACCTGATATAAAATCCAGGTTCGAAACTGACTCAATTTCCAGTTCAACAACGTTAAAACTAGGTTCGAAACTGGCTTCAAACAAACGGTTTGACAGCAGTTAGAGTGGAAACTGGGTTAGGTTTGGCATCAAGCGAAAACGACATAAGTATGTCATTATTGACAATCGGTTAGGAAAAATCAATGAAAATGTGATTTTTCCCGTTCTAAGTTTTTTTTCACGCACAAAATATGCCCTATCTGCAATTATGCGGCACCAGCATTGTGAATAGAATTTTGAGAACTTCAACTTTCTCGCGTCATAACTTTGTTGTTAGTCAACCAATCTTCGAAATTAGTTCACCATCGGAATGGTACTAGTTTCAGAAATGAAATGCACTAAAACATACATAAAATAGAGTTGTCTACCTAAAGTTATAGAGAAAACTGTAAACAGAAGACCACAAAAAAGATGGGATTTTTTACAATGGTCGTAAATATCTCTGAATTCAAAGCGATGACTTATATGTTTTTATACATTATTCGATTGCTAGTCAACCCAGCTATAATTTATGCTAAGCTGACGTTTTTGACAACCTGAAAATATACAGTGTAAATGTAAATATTCACAAATATTATAAAAAAAATTATTTTCAACATATAAATCAAAAATGAAAGCGATGACTTGTACATTTTTTGCTCTAAATTGTTAGATTCATTATTATAAAGATTGTTTTGATGAATAAAATTATATATTCTCTCAAAACAACTAAAAAAATTGGTAGAAATACATTCAATTTCTATCAGCGGAGATATATTGCCTAAAAAATTCAAATCAGAACAGTAACGTTATTGACTAATATAATTTATAATTTTTTATATTTTAAAATCAATTTATTTACAATTTACTCAAAAATGGAGGCTTCGATTTTTTTTCGATTTTTGTCCAAATAATTTTTATGTACATATAAAACAAACTCAATTGATATCTACTACAATTTTGAATTTGTCCAAGGATCCAAGCATCGGAAATTTTAAAATTTCTGTTATGTCTTCAACGTTTCAGTATACACTCTAACCTCAATTTACGCGCAAAGTCGTGGGTGCGTAAATTAAATTTCGCGTTAATTGAGATTTTATTGTATCAACATATGTTTTCATACTTCTATCGTTTGCAATCAATCGAAACTATAATTCTTAGAGACTCATAATTTGAATTTCACCCATAGATTTCAAGTTTTTAGATAAAACGGAAATTCTTAATTTTTGCGATGGCTTTGTACAATAAGAAAGTAGAACTTGAACTGAGTATTTAACATACTAACCCATCGCAAAAGAAATCAACTACTATTTAGGAAAAAATATTGTTTGATTTTGTTTCAAAAAGATCTCAAGAAATTAAGTGAAATTTCATAAAAGTTTCCTATGATGTCTGAGAGTTTTCGTCAACGAAAAAAAATCTAAATTGATTGGTTCATGTTTTAGGAACAAATGTAACAGTTTTGATGGTTTACTATTTTGCTGTTTATTTCGCATAATCAGAAAGCAGTAAGATTCCCATGGCTTCGAGTCATTGGGACGTATGAATAAAACGTAGCATGCTTGAATTTCGGTAGTAAATGCTACGTGTGGATCATGTTCCTGTCAAAACATGCTACAAACCAGAGGTGGAAATTAACCCATTTAGCGCATGAAAATGTGAATCAAGATTTCCGATTGTGAATCAAAAAGTCGAACACCGTGAATTAAAAAAGTTGGGTAGCAAAACTAAAATTGCGATTATGTTTTAAATTGTGAGAAATGAAATTGAGGACCTTTCAAAATTGTAATTAAAACCAAAATTTAGTTTTTCGGAAATCATTCGTTTTAAAATTTATTATAATATCTACAATAAATATGGGATCAGGGTAATTTCGCCGAAAGCCATTTTGCCGAAAGGCGTTTCGCCGAAAGTCAATACCCCGAATGGGCCACTTCGCAAGAAAACTTGTTGATTTGCAAGGAAACTCGTTGACTACCAAGCCACGACCACGTGTGTACCAAGCAAATGTATGTGGTATTTTCCGTTTACTAAGTAAAAAAATAGCTAATGCGGCTTCGCCACATCGATTTGATTCGTATGCTGTCCGACCTCGGTACCGCTCGTTCGGATCTAACAAAAGCAAAGAAACCTAGCTTTGAGTAGACCGGGCAAACGTGGCGGTTACAGGTTTGTATGCAAGATTTACGTTATTTTACGTATGTTTTAGTGCATTTTATTTCTGAAACTAGTACCATTTCAATGGTGAACAAATTTTGAAAATCGGTTGACTATCAACAAAATTATGACTCGATAAAGTTGGAGCTCTCAATATTCAGTCGCGACATTGATGCCAAAGGAAACAAAATTAGATAGCAGATAGAACATTTTTTGCGCCTGAAAAAAACCTGGAACGGGAAAAATCACATTTTTATTAATTTTTTCTAACCGATTGTCAATAATGATATACTTAAAATAATCTACGAACTGTACAAAATTCGAGAGTGTAAAATTTATTGAGATTCGTTGAAAAACAGCTGAGCTATGACAGCTCAAAGATACCGTTCCAACTTTTTTTCGGGATTGGTATTTGGAGTGTTAAAGAGTCCCGAAAAAATGATTCAGATCCGACTTCCGGTTCCAGTATTACAGTGCGATTAGTGAAAAAAAATAAAAAAGCTTATAGTCCCAAAGTTTGCGATTGATTTCATCATGCTTTCATAGGGTAAAGTGTGTTTAAAATTGCACACCGTCATTTATAGCGTCGATGCAAAAAATATGGTAAAATTCTTCTAGACTTGGATCAAAACTGATTCAATATGTAGGCTATATTAGTTACTTACTAAACGAACCGATTTCGGTTATACTGGTTCCAAGTAATGGACATAGTGGTCAAAAACTCTAGACCGAGATTCACTCAATTTTCTCAGAGATGATTTTATCGATTCCCACAAACTTAGGCTCAAATAAAAGTTACTATAGCGACATAGGTTGCTGTTTAATTTCATCCGGGTCCGACTTCCGGTTCTAGATCTATAGGGCGAAGTGTGTTCAATCATTTAGTGCGACGATGCAAAATAGAGAAAAATTCTTATTAACTATTCCCAACTAGAACTAGGACCATCCCGTTGGTGGGATTGCCATCTTGGATTTAGCTGGACGGGATGCAGCATTTCATACTCAGCCGCTGGATACCAGAACAGACGCTGTTTGAAGCCGCTCCTAACAGATCGGCTGAAAAGTTCGTATCGTTTCTATGAGAGGGCACCACTAGAATTAAATCCATACCATTTTCAGTTAGTACCAACCTTCAAAAGATACGTGTGTAAATTTGACAGCTGTCTGATTATTAGTTTGTGAGATATTGCATTTTGAGTGAAGCTACTTTTGTTATTGTGAAAAAAATGGAAAAAAAAGGAATTTCGTGTGTTGATGAAACACTACTTTTTGATGAAAAAAAGTGCCGCCGATACCAAAAAATGGCTTGATGAGTGTTATCCAGACTCTGCACCGGGCGAAGCAACAATTCGTAAGTGGTTTGCAAAATTTCGTACTGGTCATATGAGCACCGAAGACGATGAACGCAGTGGACGTCCAAAAGAGGCTGTTACCGATGAAAACGTGAAAAAATCCACAAAATGATTTTCAATGACCGTAAAGTGAAGTTGATCGAGATAGCTGACACCCTAAAGATATCAAAGGAACGTGTTGGACATATTATTCACGAATATTTGGATATGAGAAAGCTTTGTGCAAAATGGGTGCCGCGTGAGCTCACAATCGATCAAAAACAACAACGAATTGATGATTCTGAGCAGTGTTTGGAGCTGTTATATCGAAATGAAACCGATTTTTTTCGTCGATATATAACAATGGACGAAACATGGCTCCATCACTCCGGAGTCCAATCGACAGTCAGCTGAGTGGACTGCACGCGATGAACCGAACCCAAAGCGTGGAAAGACTCAACAATCGGCCGGTAAGGTTATGGCGTCTGTATTTTGGAATTCGCCTGGTATAATTTTCATCGACTACCTTGAAAAGGGAAAAACCATCAACAGTGACTATTATATAGCGTTGTTAGCGCGTTTGAAGGACGAAATTTCAAAAAAATGGCCTCATTTGAAGAAGAAAAAAGTTTTGTTTCATCAAGACAATGCACCGTGTCACAAGTCGATGAAAACCATGCTGAAATTGAACGAATTGGGCTTCGAATTGCCGTATTCTCCAGATTTGGCCCCCAGTGACTTTTTCCTGTTCTCAGACCTCAAGAGAATGCTCGCTGGTAAAAAATTTACAAGCAATGAAGAGGTAATCGCTGAAACTGAGGCCTATTTTGAGGCAAAGGACAAATCGTACTACAAAAATGGTATCGAAAAGTTGGAAGATCGCTATAATCGCTGTATCGCCTCTGATGGCAATTATGTTGAATAATAAAAACGAATTTTGGCAAAAAAATGTGTGTTTCTGTTAAACGATACGAACTTGTCAGTCGAACTGTTAACATGAAGTACAGACGCTCCGACATCCTCTAAAGAGGACCCCCTTCCCTGTCAGCATTCGACCAAGGTCCCACCGGTTGGTTACCCGATCTTTTCATTGTGCAGTCGTTTACCAACCACTTTGGAATGTGCGTGGTGTAATATTTATCGACTGTCTTGAGAAAGGAAATACCCTTAACAGTGAATATTACATAACGTTATTGGAGCGTTTGAAGGCCGAAATTGCAAAGAAACGACGGCATATGGCAAAGAAAAAAATTGTTTCATCAAAACAACGCACCGTATCACAAGTCTTCCACATACACCACATTCGCCAAATTTGGCTCCTAGTGACTACTGACAGAAGAGGTTATCGCTGAAACTGAGGCTTATTTTGGGGAAAAAGAGCGTTTACAAAAGTGGTATTCAAATGTTACAGCGGTGCTGGAATGATTCCGTTGCTCTTGATGGAGATCATGTTCTCTTTTTTAGGCCCGGGACTTTTTAGTCCATGTGTTAGAACGATCGATAATATCCTAATCCGTCTTGCAAATGCTGATGGCCTCGATTGTATTTTTAATTCTAACCACTGGCGTTGCGACACTTGCGGCACTTGAACACAATGCTATTTCCAGGCTGACCTGTTGTCCGTGGGTGCGATACTGATATGTGTTCTGTTGGAGTCTCCTGCTTCTTCCGCTTGCGGTAACAAGCTTTGTATTTCACTTGGAGATCCATAATTAACACCATGACAACGACAACCAAATTCGAAATGAATGGCTTCTAAGTCGGAGCTGTGCATTTTATATAGCAAATCCGCAGAGAGTTTACTACAAACTACAGTTGGTTGAAAAATGGACCGTATACAGTATAGTGAAGTAAAATTCCGCATAATTCTTTGATGTCGATTATTTAATTTCGGATTTCAATATTTCAGTAGAAGAAGCTATCAAAATGTTGTACGGGATTAATTTCTGGCATCCCAGAAGGGCGAAATTGTACAATTCTCTAAGATATTAAACACTGATTGGATATAAATGATTTGAAACACTGTTGCGAATTAAGCACTGTGAAAATTGCAAAATAACTAATCAAATTATCTTAGTTTTGCACTACACTGCTAATTTTAATTTTCGATTTACAAAGAAGCAATCTTTACAATTCTTCAGGTAACATTTAGAGCCATTAGAACGGCTGATTTTATATAATGTTGTCCACTTTTCGTTTTCTTTCTCTCCAATGCAAACGACCAGAAGCTCTGTTGCATGCTGCAATCGCTCTTGTTTGAGTTGAAACTAGCTTTGCGTACAGACCGCAACATAACCACTCGTAGTGCCAAATGATGCGAAACTGGTTTAATGCGTCTTCTCGCCTCGACGACCGGAAGGCAAATGAGAACTACGACTTGAGCGTTTGAGATTTTTAACCACGCAGAAGGTGCGCTCTCCGATGCCGCTGTTTGAATGCGTCTTCTCGCCCCGACGTCTGCATCCATCCAACGCACAAGAAGAAATGATCGGTTTTAGCATTTTTGCATAAATATCTGTTTATCTTATTTTTGTGTATTACATCAACGTTTTACAGTACAAGTGTTTTGACCCTTCGGCCTTTCATCTTTGTTGTTCATACGATTCGTTATTAATTATAGGTGATTTAGTTACTCATGTTTTACATACTAATGTTTAATCATAATACACTGAAGTCTTTTTTTATGCGAGTTTACGTACCGCATAACTCTGAAACTTCGCATAAAAAAACTGCAGAAGGGAAACCGCATAACTCTGTAAATTCGCATAACTCTGAAACTTGGCAAAAAAAACCGCATTACTCTGAAAATTCGCATGAAAAAAGTCGCATAAAAAACCGCATAAAAAAGACCTCAGTGTATTTATTTTAATTAATAATAAAATTTCTACCTACTTATAAGTATCCATAACCTTTTTTTTTAAATAACTATTAATTGGAATATGAGCTAAAATTAAATTATTAAGATTTAAATTGGGTGTTCAGCCACAAGTGGTGACTTTTCAGCCCTGGTATATATATATATATATATATATATATATATATATATATATATATATATATATATATATATATATATATATATATATATATATATATATATATATATATATATATATATATATATATATATATATATATATATATATATATATATATATATATATATATATATATATATATATATATATATATATATATATATATATATATATATATATATATATATATGATTTGGTTATTACCATGAGGACATTATTTGCTTTCGCAATTCTGAGATTTTTGTGTTGGGAAAATTCTAAACCTACTTGTATTGTGTAATGGGGAAAAGGAACTTATATACTAACTTACTAACTAATACAGAGAGCGAATCGATTCAATTGAAGATTGCATCGATTTTTGTCGGAATTTGCTTATAATATTATGTGACATTACATCTGATGGTTCTATATTTGTGAGTCTGTGTAACTCATTTGTACTAAACCAGGGAAGACGCTTCAAAATCATTTTCAGAATTTTATTCTGAGTCCTTTGAAGCGTTTTCTTCCTGGTGGAGCAACAACTTGACCAAATTGGTACTGCATAAAGCATGGCTGGTCTGAAAATTTGTTTATAAATTAACAATTTGTTTTTTAGACTAAGCTTAGAATTTCTGTTTATAAGAGGATATAAACATTTAATATATTTATTACACTTTGCCTGGATTCCTTCAATGTGATCCTTGAAAGTGAGTTTTTTGTCATACGTTAAACCTAAGTAATTAGCTTGATCAGACCATGTCAATTCTAAGCCATTCAATTCGAGAATGTGATTATTGTTTGGTTTAAGAAAAGAAGCTCTTGGCTTATGAGGAAAAATAATTAATTGCGTTTTTGCTGCATTTGGTTTAATTTTCCATTTTGACAGATAATCACTGAAAATATTTAAACTTCTTTGTAGGCGACTGCAGATCACTCTTAGATTTCTACCTTCGGCTAACAGACTTGTGTCGTCACAGAATAGCGATTTCTGACAACCAACGGGTAGATTTGGAAGATCAGAAGTGAAAATATTATACAAGATTGGAGCTACACTCGAACCCTGCGGAACACCGGCTCGTACGGGTAGCAATTCAGATTTACAATTTTGATAGCTAACCCTAAGAGTGCGATCAGTTAAATAATTTTGAATCATTTTGATCAAATAAATAGGAAACTGGAAATCAGACATTTTTGCTATTAAACATTTGTGCCAAACACTGTCGAATGCTTTTTCTATGTCTAGAAGAGCAACTCCAGTGAATAACCCAGAAGATTTATTTGCTTTTATCATGTTCGTTACTCTAGTTACAAGTTGATGAGTAGTTGAATGTTCACGACGAAATCCAAACTGATCTGGTGAAAAAATTGAATTTTCATTTATATGAGACATCATTCACAACAAGATAATTTTTTTCAAAAAGTTTACTGATAGAAGAAAGTAAGCTAATTGGTCGATAACTTGATGCTTCTGCTGGATTTTCATCAGGTTTCAGGATAGGTATTACTTTAGCGTTTTTCCATCTTTTTGGGAAGTAAGCTAATGAAAAACACTTGTTGAAAATTTTAACCAGGAGTCTCAAGGCAAGATCGGGAAGATTTTTAATAAGAATATTAAAAATTCCATCATTACCAGGAGCCTTCATGTTTTTGAGTTTCCTAATAATTGATTTAATTTCATCAAAATTCGTCTCAATAACGTCATCGTGTGATAACAATTGGGTTGAAATATGCTCATATTTCAGTGAGACTTCATTTTCAATAGGACTCACAACGTTCAAATTAAAATTGTGGACACTCTCGAACTGCTAAACAAGTTTTTGAGCTTTAACTACGGCACTGAAAAATTTCTAGCTTTAATAATATAATGATTAAATTATCAATTGTTGTGTCGATGTCCGCAGAATTTTCTAAAATAGTTTCATGTTCCACATGATTTTCAATGTGAGATCTGTGATCCAACCAATTAGCTCTTTGATAGTTGAGTATAGAACTAATTGGATTAATTAAAGCTTCGTTGGAAAGTCTGAATGTTACTGGAAGATGATCTGAGTCAAAGTCAGCATGTGTAATCGGCTCACTACAAATGTGACTTTGATCTGTTAGAACCAGATCAATTGTAGACGGGTTTTTCACGGAAGAGAAACAAGTCGGATTACTGGGATGAAGAACTGCGAAGTAACCAGCTGAGAGTTGATTATGAAGTATTTTACCATTACTGTTATTTTGCCTACACTTCCACTGGACATGCTTAGAATTTAAGTCCCCTATTACGAAAAATTTCGATCGATATCTTGTAAGTTTTTGCAAATCGCATTTAAAGAAATTTAATTGTTCGCCGGTGCATTGGAATGGCAAATATGATCCAGCGATGAAATAAATTCCATGAATGGTTTCAACTTCGATTCCCAAGCTTTCAATAACTTTAGTATTGAAAGAAGGTAAAATTCGATGTTTAATTGCCGTTGGACAAAAATGGCAACTCCACCACCCATTCCAGTACACCTGTCAAATCGATGAACCACATAATGTGGATTACTTTTCAATTTGACATTTGGTTTAAGAAAAGTTTCTGTCACAATGGCAATATGGATTTTGTGAACTTCGAGAAAATTATAAAATTCATCTCCGCTCGATTTCAAAGATCGAGCATTCCAATTTAAAATATTCAAATAATTATTTAACATCACTGTTAAATTTTAATTTCATTATAATATTATTTGCAAATTGCCATCCGATTTGAAATGCTTCAAAAAGAGATGAAGTCGAATTCATTTGGATGATCATTTGAAAAAGTTGATCTTGTAGGTAGATCATTTTATTTTCAGTTATATCGCCTAAATCAACTTCAATTAAAGAAGCGAATGGCATTGAAGGAATATTTGTAGATAGACTGCCACTAGAAGAAGATGATATGGCCGATCTACCTATTAATAAATTGTTTTCGTTAGAAGATGAACTGCAAGACGGTCCTATGTTTTGATTATTTACATTAGAAGAATTAAGTGGAAGATTTCTACCAGTTATACCATCGTAACTGACCATAGAAGAAGATAATGACGAGATCGATCTACCTGACAATAAATTGTTTTCGATAGAAGACGAATTGAAAGGCATACCTGTTTTTTGTTTCAAATTCGAATAAATAAGTGCCTTAGATGAATTAGGCATTTGTAACGGTTTTTTGATTTTCAGGTATGTTCTGTAAATTTAAGGTCGTTGATTTGACTTGTTGTATAAGCGCACGAGCGTTTAAAATTTTTTCCCTGACAGGACA
Source organism: Malaya genurostris (assembly GCF_030247185.1). NCBI lineage: Eukaryota > Metazoa > Arthropoda > Insecta > Diptera > Culicidae > Malaya > Malaya genurostris. Next base: position 62,756,413 of record NC_080571.1, read on the forward strand.
TTTCAAATAATTGGATTTATGATTTCCATTGCAATTTGAACATGAAAATTTATCAGTGGTTTCATTCATTGGACAAACGTCTTTCAAACGCGATTTACCACAATTCAAACACCGTATATCCATATGACAATTTTTGGTTCCATGACCGAAGCCTTGGCAACGACGACATTGCGTTAAGTTTGCAATACGATTATGCCGTTTATAATGTTCCCAATGAATTTTAATGTGGGAAATGAAACGTACTTTTCTAAAGTTTTCAAATTTTTTACATCACTTCGATTGAAGTGTATTAGGTAAAGTTCATGAGAAATTCCAGAGCGTGGTTTAGAAGTACCATTCGCTCTTTTTTTCATAAGTATTACTTGGGAAGGGGCAAAACCAAGCAATTCTTTTAGTTAATTTTTAATTTCATCAATACTTTGATCATTTGATAAGCCTTTCAAGACAGCCTTGAAGGGTCTGTCTGATTTTCTATCATATGAATAAAATTTATGAAGTTTCTCGAACAAATATCGGATAAGACGTCCATAATCTTCCAATCCATCCACCAAGACTCGACATTCTCCATCGTCCGATTTGAAATGAGACTTTTACATCCGGAAGAAAAGTAGAAAGCTCAGTACGGAATGCTTTGAAGTCGGAGATCATCACCGTCACTGGTGGCATAGATTGATGTTTCTTCCCAGAACGACAAGCGTCCGTTTTGGGAATTTTTGAAGAATTTTCTTCTATGTCGCTACAATCGGATTCAGGAAGAATCTCGTAAATATTGTTAGACGGCATAGGATCAGCGGAAGGGAAATCCGTCCGTTGTCTTTTATTTTTACATTCAGATTCTATAAGATCGTGAATGTTATTAGAAAAATGTTGAATAACGGATTGTGATTTATTCCGTATTGAATTATTTTTAGCCTAAGGCTTGTTGCCTCTCCGGTTGGACGCAGGCATTTTTGAAATGAATGAAATTTGAAATTAAATTAATTAGGCTAATTTAGTCTTCGATTAGACTCCTAGCTAGCCTTAAAAAAGGCTGATTAATTTCTTGGTCACTCTAATATCACTCTTTGTATAGCTTTGAGAAAGGCTGACTAATTGATAGTCAAAAAGCAGAAGTAAATTCTGCACCCCTAAGGGATGCTGAAAAATCTGCTGGGGATCACATTTAGTGGAAGCAGAAGTAAATTCTGAACCTCTACGAGGAGGTTTGTTACTATGTGCATTTTTTCTGATTAACGATGCACAGTTAATAAAACCTCCAACCTTCGAGAGGATTTAGAAATTTTAAAAAAGCGACATTTTCTGCACTCCCGGAAGAATGCAAAACGATTCACAGTATATAGGAGCAGAAGTAAATTCGGTACCATCGTTTCAGCACTGTGTAGAGTCCCACACTGACACAAGGACGGTAATCAGCCGCTCCTAACATGAAGAACAGACGCTGTTTCGAGCCGCCCTAACATGGGGAACAGACGCTCGGGTAAGCTCGCTCTCTGTAAAGAGAAGGCAAGCCCCCCCTTCCCTGTCAGCATACGACCAAGGTCCCACCGGGGTTGGTTACCCGATCTTTCCTATGGTTAATCGTACCCCAGGCGGCACCGCGGGGAGGTAGGGATAGGAGTTACTGGACAAGAGGCTAAGAACCGCATTGTGGCCTGAATTGCGCATTGTCCAGTCGTTTACCAACCAACCCTAGTCTCATTTCACGACAGTAGACACCAGCACCAGCACGACCATTCAACAGAGAACCGTCCGTATAACAAACTATGTGTTCATCAAGTTGTCGTTCCAAACAGCCAGACAACCATTCCTCACGAAGAGGATAGCTCACATTGAATGTTTTGAAAGGAAAACTGCATGCGAGAGTTAGGTCACTACGAGCGAGTAAATACTCATCCCAGTCACGTACCCAGAGGGGGGGCCCGAGGGGCCCGGGCCCCTCCCGAAATCAAAAACAGATATATAATTATTTAGAAGGTCTAAGACATGTGTTGCAGAAATAACAAGACAGTAAACGTAAAGAAATGTAATACAATAACAGTTCCAGTGGAAAAGTTTAAAGTGTCTGTTAAAAGAACCCGTAAAAGGCACACCGAGAATTAGGTACATAAGCAATCTTCAGTAACATTATTTTTTATCTTTGGGCCCCTCCCGAAACGAAATCCTGCGTACGGGCCTGACTCATCCCACGAAACCATTTGAGACCACAAGCGAGTGTGGCTAGTAGCATAATCTAAAGGTAAACCTAATTTTTGAGTTGTTTGTGGTTATCTCACACTGTTCAAAATATTATACTAAATTCCTATTTTTGATGAAATAGTGAAAGAATTATGTTGCTGCCATTAATACAAGTCGAGATATTCACAATTAAGTTCTGCTCATTCTTCCATATAACTAATTTTAAAAAGGCGCCCCATAGTGAAGTAAGTCGTATTCACGACAAAAAAAGAGGATCAATTATGAACAGCAAATCAAAGAAGTGTCTTTTTCTTTCAACGTTTTGTAAATATAACGTATATTTCACTAAAAATTGTTTCATTTTTAATGTCATTGCGCTCAATCGTATATTGCATTTTTTTGTAGTAATTTACGGGATCGTGTCCAGCCTCTGCGGTAACTTGATCAGTTTGTTATTCCAAATGGACTCGTTAAGCAAATGAGCCGAAAAACTACAAGCATCAGTCCCATGGGGTTGTTCGAGCCATTGATGTGGAACAAGGTAACCAAAATTTTTAATGATCTGCAATCAAACAGTTCAATCAATCGTCACACTTTTGAATCCGCAATTGCACGAGAGTCTGCTTATATTGATCTTGATTAGGAACCAACACCGAACATTGTTTGTTTTATAGCCGACGAAATTGCACCAATATCCCAAATGTATGCAATTATATCTTTGCGCTTACTTGCGATACGATTTTGATATCCTTATTTCCTTCAAGCTTGTGTTCAAGTTTTGTATGCAAGGAGTTATAATTTTCTCTACCATTCTGCGATTTCGGTTAAAGCGATAAACTTTTTCTCATCATCAATCGAGTTCATCTTATATAAATTAGAAATTAATCTTAAGCACTCAAAATTTACCCTAGGCTAGTTGTCAATTTCTCAGGCGAAACGACAAAACATGGAATTTCATCCGAGCCCACATGACACAAGATCAAAGCATACCAATTATCGCTTCAAATCGTTTTATGGCACTTTTTGTCTTGCTGTCTAGCAACAACCTGCCTCTAGCATGCTACGCGTAGGACTGACAGGTTAGTTATAACTTTGCTTCTATTTATAGATTCGCGTGCTTCCAACAGCTTCGCTTTTGCATCGATTGACCAATAAGAGCGATGCTTTCCCTTTGATATATCGCTTACTCCTTCAAAACCGTCGTCTATGGTAGGGAAATCCGATATGGCGGAGATTTTTAGCAGACAAAATACGACACTGCTCGCTACTAATCAAAATTTCAATCACTTATAATTGAAAATACGTAGCTTGATACATTCAAATCATATCTTAGAAATATTTCCAATCAAATGATGAAATAATATTATTAATTGATACAAAATAGACTGAGCTGTAAGTGTTCAAAACCTGACCACATTTCTACGTGTATTTTTCCTTGAATTTCTGATTTGCACCCCTATATAGAATATAAAGATGTGTTCCACATCAAAAACAGTCGGCCGAATAAACAAAAAAAAAATAACGAAAGAATGACGAACTTTGCCGCGATATAGTAAAATGACAAATAAACATAAATGAAAATCATATTATTTCTTGGCCCCTCCCCGACACCCATACAATAGAAGAAAAGTTTTTTTCCGAAGCAGTTATGGTTCTTCGCATATTGAACATTATACTTACCGGTGGAATACACTTCAAACTCAAACCTGCTGCACTTCAACTCGCCTGCAAATTTTCCTATTTACATGTTAATCCAACTGAATACCCTGCCGGCAACACAAATTCCCATTGAACTTTCATCGAATTTATCTCCTCCCGCTGATTCATTAAATTTTATTGGAACTTTCAGGGAACTCATTTTTCCTCCCCGGACCCAATAAAACGGCAACAAGGCAGGATCAAAAAAGTTTTAATTGCCTCCGATTTTCCTGATGCTCTCGCCTTCTTGCAGCAAACCTCTCCCCACGGGTGGTCAGTCGGGACCGTATTTTATGCTGTATTTCCAGCTCGCACCGGGTGGAAAACTAACTGAGCCCGGTGTGAGAAAATTGAGCGAACCGAACGGGTAGTGACGGGAAGGGATCGGTGGGGATTGGAAAATCATCATTTCCCTAGCACGATTCACTATTATAATTGCTTTGAGGGGAGCGGGGCAGGGGAAGTGAATGAAAATGGAAAATCAAACACTGATGCACCGATACCGATCCATCGCACAGCATCCATCCTCCTTCCCCCTCGGTCGGTTGTGGATTCTCCCTAAATGCGTTGATGGTCACCGTCAAGTGGAGTGGATGATTTTGTTTCCAAAGCTGTGGTAGTGGGAGCTTGACCGAAAAACTATTTGCTTTGATCTGCTGATCCTACGGAGAGGGTGTTTGGCCGATTGTGATGGACAGATTATGGCCAGTAACGTCCCATTGATACTGTAATTAATAGTATCTAAATTGGAGCGATGAAAATTGAGAACTTTCGTGGGAGCTTTTTGTGGCTAACGACCTTTTTTTCCCCGAACCATGTCATCGGTCGACTGATGTGGGTAAGGGTGAGGGTTTGTGTTGATCGTAAGCAAATCGATCTGGATTATTGTTTTTCTTCGAAAATTCGCCACCGACTTAGCGCACTTTGTACCGAAAGTCAATTTGGCTGGCCCCCGGTTGGGGAAATTTTCCGAGGCAGCGAACCACTCCTAAGTTTCATCAGTTTATTTCCGAACAAAAACACCGGGCGAGTTGTGGCGAAGGCACTTTCCAAGATAAACAGAGCATCAACATGACCCCGACATTTTCATAATTACCTGTTCTAGCGAACTTCCAAGCGAACGAGATGAATGCTAGATAAAAATCATGCCGTATACTTCCTTGTAGTCACTGACAGAATCCTTCTAACCGTAGCCGGTTGATGAAAGGTGCAGTAATTCAAGGCTCTCGGCTTCTTGGGAGAGAGAGATGGGTCAGAGGTGGCTCCTCGTTTCTCCTTCCTCGGCTGTGACACGCCTTTCCGAACGGTTGAAAATTAAATTGGCTTTTTAAACTTTTCCCATTTAGCAAATTATGTTAATCCTGAACTAGAAAAACAAGACTGCATAACCGGAGACGGCGGGATGAAGAGTCATCGAAGCGTCTACTCTGCATCGCTGTTTGTTTTCAGTCGAAGTAACCACCTATTTTGAATACATAATTACCATAATTCTTTCTATACTTTCGGTGGCTCATCCAGTCTAAATATTTTTCCTGCTAAGCACTGTATCAAACTGTACTAACGTTGTTCCGTTGTGTTGTTTGCAGCGAAAAACTTCCCGCCAAGATTCTCCCGAACCATGTGGTTACTGGAACTGGTTTGTCTGAACCGTAGCTATTTATTATATCTCGCAACGACGCGCATCGCCGACGCGACGGCGACCGACAGAACGAAAAGTTGGTCCGTACTTAATTGTGTTTCACTTTTCGAAATTATGCACGCCCCATTACGGGCCCAACTGACCATGCTTTGCCCCGGGTATGCCTCCTCGCGTTTCCTAGATGGATGGAGGATGGCATAACGAATGCAAATGTTCTAAACTTTGGCGACAGTGGTCGGGACTTTTCGTGGGGGTGGGGAAATTTGAATCAATTTGTCAGCCGTACGTCACTGGAGGATAATTAATTGCACACGAGGGTGTATTAAATTACGGACGCTTGCTGGTGATTTCCCATATTTACTAGTCAAAACGGGGCCAGTGGCTGCAGTGGCGTTACTTCAGGAGTAAATGTAAATCACTTTCGCTTCATAACTTAGCTTTTCGTTCAAAATCAGCAAGTTTATGTGGGACAATCATAAACAACCCGGGAATGTCATCTGCGCGTCTGGTGGAAGCTTGGGAAAACTCGGAAACTTAGAAACAATATGATTCATGCAGATTAGAGATTTTGATACTCGAATGGAAACTGGGAAAATAACCTACAAGTAGCTGCGGCGAAATTCCATACTCGAGCCGAAGTCACATGTTTTGTTAAACAGTTTTCCCGCATGAAACGAGCACTGAAGAACAAATATTTTAGGGTAAGTTTACCGTTCCTTTGGTTTTAATTTGTTTCAGCTTTCTTTTGAGTATTTTTCTGTGAACTCGGAACATAGATTTTTACATTAAACAAACAATCTTCAATGATGAAACTTATTAAGCTCGATTATTTGAAAGAAATATTAACGACAACCTCGGATCGAAGTAGGGCAACGGCTCCCTATTTCATCTGAGCTTCTATTTCCATCTCATCCCTTCATCTCATTACTTTGAACATGAATAATATCTTACAACGTACCTGAACCAAACTGTGAAATGTTTTGAAATGATTATTTAAGCTAATGTCACTCTTTCCCATTGGAAAAAATGGTTTTAAATTCTTCGGTGATCGTTTTTTTCATTTAAAACAAACTCACTTTTCAATTTAGGACACATTTTCGTCTCAAGATTTACAGTTCGTCATGGTTCTTCGATTCGTCTCTAAACATGATCACTATTTCGCAAAATTACACTACTATTAAAGAATGCAGTGATTTTTTAAATACTAATAGATACTCAGAGAGAAAAGCCAATTTTTTACTTCTCTTTTTTTTATGAACCTGTGCAAATCTGTATTAAATTTAGGAAATCTGTATAAAATCTGTACTTTGATTAAAATCAGTATGCGAAAGTAAAAATCTATACAATACTGATAAATCGGTATAAATGGCATCTCTTGCTCTGCATTTCGTTTTTAGAAGGGCTAATGCCTGAATAGTAACCATTCCTTTCTTGTTTTTTTCTTAAGTTTACTGAATTATCTGCACAGTAAAATTTTATATTTAAAACGAAAGGTTATCTTTCGACTTAAAAATTTTTAAGCGTCGAAATGATCCAAAACTGGTTCTAAAAATATCGTCTGTTGTTTTATAGTTGCCATTAGGAATTCTTAAGAAGAATTCTGACATTTTGAACCTGAGAGTGTAATAGTGCAATGTTTTGTTTTGATTGCTGCTGCCTTTGCTAATTAATACGATGAATGAAGAACAAACGATAGGATGAATAAAAATCCTTTGAGATGAAATTAGAAGCAGAGTAGTGAACATATCAGAAGTGTTTTTAGCTGATTTTTCGAATGTTATTTTAATTTCCAAGGAATGAGAATCAATTCTCAATGTGAAGCAGGGCGATTTAAGCAGAAATATAAAAAAATCATAGTGATTGTAGCAGCTAAATCAGGATTTGAAGGTATCGTCCTTACAAATGAGATGAAATAGGGAACGCTTACTATACCATCATATATTTATCAACCATCAGAACCAGTACTGAATTCTGGAACCAAATTTCAAAATTCAGGTTTGGAATCCAGCTCAAGGCTTAAGGTGAAATGTAGCGTCATAAAATACGCGCAAAATTTTATCCGCTTCAGTTGAACGAACCGTCGCACAAAGCGTACCAAGAAAAACGGACACATAGAAACAAGAACTTTTTTTCAATGATTGAGCGCAGTGGGCTTACCTCTCGTTATATTGGCTTGTATAAAAGACTGGACGTAATGGATTTTTGAATTCTTCACACTTTGAATATATGCTTATTCAATCATTATTGTTAGTGATTACTCTTACACTAGAGGTTATATGTATATGTATTGACTAACTTGCTAACCATGTATATGTCTGAGTTTAGTAGCAAGCATGGATTCTCCTACAAAAAAACGATTGAAGACAAGAGAACATTCAAGTATTTTCGATATCTTTGCCAGTCGTTCACCAGGCCCTTCCCGCCGATGAGATAGAATTTACGTAAAAGTATTCACCATTAACTTTTTTTCAGAAGCGACTTTCGGAATTATATACCATGATGAGTCTAGAAATGTCTGTTTCAACGATAACGAACCGAAGACCTAACAGCCTCTGGTCTCCGGTGCCAGAAATCATCAATAGTTTAATAATTACTTAGATTACATTATTGGAATACATTCCTATTATAACTAATAGTTTTCATACCATGCAGTTAAAGTTATTTAGTGAATCTTTTCTCAAGCACATATTTGGGACTCGAAATTGAATATAAAGTTATTTCGTAGTTCCTTATTATTCAATCGATTTTGAAAGCAAAATCAAGCGTTGATTCATAGTATTCATAATTATTGAAAAACCAATAAATTCCAATAAGTTTTCCATGCTGACTGGCTCGAAGCTGACCCTCAATGTTTATCACTTTGTTTGTATATCAATTAATGAACGATATTACTTGGCTTGTATTCATTTCATTCAGTAGCTTGTCAATGTTGAAGTTTTAGTTTTGCTATAAAAATTTCTACAATCTAAAATAATACCTGTTTTACGATATTACACAGCCAAGCATTATTGCGTCAGAAACATCAACAGAGTTGGACATTTATAGCATTATAAATGACAGCTACCTAGAAAATAAACGATTTCTTACAATACTCATTTTATTGTATTCAACTCGTTTTTATTTCAACACAAAACCCAATACTGCATAAATTCGCATCATTATTTGATATGTAATTTTTACTCACTATATAATGCCACCGTGCCCACCGTGCATTTCTCACACCACCTCAATACGAAACAGCAGCGCGCAAGCAATAAAAAAAAATGCAGAAAAGTCTATATAAACTTTTTCAATTTTCGGTTGTTTTAGCTAAAATTTTATAATTTTGAGTTGCATTTTCAGATTCTTTGTGAAATTCTGCTACAAACACTACTTTTCAGTTCTAAAATCATCCCCGTGGGACGGAACAGTGACCGTTTATACATTTCAAAAACCAATTACGGCTCGGCAAAGCAAAATTTCAAAATTCTAAGAATACTTAGTTATGATAAATTTGATATCGAAAACTTAAGTGTTTTTGGTTTTCCGAAAATCGGTCTAGTTTTTGAATAATTGATCAAAAACGCGATTTTCGCATTCCGCTATATTTCACCTTAAGGTGAAATGTAGCGTCATAAAATGCGCCCAAATATTATCCGCTTTAGTTGAACGAACCGTCGCACAAAGCATAACAAGAAAAAACCGACACAAAGAAACCAGAACCTTTTCCAGTGATTTAGCGCAGTGGGCTTACCTCTCGTTATTTTGGCATGTAAATAAGACTGGACGTAATGGATTTTTGGATCCTTCACACTTTGAATGTATGCTAATTCAATCGTTATTGTTAGTGATTACTCTTACACTAGAACTATGAATCACGAGTAATTATGAATGAATAACATGAGGTTATATGTATATGTAATGACTAACTTGCTAACCATATACCTGAGTTTAGTAGCAAGCATCGATTCTTCTTCAAAAGAACGATTGCAAAATAACAATATAAATAACCGCGTAACAATGTTTTTGCATAATGAAAGAAATTTTGATTTACACGCACACAAAACAATCAAACATACTTCAAAGAATTTAATGTTATGAAATGCACAGTACAGAAATGTTTCGTTTCGTAGAATATGTAAAGGGTATTTTTTTTGCTGGTATTTTTTTGTCAATACTGTTTTCTACAGATCACGCGTAAATCGTGTTTTGTGTCATTGTCAAACTTGTTCTGTTTGATCTATAATCTGTTTGATCTATAATTGTCATTGTCAAACTTGTTCTGTTTGATCTATAATGGGCACTGGTAAAGTTGGAGGAAGATGCACTTTTTTATCGACAACTTGTGTTCAGCGACGAAGCTCATTTCTGGTTGAATGAATACTTCAACAAGCAAAATTGACGCATCTGGAGTGAAGACCAGTCACAAGAAAACAAGAGCTACCAATGCATCTAAAAAAATCACTGCTTGGTGTGGATTATGGGCCGGTGGCATCATTGGGCCGTACTTATTCAAATGGGAACGATGGGTGGAACGTTATTGTGACTGGCGAGCGCTACCATGTGATGATTTTTTCTACCCAAAACGGAAGAATGGGACATGCGTAACATGTGGTTTCAACAATACGGTGCTACATCCCACTTTATAATTCTTTAGCGCTTCTCAAAGTCATGGAGCTAAATATTGCTTACTTCTATCCTGAGCTGTTCCAGGAATATTTTCAGTCGACATACATGTCAGGAAGCGAGAGTCGCGTCCACTGGTTTCGGAGCTGCAGGGAATAATAGCCTGTTCGCACCATACCGGGACGACCGGGACGGAACCATCCGGGACTATCCGGGACGTTTTTTTCCTCATCGCATCGTCGGCGCTGGAAAAAAACTCGGCGAGAAATATCGGTGGCAACCAAATGGGTTTTATCCATCCGAAAATTGGATCATATTTAATTATTAAATGCCAAGAAAATATCTACCAAATAAAAAAAATATCGCATCAATTTCAATCGAAAATCGTGTTAGTTACGTAAAAATAGTTACGCGAATAAAACTCGCGTTTTAGTGTATTGTGGAACTTTCGGTTGCTTGGGATAATCCGGATCCAACATCTAGTTACGGAATAAGTCAGACGTAGAAAAATACTTCTACCTGTAATATAAATGACGACGTCAAAAGGAATTAAATCTTCGAAACTGTTGTAAAAAAACTGAAATACATCGATATTTCATATGTATGTTAGTGAGGAAGATATCTAACATCACTTACATCAATACTATTGACGATATATCGAAATACATTAGCCTTGAAAGTTAATTTTTTAAAGGTCTAATTATGAACAACAAAATGAGATCATAATTTGGTATTAATTGCGAAACTGATGAGCCGAAATTCATTTATTTATTTAATTCTTATTAGGTTCATCGGCCAGATGTCTAAATGAACCGACAGAGTGGTAAAAAGCCTATACGAGTTGAACAAATTACATTCCATTCTCAGACTAATAGAAAATAAGTACAATACATCTTAACTCTAATAAAACAAACTAACACATACAAATTGTCGTTATAATACGATTCATTTCATTTTTTCTACGAAGCGACGGGAAGGCTCATCAAGCTCGAAAATCTATTCAACAGAAGTGAAAGCTCGTATCCGGACATAGGTTCGTTGCTTCCAAATATAGTCCTGTGAAATCCGTTTTGGAGTAGAGTCGTATTTCGCAATGATCTGCTTGGTACTAGAAAATTAATTTTTCTACGCAGTTTTGGAGCATCAATCTCCCCGTTTAACAATTTCGCAGTTCGCATTCACATCGCATCCAAGTCAGTCGATATAACAAAACCGCTTACGTTCGGGACGGAAGAATCCAAGTACAGTATTGTGTAGTGAACAATAGAACGACCTCGAAATGAGTGAACCAAACGAACAAAAGCTACCGCCGACACGAAAGAATACAATTGTTGTTGACTTTAGGCAATGCAAAATTCGACCTTCGATACGAGAACTTGAAGGTTTGCTTAAGGAACAGATGCATCTTGACATTAAACGTGTGCATTTACTTCAATGCAATAAGACAAATAGTATTGTTTACATCCAGTTTTATAAAGAGTTGGATGCAATTCAATTCGCAAAAGACAATAACAATGTGCACTATGTGAAGCACGAGAACATGAATTACAACATTCCAGTATATATGGAAGATAGTGCTACATAAGTGCGTGTGCATGATCTTCCCTCAAGCGTCACCGATTCATATATTCGCAAAACTATGTCCCAATACGGAGAGATTCTCTCTATCGAAAAAGAAAAGTCTAAGAATTCCCCGGTATTCTAAATAGCATACGTTTGTTACGCATGCACTTGAAGATGAACCATCCCCTTCAACGAATCCTTCATCATCTCCTATAGAACAAAGTAGACCAGCTGCAGTTAACAACTTACCCTCCAACCAACCAGCAACTGCAACCAATGTACAACAAGGTGTATCTACAGCAACTAGCAACGAAAAGAAGACGGAAATCGACAATAATACCATCGATGCGGTAATGGATGACGGGACGAACCACTAACGAAGTGCCCCACAATCCTCGCAGGAGGGAAATGGAAGTTCCTCTCCCCCTAGAAAAAGGGTGACAACGAGATCCAACTCAAAAAAAAAATATATTTAAAAAATTATCTCAGTCGGCCACGTAAAGCTTGTACGCAAATAGGCCTGAATAAAAATATCTTTTAAATAAATAAAAAATATTAGTGCGCATCTCATTGCGAGCTCCTGTTAATGCTTATCACTGTTTTTATGCAATAAACATTGAGATTTGGTCCTATTAATTTCATTTGGCTACATTTCATCTTTTCTTATAATTTCATATCAATACAGCAGACGTAAATATAAAATCTGTCATTCGTTTTTGGGTCGTAGAAAATAAGCTTTATATCTTTATTTGTTTCTCACAGAATCACGCTTTCCTTGATTTAGTAACAATTTTCAGACTAAAACGAAGTTATCGTCCTTTTGTTATATTTGTCGTGTCAAATTCCAATTTATAATCATAATTAGAAATCATAATTTTCGTAGATTGGCATTTTTCTCGGAAGATCTCGCGGTGGAAAGTTTTTTTTTTTGCTCGTTGAACAAAACTAGTTCCCCTGGTTCTCCGTTGATAAATTTAAATTTCCGTAGATTTCCGTAGAAAAAATCCAATTTCCGTCGATTTTGTTTACGGATCCGTAGGTCCGCGGAAAATCTTCGAATCCGTAGATCTGCGGAGATTTCCGTCGATCTATGACATCGCTGTTACTACATTTTTGTCTTCTACACTCCGAAAAATTAAACGGTTTGTAGCTATCCTCCATTTATCCTCCAAAATTTTTTTTACGCTGTTATAAGGTTTTAGAGGATAGCTACAAATCGACAGAGGATAAGCTTCCGGTCCATTCAATCGTCAAATAATGCACGGGAATTGAAAATTTGTACAATTTTCTACAAAAACACATATTTCTATTCGAATTTTTCGCATAAGATTTCGTCAAATCATCAATTTAAATTTTCTCATGGAAGAACCTTACAAAGGGAATTCTATCGTTGTAGGGCTTTGGAGGATAACTACAAGAAGTTAGAGGATAAGTTTTCAGTGGTTTTATTAAAACAAATAACCATTAGAAGTCCTAGATAATATTAAACTCTCGACTTCTATTGAGCATTAATAGACGATTTTGAATAAAATTATTTATAATTAAGACGATTATAATACTTTTGTGACAATTACTTTTTTTTATATCCAATTACTTTTTTTATATCCATATCCGCGGTCACAAAAGGATGAATACACGAATTCATGAACCACCACGATATTGTCGCCACGCACCCTTATTCGAGTGGAAAGTTGTTATATTTTAAAACTTTTCCCTCTCATACATTTTGTTTCGACAGATTTACTGTCAGTCGAATTGCAGTTTGATTAATTCGTCTTTATGAGCTTAGGCCGTTTGACTTTAGCTGTCTTGTTGAGCAATTTCAGGTAACTTGGCAGTTCATTGCATGTGGTACAGAACGTCGACGAGCATTTTACCTTAAAACTGATAGTTTTTTAGATTTCGCTTGCTTTCGAATTTTCCCTGATTTTGCGCTTGGTATCTAGGAATACTTTTCTCTGCAAAAGAACTATAAGTTCATTATCCTTTAGAATTTCTACTAAATATAGTTATTGTTTGATTTGAATACAATAAATGTAAAATAAATGTAAAATCACTTCTCAGTTCATAAATAAAAACTTTAAACCGCATATTAAAACCAAAATGTTGGTCAATTCATCAGTTCTGATTCATGTTTCTCTCACTGGTCCTTCCTTATGGAAATTCTTTCTCAAGACCTGAACTTAAGTTGTAGATGGAAACGCATGGTATTTAGTTCTAAGGGCATGTGATATATGATTTTAGAATTAAGCACCATGCGTCTCCATCGGATGATGACAATTTTATGGGGACGCATGGTTTTCCGAATGATTTATTTTTTGTCGTGAATACGACTTACTTTACTATGGGTTGCGTTTTCAAAATTAGCCATATGAAAGAATGGGCAGAACTTAATTCTTTCGCCATTTCATCAAAAATATGATCAGGAATTTAGGATATTATTTTCAACAGTGTGAGATAACCACAAACAACTCAAAAATGAAGTTTTCTTAAACGCTCAGGAAGCAACTCTCATTCGCTTACCGATCTTCAAGCCGAAACTCTGAGTCTGCTTTTAGTTCTTGAACTCAGATCCAGTTCCATTTTCCAGAATTCTTCTGTTCGATTCTTTTTAGAATCATAACAATACTCCCAAAGAATTATGTGACATTTTACTGCACTCTATGCAACCTATATTGGTAGTTGTGGCGAGAAATCGTCTTCAAGCTTTAGAGTATAGTTCCGGAATATGTGTTTAGAATTCAGAGCTTGCGTGCTGAATTGGATTCTGGAAAAAGATTCCGAAAATGATTTAAGTTTCGAAATTGTAGACTACTAAAATCCAACTGAATTCTGAGTCTGTTCTAAGTTCTGAATCTAGTTCTTGAGCTTAGGTCCAATTCCTAATTCCAGAATCTTCAAATCGGTTCTTTTGTCCTGAATACGACATTCTTTACTATGGGGCGCCTTTTCAAAATTTACCCTGTACAAGAATGGGGAGAACTTTACCACGAATATCTTTTGATGTACTTTACCCAATAACATATTTTTTTACAAGCTATCGGAAATATGAACAGGGATTCGTGATTAAATTTTCAACAGCGTGAAAAAACCCTAAAAATAATCGAAAAACAAAGTTTTCTGAAACTTTTGAAATAAATTCATCACGCTTGCTTGCTCACCTTTCGTATCCGGACCACGGTTTTTAGGTAGTCAGGCACATATCAGAATCTACTGAACAAATAGAAAAGGAAATTTTTGAATAAAAACTGTTCATTTTTTTAATTACTACAGACGAAATTGGTTGTCGAGGTGAGTTTCTCTCATCAACATCAGTTAGAACAAACCAAGTATAAAGCGTGAAAGTCTCATTTGGACTTCGGTCGTCAGGAGGAGCAGTCGGCAATGAAAGTAGACCTTTTGCGTGCTGTAAAGCCTCAAACGCTCAGGTCACAGAGCCAGTTTTCAGGATAATTTAATAAGCTTTGTGCAATATTCGCAGTGCTAAATTCGCAACAGTGTTTAATATCTTAGAGAATTACACAATTGGGCCTTTATGAATGCAAACAATTTTTCTCGTATGGCATTTTGATAACTTCTTCCACTGAAATATTTAAATCCGAAACGAAATGATTGACATCAAGATTCTGTATAGTTCTATTTAGAACAATAATTCTATACCCAAAGAATTATGCGAAATTTTCTTCACTATACTGTATACGGCCAATTTTCAACCACTTGTAGTTTGTAGTAGAACTTTCTGCTGATTTTCTATATAAAATGCATAGCACCGACTTAGAAGCCATTAATGAAAGGTTCCTTTCAGAACCACCATTGATTTATCATCATAGAAATGAACTCTATTTTACCTTCTACTTGGGGCCTCGAATTTAGTGTTCGACCCCCTCAAGTAGAAGGTAAAATTGAATTCATTTCTTTCTTCTGATCATGCCTATATGAGCCTGCCTAGTCTAGCTTTTCCGTTCTAAATTTATAACTGATTCAATCTAGAATACCTATCCGTCTTTTCATTTCATATCTTTCGTCTCTCTCAGTTAATGCTTGCCGAAAAGAACCAATTAAAATCGATATAGTAGACATTATGCGGCAATTAAAATTAAATAACAAAGATCAGAAAGGTTTCCCATAATTCCTAAAATATTTCTGATATTTTTAAATTTTTTTGCTAAAGAGGTTACTGAAAAATTAAAATAAAATTTAAATCACCCTAACTCCATTAATATGGCAGTTAAAGGATTAAAATATTGAGAAAATCATCTCCAATATAAACCCTTTCAAATAGTGTATATCAATTTTTTTCGGGTTGGGGGCAGTTTTTATATGCAAACCCGGCTACACCCTTTGCCAACTTCCATTTTGATGCATCTGATTCAATTAATTCTTAATGATTCTTTGTGGCACTGAAAAGTGCCTTTAATTGTCACGATCAACAGGATCTGCATTTATGGTTCGAGATGGTTCTTGGCGTGTACACTGATGACTTCAACTAACAGGCTTCTGGTGCAGTAACGCAGTGTGCTCGGCCCGATGTTACTCTCGTATGTGTCTTGCTTCTATAACCGTTGCTCTGAAAATGATAGAAAAAGTGTTTGACAATTACTGAGAAATTTTCAAAATTTCATGCTATTTTGCTGTCCACTTCTACAAAGTCTAGTAGAATAGGAAGTTAAGTTCAACATCGAAGTTTCGTATTTCAACTTAACCTCTTTTTAATAAGTCATTAAGTGTTGACATTCCAGAAACCGAGTGTCACTTACGAGATGCATCTAAGAGAAAGCTTCACGCAAGTTCTAATATCAGAATTCAATTACCAGTTTTATATGTACCTTAATGCGAAATGTTCCGGTCTACGAAAGACCCCTTACCTCCACACCATTTAATTGACAATCAAAATAAGTTAGTTTTCCATCGAAGTTTTAATTGCAATATGCTCCGCGAACAAACACCAGAAAACCAGCAAAATTATGAAAGGCGGTTGAATTCGGCGGAACAACAAAAAAAAACCACCACTGTACACAATGAAATGTGGCTTCATTAACGCACCGAACTGTGTGATTTCTCATTCCGTGCGAAGGCCAATAAATTATCCCACAAATTTTCCCACACAGGTGGTGTTGGGAGGGAAAAAAACACACTTTTTCGGTTCAATTTATTACAGCAAAGTACTTTTATCTGGTCGATTGTTATTAATATTACGGGGTAATTGGGTGTACACATTCAGCAAGCGCCGGCATCCGGATGGTAATGCAAAGGACACTCTAATAGGTTGGGTAAACAAACGGGTGCACCTAGCAGTGCGGTATGCGGGGGCGTATGTTTGAACAATTTTTATTTTGTGAAGTTCACTTGCCACAACGTACCTTTCGGTTTTTCTTGGGCTGGTTTTGCAATTATTTCGGATTCAATGAATGCAGCTTGAATCTTAGACCTTTATTTTTTTTAACGGATGTCAAAATCATTCTTGCCTAAACGATGTCTGAAAAATAATGTTCCATTTTCTGGGGTGCATTCGCAAATTAATCAGAGTAAAGTGAGTGCCACGGAATTAAACGATAATAACGGAACTGGGTATGCTTTTTCGATTTTAAAACCAACAGCTCATAAATACCACTCAGAACAGGTTGTTGTGTTTATGGGTTTATATTTCCCGATAAAGAGCAACGATAGTCGTAATTGGGTGGGTTTGCCATTCCAACGCATTACGGCGGCAGTGGTCTGAAATTTGCAAAATTGAAAATAGCAATGCTTTGTTGTATTTTAATTTTGCTTTGTGGAACTCATTGGTGTGGAAATTATGGGCTTAGAGAATGATAAAGCACCTACAAATCATTTAATCATAGCAGCAAACCTAATAAATGTCCCAGAACAGACTTTTTCTATTGTTCATATTATTATCAGTGTTTCAGATTGCAAATTAACAATTTTAGATGATTTTTCTATGAATCCTGTTTTTAATCAAAACACCAGCAAGGTTGCCCTGATTTTGGCATCTGGCATGCAGACGAGTAAACTCATCAACAGTGATTGAGTTTAATAAAAAATGTTCCACGTCATCCTTGCAAAAAAAAAAGAAAAAATAATCAAACACTCGTACAAAATTAATTAACGCAATAAACTTCTACATATGATCACCAAACGATGTAAAACCTAGCTGCTGCAGTTTTATCAAACCATGCCTTCAGATGAAGAGGGGGGAGGGGCTGCAGGAGAAAACGAGCAGCCACCAGCTTTTGCGATGAAAGCTCGTGACCACAGACGGAATCGGGCTTTGTTTTGCTAGCGCTAGGTGTGTACAACCTAGTTTCCTGTTGCAATTTTGTAAATTGGCGGTTCGTTCCGTGCAGACCGGGGCAATGCGAGCTACACCGGAACGGAAACTACGTATTTAGTGTGATATGCTTCACTTTCGGCAAAACATCATCGTATAATTAAACCGACAAAGTTTGCATAGAATAGTGCCTGGCTGGTGTTTCGAGAATATGTGATTTCTGCTATAATTTACTTATTCATTGTTTACCGTGTGGATGTTTTTCCGATGTCCAGCGAATGCGTACTCGTTGCATACGTCAGTAACAATGAACAATAGAATGCAATTTATTCACATTTTCGAAACTTTCCGAATATCCGACAGTTGCGGTTATTAAATTGAAAATCTGACTGTTTTGTGATGGAAACTCACTTGTAAAATTAATTAGAGATCGATTACAATTCGTGCGAAGTTAGTTTGGAGCTTACCACATGGTCCCCTTTCAATTTGAACGGATCGGGTACTAGAATATGCGTAAAATGTAGTGTTAATTACTTAGTATTCCAAAGAACAAAGGGGGCCTAACAGTTCACTTTCATATCTCATCCAAGTCAGTCGATAAAACAAAACCGCTTACGTTCGGAACGGAAGAAACCAAGTACAGTATTGCATAGTGAACAATAGAACGAGCTCGAAATGAGTAAACCAAACGAACAAAAGCTACCGCCGCCACTATGAAAGAATACAATTATTGTTGACTTCAGACAGTGCAAAATTCGACCTTTGATACTTGACGGCTTGCTTAAGGAGCAAATGCATCTTGATGCAACAACAAGACAAATAATGTTTACATTCAGTTTTATGAAGAGTTGGATGGAATTCAATTTTCTAAAGACAATAACAATGTGCACTATGTGGAGCATGAAAACATCAAGTACAACATACCTATCTACACTCAAATATCTGCGATCATTATATTCGCAAAAGTATGTACCAGTACGGAGAGAAAAGTGGAAGTGGAAGTGGAAGTGGAACTTTTTCCCCGGTATTCTAAATGACGTACGTTTGTTACGCAAGCGCTTGCAGAAGGCTATACCTTCTTATGTGATTTTCGGTCAAGACACAAGGGTTCCGTGCAAATCACTTGTTACCTATGATAATCAGATGGCCACATGTCAATATTACTAAAAAGCTGTTCACTACGGTAAGCCATGTGATAAGCTGGACAAGAAGACAACTACACCAAAGGACAACGGTGCTTTCATCATACCAATCCCAAGCAACCCCAGTACACCGAAACCTCAATTTACGAACTAAACGGGGTAAAAAGAGGTAGTTCGTAGAAAAATTTTACGTTATTTCGGATTTGGTTCGTGAAAAAAAGTTTACGTTATTTGGAATTTACTTCGTAAAAAAAGTGTTGTGTGATTATTGTGGAAACCGCGTATCATATGTTTATTTTCGGAACGGATGTGAAGAGTAAGTGCAAGAAAATGATGTTTGGGCTCGTTTCAAAATCCAAGATGGCGGCTTCCGGTTCATTGAGATTGCCTAAAACCCTTAACAATATGGGTATCTTCGGAACGGAATTGATGAGTAGATGTCGGAAAACGATGTTTGAAGTGGTTCTGAAATCCAAGATGACGACTTCTGGTTTCTTCATATTCCTTGAAAACCCTTACAATATGGGTACTTTCAGAAAGAGATTTAAAAGTAGACGTCGAAAATTATATTTGAGGTGGTTTTGAAATGCAAAACAGTGACTTCCGGTTTATTAGTATCTTTTGAAAGTTTTTGCCATTTTAACTTGACATTCCTTTAAAACACTTTACCGTTCCGAAAATATCCATATTGTAAGGGGTTTCAAGGAATATCAACAAATCGGAAGTCGCCATCTTGAATTTCAAAACTACCTCGAACATCGTTTTCTGACATCTACTCATCAATTCCGTTCCGAAAATACCCATATTGTATGTGTTCTCAAGGAATATCAACAAACCGGAAGTCACCATCTTGAATTTCAAAACTACCTCGAACATCGTTTTCTGACATCTACTCATCAATTTCGTTCCAAAAATACCCATTTTGCAAGGGTTTTCAAGAAATATCAACAAACCGGAAGTCGCCATCAACCATCAACAACAATGACACAACCTCAAGCGTAACGCGTAAATCCGCAAAAAAAACCGTTGAAATTCGCGTAAAAAAAACGCGTAACTTCGGGAATCTGCGTAAAAATAACTCCAAACCAGAGAAAAAAAATTTTGATGCAGAATATCTTAGAAATGCATGAAACGTCCAGATCTGGTGTAATCAAAAAAAAATTTTTTTGTGAAGATCAATTTTGGGGCATAGAAAAATTTTGAGACTTCTGAAATCGAAAATTTTTTTTGACGCCGAAAAAAACCGCGTAACTTCGGAAATCCGCTTAGATTCGTATTAAAAAAACCGCGTAAAAAGAGACCCCAGTTTAGTGTCATTTCCGTAGATTGGCATTTTTCTCGGAAGCTCTCGCGGTCAAAAGCTTTTTTTTGCTCGCCAAGCAAAACTAGTATTTTTCCGTAAAAAAATCAAATTTCCGTAGAAAAAATCCAATTTCCGTAGATTTTGTCTATGGATTCGTAGATCCGTAGAAAAAGTTCGAAACCGTACACACTTAAAAAAACCTGTTTTAATCCACCTAGTGGTGTAATGATGCCTTTCTCATATTAATCAAACTATCATATATAATACTGTGGTATTCTTCAAAATAATTTTCTTCGATTCTTAAAAGAATAACCAAAATCGGTTTGTTTGACCGTCTACTGATAAAAACTATCAATTGGAAAACATTTGAGGTCGATTTAGAACATTTTTTAAGGTTTTTCCCCATTTTCAGTGATGGTATACAACTTTTAACACACTTTACTCTATATTTCCGGATCCGGAAGTCGGATCCGCATGGAATTCAGGAATTACGTATGGGATCACAGGACCTTTCATTTGAACCGAAGTTTGTGAAAATCGGTCGCGCCATCTATGAGAAAAGTTAGAAAACATATTTTCATTTTTTTGCACATTTTACCCCATAACTTCCGAACCAGAAGTTGGATCCAAATAATACTCAGGAATTTTGTATGGGACCACAAGACCTTTCATTTGAATCTAAGTTTGTGAAAATCGGTTCAGTCATCTCCGAGAAAAGTTAGTGCAAAAAAACGTTACATACACACATACGCACATACACACACACACATACACACACACACACACACACACACACACACACACACACACACACACACACACACACACACACACACACACAGACATTTTGCGTACTCGACGAACTGAGTCGAATGGTATATGACACTCGGCCCTCCGGGCCTCGGTTCAAAAGTCGGTTTTCACAGTGATTGCATAACCTTTCTATATGAGAAAGGTAAAAAACCCTGTGATTTTACATCTTATTAGATGCACATTAATGGAGCGTCGCAGTTTACGCAAATTTACGTGGAAGAACATTTAATACTATGTCTAAAACTCCATGACATGAAATTCATTGAAATAAAAAAAAGAATACTGTAGAAACCACCGCAACTTGAACCGAGAATCATTGAATCATAAGTTCGTCTGATAATCGACTAAGCCACAGAAGCATGCATCTGCTTGGCCGGTAAAAGGTGCATTTAAATTCGTACAGTCGCACCTACTAGTAGAACGCAAGTTACAGTCGAAACCAGTAAAATTCAAGCCCATCTAACATTAAGTCATTACAAATAAAATTTTCCGTCATTTGACAAATTAAGTATTTATGAATTACATCGTATGAGGGATCAAGTAATTTGTAAAATTCAACTTTTTTTTTTGAGTGTAGATCTACGGAGATTTCCGTAGATCTGACATCGCTGATTCCAGTCCCGCTCTTGCAGAACGATTTATCTTTTACCTCAAAGTAGGCCTCAGTTTCAGTGATAACTTCTTCATTCGTGCAAAATTTCTTACCAGCGACCTTTTTCCAGGTCTGCGAACAGCCAGTAGTCGCTGGGAGCTAAATCTGGCTAATACGGTCGATGGGGGAAGCAATTCGAAGTTCAATTCATGTAGGGTAAGGGCTCCCGATTTCATCTCATTTGTAAGGACGTCGCCTTCAAACCCCGATTTAGTCACTAAAATCACTGTAACTATTTCATATTACTGCTTCATTCGCCTTGCTCCACGTTGAGAATTGATTCACATTTCTTGAAAATTCAACTAATATTTATAAAACAGCTAAAAACACTAATGATGTTTTCACCACTCTGCTCCTAATTTCATCTCAATGGATTTTTATCCATCCTATCGTTGATCTTTTATTCATCCTATAAATTAGCAATGGCGACAGCAATCAAAACAAAATATTCCACTATTACACTCTCACCCGCATACGCATGGCTGCCAGATGGCTGATTAAACGCTGCCAGCTGGAAAAATATGGCTGCAGACATTCTGGTGACCGACTGCCTCACCGCTGCCAGATATACAACTCAAACGATACAACCGTATCCACCAGAATTTTTCCACATTATTATTGGTAAAAAATTTACTCGTTGAATTATCTAATCAATGGAGCAATGACTATCTTTCAACATCATTTTATTAGTGAAAACAGATAGAACAGATATAGACTTTCTATGCATGCAAGTAATACATATTTTTTATGAAAATATCTGGCATCTCTGTGCACAGCCGATGAAACACACACACACACTTCACAGCGTTATGTTGGCGTATAGCGGAATAAAACCAGTGCTACTAGATTTGCCACAATGGTTATTTAATTAGTATTTAACACGTTCTTTCTGGTAATATTCGAAGCAGAAACAGTTTTATTGAAATATTAATATCAATAATATAATTAAACTAATGTCACGGATACCAAAAACATACATTTTGATGTTAATTTGAAGAAGATAAACAATTTTTGTTTTGTAACATTATGAGATAACTTGGCAACTTTGCGAAACCAAATGAGATGAAAACAAAGCGCAATCAAGTGAATGAAGTGAAAAACTTTCATCTCATATTTTTGAAGACTTTTATTGCTTGTCGGGTAATTTTTGAAGTTTTTAATCGTTAACTAAACAAGTGGCAAGTGAACATAATTAATTATGGAGTCATCCAACATTCAATGGTAGTGTAATTGTGCGAAATAGTGATCATGTTTTGAGACGAATCGATTTGTAGATATTCAGAAACATGACGAACTGTAAATTTTGAGACGAAAAGGTGTCCTAAATTGAAAAGTGAGTTTATTTTATATGAAAAAAACGATCACCGAAGAATTTAAAACCATTTCTTTCAATAAGAAAGTGTGACAATAGCTTTTCAAATCATTTTAAAACATTTCACAGTTTGCTTCCGGTAGGTTGTAAAATATTATTCATGTTCAAAGTTATGAGGTGAAGGGATGAGATGGAAATAGGAGCTCAGATGAAATAGGGAGCCGTTGCCCTAGTTTTGATTGACACGGTCTTGATGAATCAAAAACTTTTTTCTTTGCCATATCCCGGGTAGGTGTAAAAAACAAAGGTCAAAATAATAACAAATTTTACCATCATATCTTGGCTTGATGTTTCTGTGTTGTCATAGCGATACTTGATATTTTCGTGATATTTCATCAAGGGATCAAAACATTGTCATATATCTGTTCAACATCAAAACTAATTATAATATCTTATTTCGTTATTGATGAGCTATTTCAATTTCATTAAGTAAATTGATCCAATAGTTTTATGTTCAAATAAAATACCATTGAATAAACTGCATCAGAATCAGATAAGAGAAATACTTAAGATATTACTCTATTCTAAATGCTGGAATATAAAATAAATAACTAATTCGTCTTCTATTAATATTTTGTTTTTGGTTTGATATTACAATGACAGAATTGTTGCTATTTTCTCATGCAGGCTTTGTTATGATTTTTGATACTTTAACTCTTATTTCAAACTAAATGATGTGATTTTTTCCATTGAGATGTTTGATTTTAATAACAGAATTTGGTATTGATTTGCAAATCACTTCTGCCCGGGATGCGGTAGTTTCTTTGCAATTTCAGATTTCAAATACTCCAATAAAGCTATATAATATTCACTATTAATGGTATTTTCTTTCTCGAGATAGTCGATAAATATTACAACACGCACATCCCAAAATACCGTGGCCATAGCCTTTCCAGCCGACTTGTGCTGTGCTTTCGGATACTTTGGACGAGGTTCACCAGTTGAGTAATTCCAGGAATGAGTAGACGAAAAAGTGACAAAATCAGAATCGACCTGCTCCGATTTGGATGAAACTTTGCACATGGCTTCAGTATGGCAAACCATAAGTTTTGAACTGATGAAGAGGTCAATTCGACTAACGACTGATTTTTAAAAAGGGCGTATGTATTTTTGCATTTCGCAAAAATTGCCTTTTTCAAATCGTTGTAACTCGGAAACCGTTAATTGTACAAAAATGGCGTTCAGGAAGAAGTTGTAGGGAATCAATAGGGCACTCTTAAAAAAATATACACTGAATTATTATAGAGAATCAGAAGAGCTTAAACATTTAGGTTTCATTGTGATTTCAGAAGTGCTTAAACACGAGACCATCGCGGTTCAAGTGTTTATTTCACACATAATGTAATTTTTGAAAGACAAAATTCAAATTTAAAAAGCATGTTAATTATTCTGATTTATGTTTCTCTCACTGGTCCTTCCTTATGAAAATTCTTTCTTAAGCTCTGAACTCAAGATGTGATATATGATTTTAGAACTAAATACCATGCGTCTCCATCGGATGATGACAATTTGATGTGGACGCATGGTTTTCCGAACGATTTATTTTTTTAAAGTCTGATATTATACCCAGTGCTGTAAAACTTCATTCAATTCAATTGAAAATGAATGTGAAACACATTGACGATCTCTCTAGTGCAGTAAACTTCACTCTCTGACACACACAATGTTTGCTGACGGCCCGAACGGGCAGCATTCAGTCATCACTCGTTTCTCTTCAATCGAGGCTTAGTTTAACCACCGTCAGTTGATCTCTTGAAGTAACAAAATATCTCTTTCAATAGTGTGAGAGCGGCCTTCAAATGAGGTTCATGTAAACATTCGAATTAGTTCAAGATAATAGATGAAAGACTAATCAGATAGCTGAAATATCAATCACAGAATACACATAACTTAATTGTTTCCTCCCTAAGTTTTCATTTTTAACACTTTACTCCATTTATAATTTTATTCGATCGAAATTGCTTACTACCAAGAGCGAAGACTATGAAGCAGCTAGACTACTTGGCACTTGAAACTGAGCAAGCTAAACTTCGAATGACTAGGTACGATTATTCAACTGACGATGAATGCTGGGAGCTTCACTTGGAATTGGCATCATAAGTCAAATGAATTAGAAGGGATATGCTGACGGTCAGTGGCCATAAATTTCATTTTCATCTAATATTATTCGATTGAAAATGAAATTTTACCGCACTGATTATACCCGTCCACATTTTTTTTTAATTTGAAAAAATTACAGCGTAATGTACTCATAAATGCTTTATTTTTGAAGCAAAATCTAGAGGGGTACCAAAATTGTAAGTGCGACTAAAAACCTGTTTTAATCCACCTAGTGGTGTAATGATGCCTTTCTCATCAATCATACTATCATATATAATACTGTGGTACTCTTCAAAATAATTTTCTTCGATTCTTAGAAGAATAACCGAAATCGGTTTGTTTGACCGTTTACTGATAAAAACTATCAATTGGAGACGATTTGAGGTCGATTTAGAAATTTTTCTAAGGTTTTTCCCCATTTTAAGTGAAGGTATACAATTTTTAACACACTTTACCCAATATTCCCGGATCCGGAAGTCGGATCCGCATGAAATTCTGGAATTACGCTTGGGACCGCAAAACCTTTCATTTGAATCTAAGTTTGTGAAAATCGGTTCTGCCATCTCCGAGAAAAGTTAGTGCAAAAAAACGTTACATACACACATACGCACATACACACACACACAGATATTTTGCGTACTCGACGAACTGAGTCGAATGGTATATGACACTCGGCCCTCCGGGCCTCTGTTCAAAAGTCGGTTTTCACAATGATTGCATAACATTTCTATATGAGAAAGGCAAAAATCGAATATTTTTAACATGTTGTTTCACATGAAATATATTATGAAAAATTCTGAAAAAATCAGAAAGGTTTTCCATAATTCCAAAAATATGGCTGATTTTTTTCAATATTTTTCTAAAGAGGTTTTTGAAAAATTTAAATAAATTGAAATTCAGAAGAACCACCCTAACTCCACCAATATGGCAGTTAAAGAGTTAAATTTTTTCTGAATATCATCTCCAATATAAACCCTTTCAAATAGCGTATATCAATTTTTTTTCTGTTTGGGGGTAGTTTTTATATGAAAACCCGGCTACACCCTTTGGAAGTTTCGTATGATATAAAATCAAAATCGTATCAAAATAAAACTCAGGAGCTTTATAAAGGACAATTGTACCTTTCATTTGAATCTAAGTTTGTAAGAATCGGTTCAGCCGTCTCTGAGAAAAGCAAGTGCAATTATTTTCTAATATTTTTCACATATCACCCTGTAATTAAGGAACCGGAAGTCGGATTCGAATAAAATTCAGGAACATTGTGTGGAGTTACAGGACCTTTCATTTGAATCTATGTTCATGAAAATAGGTACAGAAAAGTGAGTGCAAAAAAATGTTGCATACATACATACACACACATACACATATCCACATACAAAACTTTTGTGTACTTGACGAACTGAGGTCGGTTTTCACAGTGATTGTATAACCTTTCTATATTAGAAAGGCAAAAACTACAATTTTTGTTGGATTTAGGAAATGTTCGATGGAAAATTTGAAAAAACAAGAGCATACAGAGCTTTGAAATTTTTTTTATCTATCTGCAGGGAGAAAATGACTGGAAAATTCAGACGATTTCCCGTGTGTTACCAAAAATAACTTAGAAAAATGAGTATTTTTGTGCTCTTTCACAATTTTTTGAAAACATAATGCGATGGTATAAAAATTTTATTTCCAATATACCTTATGCTGGCTACAAGAATTATTTTCGGACACATTTTTGAAATAACTTTTTACGCTTTTCATGGAAAATCAACGAATTTCATATAACCGATTTCGTTGTATTTTGACTCAAAGAACACTTCGAATTTCATTATCAAAAAATTCAATTAACATACCAATGACCCCGTACAAACTTGATGAATTTTGAATTTGATTTGTTTTTTAAGTTTTTTCAAAGTTCAAACCGTCATTGGGCTCGAAACCAGAGCGACATCTAATCGAATTCTTAACAGATTTTCACACGTTTAAATTCACAGAATTAATTGTATGGTTTCATACAATTTCTCTTTTCGATCCGACTTGCAGTACCAAAATTACAGGGTAATGAGTGATTGAAATTTAAAACTGTCATTTGAAATGACGATCATCAAAAAAATACATTGGATAAAAATGTGCTACTCACCATTTCTTTGTTTTCGCGGTGTAATAAAAAAGAAATCAATGGAAAACACTTTATTGATTTTTTAATAAGATTTCTTTATTTATTTTTCCTCTACCCGAAATAATGACATCATTTAAAGTTTTGAGATTTTTTCCGATTTCTTAGCTCATGCTGTCGCACTCTGTCTTTTCTTATCTCAGTAGCTTTTGTGTGTGTGTGTTGGGGAGATGGTTGTGGGGAACGGGTTTCTTACTTCCTAAATATAAGCACGTAATATCAACTTTTGACATCCTTACAATCGACCTGACTTACTTGGCTATTTTATATGTATTGGGGTACGTCTCTGTGAGTGTGTTTGTATTCGGTTGTGTGAAATAGTTGTTGTTGCTGTTTATCTTCTTTTTGACCTTTTTTGTTTAGTTTAGCATTATCAGTTCGAAAATCCTGCTGTATACAGAAAGCGATCGGAGTAAAATTAATGTTACGATATAAATCCTGTTTTCCTTTTGCTGGTAAATACCGCTTGCTCGGCTTATATTAGAGGGATTTTCTTTTCTTTTTTTCCATTTTTGCTTTTCCGGTGCTTAGTGTACTAGGGATTACATTCGTCGTTCGATTTATTTTTATCTTCATCGTTCCATTGGATGTTTCTTTTTTGGTTTGGTTTGCACATCTAGATTCACATTTATACACTATTTACAGTGGAATCGTGGAAGGAGGAAAGAAAGAGCTGGGACCTGTGCCACGATAATGTCTAGCAGTTACAAGGCAAAAGTTTCGACTGAATTTTGTTACAAAAGGAGCAAACATATGTAGATGATTTTCCGTGCGAAATTTTTGCCTTCAATCAGCTTGGGAACTTTTTCTATTATCGATCGATATAGCCTCGTTAGGATAATGCCATTCGGGCCGTTGCTCGTAAATTTTCCGGATTCGCTGGGCACGGGTGTAGCGTGCGACACGGCGTGCTCTCTGGGATTTTTTTCCCGTTCGATCCGCAGATCAATTCGATCATCTGCACCTGGACAGAAAAACCAACGATATTTTTTTGTTGTAGTTGTACCATTCTACTTTGTTCTTCCTTTGTTCGTAATTTAATTACACATAATATCCGCGAATACACGCTAGCTATTGGACTTTTTTTTCATACTGAACCGTCCCGGTCTGCCGGGGACAGATTTGATTCCGGGATTTTCTGCACCTTCGATCATAACCGTTCATTCTAGGTGGAAAGATTATTTTGCATTGTTACGGAAAGCGAAAAGTTTCTGACGAGGTTACGAAAGAAGCTTCGAAAGTGATTTCCTCCAAGTAAAGTTGTGCGTACCGAGGCTTTAGTAGTGCTTGCAGAATTGGGTTAATGGCGGTGGATCTGCAGTTCGCAAGTTCCGCTCGGATTTCTTCGGTCGGTCATCAGAGTGAAAGTGATTCGAACTGACTTCGAGGGGAAGGATAGAGGGTATGGTAAGTATTCTCGTTGCTTTACGGCATAGTCAATAGAAATAATTTAATCATGAAGTTTGAAAAGGTTGATTGGTGCAAGAAAGCATCGGTTTATCATTAAATGAAAAACCACTCGAAACCTGATCCGGGCTAGAATGTAGGAGCGAGGATAATTTGAACTTTTCAAGTAGAACTCATTGGCCGTGATTGATTTCAAGAAATTAATCGAATCAAATTAGAACATCAATCGATTGATGAACATAAAAGGAACAATTATTTCAGCTTTTGTTCAGCTTTCAGGTTTGTAAATCATGGCGCGTGAATAACACTCACAGTTCCGCTTCAGCCTGATGCAATACCGACATCAGTCCAAATTAATTCATTACACAATGAGCACCGGGCATCGATTGTCCAACATCGATCTGATTACAATTCATAAAAATAATCAAATTCACGTCGTTACGGCGTGGGAGAGCAAGCGGTACAGTGGGACATTCCGGCCGTCCCACGGCGAGCCGAATAATGGTTCTGGATGGAAATGGGCTGCCTACGAGGTGCTAAAAATGCAAATGCCTACCAATTCGGTAGTCATTTTCCAAATGAACACTTGACCGTTAATGGTGTGTTAAAGGCTAGAGAGGGCGGGCTGGTGGTTTTCCTGGGTTGGGATGTGACGAAGCATCGGAATGCTACACGGATCGTTATTCTTCATTCCGGCCACCGATCCGGGTGCTTTGTGCAATCAGGAAGAATAACAACCATGATAGTAATAATAATAATAAAAATAATACTCAGGATAATTGCACACAAGCTTGGGCTCGGTGTAGCAAAACGTTTTTTTTACGAACCCGGATGTTTGTTTGTTCGGGTTGGATTAGCAGCTTAAGTTGCCCGTTTGTGTCAAGGAAATTGCTTCAGTTGAAATGGAGCTGAAACAATACCTGAACCATTTTGTGGTGGCCCACTAAAAGCAGCTCGGAAATAATTTTAAACAGCTCGGTAGATTTAGCCACTATTTCTAGGCAATTGATTCGCTAAATTCATACTCATACTTTAAAATATTGCATCAGTTAATAGATTTTTTTGTCGTGAATATGACTTATTTTATTATGAGATGCCTTTTCAAAATTTACCCTGTACAAGAATGGGTAGAAATTATTCGCGAATATCTCTTCTTGTAATTAACGCAGCGACGTAATTTGTTCTCCGTATTATCGGAAGTATGGTTAGCAATTTATGGTAAAAATTGCAGCTGTATAGGATAACCACAACTAACTCAAAATTGAAATTTTCTAAAATGTTCGGTATGAACCAGGCATAAGGTGAAAATCAGTGCCAGAATAAGGCGCGCAAAGTTCTAACCGCATGAGTTTGACGAATCATCGCACAAAGCGTATTGCGCAAAACCGGTGCATAGAAATACGGAATTTTTTTACTGGTCTTACGACTTGTTTTGTTCACTAGTAGAACTTATAAACCATGAGTATTTTCATTTGACTAATATAAGGGAGACATAATTGTGCATGTTGTTCAAGACGGTCAGCTTAGTCATTCAATTTATAATCAAAATGCTTTTATAATTGATTAGCTCGGCTTTTGCGAAATTTTTCATTCTTTGTTGCAGTTCAAAACCTTTGGCATCACGATAACGACCTAGTTGATCCCAACTTTGTATCGTTTCATAAACAAACTGAGAAATATTCAAACAATATCTTTTTTATATGGAATAACAACTGCCTTGTAAGCAGGGCATGCAACGAATATGAACAAAAGGGTTTCACCATCTGTGCTATTCACACACATTCGTATGTCAGGTAGAATTCACAGCGCAACCCAAGCAAGGAGAGCTGCTTTGTTCGTTCATTAGTTCATGAAGCCCGCTTGCTGAGACCTATGCTTCATGAGGTTAGCATTTGATGAATGGATCTCATATTGTAGATGCCTATGAGGAAACTAGATTCATTACTTTTAGTTCCGATGAATATTAATTTAAAGAACATTGCTTTTAGTGTTTCTAGGATATATACACAGTGTAAACTGCCAAGAAACAAATTGATCGTTTTGAAAATGGGCTCAAATGCAAAATTTCTTCTATAAAACGTTTAAAGTATGTTTGAAATGTGATCAAATTTGGTCTTGGAATGACTTTGCTTCGTGTCTTGTAGCACACCGTGAAGCAAGGTCTTCTTTCTCGTACAATACTAACGAGAGCGAACCCTTAATTTCATTACATTGTCATGGATTGCTTAGTTCATGTGTTAACTGAGACTGAGAGCACAGACAATTTACTTGGCAAGGGGAATTGGTCTGCTCAGTAGCATATACTCTCACGCATCCAGTTTCTCTCTAATATAGGTCTATCATTCAGCTATGTCAAGCAAAGTGTTCACAGCAGATGTTTTTTTGTTGCTTCGTTCGTTTCAGGATTCACAATACAAGCCCTGCTTGTAAGATGTTCACTAGAAATATTAACGTATAATATAATAGTTTATATTTTCTGAAAGAATTATGGAAACTTTTTGTCCACGTCTGGCGAGTGGATTCCAATGATTTATATTTAACAATTCTTCAACTCAGTTTGTGGATATTGTTTCGAGCAGCTATACAATTTATATTTTCGAAACCGGTTTGACAAATAAGTTATTAGAATCAATGTCATATTAATTCCAAACTTTGTTTTAAAAATGTTAGATGGCCTAAAATGATTTGTTGTAGATTTTTCAATTTATGAAACATTGCATTTTTTATTTAATGGGTATTGTCTCGTACACAACCCCACAATTTTTGCTCCCATGTGTTCCGCCTAGCGTTAGCGTTACAATTATGAAAGTGACATATTTAAAAAAAATTTAAAATTCATAAATCCATCAACTAGTACATCCAGCTATGTCTCCGACGTTACTCTACCACTTTTTTTTTGTTATCAGCTCGTGAAGTGCAATGTTCGGCTTTGCCGCTTGTGCTCATTCAATATATGTTGGAATTAATTCGTAGTTTTTACGAAAGATGGCGTTGCTAAACTATTCATGGTCGCTGATACAAAAGTCTACATTTTCCTGAATACATATATTTGTATAATAAAATCCGAGGATCCGTTGATATTACTTGCTATTTAATAAATAGTTGGAAAATGTTTGTTTGTTTGAAAAATTAATATTTTTTCTCGGTAGCCGGCTGCCCAGGTCAATCAATATAATTAATAAAGTATTTTCGCGGTTAATAATGAAGTGGAAATAAAAAATAAAAATACTTCAGAATTGGTTATTGTTAAAACGTTCACTCGGGAAATCTGTGAGTTTTGTGCATTCAAAACATACTAAGTTGCGCCCAAATACTACCATTAAGGGGCGGTTAGGGTCTAACACTTTTTTAAAAATCATTTATTATTTTCTTTATATTTTCTTATAGTAAAATATTTCAAGACTATTCTGTGAAATTTTCAAGTCTATTTGAACGAAATTCTGGAAGTTATGAACCATCATCTATGGCTATCTCATTCTGCGAAGAAGCAAGAGCTCGTCGCTCAGGCCAAAGATTCCTATTTCGATGGACTTCAAAACTTGACAAAATGTTCTTGAAATTTTTCATTATATTAAATTATACAAGAAAAAATATGATTGTTTTGAAAATGTTAGACCCTACGGGCTCCCTGAAATCATAAATTGTTTCCATTGATTTTATAGACAAAAAACTTTAAACGCGTTTTTCTCAAAAGCAAGTTTTAAAAGTGCGTGACGATTCAAAAACTACTGCACCAATTTGTTCAAATTTTGCACACACTTTCTACATTTAAAAAACCAGACCCAAACGTTTTCCTTTCCGTTGTTTGTTACTTTGGGGAGGTGTTACAGCTACAAAATGGCGGATTTTTCCGTGAAAAATCGTAATTTTCACTTTAAACAACCACCAAAAATTGAAAAAAAAAAATTAAAAAATCAAACAGAAACGTTGGGGTCTAGGAAAATATCTAAAATAACTATTGTGCTTTGATTTGTTGACTTCTGATTAGTCTGCGCTGAGATACAGTACAGACACCGCAAGTAATGATTTTCAAGAAGCGTTCTCAAAAATACCTCTTCACCGACTTGTTTCTCAGTATTTTGTCACGAAAAAATTACTAAATGTTGTAAAGTTCTTTAGTTCTTTAGTTCTTTAGTTCTTTAGTTCTTTAGTTCTTTAGTTCTTTAGTTCTTTAGTTCTTTAGTTCTTTAGTTCTTTAGTTCTTTAGTTCTTTAGTTCTTTAGTTCTTTAGTTCTTTAGTTCTTTAGTTCTTTAGTTCTTTAGTTCTTTAGTTCTTTAGTTCTTTAGTTCTTTAGTTCTTTAGTTCTTTAGTTCTTTAGTTCTTTAGTTCTTTAGTTCTTTAGTTCTTTAGTTCTTTAGTTCTTTAGTTCTTTAGTTCTTTAGTTCTTTAGTTCTTTAGTTCTTTAGTTCTTTAGTTCTTTAGTTCTTTAGTTCTTTAGTTCTTTAGTTCTTTAGTTCTTTAGTTCTTTAGTTCTTTAGTTCTTTAGTTCTTTAGTTCTTTAGTTCTTTAGTTCTTTAGTTCTTTAGTTCTTTAGTTCTTTAGTTCTTTAGTTCTTTAGTTCTTTAGTTCTTTAGTTCTTTAGTTCTTTAGTTCTTTAGTTCTTTAGTTCTTTAGTTCTTTAGTTCTTTAGTTCTTTAGTTCTTTAGTTCTTTAGTTCTTTAGTTCTTTAGTTCTTTAGTTCTTTAGTTCTTTAGTTCTTTAGTTCTTTAGTTCTTTAGTTCTTTAGTTCTTTAGTTCTTTAGTTCTTTAGTTCTTTAGTTCTTTAGTTCTTTAGTTCTTTAGTTCTTTAGTTCTTTAGTTCTTTAGTTCTTTAGTTCTTTAGTTCTTTAGTTCTTTAGTTCTTTAGTTCTTTAGTTCTTTAGTTCTTTAGTTCTTTAGTTCTTTAGTTCTTTAGTTCTTTAGTTCTTTAGTTCTTTAGTTCTTTAGTTCTTTAGTTCTTTAGTTCTTTAGTTCTTTAGTTCTTTAGTTCTTTAGTTCTTTAGTTCTTTAGTTCTTTAGTTCTTTAGTTCTTTAGTTCTTTAGTTCTTTAGTTCTTTAGTTCTTTAGTTCTTTAGTTCTTTAGTTCTTTAGTTCTTTAGTTCTTTAGTTCTTTAGTTCTTTAGTTCTTTAGTTCTTTAGTTCTTTAGTTCTTTAGTTCTTTAGTTCTTTAGTTCTTTAGTTCTTTAGTTCTTTAGTTCTTTAGTTCTTTAGTTCTTTAGTTCTTTAGTTCTTTAGTTCTTTAGTTCTTTAGTTCTTTAGTTCTTTAGTTCTTTAGTTCTTTAGTTCTTTAGTTCTTTAGTTCTTTAGTTCTTTAGTTCTTTAGTTCTTTAGTTCTTTAGTTCTTTAGTTCTTTAGTTCTTTAGTTCTTTAGTTCTTTAGTTCTTTAGTTCTTTAGTTCTTTAGTTCTTTAGTTCTTTAGTTCTTTAGTTCTTTAGTTCTTTAGTTCTTTAGTTCTTTAGTTCTTTAGTTCTTTAGTTCTTTAGTTCTTTAGTTCTTTAGTTCTTTAGTTCTTTAGTTCTTTAGTTCTTTAGTTCTTTAGTTCTTTAGTTCTTTAGTTCTTTAGTTCTTTAGTTCTTTAGTTCTTTAGTTCTTTAGTTCTTTAGTTCTTTAGTTCTTTAGTTCTTTAGTTCTTTAGTTCTTTAGTTCTTTAGTTCTTTAGTTCTTTAGTTCTTTAGTTCTTTAGTTCTTTAGTTCTTTAGTTCTTTAGTTCTTTAGTTCTTTAGTTCTTTAGTTCTTTAGTTCTTTAGTTCTTTAGTTCTTTAGTTCTTTAGTTCTTTAGTTCTTTAGTTCTTTAGTTCTTTAGTTCTTTAGTTCTTTAGTTCTTTAGTTCTTTAGTTCTTTAGTTCTTTAGTTCTTTAGTTCTTTAGTTCTTTAGTTCTTTAGTTCTTTAGTTCTTTAGTTCTTTAGTTCTTTAGTTCTTTAGTTCTTTAGTTCTTTAGTTCTTTAGTTCTTTAGTTCTTTAGTTCTTTAGTTCTTTAGTTCTTTAGTTCTTTAGTTCTTTAGTTCTTTAGTTCTTTAGTTCTTTAGTTCTTTAGTTCTTTAGTTCTTTAGTTCTTTAGTTCTTTAGTTCTTTAGTTCTTTAGTTCTTTAGTTCTTTAGTTCTTTAGTTCTTTAGTTCTTTAGTTCTTTAGTTCTTTAGTTCTTTAGTTCTTTAGTTCTTTAGTTCTTTAGTTCTTTAGTTCTTTAGTTCTTTAGTTCTTTAGTTCTTTAGTTCTTTAGTTCTTTAGTTCTTTAGTTCTTTAGTTCTTTAGTTCTTTAGTTCTTTAGTTCTTTAGTTCTTTAGTTCTTTAGTTCTTTAGTTCTTTAGTTCTTTAGTTCTTTAGTTCTTTAGTTCTTTAGTTCTTTAGTTCTTTAGTTCTTTAGTTCTTTAGTTCTTTAGTTCTTTAGTTCTTTAGTTCTTTAGTTCTTTAGTTCTTTAGTTCTTTAGTTCTTTAGTTCTTTAGTTCTTTAGTTCTTTAGTTCTTTAGTTCTTTAGTTCTTTAGTTCTTTAGTTCTTTAGTTCTTTAGTTCTTTAGTTCTTTAGTTCTTTAGTTCTTTAGTTCTTTAGTTCTTTAGTTCTTTAGTTCTTTAGTTCTTTAGTTCTTTAGTTCTTTAGTTCTTTAGTTCTTTAGTTCTTTAGTTCTTTAGTTCTTTAGTTCTTTAGTTCTTTAGTTCTTTAGTTCTTTAGTTCTTTAGTTCTTTAGTTCTTTAGTTCTTTAGTTCTTTAGTTCTTTAGTTCTTTAGTTCTTTAGTTCTTTAGTTCTTTAGTTCTTTAGTTCTTTAGTTCTTTAGTTCTTTAGTTCTTTAGTTCTTTAGTTCTTTAGTTCTTTAGTTCTTTAGTTCTTTAGTTCTTTAGTTCTTTAGTTCTTTAGTTCTTTAGTTCTTTAGTTCTTTAGTTCTTTAGTTCTTTAGTTCTTTAGTTCTTTAGTTCTTTAGTTCTTTAGTTCTTTAGTTCTTTAGTTCTTTAGTTCTTTAGTTCTTTAGTTCTTTAGTTCTTTAGTTCTTTAGTTCTTTAGTTCTTTAGTTCTTTAGTTCTTTAGTTCTTTAGTTCTTTAGTTCTTTAGTTCTTTAGTTCTTTAGTTCTTTAGTTCTTTAGTTCTTTAGTTCTTTAGTTCTTTAGTTCTTTAGTTCTTTAGTTCTTTAGTTCTTTAGTTCTTTAGTTCTTTAGTTCTTTAGTTCTTTAGTTCTTTAGTTCTTTAGTTCTTTAGTTCTTTAGTTCTTTAGTTCTTTAGTTCTTTAGTTCTTTAGTTCTTTAGTTCTTTAGTTCTTTAGTTCTTTAGTTCTTTAGTTCTTTAGTTCTTTAGTTCTTTAGTTCTTTAGTTCTTTAGTTCTTTAGTTCTTTAGTTCTTTAGTTCTTTAGTTCTTTAGTTCTTTAGTTCTTTAGTTCTTTAGTTCTTTAGTTCTTTAGTTCTTTAGTTCTTTAGTTCTTTAGTTCTTTAGTTCTTTAGTTCTTTAGTTCTTTAGTTCTTTAGTTCTTTAGTTCTTTAGTTCTTTAGTTCTTTAGTTCTTTAGTTCTTTAGTTCTTTAGTTCTTTAGTTCTTTAGTTCTTTAGTTCTTTAGTTCTTTAGTTCTTTAGTTCTTTAGTTCTTTAGTTCTTTAGTTCTTTAGTTCTTTAGTTCTTTAGTTCTTTAGTTCTTTAGTTCTTTAGTTCTTTAGTTCTTTAGTTCTTTAGTTCTTTAGTTCTTTAGTTCTTTAGTTCTTTAGTTCTTTAGTTCTTTAGTTCTTTAGTTCTTTAGTTCTTTAGTTCTTTAGTTCTTTAGTTCTTTAGTTCTTTAGTTCTTTAGTTCTTTAGTTCTTTAGTTCTTTAGTTCTTTAGTTCTTTAGTTCTTTAGTTCTTTAGTTCTTTAGTTCTTTAGTTCTTTAGTTCTTTAGTTCTTTAGTTCTTTAGTTCTTTAGTTCTTTAGTTCTTTAGTTCTTTAGTTCTTTAGTTCTTTAGTTCTTTAGTTCTTTAGTTCTTTAGTTCTTTAGTTCTTTAGTTCTTTAGTTCTTTAGTTCTTTAGTTCTTTAGTTCTTTAGTTCTTTAGTTCTTTAGTTCTTTAGTTCTTTAGTTCTTTAGTTCTTTAGTTCTTTAGTTCTTTAGTTCTTTAGTTCTTTAGTTCTTTAGTTCTTTAGTTCTTTAGTTCTTTAGTTCTTTAGTTCTTTAGTTCTTTAGTTCTTTAGTTCTTTAGTTCTTTAGTTCTTTAGTTCTTTAGTTCTTTAGTTCTTTAGTTCTTTAGTTCTTTAGTTCTTTAGTTCTTTAGTTCTTTAGTTCTTTAGTTCTTTAGTTCTTTAGTTCTTTAGTTCTTTAGTTCTTTAGTTCTTTAGTTCTTTAGTTCTTTAGTTCTTTAGTTCTTTAGTTCTTTAGTTCTTTAGTTCTTTAGTTCTTTAGTTCTTTAGTTCTTTAGTTCTTTAGTTCTTTAGTTCTTTAGTTCTTTAGTTCTTTAGTTCTTTAGTTCTTTAGTTCTTTAGTTCTTTAGTTCTTTAGTTCTTTAGTTCTTTAGTTCTTTAGTTCTTTAGTTCTTTAGTTCTTTAGTTCTTTAGTTCTTTAGTTCTTTAGTTCTTTAGTTCTTTAGTTCTTTAGTTCTTTAGTTCTTTAGTTCTTTAGTTCTTTAGTTCTTTAGTTCTTTAGTTCTTTAGTTCTTTAGTTCTTTAGTTCTTTAGTTCTTTAGTTCTTTAGTTCTTTAGTTCTTTAGTTCTTTAGTTCTTTAGTTCTTTAGTTCTTTAGTTCTTTAGTTCTTTAGTTCTTTAGTTCTTTAGTTCTTTAGTTCTTTAGTTCTTTAGTTCTTTAGTTCTTTAGTTCTTTAGTTCTTTAGTTCTTTAGTTCTTTAGTTCTTTAGTTCTTTAGTTCTTTAGTTCTTTAGTTCTTTAGTTCTTTAGTTCTTTAGTTCTTTAGTTCTTTAGTTCTTTAGTTCTTTAGTTCTTTAGTTCTTTAGTTCTTTAGTTCTTTAGTTCTTTAGTTCTTTAGTTCTTTAGTTCTTTAGTTCTTTAGTTCTTTAGTTCTTTAGTTCTTTAGTTCTTTAGTTCTTTAGTTCTTTAGTTCTTTAGTTCTTTAGTTCTTTAGTTCTTTAGTTCTTTAGTTCTTTAGTTCTTTAGTTCTTTAGTTCTTTAGTTCTTTAGTTCTTTAGTTCTTTAGTTCTTTAGTTCTTTAGTTCTTTAGTTCTTTAGTTCTTTAGTTCTTCAGTTCTTTAGTTCTTTAGTTCTTTAGTTCTTTAGTTCCTTGGTTCTTTAGTTCTTTAGTTCTTTAGTTCTTTAGTTCTTTAGTTCTTTAGTTCTTCAGTTCTTTAGTTCTTTAGTTCTTTAGTTCTTTAGTTCCTTGGTTCTTTAGTTCTTTAGTTCTTTAGTTCTTTAGTTCTTTAGTTCTTTAGTTCTTTAGTTCTTTAGTTCTTTAGTTCTTTAGTTCTTTAGTTCTTTAGTTCTTTAGTTCTTTAGTTCTTTAGTTCTTTAGTTCTTTAGTTCTTTAGTTCTTTAGTTCTTTAGTTCTTTAGTTCTTTAGTTCTTTAGTTCTTTAGTTCTTTAGTTCTTTAGTTCTTTAGTTCTTTAGTTCTTTAGTTCTTTAGTTCTTTAGTTCTTTAGTTCTTTAGTTCTTTAGTTCTTTAGTTTCTTCAAATTGAAATTCATTGATTAATTTATTCCTCAAATCCCACTGCGTCAATCATCGTTTACCACTCGGTTCAAGCGGTTCGCACTACAATCGATTACGCATTCACACGCCGGGATATTTTCTATACTGCGTTGGCTTAATACCATTACTCAACGGATCACATGGAATTAATCCCATTCAATGACGTTTACCACCAGGTCACGCATTGCTTCTTGCCATGTGACGAAGAATGGCTCCGTAAAACCAGGCGAACGTTTTCACTACCGATTCGAGCAAGGAACGTTCCTCAAAATTTGATACGATTAAGAAATGACATCACCAAGTGTCGTATAATGCCATAATCCCCACTGGCATGAATTGAACTTTCTCACCCACTACCGCAAGCTTTCCGTCTTCCGATCCAGAAACTGTGCTCGGTTACCGGTCGAGGTTTTGACAGCTGGAACGGTTTCACTAGCAAGGCCCGAACTAAAATATCTTCACCGGGAGGGAAACTGGGGTCCACTTATTCCTGTCGTCTCCCAGGTAAATGTATTGACATCCAGCACCCAATCTTCGGAAAGTGCTCGAAATCCCATTATATTCAAAAGAACACTTTACCATTCGCCTCCGGTTTCTTCCGCACTGTCCGCCCTTCTCTTCGCCCAATATTCCATCTGTCGGAGGGCGAGCTACGACGAGCTCTAGCTTCCAGTCAGTGTGACTATCAGAGTGAGTGGGTGGCAGCATCCAGTCACCCTTGGAAGCGAATAGAAAACCGACCACAATTGTGCGGTGCCCTTCACCGGTTCCCGGCTACTCGGAGAAAGTGCACTAAAGTAGTATATTTTATTGGTACTTTTCGGTATTTTATTTTAATTTCAGTTCCCTTTGCTTCACTTGGCCGGATTCTACTACCGACCGCATTCGGACCGAGTTTGCCCAATATGGCTTTAGGCGGATAATCGCCCGGAAGAAGATTTGTGCAAGAACTAGGTACCGTTTTCCGATGCAATAAAGGTCGCTTTTAGATGGGGCGGTGAAAGCAAAGCCGAAACTTCCCAGCAGCGTGTGAATGGCGTGTCCTGCCGCCACCGGCACCGCCGCCGGACAGCATCCGGACTTTCGGTGAAAAATTCGGTTAGTGATGCTTCGGGGTTTTTTTTTATTTCTTACATTCTGCGGGAGGCTGAATTTAGGATCCCATTCATTCAGCTGATTTGGCTGGAACGTTTTCTTTTTTTTTCTCGGCTGTGAGTCAGTTCGTTCGCATCCCGATTGCTGGAGGCTATCGCGGGAACTTTTTTTTATCTCTTCATTCACTTTCTTGTTTTCAGTTTAACAATAGTTTCAAGTTTATGGAATTAGTTCCGAATTCGGAGAATGGGTTGGCACAATCTTCACTCGGTTGTCCCGAATAGCTCTAGCAAATCGCAAACGGTGATAGGGCGATGATCGCTTTACTACCTTTTCAAACTTTCCATAACGGTTATGACTTGGCAGAAGAGAAAAACGAATTTTATAACGAAACGAGCTTTTTTTTTCTTCTCTGACTGGGCACATTTATCATTTACAGATTTTTTATGTTATATTTTTTATAGACATGATTTTGTCACATCAAAATTCATATGTACATTTTTTAGATTTATCTAAACTACGTATCATCATTGGGAACTGTTTGCGCTTGTTTTTTTTTAATTTTTGCTAAATTCGAATTTGTATATAGTTTAAGTGAATGAAAACTGTCATTGTACAGTTTTTAGTGTTGAGTTTAAATCAGCAGAGTACTAACAAATGAAATTATGGTATCTTGGTTCAAACGAGTTGTAAAATTACATATGAAAAATTTATTTATTGCAAAAAAAAAGTCACTGGCGACCAGATTTTTGATGTCTTGCCTAGCATAATTTTTTGACTAACAAAGAAAAAAAATTAAATCCTTTTTCATCGTATTTGCAACACTCTCTGTTATCAAATTGCTCCGAATTTGGTTATCTAAAAATAATAATGCAAATCGCTAAATATAAATACTTCTAAACAGACGAATTCGAGATACATTTTGTCGCTAGGAAATAAACCCGTTTTTGTTGAAATGCCAGAAGAAATTACTTGGGAAATTTTAACTGCTAAATCGAAAAAAAAAGTTATTATTCTAACATCTTGTTTTAGTCTTGTTGAGGCGTACAGCTGAAAATTTCAACTTTACCGAGTCATAACTTTGTTGTTAGTCAACCGATCTTCGAAATTTGTTCACCATTGGAAAGGTACTACTTCCAGAAATACAATGGACTGAAACAAATGAAAAATAGGGTTTCAAAAGAATATCAATAAACCGGAAGTCGCCATCTTGGTTTTTGGAACGACTCTAAACAGTTTTCCGGCACCTGTTCTTCAAATCCGTTCCAAAAATACCAATATTGTTAGAGTTTCAAAAGAATATCAGTAAACCGGAAGTCGCCATCTTGGTTTTTGTAACGACTCTAAACATAGTTTTCTGGCACCTGTTCTTCAAATCCGTTCCAAAAATACCAATATTGTTAGAGTTTCAAAAGAATATCAGTAAACCGGAAGTCGCCATCTTGGTTTTTGTAAAGACTCTAAACAGTTTTCCGGCACCTGTTCTTCAAATCCGTTCCGAAAATACCAATATTGTTAGGGTTTCGAAAGAATATCAATAAACCGGAAGTCGCCATCTTGCTTTTTGGAACGACTCTAAATATAGTTTTCTGGCACCTGTTCTTCAAATCCGTTCCAAAAATACCAATATTGTTAGAGTTTCAAAAGAATATCAATAAACCGGAAGTCGCCATCTTGGTTTTTGGAACGACTCTAAATATAGTTTTCTGGCACCTGTTCTTCAAATCCGTTCCGAAAATACCAATATTGTTAGGGTTTCGAAAGAATATCAATAAACCGGAAGTCGCCATCTTGCTTTTTGGAACGACTCTAAATATAGTTTTCTGGCACCTGTTCTTCAAATCCGTTCCAAAAATACCAATATTGTTAGAGTTTCAAAAGAATATCAATAAACCGGAAGTCGCCATCTTGGTTTTTGGAACGACTCTAAATATAGTTTTCTGGCACCTGTTCTTCAAATCCGTTCCAAAAATACCAATATTGTTAGGGTTTCAAAAGAATATCAATAAACCGGAAGTCGCCATCTTGGTTTTTGGAACCAAAAAATGGCTTGATGAGTGTTATAAAGACTCTGCACCGGGCGAAGCAACAATTCGTAAGTGGTTTGCAAAATTTCGTACTGACATATGAGCACCGAAGACGATGAACGCAATGGACGTCCAAAAGAGGCTGTTACCGATCAAAACGTGAAAAAAATCCACAAAATGATTTTCAATGACCGTAAAGTGAAGTTGATCGACATAGCTGACACCCTAAAGATATCAAAGGAACGTGTTGGACATATTATTCATGAATATTTGGATATGAGAAAGCTTTGTGCAAAATGGGTGCCGCGTGAGCTCACAATCGATCAAAAACAACAACGAATTGATGATTCTGAGCAGTGTTTGGAGCTGTTATATCGAAATAAAACCGATTTTTTTTCGTCGATATATAACAATGGACGAAACATGGCTCCATCACTTCACTCCGGAGTCCAATCGACAGTCAGCTGAGTGGACTGCACGCGATGAACCGAACCCAAAGCGTGAAAAGACGGGAAAAGCGGGAAAAACCATCAACAGTGACTATTATATAGCGTTATTAGAGCGTTTGAAGGACGAAATTTAAAAAAAAACGGCCTCATTTGAAGAAGAAAAAAGTTTTGTTTCATCAAGACAATGCACCGTGTCACAAGTCGATGAAAACCATGCTGAAATTGAACGAATTGGGCTTCGAATTGCTCCCTCATCCACCGTGTTCTCCAGATTTGGCCCCCAGTGACTTTTTCCTGTTCTCAGACCTCAAGAGAATGCTCGCTGGTAAAAAAATTAGAAGCAATGAAAAGGTAATCGCTGAAACTGAGGCCTATTTTGAGGCAAATGACAAAAATAGTATCGAAAAGTTGGAAGATCGCTATAATCGCTCTCTCGCCTCTGATGGCAATTATGTTGAATAATAAAAACGAATTTTGGCAAAAAAATGTGTGTTTCTATTAAACGATACGAACTTTTCAGCCGAGCTGTCAGGTTCGTAGAATGTTTACGTTATCTGGGATTTGGCTTCGCAAAAAGAGTTACGTAAAAAGAGGTAACGCAAAAAAAGTATTCATAAATGAAGGTTTGGGTGTTTTGACTATCAAAATATGACTCTCCATTTCTGCAAAAATAACTCAACATTAGAAATAACTCTGATGCAACATATTACCTTTTTCACAAAGTTTTTTGCGGGTCAATACATTAGGTTTGCTATTTTTGAAGGAAATAATGCTATTTCATCCGTTGAAAAATCATGTTAATTAATTTAGGGGCGTTGCATGCCCCTTACTTGCTGCACTTGATAATGCTGAAACCATACATTTGATGTTAATTTGGCGGTAATATATCGTAACGAGTGGCAGTCATTTTTCATTAGCCAGACGAATTGTACCATTAATGGTTTAAGTTCAGTTACAGCCTATCAAATCTTTGATAGTATCCAACGCTTCATCTAATATGACATAAGAAATGAAATCTTGGTTTAGTTTTGATACAATGCATAACGAAATTAACAGAAAACCTGTTTGAACCAGAGATACCAAATGAAACAGAATCGGTTAGCTTCCCGTTGAAGCTGGTAACAGTTCCGAGCTCTCGCGCGCGCGCTTACACACCTAGGATACCAACAGTCGTTCTCTGGATTCACATCAAGTGACGCGTAAGTTTGATTTGTTCTTAAATATGAAATGTAAAAAAGTCATTTTATCTACTTCACTAAAAGCCCGCCTGCCTAGGAAGCTTGAAGCTAACACACGACCGACA
The DNA here is from genome assembly GCF_030247185.1 of Malaya genurostris. NCBI lineage: Eukaryota > Metazoa > Arthropoda > Insecta > Diptera > Culicidae > Malaya > Malaya genurostris. The sequence goes on from NC_080571.1 coordinate 62,799,745, forward strand.
TCAAGACGGCCAACAGAGCCGACAGCAATGCACATCCGCTGGGGATACTCCGCAGTTCAGCACCGGATCCGGTCGAGGTAGCACTGGCCGATGACCGCCAGCCCATATCGATCCCGATCGATTCTCGCGACAGGGGCAGCTCAGTCGGTTCGTCCAGTTCCTTGGCACAAGGAAGGAAGTCCTCCTTCCGCAGTTTCATCAGAGTCAGCACCTGCTTTCCGTCGCTTGCCGGTTGAGATGTTTTAACACCGGCCGGCTCGGCACCAGCACGGTTGTAGCTGTCGGAGCTAATCGGTGTCTGCGGGATCCGTTGGTTGGTCCGGTGCACCGGCGGTATTCCGAATCCATGTCGCTGTGGGTCATCGTAATCGGTACTGTCGTCGTAGCCAAGGATGTCGTGCGGGCGGGAATAGTCGTTCAACTGGTTCTGAATACTACTCGGGACGGGACCACGCTTATCTTTGAATTCGTACAGGCATTCGATTTGCTGCAGCGTGTACCGAAGTTCGTCGTTTTTGGTTGTGTTCTTCAGGTCAAATAGCCAGAGCAGGCGACAGTCGCAGATTAGTTTGTTCTCTGAAAAAAATAAATAAAAAAGTAAGCGATTAGTTTTCAGAAATTTCTGACACACAAATGGATCGTTCACAGTGATTATTCAAACAAATTGATTATTTAAAATTGAATTCCCAACTAATCGCTTCCAACTTACGACCACGTCTACTCCATGATCGACAGTGGAACAGCTCGAAACTGACTACCTCGCCACCGCTTGTGGGCACATTATCCATTCAACGTTCCACTTCCTGTGTCCATCCGAACAGTCATCAATCAAAATTAACACCGGCCAATTTTCCCATTCTTCGGCGAAAAATGCCGCCATTATAGGTAAAATCACTCCCCGTCATTAACCGCACAAGTGAAGTGAAATTCTGCCCATCAATCATCGCGCACTCGATGCACATCCGCCCGCCGGCATTTCACCGTTCAACGATCGACAATTTGAATTTTCACTGGAGAAACAAAAAACAAAAATTCTGAAACAGCTTCACGTTCTTGTCCGTCGTAGTCGCAGTTCGGTTTCGTGCAAGCTATTGTGCGGCCTTCTGGCGAACACACATTCCGAAACCGGTTTCCGATCAGTCGATCGGGGCGGAAGGCCAAATCAATCATTTTTCAAAGCGTTACTAGCGTCTAAATTGTTGAGCAATTTTCAGATTGAATGCAGTCAAGTCCCGTGGTTGCATCAGCAGAAAATCTTTTTGCTGCCGGTCCATTCGGCCAGGGAAAACCCGTTTCGAGCTTGCACAGTTTTTCCGCCTGCCCACGGTCCGCCGGTTTATCGGTAGTGCCCGGGAAAGTTTAATTGAAGACAAGCAGAGCGGCGAATGTTTCGTTTATTATGCTGAATTGCTTGAAATAAACACCTCCCGAGGAACGAAAAGGTTTCAAGGCGAAGCGTGGACCAAATATCTTGATTCATTGCCCGTGCCGTGCCTGCGATGTACTTCGGAAAAGAACTGCATAATCTTGGATTGTTTAAAAAGTTGTTTAAATTTTCACGCGGTTGACGTGAAGAAATGTTTAAGTTTATACTGTTCCGCCGACACCAGCAAAATGAGGATCGTTTTCAAAATAGTTTTCATGAAAAGCTTTGCGGCAAAACTTTGGGGTAGTTTCTGGAACAAAGTTTTCCAATGAACATGGGGGCAAATGGGCATCGAAAATGCGATTTTCGGATATTTCCTATATAGTTTATCGAACAGTATAGTTTTTAAGTAGAGTTGAGGAAAATCTAAACATTCCCTGGGCTTTGGATGATGAGCTACAGGGCGCGTACCCCCGCTTGGTGGATGGGGGTGAGAGTCAATTCACACTTCGCGTATTGACAAAGTCGGACCATACCGAGATCGATCGTTCGCTTATAAATGTAAAAGATGAAAATTATTATGTTGTCTGGATCGATCACGGAGTGGACAGGACTAATAAAGCTTGAAATTGACAATAGGTCATTAGATGGTTTCGAGCATTATTATGCCTGGAATTGGTCACCAATTTGAATTATTTTGATCCAGTTGGGATGAATATTAATATATCATATTCGTCCTGATCTTGGTGAATTCAATTCTAAAAGGAGTACTATTGTTATCAGGAATAAGAGTAAATTGATATCTTATGAACCGCTTAGGAACTTTCAAACCTTTCCGATCCGGCTCGGTATCGGTAATGTTTACAAATTGCAATGACGGCGAAACTGATTAATCAGGTGTGAATACACTCTCAAATCGGGAAAGGTTTGAATGTACTTAGATTTCTCCAACTTGGACACAGATGTCACCTTCTAACTAAGAGTGTGAAATGTGTTTCTGGAAGAGAACGGTTCGCGTGGACCATTTCATCCAATCACACCTAGTATTTTTTCACGAAATACATGTAGTTCTTGTTTTCTGGATGCGTGCTCAACACTAGAATGCCCAAAACTTAGTTTAGACCTAAACTGCTCAAAAGCAGTCAAAATGATTGAAAGAGAGAAAGTCAATAATAAAAACTGTGACAGAATGAATAAAAGCTAGTGCAGTGTGCCTGAGTGCATATATCGTTAAATAAAGAATTAGAAAAGTTCACAGAATTTCAAGCTATCCTTCCATTGTTTACATGTTGTGGCTTTCCTGTTGAATGCGCATCCTTACATTATATAATTTAACAAGCTTACTAACACCTGATTTTATTTTATTTTTATCACGAGAAACTATCAAAATAAATGATTATAGACAAAAACGATATGGAGCGGAAAAATCCTAGGGTGCCACAGGAATACCAAAAGGAAATTGAAAACAAATCAAGAGCCTCAGTAAAACGACGAAAAATTGGTATTTTCATGTAATAACTCATTTGATGACATATTAACTTTTGATAAGTCACAATATTTCTATTTTTATTGTTACTTTTATTATTATCATTATTATTATTGTTGTTGTTATTGTATTATTATAAATATAGTTGTTATTATTATTGTTGTGATTGTCACTATTATTATTTCTTATTGATATTATTATTGTTATAGTAATCATTATTTTTTTCTTTATTCTTGATAAATTATCAGCTTGAGATATTAACAGGTTTCTCCGGCATAGACAAAAAACCGATGCAATGGGGTAAAGGAAATGTAACGTAACTTCGACAAAGATAGAAACAATCAGTGCAGATTAGAATGGATAGTGTTAGTAGACCAAACATATCTACATCTATTTAGGGACTTAATAGGAAGTAATAATCGTTTGTACCGCTTCAGACATAAAAGACTATATAGGAAAGCAGGGCCAAGACCGAAGCGGATACAAAGCAAAATTTTCCAAAGTCTCATCGACGAGGACATTTAAGACACAGAAGCAGTTGGTAGGATGACAAAATACTAACACGATACAGACGCACGACTCAATGATTGACTGGTTACATGGTGAAGCACACACTTCCTGCCCAAGTGACAAACTCTCTGGTGAACTTGCAATAGAAGATATTAGTATCTTTCGTTGCAAATTGATAAACGTGAAGGAATCTGTCGCTTGGATTACATGCTGGAGGGAACCTATCAATGATAGGCCGGTTTCTTCCTTCGTTGCTAATGTTCATTTGATCACCATAGCCTAGTTCGTCCGGTATGGAAAATGCGGATCGTTGTAACCACCCCCCTCGGCCAGAGTAGCCCATAAAGGGGGAAAAAAAGTTGAAGAAAATCTAAACATTCAACATTATCATGTATCATTCAAATAAGATTCGAAAAAAGCATCCATGTGATTTTTTTAAAATTTAATATTGCAACATATATGAGACGTTAATTTACGAGGTGCTGCTGTTTCTTTTTTTATAAATATAAAAATACGGTATCAAATTCGCTCAAACTTTCCCCTATTACAGCAGTAGGAGTTTGATAAGGAGTGTATCGAAAATAAGCTATCCACATACATTTGTGTTGTACGCATGTATTTGTGATGGTTTTTATGGTCAGATCGCAGCATGCTGTGCGTTTGGCTGTCAGCTTTCGTTTGTTTACTTGTTTGTGCGGTTGAAATTCTGCGTTTTCAAAATGAAGTGAAAATTAACGTTCTGGACACATGGCTAAGTGAAAACGGTATTACTATGCGAAAATTGGCAAAGCGGTTTGGAATTCATCATGCCAGTGTTAAAACCATCATTAATAAGCTTGTGGAACACTATTCTTTGGATGAGCTACCAGGAAGAGGTAGGAAATCCGGTTCTTTCAACCCGAAACTGGACCAGAAAGTGGTATCTCTAAACATGAAGAACAAATCATTGTCAATGCGTGATTTGGCCAAACAATCAGGAACGAATGTCGGAATGATCCAGCGTATCAAGAAGCAAAATCACCTGAAGACCTGCAAGAATCAGAAAATTTCGAAACAAAGTGTAGAACAGAAGAAGCGAGCAGCAACAAGGGCTGGGAAATTGTGTTTGCGTCTTTTGTAGTGTCCGGATGCATGCGGTTTGATGGACGATGAGACTTATGTAAAGGAGGACTCAAAACTCCTTCCAGGTCCACAATACTTTACTGTCGTTGTTTGGCGAGGATGTGAGCGATGCGGACAGGTCGATTCAAGTGGAGAAATTCTGTCGAAAGATACTGGTATGGCAAGCAATATGTTCCTGTGGTTTGAAGTCAACTATTTTTTACACTACCGAAACTATAAATGCAGAAATTTATCGATCTGAGTGTCTCCAGAAGAGATTGCTGCCTTTATATAAGAAGCATAGTACACCTCCACTGTTTTGGCCGGATTTAACATCGGCTCACTATACCAAAACCACTCTCAATATTCTTGCGAAAAAAGATATAAATCTCGTTGAGAAAAATATCAATCCACCAAATTGCCCTCAGCTTTGACCCATCGAACGTTACTGGGCAATCGTGAAGAGGGTCTTCAAGAACACTAGTAAGACAGCTGACAAAACATGCAGGAGTTCAAAAAAAATTGATCTCAAGCGTCCAAAAAATGCGATGCAACACTTGTTCGGAACTTGATGAAAACGTTCGATCAAAAGTTCAAAAATTCGTGAAGAAATACCCTAAATTTCATCCGGTTTTCATTATGCTCAAGTTAAACCTCGTACAATAAAGGATCAATTTTTAGTTTGAATAAAATATCGTTTTTCATCATAATTTGAAAGAAAAAATTGTGGATAGCTTATTTTCGATACACTCCTTAAAGCGATAGTTGGGAGTAAAATGAAACACGTTTTCCACTGTAAACATTAAATATATCTGTTTCCATGACATTTTGTTTCGTTTCGATTTTAGCTCGGTTCGTTTTTGACAACATAAGCAAAAGTGGTGACTTTTCAGCCCTATTATATATATGATTTGGTTATTACCATGAGGACATCATTTGCTTCCGCAATTCTGTGATTTTTGTGTAGGGAAAATTCTAAACCAACTTGTATTGTGTAATGGGGAAAAGAAACTTATATACTAACTTACTAACTAATATAGAGAGCGAATCGATTCAATTGAAGGTTGCATAGATTTTCGTAACCAGGGAGGACGCTTCAAAATCATTTTCAGAATTTTATTCTGAATCCTTTGAAGCGTTTTCTTACTGGTGGAACAACAACTTGACCAAATTGGTACTGCATAAAGCATGGCTGGTCTGAAAATTTGTTTATAAATTAACAATTTGTTTTTTAGACAGAGCTTAGAAATTCTGTTTATAAGAGGATATAAACATTTCATATATTTATTACACTTTGTCTGAATTCCTTCAATGTGATCCTTGAAAGTGAGTTTTTTGTCATACGTTAAACCTAGGTATTTAGCTTGATCAGACCATGTCAATTCCAAGCCATTCAATTTGAGAATGTGATTATTGTTTGGTTTAAGAAAAGAAGCTCTTGGCTTATGAGGAAAGATAATTAATTGCGTTTTTGCTGCATTTGGTTTAATTTTCCATTTTGACAGATAATCACTGAAAATATTTAAACTTCTTTGTAGGCGACTGCAGATCACTCTTAGATTTCTACCTGTGGCTAACAGACTTGTGTCGTCACAGAATAACGATTTCTGACAACCAACGGGTAGGTTTGGAAGATCAGAAGTGAAAATATTATACAAGATTGGAACTACACTCGAACCCTGCGGAACACCGGCTCGTACGGGTAGCAATTCAGATTTACAATTCTGATAGCTAACCTGAAGAGTACGATCAGTTAAATAATTTTGAATCATTTTGATCGAATAAATAGGAAACTGGAAATCAGACATTTTTGCTATTAAACCTTTGTGCCAATCACTGTCGAATGCTTTTTCTATGTCTAGAAGAGCAACTCCAGTGGATAACCCAGAAGGTTTATTTGCTTTAGTATGTTCGTTACTCTGACAAGTTGATGAGTAGTTGAATGTTCATGACGAAATCCAAACCGCTCTGGTAAAAAATTGAATTCTTATTTATATGAGACATCATTCTCAACAAGATAATTTTTTCAAAAAGTTTACTGATAGAAGGAAGTAAGCTAATTGGTCGATAACTTGATGTTTCTGCTGGGTTTTTATAAGATTTGAGGATAACAATTACTTTAGCGTTTTTCATCTTTTTGGGAAGTAAGCTAATGAAAAACACTTGTTGAAAATTTTAACCAGGAGTGTCAAGGCAACATCGGGAAGATTTTTAATAAGAATGTTAAAAATTCCATCATTACTAGGAGCCTTCATGTTTTTAAGTTTCCTAATAATTGATTTAATTTCACCAAAATTCATCTCAATAATGTCATCTTGTGATAACACTTGGGTTGAAATATGATCATATTTCAGTGAGACTTCATTTTCAATAGGACTCACAACGTTCAAATTAAAATTGTGGACACTCTCGAACTATTGAGCAAGTTTTTGAGCTTTTTCGCCATTAGTAAGAAGTATTTGATTTCCTTCCTTGAGAGCAGGAATTGGTTTCTGAGGTTTCTTAGGAACCTTACAAAGTTTCCACAAATGTTTAGAATATGGTTTAATTTGTACAACTTCTTTAGCGAAATTTTTTTATTACGCAAAAGAGTAAATCTATGCATAATTTCTTCTTGTAAATCCTTAACAATATTTTTCATAGCAGGATCACGAGAACGTTGATATTGTCGTCGACGAACATTCTTCAATTGAATGAGCAGTTAAAGATTGTCATCGATGATAGGAGAATTTTATTTAGTTTGAGCTTTGGGAACTGAAAGATTTCTAGCTTCGATAATATTATGATTCAAATTATCAATTGCTGTGTCGATGTCCGCAGAATTTTCTAAAATAGTTTCATGATCCACATGATTTTCAATGTGAGATCTGTAATCCAACCAATTAGCTCTATGATAGTTGAAAATAGAACTAATTGGATTAATTATAGCTTCGTTGGAAAGTCTGAATGTTACAGGAAGATGATCTGAGTCAAAGTCAGCATGTGTATTCGATTCACTACAAATGTGACTTTATTCTGTTAGAACCAGATCAATTGTAGACGGGTTTTTCACGGAAGAGAAACAAGTAGGATTACTGGTATGAAGAACTGTGAAGTAACCAGCTGAGAGTTGATTATGAAGTATTTTACCATTACTATTATTTTGCCTACAATTCCACTGGACATGCTTAGCATTTAAGTCCCCTATTACGAAAAATTTCGGTCGATATCTTGTGATTTTTTGCAAATCGCCTTTTAAAAAACACAATTGTTCGCCGGTGCATTGGAATGGCAAATATGCTCCAGCGATGAAATAAATTCCATGAATGGTTTCAACTTCGATTTCCAAGCTTTCAATAATTTTAGTATTTGAAGAAGGTAATATTCGATGTTTAATTTGCAGTTGGACAAAAATGGCAACTCCACCACCCATTCCAGTAAACCTGTCAAATCGATGAACCACATAATGTGGATTACTTTTCAATTTGACATTTGGCTTAATTATTATTTAAAAGACATCTTTATTCAGGCCTATTTGCGTACAAGCTTTACGTGGCCGATTGAGCCGATTTTTTAAATAAAAAATTCTTTGTATTCGATCTCGTTGTCACCCTTTTTCTAGGGGGAGAGGAGCTTCCATTTCCCTCCTGCGAGGATTGAGGGGCACTTTGTTCGTGGCTCGTCTCGTCGTCCATTGACGCATCGGTGGCATTGTTGATTTCCGTCTTCTTTTCGTTTTCCTTGTTATTCGCAGTCTTGATCTCGTTGCTAGTTACTGTAGAAGCGCCTTGTTGTACATTGGTTGCAGTTGCTGTTTGGTTAGATGGTGAAGGTGATTTTGAAACAGGAGCACTGCACTCACTAGTTTCCGTTGTTGAGCGGTTGTCCTTGTTTTTGTTTGTTTTGTTTGTTTTCGTAGTTTCAGTGCAAGGTTTGCCGTAGTGTGCAGGTTGTTCACAAAACTGACATGTAACCAGTTGATTTTCATACGTAATCAGCGATTTACACGGATGTTTCCCGTCTTGATTAAAAATGATGTAAGATGGAATTGCTTTACGTAGTTGCATACGTACCACTCGCACGCCATTCCGGATACCCGGAAAAAAATTCCGCCATACTTCCCTTTCGATGGAAAGAACTTCACCGTACTGCGACATACCTTCCCGAACATACTCTTCGGTGCACTGCGGGGGAAGGTCATGCACGCGTACTTGTATGGCATTGTCCACCATGTGCACAGGAATTTTGTATTTAATGTTGTCACACTCAACGCTGTGCACCTCGTTGTTAACCGAAGCGAATGCAATTGCATCGCTTTCACGTTTAAACATAATGTACACACAGTTAGACGCCTTGTTGAATTGAATCTCAGTTACATTATTAGCGTCTAGATGCATTCGTTCTTTAAGTAAGATTTCAATTTCATTTGCTGCTGGTCTAACTTTGCAACGCTTGAAATCTATACAAATTGAATTTGGCCTTGTTGGCCAAGTTTCAGGCTTTGTTAAATCGTATTTGACCATTCCGTACACTCTATTGTTCACTGCACTGTATTGTCTTTGTTTCTTTTGCTTCGACCGCAAACGATTTTCGACTGCGTTGGCTGAGATGCGAGCACGAACTGACATTTGGCTTAAGATAAGTTTCTGTCACAATGGCAATATGAATTTCGTGAACTTTGAGAAAATTATGAAATTCATCTTCACTCGATTTCGAAGATCGAGCATTTCAATTTAAAATATTCAAATAATTATTGAACTTAACTGTTAAATTTTAAATTAATTATAATATTATTCGCGAATTACCATCCGATTTGAAATGCTTAAAAAAGTTATGAAGTTGAATTCATTCGGATGATCATTTGAAAAAGTTGATCTTGTAGGTAGATCATTTTATTTTCAGTTATATCGCCTAATCAACTTCATTTAAAGAAGCGAATGGCTTTGAAGGAATATTTGAAGGTAGACTGCCATTAGAACTGCCACTAGAAGAAGATGATATGGCCGATCTACCTATTAATAAATTGTTATCGTTAGAAGATGAACTGCAAGGCGGTCCTGTGTTTTGATTATTTACATTAGAAGAATTAAGTGGTAGATTTCTACCTGTTATACTAGCATAACTGACATTAGAAGAAGATGATGACAAGGTCGATCTAACTGTTCCTAATGAATTTTAATGTGGGAAATGAGACGTACTTTTTCTAAAGTTTTCAAATTGTTTACATCACTTCGATTGAAGTGTATTAGGTAAAATTCATGGGAAATTCCAGAACGCGGTTTAGAAGTACCATTCGCTCTTTTTTCATAAGTATTACTTGGGAAGGGGCAAAACCAAGTAATTCTTTTAGTCCATTTTTAATTTCATCAGTACTTCGATCATTTGATAAGCCTTTCAAGACAGCCTTGAAGGGTCTGTCTGGTTTTATATCATATGAACAAAATTTATGAAGATTATCGGATAAGACGTCCATAATCTTCCAATCCATCAACCAAGACTCGACATTCTCCTCTTCGTCCGATTTGAAATGCGACTTTTACTTCCGGGAGAAAAGTAGAAAGCTCAGTACGGAATGCTTTGAAGTCGGAAATCATCACCGTCACTGGTGGCATAGATTGATGTTTCTTCCCAGAACGACAAGCGTCCATTTTGGGAATTTTTGAAGAATTTTCTTCTATGTCGCTAAAATCGAATTCAGGAAGAATCTCGTAAATATTGTTAGACATAGGCATAGAATAAATGGAAGGGAAATCCGTCGGTTGTCTTTTATTTTTACATTCAGATTCTATAAGATCGTGAATGTTATTAGGAAAATGTTGAATAACGGAGTGTGATTTATTTCGTATTGAATTATTTTTAGCCTTAGGCTTGTTGCCTTTCCGGTTGGACGCAGGCATTTTTGAAATGAATAAAATTTTAAATTAAATTAACTAGGCTAAATTAGTCTTCGATTAGACTCCTAGTTTGGAAAAGTCTTGATAAAGACTGATTCTGTGGTAGTCTTAATAAAGACTGATTAGTTCGAAGAATAGTTCTTTGAATAACTAGCCTTAAAAACGGCTGATTAATTTCTTAGTCACTCAAATATCACTCTTTGTATAGCCTTGAGAAAGGCTGACTAATTGTTAGTCTTTTAAAAGACTGTTGGTGATTCAGGTAACCTTGAAAAAGAGTGAAGCCTTAAATCAATGAAACTCTAGGAAGCCAGAAAAAATTTCTAGGAGCCAAGAGCTATACGCGTGCGGTGCGAACGACTGTTCAACACCGACTTTCTTAACATTATAATTGTTGATAATCACAACATACAGGGTCCGCCATATAACTTTTTTTTTAAAACATGCAATAAAACACAAACGGTTCATCCGATTTCAATATTTATTTTTCCATATTAAAGTACAGTCCTTCCGGTTAATTGTGGAATATAATTTCATTCAAATGGCTGCCTCGGGTGGCCTTGCAGTACGCCATACGGTCGGTCCAATTTTTTAGTACATTTTCGATTGTATGCAGCTTTATTTCAGCTATGGCTGCATGAATGTTGTCCTTCAAGGCTTGAATTGTCTCTGACTTGTCCACATAACACTTATCTTTGACAGCCCCCCAAAGATAATAGTCTAACGGCATCAAATCACAGCTCCGAGGCGGCCAAACGACATCCGAATTTCGACTAATAATACGATCTTCTAAGACTGGGCGCAGAAGATCGATCGTTGCGTTGGCTGTGTGGCACGGAGTGCCGTCTTGTTGGAACCAAATGGTGTCCAAGTCTTCCTCTTCAAGTAACGGGAAGAACCAATCGCTAATCATGGCGAGGTAGCGCACGCCATTGACCGTGGCGGCGGCTCCTGCCTCATTTTCGAAGAAAAATGGCCCAATGATGCCGCCAGACCAAAATCCGCACCAAACCGTCACTTTCTGAGGATGCATCGGCTTCTCCATGATAACGTGCGGGTTTACAGTCTCCCAGATGCGGCAATTTTGCTTATTAACATACCCGCCGAGATGAACATGTGCCTCATCCGAGAAGATTTTGGCAAAAATCGGCGTCTTCTCAAGCTGATCGCAAGCCCAGTTGGCACTTTTTTCACGCGTTCCTCAAGCATATACACAACAATTTTCGTTCAGTGGAAAGATAAAACTAAGTTTCAGTCAAATTAGAAGTGACATTAAGATTACCAATGTCGAAATAACCGATAGTTCACAAAAAAATAAATGTTAGATGGCGGACCCTGTATATGTTAATGTTATTTGCTGGGTTTTAAAGCTTGCTTCATTTAGAATTGGAACAAACTTTTGCTCATATTGTGGCGCTCCTAGCGGACGGATATGGAAGTTCTTGGTATAATTTTTGACATTTCGCAAATCGACTGTACTTTGTAAACAATCAACATGGAAGCCGAAAGAAGAGAAAAAATTGTGCACAGTTATTTGGAAAATCCATTGTGGTCTGCATCTAGGCTAGGTAAACAGCTGAAATTGCCCAGAAATACCGTATGGCGTGTTATCAAACGGTATAAGGAAACATTGACGACAATTTGGAAGCCTCAAGCCAATCGTCGGAGTGGAACTGTCGACCGGAAACTGCGTGGTAAGATTTTGAAGACGATTAAGAGGAATCCTAATCTGTCGGACCGTGATTTGGCCAGAAAATTCGGTGCTGCCCATAGTATCGTGAGGAGAACTCGACTCCGGGAAGGAATCAAGTCGTATTTCGGATCGTAAAACAGAATAGTGCGGTCAAAATTCGTGCTCGGAAACTATATGACCAGGTGCTGACCAAGTTCGACGGGTGTCTTCTGATGGACGATGAAACCTATGTCAAGGCTGACTTCGGGCAAATCCCAGGTCAAAAATTTTACTTGGCAACGGCTCGGGGGGATGTTCCATCTAAATTTAAATTTGTTTTTGCTAACAAATTTGGAAGCAAATTTATGATTTGGTAGGGCATTTGCAGCTGTGGCAAAAAAACGAAAGTTTTCGTTACAAATAAGACAATGACATCGGAACTATGCCAAAAAGAGTGTTTCCATAAACGAATTTTGCCGTTCATTCGATCTCACGACCATCCCGTAATGTTTTGGCCAGATTTGGCAAGCTGTCATTACAGCAAAGTCGTTCCAGAATGGTATGCAGAGAAAGGGATCCAGTTTGTTCCGAAAAAGCTTAACCCACCCAACAGCCCCCAGTTCCGCCCTATTGAGAAATACTGGCAATCATGAAGAGGAGACTCAAGGCAAAGGGAAAGGTTGTCAAAGACAACATCAATCAGATGACGTCCTGGTGGAATAAGATAGCTAAAACGATGGACGAAGAAGGTGTGCGCCGCCTAATGAGCCGTGTTACAGAAAAATTTCGAGAATTCCTTCGAAACCATGACGAATAATTTTATCCGTATTTTATCTTAAAAGTTCGAAGAAAACGCTACATTTATATATAAAAATAACTTGAATTCAATAATAAATAACTGAAATACAGGCAATTTTCTTTGTTCCAATTCTATCTGAAGCAAGCTTTATTGATATTACTCCGCCAATATGGTATTGCTGAATGAATTGTAAACACATCAAGAAGCAAGAAATTTCGATGCGACCGACGAAACCAACTTTTTAAAATTCTTTCATTCTTTGTGTGGTTTATATTCCACATCTGCTTACTACCTAGCATAAGAATTCCGAAAGTTAAAAAATCCATAATTCCAAGCAATTGGTGCACTCAAACTCATATAACTTGACTAAACTTGTCAGTGCATAACTTAAGTTAAACCGTTTGAAGGCATCTTGTTTTTTTACTCATATTAGGCAAAATTTATTAATTTCGCTGATTTACTTACCCCTCCGTGCACTTCTGCTGATCACAACAGAAATGATTTCCTTTTACATCAACAAATACACGTTTCCCTATAGAATGTAAACGTTTATTGTGGAGATTTTTTCAGGAAATAGGGCAAAGCAGTAATATAATTAGGTATTTTAAAAATGCAATCATGGAAAATATTGGACGTCACATTCCAACAACCCTCCCCCCTTCCCCCTGTGACGTCTTTTATGGACAGCCCCTTAATAGGACCTCAAAATTCAAAATGCCCCTTTCATGCATCTTTTCAACCAAATCAGTGAGTAAATTTAGGTTCCAACGTATTAAATTTTCTTCCAGTTTATCAAAAGTCGATGAAGAAATTTATCAATTCATGAAGTGTTGCTTGAAAAAATAATAACTTAATCCTAAACATAGAAGATGCTCTCCTAACCATTTCAAAAGTCATTCTTCCTCGAAAAGCATACTACTTATAATAAAAGCTTGAAAAGTTACGAAATAATACAGTGCTGCTCGATGAACAATGAATGATATAGTACTATCTTCTTTCGTACGTTAGTTAGAAATAAACCCAGAACTCGGCTACCAGGCTTTTAGTTATGGAACTGCAATATTTTTCTCTACATGAGCTTATTTCGGGTGTAATTTTTTTCTCGGAAAATCCGTTCTCAGTCGAATCACCCATAATGGCAGCTCCTTGTTTGTACCACGTTCGGTACCGAAACGACAGCGAATTTAGAGATAGCAACGAACAATGTACTAAAATACCCGAGCTGCGGTTCCAGCTTCCAAATAAAAAGATTTCAATTCATGTGAATGTTACTAATGATGTTCGTCTGCTAACAACGCTTTACCATCACCATTATCTACACTTCTAGAGCAACCGAAGGCTGAACAACAACACCGCAGTGCGGATGGTGGTGAACTTTGCCCGGCGGTTGAGGGATATTTTTTTTCGTTGTTGTTGTTGTTGTTATTGCGCTTCTGCCTGCGAATACGTACGGCCACATTGAGTGGCAAACAATTTCCCTATCCTTTGTTCGTAGCCAGCCCGCGTGAGTCTTGGAAGATTTCTTTGACCCGAAACCGCACGCCACACCACACCTGCCACTCGCAAACTCGTGCGTTTTATCACGTAGTTTTTGCTCGGTATCAGCTGCCTCGTTTTGCTTCACTCGAATGCCATAAAAATTAATAAAAAAAGAGGCAGCCATGTTTTTGTTCGTTTGCGCTTCTGTTTCAAGTGGCGCGTCGCGTTCTGCCTCAACCTGAGAGGTTGAGGGTCGTGCAAAGTTTACCCGCGTTTTCCGTTTTGCGAATATATTTTCTGTGGGTGTGTGTGTGTGTGTTTGTTTGTCACCCCATATCAGCATTGAATGTAGGGGAGGGGGGAAGAAATGAAAATGAGACACGTGTTGGGGGCTTGTTAAAGTGGAAATGATAAAATTTCTGAATTGTTTTATAGCCTGTTTTATGCCGTGTAGCTTTCAGGCGCTCGTCTCTCGAACCCACGGTGGAGGCTGATTGGAATGCACTTCATATAATGCGATGTAATTGCACAAGACATTTTTCTACCGAATGAATTTTAAATTAGGCTGTGCTTCGAGAAACTGTTGGAAGAATTTTTTTATTTGAATTTTTGTGGGATGTGGGCATGTTGCACATCATCCTGCTCCGTCAGCATGCCAGTTCAGAAGTTGCCAGTAACCCAGAGCGTATGATTCATGAAAAAATGAGCAGATTTGTTTTTCACTCGAAAAACCTTTTCGGAGCAACGAAAAAACGGAATACTTACCGTTCGGTACTCGCCAAATAAAAGTCATCACTTTTTTTTCTCGCTGAAGGGCACCACTTCAATTAGCTTGTCGTTTGCAAAAACAAACACCAAAAGCAGCATCAACGAAGAACCAAAAAAAAAATCAACCGAACGATTGAGGGGTTACTACTGCCAAACAGAACGCAAAATACCACTCCCTTCCCGCCGACTGTCGACGGTTCTTCGACATTAAAGCTGAGAAGCATTCACCAGAACCACGTTATTTTTTTCTGCAATCCACCTGAGCTGACATCATTTGCGTCAGCAGTAGGCAGGCGGAAAGGCAATTTGCAATGAAGACCGGAATCGGGAAGAACAAAGACGAACTCGAAGAAATGGAAGAAAAAAAATCCAGGCCGGAAAATTAACTTCACACCTCGATTCCCGTGGGGATCGAGAGAAAGCTTACCACTGCTTACCAGCCGACTGGCATTCATTTTGCCGGAAAACAATGAACCTTTGGTGGACGAAAATCTTTTCAAACGATGGAAGTGTTACCAGCAAAGTTTGGATGGATTTCATGAGAGGAAATTTATCCAAACGACAGAAGGTTTATGTTTTGATTTTATTAAATTTCACAATACATTGAAATTTCTGTGTATGTCAATTTTATTTGAAAAAAAAAACTTTGAAGTTAAAAAATGTTGCATCAGGAGTATTGTGTCACAAAAAATCCATCAAAACAAAATATATGAGAGAAAAAGACTTTGTAATATAACACCTTCCTACTCCAATAATGGCGCGTGGACAGTTTGCCCTATAACTGATAGTGTTTTAGATTTCGCTTGGATTTGGATTTTTCTTGATTTTGCACTTGGTGTCTGGGAATATTTTTTGCTGCAAAAGAACAACAATTTTAATGTTCTTTGGAATTTTTACTAAATATAGCAAAAATGTGGGATTAAAAGTCGTAGATGGAAACGCATGGCATTTAGTTCTAAGACCATGTGATATATGATTTTGGAACTAAATACCATGCGTCTCCATCGAATGATAGTTTGAATTTTTTAAATTCTGAAAAAAATAATGCGTAATGCACTCAAAAATGATTTATTTTTTATGTAAAATCTAGAGTGGTACAAAAATTGTAAGTGGTAATAAAAAAGTTTGAAAATTTTGAACATTTTTTTTCACATGAAATACATTTTGAAAGATTCTGAAAAAATTTAAAAAAGTTTCCCATAATTCTTTAAATATTTCAGATTTTGTTCAATTTTTTTGCTAAAGAGGTTATTGAAAAATTTAAATAAAACGAAAAACAGAAGAACCACCTTAACTCCACCAATATGACAGTTAAAGGGTAGCAACTTTGGAAAAATCATTTCCAATACAAACCCTTTCAAACAGCTTATATCAATTTTATTTCTGTTTGGGGGCAGTTTATATATGCCACGCCCTAACCAAATTTAACTAACTTAGGTTCGTTTGAAAGCGAACATCAAGTTCGAAGATCAAATGGCAGTGAATTCTGGTTCCGGAGATAGACGTGAGTCGGCTGCCTTGTGCCATCTCGCGTTTTATCGAAAAGTATTGAAGGAATTTATTTGAATTTTTTATTGTAAGTAAAGTGAGTATTTTCAGTTACCACCATCCGAATTTCATTACAAATGTTTGATTATTTCGAGCGAAACAAAAACCAACCTAATTTTTGTGACGGCAATCTAAATTTTTGGTTCCGAATTTCTTATCATGAAATTGACAGAATGTAAGTTTGTTTTCCTCGGTTTTGCAGAGAATAATGAAATTATCAATATATAGAAAAACAGTGAAAAAATAAACGTTCAGTGACTGTATTGCGTCCAATGTAGAAATGCATTTCGCTTCAAATAAATATTTTTTCCAGTTTTACTTGCACGACATTATTTATCATAATTTACGATATTATTTCATGAAAAAATATAAACTTGTGTGCAAATTCATCATTTTTCTTTTGATGTGGAACACATCTTTATTTTCTATATAGTGGTGCAAATCAAAAACTCAAGAAAAACTACACGTAGAAATGTGGTCAGATTGTAAACACTTACAGCTCAGTATATTTTGTATCAATTATTAATATTATTTCATTATTTGATAGGAAATATTTCTACGTTTCAATTTGAATGTATCAACCCACGTATTTTCAATTATATATTATTGAAATTTTGATTAGTAGCGAGCAGTGACCTATTTTGTCTGCTAAAAATCTCCGGCATACCGGATTTCCCTGCCATAGACGACGGTTTTGAAGGAGTAAGCGATGTATCAAAGAGAGAGCATCGCTCTGATTGGTCAATCGATGCAAAAGCGAAACTGTTGGAAGCACGCGAATCTGTAAATAAAAGCGAAATTAAAGCTAACGTTTCAGTCCTATTCTTAGCATGCTAGAGGTAGGTTGTTGCTAGACAGCAAGACAAAAGTGCCATAAAACGATTTGAAGCTTTACGGTGAAATGTAGCGGAATGCGAAAATCGCGTTTTTGATCAATTATTCAAAAACTAGACCGATTTTCGAAAAACCAAAAACACTTAAGTTTTCGAAATCAAATTTAGTATCGGTATAGTATAGTATCAAGTATTCTTAGAATTTTGAAATTTTGCTTTGCCGAGCCGTAATTGGTTTTTGAAATGTATAAACGGTAACTGTTCCGTTCCACGGGGATGATTTTAGAACTGAAAAGTAGTGTTTGTAGCAGAATTTCACAAAGAATCTGAAAATGCAACTCAAAATTATAAAATTTTAGCTAAAACAACCGAAATTTGAAAAAGTTTACATAAACTTTTCCGCATTTTTTTTTATTGCTTGCGCGCTGCTGTTTCGTATTGAGGTGGTGTGAGAAATGCACGGTGGGCACGGTGGCATTATATCGTGAGCAAAAATTACATGTAAAATTCTGACGCGAATTTATGCAGCATTGGGTTTTGTGTTAAAATAGAAACGAGTTGAATACAATAAAATGGGTATTGTAAGAAATTGTTTATTTTCTAAGTAACTGTCATTTATAATTCTAATAATGTCCAATTCTGTTGAGTTCAATGCATTGATGTTGCTGAAGCAATAAAACTTGGCTGTGTGATATCGTATAACATTTATTATTTTAGATTGTAGCAATTTTTATAGCAAAACTATAACTTCATCATTGACAAGCTACTGAATGAAATACAAACCAAGTATTATCGTGATATAAACAATGTGATAAACATTGATAAACAACAGGCATATACATGGTTATCAAGTTGGTTAATACATATACATATAACCTCATGTTAGTCATTCATAATTACTCATGATTTATAGCTCTAGTGTAAGAGTAATCACTAACAATAACGATTGTATTAGCATATATTCAAAGTGTGAAGGATTCAAAATCCATTACGTTCAGTCTTTTTTACAAGCCAATATAACGAGAGGTAAACCCACTGCTCTCAATCATTGAAAAAAGTTCTTGTTTCTATGTGTCCGTTTTTCTTGGTATGCTTTGTGCGACGGTTCGTTCAACTGAAGCGGATAAAATTTTGCGCGCATTTTATGACGCTACATTTCACCTTAAGGCCTGAGGACACAGGGCCACGTGTTGAGTTTTAAATCGACCACGTGGCTCGCTCAATTCCCTTTGCGCATCGTATTTCTCTTGTACTCTCTCGTATATGAGCAAACTGTACCGGGTTGCCAGCATACATTTTATTATTTTGATGAGAAGTTTTGTCACATTAATCTATCGTATGGGTTGGACATTACACGATTCCAATGAACAATGAAAAAATATTCAACTTTCACAAAGATTGAATGTCTGTGTGTTTGGCAGCCTTGAAACTGACTTTGTTTCACAGAAAAATACAAGACTTTATTTTTATCGCGATAAAATATATGTTTTTATGTACTAATCGCATCTAAACTAAATTATCTAGACTTTGTCACGGTCACGGTTTCGAAATTTAGTTGAGAATATTCTGTGAAATTTTCAGAATGATTCATTGAGTTTAGCGGTCGTGTTGTTTTTTTTTCTGACTGAAGAACTGCTGAAAATTGGAACATTCGGAAATGCATACCTCTACTTGTTCATCGAATATCTCGGCTTTGAAGGCTTGTATCATAAATCTACCGTGACAAAGTCTAGATAATTTAGTTTAGATGCGATTAGTACATAAAAACATATTTTTTATCGCGATAAAAATAAAGTCTTGTATTTTTCTGTGAAACAAAGTCAGTTTCAATGCATCCGCCATTTTTTTTCGCTTTGGTTTCCTGATAGCATTCTGATAGAGGAGAGAGAAATAAAACTGGCTCGACAAGGCAACCAAACACACACACACATTCAATCTTGGTAAAAGTTGAATATTTTTTCATTGTTCATTGGAATCCATGTAATGTCCAACCCATACGATAGATTTTTGTGATAAAACTTCTCATCAAAATAATATAATGTATGCTGGCAACCCGGTACAGTTTGCGCATATACGAGAGAATACAAGAGAAATACGATGCGCATAGGGAATTGAGCGAGCCACGTGGTCGATTTAAAACTCAACACGTGGTCCTCTGTGTCCTCTGTCCTCATACCTTAAGGGCTGATGCCAGTTGTTAGCG
Source organism: Malaya genurostris (assembly GCF_030247185.1). Lineage (NCBI taxonomy): Eukaryota > Metazoa > Arthropoda > Insecta > Diptera > Culicidae > Malaya > Malaya genurostris. The sequence goes on from NC_080571.1 coordinate 62,819,383, forward strand.
TAAAACCGTGTCGCTCGCTGTGCGTATTACATTTCTCTCCATGCTCTCTCGTAAATGTGTAAAATGACTCTCGATGTGGCCGGGTGGCCAAGAAAGTTTTGATATTTTCGGTTACTACTTTGACTACATCACATAAAATCCAATAAAGCTACCGCTTGTTTGGCAGCCTTGATGAGCCGATTTTATTTCTCTCTCATGTTTTGTTACGTTACCAGGATACAAGAGCAGAAAAAAATGGTGCCGCCATAGAAACGTACTTACCATTACAAAAATAACATTCACTTAATTTTTATCGCGACAACATATATGTTTTTATGCAATAATCGCATCCAGAGATGGCATTTCACCAGAGTGATAAACGCTAGAGTCAGATTTCTGCCACACCGAGGATGAAAAAAACGAAGCACCGCACAAAGAGGAAAGCGCACTTCTTCTCAGTGTCGAATAGACAGCATTTGAGTGTGTGCTTGTGGTTAAAGCAGCTGGCGCGAGTGAAACACATTCTCTTCGCATGAATCGCTCACACGCGCTCTCGTCTAAATACACCCAAGTGACCACTGGCGCGTTATTGTGAGCGAACACTTCTGTGAACTTCAATTAATATAGAGTAGATCTGGCCTTGCTATGAAAAATTTGCAAGGAAAACCGAAAATTTTACGATAAATTGTTTTATTTTGCTGATTTTGCGTGTCCACGTTTCATCTACGGAAACCATACAGCAGAGTGCTCACCGGCGTGTACACCTCTGTGAAAGTATCTGCATCCACCTCAGAGAATTTATTAGCTAATGCTCTAGCACTTTGGTGCGATTCAGTGGAAGAGGTAAAAGGAAATAAACAAACGCACTCATGATGCGTGCACACTTACACAACAGCGGTGTATAAATGTGAAAGAGAAGAGCTCTCGTTGAAGTTGTCAGTGCGAGGGGAGAAATTTTGCTTGCTCTTCGTCACACAGAGGAGATAGACATCTCTGATCGCATCTAAACTAAATTATCTAGACATTGTCAGGATAGATTTTTGATTCATGCTTTTGAAGGCATCTCGCACCAATGAACAAGTTGAATGTTGCCGTTTTCAGCTATGCAATTCTTCCTTCAGCAAAAAGACTTTCCCGGCCACTAAAGTCAATGAATCATTCTGAAATTTTCAAAGAATAATCTAAACTAATTTTCTAAGAGATTGTCAGTTGGTTTCTTTGATATTCGTCACCGTTTCTGAAGAAAATCAGATTTGAAGCGTGAAAATAGCCCTTTAAAACGCCCTAAAACTGGCCTCAGCCCTTAATTGGCATGCTCTGATCTTGTGTTATGCAATGAATTCTATGTTATGTCGTTTCCCCATGAGAAATTGACAACTACCCCTGGATAAATTTTGAATGCTTAAGAATAATTTCTAATTTATATTAGATGATCTCGATTGATAATGAGTTAGTTTAGTTTATCGCTTCAACCGAAATCGCAGAATGGTAGAGAAACTTAACGCTAAAAAACTGCTTGCATAAAAAACTTGAACACAAGCTTGGCGAAGAGAAGTTTAATTATCGAAATCGCAAGTATGTACAAAGATATAATTGCATGCATACGGGATAATGGTGTAATTTCGTCGGTTATAAAACAAATGCAAATCAAGACAAATGATGTTCGGTGTTGGTTCGGATTGATTCATTTTTTTGATTGTAGATCATTAGAAATTTTGGTTGCCTTGTTCCACATCAATGGCTCGAACAACCCCATGGGGCTGATCCTTGTAGTTTTTACAAAGAATAGTAATATTCAAAGTTCTATCAATTGAGACATTGGCATAGGGGAAGGTGCTCGGTTGCAGGCACCCCACAAATGTCATGTGTGTGTAATAGCAGCACGTTCTTTTTGTGCCGAATACCAAAACAAACAGACGCTTGTACTTTTTGCTGCGCTCAAAACAAATTTTAATTACGTGAAAAGCAACCAAAAGTTTTTTCTGACTTTCTATAGTATCATAAATTGAAGAGCATCAATCGAAAAGGTGAGCGGATTGAATATTTATGAAGTAAGTAAAATCGATCTTTAGCGTGATTTAATACCGGATGCTATCAAAATTTTTGCAACCAGTTTTTTTTCGTAATTTTCAAAATGTCAACCGATTTCGGTTACCGACATCCCATTTTTTTCGACAAATCGTGAAAAATTGTCAGTGACATGTAGAGATGTCCGATCTGCAAATTTGTCTGTAAATTATCAAATTTCATAGTTTACTTGCAAACCTTTTTTCGTCTGAAGACTTTTTACAGACTTTTGAAACTTTGATTGATGGCCGTCATTCGTCAGATTTTACAGACTTATAAAAACTGGCGCTATCTTTTTGTTTTTCGCTCGCTAAACTTATTGTATTACCTGGCATCTCTGGTGATATGCAACACGTGGACAAATTGACAGCTTAAATACATCCGTCATATAAGTAAAAATGTTAGTTCTTTGGTTCTGCTCGCAATGGCGGCTCCAAACAAATCGTGAAAGTAAAGGAAAATGGAAATTTAATGCACTGATTAATGCCATTAAACGTTGCTTAGTGGATAAGAAGCCAATTCGGCTGTAGTAACGTATTCAATGCCGCGAAACCGTTGGTAGGCCGACTAAATTTATTTATTTATTTGTCGTCAATCAAAAGTAGACCATAAGTAAACTATTCTAAATAGATCACTAAATAATGTATAATTTATTATGAGTTAAAAAATAATAATTGGCTTACCGAATAAAACTGAAATATTGCTTTAGTTTGTTTTTTGACATAGTGAAATCGACTGCTTATGAATGCATGTTGTATACAGCCATCAATTGATTTATTGGCCCACTTTTTGCATAGTTTGTTCGCTGGTGGTTTGTAATAAAAATATTTCGATTTCTTAAACGCCGAGATGGTATGTAAAAATTTAGTTTGGACAGGAGTTGACTGGAATCTATGCGATTCGAGACAATGTCATTTACAAATGAGACCATTGAAAATTCTCTGCGTTCTTTTAATGTTTGAATACTTATCAGCATACAGCGGGCTTTATAGGACGGAAGAGGAAGTCTTGTCCAACCTAATTTACGAAGTGCAAATAACAAAAATTGTTTTTGAACTGATTCTATTCGATCTTCCCATGTGATTAAGTAGGGTGACCAAACTAAGCTACAGTATTCTAGTACTGACCGAACGTAGGCAATGTATAATGTTTTAATTGTATACGGATCGTGAAAACAGTAACAAAATCGTTTTATGAATCCTAGCATGTTATTGGCTCTGTTTATGATTGTATTATAATGGTCAACAAAAGTCATTTTAGAATCTAGTATTATTCCTAAGTCCCTAATTCTTTCGCATTTTTGAACTGTTTGACTTCCAAGAGTAAGTATCAAGTCAGGTGTATTTTGTTTTATACTGAATGTTATTCTACTGCATTTTTTCACATTTAGTTGAAGAAGACTTTTGTTACACCATGTATAAAAGGAAAGAATTTCTTCTTGATAAACCTTGGAATCCTGTCTTTTCTCTATATCTAAAAATAGTTTTATATCGTCTGCGTATATTAGAATTTTAATTTTTTTTTGAAGAAAGCAAATGTCGTTAACAAACAAGATAAATAAAACAGGACCTAAATGAGATCCCTGGTGGACCCCGGAACTGACGTGAATGGGGCTCGACTTTTTACCCTTAAATTTTACAATTTGTTGACGATTTGTTAGATAAGATTCCAACCAATTAAGAAGACCTGGTATTATTCCCAATTTCTGTAATTTGAACATAAGCATGGGTATGTCAACACGATCGAAAGCTTTGCTGAAATCTGTATAAAGAGCTCCAATGTAATTTCCCTTGTCCATAGCGGTCAGGATATAGTGGACGAATTCAAGCAAATTAGTAGTAGTGGAACGTCCTTTGAAAAATCCATGTTGCATGTGAGTAATTCTATTTTTCATTTGACTAAACAGTTTGTCATTAACGATCGCTTCAAAGAGCTTCGGAATGCAAGAAAGAATAGCAATCCCGCGATAGTTGCATATGTCTGCTTTCTTCCCATTTTTGAAAATTGATATAAGGAAAGAGTTTTTCCACGTATCTGGAAAAACTCCAGACTGAAGCGAATTATTATAAAGCCAGCACAAAGGGATTGCAAGATCTAATGCTATTTTTTTCATAAATATGGGTGGAATCCCATCAGGTCCGGCACTTTTAGAGACATCCAATTTTTTTAGGGCATCTATTATGTCTAGCACTTCGATTTGATTTACATTAATATCTTCAGGGAGCTCTGGAAAGAAACTAAAATATTCACGATCGCGGTCATCTTCAGAAAACTTCGTATAGATTCGTTTAAAAAATTTAGCGAAAAGATTACAAATTTCTTGTGAGTTATTACCAATGTTTTCCTGTAGATACATTCTTGACGAAAAGTTTTCTGATTTCAATTTGTTTCTAACATAACTAAAGAATTTTTTTGGGCAAGACTTTATTTCCTGTTCAGTTCTTGAGTTATACTCTTTGAATGCAGTATCAATTGCTAAACTTAGTTGGTCACAGATGTGTATGTAATTCGATAAATTGTCACTTTTTATGAGCTTTTTGATTTCGATTTCTTAGGTTTCTAATATGCTCATTTAACCAAACAGGATACTTTGAATTATTTTGTTGCCTAATTTTCTTTAATGGGACATGTCGTACAGCCGTGCGTAGAAAATATCGACTGAAATTTCGACATTTCCTTCGTTTCTAAGGAGTTCTTGCCAATCTATTTCTCGTAGCTTACGACTAATACTATCATAATTTGCTGAGTGATAATCGAAAATCTCCTCATACTCGTAGTCGTCGGGTCTATTAATCTGATGTATAAATATTGAGAATTCGATTGCTGTATGAAAAGCTTCATTTTTCCACAATGGAGTTGGTGATTCTATTACACAAAAATCATCGTGAATATTAGTAAATAAAAAATCTAAGTAACAGTTTTGCTGATATTTTACATGATTAATTTGATTAAGACCTAAACCGGATATTTTGTCGAATAAGTAATGAAGTGTTTCATTCTCCCCAACGAGAGGTAGTAAAATGCTATCATTTTCAGCGTCTGGAATAAAGTCGATATTGTGGAGACGGCGTATGAATCACGAATAGCAACAGCTGCTAGGAGAACCTCCTATCGTACGGACAGCTAAAATCGGACGTCTACGATGGGCTGGGCATGTCATAAGGATGTCGGACGACAGCCCAGTGCAAATGGTTCTTGAATCTAATCCAACTGGTACAAGAAGAAGAGGAGCGCAGCGAGCAAGGTGGATCGATCAAGTGGATAGTGATCGCAGAAGCATCCGTGCCTTGAGTGGCTGGCGACGAGCAGCCATGGACCGAGTTATGTGGAGACGTATGCTTGATACAGCAAAGGACACCCCAGGCCTATAGCTGTTAGAACGAACGAACGAACACTGTCGTTCGAAAGGCGGTGATGTTTTCTTCTTCCACACCAACACGCACCTATGCGTACTGGTTTTGCATCGTCATGTTGTGTGACGGTTTGGAAGTTTTGACACTCATCGCCATATAATTTCGGTGCCGGAAGGCGGATCAGGATGACATTGGTAACCATCATTTCAGAATCGGAAGTCGGACTTCTTTCATTTAAATCTTAGCTTGTGAGAATCGGTTCAGCTGTTTTTGTGAAAAGTTAGTGGACATGTTTTAATTTTTTTTTGCTCATGTCACCCTGTAACTCCGGAACCGGAAGTCGGACTCGAATAAAATTCAAGAATATTGCATAGGAATACAACACTTGTAATTTGAATCCATGTTCATGACAATCGGATAAGCCATCTCTAAGAGAATTGAGTGCATGCAATAGACATATTGCGTTCTCGACAAACGGAGTCGAATGATATATGACACTCGGTCTTCCTGGCCTCGGTTTAGCAATCGGTTTTCACATGAATGCATAACCTTTCTATATGAGAGGGCAATAATGTGAACTTTTCTCTATTCGATCAATTTCTGGTGTTTGGACTTTGAAGCAAAATAAAATTCATTGAAACATTTTACTGAAAATTATGCACTTCATGAATTTTATTATTAAAGTGGTAAAAATGCAATTGAAAACGATACTTCAAGTAAAAAGATGAATTGAAGATTGCATAAAGGTAATTTAAAATTCTCCATTATACATCTAATGAATAATTGGCCTTCAAAATCATGAAAATTAATAACGATAAAAATGGTTCATAGAAAAGCAATATTTTAAACGGGTTTCAATCCATTATTTTATCAAAACTCGAATTTCTCTTATATATTATGAATTATTCACCAAAGCAGGCACGTACCTAGACGAGGGACCCGAGAGGCGCTGGTCCCTTCGGAAATAAAAAAAAAAGTTGATAGAATATTATAGGGCTGTTGATCCTGCTGATTCAACCGTGAGGTAGTGGTTTTATGAGTTTCGTGATGGTCAAAACTCCACTACCATTGACAGTGTCAAAACTACATCAAATGGAGGTTTAAGCCGGGGTAAAAAAAGACAGTGATAGTAATACATAAAATTGTACTTGACAATTGGAAAGAAAAGACGAACGCAAGCGCACTTCGGATACCTGTTTGGCTGGATCCGTTGTTATACACCAGAGAAAAGAATGATCACCCGACAATGGACTGAAGTCGGTACGAGTGCTTCCAAGCGGCACGAATGCCTTAAAGGAGCCTCGATGGGTCGGAAAAATCCACCTAGTTCACCTTCAAACTATCTCTGAGATATTGATGGAGTTTCGTTTTGGAATTTCGGACCACTACTTCCGGAACCTGAAACCAAAACCAGTATAGACAAAGTAAGTTTGTATCTGTCTTGGCTGTGTCACTGTGCCCTCATAGCCTATCGACTCTGCAAGAAAGACGAGCACTTAACTCTAATACAAGTCAATGAAGAAACATAAACGTAAATAACAGTTAACTAGAAGTCGGATTCGGATGAAGCCACATTCGGATTTGAATCCAATCTATCATCACGAAAATCGACCTAGTCATTTCAGGCAAATCTATGTGCGCTCTGTTTTGGAATTTTTAGCCTCTACTTCCGGAACCGAAAACCGATAATGCCAAATGTGTATAATAACCCGCTTAAAAACCTTGAAATTTAAACAGTTTTAAACCAAGCAGAGATGATTTTGCTAATTTTGTATCATCGTTACTTCCAATGCCGATCTGAAATTATTAACACACATCACTCTGTATTTCCAAAAATATCGTATGGAATAAAAAACATCTTTCATTTGAATATAAGTTCATGGAATAGGCCAAACAATCTGAGAAATCAATGTGAATTCCATTTCGGTGTTTTGACCGTCTTTTTCTGTGCTTCCGGAACTGGTGAAGTCAACTGGCTACTCCCAAAAAAAATCCTGGGTACGGGCCTACACCAAAGTATACTAAATATACCAGAAACATTCCTCACTAACTGAATAATAAAATAATAACAAAACGAGCTATCATTCTAAATGTAATAATTGTTTTACTATTATCAGGAATTCTTGCAACATTTTACAATCCATTATTTTAGCTAAATAAGTAATGATAACTAAACAAACTATTGTTGTGATATTAGTTTGTTCTTCCCTTCTGATCGAGAACCGCTCTTTTTCAATGTCCCCATGGACAAGAAACTTCTCGTATCCCTGCCAACAGAAAGGAATCATAAGATCTTAGCACCAAATTCTAGCAATCATCGGTTAAATCATGGCCTAAAAGTCATGGATTTTTTCCCCGAAATACGTTAACCAATCCATTTTATGTACTGTTAAAAACCGTATTACTAAATAGAGCGTTCAGTTCGCTTTCACATCTCATCCACGTCAGTCGATAAAACAAAACCGCTTACGTTCGGAACGAAAGAAACCAAGTACAGTATTGTGTAGTGAACAATAGAATGACCTCGAAAATGAGTGAACCAAACAAACAAAAGCTACCGCCGACACGCAAAGAATACAATTATTGTTGACTTCAAGCAGTGCATAATTCAACCTTCGATACGAGAACTTGAAGGTTTGCTTAAGGAGCAAATGCATCTTAACATTAAACGTGTGCATTTACTTCAATGCAATAAGACAAATAATGTTGTTTACATCCAGTTTTATAAAGAGTTGGATGCAATTCAATTCGCAAAAGACAATAGCAATGTGCACTATGTGGAGCACGAAAACATTAAGTACAACATTCCAGTATATATGGAAGATAGTGCTATAGAAGTGCGTGTGCATGATCTTCCCTCCAGCGTCACCGATTCTTATATTCGCAAAACTATGTCCCAATACGGAGAGATTATCTCTATCGAAAAAGAAAAGTGGAAGAACTTTTCCCCGGTGTTCTAAATAGTGTACGTTTGTTACGCATGCGCTTGAAGAGGCCTATACCTTCTTATGTGACTTTCGGTTAGGATACAAGAATTCCGTGCAAATCACTTGCTACCTATGACAATCAGATACCCACATGTCAATATTGCCAAAAAGCTGTTCACTACGGTAAGCCATGTGATAAACTGGATAAGGAGACAACTAAACCAAAGGACAATGGTGCTTCCTTCACACCAACCACAAGCAACCCCAGTACACCTGTAACAGTCACCAACAACAGTGAAGTATCCCATTCAACGAAACCATCCAACGTTACCCCTATAGAACAAAGTACACCAGCTGCCGTTAACAACTTACCATCCAAGCAATCAGAAACTGCAAGCAATGTACAACAAGGCACATCCACAGCAACTAGCAACGAAATCAACAACAATAACACCCATGCGGCAATGGATGATGAGACGAACCACGAACAAACTGCTCCTCAATCCTCGCAGGAGGGAAATGGAAGGTCCTCTCCCCTTAGAAAAAGGGTGACAACGAGATCCAATACAAAAAAAATTATCTAAAAACTCAGCTCAATCAGCTACGTAAAGCTTGTACGCAAATAGGGCTGAATAAAAAAAATCTTTTAAAATAATAAATACAACGTTGAAGTTTACGCCTACTAGGCGGTTCAGGTTGAACTACTTTGCTGTACTAGTAGTTCAATATGAAATTTTAACGAAGATGAAACTAGAAAAAATTACAACCGTCTGGTTACAGAAATTTTTCATCTTAGAATAATCCACAATAATAAATTCGAGCGAAATTTCGTTAATTCATTGTTTATCCAACCTCTGGTTGAATTGCTTCAGGATTGATATTCGAACGATCAATCTGGCATCACTGTTGGGGTGCCTCAAACCGACTGGCTGCCAAATTTTCCTTTCACAGCAATCGGTACAATGGGGGCACGGCGAGAGAGCTTTGCTTTTGAACCGCTTAAGGCGTCAATTCCATGGCGCCGTTTAAGTGGATCCGACTTTGGAGTTGTTTGAGGAAAGCTTTTATTACCACTAGCTTTCCGCCTAGCTACCCGCTCACGCCCTTCTGTTATTTGCCGTGCTCACCGTTGACCGGGCTAAAGTTTATGGAGAAAAGGGAAAATTTATCAAGAGCTCACCTTTCAGATGTAGGACGGCGGTGCTGTTGACCAAGTTATCCATCAGTGGTAGAAAGTTGTTGTAGGTGATTGTTTCCAGCTGATTGGAGTTGAGATTAAGCGACAGCACTGCCGGCACTCCGGTGAAGATTCCCCGCTCCAGTCTGGTGAGTCGATTGTTCTCGAGATTCAGTCGCCGCAGGTTGTTCAAGCCATCGAAGGAGCGTGCCGATAGTTTCTGGGGATGGCAGTGGAAAGGAGAAATATTTTGCTGGACACCTTTCTTACATCCGATTAGCAGCTAATTTACTTACCTCAATGTGATTACTGTCCAGATCCAGTTCCTGGAGGCTCCACAGTTCGGCAAAAACCGTATCGCCAATGTAGCTGATGCTGTTTGCCGTTAGCTTGAGAAAGCGCAGATTTCCTAAGCCTTTGAAAATTTCCCGTGTTAGCACAGAGAGTTGATTCGACTCGAGTTTCAGCTCTTCCAAGCTAGTCAGATCGACAAACACGTCATCGTGGAGCATTGTCAGGTTGTTGAAATCTAAATTTAGTCTCTTGAGCTGCGGCAACCGCACCAGTGCTTCTTTGTCCAGTTCAATAATCTCGTTCCGCTCGAGGCTGATCTCTTCCAAGTAGGGATGATTGGCAAACGCAAACGGATGTACGATTCGAATCTGATTTTTGTGTAATGTAATGTTTCTCAGATCGGTCAGATTACCGAATGCATAGTTGAGCAGATCCGGTATCATTCCGTATTCAATGGTCAGCTGTTTGAGATACTTCAGTGTCACTATCACATCCGAGGGGATGTAGGTGAGGTTTCCAATTTTCTGCACGGTTATCTTCAACTGCTCCAGCGTGGTTTGCGTCTGAAAAGCTAACCAGTTCGGATCCTTCCGGGGTAGATCCTTCCCGAAGATCCAACAGTTCGCCTTCTGTGCCTTGACATGCGGATCGTCCGGACTGCAGTGGCAGACCAGTTTCATTTCGCGATCCCCCGAGCAGAGATTCATCAGGGGAGTCCCGATGTGGCCACCCGGGATGAGATTCTGTGCGGCTGCTTTCGTCTTTTTGCTATCCTTCTCACGGAATCGGCTCTCGGTAGGACACGTGGCAATGCACAGCAGCAGTAGCAACACCAGCGCCACACTCTGGTAGGCCGCCGTTGTCGCCTGTGTGGAATGCATCTTCGGTTCGGTTTGGTAGGAGGCGAGTAGTTGGGTCTGTAATCAAATCAAGAAGTGAGGATTGAAATTAGTTACAATTTCGATTACCGATGTTATTTTTCTGTACACAATTTACTTTTTTTCATTCAAACACTTTCATTTAAACTTTTGAAATTCTTCCAATTTCTTTTGCATGTGAGAAATTGAAAGAAATTTATCTAAAATCTCTCTGTTTGCACTGAGCGTAGCAACAAAATTGTTCTTTATTCACTCAAATATTCAGCAGTTTATAAAACAATATGGGTGAGATGAGATAAGTGAAACACATAAATAATGAGCTAATAAATAATGGTTCGAGCATGGATAACAAGTCATCGGTCTTTACATACTTCAATTTAGTTAAAAACTTTGCATATATTTTCAGTATGCAAACCATTTATTTTGGACGGATGGAGAAAACTCAAATTTTATTCGAACTAGTTGCGTGCATGTTTGACGAGACGATTGAACTACTTTTTCTAATTAAAGAATAAGATAGACAGCTATGTCAGGTTCTACTAACTCCAATGTTGATCAAACTTTGTACACATCTTCAGTATGGCAAACCTTTCATTTTAGATTTCTTTGGGTTTTGCCTTCGGCTTCAGTACCTACATGAGTTCTACCGTCTCGGGCGTAAACCAGTGACGACCGATAGAGGTAGGCCAGTAGGCCGGCGCAGAATTTGAACAATTCGGGGTTTGAATTTATTTTTGCCGACAAATTTGCAAGAAAATTTATGATTTGGCAGGCAGCTATAGCAAAAAAACGAAAGTTTTCGTTACAAATACGACAATTACATCGGAACTATACCAAAAAGAGTGTCTCCAAAAAAGAATTTTACCGTACATTCGATCCCACGACCACCCCGTAATGTTTTGGCCAGATTTGGCAAGCTGTCATTACAGCAAAGTCTTTCAAGAATGGTATGCAGAGAAAGAGGTCCAGTTTGTTCCGAAAAACCTTAACCCACCCAACTACCCCCAGTTCCGCCCTATTGAGAAATACTGGACAATCATGAAGAGGAGACTCAAGGCAAAGGAAAAGGCTGTCAAAGACATCAATCAGGTGACGACCTGGTGGAATAAGATAGCTAAAACGATGGACGAAGAAGGTGTGCGCCGCCTAATAAGCCGTGTTACACACGGAACGACCGAAATTAGCTCTGCGCCTAATTCGTATTACTGTTTTTGAATTAGTTGATTTTAACAACAAAATTTCCAAAATAACTATAAAATTAGTTAAAATTGAGAATTTACTTTGCTGAAAAAATTCTTATTTTTAGAGAATCCTGGACACAAACCAGCAATATTTCAATCCAACACGAAATTTTCATTGACAACTAATTTTGTTATTAAAATCAGAAAATTTGTTTCTATTTATCTATCACCATCATTGCTGAAGGACAGCACAAAGAAAACAAAACTGAAATGGGTATTATTAACAAGTTTATTAGCCAAAAACTCATGAGAAGTGTCAAAGAAAAACAATCAATTAAAAAGCTAAAAAGGACAGTCTTATTGCAACTGCTTGAAAATTGTTTTGATGTTTTTCGCATGTGTTCGATATATCTTTATTTAAATTTCTAAACCGATATGTAAAAATGTCGTAAACTGTTAGTGGAAATCGTATTTATTCAGAATTTGTGTGCACTTGAAGCGATTGTGCGTAATAATGTTTTTACGCGGAACAGTGAAGTGAATTTCGAATGTTTCACTCTAATTGTGATGAAGTTTTTTTGTATCTTCAAACCTTCCGAGCTGCGCCGTCCGGTGTACTACGTGTATTCGGTATTTGTTTTCCGAGTGCTCAAAGTTTTCAGTGAGAATAAAGAAAACAGAGATTTAGAAGAAAAAAAAATTCAAAAAGATGTTTATGTTTCGTTTATGTCTTTTTCTCCAATACAACATCGTATTTATACCTGCCAATATGGAAAAGACAACCGCGTCTGAAATTTTTTCGGCAGTAGTGTGCCATCTAGTGGCTAGTAGTCATTACGGTGTTACCGTTTCGGTGACAGGGCGCCATATAGCTGCAGATTGCAGAAGCCAATTCAACCATTCATATTGGTTGCAAACAACATTTTATTTATTTGATTCAACTAAAAAATTAGTTGAATGGAAATGAAATGTTCCTTAGCTAAGAAATGACAGCACGTTTAATTTGTGAATTCAACTAAAAAAAATAGTCATTTCAACAAATATTTTATTATTATTAAGGGAATGAGAATAAAAAGTCTAAATTAGCAAAAGTAAGAATTTTTTAGTTGTCTCAAAAAATAAGTAACTAAAATCAGCAAAACATTCAGTAATAGCCGTTCAACCGAGAAGGTTGTGTATAGAAGCGTACAGTTTAATAACGCTGGTTGGTTTACACGCGTTAAATACGACAACGGTTGAACTACAGGTAGAGACCTGTTGGCAGCAGCCGTTAAAACGTATAGTCGTGCTGCATAAGAGAGCCCTAGTGCTGGTGAAGGAAACAATAAAGGGCGCCAAGCTGGTGAAGGAAACAACAAAGGGCGTTTCCCAAACTCTACCCAGGCCGCAATATACAGCCACAAGTGCTGAGCAGGAGAGTGCAAAGGCACATCGAAGAGGAAGAGTGCAAAGGCACATAGAAGCAGGAGAGTGCAAAGGCACACCGGTGCGAAGGCACTTCGGCGCAGAAGCATATCGGTGCGGAGCACTAGGAAGAAGGAGACAAGACAACTCGGTCTTTCCACTGCCATACAACACGCAGGTATACACCGGTGACCTGCGCTGGTTACAGCTGGCGAAGACGAAAGCAAATCGGAATTCGAGTGGTGCTGGATGTCAGGTAGCAGTAGCATCACATCATATTCTATCGCTACAGTGAGCTTCAGCATTGTATCAACGTCCAGATACATCCAACAAGAACATCTAGAGCAACGAGGATCTACACGGCAGTGCAACGGAGATAGACAACAATTTCAAGGTAGAAGTTTTTTCTTTTCCTTTTGATTGAGTACTGTTGGTTTCAAATTTTATTTTAAAGTTTAGTTAAAAATTTTAATGTAATGGATGAATCCATGGACGTAAATCCTAGCATGAATCCGATACCCCCACGAACGAAAAAATATCAGGAGAGCTCTTCTGGGCCTTGGATAGTCTTTTTTAGACGTATATCAAAGCCATTAAACATTTTTCAAATTAATAAAGGTTTGACATCACGATACTCTTCAATCAAAGAGATCATAAAAGTAAATAACGATAAAATTCGTGTTGTGGTAAATAATTTGAAACACGCGAATGATATTGTCTCTTCGGAACATTTCAATAAAGAGTATAAAGTTTACATACCCTCCAAAGATGTCGAAATTGACGGTGTTGTTACCGAAGCGAGTCTTTCGGTAGATGATTTACTCAAGCATGGTGTTGGTCGTTTCAAGAACTCTATGCTTGAGGGTGTGAAAATACTGGAGTGCAAACAACTGTACTCAGTAGTTTATGAAGAGGGAACAAAAGTGTATCGCCCATCAGACTCGTTTCGAGTGACATTTGCCGGATCTGCGTTGCCGTCCCATGTCTATGTCGATAAAATTCGCCTCCCTGTTCGGCTTTTTGTTCCAAATGTAATGAATTGTACGAACTGCAAAAAATTCGGACACACAGCTACTTACTGTAGCAATAAACCAAAATGTATTAAGTGTGAAGGACCTCATAAAGATAATGATTGCAACAAGGAAATTGAAAAATGTATTTATTGTGGGAATAGTCCTCATGATGATATTTCAGTATGCACTGCATTTAAAGTGCACAAAGACAAAATTAAGCTTTCTTTAAAAGCACGGTCTAAGCGCACATATGCAGAAATGCTTAAAACGGTCATTGATGTCCCCCCTTTGGAAACCGAAAACGGGTTTTCAAATCTAGAGGAACCAGAGGACTCTGACTCTGACGAAAATAGTGAAGGTAATTCGTTTATCACAACCCAAGGGTCAGTTAAGAGAAAGAAGTCTTCCTCCAAATTACCAAAAAAGACACCTAAAATTTCATCTTCAAAAAAAGATCCCCGTGTTAAACAAAAAAAGTCAAAACCAAAGACTGTGCCTCCTGGTTTGTCAAATTCACAAACCAATCCAGGATCTAGTACAGAAAAAGATAATAATCCAGTGGGCTCCATTTCACAGCCACCAACAGGATTACTGAAGTTTTCGGAAATTGTTGAATGGATTTTCTCAGCATTCAATATATCTGAACCCTTAAAGACCCTCATAATGGCATTCCTTCCAATAGCTAGAACCTTTTTGAAGCAGTTATCAGCTCAATGGCCAATTGTCTCAGGTTTTGTATCTTTTGATGGATAATTTATCACCCGTCGCAAATGATACAATCACTGTCCTGCAGTGGAATTGTCGAAGCATCATGCCAAAACTTGATTCATTTAAAATATTATTGCATAGTCAAAAATGTGATGTATTTGCTTTATGCGAAACATGGCTTACTTCAAACATAGCTTTAAATTTTAATGATTTTAACATTATACGTCTCGATAGAGACTCTCCGTATGGTGGAGTGCTTTTGGGAATTAAGAAATGCTGTTCCTTTTATAGATTAAACATCCCTTCAACTTCTAGTATAGAAGTTGTTGCTTGCCAAATAAACATTAAAGGCAAAGATATTTGCATAGCTTCGGTTTATATTCCTCCAAAAGCACAAGTTGGACAGCAACAGCTTAATGAAATGGTTGAAGCCCTTCCTGCACCACGATTGATTCTGGGGGATTTAAATTCGCACGGTATTATGTGGGGTTCCGTTTACAATGATAGCAGATCATCTTTAATACAAAACATTTGTGACAATTTTAGCATGACGGTATTAAATATGGGTAGCATGACACGGATCCCAAGACCTCCGGCACGCCCAAGTGCATTAGATCTATCTCTTTGCTCAACATCAATTCGACTAGATTGCACCTGGAAAATACTGCCTGATTTACACGGTAGCGATCATTTACCAATCATCATGTCAATTAGCAGTAGCAATTGCATTGCTACTTCCGCTAGTATTCCATATGATTTGACAAAAAAATATCGACTGGATTAAATACCAAAGTAGTATCTCTAGTATTTTGAATTCAATGGAAGAGCTCCCTCCACTTGAAGAATATGACTTCCTCATTTGTTCGATTCTGGAGGCAGCAGAACAATCCCAAACTAAACGCTTTCCTGGGCCAACGACTAACAGAAGGCCTCCCAACCCCTGGTGGGACAAAGAGTGCTCAGAGGCTAAACTCGCAAAACAAAATGCTTGCAAGACGTTTCTAAAACGGGGAGGAGGAACTCCTCAGAATTTTGAAAAACTTATGGTTTTAGAAACCAAGTACAAGAGCATACTTCGAGCCAAAAAACGTAGCTATTGGAGACATTTTGTCGAAGGTTTGTCAAGAGATACCTCAATGAGCACTCTTTGGAACACGGCCAGACGAATGAGGAATCGTAACGTGGGCAATGAGAGTGATGAATACTCGAACCGATGGATATTTGACTTTGCTAGGAAAGTTTGCCCAGATTCTGTTCCTACGCAGAGCATTATACGGGAATCTCCTCCAAATAATGGTTTTATTAATAACCCATTTTCAATGATGGAATTTTCTATAGCACTCTTGTCTTGTAACAATAACGCTCCAGGGTTGGACAGAATTAAATTCAACTTGGTGAAGAATCTGCCCAACCTCGCAAAAAGACGTTTGTTGGAATTGTTCAACAAGTTTCTTGAGCAAAATATTGTTCCACCTGACTGGAGACAAGTGAAAGTTATCGCCATTCAAAAACCGGGGAAACCAGCTTCCAATCACAACTCATATAGACCCATTGCGATGTTGTCCTGCATCAGAAAATTGTTCGAAAAAATTATTCTACGACGTCTCGACACTTGGGTCGAGACGAACGGTTTGTTGTCAGATACTCAGTTTGGCTTCCGTAGAAATAAAGGGACGAATGATTGCCTTGCAATACTTTCGTCTGACATCCAAATTGCCTTCGCTCAAAAGCAACAAATGGCATCTGTATTTTTAGACATTAAAGGAGCATTTGATTCAGTTTCCATTGATGTTCTTTCAGACAAGCTTCACCAAAATGGACTCCCAGCGGTTATAAATAATTATTTGCACAACCTTTTGTCAGAGAAACACATGCATTTTTCACATGGCGATTTGGCAACACTCAGAAATAGTTACATGGGTCTCCCGCAAGGCTCATGCCTCAGTCCGCTCCTCTATAATTTTTACGTAAATGACATTGACAGCTGTCTAGTAACCCCATGTACACTAAGACAATTGGCAGATGATGGCGTGGTTTCAGTTACTGGACCCAAAGCTATTGATCTGCATAAACCATTGCAAGATACCTTAGATAACTTGTCCGATTGGGCTGTTCATCTTGGTATCGAATTCTCTGCGGAGAAAACAGAGTTAGTCGTCTTTTCAAGAAAGCATGATCCCGCGCAGCTTCAGCTCCATATGATGGGAAGAATGATCCAACAGGTTTTAACTTTTAAATACCTCGGGGTGTGGTTCGATTCCAAATGCACGTGGGGAGGACACATTAGGTTTCTGATAACAAAATGCCAACAAAGAGTAAATTTTCTTCGAACAATAACAGGATCTTGGTGGGGTGCTCATCCGGAAGATCTAATAAAATTGTATCAGACAACGATACTTTCAGTGATGGAATATGGATGCGTTTGCTTTCGTTCCGCTGCAAACTCTCATATTATCAAATTAGAGCGAGTTCAATATCGTTGTTTGCGAATTGCTTTAGGATGCATGCATTCGACACATACAATGAGTCTTGAAGTTCTGGCGGGAGTTCTTCCATTGAAAGATCGTTTTTGGGAGCTTTCATCGCGACTGCTAATAAGATGTGAGGTACTGAATCCCCTGGTTATTAATAACTACGAAAGGCTAGTTGAGCTTCAATCTCAAACAAGATTCATGACAGTATATTTTAACCATATGTCACAGGAAATCAACCCTTCAAGATATATTCCTATCCGTGTCAGCCTCCTAAATGTCCCTGACTCAACTTTATTTTTCGACACATCCATGCAGCGCGAAGTGCGTGGAATCCCGGAACACCTACGCTCGATGGAAATCCCAAAAATATTTACAAGTAACTTCAAGCATATTGACTCTGAGAAAATATTTTACACGGACGGATCACGAATTGAAGAGGCTACTGGGTTTGGTATATTCAACAATAATGTTTCGGCCTCATTTAGGCTTCAAGAACCTGCATCTGTTTATATAGCAGAGCTAGCAGCAGTTCATTATAGTTTGAGTGTAATCGTCACATTATCTCCAAACCATTATTTCCTCTTCACAGATAGTCTGAGTGCAATTGAAGCCATTCGCTCAATCGCTGCTGGCAAAAATGAACCGTTTTTCTTGGGTAAAATAAAACAGTGTCTGAACGACATATTGAATAATAATTATCTAATCACTATAGTCTGGGTCCCGGCTCATTGCTCCATTCCAGGCAATGAAAGAGCCGATAATTTAGCCAAACGTGGTGCTATTGAGGGTGAAATTTATGAGCGACCGATTGCTTTCAACGAATTCTATAGCTCGTCTCGCCAAAGAACACTTGCCAGCTGGCAAGCATCTTGGGATAGAGATGATCTGGGTCGGTGGATGCACTCAATTATTCCGAAAATATCGACAAAGGCATGGTTCAGGGGACTGGATGTGAGTAGAGATTTCATTCGTGTGATGTCCAGACTCATGTCCAATCACTACACGTTAGATGCACATCTCCTTCGAATTGGGCTCTCCGAGACTAATCATTGTGCTTGTGGCGAAGGTTATCGAGATATTGATCATGTCGTTTGGACATGCGTGGAGTATCGTGATGTCAGATCTCAACTAATAAATTCTTTGCGTACCCAAGGTAGACTATCCAATATCCCAGTTCGAGACATTCTTGCTTGTCGTGACCTTTCATACATGAAACTTATTTATCATTTCATAAAGAAAACTGGAGTTTCAATTTAATAAAGGCCCCTTTCAAGACTTAGTTCTGATCCCAGCTGCGTCCATGAGTTCAACCAATAGCTAAATTAGAATAAAAATAATGTAATGATACAAACAAACTCGAAACAGTTTATGAAATTATTAACAAAATGTCTGAAAATAACAGCTTATTTTATAATTTATAGAAGTTAATCGTTTGGCTCAAATAATATTTCCGAGTAGATTTCATAATTAATGACGAGTTACCTAAGATGATATTTAAGTAATAAGAGAATATGTTTTAATAAATGCAAAACGTTGTGACTATGTTAGAATTAAATTAGGATAAGAATATTATGTAAAAGTGATGCTACGGCGAAGAAAAACTTATGTAAACTGCCTTAAGAAATAAACGTAATTATGAAAAATCAGCAAATCAACTAAATTTTTCGCGAAAATGCTGATTTCGGTCGTTCCGTGCAGGAAAAAATTGAGAATTCCTTCGAAACCGGGACGAATAATTTTATCCGTATTTTTTCTTAAAAGTATGAAGAAAACGCTACATTTGTATAAAAAAAGATCCTGAATTCAATAATAAATAACTGAAATACAGGTAATTGTCTTTGTTCCAATTCTTTCTGAAGCAAGCTTTACTATAAAAATCTGATAACACTGACACTGATATGTAGATGGCGCTTCTATCGCTTGAAGTCGTTTAATTTCTGGCGGTAATTTTGCATCGGTTGACGTCGTTCAATCTTGGGCGGTATATTCACACTTTCCGTCGCTGGAATGTTTCTTTTATTTTCGCGAATCAGCAATGTTCAATTAATAACACTTTTCACTTAACGAGAAACTTTACCGATGAAAAGAAGAAGAAAAAAATCATAATAGCAAAATACCTGTATGGTTCAATTCACACCAGAAACATCTGAAAAATGGATAACAAAAATCACACAAAATTTAAAACCAAGAAAAAAGTGATGCTCATCTCCAAAATTACATAGACTTCTGCAATGAACCCAAAGAATATAAAGGTAAAATTGAAAATGAAATAATGACTTGTCCAAGGAACTTTTTTAACTTCACAAAAACTGTACTAAACAGCAACAATTTTCCATCTCTAATGCATCTCGACGGATATGTGGAAAAAAATAATATGGAAAACTGCAATCGATTTGCACATTTTTTCAAGAAGTATATACAACGTATTCAGAAACTGACCGTGAATACTTTTCTTTCATTTCTGAATTTTCCAACTTCATCTCTGTAAACTATCTATCAGAATATGACATTTCGACAGCACAGGAAAACTTAGACGCCTCAAAAGCGGACAGTATACCACCAATAATCTAGCAGAAGAACTTACACTACCACCACGACTACTTTTTAACTGATCACTTATTAAATGTATTTTTCCTAAATCATAAAAATCTTCTTTTCTTGTGAAGTTTAAAAATTTAAATCTGGTTCAAAATCGGTTCATTCGGAACTACCGTGAAATAGCCATTATATCTTGCATTCCAAAATTATTCCAACTGAAGAATGTAATAACTAACAAACAGTAAGGCTTTTTCAAAGGCCGCTCAACTACAACAAATCTTATAAAGTTTGTGACAATGCGTTCATGGACGCTGGCAACCACGTAGAAACTTTTTCCCCCGACTTTAGTAAAGCTTTTGACCTCACTGACACACCATTACTTCTATACAAACTACAAAAATGTGGCATTGGACATATTCTTCTGGAGTGTCTGGAATCGTGTACACTAAGTCCACTTCCAAAACATAAACTCTGAACCAATTAATGTTACATCTGGCGTACCTCAAGGCTCTCATCTAGGGCCTTTCTTTTCATTTTACATATAAACGACATTTCCTTCATACTCAAAAATCTAAATGTTCTTATATATGAAGACGACAGGAAACTCTTCAGGAAAATTAAAAATATCGACGATGCTGTAATATTGCAGAACGAAATCAATCTATTCCACATTTGGTGCTGCAAAAGTCTACTCCAACACAAGGGAAAAAAATGTGATTCAATAATTTTCCGTACGAAAAACGAAACCCATTCTGTAGACATAGTTTTAGGAAATCAAACAACTACCATTTGTGGAACATAACACTACAACAACCAATAAAGCTAATAGTAAGCTGGGCTTTATCAAATGCTTCAGTCATAATTTTCCAGACCCATATACTATAAAATTGCTATACAGTTCATATGTCAGATCTATTTTGTAATAGTGCAGCCTGGTATGGAATCCATATAATATTAATCACAATTTCTTTTATATGCACTTCGTAAATTGAACTAAACTTTTTTTACTCTACCATCATATGAAGCACGCTGTATGCTCATCAATATACAAACACTTGGGGAGCATTGGTAAGATCCGAATATGTTAATTATTTCAGTTTGGTCTATAACTTAATCAAGAATAGTCGTTTGATCTATAATTTTCTCATGAAAGGGCGCTGACAAAATTGAAGAAATATACCGTCGCATTCAAAACTGGTCTGATCTGGTATCGATCGGATGGTAGTTTGCATTAGAGCAGCTGTGCGTTAATCCATTATAATCCGTTTCAAAGTCATTTAATATCAAAGCTTTTGTATTCGTGAGCTTGTACAGTAGACCAATACAGTATAAACAATAAATACCGTTAGACAGTGCCGGGTGTTATTGTGTTAAAACAATACGAACTGTGAACGGACCGTTAGTTTGGTGCCGTGAACCGGTGCTGTGTGCTTATTAATTCTCAGAGGTCGTTGTAACTAACGCTTGGCCTCAGCGGCCGAGTTGCTACGGATCATTAGCTAAGTATTATATTTTTTCCCTTCGTGTCCCTTTAACGTCCACTTATATTTCGACTCCCCCTATAATTTGCGCGGAACCTCAACCGCGCTATGGCAAGTCCATTAGATACTCCCCTGCCCCCCGAAGATACAATGGAAACAGATTCTAAATCTGCTCCAAATAGTAAGACTCACCGGGTTAAACAGTATCCCGAAGAGCCTTCACCTTCGGCCGGCCTTTATGTGGTTTATTTCCGGACCAAAGAGAAGAATAAACGCGCTAAAGACTTGACGTCAAAATATACAATCTTGAAATTTATCTAAAAAATTCGTCCCGATAAGCTCAGGGTCTCGTTGACCAGTCTGAAACATGCTAATGAGATCGCTCGAAACGATCACTTTACGCGGGACTACCGCGTTTACATACCAGTTTACATATAGTGATCCCGGATCCAAGTCTGACATGCGAGGACATTCTCAAACATGGGGTCGGATGTTTTAAAGATCCCTTGCTTAAGAATGCCAAGATACTGGACTGCAAACGTTTGCATTCAGTATCGATCGCCGCGGATGGGACAAAGTCTTATCCCCACTCGGACTCGTATCGGGTGACCTTCTCCGGCTCGGCTTTGCCGAAATTCGTTCTCCTGGAAGTGTGGAGAGAGTCATGCGGATGGCGTTTGCGACAGAGACATTGAAAAGTGTCTTTACTGTGGGGCGGCCCCGCATGACCTCACAGCATGTTCTGCGTATAAATTGCGTGGAGATCATTTGAAACGATCTCTCAAGCAACGATCAAACCGCTCGTTCGCAGAAATGCTGAAAATCGCCACACCACCTGAACAGAACCCCTACACCTGTTTGTCTGCGGACGATTGCGACTCTGACGATCCTCAAGAAGGTACATCTTCAACTGTCCCTCGTAGTTTTAGGAAGAGGAAAAATATATCATCTCCTAAACTCCCTAGCAAGGGTTCGAAGATATCTCTTGAAGGCCCTCCAAAAGTAACAGCAGAAGGAAGTGTTGGTAAAAAAAACGAAAAGAAGAAGCCAAAAGCTCCTAATTCCGGAGACTTGAAATCGGAGAAAGAATATCCAACACTTCCGGGGACACCCAAAACCCCGAAAGTCCCCAAGGAACCAGAAAACACATCAAGTGCTGGACTTGTAAGATTCACTGACATTGTGGACTTTATATTTTCCGCCTTCAACATTTCTGACTCCCTAAAAGGTATTTTGATGACTTTTCTACCAAAAGTTAAAATGTTTTTGATGCAGCTGACTGCAAAATGGCCCTTCCCCTCAGCAATCGTTTCCTTCGATGGCTAAATTTACGAACGAGGTCAAGGATTCGATCACTGTTTTACAGTGGAACTGTAGAAGTATCATCCCGAAAATAGATCCTTTTAAATATCTAGTAAATAATATGAAATGTGACGCATTTGCATTGTGCGAAACTTGATTAACTTCTGATGTATCACTAAATTTCCACGATTTTAACATTATTTGCCTGGATCGAGATAATCTCTTCGGAGGAGTACTTTCTAGAATCAAAAAGTACTATTCCTTCTTCCGAATTAACCTCCCCTCGATACCAGGTATTGAAGTTGTCGCATGTCATGTCACAATTAAAGGCAAGGACCTTTGTATTGCTTCCATCTATATTCCCCCTAGAGCCTCAGTTGGGTACCACTGGCTCAGCAGTATCATGCAACTTCTTCCTGCACCGACGTTAGTTTTAGGAGACTTTAACTCTATGCTATAAATCAGCTATGATCCATGATATTTGCGACAACTTCAATATGACAATCTTGAATACGGGAGAAATGACACGAATTCCCGCACCACCAGCAAGACCAAGTTCGCTGGACTTATCCCTTTACTCGACATCGCTACGGTTGGATTGCGCGTGGAAGGTGGTCCCTGATCCCCACGGTAGCGATCATCTACCTATCGTGATTACAATCGCCTACGGATTAAGACCATCGGAGACAATCAATGTTTCGTATGACCTCACACGAAATATTGATTGGAAATGCTACACAAATTGGATATCTGAGAAACTAGAAACAACACAAGAGCTTCCTCCGGAGGAAGAGTACACCTTTTTGGCTGGCTTGATTCTCGACACTCCGATTCAAGCTCAGACGAA
This sequence comes from Malaya genurostris, assembly GCF_030247185.1. Classification (NCBI taxonomy): domain Eukaryota; kingdom Metazoa; phylum Arthropoda; class Insecta; order Diptera; family Culicidae; genus Malaya; species Malaya genurostris. The sequence goes on from NC_080571.1 coordinate 62,843,006, forward strand.
AAGTATACCCGGCGCGAATACTAACATTCGTCCTCCCAACCCGTGGTGGGACAAAGAGTGCTCATCACTGAACGAGAAAAGATCTTTAGCATTCAAAAAGCTCAGAAAATATGGAACACTTGATAATTACAGAAATTACGCAGCGCTAGATAAGCAAATGAAGAACTTAGTCAAAGCAAAGAAACTAGGTTACTGGCGACGGTTTGTTGACGGATTAACAAAAGAAACATCGATGAGCCATCTTTGGAACACAGCCCGACGAATGCGCAACCAAAACACAACGAACGGAAACGAGGAATTTTCTAATCGCTGGATATTCGATTTCACTAGAAAAGTATGGCTCGATTCTGTTCCGGAACAGAAGATCTTCCGTGTCGCGACATCGAATACAAACGAAACACCGTTTTTGATGGTAGAGTTCTCACTTGCGCTCTTGTCGTGTAACAATAAAGCCCCGAGGTTAGACAGAATTAAATTCAACTTGTTGAAAAATCTTCCTGACTCTACCAAAAGGCGCTTGCTGAATTTATTCAACAAGTTCCTCGAGGGTAATATTGTTCTACACGACTGGAGACAAGCGAGAGTTATCGCCATTCAAAAACCTGGGAAAAAAGCCTCCGAGTACAATTCGTATCGGCCGATTGCTATGCTTTCCTGTATCCGGAAGTTGTTCGAAAAAATGAAATGAAACTAAAGGCTTGCTTTCAGATACACAATTTGGTTTCCGCAGATGTAAAGGAACGAACGATTGTCTTGCGTTGCTCTCAACAGAAATTCAAATGGCATTTGCTCGTAAAGAACAAATGGCATCAATATTTTTAGATAAAGGGGACTTTTGATTCAGTTTCTATAAATATCGTATCTAAGAAGCTGCACCAGCATGGTCTTTCGCCGGTTTTGAACACCTTTTTATATAATCTATTGTCCGAGAAACACATGTATTTTGCACATGGTGATTTGTCGACAATACTATTTAGCTACATGGGTCTTCCTGAGGGCTCATGCTTAAGCCCCCTGTTATAAAACTTTTACGTAAACAACATTGATGAATTTATCTACACATCTTGCACGCTAAGACAACTTGCCGACGACAGCGTTGTGTCTATTATAGGACCCAAAGCTGCCGATCTCCAAGGACCATTACAATATACCCTCGACAACTTGTCGACATGGGCTCTTCAACTTGGTATCGAATTCTCTACGGAGAAAACTGAGCTGGTTGTATTTTCAAGGAAGCGAGAACCAGCACAATTACAGCTTCAACTAAGCGGTGAAACCATAGCTCAGGTCGAGACCCCTATACGACATTATCTAATGATACTATTCTAGTTTTAAGTTAGTCGATAATTAAGATTAGAAAATACCCTTGGCATCTTAGAGCTTAAGCAGTGTGCCTAAAAATATATTATGCTATTGAATAAAAAATAAATAAAAATAAAAATAATAATAATTTTAATAATAATAATAATAACATCTATAGTAGATGGCAAAATCGATTTTCACAAACTTATAGGTGCAGTTTCATACGGAATTCCTTAATTTGTTGTGGATACTACTTCCGGATTCGGAACTACAGGATAAACAGGATTTGTAGAGTTTGTTAGATTAAGTCCGACCAAACTTTCCTGTTTCTATTCAACGAACATTTGTTCTTGCGAATTCCATAGTAATATTTATAATGTTATAAGTAATATGTGAAAGGCATCATTACACCACTAGGTGGATTAAAACAGGTTTTAACACTCAAATCTGTTGATGGAAGTTTGAAAATTGCACTTTTAATGTCATCATGATCGGTCATGTCGCAAACGATAGAGATAGGAACATCCGGCAATGGCGGTAATCAGGCATTTGGTATCTCAGTTTAGTTAGATATCAATTCCCAATACTATTTCCTAAGCAGCTCTTATTAGTCAATCTACAGAAAACATGATAGTAAATCAATAGTATGATGAAATAGACATAAGTTAGATCGAAAATTTGATTTAAAATCATGATCGATGTAAAATTAAATTGAATTGCATAGATTTTTCAATTAACAAAACTGTATATTTAAAACGCTTAGAACTGTATAGTAACTTTCCATTCAATTACCTGCTCCAAATATGTTCATGAAAATTGATGTAAATTCACATAATATTTTTGTCTGCGCAGTGAGTAACTGTCGTCATTATGCAAACCTCCCATTTAGACGTAAAGAAATTCTCCGTGTCGCGCACATTCGAAGAAAATGCTCGACTTCGGAGAATGTTCTATGATACAATCTTTTAAGTACACGTACCTTATGATCAAAAAAGAACCGGAATTTTCATTTTAAAATTCCCGCGCTTGTGTAATCGGTAAACTTCTATTCTCTCAACGTTGGCAACACTTTTATACAAATTCTGTCAAATTTTGACGCATATCGTATGATTAGTTTTTGTTTGGCGTCTATACAAAGAAGTTGAAAAATTTTCGTGTGGCGATTTTTATAATGGATAAAAAATTTAGAACAACGGCTCGCCTTCGAAACTCCATTCGGTCGACTGTTTTGCGGTTTCGACGTCATATTCACACCTCATCACCAGTTATGATGCTTTCGATGAATGTGGGGTCACTATCTGCGTTGGAAATCATATCTTTGGCCACATCAACACGATGCTGTTTTTGAATGGAATTCAGCTTTTTTGGCACCAGCCGATAAGCGACGCGTTTCAAACCCAAAACATCAGTTAAAATGTGTTCGGCTGATCCATAACAGATGTCCAACAACACAGCAATCTCTCTAATCGTTACAGAACGATTTTGCAACGCGATTTGCTTCGCCGATTCAATGTTTTCTTCAGTAACAGATTTGGTTGGGTGGCCAGGGATCTCATCATAATCCAAGCTTGTACGACCACCTTTGAAGCGTTTATACAACTCGTATGCCTGTGTTTTTTCTAGACACGATTCACCAAAGGCCTTTTCTAACATTTTCAACGTTTCGGAACACTTAAATCCATTTGCAACACAAAATTTGATGCACGCACTTTGTTCTAAATTTTCATCCATTATAAAAATCGCCACACGAAAATTTTTCAACTTCTTTATATAGACGCCAAACAAAAACTAATCGTTCGATATGCGTCAAAATTTGACAGAATGTGTATAAAAGTGTTGCCAACGTTGAGAGAATAAAAGTTTACCGATTACACAAGCGCGGGAATTTTAAAATGAAAATTCCGGTTCTTTTTTTTATCATAAGGTATGATATTACTACAGTCAATTCAATCTTTAACCATACGATGACTGTACTCAAACATAAGTAAAGCCTTGATATTACACATTCCTTCTAATTTGACATTCTCTTTCAACAGACTTCGCAGCCGATTCATAGCGTACAGAATCATTGAATGGCTGGAGCTACGATCCTACTGACCCTATGAATCCTTCCAGGTCGTGGCTCGAACATACGACAACTGGCTTGTAAGACCAACACCATATGCACCGAACCGCCAAAACTAATCTTGTATTTTTAATTATTTTAAAGACTGTTCCAAAATGTACCGTAGAGGAAAACAACAAGAGGATACAACACAGGTTGACGCTTGAAGTGTTTATTCCGCTTTTCAGTTTTTGCCATGACATGTTGAAATGAAATTTTTATTTTACAACGAAGACATGTTATTTTTCGAGATATATTATATCTAAATACACTTGGAAGCAATACGTCAATCATCAGTTGATTGAACGTACGATATTTGCACGTTCAGCTGAAAACTTCTACCGCTCTAGCTGTTCGAAAGTACTGAACCTACCCTCGTTGTCTGAGCCACCGATCAATTCTACATAATGAACACTTAATCCAATTCAAAGGCATAGCATCCCAAGCCGGGTGGTTGAACCTTCCGAGAAGTGCCAACCATTCAAACATGCTGACATTTTTCTCGGGGCAAAAATTACTCACCGCTGTCCAAAAAGCTCATAAATTCCTTGTTATTGTGTATCTCTTTCTCCCAGGACTGCCAAACAATGATAGAAAGGCGGTCTGCCAATAAATCATCCCGGCCAAACGTGTGCAATATTTTCAGCATTCACTTTGCGTTTCCGTTTCACTGTGTCTGTTAACACTGTGCCGGGATATTGCCTAAGGACTTTTCACTTGGTGGCCGCAGGGGAAAATAATTCATCATCGCAAGATCTGACCACCCATCGCCGGCCAGACCGACAAGACAGCAGACCTCGCTGGTCGTTTCCGTTTGCGCCAAGGCGCACCCTATCATCCTACCAGCAGGGACTCGTGTCCGTATGATTCAGCACAGCGCCATCTGGTCGGTAATTTGTGGTTACCGCTTATATTTTTGCTGTGCGAAAAACTCTTCGTTTTGCTTCTCTGTCCAAGTGGGGCACAACCGTTCGCGTGGTTGGAAAAGTTGTTGAATTCTTTGGTGCGATCGAAATTTATATCTGCAGGAATCGTCCTTGAAACGGCATTCAGAATATCCGGTCAAAGCGAATAACACTGCTAGGTGGTGCTCATGGCGCAAATACTTTTCGATAACTCAATATCTTTATTTAGCAGCATTTATTAGTATGTAAGCAATTGAATGGTAAGAGCAAATATATTCATCAAATCGATATGATTTATATGGAATTTCAATCGGCAGCTCGCTATACCGAGCTGATATCTGTAGAGAGCCATAAACATACACGCAAAACATACCAACCCAATATGGGCACTAAGGGGGAAAGCAGGCGGGCAGTATCAGTTTCTAGATTTGCTTTGTTTCCTAGTCGCAGGAGGCTGGCTGGAGAAGCTCTCATTCCAGTAAGCATTGCAGACATTACTCATATATTGAAAATCAATGAATGTAGGCCATGAGCAGTAGCATGAAACGTGCGGCCTCCTGGGCGTTTGGCAGGAGCCGAGTGGTATAGCTATGGCGGAATGAGACTTCCGGTGAAGCAATATCCTCACAGTTGAGCCTGATGAACTGTTGGATTCCTTGAGCCTGTGTTTTGTGGCACAAAGTATGGATGGAAAGCAATATTGCGTGCGTCAGCTGGTGGGGGCTCATACGCATAGGGATCACTGATGCGAACGTAAATGAGTGCAACCATGTTCATGCGATGTGTTGAATCCAAGCAGAAGTCCTGACCGATGAAACATACTGGGAAAATCACATAGCTTGCTTGGTTGGTTTTCTTCCGGATTGCGTAGCCAATGATTGAATCTTCTTGGCCAGAACAACCGTCCAATAGAATGGCAAATTAAGAGATTCCACTAAAGCTGAACACAAGATTACTAGGTTCCATACACATTATTAGGAAATGTTGGTTCAGCAATCGCGAACCGAAAAGCTTAAGCTACGATCAGACTAGCCAGTTTATCTGTCACAGTTTATCTGCCACAGACAAGTAATTTTTCGGCAGTTTATATTTGGTCTGGCAATGTGATCACACTATTCACAGTTAAATGACTGTAGCAGTCAACTTTGACTGCCGACAGTCAATACTTTGACAGTTGTTATGTTTGAATGTGACAGACTTTTTGAGCATGTCTGTATTGAGATTACATTGATCAGACAAATAAAACTGGTTACAGACTTAAATATAGGGAGTGGGCTGTTTATTACAATTTTTCTGCACACAGTGATCACATTGGAAGAAAGTTTGTGGGGCAGAGAACTTTTCACGGAATATTGCATAATGATAAAATAACGATCTGGTCTCACAAACGAAAGTTCGTTGCGTTGCTACTTGGTGTGTTGTTTTTGGAAGCAATTAAAGAAGGAATATAAATATGCTCCGGTTTTTTTACCTTTTTTTATAAATATGTATAGAAATCGCTCAAACTTTAAAAAAAATTTCCGAGGCCCGGAGACGCATGGTTATTATTTTAGAAAATTTCAAATACTGAACTTTTCCACAGTTTTAAAAAATATGAACCCGAAGCTCTTCGATGTTTCTAAAATCATTCATTAACCAAGTATGAAGTGAGCGTGTTTTTGTTAAAATGAAACGTTTATTTTGAATGAGAAAAAAAAGTCGAAATAGTGACCATCTTTCTGGCAATTTGTGGATACCTCGAGAATCAGACATCCCATTTTCGACTTCTTCGTAGGAATTGAAATGGTGCAAAGTCAATGCGATCGATAAAAACAAATGGTAGGCATTTCTTTTAAATTCATATTTGTTTTCCTTTTTTATCTCTGAATGATTTACAATAAAATATTTCATCTTTGTTACAGTACCTTGGTTGTTCTGTTTCTTATTTCCTATCTGTATCTTGGTTTTCACTGATTTAGTGTCATTTGATACAAATAGTATTCGGAAATAAATGAATACGACGGTGAGGGAGAAGCTCCCAGTCATATGCTTTGATTCTGAACTTTGAAACTGATTTTGATTTGACTCTGCAGTATTTTTCTTCAAATGCAAACATAATTCTAATGCTTTCCCCAAATCATCTCTTTCTAATACAAAATTCGACAATTTTTAAATAATATACGATGTTGTTTGTTCTATGACTATGATGTATATTTGATATGTTTAGCAGATGTCATAACAACGAAAAAAAAAATTGAGATTCTTTCACATCATATGTTAATTATCTATACGTTTGTGTCTTAACGCTCACATCATACGGGTATAATTACTAAAAAATCCAGAGTTGCACCAAGATCGAAAACGTGAAAATATATGTTTCGCAATTGTTAAGTATTTGTCACGCAACAAACACATTTTCAATAGATTGTAAATGGAGTGGTAGATTCAAAAATCAAATGCAATGAAAATCCATAGAATCATCCTACTTCCGTAAATATGACAAATAAAGAGTTGAATTTTGGGAAGGTTGTCTCCAGTCCAAGTTTTTTCAAATATGGTATAACGTTATGAATTCGCTTTGGGCCAAAGTTCAGATTTTGACAGATCAACAATTTTATTACCAAACGCTTTGTAATCAATTCAATTATCGAACTAATGAACGAACGATAAGCTATTGGAAATTCGGTAAATATTCACAAAATCTAGAAAAAAATTTCAAATAAGTACATTTTTTATTACCGTTCAGCATTTTTTAGTAGTAAATACTTTTTTCATTAATTCATTATTTAATTTTTCATAATTAATTCATCCAAGTACAAAGCAAAACGTTCCAGTACTATGCTTCTGGAGATCCATTGCACTTTTTCGTGAAGGAGGAGCTCGGAAAATTCAGTAGTAATTTCTATTAAGAATTCTACGAAATATGCAATAAGCTTCATTATTTCGACCGGAAATGACGACATTGACAACGCGGTTCGGTGAGAAGTTAGTACACGTGGTTGAGAGATAGAAGTGGGGTCTAATACTCGTTAATCGATCTCGATCGATTTTAAGTACTTTTTGTAAAATAAACAATATTTGTGTATAGAACTAAAGAGCCGCAGCATCAAATCCGAAGAACCTTGGGTTATCCTGATTCCCGAATTCCTGTTCCTGAAACAGTGATGTGATGTGAAGTGAAGCCACCATCAGTTCAAGGACTTGCCAGTGGATGCGGGTAGACTTACAGTAGCTCCGATATGACTCATCCATTCACCTTCTTACTATAGCTGTTACCGAAAAGCGAACAAAAAGGGTTGGGCGGATATGTAAGTAGAGTCACTTACTCGTATTCCGCGGGAATAAAAGATGCTCTTCCAACCATAATATCCAGTGCATGGATGAAGCATATCGCTATACATGCTTGAACCTGCCTGATGGTTTGTTTGAGAAGGGCGCGTCAGACTCATTTCAAACCTTCAGAAGGAAACAAGTTTCCTTCAAGTGACTTGGGCTGGCTATCCACAATCCCTCGTCCAGTCATCCTGAATACCGTAGTGGCTAAGTAGAGCGAAGCATGCTTAGTTTCGTCCAATCAATTGGACTTTCTCTTCATGTGTTTTCATATGCAGGGTAGTTTAACTGGTAAAACAATTTCCCCGGTTAGGAGTTAGCTACGGGTTCGAGTCCCGTCTCTGCGGTAACATTTTCGCGGTTTTCATTACATCATTGTGTTCACATGTCGGTTTTCCAATCAGTTTCCCCGTTAGATATTGATCATATTAAAACTAGCTCAAGACGGCTTTACGTCTTAACAAAGCCTAAAAACAAAATCGTTGAACAATAAATATAATAATGAAAATAATAATAAAAAAAACAATATAATATAGTACAATGAAATATATTATAAATAATAGAATGAATGAAATGATATGTTGCGATATGCTACGATATTATATTACTTGAATTTCTACGAGGTCTGTTCAAAAAGTTCCCGGAATTTTTTAATTGCGCGCGTCTGGAGAGTCCGGTGGTCAAATTTTTTTTTATTGTGTTGATACATATGTCCCTAATGTATGGTGAAATTTTCAGCTGTATTCATTGTTTACATTCTGTCTTGTAGCGGCTGGTGTAGACGTGTTTTTTGAGCTCGGCAATTTTTGTTAGCTCACGGAACGACCGAAATCAGCATTTTCGCGAAAAATTTAGTTGATTTGCTGATTTTAGTTAGTTATTTTTTGAGACAACTAAAAAAATCTTACTTTTGCTGATTTAGATTTTTTATTCTCATTCCCTTAATAATAATAAAATATTTGTTGAAATGACTATTTTTTTAGTTGAATTCACAAATTAAACGTACTGTCATTTCTTAGCTAAGGCACACTTCATATCCAGTCAACTAATTTTTAAGTTGAATTAAAGAAATATAATGTTGTTTTCAACCAATTTTGAATGGTTGAATTGGCTTCTGCAATCTGCAGCTATATGGCGCCCTGTCACCGAAACGGTAACACCTTGATGACTACTAGCCACTAGATGGCACACTACTGCCGAAAAAAATTCAGACGCGGTTGTCTTTTCTATATTGGCAGGTATAAATACGATGTTGTGTTGGAGAAAAAGACATGAACGAAACGTAAACATCTTTTTGAATTTTTTTTCTTCTAAATCACTGTTTTCTTCATTCTCACTGAAAACTTTGAGCACTCGGAAAACAAAAACCGAATACAAATAGTACACCGGACGGCGCAGCTCGGAAGGTTTGAAGATACAAAAAAACTTCATCACAATTAGAGTGAAACATTCGAAATTCACTTCACTGTTCCGCGTAAAAACATTATTACGCACAATCGCTTCAAGTGCGCACAAATTCTGAATAAATACGTTTTCCACTAACAGTTTACGACATTTTTACATATCGGTTTAGAAATTTAAATAAAGATATATCGAACACATGCGAAAAACATCAAAACAATGTTCAAGCAGTTTCAATAAGACTGTCCTTTTTAGCTTTTTAATGGATTGTTTTGCTTTGACACTTCTCATGAGTTTTTGGCTAATAAACTTGTTAATAATATCCATTTCAGTTTTGGTTTTTTTGTGCTGTCCTTCAGTAATGATGGTGATAGATAAATAGAAACAAATTTTCTGATTTTAATAACAAAATTAGTTGTCAATGAGAATTTCGTGTTGGATTGAAATATTGCTGGTTTGAGTCCAGGATATTCACCAACTAAACACATTCTCTAAAACTAAGAGTTTTTTCAGCAAAGTAAATTCTCAATTTTAACTAATTTTATAGTTATTTTGGAAATTTTGTTGTTAAAATCAACTAATTCAAAAACAGTAATACGAATTAGGCGCAGAGCTAATTTCGGTCGTTCCGTGCTCAAACAATGGAAGAATTGAAAAGTCAAAGAATTTGTATTAAATTTTGCGTGAAAAATGAAATAAAGTGTAACCAAGTGTGCGAAATGTTACAGAGAGCCTACGGTGAGTCTGCTATGAAAAAAACAAGTGTTTACGAGTGGTATAAGCGTTTCCAAGATGGCCGCGAAGACGTTGAAGACGACGAACGCTCCGGTCGACCCAGCACGTCCATAATCGATGAAAATGTGGGAAAAGTGGAAAAAATGATTATGGATGATCGCCGAATCACTATTAGAGAAGTTGCTGATGAAGGTGGCATAGCAGTTGGCTCATGTCATCATATTTTTTCAAATGTTTTGGGCATGAAACGAGTGGCAGCAAAACTCGTTCCAAAACTGCTGAATTTTGATCAAAAAAACAAACGCATTACAAGACTTTAATCATGCCCCAACCTCCTTATTCACCAAATATCGCGCCGTGTGATTTTTTCCTGTTCCCAAAGTTGAAGAGACCCATGAAAGGACAGCGTTTTTTATCGATTGAAGAGATAAAGGCAGAATCGCTGAGAGTGCTACAGAGCATTACAAAAAGTGACTATCAGGGGTGTTTCGAAGGCTGGAAAAAACGCTGGCATAAGTGTATTATATCTAGGGGGGATTACTTTGAAGGGGACCATATAGATGTAGACGAATAAATAAATATTTTTTTAGAAAAATGAGAATTCCGGGTACTTTTTGAACAGACCTCGTATGTCATTTCTCATCCTCTCATTCTGCCATCAACGCATTCCATCGACCAATTGTCGCCACAGACACACGTGGGGACCAAGCTCACCTTGTGACGACCTTGATATTTAGTTAAAAGATTATTTTAAAAATGATAACTTATAAGGAAAACAAATTTATATTTTGCGCAGAGGTACGTAGTACTACTAATAATAAAGCCTATAATATAATATAATACAATATAATATGATATAATGCAATGCAGTATAATACCATACAACATATTATATAATAACATAAAAGAATACAAGACGATAATATATGAAATAATATGCCATGATACAATATAACAGTTAATGTCGCAGTGTAAGTAACGCTCTTCTAATAGTAATAATAATAAAAATAATAATAATAATACATGATGTAATAAACAACAGAATTATATGTTGTAATATACTATGATAAACGTAGCGCTTTAGGATGGGCTTTAACTTATGAGTCAATTCGCACCCTCTCATTCTGCTACTAACGCAGAAGGCGATAGCACCCAGTCGACGCCGTTCTATTGATCAAAGGTCATCATAGACAAACGGGGAGGCATGAGATAGGCACTTGTGAGGACTTAGTTATCTCACCATTTGACGACCTATTCCTGTTCCTGAAATAGTGGTCATATACTCAAAAATGGAACTCACTCACAGTTTTTCACTTAAAATTTCATTTTTGCATTTCAAAAATTATAAGTATTTAAAATTTAAACCGTCGTTTAAAGTACGATGGCCGAATCATATAAAATCTTATAAAATTTACTAAAATCAATACAGTTTGTAAGTCATGTTAACATGTGGTCATTCGAACCGACTTCATTTACACCGGTTGCAGAAGTACCTGCAATAGCAAAACTGTTTCATTTGTTGATTGTTGGTTGTGCTAATTGATATTTTTTTGTTTTGTTTCAAGAAGCAATAAGAATTATTTCGAAGAATACCACATATATGAGAATGTGAGAACATTAGTAATACAAGAAAGCCATCAATACACCACTAGGTGGATTAAAACAGGTTTTTTATTACTATCTGGTTTCTACACATTAGAAAATAATTGATCACGAAACCAACCCTCTTGGGGAAAACCACGTGTACTCACTTCTCACACTGGTGCTGGAACGTTTTGCTTTGTGTTTGGATGAAATAAACAGGTTTTTGGTTGCCACGGAATCTGTGGCAGACAACTTCTGCACAACAGTTTCAGAAACAGTCTAATTTGTCTGTACAGTCATCAACTGTTTGTCTGTCGACTATGATCACACTGTGATTACATTGTCACAGATAATCTGCACACTTTGACTGCATACAGATGGACAGTCAAGCCGATTTTGACTGCTTGCAGACAGCTGCGAACCGATAACACTATGATACAGTCAAACTGCACAAGTTTGTGCAGATAAACTGGCTTATGTAATCGTACCTTTAGTAATTGTGTAATTTTATTACCTCCTCTCGATAAACATAGAAAAGCACCGATAAAAATATCATGAACATAAGGCTCGTATCCGAATCGTATTTAACAATACTATACTTTATTCTCGAACCAAATACTGTGTACTGTTTTTTCCTTAAAACAGTCCAGTATTTTACTTTGTACTGTATTTTCGCATTGAAATGTACTGCACACAGAAAAAATACATGCAAAATTTTATTCCTTTGACGCTTCGAATTTTAGTTTGTTTCAATTGGAACTTTTCGTCACAGAAAACCTCTTTGTTTAACTATTCAGCAGAACTTTACTTTACTTCCCTGTCGGACAACTTGGATTAACGATAGACGAATATGAATACATGCAAGCAGCCAGGGATTTTCCCAGCTTTCAATAATAATCGATAGATTGCGGATTTTACTTGAAACTAATGCGAAGAGTTGATAATCACCAAATATTAAATCAATCTGGTAATCCGCGAAACGACGAGTAAATAAAGTAAAACCGCCATTTGTTGTTTCCTTTTGTCGATTGGAAATGTTTAAAAAAATTTCTCTCTCTTTCCATCATGGTCTTTTCATTGTTTATTCCGGTTCATCGTGCATCGTTGCATCAAAACAAAACAAAAATATGGGTGGGTAATGTCAGAGACATAACTGGATGACGTTAGTACGAATAAAACTAACACATTTATTCGCCCTTCTGAATAGCTGAAACCGTTCTCATAAGTTGATAGATCATGTGAATTGTGCAATCTTTCAGAATTGCGGAATCGTGCACCTATACTAAAGTAGGGCGAATTCACGGCACACTTATTCCAACATAAACAATAATGAGGCAGGGTAAAAAGGTACGAATTAAAATAATTTCAATGGAATAAAAATCAAAAAGTTTTTTTTTAATGATAAATAATACTGATACTTCAAAGTCAACTACGGAAGCTAGAATGAATGAAATGAGTATTTTTCATGAAAGTTTATAGTTGAGGTAAACTGAGGTGGAACATATTGATTTGTTTTTTTTTTTTTTTTCAAATAAAAGGTCTTTTTATTCAATAGTAACATGTTTGAAGGCACACTGCTTAAGCTCTTAGATGCCAAGGGCATTTTCTTATTTTAAATTAAAACTAACTTAAAACTAGGGTATTATCATTAGGGTAGTGGCGAATTCCGGTCGCAATGGTCGATTCTGCAAATTCAGTCTGCAGCTGGCGATCGGCAATGGTCGGTGGATTAAATATGGCATTAGTTTCTTCTAGATGACGATTATACGTTTCAATGGGTCCGCGGGAAACACCCCCAGGTCATATTGATTTGTTGTATTTCTTTCTAGTGAATAATAATTTATTATCTCTATATATAAAAATGGATGTAAGTTTGTATGTTTGTAACGCCATAACTTCGGAACTACTGAACGGATTGCAACCAAACTTGGCACAGGTACTTCTTGAATTTCAGAGATGGTTTAAGGAGTATTTTTATAGGGGAGGGAGCGTAGCAAGTGTAATAAACAAGGGGAGGTCATGGAAAAATTCATATAACTTGACAAAAATCGATACGTTTTAAAGACCATAGAAACATTTTGCATATCATAATATGACTATACGAGGGGTGGATGTAGCAAGTGCCTTTAAAAAGGGGGGTGTAATGTTTAAAACGGCATAAGTTTGAAACTACTGAACAGATTGCCACCAAATTTGGTACAAATACTTCTTGCTCTTCTGAAAATGTCATAAGGATATTTTAATAGAGGAGGGAGCGTAGTAAGTGTTCTTAACAGGGGAGTCATGAAAAAATTTGTCTGATTTGACGAGGATCGATACTCTTTTAAGACCGTAGAAACACTTGCATACCGTAGATATGATTTAATAGGGGGTGGATGTAGCAAGTGCCTTTAAAAAGGGGGGTGCAATGTTTGTAATGGCATAACTTCGAAACTACTCAACGGATTCCTATCAAACCTGGCACATGTGCTTCTAGCTCTTCAGAAATGATCATTAGAAAATTTTTAGGAGGGAAAGTGTGTAGCAAGTGTCCTTAACATGGGGGGAGGACGAAATTTATATAATTTGAAGAGAATCGAAATTTAGAATAGAAGGAAGGTATTTTAAATTTAATTTTCATCTCCCATTTCGGCAAAACAAGAGAGTTGCAAGAATTTCAAGGTCGTAGTAGATACTATTGCTGTTGTTAATTTGAATGCAACGCAATTTTCTTTAAATAATTTTAAAGGATCTGGTTCCATTTTGTCGGGAAATTCAAAGAACTAAGGAAAAATAATCTTTATCATTCTATTTACGCGAGTGAATTTAAACCCAGCATAACTACAAAACAACTAAATGAATCGCCACTAAGTTTGTCACTAAGTACCAAATGATGGAATCGATATTTTTGAAAAGCACAGATACTTTCCACACTACTCAGGGTAATTATGGAGGAAAACTGTAGTAAGTTCACTGACAAAAAGGAAATTAAATCATCATAAATTATAAGGTTATTTTAAGGATGAGGGAATGTAGCGAGTGCCCCGAACATGGAAAGTGGAAGGGAAAATTAATCGGGTTTTCAGGTTTCGGGTGAGAGCCACAAAAATATTCACAAGAGGGAGGAGAAATAAGTATTCTCAACATTGATCTGAATTGACGAAATCATACAATCAATGTGCATTCTACTGTGTAAATTGAGAAAACTGTCGACTCAAGGTGATGAAAATAAGTTTACAACAACATTTGTATTAACTGAATCATTATTTTATAGGTTTTCCTCCCAGGTGTACAACTAAAATGGTCCAGTCATTGCAAAAACTAAACAACATGATGATAATTCACTGCAGTGTTTGGCCATATTTGCAAGCAACAAATCAGATTTTTTTTCGTCGATATGTGCCAACGGATGAAACATGGATCCATCATTTCACTTCGGATTCAAATGGCTCAGAGTAAACTGCAGCCGAAACATCCAAAAGCACAACAGTCCGGTGGAAAGGTTTTGACTTCAGTATTAGAGAATGCATATGATTAAATTTTCATCGACTATTTTGAGAGAGGAAAATCAATCAATAATAAATACTAGATAGAGTTGCTAGCCTTGAACGAATTATCCATCGAATCCAATGCAATGCATTCAGTGCAATTATGGAACTGACGAACAGGAAGCTGAAAGAAGTCCTTAAAAAAATTGAAGTCCTTTAACGATTCATAGTGCTCTAATTTAGGGTGGATAATACCTTTGGACGTGAATATGTATTGCTTTAATAAGGGGCGTCTTTTTAAAAATGGTGTTGTACAAGAATGGGTAGAACTCAAAATCGCTTGTTGTACTTTACACGACAACATAACTTTCGTCATTAAGGGGTTTTTGGTTTATAAAAAAAGTACTCATTTCGTTAGGAATTCTTTGCGTTTTACCTTCGGATCTTCAGTGCTTGAAAGCTCAGCTCAAATTGAATAGCCATCTCCGCCTAACAGTTTAATTTGAACCGCTAGGCAGACACAAAGTTCGTACAATTTATGTGACACTTTAGGGATATTCTGACGTCGGGTGAAGACGTGTGACGACCGACTACTAGCCGTCGTAGAATTTGAACATTTTTTTGCTCCATATTGATCAATGATTCATGAAAAAATTCAATAGTAGACTAAAATATTTGCTATCAACCAGTATCGCAGATGAAAGTTCCATTTTCAGATCCTGGCTCAGTACTCAGTTCCAGATACAAAACGAAGTTCTAGAGTCATTGCAGCA
Source organism: Malaya genurostris (assembly GCF_030247185.1). Lineage (NCBI taxonomy): Eukaryota > Metazoa > Arthropoda > Insecta > Diptera > Culicidae > Malaya > Malaya genurostris. Next base: position 62,858,589 of record NC_080571.1, read on the forward strand.
TTCAGTTCCAGAGTTCAGATTCAAAATTCTGCCCCAGGTGCTCCCGAATCCAGGTTGACAACCAATCAACTTATGAGAGCGATTATCGAAATTTGATGGATATTTGGAGGTGTGAATGAAGCATGTCAGTTTTTTTTCTCGTACACCCAAACATCCGTTTACGAACAATTTTTTTTACGTTACCTCTTTTTACGTAACTCGAACGAACCAAATCCCAAATAACGTAAACTTTTTTGACGAACCAACTTCGTAAAAAGAGGTTTTTGCATCCAATGAAAACAACTTCCAGCTCCATGGAAATTACTACTGTATGGGTGTTTTCGGAACGGGATTGATGATAAGATGACGGAAAACGATGTTTGAAGTGGTTCGGAAATCCAAAATGGCGACTTCCGGTTTGTCGATATTCCTTAAAAACACTTACAATGTGGGTATTTTCGAACCGGGATTGATGAGTAGATGACGACAAACGATGTTTGAAGTGGTTCGGAAATCCAAGATGGTGACCTCCGGTTTGTCTATATTCATTAAAAACCTTTACAATGTGGGTATTTTCGGAACAGGATGACGGAAAACGATGTTTGAAGTAGTTCGGAGGTCCAAAATGGCATCTTCCGGTTCTTTGATATTGCTTATAACCATTTACAATATGGGTATTTTCGGGACGGGTTTGATGAGTAGATACCGGGAAATTATGTTTGAAAGCGCTTCAAAAATCAAAATGGTGAGTTCAGTTGTATCGGTATTCTTTGACGATCATTACGATATGATTATACATCGTTTTAAAAAAAGTTATGCTTCTGACAAAGGTGTTTTCTGATAATCATTATTGTTTGAATATTGTACTATATTTTCGAAATGACCATAACAAGAAGACATCTGAACAGCTATAATAATTTTATATTATTTTAGTTATATTGCATGCTTTCAATATCTTATTGAACAACTGGAAGTCTCAATCTAATATTTGGAAGCAACCACAAACATTAAAATTTGGTTTCAAATCAATGTTACACTTATAATTTCACCGTAACTAACCACTTCAAACATCGTTTTCCGTCATCTTCTCATCAATCCCGGCTCGAAAATACTGATTCGATTTAGAACGATTTTTTAGTATCTTAGAAAAATAATAATATTTACGTTTAGAAATATGCTCGCGAGCCACTGGTTGCCGACCTTTGACCTAGCCCAAAGAAAGTTATACCTCTTAATGCCGTTGTCACTCGATTCATCTCACTGTTTAGTCAAAATTTGTTCATAAGCGGTTCGATTTTGTTCTATCTGAGCCGCATGTTGCTCAGATAGTTGATTGAGTCCATTCTCTCCTTAAATAGTAATTAAATCGCCAGTAAATTTACTTGTTTAGCTCAGGACCAGACATCTAAGAATGGAAAGAAAAACATAAACCGGCTTAAACTCAGCTTATGCAAGAGTCATTCACGACATACATTGTTGCCGGCCTTCCAGCAGCCTTGACTGAGCAGCAGCAGCAGCAGCAGTAGGAGCAGCTGCCACGTTTTCCCCGGGGGTTTTGCGAACGGCACTAGTCAGAGCTCTCATTGCCCGCCCATTTGGATGCGGACCAGCAGACAAATAACATCCCATTCATAAGCCCACCGATGCGAATGGTCGCTACGATGGTGCATTCCAGGCCAGCAAGTGTCCCGTTATTTCAGACCGACTCGGGAGACAACCGACAACCGGCAGAATGTGCATCGAACCGAGAGTGGTGCTGCGCTCCGAAAGCATCCATAAATTTCGAGATCTCACTTGAACTCGGTCGCGCCGTTGCCTGCAAGATTCGATTAGCCGGAGCGGCCCGGAGATTGGCGGGATCTTTGCCGTATAGCGAACTGACCGGGTTTTACAACTCGATAGCTTTTCCCGCAACCCAAAGAATGTCGCCTGGTGAGGATTGCTTTAAGATACTTCCGCACTTGGCAATGAAATGGTTCTGGCGATGGCTGCTTTATGTGGGCACAAAATTCCGACAAAAAAAAACCTTCAACACTTTTTCAAGACGCCTTCCAGACAAAATTATGCGATATCGTGATAGTGCCTGCCGCCCTTAAATCAAAAACCAATTCATCATAAAAAAACACAACACAACCTTTTACAGCCTGAACGTTTCGAACCTTTTATCGCACTTCAATTTGTACTTTCGCCGTAAGTAGTTACAGGACCGCTTCGTAGCTAACAACTTCGGTTCCGCTTTCCTAAGTCCGCAAAGTCGGCTCAACGAATGCTAGTGGAAACTTTATCGGGGTGAAATGCAATAAAAATATTCTATAAATAACAGACTATTTCCGTTCACCACTTCGTTACTTCCGGTTATGCCACTTCTCTCCGATCCCCCCTCCCCCGTCCCTCCTCGGTTGGCGGCAACACATGCACTGAATCGGTTCCGGTAGCGGAGCACATATATTTTTTCTCTGTACTCGCTTAGTTATTCCCGAGGCTCGTGTGTGCTTTCTTTTGATACTGTGTCAGTGCGGTGCGGCAACAGCGGCACCCAGTGGAGTTGAATTTCAAATTCAATTATAAATCTGCTATCTTACAGCTAGCGCTTTGCTTTTTTTTGCTTGTAGCTTTCCTACACTGAATAAGCTTCGGGCGGGTGGTTGTTACGGAACTCCTACTCGGTGGAACTATGCATTTATTTTTATTATGCTCCCGTTGGAATTAACAAATCGATTAGTGATGGACAATGCGATGCGTTCGAGTTTGGAATTGAAAAAAAGAAAAAGAAAATCGAACAAGTTTATTACAGTTTTGTGTACAACAAATGGGGTTTCATATGCATAAAACTGAGCCCCTGGTGGAAGCTGACTGGTCAACCAACTGAACTTTCCTGCTCTGTTAAACCACATAACATCTGTCGTGTGCGAAGAAATTTATTTGATATCCATTCTCTTGGTAGCAGCCAGGATTTCTGAGCCCTGGATATCATCTGCTCGAGCACCGAGAGATTATCCATCTGCAGCAATTTCGTTTGATGCAGACGGTAAAAGCTTTCCGTCCTCCTGGTGTTGGTGATTTAGGTTTTCTGCCGAAATGGGTGCAGGATTTCGAAATATGATGGCCGTATCTTTTGATGTCCTGCACTCTCCACGTTGCCCATTTTCAATTACGACTTTTGATTCACAAATATGTCGTACGGATGTGGAGTATACTTTTGTGGTTGGTTGTTTGGATGAATGTTCTGGCTTTGCACGCATTATGGATTATGTCTGTGTTAGTCACAGTGTTTTATAAATCAAGCAGAGATTTCTCTCTCAGCCAGGATAACAGGATTCGGAGTTCGAGCCAAAATATTACTAGAGCTGGTAATAAGTATTTGGAAATTTAGCTCTCTAAGCTTTAGGCTAAATTATACTTTCGTTTTTGAATTGAATTTTTGAAGTAACTCACTCATTAACTCATAGATAGAAGATTAGACAAATCGTTGTGCAACAGAAAATAAACTCTTAAGTGTTTTCCGATTTTTAACTTTCTCCACAGAAATGTGATAGACCTCAAGCATTATGTTGTAAAGATTTTTCTGACACACATTTGTGTTAATATTCAATACAAAGGGTGCAGCTGAGTAAGCATGAAAAAACTCAACGATTTGCGTTTTTAGTCTTATTAAAACGTAGAGCTGTCTTGAGCTAGGCTTGAATTTGATCAGTATCTAACGGGGAAAACAGATTGAAAAATTAACATGTGAATGCAATTGAGCAATTCCACACCAAATCGTCCAGAAATGGCCAACCCCGTCTAGAGATTGTTTCGCCGAAAGCAGTTTCGCCGAATAGGCCATTTCGCCGAGAAGGTCATTTCGCCGAAAAGGTAATTTCGAATACATCATATTATTATTTTTTTGGTGTTATTATGCCTTCCTTATATAACTGATGTGGCACAGTCACATAACCGAAGCCAAGACGGCTGAGTTGGCCGCCGACCCGCCGTCGGAAGCCTCGTTTGCCCGATTTACTCAAAGTTAGGTTTCTTTGCTTTAGTTAGGTTCAAACGAGCGGGAGCGAGGTCGGACAGCACACGAAACAAATCGATGTGACGAAGCCGCATTAAATATTTTTTGCACTCAGTAATCGAAAAAAAAAACACATACATTTGCTTGGTAGATACACCTATGCAATTGCTTTGATGCTTAGTGACTAACAGCCAACAGGTTTCCTTGGGAACTCCGTTCTGAGGTTCAGGAATCAATCTTTATTCAAGAAGTAAAATTGTGAGTCAACAAAACGGTCTTTAACATATTACAATTCATTTGTGTTTATTTTAAATCAATTCCAATTATAATATTAAGACAATTGCAGGAATCGGCGAAATGGTGAAATGGCTTTCGGCGAAATAGCTTTCGGCGAAATGACATTCGGCGAAATAACTACAAATCTATAGCTTCAACTAACAATATGTCCAAGAAGAAGTTGTAGGTAATCAATTGAATTTTTAAAAAGAAATATACACTGAAAAAAATATTTCGATATTTGTGAAATCGAAAATAAGATCTATTTTTCACAATTCTCAGTTATTTCATTGAATAATTTTTTTAAATTTTAATTCGCAAAAGACGTCAAGTTACAAGAAATCTAATGGATATTTTAGAAAGTTGGAGATATGATAAATAAAAAAGTTTTCCGATAAAAAACCTTTTAATAATTTTCGAAAAATTTGTTTTTATAGGAATAAATGTATCCGAGCAATGAAATATTATTCTCCAAGCTACGTTCAATGAAAAGGCTCTTGGGAAGCTCCTTCCTAAATGCAGTCTTTTTCGAGATATATGAGGAATTGTATTGAGAAATTTGATATTTCAAGAGAATATTCTTTTTTTGTTAGCCCGGGGCCTCCATCGCCAAATTTAATATTTCTGTAATCCTCATGATTCAATTCATTGAATGTAGCTTGAAGAATAATATCTCATTTCTCAGATAAAAATATCGTTTTTCGAAAATTGTTAAAACGTATCTCCTCGGAAAACTTTTTTATTCATCTTCTCTCCAACTTCCAAACATTCATTAATTCCGCAACAATGTTACAGCAGAGACGGGATTCGAACCCATGGCTAACTTCTAACCTGGAAAATTGTTTTTGTGGTTTTTTCAGTACTTATTGCTCAGATTCGCATGTTATTGCTCAGATTCGTACTTCAGATTCGCATGTGAGCAATTCCAGGAATGAGTAGACGAAAAAGTGACACCAGCAGAATCGACCTTCTCCGATTTGGATGAAACTTTGCACATGGTTTCAGTATCGCAAACCATAAGTTTTGAACCGATGGAGAGGTCAATCCGACTCACGACTGATTTTTAAAATGGCGTATGTATTTTTGCATTTCACAAAAATTGACTTTTTCAAATCGTTGTAACTCGGAAACCGTTAATTGTACAAAAATGGCGTTCAGGAAGAAGTTATAGGGAATCGATTGGGCACTCTAAAAAAATATACACTGAAAGAAAATTTTGATTTTTTTCTCAATAATGACAAAATAATCCGAAAAAGTTAAATAAAAAAATCAGGGTTTTAGTTATTTTTATAATTTTTATTTTAAAGCTGTTATTAAATAGGTTGATGGCTATCCCATCCATGCCTTTTGAAAAATGAAGAAGTTACAGCTAGAAGAATTTACAGATATATTCGAAATTTCAAGTTCTCGTTGAAAGATAATCATTTAAACCAGGGGTGGAAATAAGCAAATTTTTTGATTCCCAGTAAATAAAAATAGTCAGTATTATTTTTTCATATCACATATTTATTCTAGTTTTTATAATGAATTTTGAAACGAATGATTTTTGATAAGATAAATTTTGGTTTTACTTGGAATTTTAAAATGTCTCCATCGTTATCAGTATCACTGACTGATTCGGAAATAACATTTCAACAAAGTGATTCTCGTTTTAATGCTACTGTGTGTTCATTAAACAGGTTTGAAGTTCAAATGGCAGTCACTTACGGTTCCGGTGATATGATGGTATAAGTGACGTAAACGTCAAAACTGATTACCACTCAATTTTCTCTGATATGGATTATCCGATATCGATCATTTTAGGCTCGTTAGATGAGTTTATTTCGTCGGTCGCATCGGAATTCCATGCTTCTTGATGTATTTAAAATTTATTTAGCAATACCGTCGTGGTGGAGTAATATCATCAATGAAAACAGCTAATAATATAAACATAACATACGTGCTGCGTTGAATAATAATTATATTGATAGGAAAAACATGTCCAATAACGAAGCATGCCATGCAGCTGAATAATGTTATCCTATTTAACTTGAATATCATACACAGAAGTAACAGGAGTGCAGGATTTTGCTACGCCAATTGATACGCACCATTCGAACGCTGCGCTCCTGTTACTTCTATAAATCTAATTCATGTAAACATGGGAATTTATTGGGTCTAAACTAAGCAGTGCATGGACATTATCATCATCATCAACCAGCTGGAAATTAAACAAAGTCCTTTGTCGTATATTTTTGACTAATGTTGCATTGCGTATTGCTATTGCACAGTCAAAACAGTTAAATTAACATTGTCAATGTGATTACGATTAAAACTGATATTTCCAGCATTTATCGTCTAGCATTCATTTCCTTTCATCTATTGTTCATTTTATTGCGAACTCAACAACAGGTTGCAAAATCAAACACGGTTTGGAATTAACGAGCAAATGTGTTGAAACTTCGTAAACCGTGCCATAAAGAAAACGATTTTTTCCCAACTCTAGTGATAAGGACTGTTGAAGGAGCATTTATGAAAGTTACAAATTCACATTTTTCCACAATTTGAGCACCTTCATGCATATAAATTGACAAAAATCATTGATGTACATGCTCCTTTAGAATTCATTATCACCCATCACTAAACTTCCCAAAGTTACAAAATTGTCAATTTTCCACGATTTAAATAGTCTCATTGACACGCGTTACCCTTAGTTAAAAATTCCTGTATGATTACTGTTGTCACTAGTTTTCACATCCCTTATCGCGATCTACGATTTTAGACGTAAATCAGTCGGCACTCATGTCTGATCTTGCTCATATTTTCTTTCACAATATTCAAAGCTGATCGACGTCCAGTAATTTAAATCACTGGAATCACTGATAATAGTAGCTTAAAATCACTACCGATTTTGTGTGACGGAATATCAGAATTGATTTTGTTCCATGTGATTCAAAGATCACTTATCAACTGATCTTGAAAAGATTAGATCAGATATGATATTTATTGGGAAAGCCAGCCCTGATTCAAGACTATCTTCGAAGTTAACAGTTTCATTACCTGTAAAGTTCAAGAATTCTACGGCAGGATCTTTCACATATGGGTATCGTTTTCTAATTAGAAGCAAACCTTTGAAAAATGATGCCTAAACTATTCGTAGATTCTCAGCAAAAAGATCCATCGAATGAGCAGAAAATAAAACTCGACATATTTTTTGAAAATATTCGTGATTGAAATGTAGGTGTGAGACCAGTTTTGAAGATTTATAACCTTTTTGTGTTCATTTATATGCCAGTTTTAATTTTTTTTATTGAAGATCCAGAGAGGTAAATAACTATAAGATTAAAAGTCTCATAATTCTGGAATTGCAGAATAAGAAGTTGGATCTAAATGAAATTCAATTCATAATAAGTTCGTCTTGAACCGTAAGTAAGTTGTAAGTTTTACGAAAATTGATCGATACCAGTTCCATTTTGGATTTATTTAATTTTAGACTTTTACATCGTGATTTAAATGAGCGACAACAACAAAAAAGTGTTGTTAACATGAAAGAAACATTAATTTACAAAGCTTTTTATCAAAAAAATCTCTGTGTGTGACACAGTTTAAAACATAGCAGATTTCATGTTTATGAACGGCTGATAAGTGCAACTTATCGTTGAAACCCTCTTCTAGTATTAATATGATCAGTATCTAACGGGGAAACAAATTAGAAAACCGACATGTGAACACAATGATGTAATGAAAACCGCGAAAATGTTATCGCAGATACGGGACTCGAACCCGTAGCTAACTCCTAACCGGGGAAATTGTTTTACCAATTAAACTACCCTGCATATGAAAACACATGAAGAGAAAGTCCAATTGATTGGACGAAACTAAGCATGCTTCGCTCTACTTAGCTACCACGGTATTCACTTACAGTCCCGTATCGACGGAAACAAATTCAACAGAAACACATACAATGATCACGAGTCTATTTCTACCCATCTGTTCTTGCCGCACGATACTGATTCGAGACTTTCGTTTTTGTCTATTTCGCTATCTACGAGGTAACACACGATAGTTTCATCCATCGATTTAATGGATCTCCACTAGTGTGTGGTAGCAGCAGTGACGATTGTGTGATCTTAAACACAATGGTAAAGGTACACAAACCTTTTATTGACCTTCAACGATTTGTTAGATACTGATCATATTAAAACTAGCTCAAGACGTCTTAACAAAGACTAAAACAAAACCAAAGTAATATTTTGTGTGCCAAAACCGCAACTTGAACTTCTCAGAGTATAAAACATTTAAAATCATTTTTAATGCAAGAACCGGGCCAAAAACTTTGAACAGGATGACCGGATAAAATCTTAGCCGGTACTTCAAGAGCAAATGTGTTGATTCATTACACATATTGAATGTTATGCATTTTATCTTACATATTCAAAGTCGTTTCATGTATTAATTAAACGTATGCGCTTTCATCCCACTATTAAATCTACAACTTTTTTGAGATTTGAAAGATTTTTGAAATTTCATTCATTGAAGTGTCAAAAATTACTTTAATTATCGATATCATCAGGTTTGAAAAGTATTTTATTATAATTAAAATTACTAACAGGATTACTATATTTAAAGCTAAACCGTATTTGAAAGGTTTTTATGTATGATCATGCAAACCATTTTAAATAAATTTTAAGGTGGTGTTGAGCAAGATAGCATCAGGATTTTCAAGAAGTAGATAAAAAAGATTTAGAATGTTTGAATAGTTGCAGATACTTTTTCCCGCTTCTGAAAACTTGGGCTTGGTTGTCTTCTAAGAAAGAGAACAAATTTGTCTAAGCATAATAAAAAAGAGCGCGGTATCGTAAGGTCTGCTGCTGCTCTGTGTAATATACAGTTTCCACAATTTAGAAAATAATTTTAATCTTAGTTTTGTTGCCCTATTTTTTTACTTACGGTGTTCGGTTTTTTGATTCACAATCGGGAATCTTGATTCACATTTTCGTGCGCAAAATGGGCTTATTTTCACCTCTGATTTAAACAGTAGTATATTATTCTACAGATTAGAGGCAATAAATTTGTTCATGATATCCTTTCTTCTAAAAATAGTTGTTCTTGAGATACTTGGATATTTAATTATAACACCATTTTTTATATTTCCATGATTTGTTTATTTTTTTTTCATAAATACGTTTATTTCATAGGCAATACATAAGTTTTTCTTCGCCGTGGCATCCACAATACATAGTAGTTTAAACCTAATACATTTCGAATATCATATTAGTATGTTGGTACTCATTAGTTAATCTAAACACTGTTTTTATCAAGCGAGTTGTTATTTTAAATTACATTAAATAAAATACATGTATTTTGTACTTTTTTCGGTTTTTTAACGATATCAAACTAACTGGAGATTATAAGAGAAGAAAGAATATGAAATCATAGAGCCATAGTACTCAAGGAAGAGCAAGGATGTGAAGAATAAAGTGCGGAAAAGTGAGACGTGACAAGGGTCATTTAAGTAAGCAGAAGGCTTCTTGTATCTAAACTTTTACCTTCTACCAGAGGAGTCGAACTTAGGCATCTTAGCGATACGAATTATCCGAGTCTCTGATATGTCAGAAAGTAAAGGCAAAGGTCATTTGCCATTTACTGTCCGAACCGGCAAAAGTAAAGTTACGAGAAGTTGTCACATTCTGCCCACGACGGTTTCTCACACAATGTGTTTTCATTGTGTTGATATTTTCTCATACAGTTAGTTATAACACCGGAATGGAAGATTTGTCCGAAACTATTGCTTGAGTGCCTGGAGTTGTAGCGTATGGCTATGCGTCCCAGGGTGCAAGCGGCGCACGGACAGCGCTCCACTCATCGCTGTGTGTGATGGAATCCCATCAAATCTTTTTACTTTTTACTTTTTTATTTATGACTTCTGGTTTTGTACATGATCTTATAACTATTTCAGGGTTGTTTGTATCAGTTCACCACTTATATTCAATATCCTATAGTTGGCTATTGGTTGAACTCATGGAAGAGAAAACAGTCTAACATAAAATAAAATTTAAATTGGAACTCCAATGGATTTAATGAAATGATAAAGAAGTTTCATGTATGGAAGGTCACGACAAGCAAGAATGTCGCGAACTGGGACATTGGATAGTCTACCTTGGGTACGCAAGGAATTTATTAGTTGAGATCTGACATCACGAAACTCCACGCATGTCCAAACAACATGGTCAATATCGCGGTAACCTTCGCCGCAAGCACAATGATTAGTCTCGGAAAGTCCAATTCGAAGGAGATGTGCATCTAACGTGTAGTGATTGGACATGAGTCTGGACATCACACGAATGAAATCTCTACTCACATCCAGTCCCCTGAACCATGCCTTTGTCGAAATTTTAGGAATAATTGAGTGCATCCACCGACCCAGATCATCTTTATCCCAAGAAGCTTGCCAGCTGGCAAGTGTTCTTTGGCGAGACGCGCTATAGAATTCGTTGAAAGCAATCGGTCTCTCATAAATCTCACCCTCAATAGCATCACGTTTGGCTAAACTATCGCCTCTTTCATTGCCTGGAATGGAGCAATGAGCCGGAACCCAAACTATTGTGATTTGATAATTATTATTCAACATGACGTTCAGGCACTGTTTTATTTTGCCCAAGAAAAAAAGTTCATTTTGGCAAGCAGCGTTTGAGCGAATAGCTTCAATTGCACTCAGACTATCTGTGAAAAGAAAATAATGGTTTGGAGATAATGTGACGATTACACTCAAACTATAATGAACTGCTGCTAACTCTGCTATATAAACAGCTGCAGGTTCTTGAAGCTTAAATGAGACCGAAACATTATTGTTGAATATACCAAACCCAGTAGCCTCTTCAATTCGTGATCCGTCCGTGTAAAATATTTTCTCAGAGTCAATATGCTTGAAGTTACTTGTAAATATTTTTGGGATTTCCATCGAGCGTAGGTGTTCCGGGATTCCACGCACTTCGCGCTGCATGGATGTGTCGAAAAATAAAGTTGAGTCAGGGACATTTAGGAGGCTGACACGGATAGGAATATATCTTGAAGGGTTGATTTCCTGTGACATATGGTTAAAATATACTGTCATGAATCTTGTTTGAGATTGAAGCTCAACTAGCCTTTCGTAGTTATTAATAACCAGGGGATTCAGTACCTCACATCTTATTAGCAGTCGCGATGAAAGCTCCCAAAAACGATCTTTCAATGGAAGAACTCCCGCCAGAACTTCAAGACTCATTGTATGTGTCGAATGCATGCATCCTAAAGCAATTCGCAAACAACGATATTGAACTCGCTCTAATTTGATAATATGAGAGTTTGCAGCGGAACGAAAGCAAACGCATCCATATTCCATCACTGAAAGTATCGTTGTCTGATACAATTTTATTAGATCTTCCGGATGAGCACCCCACCAAGATCCTGTTATTGTTCGAAGAAAATTTACTCTTTGTTGGCATTTTGTTATCAGAAACCTAATGTGTCCTCCCCACGTGCATTTGGAATCGAACCACACCCCAAGGTATTTGAAAGTCAAAACCTGTTGGATCATTCTTCCCATCATATGAAGCTGAAGCTGCGCGGGATCATGCTTTCTTGAAAAGACGACCAGCTCTGTTTTCTCCGCAGAGAATTCGATACCAAGATGAACAGCCCAAATGGACAAGTTATCTAAGGTATCTTGCAATGGTTTTTGCAGATCAATAGCTTTGGGTCCAGTAACTGAAACCACGCCATCATCTGCCAATTGTCTTAGTGTACATGGAGTTACTAGACAGCTGTCAATGTCATTCACGTAAAAATTATAAAGGAGCGGACTGAGGCATGAGCCTTGCGGTAGACCCATGTAGCTAATTCTGAATGTTGCCAAATCGCCATGTGAAAAATGCATGCGCTTCTCTGACAAAAGGTTGTGCAAATAATTATTTATAACCGGTGGATGTCCATGTTGGTGGAGCTTGTCTGAAAGAACATCTATGGAAACTGAATCAAATGCTCTTTTAATGTCTAAAAATACAGATGCCATTTGTTGCTTTTAAGCGAGGGCAATTTGGATGTCAGACGAAAGTAATGCAAGGCAGTCATTCGTCCCTTTATTTCTAAGGAAGCCAAACTGAGTATCAGACAACAACCCGTTCGTCTCGACCCAAGTGTCGAGACGTCGTAGAATAATTTTTTCGAACAATTTTCTGATGCAGGACAACATCGCAATGGGTCTATATGAGTTGTGATTGGAAGCTGGTTTCCCCGGTTTTTGAATGGCGATAACTTTCACTTGTCTCCAGTCAGGTGGAACAATATTTTGCTCAAGAAACTTGTTAAACAATTCCAACAAACGTCTTTTTGCGAGGTCGGGCAGATTCTTCACCAAGTTGAATTTAATTCTGTCCAACCCAGGAGCGTTATTGTTACAAGACATGAGTGCTATGGAAAATCCATCATTGAAAAGGGGCTATCAATGGACCCATTATTTGGAAAAGATTCTCTTATAATGCTATGCGTAGGAACAGAATCTGGACAAACTTTCCTCGCAAAATCAAAAATCCATCGGTTCGAGTATTCCTCTTTCTCATTTCCTACGTTACGATTCCTCATTCGTCTGGCCGTATTCCAAAGAGTGCTCATTGAGGTTTCTCTTGACAAACCTTCGACAAAATGTCTCCAATAGCTACATTTCTTGGCCCGAAGTATGCTCTTGTACTTGGTTTCTAAAGTCAAGAAATTTTCAAAATTCCTCCTCCTCGTTTTAAAAACGTCTTGAAAGCATTTTGTTTCGCGTGCTTAGCATCTGAGCACTCTTTGTCCCACCAAGGGTTTGGAGGCCTTCTGTTAGACGATGGACCAAGAAATCGTTTGATTTGGGCTTGTTCTGCGGCCTCCAGAATCGAACAAACGAGGAAGTCATATTCTTCAAGTGGGGGGAGCTCTTTCATTGAAGTTAAGACACTTGAAATATTACTTTGGTATTTAATCCAGTCAATATTTTTTGTCAAATAATATGGAATATTAACTGAATTAGCAATGCCTTTGTTACTGCTAATTGAGATGATGATTGGTAAATGATCGCTACCATGTAAATCAGGAAATACTTTCCAGGTGCAATCTAGTCGAATTGAAGTCGAGCAAAGAGATAAATCTAATGCACTTGGACGTGCAGGAGGTCTTGGGATCCGTGTCATGCTACCCATATTTAGTACCGTCATGCTAAAATTGTCGCAAATATTATATATTAGAGATGATCTGCTATCATTGTGAACGGAACCACATCATTCCGTGCGAATTGGAATCTCCTAAAATCAAACGTGGAGCAGGAAGGGCTTCGACAATTTCATTAAGCTGTCGTTGTCCAACTTGAGCTCTTGGAGGAATATATACCGAAGCAATGCAAATGTCCTTTCCTTTAATGTTTATTTGACAAGCAACAACTTCTATACTAGAAGTCGAAGGAATGTTTAATCTATAAAAGGAATAACATTTCTTAATTCCTAAAAGCACTCCACCATACGGGGAGTCTCTATCGAGACGTATAATGTTAAAGTCATTAAAATTTAAAGCTATGTTTGATGTAAGCCATGTTTCGCACAGAGCAAATACATCACATTTTTGACTATGCAACAAAACTTTAAATGAATCAAGTTTTGGCATGATGCTTCGACAATTCCACTGCAGGACAGTGATTGAATCATTTGCGGCGGATGATAAATTATCCATAAAATGATACAAAACCTGAAAGAGCTGGCCATTGAGCTGATAACTGTTCAAAAAAGTTCTAGCTATTGGTAGGAATGCTGTTATGATGGTCTTTAGAGGTTCAGAAATATTGAATGCAGCGAAAATCCATTCTACAATTTCCGAAAATTTCAGTAATCCTGTTGGTGAATGTGAAATGGAGCCCACTGGATTTTTGTCTTTTCTTGAGCTAGTTCCTGGATTGGTTTGTGAATTTGACAAACCAGGAGGCACAGCTTTTGGTTTTAAATTTGGCTTTTTAGCTTTAACACGGGGATCTTTTTTTGAAGGTGTAATTTTAGGTGTCTTTTTTGGTATTTTATGGTTTGGTAATCTCCTCTTAACAGACCCTTGAGGAGTGACAAACGAGGTATCTTCACTATTTCCGTCAGAGTCAGATTCCTCTGGCTCCGCAAGATTTGAAAAACCGTTTTCGGTTTCCAAAGGGGAGACATGTATGACCGTTTTAAGCATTTCTGCATATGTGCGCTTAAACCGTGCTTTTAAAGAAAGCTTCATTTTGTCTTTACGCAACTTAAATGCAGCGCACACTGAAAGATCATCATGAGGACTTTCCCCACAATAAACACATTTTTCAACATCTTTATCGCAAAGATTATCCTTATGAGGCCCTTGACATTTTATACATTTGGACTTATTACTACAGTAAGTAGCTGTATGTCCGAATTTTTTACAGTTCGTGAAATTCATAACATGCGGTACGAAAAGCCGAACAGGAAGACGAATTTTATCGATATAGACATGGCTAGGCAATGCAGATCCGGCAAATGTTACGCGAAACGAATCTGAGGGACGATAAGACTTTTTTCCATCGACAATAGATGCTGAGTACAATTGTTTGCACTCGAGTATCTTAACTCCCTCAAGCATGGAGTTTTTAAAACGGCCAACTCCATTTTTAAGTAAATCATCTGCTGTCAGACTTGCTTCAGTCACAACACCGTCAATTTCTACCTCCTTAGATGGAATGTAAACTCGATATTCAATAGCAAATAATTTACAGGTTACAATATCGTTTGCCTGTTTCAAGTCGTTAACAACAACTTGAATTTTATCTCTATTAACCTTACAGATTTCTTTAACTTCAGAGAAATGTGATGTCAAATCCTTTGTAATTTGCATCAAGTTCAAAATCTTTTCTTTTTTTCGAAGATAGACTATCCATGGCCCAGTGGTACCCTGTGGATAATGTTTAGCCCTCGGAGTATTTAAACTCTTACTAGTATCCGGAATCGGATTCGGATGATCTAACATGAGATCATCCATTACATTAAATTTTTTTGTGAATTAATAATACCAAAATAAAAACTTATGTTTAGTAAAATTTCAGATATAAGAAATAAAAAATAAATTAAATTAAATCTACCTTGTAGCTGATGTCTCTGTTCCTTTATCGTGAAGAACGACGTGAAGCTCTTCCTACTATTTCCAATTGGCAGTCTTCTGTCGTTTACTGCTATCTCAGTTGCTCTGCCGTCGTTGTGGACACCACTGCACTTGCTGTGCTGCCTGTACCTGACCCCAGGTAAGTGCTTTTGCTCTTGGTGGCGATCAAATGCGATGCTTGCAGTGTAGCACCTCGCGATATATGCCGTCTCTTTTGATCCTACGCAGCGTACAAATTCTGGTACCTGGTAGATCAGCACTGGGTTGCTTTAGCACCTCTGTGCCTTTGCACCCCTTCGTCTTCGCACCTTTATGCGATGGCACCTCTGTGACTCGTCACTTCTATGCTCTCGCACCTCTGTGTCTCTACACCTCTGTGCGTATGAACGGGATGGCCTTCGTTGATAGCTTTCCAGTCGGGAAACGCCCCGAATATTGCGTTTGCTATGGACAGTTTAACTACCTGAAGCTTAGAATTGTCTCGGTAGCAGCCGTTAACTCACGAGCCAGTACAATCGAAACACAACCTCTTCGCTTGAATGGTTTTAACTGAATGATCATTTGTTTATTTGCTTGCTATATCTACAATTATTGCATGTACATAAATAATTCTTTATTATATTTAGGGTTTTAAATTTTTGAAAATTGTATGAGTAGTACGTGCATCGTCATTCGAATGCAGTCTTGTGACGATTGTGATTCCTGAAATCGGAACGAAAGAGTGGTATTTCTGTGTGCCTGAAATCATTTTGGTATCCTTATAAACACTACTTCACTCGGTCACACCCTGTTCATATTCTTCTTGTGACACGTAACAAAAAGACATGGTCGTGAATGCATCTCCACGTCTCTGCTCTGCCCATTCATATAATTGTTTTGCAGTTGTGATTGGGCGTTCATGTAGTTTAGCCAAGCTTTCACGTCGTGCCATTCGCTTTAAGTTACCCCCGAGTGCATCACATGGTCCTTTACCATGAGAAGTTGCAATAAAAAATGCTACTCAGCATACATTTTATACATTGATTTAAAGAGATTTGCATTTTTTTTTCTGTTTTTGTACTGCGAGGCAGCTCCGTCAGACATAAATATTGCTGTTTTAATTTGAATTTTGTCTTTCAAAAATCAATGTCAATGTCATGTCAAAAGCGTTTTATTGAGTTTAATCAAAATAGTGCATCATCATCAGCATCAACCAGCTGGAAGTAAAACAAAGTTTTTTGTCGCTCTAATCACTGTGTGGTGTGAAATATTTTTCCAAACTATTTTTGCTTGAAACATTGCTATTGCGTAGGGAATGCTATCAAATGAACATTCACATTGATGATTACGATCCAAACTTATAATTTTCATGAAATTTTCATCTAGCATTTATTTCTCTTAATCTAGTATTCATTTTATTGCGAATGACACAACGGTTGCGAATTCGAACACCGGATGCATCAAACGTGAATATATGTTGAAACTACATAAACCGTAACGTAACGAAACCGGTATTTTCCCCAACTCTGTTTATAAGAAGTGTTAAAAGAGCATTTCCCAAAGATACAAAATTGACAATGTTCTATGATTTCTAAAAAGTCTCATTGACACGGATAATCCTTAGTTATAAATTCCTGTAGGATTGCTGTTGTAACTTAAGCTTACTTCATTTAGAATTGGAGCAAACTTTTGCTCATATTGTGGCGCTCCTGGTGGACGGATTTGGAAGTTCTTGGCGCCCACATGTCGGGAATTTTGTCAGCTTCACTTATGATTTTTGACATTTCGCAAATCGACTGTACTTTGTAAACAATCAACATGGAAGCCGAAAAAAGGGAAAAAAATTGTGCACAGTTATTTGGAAAGTCCATTGTGGTCTACATCTAAGCTAGCTAAACAGCTGAAATTGCCCAGAAATAGCATATGGCTCGTTATCAAACGGTATAAGGAAACATTGACGACGATTCGGAAGCCTCAAGTCGACCGGAAACTGCGTGGTAAGATTAAGAGGAATCCTAATCTGTCGGACCGTGATTTGGCCAGAAAATTCGGTGCTGCCCATAGTACCGTGAGGAGAACTCGACTTCGGGAAGGAATCAAGTCGTAGCAAATAGCCAAATAAAACAAAATAGTGTGGTCAAAATTCGTGCTCGGAAACTATCTGACCAGGTACTGACCAAGTTCGACGGGTGTCTTCTGATGGACGATGAAACCTATGTCAAGGCTGACATTTGGCAAATCCCAGGTCAAAAATTTTACTTGGCAACGGCTCGGGGGGATGTTCCAGCCAAATTGAAATTTGTTTTTACCGATCAATTTGCAAGAAAATTTATGATTTGGCAGGGCATTTGCAGCTGTGGCAAAAAAACGAAAGTTTTCGTTACAAATAAGACAATGTTTTGGCCAGATTTGGTAAGCTGTCATTACAGCAAAGTCGTTCAAGAATGGTATGCAGAGAAAGGGGTCCAGTTTGTTCCGAAAAACCTTAACCCACCCAACTTCGCCCAGTTCCGCCCTATTGAGAATAAGATAGCTAAAACGATGGACGAAAAAGGTGTGCGCCGCCTAATGAGCCGTGTTACAGGAAAAATTCGAAAATTCCTTCGAAACCGTGACGAATAATTTTATCCGTATTTTTTCTTAAAAGTATGAAGAAAACGCTACATTTGTAGAAAAAAGATCTTGAATTCAATAATGAATAACTGAAATACAGGCAATTGTCTTTGTTCCAATTCTATCTGAAGCAATCTTTAATTTTCACACCCCTCAGCAGAGGATCAACGATTTCAGACGTAGATCATGCCATGTCTTATCTTGATCATATGTAATCCAAGAATAAAGTTGATCGAATCATCCAATGATTGAACTTACATGAATCAAGAATCATTTTAGCTCAATATCACTACCGATTTTGTGGGACGGAAGATCCGTACCGATTTTGATCGATGTGATTTAATTATTACTGATCACTGATGAGAAGTAATCTTTATTGGGAAAGATCACAAGCGATCTTTTTCGACAGTGTATGCTACACTAAGGAAGTATTATTACTTAGCTAAAGAAATAATATATCTGCAAAAGAATTAAAACATATAATTTAAATGGTTCATCAATTCCAATCAAATACTTTTGTTTAATTATATAATTAATATTAATGAAATAATTTCGATGGTTTTGTAGTTTTAGAGATATTTTTCAATCTAATGACAACATGTAATAAATTGATTTTTCCCTCATATTTGTCGTTTTGTGTCATACATATTGAGTATGTATTGAGATGAATTTTATTAATTTTGAATTCGTGACATGTGACATAGGGAGGGTGGGGGGTCTTTGCTGCTGTGACAATTTGTGACAAAGGGGGGGTGGGGAGTCAAATATGCTAAAAAAGCGTCACGTCTTTTATGGACAGCCCTTTGGTTGTAAACAGTAGGTAGTCAACTGGCACACCTCTTTGATTCTACATGTGTTTATTCGTTTTGACGTAGTTACGTTAGTTCTACTGTTTAAATGAACTTGAAATTTCGAATATATATGTAAATTGTTTTAGCTGTAACTTCTCATTTTTCGGAAGGCGCGGATGGGATAGCCATCAATCTGTAGGTTTTGATAAGAGCTTTAAAATAAAAATTATCAAAAAAAAATTAAACTTCAACTTCTTCCTGAACGCCATTTTTGTACAATTAACGGTTTCCGAGTTACAGCGATTTGAAAAAGGCAATTTTTGTGAAATCTAAAGATACATACGCCCTTTTTAAAAATCAGTCGTGAGTCGGATTGACCTCTCCATCGATTCAAAACTTATGGTTTGCCATATTCAGTATGCCATGTGCAAAATTTCATCCAAATCGGAGAAGGTCAAGTCTGATAATCTGCTAAGCATTTCCGGAATTGCTCTGATTAAAAACGTTTTTCTACAACAATCATGTTTTTTATGAATTTAGATCTTTACTGATCTCGACTTGACATGATCAAGATCATACAAAAAATCAAAATCACTTAGAGATCAGATCAGTTCTGATTTCGTAACGATGATTTGTTTATGCCATGGTCAAGATCACTTGTGATGGAATCAGTAGTGATTTTTGCTGTACGAGATCAGTGATCTTAAGATCAGAAGTCATCGGTAGTTTTGGCAGCCCTGTTAATAACTAATAATATTACATGTCAATATAAAATACTGTTTATATTTGAACAACGATACTTATTTCTTGTATCTCAACATACCGAACTTTTTTCAAATAGATCGTGACGTATAATGATGTAAGTATATTTTGATTATAATCGCTAACCAACAGTATTGTTCCAGTTGATTCAACTAATGGCAATGTCTTAAATAACTAAAACCGATTTATTTTTCAACTAACAGAATTTAAATTCTTCAATTTGGTGGGCAGTAGAAAAAATAATTTAACTTAAATAAGCATGCTGATTTAGACGGTATATTTTGCACATAAAATCATTACATTACTGTATTACTGGTTTTGGTGATAAAAGCAGCACCGAATAAAGTTTGTTATCAGAAGAGCTCGTTCAATCATCTTCGCTTCAGCATAATGCTCCAAAGCTAATCCGCACACAAAACATTGCCGAATCGTGCTAAGAAATCAACGTTATTTATTGTTCCGTGTTTATCCTCAGTCTGTAAATATCAAAGCCTGTGCCGAATCTTCCCAATCGAAACGATTGATTGTAACAAATTTATCGGCATTTATAACGGAGCATTTTTGATTAACCACCCCTGCAACACGCTGACAGCATTTGATGTTGTGTTTCTTCTTTTTTTTTTGCTTTGCGAGTCATCCATCGCATAAACCAGCTCAACCGTACTTCATCAGAAATAAAATAAGCAGTAAATGAACTGTAATATTTCCTTGGAATATCAATTGACCATTCTTCGAGTGCTTGCTTCCCTTCGGGGGCAGGATTTTTTTTTGGCTCTCTCGTTTCGTTCATTCCGTCGATTTCCATCGTTAACCCCGCTTCACTTCCCAAGATGATTCAAACACACGGAGAACCCTTCGATCATAAAATTGCGATATCGCAGTTTTTGATTTTTGCGATAGTTGATTTAACTAATTTCTTTTTGATTCAACCAAAATGGTTTTTGATTTGCATATATTCAAGTAGTTGAAAAATATGTTGTTTTGAATGCTGTCAAATGCCGGAGACAGTTGAAAGCAAAACAATAATCGCAATGCAAAATCAACAACTTTTTTAGTTGAAATCTGTTCGCGTCGCTTCAAAATGTCAATGAAAACAACATCGATGGTTGAAGCGTTTGGTGAAATTGTGTTCATTCGATTTGAGAAATTTATGATAACAAGTGTATATCTAACAGCGGTGTTGTGATAAAGTTAACCTTGTTTGAGATGAAAAAGATTTGGTGACAAATTAAAAAATGTTTATGAATGATCATCTCGTAATCTTTCAGGTATGCGCAAAAATTTTATGCTTTAAATTCGATCATTATTTACTTCCAGCAGACTGTTTTACTCCCAGCTGTTTGATACCGATGATGATGTTCATGCATTAGCAATAAAACGCTTTTTGATATGAATTTAATTCATAAAAGTAACAGGAGCGAAGGGTTTCAAACACAAAGAACGCGCTGCGTGAATGGCGCGTTTGAATTGCCGTCGCAAAATTCCAATTCCCAGCGGTTGATGTACCCAAGCTCATATAAATTGACTAAAATTTTCAGTGCATAACTTTAGTTCAACCGTTTGAAGGCATCATTTTAGGTAAATTTAATAATTTCGCTAATTTACTCGCCCCTCCGGGCACTTTTGCTGATTAAAAACGTTTTTCTACATCAATTATTTCCGATCGAATCAGAAGTATTTTTTTTAGAATTTAGATCTTTACTGATCTCAAAACAAACAAACAAATAAAACCGATTTATTTTTCAACTAACAGAATTTTGTTTCAATAACAACACCAGTTATTTCAACTAAAGTAGTTGTTGAAATTGAAAGGTATGTGTCCTCACTAATTGACAGCATTTTTTTTCAAACAGTTGAATCAGTTGTTTCAACCATCGTTTCTGCTAATCGAAAAACAAAAATGACAGTTTAGTTAAAACAACAATCGATTAGTTGTACCAAATTTTAACCAATCGAATTCAGAAAATCAACTAATATTCTGGTTGAAATGGGATCGCGGGTGGTTCCGTGCAGTCACTGCAAGTCTCTTTCCGTTCGGTGCTGTTGCAATTCGTACCGAACTCTCGAACGGCAAAAGTTGATCCTTCCGAAAATCCGCTTCGCTTCATCGCCGCTGCCGGTTGTCGGTTGTTCCGAGCCGTTTTGCGCAAAGACTTCACACTAGCACTCGTTATCGTTCCGGATTCCGCGCGAGGTAAAGCGAACGGAACCCGGGGGAGGGGGGAAAGACAGAATATGACGTCGAGGCGCGCTGGAACGAACGATTCCGAAGGCGCCTTGTTGTCTCGAAACAGGAAATTACTCGATAATAAAGCTGTTCTCGTACTGCCAGGAGGGTCCAGCATGCGGAGCCCAATTTTTTTCTTCATCTTCTGCTGGCTGGATGGCTGGTTGTCTGACTGTCTGCCTGATTTGGTCGCCCGATTCTAACTTTTTTTCCTTTGACGATATATTTTCGGAAGCACTCCGTCGTTCGTCGCGAACATACCGAGCGGGGGGCTGGCCGGGGTTTTAGCAGCGAAGACTTTCCAGCATTATCCTTTGCGTTTCGCCCGTTTCGCCACCAGCACACCCATCCACCCACGTCCACTAACAAACTAGCAAACGTTCAAAATAAGGCGATTAACGTTGGGTTTGGTTCAATTGTTGTGGAATCGACACGGGGCGAACTTTGGTAGTTTTGCCTCGGTTGTTGATATTTTCGTTGTACAGAAAGCAAGAAAGAATGAAAGAAAGAAAGTTCAGCAGAAAATGCAAGCACGGTTGGGATTATTTACTAGGAGGAAAAATAACTGCAATACAATGCGAAAAAGCAATTCATTCTATCATTACCGGATGATCCGTGGGAATGGAACGGGTGCTGCGAGTAAAATATTCTGTACTGTGCCACCAAAGCGGGTTATTGTCGAACTCGGGTTGAATTTAAATTTCACTGTCATCGCTACAGAAAAAAAAAACAAGGTGCCCTGTCGGAAAAGCTCGTAGACGACCGCATGATTATTTATCACATGAAATGGATCGTTAGTCCGAGATTTAACGTTTTTGCTGGGAATTGATGGAGTTAGTGGAGCGCACTGAGCATTCGACTGAGCAAAAACAAATTGAGAAAAAGTAATGCTTATAAATGAAACGTCAACCGCTGGTGGGAATTTAGACATAAGCTTTGCGATAGTTGGAATTTTTGTTTGAATCATTGAAATCATACTGCTAAGAATTCGATCTGGTAGAAGAAATAAGTTTAATCCCCAAGAAACTCAATTTGTTTTGAGTGTCGTCTTCGACTCGTCAGTGTTCAAATTTAAAACTTTTAGAATAAGACGTGTGGAAAAAAATAAAAATGGCTCTGTGTCTTTCGAGCAAATTGATTTATTAAATCAAAATGCAATTTCAGATATTAATAGCAGAGCAGTTCCACCGGTACTAGCGGTTTAGTCTCAACGAAGAACTACGTGTTTGTTTTCAACATATCTCTTTGCGCTGTCTCAAAGATATTTGCAAAAATTGTTCTTGACTTTAGAACGCACATTTACAACCACTAGGGGAAGCCGGTGCCAAAATGGCCACTTTTGGTATTGCGCAAAGAATATTTCGAAAAATAATATTTTCACTCGGATTGTTCCAAAGCTACAACTGTCCTTGTTTTAATCCACCTAGTGGTGTAATTATGCCTTTCCCATAAATAATACACCCAATCCTTCGTTTACTTGAGCTTTTTTTACGTTATTTCTTTTTACGTAACTCTTTTTACGAACAAAATCCCAAACAACGTAATTGTTTTTACGAACCAAATCCCAAAAAACGTAATTTTTGTTTACGAACCTACTTCGTAAAAAAAGATTTTTGCATACAATGAAAATCATTTCCGGTTCATTTTTATTCCATGGAAATTACTAAAACATGGGTATTTCCGGAACGGGTTTGACGAGTAGATGTCGGAAGACGATGTTGAGGTGGTTTTGAATCCAAGATGGTGATTTCCGGTATATTGATATTCCTCAAAAACCAATACTGTGAGGGTTGTCAAGCAATATCAATAAACCGGAAGTCGTCATCTTGGATTAAGAATCACTTCATACATCGTTTTCCGACATGTACTCATCAAACCCGTTCTGAAAATACTTATATTCAGATGGTTTGTAACGGATATCGATGAACCGGAAGTCGCCATCTTGGAAATTGATGCTGCTTAGAACATACATTTCCTGCAAATGCTGATAATTTTCGTTCCATAACTATCCAATATATTATACATATCCAATAATACATATACACAAGTAAATTTTTTTTTACGTTGAAACTTCCAAATAACGTAAACTTTTTTTAAGTCAAAATTCGATTTACAAACTCCCGATTATTACGTAAATGGAGGTTTGGGTGTACTGTGGTATTCTATTCAAAAAGGTTCTCTTCGATATTTGAAGTATAACATACATAATGGAACAGTGCTCTACACACGTAGGTCATCCTGAAGAAAACGGAGTGGGTTCACAATTATATGTACTTCCAGCCAGAGTTGCCATGTTATTTTTTCAAAAATCTGTCTCTGATTCAAAAATTTATCTGGATTTGTCTGGGTCCACTATATACAAGGAAATTGTGACCAGGCTTCATTTTCAGTGAGAATAAGGCGGATGGGTTATGTCTATCGCTCGCATATTTTTTTTGACAAAAAAACAGTACATTTGGCGTAAAAACCAGGAAAACACAGTACATCGGCTTTGAAAAAACAGTACATTTTACAGTACGCATTTTTCTAAACATAGTAAATAAAAATCAAAAGCAAATGAATTTGATCAGCATCTTACGAGGAAAACAGTTTGAAAAAATAACATGCGAATACAACTATGTAATAAAAACCACGAAAAAGCCACCGCAAAGATGGGACTCGAAAACGTAGCTCTCTCCAATCCGGATAAATCCTTTTGCCAACTAAACTATCCTGCATGTGAAACACACAAAGAAATAGTCTAATTGAACAAAGGAACCGAACATTTTCAGCTGTGTTTGGGTATCCCGGCGTTCATTTGTAGTCATTTCTCTATAGCAGCCCCTCCGGCAGTTGTTTCAGCCCTCAATTAGTTTGTTCTATTTTTGTAGCTACGGGTTCGAGTCCCGTCTCTGCGGTAGCTTTTTTGCGGTTTTCATCATACAGTTGTATTCGCATATCATTTTTTTGAATCTGCTTCAAAGTTATCAAATGATTTATTTTCATAGTCTAATTTTTTAAATTTCCTTTTCATGGCATTTTTAAGTACGACAAAAATTTATAAAAACGCACAAATTATTCATCAAACACTTTTTGAGAAGCGTATGATTCTTCTTGGTTGAGACATTTTTCTTTTTTTTAATCTTCAAAATTTCGCTAAATTGTTGTGGCGAGCTTTGAACAAGAATGATTAACGGAAAAAATTGTTGTTTGGATGTACTTATATTCACATTCGCTACGTGTTGTCGCTGAACTTTCTGATATATTGTTCTACCACAAATTGAAATTCGATGCATTAAAGATTTAAAATTTTGTATAATTTTCAGTGTGAAAAATGCAGTACATTTCAGATGATGATGATGATGATGATGATGATGGTCCCACCTCATACCCCTACAAAGGTGTGAGCAGAACGAGTTATCTAAATGATAATTAATATTTTGCACATATCTTAACCAGTAAACAAAACAAAACGATCTGATTAATCTAGCAGGTATTGATTCTTTTTCAAAAGAACGACTGACCACAAAATAACATTCAAATATTTCGGATTTACTATCCAGGGTTAATCAAGAAAATTTCCAACCCGGGAAGATCCTTGATCACATCAGGAATCGAACCCGATATCTTTACCAGTATCAGACAGTAATTCACCTGGCCCTTCCCGCCGGAACAGTTCATCGCTACACACATCAGCTACGATGGAATAACGAGACTGCGGATGAGCAGAGCCAAGCCCAATTCCATCAACAACTGTCGATCCCAATTAATCTCCCGAATCAATTCCTTAAATTATTAATCAAACCTTGCGATCAAGGTCAAGAGCAAACTTAACACACTGAATGCTAAGGCTCTTCGGCCAGTCCTATTCGCTTTCCAAATAGTCACTACCTGCTTCGCGCGCGAGGCTTAAACGTTTGTAGACTGCTCATTATTTTTAACTCTCAAACAAACTAAAAATCCATCATCATCATACCGAACATAGTAACTTAATTCGTCTCACAATAATATATAAAAATAAAAAGAAAATACAATCTTCGTAATACGTAAAAAAATAAAAAATCTAAAAAATTTGAACTAACTAACTAAATATTTGCTTACAAAGCGGACTTTATGTGTGAAATACATAACCTTTTGAACTCCACTAATGTCGCCGCGCGTTTGATTTCTCTTGGCATCGAATTGAAAAAACTTATTCCCTTGTACAACAATGAGTTTTGCGATCTGGCTAACAGAAAGCTTGGTGTTCTAGCATCAGATGCGTTTCTAGTATTGTACCTATGCAAATCAGTTCCTCTTTCAATTCGATCACACAAATATCGAGGCAGCATGTCGTTTAATATCTTGAAAATAAATACCATGGTTAAGTAGTAAATTCTCTGTTTCACTGAAAGCCATTGTAATGCGTTCAGTAGAAAACCTGACGAGGTATATCTACTATATTTTAGAATTAATCGCATGATTTTATTTTGCAGTCGCTGTAATCTCAAGATTTGTGTGTTATTAGCAAGAAACAGAATGGATGGGCAAAAGTCAATGTGTGGTGAAATGACTGTTTTATACAAAAGAATCTTACTATGGGTCGTTAAGTCATTTTTCAAAAGACATAATACACCATACTTTTTGGCAATCTTCTTGATGACGTTATTGATATGAGATTTGAATGTTAACTTTTCATCAATTATGACTCCAAGATACTTCATTTCTCTAACGCGATCAATAGTTTCACCATCAATTTCCACATTGGCGTCATGACCGGTGCTAACAGAAGAAATAACCATATATTTAGTTTTCGCGACGTTTAGTTTCAGTTGCTTAAATTTTAACCATCGAACCAGCGAACTTAGATCCTCGTTTAAATGTGCAACAGCTTCATTGAAATCTTTAGCCGTAATGAACAGAACAGTATCATCAGCAAACAAATTTATATCACAGAAACGTAATACTCGCTTCATATCATTAATATACATAATAAATAGAATAGGACCTAACACACTTCCCTGAGGCACACCAAGTGAATTACCGAGGGAACTAGACACTACATCGTTAAAAACAGTCTTTTGAGATCTACCACATAAATAGTTTTCAAACCATTCATGTGCCATTCCCCCGATGCCAAAACGCCGCAATGTCTGCAACAATAAAGGTCTTGAAATTGTTTCAAAGGCTCTCTTCAGATCCAAGAACACAGCAAAAATACTCTCTTTGGCTTCGATTTTCTCCTTCCATTTTGCCAATACTAGGTTCAAAGCGGTTTCACAAGAGTGACCCTTACGATATCCCGATTGTTCTGGTATTAGCAAACTGTTAGAGTTCAAATAGTTAATCAGCTGATCTTTAACAACAAGTTCCAGAATTTTTTCCAGTGTGTGCAGCATGTTAATGGGACGGTACTCCTCGGCTTTATCCGTTCCAGTAACCTTGGGGATAGGAACCACCAGAGATTCTTTCCACACTTTTGGTACGTGCCCCGTGTACAACGATTCATTTACCAAATCCAGTAGATCGTGTCCGATAACATGAAAGCAATCCTGTATCACTTTTGAGTTTACGTTGTCAATACCAGTCGATTTTCCCAAATTGAAACAAATATTTTTCAATTGTTCAAAAGTGATTGGTTGAAATTCATCAAGTCTACAATAGTTATTCATCGGCTGTGTTATTTCAACAGGTTCACCAACCAATTCAATACTTTGATTGATCTGCTGAACACTATTTATGAAATAACTGTTGAACTTTTCAGATACAATTTGTTCTGTGTGCTCTTCTATACCGTTAAAAGTTATGGTTTTCGATGCACTATGTGTAGGCTTGATCAACTGTTTGAGAATTTTCCATAACTCTATGCTGTTTTGTTGATTTTGATTGATCTTCCTCTGTATGTATTCACATCTAGTCTTCTTCAGGGCCCGTGAATAAATATTTCGTGCTTGTGTATATCTACTCCAGTGACTATCATTGTTAGTTCTACAGAATCTCTTGTACTGCTTATCCCTCTCCCGTTTTAACCGTAAGAGGTCTATTGAGTACCAACTACTCGAGCTGTTCAAACTAACATACTTTTCAGTTACTAATTCATTAGTACACTCAGTAAGAATAGATGCCCTGTGATCCAAATTTCCAGTCAACTGTGTACAACCCAAGCTTCTTGATACAAGTCGAGATAGGGTTTGCTTTGAATAGTTTTTCCAACACTTGATTTTCACCGTATCTTCCTCATTTCTAGAGCTACTCATTACGGAAATTGCAATTGTTTCATGATCTGAAATCTTGCAATCGGATTCCACATTTGAATAAACACCGTCGAAATTGGAATACACGTGATCTATCAATGTTTTACTGTATCTCGAAATTCTTGTAAATTCATTCACAGTTTGCTTCAAATTGAAGAATTCTGCTAACTGTTTCAATCGAGTCGAACCTTGATCACTGAGCCAATCGACATTAAAATCTCCAGTAATAATATTTAGTTTACCAAAATCTACGAAATTCTCCCACCAGTTTTCTAGAATTTCCAGAAACTGGCGATCGCTTGAACTTGGAGAGTGGTAAACAACTCCATAATTTCCCATCTGCATGCCTCTTTCAACTGATATACCCAAGAACCAATTATTTCCAACTGCTTCGTTTGATTGAATGCTGAATTTAATTGATTCTCTGGCGTAAATTGCAACTCCACCCGTGTGCCTGGAATGGGACAAACAAAAAGCAACAGTGTAACCCGGAACACTGAACTGATCGAAAGCGTCAGAATCAACAATATGTGTTTCTGAGAGCAAAACCAATGAAGGATGTCTATCCTCTATAAGATGACGCAATGCGACATAATTAGAAGACAAACCGGCCATGTTCAAATACAAAATATCTGAATGCCTCTCACTGATTAGTTGCTATTCCATTGACATAATGTTGTTCTTTTTCGTTTCAAGCAATCTCAGATATACAGGACACTGCTTACTAAATGCTGGATGGTGAATGTCTAAATTCAATTTCCTTTCTTTGTTCATTTTCAGACAATTAACGCATTTGAATTCAGTTGAAGAACACTCAGATGTTCTATGTGCGGAATTACATTTGGAACAACCTGAAACAGCGCAATACGTTAAACGACTCGAAAACCGAACACCTATCCCAGCCGACGCAAACCTTGCCGGCTGCCATCAAGCTGGAATAAGTATTCTTATTAACCTCAATTATAACACTATATTTGTTATATTTGAAGCGTGGATTCTCAAAGTCAGCAACAACTTTTACATCTTCAATCGAAATTTTCTGATTTTGACTTTTCAATAGGTCAATAAATACATCAGAGGAATATCGATCACTCATCCCCACTATTTTCAGTTTTGGTTTCCCGGGCTTGGGTATAACAGCATTGTATTCAGTTCCTAAATTACTTTCAATGTTTTCTTTCACTGATTGAATGTCCTCTCCTGCTGCGCACTCAACAATAATCGAGCCATCTTTACCATTTTTAAAATTACTAATTTTATGTGTTCTTGGATCTAACTTACCCTTCAAAACCTTTCTCGTGTCATCGCTCGTTTGCGAAGACTCGACAGGTTTGATCATAATAACCGAGCGAGTCTTACGATTCCCAGATAGAACGTCCGCGTATGACTTTTTGTTGTTTCTATCAAATACTTCGTCGTTACCTTCATTAACAATATTATTATCAAGCGGTTCATCATCAGTATTTGAAATAACTTTTCTCTTTCGTCTGGGATTTCCATCCGACTCCGAATGAGTCTTCCTATTTGCAACAATTTTCTTTCTATTCATTACAACCAAATCATTATTATTTTGCTGATTATTCAAAATCAACAAACTTTTCAAATCGTCCAACTTTCTGGCCACACTGTTTTCTAAGCAGGCCATTTTGCTCTCCAGAGCATCATTGGAAGATCTGATCAGTCTATCGATTCCCTTTTCTATCGCGATATTAATGTGTGCCTCGATGCTCTCCCGCACACCAGCAAACGAATCAGTGATGGATTTGAATTTTTCCATCTCCTTCTTCACATCACTAATGAGCGAAAGAACATCATCCTTTGGCATCACATTAGCCATCGCGGCACCTTCCAAGCAATCAGCACATTTAAACAAAAGCGCCGGTGTATCTGAAACCCAACCGGCCATGGCTCTCGTAAGCCCAGTACAGCGCTGGTGATAGCCATTCTCGCAAACTGAACATGGAATTCTAATATCCGATATGGTTATTTTTTCATTACACTTCACACATTCACCCATCATTCATGCATAAACCAAACCGGCCCGACACACAGCTGGGGGAGAAATCAAAACAAAGTGAACCATGCAAAAACAATAGACAATGCATTCAATATACCACGGTACGACGCCGCTTTGTTTGAGCGATCGCCGCACGGCGATTATTGACACAATTTACAGCACAAAATAGAAGTATTTACAAAACACTTTCTACTTATCTGTTTAAAGCACAACTAGTCACTTGCTTAGTTGAAAAAAATTTCACAAAAAGCCACCTATTTCACACAAAATTTATCACAATTTGACTCAGCACTAAAGACGCACAAGTTACCATGTTCGCCATTCAGTGTAAAAATACAGTACAAATTTAAATACAGTACATTTGAGGGTAAAAAACAGTACACAGTATTTGGGTCGAAAATACAGTACAATAATGTAAAATAAAGCACGGATACGAGCGTTAGTTATGTCAGAGACATAATTGGATGACGTGAATACGAATGAAACTGGCTTACTGCCTTCACACATCCGAATAAGGAGTGTAAGCTATCCACATACATTTGTGTTGTACGCATGTATTTGTGATGGTTTTTATGCTCGAATCACAGCATGCTGTGCGTTTGGCTGTCAGATTTTTGTTTACTTGTTTACGGTTGAAATTCTGCGTTTTCAAAATGTATTGAAAAGGAAGTAAAACTTAAGGTTCTGGACACATGGCGAAGTGAGAAGGGTATTACTATGCGAAAATTGGCGAAGCGGTTTGGAATTCATCATGCCATCATTAATAAGTTTGGGAAACACTATTCTTTGAATGAGCTACCAGGAAAAGGCAGAAAACCCGGTTCTTTCAAACCGAAACTGGACCAGAAAGTGGTATCTCTAATCATGAAGAACAAATCAATGTCAATACGTGATTTGGTCAAAAAAGCAGAAACGCGTGTGGGAATGATCCAGCGTATCAAGAGGCGAAATCACCTGAAGACCTACAAGAAGCAGAAAATCTCGAAACAAAGTGTAGAACAGAAGAAGCGAGCAGCAACCAGGGCCCGGAAATTGTATTCGCGTCTTTTGTAGCGTTTTGACGGACGATGAGACTTATGTAAAGGAGGACTCAAAAACCCTTCCAGGTCCACAATACTTAACTGTCGTCATTGGGGAGGATGTGAGCGATGCGGACAGGTCGATTCAAGTGGATAAATTCGGTCAAAAGTTAATGATATGGCAAGCAATATGTTCCTGTTGTTTGAAGACAACCATTTTTTACACTACCGGAATTATAAATGCAGAAAAATAGCAATCTGAGTGTCTTCAGAAGAGATTGCTGCCTTTATATAGGAAGCACCTTCACTGTTTTGGCTGGATTTAGCGTCGGCTCACTATGCCAAAACCACTCTCAAATGGCTTGCGGAAAAGGGTATAAATTTCGTTGAGAAAAATATCAATCCACCAAATTGCCCTTAGCTTCGACCCATTGAACGGTACTGATCAATCGGTCTTCAAGAAGACTGGTAAGGCAGCAGGGAACATGGGAGTTCAAAAAACAACAAAGCGATGCAACACTTGTCCGGAACTTAATGAGGAGCGTTCGATCAAAAGTTCGAAAATTCATGAAGGAATAACTTAAATTTCATCCAATTTCATTCTAGAACCGATTCAGAATCTAGAACCTAGGGCTCAGTTTCGGAGTCTAAGTTTCAACTTTTGAACCCGTATTCTGTCCCTAAATTCCAAAACTACATTCCAAAACAAAAATAAAATTCAAAATTCAGGTGGAATTATATACACCATAAAACCATACAGAAGATCTGTTTTGGATGCTGTTGAACTACATGCTTCGCCTCAGACTATCTCAAAACTGTCGTCACGGGTACGAGAAAGGCAAGTAAGCGTAATGAGCGTAAGTTTTTCTTGTTGCTTCCAAAAGTAATATAAAACTTTGTTTTTAAGTTATTTACGTTTATCTGTTGAAAATTTAATCACAAATTCCTGATCATATTTCTAAATGCTTGTAGAACAAAAAATGTTGTTTGATTAAGTGCAACAAGAGATATTCACGATCAAGTTCTACCCATACTAGTACGGGGGAAAATTTGAAAAGGCGCCCCATATCAAAGTAAGTCGACGACAAAAAAGTCTCACCACCTATCGTATATAGGCCACAACCCGTAAAGATCTGGTGAGATCTGACCAAATCTGGGAAAATTGGTGAAATCTGGCACAATTTGTAAAAACTGGCAAAAGATCTGGTTAGTTAGTGTGTCTGGTGAAGCGAGAAAAATCTGGCAACCTGGTAACGCTGCTTTCAGCATCGAAAACCGAGAGCCGGTAACTAACTAACAACTAACATAACGTACAAACTCTACTAGTTTTTATTCAAATTTTAAAGATTTTATACGATTTTGCCATCGCACTCTAAACGACGGTTTTAGGTTTTTTTAATCCGAAAATATGCAGTAATTTTTGGCACTAATGACCCTAAGATTGGGAATATCGGTTCTACAATCTCTGAGAAAAGTGAATAAGATCCATTTTTGAGCATAAGGGAACCAGCAGGATAGTTAGGTCGTCAAATGGTGAGATAACTAAGTCCTCACAAGTTCCAATATCATGCCTCCCCGAGCGTCTATGATGACATTTGGTCAATAGAAAGCGTCGACTGGGTGCTATCGCCTTCTGCGTTAGTAGCAGAATGAGAGGGTGCGAAATGGATTGAATTTTGAAGCCCATCCTAAAGTGCTTTATCATAGTATATTGCAACATGTTGTTTGTTGCATTATTTGTTATATATTGAATTCAATTCTATTACATTGTATTATATATTGTTGTTATTATTATTATTATTAGTATTACTATTATTATTATTACTATTATTATTATTATTATTATTATTATTATTATTATTATTATTATTATTATTATTATTATTATTATTATTATTATTATTATTATTATTATTATTATTATTGTTATTATTATTATTATTATTATTATTATTATTATTATTATTATTATTATTATTATTATTATTATTATTATTATTGTTTGATGGCGCTCACCACACGATTATGATGAGGCTCATCTGAACCCTACGTTGTGTTTAAATTGTACGGAAATATGAAGTCTGGGACGGCTTCCAACTTAAGCCTGGGACGGCTTTCGCACGGATGGGGACACCGCGGAACACTTCGGATGTGATGTAATAAACTGGTACGCGTTTATTCTTGATTAACTGACTAATATATTTTAACGAACTAGGACAACACTTGGACGGCATCGATTTACGACTACGACAATCACGACGAATATAACGTAAACTTAATGTACTATCAAAGTACCGTAGTACTGTAGTACCGTAATACCGTAATAAAGCAGTATCGTGTCTGATCTGATCTGCACTGCCCTTATATAGTCTGCGTACATTATTATATGAACAAAGTTTGTCTCTACCGGAAAGCATATTACGTAGAATATGCCGGAAAGCCTATATCGCAGACGGATGGAATCTCAAACTCTCTCAACTACTAATAAAACTGCTCGAATAATAACGTTGATCGATTTCTACTTCATATACAGTGAAGCTCACTTAACTTGTCTTCTGACATATGCAATTGTGCATCAACATTGTTATTATTATTATTATTATTATTATTATTATTATTATTATTATTATTATTATTATTATTATTATTATTATTATTATTATTATTATTATTATTATTATTATTATTATTATTATTATTATTATTATTATTATTATTATTATTATTACTATTATTAAATTTAAAAAAAAAACGGCCTCATTTGACGAAGAAAAAAGTTTTGTTTCATCAAGACAATGCACCGTGTCACAAGTCGATGCTGAAATTGAACGAATTGGGCATCGAATTGCTCCCTCATCCACCGTATTCTCCAGATTTGGCCCCCAGTGACTTTTTCCTGTTCTCAGCCCTTAAGAGAATGCTCGCTGGTAAAAAATTTAGAAGCAATGAAGAGGTAATCGCTGAAACTTAGGCCTATTTTGAGGCAAAGGACAAATCGTACTACAAAAATGGTATCGAAACGTTGGAAGGTCGCTATAATCGCCTCTGATGGCAATTATGTTGAATAATAAAAACGAATTTTGGCAAAAAAATGTGTGTTTTTATTAAACGATTCGAACTTTTCAGCCGAACTGTTATGTCCGGATGTTCTTGCTGGAAGGCGCCGGGTCCTCAAACCCCATTTTGGCCTTCTTAACAGCAATTATATGAAAGCTGTCTGATAATCAAATTCGGATCTACTGTAAGTCTACCCGCATACAGTGGTAATGCCTTGAACTGATGGTGGCTTCACACATACATACATACATACATACATACATACATACATACATACATACATACATACATACATACATACATACATACATACATAAGGAAACCAGCAGGATAGCCAGAATCGGTTTGTTTAGTTTTGAGTCCAGTTATAAAAATTGTTTCGGTTTTTGTTTTGCCGTACAATATTTAACACACTTCATACTATAATGCCGGAACCGGAAGTTGTATTCAGATAAAACTCAGAAATTCCGTATGGAACCACAAAACCTTTCATTTGTTTCTAAGTTTGTCAAAATCAGTTTAGTTTTCCCCGAGAAAACCTAGTGAGATAATTAGATACTCACACACACACACACACACACACACACACACACACACACACACACACACACACACACACACACTCACACACACACACACATACACACACAGTGGGTGGGTAATGGCAAAGATATAACTGGATGACGTGAATATGAACACGTTTTTTCACACTTCTGGATATCTGAAATGGTTCTCCGAAGATGATATATTGTGTGAATTTTGCAAGGTTTTATTTGTTTACTTCCAGAATAGCAATAATTTCAATGGATAAACTATCAAAAAGTTTTTGTCGTGAATACGTCTTACTTTACTATGAAGCGCCTTTTCAAAATTTACCCTGTACAAGAATGGGCAGAACTTAATCGCGAATATCTCTTGTTGCACTTAATCAAACAACATAATTTTTTCTACAAGCTATCGGAAACATGAACAAGAATTTGTGATTAAATTTTCAACAGCATGAGAAAACCATAAATAATTGAAAAACACAATATTCGAAAACTTTTGGAAATAATGAGGAAAATTCATCACGCTTGCTTGCCTTTTTCACATCCGGACGACGGTTTTGAGGTTGTCAGGCACATATCAATTCCGATTGTCTACTGGACGAGCAAAAGAGGTAAACTTTGACTGAAAATCGTGCATTTCTTCTGGTGCTTCAGACGGAACTGGATGTCGAGGTGAGGTTTTCCCACCAACATCAGTAAGAACAAACCAAGTATACAGCGTGAAACGCTCAGGTCGTGCTTTCATTTGGACTTCGATCGTCGAGAGCAGCAGTCGTCAATAATGAGAACACAACTGTAGAAGAAGGAAAAAATGCCGCCTTTCTACATGAATGGCTTCCCACCGACTCTACGCTCTACGCTTTCAACACGCTAATCAGCCAAGGACTACAGGAAAATATGCGTTTATGTACTCAAGGCTACAACATAACTGTTCCGGCTTTGAACCACTACAGACAGCAGACAAAAGCGGAATACTTCACACACGATAGTGCCGCCAACAAACCTATGAAGGTTGTACTTCGAGGACTACCCGACAAGATGGAAGCCGAACTAAAGCAGGCATCGTCGGAGGCTTGACTAAAGCTAAACACTAAAAAAGGTGTTTAAAATGAAACGACACAACACGGACAATCGAAAGTATCGAAATCAACTGTACTTAGTTCATCTGGAGAAGGGCTCCATCACCATGAGTCAACTAAAAACGATAGAATCTTTATTCCATATAATCATCGAACGGCAAAAGTATAAACCGGTACATCGGGATGTCACACAGTGCACGAACTGTTTGAACTACGGCCATGGAGCGAGGAATTGCCACATGAAAAGTCGGTGCGGGAAATGTGCCGAACCACACAATACCAACGATTGCCTACTAGATGACATCGCTGTAAAATGTGTGAACTGTGATGGCGACCATCCATCTACTAGCAAATCGCGTCCCAAACGTGCTGAGTTCACAAAAATTCGACAACAGGCGTCCCGTAAACAATCAACGCGAAAGAATGTTCCACAGAAGGATGAAATTAACTTCCCACGGCTCCCACCGAAGAGGGATATTCCAAATTTACCGCCACTTCCTCACAGCAATCCAAAAGATTCAGCTGCTGGATCACAAAAAGATTCTTTCTCCAAAATTCCTCCTGGGTGAGGCAATAATCAACCACAAGCAAAGAATGACTCTGCTGAACAACTGATCGTCATTTTTGAAACAATGACAACAAAACTACGAAACTGCAGAACGCGGTTAGATCAAATCAACGCCTTAGGCAAATTCATCATCGAATATGCAATTGTTCCAGTACAACATATGCCGAGTTCATCTCTACAAATTGACAGTGTCACCAAGAAACTCATCCGACTTCGAAATATCTACCGGAGGCAGTATCAACGAACTGGCATCCTAGATAAGAAGACTCTTATAACAACTTAACTAGGATAATCCA
This sequence comes from Malaya genurostris, assembly GCF_030247185.1. Taxonomy (NCBI): domain Eukaryota; kingdom Metazoa; phylum Arthropoda; class Insecta; order Diptera; family Culicidae; genus Malaya; species Malaya genurostris. The sequence continues at coordinate 62,895,148 of NC_080571.1, forward strand.
GGAAAGTGAAAAAATCCAAAAATATGAAGGCCACAGGTTTCGACAACACATTCAACATTGAGCTGAAACATTTGAGTATTCGCTCATTTGTCTTCTTATCTAAAATTTTCACAGGTGCTGGGAGCTTAGTTACTTCCCTCCAAAGTGGAAGTTAGCTAAAGTTATCCCAGTTTTGAAACCGGGGAAAGATCCTTCCTTTTCCAAGAGCTATCGGCCCATCAGCTTACTCTCTGCCCTATCCAAGCCTTTTGAAAAGTCAATACATATCCGATAACAATTTGCTGATGATACTGCCATTCTTTACAAAGGTCGTGTCATTAATGCTCTGAAGAATAAACTACAGACAGGTCTGGACGCTCTAACTGAGTATTTTTCAAGCAGAAATACGGTGATCAATGAAGCACATTCAAGATCTCCAAAACTTGTTCCATCAGACGAATGCCGAACACGATTCGGCGATGAGGTCATCCAATGGTCCGACGAAGTTATCTATCTAGGACTCACCTTTGACAGACATCTAATATTCAGGTCACATGTTGACAAAATCGTTCAAAAATGCAGCATAAGCATTAGGTCTATTAGGTATCCGCTGATTTGTAGAACATCTAAACTGTGCCTGAAGAATCAGATGGCTGTCTATAAACAAATCATCTACCCCGCAATTGAATACGCAGTCCCTGTTTGACGGGGCTGTGCACGAACACACAAACTTAGGCTTCAGCGAATTCAAAGTAAGATCTTAAAGATGATTCTAAATCATCAGCCCCTTGGACAAGGACTAAAGACTGCCCCAGAAAGTATGGACGCAACCAAAAACCGCTGCCATTTCGCAATGGTTCAGAATCTGTCAATTTCTATGGCTGCGTCCTGTTGTTTACACTCTTCTCTAATCACTTGTGCAGTTGTTTATTTCTGTCAATTTTTATGGCTGCGTCCTGTTGTTTATACTCTTCTCTAACCACTTGTGAAGTTGTTTATTCGTATTCATTAGTTTGTTTCGAAATGCGTGGACTTCCAGCGATTGAGCGATTTGAGGATAAACCGAATACGGGTCGAAAAGGTCCTGCTAACCCTCAGTTCGATAAACGTATACTGAAGGCGTTCGAGCAAAAGAAGAATGTTTCAGTTCGGGATGTGGCCAAAAAAGTGGGCACTTCGAAGTCAAATGTTCTTCATGCTAAAGAACGTTTGAATCTTCGAACCTATAAGAAGAAGAAACAATCAAAACGTAGTCCGAAACAAGAAGCATCGATCAGGCCGAGGGTTCGAGACCTGTACAATACGATTCTTGCTGGAAATTTGAGCTGCATAATTATGGACGACGGAACCTACGTGAAACTCGATTACAAATCCTTGCCGGGACCATAATATTGTGCGGTGCGAGAAGGGCAAGTGTTAAACCAGTCCCAGACATCGAAGTCGAAAAATTTGGTAAGAAAGCTATGGTCTGGCAAGCAATTTGTAGTTGCGGTAAAATTTCGAAACCCTTCATCACCACTGCTTCAATGAACAGCGAAATATACATCAAGGAATGTTTACAAAAACGACTTCTACCCATGATTCGAAGCCACAAGGATCCTGTTGTCTTCTGACCAGATCTTGCTTCTTGCCACTACTCGAAATCAACGGTAGAATGGTATACTACCAAAAATGTCACTTTCGTCCCAAAAGGCATGAATCCACCAAATTGCCCACAACTTCGATCAATTTAGGAATTTTGGGCATTAGCGAAGGCACATCTTAGGAAACATGTCTCGACAGCCGAAACCATTCAACAGTTCGAAAAAGATTGGAAAAAAAGTGTCAAAACTTGTCGCCAAGAAGTCTGTACGGAATTTAATGAGGAACGTTCGTGCGCCAGCTAGTCTACAATGGTTAAGTAGCAAATGTTGAGAATAATATTCTGTCGTTCTAGTCAAATATTATCAGTACATCGAAAAAAATTTGAATATCTAACACTTGTGAATTATTTACAGCGAAATCAAAGTGCGTCCATAATTTCTGGGACAGTCTTTAGTGAAGTACATGAGATGGCCTCCCTGGATATACTAGAACAAAAATTCTCCAATGCCTCAAATGGTCCATTTCAGGATCCTAAAATATATAGAACGTATTCGGAAGATTCGAAATGTGAGGTGCTAGAACTTTCAGCAAGTCAGTAGTAGTCAAAGTCAAGTATAAATAAACGATATAAAAAAAACTTGACTAGTATAAAGATAACAGACTTTACGACGACGAATTCCACGGTGTCTGGTTTTATAAAGTGATTCGAAAAATATCTTCAACCGTCTTGATAGCCGTCAGTTCAACGAGATCGATAACAAATGCGTGTTCCACTTGCAACAGAAATCGAACGCCTTAGTTCGAGATCTAGCTAAAAAGTTACATGCGAGTAAGACTTTCGTGCCGAATCTCGAGCAGGAATTTGTTCAGAAGCACCCAAACCGTGACGAGAAATAAAATACAGTCGCACAAAGCACTGCCCGGAAGTTGCACAACCACAAGTTAACGAGACTACACTGCTGTGTAATAAATGATGAGGCAGTGGACTTCAATAAGGTTCCAGGAAACTTGTATGTGTCTGCCATTAATAAGTGTCATGTTCCTGAGAGCCGCCGGATACAGAAGATGCTCGCTTAAAAGTTCATAATTTGGCAAGCGTTTTGTAATTGTGGAAAGCAGAGTACACCTTTCGATGGCGGCTTCTCCCTCTCCTATCAGGATTTGATATTATGCCACTACACGAAAGTATGATCTGAAGCTAAAAAAAATCGATTATTAATGAAAATTTTGAGATGACAATATATCTCGAGTTCAGTTCGGTTTCGGAAATTGTGGCCTGGTTTGTTTTCGAAAGCACACCGTGCTTTCTAAAATTGCATTCGAGAATAGTCAGATTTTAATTGGGCCTACGGTTTTTACCGCCTGCAGAAATTCCTTCACTAAATTGGGCACCTTTCATAATCTGGATTGTAATCACTTTCGAACAGGCCAACCTGAGCAACATTGTTCCGACGGAACCACCTAACTGTAGGATCTAAAATTAAAGTAATAACAGACGACAGCGAAGTACCGGTCCAACAAGACAAGAATTCAAATTTACTTTTTCGCCTTGCAGGCACAAAAATGTTGCGACATTTCTGACGCATCATCTCACACTCATCAGCACCAGATGACCGACAGAAAGCTGCTCTCGGTGGCTCCGTCCGCCTGTGACAAACACAAAAGCCAGCGGCATGCAACGTATAATCCGATAATAAATCTACTAATCTGGCAAAGTCGCCTTGCCGCTTTAGTAGTCTGTGTCATGCAGATCAGGCTGGACTAAATATTTGATGATAGAACTTTATTCTTTTTTTTTTGTCCGGGCAAGCAGCTCGGAAAAAAGCACACCCCTGCAACCGTGTATTCCGGGGAGACAAAATGTTCTGACAAAATGGGCTCCCTGCTGAAGGAATTAAATAATTGCCACAAGCAGATCGGACAGCACAGAACCCACTAAGCTCGAACAACCTGGTCGTTGGATTGCGAACAGCCTGACTTTGTCTGCTGCTGCCGTGTTCCGGTCCAGCTCGGTGACCGTAACGAGAAAATGAATAATTTCCAGCTGTCCACTTTGTCAGGATCAAACAGGACTAGCAAGATTGATTGCTGCTTGAATACAATAGCTGGGGAGACTTTTGCGGCGCAGAGGTTAATAAAGTCGGTGTTCCGATCCGAGTCGGAACAATCTTACAAGAGGTTGATTAAAATGGAATAATAGATTTGGTTGGAATTACGTTTCGGTACACCGGACGGGTCGAATCGGGCCGGTCTGGTCCGGTTCGGTCACCTCAGCTTACCTGAAACAGAGAGAAAAAGAAACAAGTTTTTACTAAAGATCAATTTTATTGTATGTGTTGAGAACGAATACCGTAAAAATAAATTCAGAGAAGCTTCTCATGACCTCTAACATTGTAAAGTTAATTCTTTTTTCCTTTTGGTGACATTCAAGGAACCAGAGACTATTTGGTAGAAACAAGACTTGAAATTTTTAGAATTATACTACTCAAGGGGAAGCAAGGATATGAAGATATAGAACTTTGCGTTGACAAAGGTCTTTAAAACTAGCAGAAAACTCTTAGCAACCTAATTTTTCAATTCTACGACTCTTTGAAAATACGAATTGTGCTGTTCTAAATCCGAATGCAATTTGTAAAAAATATTGCGAAGAGAGTCCACAATAGCTATTCATTTCCTCAAATAATTCATCAACTGATTTTGTATGGTTCTCCACATTTTATATTGTTGTCAACGCAAACAGCTCATTTTACGGATTTCAAAATGAAACAAGAGAGAAGAAGCCTCTTTTGACGTAGGATTATGGCTAAACCGTACACAGAATGGTCAGGTTTTAAGTATCTACAACTCAACCGATTTTAAACAATTGAATTCCAGTCGATTACCGGGATTATTGATCGATTGTTTGCTCAATCGATCGATATTTCGACAACCGGCTTGCACTCTTTGCGGTTGCGGTGTGAACGAGCCTTAACATTTGTTTTGTTTGTTTGGTACGGTATCTGCAAAAAACATAGTTTTTCATCGTGTTGAGTACCAGAGAGTGATGGTTGGCGGAAAGTATTAATTTATGAAATTTACACTATTAAATTTGATTTTGTGCACCTAGCATAAATTAGGGGGTAAGAACCTTTCGTTTGAAGAACAGTGTTGGAGAGTCACCGGAATTAGAAGCAACAAGCAAAAGATGGTTTAAACGGTTCAGAGGTAGTGGTTTTGATGTAAGAAATTACGAACAACGAAGGCCATCAAAAAAGTCTGAAGACGCCGAATCGCAATCCGTAATATCGGATCAAGATGATGCTTCTAGTAAAAAGCAAATGACCGCACAGTTAAATGTTGCAAAATTGCTGTCCGTTTAAAATCTTCGAGAAGAGTCCCATAGTGTGGAAAATGGGTGCCACATGAATTGAATGAAAGGCAGATGGAAAACCGAAAAAATGCTTGTGAAATTTTGCTGCAAAGCTACGAACAAAATTAAAGAGTTGTATACAGGACCTCACAATGACATCAAAAGTAAAACAATTCTCAGCTTCACACAATAAATAGGATTATATAATGATGGTGGATACAGTTAACTAAAAACTTATTCCATTCAAAGCGCATGGATTGTTTGCGAATGATAAAATTAATTATTTGAATCTGTCATAATAATTGATTCTTGTATTGTGTATCGTTTATTTATACTTACGGCTTTAACATATCGTGGTCGTTCATAGGGTGCAATAATCGATTGTACCCTTTACAAAAATTCTCTAGCTAGAAATCAGTACATATGATTTTAAAGTTGTTCAAAAGACAAATTTTAGGTATGTGTAACCTCAAGATATAAATACGGGATTTTTCGAAATTCGACTTAGGATGGAAAAATTTTGAGATTTCCGAAATCGAAAATGTCTTTTTGATGACAAATATTTTAGAATTACATGAAACGTAACGAGTTTGTGTTACCTCGAATTTATTTTTTAAATCTCGACTCTAGGACTTAGAAAACTTTTAGATATCTGAAATCGTTTTTTTTTCTTTGTCGAATGTCTTAAAATTGCAGGAATTTTATTCGAGATCTTAGTTTCATGTGATTTTTGGACATTAAAAAAATCTCGAAGTCCCCGAAAATCGATTTTCTAAACAAAAATTGAAGATGACATTTAATCTCGATGTTTCATGAAATTCTAAGTATATTGGCCTGAAAAAATCGATTTTGGTAATCTCAAAATTTGCAATCCCAGAAAGTATTTTCTTTTCAAAAAAAAAAATTTTTTTTCGGTGTGGCACTAAATCTCGACGATTCATGCTGTCGATAGCCGAGGAGAGATATGGACAAATTGTCCGGCAGGCAACCAACAAATGCTTCGCGCCGTACCTATTGTTTGCTCGATCGCAGCGATGACACCCAGCTGCCGCTGCACGCGAGCGATGCTGTACTCACAGTTCGCAATTTAATACAACATGCTTGTATTAACACACATTTATTTCATGCAGACCGTAAACTTATTTATTGTAAATTTATATTAAACTTTCAACTTATATTAAAACATTTGAACTTAAACTAGAACACAGTAAAATAGGACGCGATGTCCCTTCGATCGTAGGTAGTCATGCACTGATCTCTGCCTATCATCGATGGTGATAATAACCCTTGAAGAAGGCGCACTTGATCAATTGTTTGATCATCGCTCGTATAACGGTAAGATACGGGTGAATTAATTCGATGTATGAGTTGTATCTCGGGTAACACGAAACAGTGGGATTATAGAAGCGAACACATGCAATTCTAAGATTATTGGTATCAAAAAAACTTCCGATCTTGGAAATCCCAAAATTTTTCAGTTCCACGAAGTCGATTTGTTAAAAAAATGTTTTTTTTGTGACTTTTGGTATCAAAACAAAAATTTCCGATTTTGGACATCTAAAAATGTTTCCGTTCCACAAAGTAGATTTGTTTAAAAAAGAATCGAGCTGACACTAAGTCTTGACGTTTCATCCAATTCTAAGACTTTTCAGTCCCAGAAAGCCAATTTTTTTTTCAAAAATATCCTTTTTCGAGATGACACTAAATCTCGACGTTTCACGCAATTCTGAATTGGTTGAAGTAAAAAAACATTCGATTTTGAAAGCCTCAAAATTTGGCTAAGTACCAGTAAGTCAATTCTTACAAAACAGAACAATTTTTTGTTGGAGATGACACTAAATTTCAACGTTTCAAGCAATTCGTCATATTTTTTTTTGATTTTGGAAATTTCAACATTTTTCGAAATTCCACAAATTCAATTGCTCAAAAAAAAATTGAGCCGACGCTTTGACGTTTCATGTAATGCTAAGATTATTGGATTAAAACAAAAGTTTGTCAAGCTTGGAAATCTTAAAATTTTTCAGTCCCCAAAAGTCGATCACACAAGAAAAAATTGTTTTCTGGATGACAATAAATCTCGACGTTGCATGCTATTTTTTAGTATTTTGGCATAAAAAAATCGATTTTGGATATTAAAAAATTTTCCTAGGAAGTCCTAGTGTTTTGTCAATAGCATTATCTTTGCGTCTGTCTAGCGGTTTATGCTGAGCCGCCAGGTAGCACTAGCAGTTTATGTTAACATAAACTGACACGCACTTATGAGTCAACGACGAAATGTGAAATCAATTTTAAAAACGAGTATGTGGACTAAGTATAAATTTGAAGGTGAAAAAGTAGGATAAATAACTTCAAATTATCAAAAAATATTTCATCAAATTTGGAAATCTCAAAATCCCAGAAAGTAGATGTTTTCAAAAAAAAATTTTAAATGACACAGATTCAAATTTTTCGATGAATTTTTCATACAATTCTAAGACTTTTGGCATAAAAAAATTTGATTCGATTTCGGAAATAGAAATTTTTCAGTCCGGCAAAGTAGATTTTGGCAAAACAATTTTTTTCAAGATGACACTAAATGTTGACGTTTCATGCAATTCTAAGACTTTTGGCATCGAAAAACAAATTTGTCGATTCAGAAATTCCGTCCCAGAAAGCCGATTTTTTTTAAATTTTTTTTTGTAGATTTGTCGAAATCTCAAAATATTTCAGTCCCGGAAAGTCGATTACTTAAGAAAATTTTTCACGGGATGACACTGAATCTCGACGTTTCATATAATTCTTTGATTTTTGAAATCGAAAAAAAATTTGTCGATTTTGGAAATCTCAGAAATGTTCAAAGTCCCACAAAGACGATGTTTTCAAAAATAAATAGGGCTGACACTAAGTCGATTCATGCAATTGTACAAATTTAAGAATCAAAAAATTAATTTTCGGTTACGGTAATCTTCAATCCCAGAGAGTCGATTTAAAGAAAAAAATCGGAATGACACTAAATCTCGACATTTCATGGAACTCTAAGACTATTTGCATAAAAAGAAAATTTGCTCGATCTCAAAATTTTTCAGTCCAAGAAAGTCGATTAAAGAGAAATTCAAGTTGACACTAAATGTTTACGTTTTGTGCAACTCTAAAATTTTTTGATCAAAAAAATATTTGTCGATATTGGAAATCTCAAAATTTTTCAGTCCCAGAAAGTCGATTTAAAAAAAATGTGGAATGACACCAAATCTCGACGATTTATGAAGACTTTTGTTTAAAAAATATTTTGACGATTTTGGAGATCTCAAAATTTTTTAAAGTTTCACATTTTAGATTAAAAAAAAACATTCGCGAGTAACATAAAGTCGATTTTTTTATAAAAAATTGAATATGTTGTGTAGAAAACTGTCTACCTTTGAAAATGATTGTGAAAATATAAAAAAGAGGAGTTGGTAATGTACGAGACATAAATGGATGTCGTGAATACGAAAACAACTGGCATGTTCCTTAACACTTGATCAATTGTATGAGTTATGCAAGTATTTCCCTTTTTCACTACTAGAATTTGAACAAATATTATTAAATAACCAGTACACCTACACCTCCGTTCACGTAAACTTTTTTTACGTTACCTCTTTTTACGTAACTCTTTTCACGAACAAAATCCTAAATAACCTAATTTTTTTACGAACCAAATTCCAAATAACGTAATCTTTTTTTTACGAATCTACTTCGTTAAAAGAGGTTTTTGCATACAATGAAAATCATTTCCTGCTCATTTATATTCCATGGAAATTACTACAATATGGGTATTTTTGGGACGAGTTTGATGAGTACATGTCGGAAAACGATGTTTGATGTGGTTCGGAATGTGTCGGACCCTTACAATAAGCTCGTCAAACCCGTTCCAAAAATATCCATATTGTAAGGGTTTTGTGATGAATATCAATAAACCGGAGGTCGCCATCTTGGAATTCAGAACCACCTCAAGCATCGTTTTCCGACATGTACTCATCAAACCTGTTCCGAAAATACTTTTATTCTGATGGTTTGTAACGAATATCGATGAACCGGAAGTCGTCAAGTTGGAAATTGATACTACTTAGAACATCCTTTTCCTCCAAAAACTGATAATTTTCATTTCATAATTATAGAATATATTATTATAACCAATAATACATATACATAAGTAAACTTTTTTTTCGTTGAAAATTCCAAATAACGTAAACTTTTTTTACGTCATAATTCGATTTACGAACCCTCGATTATTACGTAAATGGAGGTTCGAGTGTATAGTTCTTTATAATATTATAATGGTTGTTCTGAAAAGAGCCTTTTATGAATGCGTTCATGTAGGAGAGTGATGAGTTGACTACCGCTCGTTGCATTTCAGCGTGAAGTCTTCGATGTTGCTCCCACAACCTAACTGAGCCGCTCTTCCTTGACGACTGATGACTTCCGCTGGCAGGCTTCTGATGTGGTTTCGTTGTGTGTCCGGCCCGACGTTACTCTCGTGTGTGTCTCCCTTCTGTAACCGTTGCTTACAAAATGATAGAAAAAGTTGCAAAATCAGTTTTTATGTCGCTGGAGAAGCACATACTTTGTTTTCTTCCTCTATACGCGTTCAGATTGAAAAATTTCAATGTTGTTGCAATATACCTTCAAGTTGAAAAATTTCGAACCTATTAGTAGTTAGATTATATTAATCCTTCAACAGATCACCGAGCTATTAGCTTTCAAAATAAGAGAAAGGCATACAAGCGTCATGTGCTTTCCTCTTTGATACTCGTTGATACCAAACATTTTAGAAAAGCTTAATTTTGTATTATTTGAGATTATGTCACATGACTGAAAATTTTATCATAAAATTGTGATCATATTCCCGATGGCATGTAGCAAAAATTATGTTGATACGTTAGATACAACAAGAGATATTCACGATCAAAAACTTATCACTCTCTCAGGGGGTAAATTTTGAAAAGGCGCCCCATATTAAAGTAGGTCGTATTCACGACAAAATGTTTTTGTTTTGTGTGTTGAAAAAGGCTGATTGTTTAATTTTTCATGAAATTATATGCACCGCTTATCAGCCGAAAAGACGTGTGCCTCTGTGGCTGAGTCGATTAACGGATGTACTCTGTGATCCAATGATTCTCGGTTCAAGTCTTCGCGGTCGGCATCAGTTTTTTTTTAATTTAATGAATTTTATGTCATGGAATAGTATATGTTTTAGCACGTAAATTTGCGTGAACTGCGACGCTCCATTAATGTGCATCTTGTTAGATGTGAAATCACAGGTTTGTTAAAAAATTGTGTATAAACCATAAAAACTGATGATATTAAACTGATTTTTTCATACACAAAACTTCAACTTTTTAATATTATTAAAAAATATTATATTCTTAAAAGAGCTAATAAAAGTCATTGTCATTGACTAAAAATAGATGAAAATGACTAGAAATCACTGTCACTTTCAGCTTCGCTTGCAAACTATGAGAACGAAGTCCATGTCCAGTCAATGACATAAGCGGGACAGTAGTTTTAAAATTGTGTTTTTTCTTTCATTTGCCCTTTCAGTCATTTGCAGTTTTCAATGAAAATCCCAAAGTATGCAGTGTCGATATTCAACCGAAGCTGTGAGAATTGAAAGTGATAGAAAAAGGTATCACAATAACTTTTACCTGTTGGTGCTCGAATTTATAGTAGTTTTGGTTTCCGAAGAGGTGCTGGGATGTAATTACTTCGATTTTCCATATTTCAGTCACTTTTTATAGCCAAGCGTCACAGATTTTCAATACATCGATAAAAGAATATGAATTGAAATTCTGCTGATGCTCCCTGAAGTTGAGAATGCGTGACAATTTATAGAGGCTAGCTATAGATATTTCTTGATAAAATTTCCAAAAATCTGCGAAATGGGTTAGGCGGTCCAAAAGTGGTGTTTTTTTTAAATTAATCGAAACATGGAAACATGTAAAATGTTGGTGTGTGTATGTGTCGGAGATTTATTCTATACGCTCAATTTTCTCGGAGATAGGTGAACCGATTTCACTAAGCTTAGGGTCATTTGAAGACTCTCCTTTGGTTGTGGATCAAGTTCGAAGTTCAAGTGGCAGTCACTTTCGGTTCCGGAGAGAGGGCTTCCAATATTTTGTTCTCGTTAAATATTGATTTGAACTCAAAACAATCTTAAGGTAACTTTATGTTTTAAAAATACTGAAAACAAATCTTTTCTAAATAGGGGACGGGTATAGCGTGATGGGTAAGTCGATGCCTTTCACGCCGCCCGCCTGGGTTCGATTCCCAACCCCGCACATAGGGTCAGAAAGTTTTTCTGTCCCGAAGAGGCGAATGACATTAATGTTAAAGCCTCTATAATTGAAACAAAAAAAAAAAAAAAAATCTTTTCTAAATGCTTCTTCTAATTGAAATCTAATATTTGAAACTGTAATTTGAGAAACAACGCAAGGCCAACATGGCCAACATAAGAAGTACAATTATAAAGATAAAAACTCATCAATCGAACAGTATTTGTTCTTAGCTAGAATAATTTAAAATAAGCACTTCGAAGCTATGCACAGAACGGTTTCGCAATCGTTACTTTGTCATCAACAAAAACTATCATAACTCACTCGATCTTATGCTCTCGATCCACCGGCAAAACTTTACTGAACTGGTTAACTTTATTTTTTTATTTATTTATTTTTTTTTTTTGGGGAGCAGGGAAAAGTCCGATGGAGATGAAATATAGCAATCTCTCTCTCTCCAGCAGGCATAAAACATCCTCATCTTTTGTATCAACAGATTACAATGGTCCAACAGACACATTTACGTTTAAAACTAACAATTAAAACTAACACTTAAAGCTAAACCATTAACCCTATAACTAGTTGATAACACAATATTACAGCATTACAGAGCAGCTTCCTTGAAAGGCGAGATAGAGGAGAACAGTGGATATAAAGATGGAAGAAGAAGGTTAGTTGAGGGAGCAGTGAGTGAGCGTGGACGAACGACGGGATTAGAACCGGCATGTAGATCTAGTAAGTGACCAAAAAGATGGTGGAAGACGGAGAAAATGAGAGGGAGGACGAACAGGTTAGTTTCGGTGAATCTGATTAATATCCAATGAAGATGGTGAACATTTATTTACTGGATAGTTAAGGAATCGTTGAATAAGCGTTTTATTGCATTACGCCAGAGATGAAAATCAAAGACCTGCGAGCAACTGTTAAACAAACGACACATACTGAGAAACGGTTCATTATATCCGTAGTTAGTTCTAGCACGAGGGATTCGTAAAAATGGATGTGAACAAAGATTGCGACGATGAATGTCAAAGTTGACCAATCGTAGAAGATCAGGGCAATCAATATGTGATTGTATTAAATCAGCGATGAAAACAGCCTTGTAGACGTTTCTACGAATACACAGCGGTTCCAGTTCGATCATTATAACTTGGAAGGTTTAAAGGGTCTCTCCATGGTAGATTTCGGAGAGCAAACCTTATGAATTTGCGTTGAACAGCTTCAATACGATCAATATCCGTTTGATAATGAGGTGACCAAATGACAGCTGCATATTCAAGCGATGATCGAACTAGTGCACAATAAAGAATTTTCAAGCAGTGTATGTTAGCGAAATTTTTTGGTAATTCGAAATATGAAGCCTTAGAGTTTCGATGCCTTCGAAATCACGTGGTCAATGTGATTCCTAAAATTAAGTTTATCATCAAGAATAACTCCTAAATCTTTCACGTACGATTCACGCTTAAAAACATTGTGCGAAAGATTGTAGTCATATCTTATTACTGAGTGCCTGCGGGAAAACGACATGACGGAGCATTAAGAGGCGTTTAATACCATCTTGTTGGAGTGACACCATTCAACGAATGTATTCAATTGAGCATGCAAAAAGTGTGCATCTTCTTGTTCTTTGATCAGATGGTAGAGTTTGAAGTCACCCGCAAATGATAGTTTGAAACATTTCAGTAAGAAATGCAGATCATTAAGGTAGAGTAAAAATATATACGGTCCTAAGTGACTTCCTTGAGGTACTCCAGAACTCACAGCAAACGGTGATGTTGTACAGTTTCCTATTTTTAGCGACATCTCACGACCAGTAAGATATGAATGCATCCAATTCAGTAAAGAACCACCAAAGCCAAGTCTGTCAAGTTTAGCAATTGTTATTTGATGGTTTATTTTATCTAATGCCGCTGAAAAATCAGTGTAGATAGCGTCTACCTGTAGACGAGATTGCATGAATTGCATGATAAAAGATATGTAAGTTACTAGGTTAGTAGATGTTGACCGTTTAGGCATAAATCCGTGTTGATTTTCAGATATATAGTCATTGCACTTATGAGTTATGAAGTCGAGAACAATGATTTCAAATAACTTGGAAACAGCACATAGGGAGGCTATTCCATGGTAATTTTTAGTATCTGATTTGTTGCCTTTCTGAAAAACCGGGAAAATGTGAGATTTTTTCCAGAGGTCAGGAAATGTTCCCAACAGGAGGGACATGTTGAATAGCATTGTCAGTGGTGAGACGAGGCTATCCAAGCACTTTTTAGTACTATTGAAGGAATACCATCAGGTCCTGGGTTTGTAGAGCTTTTTAATTTAAAGCATGCCTTACTTATCATAGTAGGCAGTCCTGTTTCTTTTCGTTGTTCATTAACATGACACCAAAAGCTTTCTGGTTTTTTTTAAAATTGCTTTGAACTCGAAGAAGGTGGGTGTTGTATAATGATCTGTTCAGACGTTTATATCGATTATTAAGATACACATAATGAGACCTCAGATGTAGAGTTGGCCGCTTCGTGAGTTTTTCTCAAGACAGATCTCTTAGTATTCTTTAATTGCTTAAGGTGAAATGTAGCGGAATGCGAAAATCGCGTTTTTGATAAATTATTCAAAAACTAGACCGATTTTCGAAAAACCAAAAACACTTAAGTTTTCTAAATCAAATTTATCATAACTAAGTATTCTTAGAATTTTGAAATTTTGCTTTGCCGAGCCGTAATTGGTTTTTGAAATGTATAAACGGTCACTGTTCCGTCCCACGGGGATGATTTTTGAACTGAAAAGTGGTATTTGTAGCAGAATTTCACAAAGAATCTGAAAATGCAACTCAAAATTATAAAATTTTAACGAAAACAACCGAAAATTGAAAAAATTTTCATAAACTTTTCTGCATTTTTTTTTTATTGCTTGCGCGCTGCTGTTTCGTATTGAGGTGGTGTGAGAAATGCACGGTGGGCACGGTGGCATTATATCGTGAGCAAAAAATAGATATAAAATAATGACGCAAATTTATGCAGCATTGGGTTTTGTGTTGAAATAAAAACGACTTGAATACAATAAAATGAGTATTGTAAGAAATCGTTTATTTTCTAAGTAGCTGTCATTTATACAAACAATGTGATAAACATTGAGGGCCAGCTTCGAGCCAGTCAGCATGGAAAACTTATTGGAATTCATTGGTTTTTCAATTATTATGAATACAATGAATCAACGCTTGATTTTGCTTTCAAAATCGATTGAATAATAAGGAACTACGAAATAACTTTATATTCAATTTCGTGCCCCAAATATGTGCTTGAGAAAAGATTCACTAAATAATTTTAACTGGATGGTATGATGAACTATTAGTTATAATTGGAATGTATTCCAATAATGTAATCTATGAAATTATTAAACTATTGATGATTTCTGGCACCGGAGGCCAGAGGCTGTTTGGTCTTCGGTTCGTTATCGTTGAAACAGACATTTCTAGACTCATCATGCTATACAATTCCGAAAGTCGCTTCCGAAAAAAAGTTAATGGTGAATACTTTTACGTAAATTCTATCTCATCGGCGGGAAGGGCCTGGTAAACGACTGGCAAAGATATCGAGAATACTTGAATGTTCTCTTGTCTTCAACCGTTCTTTTGAAGGAGAATCGATGCTTGCTACTAAAATCAGGCATATACATGGTTAGCAAGTTAGTCAATACATATACATTTAACCTCATGTTAATCATTCATAATTACTCATGATATATAGCTCTAGTGTAAGAGTAATCACTAACAATGATGATTGAATCAGCATATATTCAAAGTGTGAAGAATTTTAAAATCCATTACGTCCCGTCTTTTTTACAAACCAATATAACGAGAGGTGAAATGTAGCGTCATAAAATGCGCGCAAAATTTTATCCGCTTCAGTTGAACGAACCGTCGCACAAAGCGTACCAAGAAAAACGGCCACATAGAAACAAGAACTTTTTTCAATGATTGAGCGCAGTGGGTTTACCTCTCGTTATATTGGCTTGTAAAAAAGACTGAACGTAATGGATTTTGAATCCTTCACACTTTGAATATATGCTAATACAATCGTTATTGTTAGTGATTACTCTTACACTAGAGCTATAAATCATGAGTAATTATGAATGACTAACATGAGGTTATATGTATATGTATTAACCAACTTGATAACCATGTATATGCCTGTTGTTTATCAATGTTTATCACATTGTTTATATCACGATAATACTTGGTTTGTATTTCATTCAGTAGCTCGTCAATGATGAAGTTATAGTTTTGCTATAAAAATTGCTACAATCTAAAATAATACCTGTTA
This sequence comes from Malaya genurostris, assembly GCF_030247185.1. NCBI lineage: Eukaryota > Metazoa > Arthropoda > Insecta > Diptera > Culicidae > Malaya > Malaya genurostris. The sequence goes on from NC_080571.1 coordinate 62,910,669, forward strand.
TACGATATCACACAGCCAAGTTTTATTGCTTCAGCAACATCAATGCATTGAACTCAACAGAATTGGACATTATTAGCATTATAAATGACAGTTACTTCGAAAATAAACAATTTCTTACAATACCCATTTTATTGTATTCAACTCGTTTTTATTTCAACACAAAACCCAATGCTGCATAAATTCGCGTCATAATTTTACATGTAATTTTTGCTCACGATATAATGCCACCGTGCCCACCGTGCATTTCTCACACCACCTCAATACGAAACAGCAGCGCGCAAGCAATAAAAAAAATGCGGAAAAGTTTATGTAAACTTTTTCAAATTTCGGTTGTTTTAGCTAAAATTTTATAATTTTGAGTTGCATTTTCAGATTCTTTGTGAAATTCTGCTACAAACACTACTTTTCAGTTCTAAAATCATCCCCGTGGAACGGAACAGTTACCGTTTATACATTTCAAAAACCAATTACGGCTCGGCAAAGCAAAATTTCAAAATTCTAAGCATACTTAGTTATGACAAATTTGATTTCGAAAACTTAAGTGTTTTTGGTTTTTCGAAAATCGGTCTAGTTTTTGAATAATTGATCAAAAACGCGATTTTCGCATTTCGCTACATTTCACCTTAAGGGTTGGATTAGACCAAGGAGGGTAAACTGGTTTATGGCATTTTCTTCTAGGTACGAACTGATCACTAGAATAAGAGCCTATATATGTCAATGATGCGGCCGCATAGTTTCCATCATTATTTGATAAAATAGTCTCCCAGTTCAATGAAAATAGGTACTGATTAATTGCGTTCAAGTTAGCTTTCTTGTAATCGTAACTTTAATAAAAGCGATGAATGAATGGTTTCATATGGATATGGGCACGGATATCCTATCTATCCATCGAAATAATTTAACAGTTCTGAACAGTTTTCTGAAAGCGAAAACAGTGCACCGTACATGTGTACTGCATTCGGTCCATCAAGTTACTGTTTTTATTACTCAAACCGCAAGCAACATATAAACTTATACATTAATTATTGAGAATTGATTTAGTTTCTGGTTGCTCGGACACTTAATCAGGAAGTTGTTCTATATCCTACTGCGGATCATCTAGAGCCGGGTAAAATGAAACTCCGGGCAATAGTGCCAATGGGATCTTAGTAGTTTTGCACTGCAGACTAAAACTCTTCGAAATGTCGTCGAAAGTCAAAACCTTCATTTACAAACTTAAGCAGGAATTCGTAAATCAAATCAGTCGAAAGCAATTTTCAAATCTGTTCTTAAAGGATACCGGAATTGTATATACTAATCTTTCAATCGGGTGAATAAATCCCAATAAAAAATCTTCTTTAATGTTCTATAATTTAATTGGCTATTTGCTTTATGCGAAACATGGCTTACTTCAAACATAGCTTTAAATTTTAATGACTTTAACATTATACGTCTCGATAGAGACTCTCCGTATGGTGGAGTGCTTTTGGGAATTAAGAAATGCTATTCCTTTTATAGATTAAACATCCCTTCAACTTCTAGTATAGAAGTTGTTGCTTGCCAAATAAACATTAAAGGCAAAGATATTTGCATAGCTTCGGTTTATATTCCTCCAAAAGCACAAGTTGGACAGCAACAGCTTAATGAAATGGTTGAAGCCCTTCCTGCACCACGATTGATTCTGGGGGATTTAAATTCGCACGGTATTATGTGGGGTTCTGTTTACAATGATAGCAGATCATCTTTGATACAAAACATTTGTGACAATTTTAGCATGACGGTACTAAATATGGGTAGCATGACACGGATCCCAAGACCTCCGGCACGCCCAAGTGCATTAGATCTATCTCTTTGCTCAACATCAATTCGACTAGATTGCACCTGGAAAATACTGCCTGATTTACACGGTAGCGATCATTTACCAATCATCATCTCAATTAGCAGTAGCAATTGCATTGCTACTTCCGCTAGTATTCCATATGATTTGACAAAAAATATCGACTGGATTAAATACCAAAGTAGTATCTCTAGTATTTTGAATTCAATGGAAGAGCTCCCTCCACTTGAAGAATATGACTTCCTCATTTGTTCGATTCTGGAGGCAGCAGAACAATCCCAAACTAAACGCTTTCCTGGGCCAACGACTAACAGAAGGCCTCCCAACCCCTGGTGGGACAAAGAGTGCTCAGAGGCTAAACTCGCAAAACAAAATGCTTGCAAGACGTTTCTAAAACGGGGAGGAAGAACTCCTCAGAATATTGAAAAACTTATGGTTTTAGAAACCAAGTACAAGAGCATACTTCGAGCCAAAAAATGTAGCTATTGGAGACATTTTGTCGAAGGTTTGTCAAGAGATACCTCAATGAGCACTCTTTGGAACACGGCCAGACGAATGAGGAATCGTAACGTGGGCAATGAGAGTGATGAATACTCGAACCGATGGATATTTGACTTTGCTAGGAAAGTTTGCCCAGATTCTGTTCCTACGCAGAGCATTATACGGGAATCTCCTCCAAATAATGGTTTTATTAATAACCCATTTTCAATGATGGAATTTTCTATAGCACTCTTGTCTTGTAACAATAACGCTCCAGGGTTGGACAGAATTAAATTCAACTTGGTGAAGAATCTGCCCAACCTCGCAAAAAGACGTTTGTTGAAATTGTTCAACAAGTTTCTTGAGCAAAATATTGTTCCACCTGACTGGAGACAAGTGAAAGTTATCGCCATTCAAAAACCGGGGAAACCAGCTTCCAATCACAACTCATATAGACCCATTGCGATGTTGTCCTGCATCAGAAAATTGTTCGAAAAAATTATTCTACGACGTCTCGACACTTGGGTCGAGACGAACGGTTTGTTGTCAGATACTCAGTTTGGCTTCCGTAGAAATAAAGGGACGAATGATTGCCTTGCATTACTTTCGTCTGACATCCAAATTGCCTTCGCTCAAAAGCAACAAATGGCATCTGTATTTTTAGACATTAAAGGAGCATTTGATTCAGTTTCCATTGATGTTCTTTCAGACAAGCTTCACCAAAATGGACTCCCAGCGGTTATAAATAATTATTTGCACAACCTTTTGTCAGAGAAACACATGCATTTTTCACATGGCGATTTGGCAACACTCAGAAATAGTTACATGGGTCTCCCGCAAGGCTCATGCCTCAGTCCGCTCCTCTATAATTTTTACGTAAATGACATTGACAGCTGTCTAGTAACCCCATGTACACTAAGACAATTGGCAGATGATGGCGTAGTTTCAGTTACTGGACCCAAAGCTATTGATCTGCATAAACCATTGCAAGATACCTTAGATAACTTGTCCGATTGGGCTGTTCATCTTGGTATCGAATTCTCTGCGGAGAAAACAGAGTTAGTCGTCTTTTCAAGAAAGCATGATCCCGCGCAGCTTCAGCTCCATATGATGGGAAGAATGATCCAACAGGTTTTAACTTTTAAATACCTCGGGGTGTGGTTCGATTCCAAATGCACGTGGGGAGGACACATTAGGTTTCTGATAACAAAATGCCAACAAAGAGTAAATTTTCTTCGAACAATAACAGGATCTTGGTGGGGTGCTCATCCGGAAGATCTAATAAAATTGTATCAGACAACGATACTTTCAGTGATGGAATATGGATGCGTTTGCTTTCGTTCCGCTGCAAACTCTCATATTATCAAATTAGAGCGAATTCAATATCGTTGTTTGCGAATTGCTTTAGGGTGCATGCATTCGACACATACAATGAGTCTTGAAGTTCTGGCGGGAGTTCTTCCATTAAAAGATCGATTTTGGGAGCTTTCATCACGCCTGCTAATAAGATGTGAGGTGCTGAATCCCATGGTAATTAATAATTTCGAACGACTAGTCCAGCTTCGATCTCAAACAAAATTCATGACAGTATATTTTAACCATATGTCAAAGGAAATCAACCCTTCAAGATATATTCCTATCCGTGTCAGCATCCTAAGTGCCCCTGACTCAACTTTATTTTTCGATACATCCATGCAGCGTGAAGTGCGTGGAATCCCGGATCATCTACGCTCGACGGAAATCCCAAAAATATTTTCAAGTAAGTTCAGGCATATTGACTCTGAGAAAATGTTTTACACGGACGGATCGCGAATTGAAGAAGCGACAGGGTTTGGTATGTTCAACAATAATGTTTCGGCCTCATTTAGGCTTCAAGAACCTGCATCTGTTTATATAGCAGAGCTAGCAGCAGTTCATTATAGTTTGAGTGTAATCGTCACATTAATTCCAAACCATTATTTCCTCTTCACAGATAGTCTGAGTGCAATTGAAGCCATTCGCTCAAACATGACTGGCAAGACTGAACCGTTTTTCCTGGGCAAAATAAAACAGTGCCTGAACGACATATTGAACAATAATTATCTAATCACTATAGTCTGGGTCCCGGCTCATTGCTCCATTCCTGGCAATGAAAGAGCCGATATTTTAGCCAAACGTGGTGCTATTGAGGGTGAAATTTATGAGAGACCAATTGCTTTCAACGAATTCTATAGCTCGTCTCGCCAAAGAACACTTGCCAGCTGGCAAGCTTCTTGGGATAAAGATGATCTGGGTCGGTGGATGCACTCAATTATTCCGAAAATATCGACAAAGGCATGGTTCAGGGGACTGGATGTGAGTAGAGATTTCATTCGTGTGATGTCCAGACTCATGTCCAATCACTACACGTTAGATGCACATCTCCTTCGAACTGAGCTCTCCGAGACTAATCATTGTGCTTGTGGCGAAGGTTATCGAGATATTGATCATGTCGTTTGGACATGCGTGGAGTATCGTGATGTCAGATCTCAACTAATAAATTCTTTGCGTACCCAAGGTAGACTATCCAATATCCCAGTTCGAGACATTCTTGCTTGTCGTGACCTTTCATACATGAAACTTATTTATCATTTCATAAAGAAAACTGGAGTTTCAATTTAATAAAGGCCCCTTTCAAGACTTAGTTCTGATCCCAGCTGCGTCCATGAGTTCAACCAATAGCTAAATTAGAATAAAAATAATGTAATGATACAAACAAACTCGAAACAGTTTATGAAATTATTAACAAAATGTCTGAAAATAACAGCTTATTTTATAATTTATAGAAGTTAATCGTTTGGTTCAAATAATATTTCCGAGTAGATTTCATAATTAATGACGAGTTACCTAAGATGATATTTAAGTAATAAGAGAATATGTTTTAATAAATGCAAAACGTTGTGACTATGTTAGAATTAAATTAGGATAAGAATATTATGTAAAAGTGATGCTACGGCGAAGAAAAACTTATGTAAACTGCCTTAAGAAATAAACGTATTTATGGAAAAAAAAAAAATAATTTAATTGTTTGAAAAAGTATGTTGAAACAAAATTTCTGGTCTCATATAATACTATTGCCATGAAAATGAACTGTCTGTGTTCTGGATCCATTGTTTCTACCACCCAAATTCCTAATGTTTCAACGGGTTGGAACGAAGTATATCATGTCACGCGCTGAAAACAATTGATTGCGATTGAAAACATAAAACATCTTTCGCAATATTTCAATCGAACCGTCCAGATTGAACTCCGACTGAAATGCTATGTTGAAAATTTTAGATAAATTAATGTTGTACGATAGGAAAAAAAAATTCCAGGCAAAGACGCCAAACAACTACCATTGTTCGACACTCGTCCCCTTCACTAACCCCTTTAATAGTGTGTCATCCAAAAGCTGCATTCTCTTTCAGCGAAAACCATTATTCTGATGAAATCACTCTGCGGATGCTGCCACCGGGTTTTCGTAACAAGGTAACTTTTTTTTTTGTCATCCACGCGAAACCAACTCTTTTTTTTTCGCTGTTATTTTCTAAATGGATCATATCGCTGTGTGTGTGCTGTGCGTTACATATAACATATATTGTGCCGGTGCCGATAGAAGCGAAATGAATCACGGGGTATTTTTGCAGACCGAATGAAGAGAGAGAGAGAGAGAGAAAGAGAGAGATAGAGAAAAAATACGACTCACAAAAGAATACTCAGACTGTCGATCCGGATAATTTTCTATTTTCGCAACGGAAGGCGACAGCTGCAAAGGAATGGAATGAAAATATATTCCTCCGGAATGTACACTTCCGTTTGTAGGTATTACAAATGATAAATAGTAGTTCTGAGCAAATTTAAATTTACAACAACAATCAGCAGACAGACACGATTTGTTAGCCGTTTTATCCCGAACGTAGTGAATTTCTGAATTGAGTTGTGAATGGGATGGCTTTCAGGCTGATGGGTGTGCCTACAATTTATCAGGCTGTAACCGGCAGTGTATCCTAAAGTAATGGCGTGAGTTCCAGCTTCGTTATCAGTCTCCGGTGCAGCTCAACCAAGTGCTTTGTTTACACATTTCCTTCCCTCCCATACTGTCACTGGATCCCCGAAGATAAGTACGTGCAGCTCCGAAGATACGGTGGCTCTGTTCTGATGCATGAAAATCCAAACTTCGGCTCCGGACCGAAGGGGGAAACAAATAAAATATTTTCTTAGCTGTACGTACTGCTTGTATCTACAATTTGTGAATCATCCTATGCTGTTTTGCTCCGATTTGAAGATATGATAGAAGTGCACTATTTAAAAGGCACGAATATTTTGACTTCAAGGTCACATCTTGACATTATCGGATTACCACCAGATATGAAAACCATGTATGATGGTTGTAACGACTGGAAGATACGTTTATATAAGTACTGACGGCTTTCTCAGTCCCAAATCATTAGGCAAGCGATTTAATTCATAAATTGGGAGGCATTTTACACACAATTAAAGCTACCACTAGCCGCCGAAAAAGAATCACAACAGAGAGCAAACTGATTGTGGATCATATTTCTCACTAAGCACACAAACAACTCCAGTTTTTCACTAAATTTCTACTGATCGTTGTGAAGCAAGCATATACCCAAAGAGTCTATGACTGTTATCGACTACCAAATACAAATATCCGCGAAGCAATTAAAGCCGTTTAAAATAGTTGAACTTTTTACTGTTGGCAATCAACGTACTCGACAAAAACGAATTGCCTAAAGTAAGCTTAAAATATGTTTGTAATTCTTGTATTTATATTTTTGACAATAATAAAAACACAACTTTATAGTTTTCCTTGAAAAAGGCCATCAGAACCGGCCGAAACGTCGGGCCATTTAAGAATTAAACTGTCAATACATATATGAAAATCTTTTTTTTGAAACTCGTGTTGGTAAGAACAAGATAGGGAACGAAAACTAAAGATCAATATTATAGTCGTATTCTGTCCAACTGAAATTCATTATTGGAATGGTTCTAATACTCAAGTAACTGTAGCAAGAAAATGTAGCAGTTCGGTATATTGTAAATGCAGTCAGAATCAGAGTTAGTCGATTGTAACTTGTTACCGGTTAATTGAAGACCATTTACCATGAGTTCAATTTTGTATGAGTTAGATTGTTGTTATTCTTCTAAATTTTGGGTTTTGGCATGCAGTCTTTCAATATGTTTGAAACAAGTTTTTACTTTCGCTCCAACGTTTCAACTATTTATTTTAGTCTTCCCCAGGGATTGTTGCAAACATGTATGTAATTTTATAAGCAGACACTAAATACATAAATGAAATAAGCCCATTTTGGGCAGGAAAATGTGAATCAAGATTTCCGATTGTGAATCAGAAAACTGAACACCGCGAATTAAAAAAATGGGTAGCAAAACTAAAATGGCGATTAGTTTTTAAATGGTAGGAACTATATATTACACAGATTAGCAGCAGGCCTTATCCATACGCGCTCTTTTTTTTTTTTATAAATACGTTTATTTCTTAAGGCAGTTTACATAAGTTTTTCTTCGCCGTAGCATCACTTTTACATAATATTCTTATCCTAATTTAATTCTAACATAGTCACAACGTTTTGAATTTATTAAAACATATTCTCTTATAGCTTAAATATCATCTTAGGTAACTCGTCATTAATTATGAAATCTACTCGGAAATATTATTTGAACCAAACGATTAACTTCTATAAATTATAAAATAAGCTGTTATTTTCAGACATTTTGTTGATAATTTCATAAACTGTTTCGAGTTTGTTTGTATCATTACATAATTTTTATTCCAATTTAGCTATTGGTTGAACTCATGGACGCAGCTGGGATCAGAACTAAGACTTAAAAGGGGCCTTTATTAAATTGAAACTCCAATTTTCTTTATGAAATGATAAATAAGTTTCATGTATGAAAGGTCACGACAAGCAAGAATGTCTCGAACTGGGATATTGGATAGTCTACCTTGGGTACGCAAAGAATTTATTAGTTGAGATCTGACATCACGATACTCCACGCATGTCCAAACGACATGATCAATATCCCGATAACCTTCGCCGCAAGCACAATGATTAGTCTCGGAGAGCCCAATTCGAAGGAGATGTGCATCTAACGTGTAGTGATTGGACATGAGTCTGGACATCACACGAATGAAATCCCTACTCACATCCAGTCCCCTGAACCATGCCTTTGTCGATATTTTCGGAATAATTGAGTGCATCCACCGACCCAGATCATCTCTATCCCAAGATGCTTGCCAGCTGGCAAGTGTTCTTTGGCGAGACGAGCTATAGAATTCGTTGAAAGCAATCGGTCGCTCATAAATTTCACCCTCAATAGCACCACGTTTGGCTAAAATATCGGCTCTTTCATTGCCAGGAATGGAGCAATGAGCCGGGAGCCAGACTATAGTGATTAGATAATTATTGTTCAATATGTCGTTCAGGCACTGTTTTATTTTGCCCAGGAAAAACGGTTCATTTTTGCCAGCAGCGTTTGAGCGAATGGCTTCAATTGCACTCAGACTATCTGTGAAGAGGAAATAATGGTTTGGAGATAATGTGACGATTACACTCAAACTATAATGAACTGCTGCTAGCTCTGCTATATAAATGCAGGTTCTTGAAGCCTAAATGAGGCCGAAACATTATTGTTGAACATACCAAACCCTGTCGCTTCTTCAATTCGCGATCCGTCCGTGTAAAACATTTTCTCAGAGTCAATATGCCTGAACTTACTTGAAAATATTTTTGGGATTTCCGTCGAGCGTAGATGATCCGGGATTCCACGCACTTCACGCTGCATGGATGTATCAAAAAATAAAGTTGAGTCAGGGGCACTTAGGATGCTGACACGGATAGGAATATATCTTGAAGGGTTGATTTCCTGTGACATATGGTTAAAATATACTGTCATAAATTTTGTTTGAGATCGAAGCTCGACTAGTCGTTCGAAATTATTAATTACCATGGGATTCAGCACCTCACATCTTATTAGCAGGCGTGATGAAAGCTCCCAAAATCGATCTTTTAATGGAAGAATTCCCGCCAGAACTTCAAGACTCATTGTATGTGTCGAGTGCATGCAGCCTAAGGCAATTCGCAAACAACGGTACTGAATTCGCTCAAGTTTGATAAAATGAGAGTTTGCAGCGGAACGAAAACAAACGCATCCATATTCTATCACTGAAAGTATCGTTGTTTGATACAATTTTATTAGATCTTGCGGACGAGAACCCCACCAAGATCCTATTATTGTTCGAAGAAAATTTACTCTTTGTTGGCATTTCGTTATCAGATACCTAATGTGTCCTCCCCACTTGCATTTGGAATCGAACCACACCCCGAGGTATTTAAAAGTTAAAACCTGTTGGATCATTCTTCCCATCATATGGAGCTGAAGCTGCGCGGGATCATGCTTTCTTGAAAAGACGACTAACTCTGTTTTCTCCGCAGAGAATTCGATACCAAGATGAACAGCCCAATCGGACAAGTTATCTAAGGTATCTTGCAATGGTTTATGCAGATCAATAGCTTTGGGTCCAGTAACTGAAACCACGCCATCATCTGCCAATTGTCTTAGTGTACATGGGGTTACTAGACAGCTGTCAATGTCATTTACGTAAAAATTATAGAGGAGCGGACTGAGGCATGAGCCTTGCGGGAGACCCATGTAACTATTTCTGAGTGTTGCCAAATCGCCATGTGAAAAATGCATGTGTTTCTCTGACAAAAGGTTGTGCAAATAATTATTTATAACCGCTGGGAGTCCATTTTGGTGAAGCTTGTCTGAAAGAACATCAATGGAAACTGAATCAAATGCTCCTTTAATGTCTAAAAATACAGATGCCATTTGTTGCTTTTGAGCGAAGGCAATTTGGATGTCAGACGACGCGCTCTTTTTATTGCGCTCGTTATCTTGCGCAGGCGAAGAGCATTAGCCTCTCTCGAAAACTCGTTCGCGCATTTAAGTACCGCGGCAGAAATGATTGTACAATGCTTCGTTCGTTCTCAGCGCATTTAGCCAAGAACGGAGTTCGAGTGCTCCATTCGCATGAGTACCTGTGCTGATCAACTCTCCAACAAGTCCCCGATCACAATGTAATATTCATACAATTTTTAATAATATTAAACCCTACAGGTTTTGGCAGTTGTGTTTTTTGAGACTTGTTCAATTACTTTCCTTGGCGTACGGCACAATTGTTAATAATTAGGTTTTCAAAAGCGGGGGAAAATATCTGTAACTATTCAACCATTCTACAGTTACTTCTTGAAAATCCTGATGCGATCTTGTTCAATATCACCTTATAATTTATATAAAGTTATTTGCGTGGTACATAAAAAACCATTCAAATATGATCTAGAATTAAATACAGTAATCATCGTGAAAATTAGTGACAACAGTAATCCTACAGTAATTTTTAACTAAGCATAACGCGTGTCAATGAGACGTGGAAAATTGCCAATTTTGCATCTTTGGGAAGTTCAGTGATAGGTGATAAGGAAAATTAAAGGAGTTTGTACATCAATCACGTTTGTCAATTTATATGCATGAGGGTGCTCAAATTAGGGAAAATTGTCAATTTGTAACTTTCAGGAATGCTCGTTTAGCAGTCTTCATCACCAGAGGTGGGAAAAATACAGGTTTCGTTACGGCACGGCTTACCAAGTTTCAACACATGCTCTCCTTTGATACAAACCGTGTTCGATTTCGCAAACTGTTGTTTAATTGCAGTAAAACGAATACCAGATGAAAGGAAATTAATGCTAGATGAAGATTTTATGAATATAACCAGATTGGATCGTAATCCAATTTATAATGTTAATTTTCCAGTTTTCGCTGCGCAATATCAATACGCAATGCAAAATTAGTAAAAAAATATACCACACCAAATAGTGATTATAGTGACAACAGATTTTGTTTTACTTCCACCTGGTTAATGCTGATGATGATGTTTATGCACTACCTGGATTCAAGGTTGCTGATCCTATCAATGAAACATTACTCGTGAACTATTCTTTTCACCGGCGATGCTCTACCCGTGCAGCGAGCAGTTTGTATATATTCCGTGTCTGCTTCATTCATTCTTTCCTTCCACTCAGAGAATTGAACCGCTTGGCAAAGCAAGCAGGCATCATATATGCACTCTGTTCGCTCGCAGTGAGTTCCTGTATAAAGCTTATAAGAAAGATGTCGAATCTTTTTGAATTGTCTTCACTGCACATTTCTTCGGTGTTTGCTATACTTCAATCGTGATTTGTAGCGTTAGGGACAACTTTGATACCTGCCAGAATATGTTATTGATTAATCATCAAACTGTAAAGGGTTATTAATGGAGCGTTTTTGTGTGTCGTAAATATGTAACTTTCACTCCTATTCCGTAGTTCTATAATAAATTCATTTTGTGTTTCGATCGAGTTCGACTTTTCCAAACAAATTATACCTCATTCGAAATGCCAAATTGGTATTTTTCATTCGATCGAATGTAGGGTTGTTTATTATGCCTGAGAAGTAATAGTCCCAAGTTTTTGTCAATTATTATTGTTTCTCATGATCGTGAAACTATTTATATACCGATTACAAAGATCGTTTCCTTAATAATTATAAACATATGTGATGATTGCTTTTAATTTCATGTTAATCATTCATAATAAACTAATAGTATTTGTATTGACTTCGAGACAAGTTGTGTCGAACCAAGTCAACTACCAAAAAAGTTGAGACCAACCACACTATCAGTTCGTACAAATACTAGAAGAACCATAAACACCAAATAATTCCGTCACATTCAATATACAGGGCGTTAGAGCTACAATATAATAGAAACTAAAACCGAAATAGAACTTCTATAATTTTGTATAAGGCACTAATTTGGAGGCCAACATAAGATTTTACTGAAGAATGATATTTCTATTATTATCAAAAACAAACAAACTCTCTACAGTTACTTGTTGGAAACTGTGCCATGGATAATCGTGCAATGAAGACCTTCCGCAGTTTCCAATAACGAAATAAATATCTAAAAATCAAGTATCATACAATCAAACACAACAAAATTATCTGTCTCGTGACATTAGTGACGTTAAATAAAGTGGAATTAAATGCATATTTTTTTCTTGATCCTATATTCTCCTACTATCTCCTGATTATGTGATAACAGAATTATATTTCATTTGGACTCTTTGTATGTGATCCTTGAAGTATTCACGTAAAAATTTTGTTGCTCAACATAGTTTTAAGGTAAATAATGCAATGAGTAGTTTCAAAACTGAATGTGTGATATGAGTAACAAAAATTCTAAATCGCACTATCTGACAAATCGATAAACCACGCGGATTGTGCTATTTTTCAAATTGAAAACGTTTCCTCTGTAATATGAATATTGTAAAATGATATGAAATTGAATTTACAATTTCTTTTAGCGGAGGTTCTTTTTTAAAAAAAAGCTAAACCGATCACTTCGGGAGTCAATTGTAGAACATTTTATTTTCAATACATTTTTGACAGCAATATCAGATTGTAATCTTAATTTGATTTCAGCTCATCAATTTCTCAACTGATATCACAATACGTTATTATTTTACTGTTTGCTTTTGGAAAAAATACTTACGAGGCAATAATTTTGTGAAACTCCAAAAATGATAATATTAAATGCAAAAATTTATTGAATGCATAAAAATAGGACTAAGTTAATAAGGCGATACAAAAATGCAGAAGTGAATTTCAATGGAACATCTATTCCTCCAATTTTATGTTGCGTTTTACAAAATGCTTCGACATTCTGTGGCAGTTGGCCGGAACCACAACCGTGATTCTCAATTAAAAAGTCTTAATTTCCTGATCGTAGTACAGTTATTCTAATCGATAATTTGCGTAGATGTATGGTAAAAGATGCTGAATGAGTATTTAGTTAGTAATGAATATTTCTTTGTTAGCCATTCTTCTTAATTGCTTTGATTTTTGCAGAGCAAGCAGTTACATGGCGTCTCAGTAGGTTCAAACGTTGTGGAAAACCCTGCACTCCTATTACTTCTATAAATCAAATCTATGCGAAGAAGCGTTAAATTGTGTTTAATATAATAAAAACATGAGAAAATAAATCATCCCTGGAATTAAAAGATTAGACTTGCCTCTATAATCAATATTTAGAATATATTTTTGTCACTCTATTTGCATTGCATATTGATATTGCGTATTGGACTTGATCATTCATAATCATATGTGATTTTAAAAAATATCACTGTAGATATTTCAGTCCATTTTCAAAATCATAAATAAAATAAATATCAAACCAACCCGAAAGAGAATATAAACTGCAAAATTTTCATTTTACAAAAGTGATTGTCCTCAGGTGATTCAACTCCAGCTTTTTTAAAATCTATCTGCCATTACTTGCCGCAAAATTTCAACAGCACGGAGTACGAACGTGAGAATAGTATTCGGTGAAATCTGAATAAACTGTTTCATTAGTTTTATTGCAGTAGGAAGTACATTATATGTACATTAGTATACGATTTTAAACGACGTTTTGAAGCGGACTATCAGTTTTATTTATCAGTTTAATTTTTATCCAACCCAATCGTTTCGCCATCTTCCAATGATAAGTAATGATATTACGTTTAAAGTTTTCTAAACTAATTTGTGATGTTCAACGCACACTTTTTATCAGGGCAATATCTACGAGACAATTAAACTAAGCAAAAAAAAAATTGCTTCCATCGCATCGCTAATTTTTGTCTTCAATTTTTGTCGTACACTTGCATTCATGATTGCTGGCATTTTGACTCGCAGTGAGTTAAAAATTGACTCAATGTAAGCGCTATTCGTGCCTGATGATACCTGCTCTTGAAATGGTAGAGAATGGCTCACGGCGGAATAGCAACCAGCATGAAAAAGCAAGATCTCTTCTCTCTTGCGAGTCGCTCAGGCAGTCACATATTAAGCATAGCTTTTGCCTCGTCCGGCATTACATGCTTTGCTGTCTCCGTTCTTGAATCGTTCGCAGGCGGTGAGCGTTAATGAGTTGCGTGAGGCGAATTTCAGCAACCCTGGGAAACCCAATGAAATGCTATTTGACATGAATTTGATTCAAAGAAGTAACTGGAGCGCAGTATTTGACGCAGCGTTTCAATGGTGCGTTTGAATTGGAGTTGTCAAATCTTGCACTCCTGTTACTTCTGTGTAATATGATATTCTAGCTTAATAGGATAATATTAATCAAATCCATTAGTATGCTTTGTGATTTAACATGTTTTGCCTTTCTCAAATAGAAAGGTTATGAAATCACTTGAAAAACCGATTAGTAAAAATTGGTCTCTCTCTTTCTCTGTGTGTGTGTGTGTGTGTAACAATGTGTCAAATGTGTGTGTGTGTGTGACACAATGTGTCAAATAATCTCACTAGGTCTTCTCGAAGATGGCTGAACCGATTTTGACAAACTTATATTCAAATGAAAGGTCTCGTGGTCCCATACGGAATTCCTGAATTTCATCCGGATCCGACTTCCGGTTCCGGAATTATAGGGTAAAGTGTGTTCAATATTGAACACCGTCACTTAAACCGGCGAAACAAAAAACGTAAAAATATTTCTAAACTGGTCTCAATACTACACAAATCGATAGTCATTATCAGTAGGCAACTAAACAAACCGATTCCAGCTTTCCTGGTACCGGTATCCGGTTCCGGAAGTACCGGAAATAGTGGTCATATATACCAAAATGGATCTCACTCACTTTTCTCAGCGATGGTTTGACCGATTTCCACAAACTTAGATTCAAATGAAAGGTCTTCCGATATCATACGGAATTCCTGAATTTCATCCGGATCCGACTTCCGCTTCTGGAGTTATAGGGTAAAGTGTGTTCAATGTTGTACACCGTCACTTAAGCCGGCGAAATAAAAACCGTAAAAAAATTTCTACACTGGGCCCATAACCGTTATTCTCAATCTTAGGGTCAATTTAAAGGTCTTATGGTCCTACCAAAAATTACGGCATATTTTCGAATGCAACAAACATTTAAATCGTAATTTAGAGTGAGTACTAGTAGAGTTTGTATGTCATGTTAGTTGGTGGCCGTACGAACCGACTTTGATTATACCGGTTTTCGGGTTCCGGTGCCGAAAGTGCATATAATAGTGTACCACTTCGTTTTCTTAAGGATGACCTACGCAATCAAATCACTGTTTTATTCTGTATGTTATGCAAAAACAATCTCTTGGTTTCTTTCAAAAATCGAAGAGAAAATTTTTGAATAGAATACCATAATATTATATACATGAGAAAGGCATCATTACATCACTAGGTGGATTAAAACTGGTTTTTCGAACTGTGTTGGTTTGCTGACTTCAAACGTGATCGTAGAGACACCGATGTTGCAGAACGCAGTGGACGTTCAAATGTAGCGGTACCACCAGAAAACATAAAAAAAACCTCAAAACCGTTTTGAATGATCGAAAAGTGAGTTAGCTGACATCGTAAAGATATCAAAAGAATGTGTTGGCTTTATATTGCATGAGCATTTAACTATGAGCAAGCTCTGTTCAAAGTGAGTGCGGTGTTTGCTCACTTTTGATCAAAAACGAGAACGTGTTGAAGATTCTGAATAGTGTTTGACCTTGTTAAAACGTAACAAACCGGAGTTTTCGCGTCGATATATGACAATGGATGAAATATGGATTCATCACTTCACTCCGGAATCAAAACGATCGTCATCTGAGTGGAAGGCAAATGGTGAACCTCGTCCAAAGCGTTCCGAAATCACAACAATCGTCTGGAAAGGTTATGGCCTCCACATTTTGGGATGTGCGTGATGTCATATTTGGCGACTATCTTGAGAAAGGAAATACCATTAACAGTGTGTTATTGGGGCGATTGAAGGCTGAAATTGCACAGAAACGACCGCATATGGCAATAATAAAAATTCTGTTCGATCAAGACAACGCACCGTGACACAAATCAATCAAAACAATGACAAAACTACGTGAATTGAACATCGAATCGCTCCAACATCCACAGTATTCGCCAGATTGGCTCCCAGCGACTACTGGCTGTTCGCAGACCTGGGCAAACGGCTCGCCGCACAGTGGTTCGAATCAATAAAAACGTGAACATAAATCAGTAGCTGCCAAACCGTTCTTTTAATGCATATAGTTGCTTTGAAGAAATTTTTTACAAATATATACCGCGTAATTTGATCCTATCATTAATTGTTCATGGCCTAGTTTGACAAAAAATGTAACCATAACTTTTTTTTCTGAAGAGATAGAAATTTTTTTTCTTCCACTAAGTTTTAGAACTATTAAAAATAATTTACTTTGTCAAATATACAAGGCGTTTTTATGGCAACCCCCTTAAAATCAGTTTTTTATACATAAATTGTTTCGAGTTATTTTGTTATGCATACTTTGTTTGGAATAATTGTAGAATTTATAAAATCGCATATTTTTGTTGAAGATAGTGCAGGTTGTTTTATGGAATCGCTTATTTGAAACCTAAGAAAAAACCGTACATTCATGCCTTGGACGAATTTTTGAATCTTTGTTATATTTTACAGGCTGTTGAAAAAAGGCTTTGTGTGAAATACCCCACGGATTATTACTATACATGCTATGCACGTATGCAAATATATGGAAGATATTTCTATCCTATTTCCGACTACCAGTCTGGACGCGCGTAAACACGCATAAACAAGTTCATGCTTGCACGCGCAACTTAAGCAAATTGCTGCGATTTTTATTTTGTTACTTTTTACAATTGACAATATTAGAATAAATCTAGATGCAATTTTAGGCCTTCTCAAATTTAATTTTAATTATTGAAAATCCGAAAAATTATCCAAACTTCAACACATATTTAAAAAATGGAAAAATGTTTTCTAGACAAAATATGATAAAGTATTGTTGAAGTACAAACCTTTACGAAGAGATTTCATGTTTGAACGTGTAAATAAATTGAGTTATCGCGAAGCAACACGATTTTTAGGACGAGATGTTGATAGGGCGACGCTCACTGCAAAAGTGAGTTACAGAAATAGCAGACGCGTAACGCCCTCTGTTTCTTAACCATTCATGGTTTCAGCATGGCCATAGTGAAAATGAGTCACACGAATATTACTCAAGATATTCTCATTGGAAAATAAATTGGATAAGGTACATGTTCTCCTATAAGTATTATAAAAGTTAGCTGCATTAAGTTGCATATTTCGCTTCGGCACAAGGTTTTCTAGGTAAAAAAAGGTAAAATTATGCAAAAATTTTCCAGAAAAGAATAAACTTATACATTATTTTCTACAAAATTATGAAATTCTATATTTTCTACAATTATTCCAAACGAAGTATGCATAAATAAATAACACGAAACAAGTTATGACTAGAAAACTAGTTTTAAGGGGGTTGCCATAATTCAGTAATTAAGGTGAAATGTAGCGTCATAAAATGCGCGCAAAATTTTATCAGCTTCAGTTGAACGAACCGTAGCACAAAGCATACCACGAAAAACGGACACATGGAAACAAGAACTTTTTACAATGATTGAGCGCAGTGGGCTTAGCTCTCGTTATATTGGCTTGTAAAAAAGACTGGACGTAATGGATTTTTGAATTCTTCACACTTTGAATATATCCTAATTCAATCGTTATTGTTAGTGATTATTCTTACACTAGAGCTATAAATCATGAGTAATTATGAGTGACTAACATGAGGTTATATGTATATGTATTGACCAACTGAATTGCTGAATGCGAAATGATGAACTGTCTGTTTCCTTTTGTGCGTCTTGTTTCAAGAATAAAAATCCATCTACTACAGGGCCGCTTTCACGTTTCAATGGGTCCGGGCTCAAGCAATATTTGTGTGAGAACCCCCGAGAACAAGTGATGAGAGCAAAAAAGGTCCCTGTAGGTCATTTAATTTATTTTTTTGGTCGATTGACTCGGGGCCTGTGTAAAAGCGGCCCTGATCTACTAACACTTGCACTCAAAGCATCGTTTGTGCAACCGGTATGATGAAATATTCACATACACAGCCGAAGAAATTTCAAACCAAGCCAAAGAGGCCAACTCATGTGTGTGCAATCATAAAAAGCGGCACATTTTCTCGGACATCACTAGCTTGGGTTGTGAGAACTTAGATTGAAATGAACAAACTTTATAGTACCATAAACTACAATTAACTTTTTTCCGGAAGCGACTTTCGGAATTATATAGTCTAGAAATGTCTGTTTCAACGATAACGAACCGAAGACCAAACAGCCTCTGGCCTCCGGTGCCAGAAATCATCAAATAATAATTTCATAGATTACATTTTTAATACATTCCAATTATAACTAATAGTTCATCATACCATGCAGTTAAAATTATTTAGTGAATCTTTTCTCAAGCACATATTTGGGGATCGAAATTGAATATAAAATTATTTCGTAGTTCTTTATTATTCAATCGATTTTGAAAGCAAAATCAAGCGTTGATTCATTGTATTCATAATAATTGAAAAACAAATGAATTCCAATAAGTTTTCCATGCTGACTGGCTCGAAGCTTACCCTCAATGTTTATCACTTTGTTTGTATATCATGTTAATGAACGATAATACTTTTTTTTTATTCAATAATATATATTAAGGCGAACGATAATACTTGGCTTGTATTCATTTCATTCAGTAGCTTGCTACAATCTAAAATAATACCTGTTATACGATATCACACAGCCAGGCTTTATTGCTTCAGAAACATCAATGCATTGAACTCAACAGAATTGGACATTATTAGCATTATTAGCATTATTATTTAGAAAATAAACAATTTCTTACAATACCCATTTTATTGTATTCAACTCGTTTCTATTTTAACACAAAACCCAATGCTGCATAAATTCGCGTCATAATTTTATATGTATTTTTGCTCACGATATAATGCCACTTTGCCAGGAAAGAACAAACCTATGCACTATTTTCAACAAAAATATGCGATTTTATAAATTCTACAATTATTCCAAACAAAGTATGCATAACAAAATAACTCGAAACAATTTATGTATAAAAAACTGATTTTAAGGGGGTTGCCATAAAAACGCCTTGTATATCCGAAACGGTGCGACCTAGACTTTTGGTATATTTGACAAAGTAAATTATTTTTAATAGTTCTAAAACTTAGTGGAAGAAAAAAAATTTCTATCTCTTCAGAAAAAAAAGTTATGGTTACATTTTTTGTCAAAGTAGGCCATGAACAATTAATGATAGGATCAAATTACGCGGTATATATTTGTAAATAATTTCTCCAAAGCAACTATATGCATTAAAAGAACGGTTTGGCAGCTATTGATTTATGTCCACGTTTTTATTGATTCGAACCACTGTGCGCCGGTAAGAATTTTTGCACGAATGAAGAGGTTATCGTTGAAACTGAAGCCTATTTTGGGGCAAAAGATAAGTCGTTCTTCAAAAGGGGTAATGAAATGTTAGTGCGACAATGGAGTGATTGCGTTGTTCTTGATGGAGATTACGTTGATGAATAAAGTTAATTTTGAACCCAAAAAAAAAACGTGCCCTCTTTGTTAGGTCCGGAACTTTTAAGCCCATGTCTTATTCTCGTCGAAATTAGGGCTAAACCAGTCGCATAATTTTTGACTTGAAATATTTAACGGATTCTTGAATCATATTTAAACATTAATATTTATGCTCCTACTCTATTGTATATCACTTAATAAAACTAGATTTACAATCAATTTAAGCAAATAGTTCATAATATGTAGCGAATCAATCAAATAGAGTTCAATAAAGTCTTAGAAGTCTGTTAGCAGGGCGTCCAAATTCGAGACCTAAGGTTGTGTTCGATTTCGGGTGAAACTTTATAGTCCGGCTTATACTGTGCGATATTTTGGATTTTGGATTGGTCATTCATCGCGACGTGATCCGAAAGTTTCCAAAATGTGTTCGGTTGAGCCCCGCTCTTCCCTATTGCATTTTCAGGGAGAATACATTAATGAATAAAATCAGAAAATGGGAAAAGGGTTGGTTTCCTTTGTCTGACCGAGCTCGTATTCAGTTTACTTATCACCTAACCTAGTAAATCTTAACAGTTTGATTTTAGAACTATTTTCTCCGGAACACTAACCACTTAAAACCATGTGAATACTTTTCCTTTCTGTACATTGACTTTTCACCATGCGGATAAACGTATAAACAAATTTTTGCATCGGTTTTTGTTTTAAACTCATGCGTCGAAACTAAAACCGGCATCCCAGACCGTCGCCGCCGCGCTGCAAACCAATAAAACCACTCACTGCTATAAATTAAATTTTTTACCTCGTCACAAACTTTCAGCAAACTTAATCAACTGAAAGTGTTTTCAAATTTCTCCCACGCCTTTCGCCATCCAATGGGGGCTCTCGTTCACATGCGTATCCCGGCATCCTGCGGTATCTTCCCCGAAAAAGCGCTCTTTCCGTTTAGCAGCCATTCGCTCACTATTATTCTGTCCGGGACATTTCTCGTCAACGACCGCAAATTTGTTCTTTCAGCTGTAATAGATAAACTTTAACCCTACACTTCGGGAGGCACAACAGCACCGGTAGCGGCAGGCACCTGACCTGCTGCCCCCTATGCACGGAACGGAGTGCACCACCACTAAAGCGAAACATCGTCCGTCGGTAGGCCCCCCTACCCCCCTCTCCGCTTCACCGGTAGCAGACTGTCGACGGTTGCGGCAAGCTGGGTTGGGTTTTTTTTCTCCTACACTCGATTCCAAAACTGGGTTCTTCACTGGGAACAAAGTGTCATCCAGTGTGAAAAGTGCCGGTCGCCGCATTTTCCGAAAGGTGTACTCGCATAAGTATGTACACTAAAACCGGTCGGTTGGTAGTTCGTTTTTAGTATCACTTTCTCTTTAATCTTTGTTGCTGTGCTAGTTTTAAGGCGGTTGGTATTCCCAAGTGTGTGAGTGCATGTGTGGTGGTGAAATTCTTTCGAAAGTTTCCTCTTCAAAGTCCTTCACCACCGCCGTCACAGCAATTTTCGAGCAACAAGCGCCATAACTTGAGTAAATGACGACCCAAATGGGTACTTGAGGGGAGCTAAACGAAGGAAAAGAAGAAAAAAAAAGCGCAGCCCAAAACGAGCGGTCTCTCGTCGCAGCGAACAAAGCTGAAACTAATCCTACCCGTCCGAAGTTTTCTCCCAGTTGCATTGTGGCAAATTTCAGCTAGACACCAGTGCCGACTGGAACCCGTACGACCGGCAATATTGACATTAAGTGAATTTATTGATCAACACATTGATGATGGTGCGATTTGAAACGTACTGAATTGATGAAATCAGTTTTTTTTGGTGAATGGACCTGAACAGAGCAAATATTCGTTAAATTGAAATCACATTCTGATGTTAAAACTGATCGTTTGATATGAAGCGTACACTTTGTGATGTAACGAATATAAAATGTTTCCGAATTTGCTTTGTGATCAACTGAAAAAAAATGATACCCGAACAGATATGAAATTGGTTTCAATCGAGCACATATGAGTTGTAACATGAAAACTGTTGAAGTAGTTTTACTCGGGAAGATGAAAATGGACATAGTAGCAAAATCAACTTTTTGATTTATTGTATCAAGCGTAAAGGCGCTAGTGAAGTACAGTGCTTCTCGACAAGGGAATGAAACACACTAGAAATAAACTTTCTTAGATTTCCACCGAAAGATAGCTGTTGCTGTCCGAGTATGGGTAATGTTACATTTTGAAAAAGAATGTAGTGAACTTTAAGTTCAGAACTTATTTATCTATGACATGGAGAGCGCCTTAGTGCTCCTAGCTTTATTGAAGGAATCAGCTCTTAGTCGTCTAGTTGTCAGTTGTTCATTGGGTGGTTTTTCGATGAGTGTTTAAACTCATGCTTCTTGGCAACTTGTTCCGCTGACATGAAGGAAACACCAAATTAATTCATGAGCTGCTGTCAATTACTTGGGTAAGTCGAACCAGTTCGTAAACAAGTGAGTGAATCGCCATAAAAAAGGATGATATTGTGGATAATTTGTCTAATTGCGGAAGTACAAGTACAGGTTGGCGGTTCAATTCATACGGCGCTGGTCTTACAAGTCAGTTGTCATATGTTCGAGCCCCGACCTAGAAGGATTAATAGTGTCAGTACACGGAACCACCCGCGATCCCATTTCAACCAGAAAAATAGTTGATTTTCTGAATTCGATTGGTTAAAATTTGGTACAACTAATCGATTGTTGTTTTAACTAAACTGTCATTTTTGTTTTTCGATTAGCAGAAACGATGGTTGAAACAACTAATTTAACTGTTTAAAAAAAAATGCTGTCAATTAGTGAGGACACATACCTTTCAATTTCAACAAATATTTTAGTTGAAATAACTGGTGTTGTTATTGAAACAAAATTCTGTTAGTTGAAAAATAAATCGGTTTTATTTGTTTTAGACATTGCAAATAGTTGAATCAATTCGAACAATGTTATTGATTTGCGAAAATTTTAGTCAATTTATATGAGCTTGGATGCATCAACCGCTGGGAATTGGAATTTTGCGACGGCAATTCAAACGCGCCATTCAATTGCAGCGCGTGCTGTGTGTTTGAAACCCTTCGCTCCTGTTACTTTTATAAATTAAATTCATGTCAAAAAGCGTTTTATTGCTAATGCATGAACATCATCATCGGTATCAAACAGCTGAAAGTAAAACAGCCTGCTGGAAGTAAATCAATGATCGAATTTGAAGCATAAAATTTTTGCGGATACCTGAAAGATTACGAGATGATCATTCATTAACATTTTCTAATTTGTCACCAAATCTTTTTCATCTTAAACAAGGTTAACTTTATCACAACACCGCTGTTAGATAAACACTTGTTAACATAAATTTCTCAAATCGAATGAACACAATTTCACCAAACGCTTTAACCATCGATGTTGTTTTCATTGACATTTTGGAGCGACGCGAACAGATTTCAACTAAAAAAGTTGTTGATTTTGCATTGCAATTATGGTTTTGCTTTCAACTGTCTCCGGCATTTGACAGCATTCAAAACAACATATTTTTCAACTACTTGAATATATGCAAATCAAAAACCATATTGGTTGAATCAAAAATAAATTAGTTAAATCAACTATCGCAAAAATCAAAAACTGCGATATCGCAATTTTATGATCAAAGGGTTCTCCGTGTAGGGTCGTAGTACTAGCCATGCAAAGATTCTGTATACTAAGAATCGGCTGCAAAGTCTGTTGAAACAGAAAGGCCAAATTCCACAAATGGAATGTAATGCCAAGACTTTGCTTGATTCTCGTCGTGTTTTCGAAGGACCCAAATTTGAAGATACATTTGAAGAGCAACTCCAAAAATGTTGAGCTGGTCTTTAGACTTTACATACTCTCGTCTGGATGTTTGTTTGTACACGTCTTCAGTATGACAAATCATCAATATCCTAGGTTAGAGATACCAATTGAATCCAGGACTGAGTTTAAAAAAGGGTGAGTGTATTTTTACAAGCACTTTCTTCAGATCTTCGTAACTTTGTTTGGCCATCACCTAACATAATTTCTATGCTTGAAGATTTTACTAACCACCACTTTATCAACCACATTTCAATCCCAGAACCATAAGTTGCATGTGAATCAAATACCAAAATTTTCTAAAGGATTCTGAGTTCATTCATTTGAATCGAAGTGCACATTTTTTCATATAAGGTAATGGCTCCCCATTTCATCTCATTTTAGGCATGTTACCTTAAAAACATGATTTAGTTACTAAAATCACTATATTTATTTAATATTTCTGCTTAATTCGCCTGGCTCCACATTGGAAATTGATTCACATTTGTTGGAAATCAAACCAGTATTCAAAAACCCGTAAAAAACACTTCATATATGTTCGCTACTCTGCTCCTAATTTCATCTCAATGGATTTTCGTTCACCCTATCGTTTGTCCTTTATTCATCCTATTGATAAGCAATAGCGACAGCAACCAAAACAAAATATTGCACTATTACACTCTCAGGTTCAAAATGTCAGTATTCTTCTCAAAAAGGGCCTAGTGCCAACTATGAGACAACAAACGATACTTTTGAAATCAGTTTTTTATCATTTCGACGTTTAAAAATTTTTTGATCGTTTTCGTTTCCTTTCGTTGAACAATTAAAATTTTACTGCAAATCTGGTAAATTTGAAAAAGAAACCAAAATGGTATTGTTGATATTTGTATATTAGTTCTTCTAAAAACAAAATGCAGAGCCTGAGATGCCATTTATACAGATTTAACTGTATTTTTTTAATACAGATTTGTGCAATTCATAAAAAGTAAGAAGTAAAAAACTAAACTTTTCACTCTGAGTAACTAAGGAGTGTATCGAAAAGTAGTTAACAACATTGATTATTGAATAAAAAAGCGAAAAAAAAACATATTTTGACATCGGATTTGGTTATATTGTAGAAAAATTACATTCTTATGCATTTCACTGTTTATATTGAAGAAAATACTAGTTTCTGTGAAACGCTCGCACTTTGGGCTTGACATTCTTCATTAAATTCTACCCAGTTACTTTTGTGACTTTCCTGGTGGCAGCTGTGCAGTTTTTTTGAACTCCTGCATGTTTTGGGACACTGTACCTTCCTTCCAAAAGTGCCGCTTGACAATTGCCCAATACCTTTCAATTGGCCGAAGATCCAGGCAGTTCGGTGGGTTGATGTCCTTTTACACGAATTGTACATTATTTTTTGACAACCACTGTAGAACGGAATTGGCGTAGTGGGCTGAAGCCAAATCCTGCCGGAAGAGAGGAGGAGCCTTATGCTTTCTGTACAGTGGCAGCATTCTCTTCTTCAAACATTCTTCCCCGTACACCTTGGCGTTAATTGTGCCCTTCGTGAAGAAAATCGACGACCGCAAACCACGGGTACAAATTGCTTGCCAGACCAACACCTTCTGCCCAAACTTTTCCATCGTCACCGTGGTGTCAGCGTCGTCCTGGTACACCGATTTCGTATAATATTGCGGTCCGGGGAGCGCTCGAGAGTCTTCCTTGGCGTAGGTTTCGTCGTCGATCAGGATGCATCCGTCTTTATTCTGTAGAATCCGGTTATACAGTTTTCGCGCTCTTGTTTTGGCCTGTACTTGCTGTACCAGGGACTTTTTCGGCACCTTCTGTTTATTGTACGTGTCCAGGGAGTTCCGAACTTTGATCCGTTGAATCATCCCGATGCTGGTGTTGAACTGCTTGGCCAAATCCCGCGTCGACGCCGATGGATTTTTCCTGTTTGCAATTTCGTTGTACGTGACACCACTTTCTGAGCACCAAGTGTGCATAATTTTCTTTCGCGTTTCTGGATCAATTCGACTCATCATTGAAACGATAAACCGTACCGAAACCAATCGATTGCACAGCTGTAATTGACATGTAAACAAACATGTCACCGCAGAGCACGCTGCAAAAAATTAAGCCATTTTAAAGTAATACCTGTTTGAAAGTTGCTAACTACTTATCGATACACTTCTTATTAGTATTTGATAGTAGTGATCTAACTGTAGTTAAAAGTTTATTATATATGTATATATATATATATATATATATATATATATATATATATATATATATATATATATATATATATATATATATATATATATATATATATATATATATATATATATATATATATATATATATATATATATATATATATGTATATCAATTGTTATTGATATTAAAAAAAATCCTCGTTAAATATTCTAGCGATCGCGTCAATAACTTATGGAGATATGAAGAATTATCTTTTAACATTTTTATTGTCATATGTCTTATCTGACATCTTTGTTCACAGCCGATGAAACGCACACACTTAACAGCGTTATGTTGACACGAATCGGAATGAATGTTTGTTTTACTAGTCTTTAATACGGACATTCTAGTAATATTCGAAACCAAAACAGTTCCATTGAAATATATGTATCAATGACACAATTAAGCTAATGTCACGGACACCAAAAAAATAATTTGTTTTTTTTTTATTTAAATGTTTGACGTGATATTATAATTAACATTTTAACAATCGTTTTCAAAAGAATATGTCGAAATAGATTTTCTTAAACGGTGTCAGGCCATAATTGATGCTGGAGGAGATAGGCGATCGACCACACTGACCTTCCAATTAATGTGCAAATTTTGGAACAATCTCAGACTGTATTTTGCTGTTGACAGTGATGATATAACTTGGAGCGATAACGAAAGCAAAAAAAAAAGGAAGAGAAAACCCACAACGTTAACTTGATAAAATGTAAAAATTATCGCCTCTTAGAAAAGTGAAGAAAACAGTGCACTGCTAGGAATGAAATAATTACACAAACATTTCATCCCATCAAGTCACGACTCGTTTCACAAACCACCAACTCAAACGTGATGGAAAGCATTTGCCCAAAACGATGATGGGTTTAACCCCCACAGGATTTATTGGAAGCGTCGCTTACAAATTTTCCGCGAAGCCCGACGAACGTGTTTATTCCCCATTTCAATTTATAATTTTCCACGAATTAATTACCGTTTAGCGTCGTTCTTTTTGCCTGTACATCCATCATGTTCTGGATTTTTTTTTCTCTGTTCGTTCGCTGCTGTTGGCGTGCTTTTCTGCTTATTAGTTGGAAAATGCTTCAGACAGACATTGTATGTCCCTTATCCACGAAAACAAAACAAAAATCGCAAGGGTTTTTTTTTTGCTTTTTTTACTGCTCTCAGCAGTGAATCGAAAACTAGCTATAAACAAAGGATGCGTTGCGAATCATAAACTAATTAATATATGTTTAGTGTGTAAGCGCTATTTGCTTTGTTTACATGTCAAAAATGATTATTCGGATAGTCATTTTCCAGTTTGTGTAGGCTGTGTTTGAAATGTCGCGAGTTGAATTTGATACTTGAAAGATAATTTAGAGCACAGAACGATGTTACCTAGTATCAGATAGCGAAAACAGTTGAATAGTTACTTGAAATCAAGTGTAAAAAGTGGAAGGGTAGTGTCAGAGACATAACTGGATGACGTGAATACGAAACACAAGATGATAGGGTAACAGAGGTATTTTGGCCCGCTTTAGGTTTCACAATATTGAGAATTTAGTGGACTAGCTCCATACAGTATGTTGAAATTTCAAACCGAGATCATTAATACACATCTTTTCTACGATATAAACTTTTTTGCAACGTGATATTATCAAGACTGTATTTGCAATTATAAATTCCAAATATTTTGTTTTTTTTTTTATTTTCGCCACCCCAATTTTATTTTGGCCCATGGTAGAAATATATTTTGGCCAGAGAAAATTTGTATCACTTACATTTTGACCCCCCTTAAAAAATATGATAATATGAATAAATAAACGAATAAATAAATCACTTTTACTTTTAAATTAACATTGTAAAGCTATTCCAACTAATAATAGAACAATATCATCTCTAATTTAGCTATTCGTTACGCTAAAATCGTAATTTTTCAATGTGTAAATGCAAAAAAAGTAAACAAAGATTATATCTTAAGCAGTATCTTCAAATAAATGCGAAATGTTTCAGCAATAAAACTTAGAAATAATATTAGAATATGTATTTCTCAGACATTAACGTATAAAATACAATCAAGATAAAAATAGCAATTTGTCATTTTCGTTTCTTTTCCTCCAGTTGCTTCTTCTTTCGTAGTTCTGCTTTTCTTTGTTTTACTTCAATTTCTTTAGCTTTTTTTTTCTTGTAGTGCTTTGTGATATTGTAGTCTACGGCGTGAGGTAAGAACAGCTGGGCTTCGATGTTTAAAGCGTCTGTTCCCGGTTCTATGTGGCGTTTCTGGTGACGTTTAAAATTGAGACAACGAAATTTGTGAAATATTCTCACAGATTTCATCAGTTAAATTGTTTTGTTGAATAATATTTAAATCTGAAACACATTCTTTCAGTGGATCTTCACTGGTCGACTGATAAAAGTCCAACATTCCGCTTTCATATGACTCTTGTTTGTCCAAATATTCTCCCTCTGTTACAGATTCCACATTGTACAGATTGACAAATTCTGCAATATGCATGTTTGGCTCTATATGCAGTTATTTCCAGGAATATTCATATTCGAAGACGAATCCAAGGGTTCAAGAAGCTTATACACGCGCGCAAGAATTTTATCTTCATCAGATGGAAAATCATCAGAATTATTTCTTTTGTAAAGCGATATACGGTCGGGCCCTATCAATGTTAAAATTTCCACAGCTTTCGATCGTACAATGGGAAATGTTAGTGAAGTAATTTGTCGAGTATCCGTCCTTTTATTCTCAAAATTTTCGCCAACTGGACGACTGTGCGCCAAACATTTACTGTAGTCGATATTATTTTCATTGAATGGATATAGTCCACACGCTTTGAAACCGTTTTGTATTATTTTACTCTCAACTGATTTAATAGCTTTCGCAAGAAGCGGAGCAAAATTTTCTGTTTTTAAATATTTATTAGGATCTAAACATTTCCTATCATCTACCACTTTAAGCCATGAACTTTTCATAGCTTTGAATACCGCAACATCAAGGGGCTGTAGTATTCTAGTGCAGTTTGCATACAGGCAAACTAATGGCGTTTTCGTTTTTAATTTGCACTACACCGGTGCAGTGCTACACTGAGGCATGAATAAACGAACAAAAATGACGAAAACATAAACAGTAACCATTGACTACAATAAACGATTCCATTGCACAGAGCTACACCAAACTTTTCATGAGTGCTACACCAGTGGTATCGGTGCAGAAAAAGTGTAGCACTGGTGTAGTGCAATTGGTAAAAACGAACGGTTTAGGTGCAGCTTTCGCTACACCGGTGTAGTGCAATTTAAAAACGAAAACGACATAAGTGTATGCCCATCTTGCGGCATTCTTCCGCAGTTTCCCAAGCAGTATGAGAAGAATGACCATCAATAAAATATATAGCTGGTAGCGCGTTTTCCTTTGCCAACTGCGGTTGAAGTATAAACTTGATATATTTTAAGAAGCACGATCTTGTCATCCAACCAGAATCGGTTTTAGCTAGTCCCCAATCAGCAGGTACACTTCGAGTTATGTCGGTTGGTATTTTTTATATGGCAAAACAACCATAGGAGGAAACATCTTTCCATCAGCCGCACAAGTGAACATTACTGTTATATTCTTTTTGGTAGGGCCCTGGTCGACTTTATATACATTTTTTTCTCCACGTCTTGAGATTACTTTATCGATGGATGGATCAAGATAGAATGAAGATTCATCACCATTAAGTACATTGCCTGCGCTCATAAGGACTTCAGATAGTCCCTCTTCTTCCAAAACCGTTAAAACTTCCTTGAACCAATTCCGTATCTCGAGTTCTGTAACATTGGCACTTGCCTTTGTGACACTTTCCGGTTTGCGAATAGAAAGTGCCTTATGACGACTCATGAAGCAATTGAACCATGCGCTACCTGTTGGTAATACAAACCGTGAGTCTTATTATGGAAGCAGAAAAAAAGTATTTACTTGGTTTGCCGTTTTTGAAGACATTCATATTGGGATTATGTTCGAGATAATTCATCACACTATTTATTAATCGGTACTTAGTAACTGGGAAACCCTTCCGGGCCATCTTTAATATCCAATTAACCAGTTCTGTTTCTTGTTCCGATCGAAAAGCAGTAGGTGGTCCGGATCTAATTTGTTGCTTGTAATTTTTACTCATGCGGAATTTTATAGTTGATCGCGGTATTCCAAAGCGTATGCATGCACTACGGAAAGATATTCCGCTCCTGATCAAATTTAAACATTTTTGTACACCTTCTTCCGTGTACCTTTTCTCCCTAATGTTCTTTTTTGTTTTAGCCATCTGCAAACGAAAAATAATAAGTGTATTTATAGATTCATCTAAGTATATTTCGCAAACCTCGAATGCTCAAAGCTAAATGAATAATTCCTCTGTAAGAAGTTGTTGTTGACAAACAGTCTCTTCACACTCAAACAAAGGCTATGTCAAAAACACATTTTGTCTTAAAATGTGGAATGCATTCTGGACATGGCGTATTTTTAATTATAAACGATTGTTTTGCTTTTATTTTTATAATACTTACTTCAAATAGTTCGTAATTATTGGCCTTCTTCATTACACGCACAAAACACGCCGTTTTAGAGATGTAATATCTTTTGAAAAATGATTGCGAAAATTCAACCTCCTCTCAATTTTTCGTAATCAGTAGGTATCAACTGACTACCACATTTTAATGATGTTTTTTTTTGTAAAAATAACTAGCAAATGTTGTAATATCTTCGAAAAATCGTTCCGCAATAGGTAATTTAATGTGAATAGCTTCAATAGATGCAACATGGGTTACTTAACATTGGTTAAATCCTAAAAAGTTTGTCAGGTGGGCCAAAATATATGAACTGGCCAAAATACCTCTGTGACCCTATATTGTGTGTATTGTGCAAGGTTTCGGTTTATTACTTCTAGAATTGTAAAAATTGTGATTCTCATATATAAAAGATATCATTGTGACAATCTCTCCGTTGAAATCATGCATCATTCAAATTGATTCTTTATGATTGGAACTGGTTTGTGTGTGTATTCGAGCTCCGGTTCCAAAGAATAGAGTTGGTTATGAAACGACTATTTAGGTGAGTACGGATAATCCACAAACAATTGTTGATTAAGGAACCAGGCAGTGAACGCTTCGTTGGTGAGATACTGTATGAAAATCAAAATTGATCACATAAAGCTTAGCTGCGGACTATACTAGCATATTAGCTCCACACGGAACATGTTTGTAAATAGGTAACTGAAATTTTATTATCGTAATAGTCTTTGGGTGTGAATTCATCTCATTTCACTTTACTTTCGATTATTTCTTCTTGTGCTTCACACGGAACTGGACGTCATGGAGAAGATCTCCAACCAACAGTCAGGGCCGCCGAGAGAGAGGGGGGATTCCCCCCCATTTTTTTTTCCAAAATTAATAGCTTTATTGCGAACACGTGCTTACAGATGTATTATTTAAAGTATTGTCCGTCGCTAGCGACAACTTTCTCCCATCTTTTCGGCAATTTTCGGATCCCGGCTCGAAAAAAGGAGTCCTCTTTTGACGCTATCCATGAATCAATCCATTTTTCCAACTCTTCGAAGGATTGAAAATGTTGATCTGCCAGGCCGTGTGCTATCGAACGGAATAGGTGGAAGTCAGAAGGGGTGACATCTGGGAAATACGGCGGGTGGGGCAAGATTTCCCATTTCAGTGTTTCCAGGTACTTTTTGATCACTTTTGCGACGTGAGGCCGAGATATCCCTTGGTTTCAACTCGTACGGCAGCCAGTTTCCTTCTTTCTGAATCATGCCCAGGGCCTTGAAACGCATTCAGCTTCTGAACACTGGATCGGAATTATGGATTGGATTCTGGATCAAAATCCTAAAACTGAATTTTGGAGTTGAGTTTAGAACTGGATTCTGGTCCACCTGAATTCCGAACTTTATTTTAGGTTTATAATTTTGTTCTAGCTTACATGTTCAGAATTCAAAGCTGTGGCTCTTGAACTGGAACTTGTTTTGCCTCTCTCACACAGAAAGGCACTTTGAAAACCTACTTTTTAACCAATGCTCGACGAACTGTGCAAATGTCTCTGTGTGTATGTATGTGTGTTTGTAACAAAAATGTACACTCGATTTTCTCGGAAATTCCTGAATTCCGATTTTCGCAAACTGAAATTCAAATGAAAGGTCTCTTTGAATTGTACCCGGATCGGACTTCCGGTTCGAGAGTAACGCGGTAACATGCGCAAAAAAATTAAGAAAAAGTCCACTCTATTTTCTCAAAGACGCTCAACCGATTTTATTCAACTAAGATTCAAATTAAAGGCTCTATAGTTCCATAGATTGCTATTGAATTTCATCTAAATCCGACTTCTGGTTTAGGAGCTACGGGGTAAAATGTGCAAAATGAACTAAAAACGTGCAATCGGTTATTTCCAAAGACCGTTCAAACTTGTGATCTCAAACATAATTCCTGAATTTTGTTTGAATTCGACTTTCGGTTCTGAAATTATGGTGTAAAATGTGCAAAAAATGAAAATATAAGTACTAACTTTTCTCGGAGATGACTGAACCGATTTTCACAAAGTCAGATTCAAATGAAATATCTTATGGTTTTTTAGAACATTCCTAAACCTCATCTTGATCCGACTTCCGGTTTCGGATTTACAAGGTGATTAGTGATAAAATTCCAGTTTCAAATTACTCCGTTTGTTCGGAGATGGCAAGACCGATTTGTACAAACTTAGATCCGAATGAATCGTACAATGACCCTGAAAAAAATCCTGAATTTCAATTGGAGCCGATTTTCCGTTCCAGAATTATAGGGTAATTTGTGTCAAAACTGTTATACAATTTCTTAGAGGTATGAAACAAAATACTTTTAAAAAAATTGTAAACTGGCTCGATCGGTAGCCATTATCAGTGGATGGCCAAACAAACCGATTCCGGCTGCTAGTCATTTGAGTATCGAAGAAAATTATTATGAAGAATACCACAGTATTATTATTTATGACAGTTTGATTGATTTGAGAAATACTTCATTAAAACAGGTTCTTTTTACTAGATTTCGGAACTGAATTTAGTTCTTTAATTTATATTCAAAATTTGAAAACAGAATTCTGATTTAGTATTTCAACTTTAGAATTGTGGAACAAAATTCAAGATTTGAATTTTAGGTCTGTATTCTGAAACTAAATGTTATATCCGAACTTCCAACCGGAATTTTCGAACTAACTTCTGAACCAGAATAAAGTTCCTGAACTCAGTTTCAGAATATAATTTTTAAATTCAGTTTGAGAATTCATTTCTAGAACTCAGAACCTGCATGTTGGAACTAAATTCTGAACTTGGATTCTGAAACTAGATTTCAGAACTGAATTCCGTTCCATTATTCAGATGACCTAATAGTTCAACATAAACTGAAATGCACTGGTGAGACAAAGACGAAACGTAAACATATTAAAAACGGTTATGTGCCCTAGAAAAAAAAAGTCTACCTTCTGAATGAAAGCTTATATGTTTAATAGCATAAGCAACTTTATTTTCGGTCTTTATATTTTGACATTTGTACATTAGATTTATTTATTTATTTAGATTTTTTGTTTGAGAGATCATTTATTGGCATTTAACGATTGAATATGATTACGGACATACGGCCGATATGACTATTCTTCACAAAGGTCATCCAGGAGGTCCAATTTTCGAACACTTTTTCAAGCATTTGAGGGTATACCTTATGATAAAAAAAGAACCGGAATTTTCATTTTAAAATTCTCGCGCTTGTCCAATCGGTAAACTTTTATTCTCTCAACGTTGGCAACACTTTCATACACATTCTGTCAAATTTTGACGCATATCGTACGATTAGTTTTTGTTTGGCGTCTATACAAAGAAGTTGAAAAATTTTCGTGTGGCGATTTTTATAATGGATGAAAATTTAGAACAACGGCTCGCCTTCGAAGCCCCATTCGGTCGATTGTTGTGCGGTTTCGACGTCATATTCATAAATCCACACCTCATCACCAGTTATGATGCATTCGATGAATGTGGGGTCACTATCTGCGTTGGAAATCATCTCTTTGGCCACATCAACACGACGCTGTTTTTGAACGGTCAGTTGTCTTGTACGACTTCAGGTGATTTCACCTTTTGATACGCTGGATCATTCCGACACTCGTTCCTGCTTTTTTGGCCGAATCACGCATTGACATTGATTTGATATTCAGGATTAGAGATACCACTTTCTGGTCCAGTTTCGGGTTGGAAGAACCGGGTTTTTGACTCTTCCTGGTAGCTCATCCAAAGAATAGTGTTCCCCAAACTTATTAATGTTGGTTTTAATACTGGCAAGATGAATTCCAAACCGCTTCGCCAATTTTCGCATAGTAATACCCTTCTCACTTAGCCATGTGTCCAGAACCTTAATTTTCACTTCCTTTTAATACGCGACGTTTTGTAAACAAATGAAAGCTGACAGCCAAACGCACAGTGATCCCGAGTAGAGTGTGAGATCAAAAAGAAAACTCAATTTGATGTTGTGCTGTTCGTATATATCGATTACTTAATTTGTTATCGTTTTGGTCGTTTTAACGGTTAAAAGATCAAAATCGAAAGCAAAAAAAAAATGCTATGTGACATCAAACTGAAAACTAGTTTTGCTCTCAGTGAAAGCACATTGAAAACTTAATATGATGTAGATCTTCTCGAAATGACTCGTCACTAGCATAAGCTAAAAATAGAACAGCCAAAACAGGTCCGTGATAGTATACATTTAGGCGATATTACTCGCAAGCAAGAAAAAAGATCTCATGCAATCTCCACACTACCGTGGAGAGAATCCGGTTTCGAACATACGAGATTTGGAATGTAAACTTTTTGCGATTGCTTTGGACTTAAGTGCTACTAGCTATAAGGAGATGGAAAATGTTCGGTTATATGACAAGCAGTGTGGTTTCACAAAGTTGTATGCAGGTAGTTTCTATCAATGCACACTCGTTACGTCGCTTCCATCCCGCATCTAACGTGAATAGCAGTGTGGCTATTTGAGCACAGTATAAAAATGTTCTCTTTGTCCTTCTTATATCCAAATCTGTAGCATTCAAACATTATAACATTAAATTGAGTTATCTGCATGATCTGACACAACTCGCACATGTAATCACTTTGAAATACGAATTTACAGTGTAATCTTATACAACACAGGGAACGTGAATTAGGAATCCGGCAATAAGGTATCCCAGATCATTTGTTTTTTCGACTAATTGGGACAATGAACGATTATATCACTTCTGACCACAGATAGAACCATAATCTCTTCAGTAAACTTTCAGTTCTTGTGAAGACTTATAATTTACGATCATTTGATGCAGAATTAGTCCTGTGACTCAAAATTATGAAGGTTTAGTTAGACGATTTCTTTGGAAAACTTTTTTAAGCTGAACGCAAAAACTGTTACAGGATCGGATACTTAACGTATCTAGAAGGAAATCGATGACGTCAAATATATGTCTCATATCAAATTCTGAAATAAGCTCCTTCTACGGCAGACGATCAGCGAGATGGGAATGCCGAAGCCACTATTCAGATTGACCTGCTTCAGACAAACGTGGTACCAATGATCGGCAATTTATCTAATGCCTCCCAGACGTGTGGTTTGACACCAATATTCTCGTGGTTAAAAAGAAGGAGCATCATTAGCGTAAAAGTTGAAATATGTTGAAAAAATCGTTTCTTGGCGGTTATGGTTGCGTTCAACTACAGGATCTCGGCAGGATGTCAAAGCATTTTTGCAAAAGTAACATAGGATTGAAGGAATGATTCTTCCATTGAAACTTAACTTTGTATTTCTGTGTTGCTCAATTTAAATGGATTCACTAAGTTGTTGATTTTAATATTTTCATTTATTTTGAGTTTCACAAAACAAAATGATATCATAATGTGATAATAATTGGAAACTTGATGAGTCGATATCATATTAGGATTTCAATCTGATGTTGCTATCATAATCAAGTTTCAATTTGTTCTCATTTTGATGTTAGACTTTATTCGGGATCTGTGCATAGAAAACCATAACAAATACATGCATACAACACAAATGTATGTGGATAGCTAATTTTCGATACACTCCTTATGTCATGTTAAAAAAATTTTTAATATTACTCAAAATTCATAAGAATATTGAAAAAGGCATTTGATGAGATTGATAATAACTGATCGGATTCGTCAACTTATAAAGTTGTAGTGCATTGTTATGAATAGTCAAATTTTCACTACTCGTATTGTCTATGGGAACTGCCATGTATCGGAGTATTAAAGAGTTTTTAAGAAATTACATAGATGTATAGGTGATCAACGACTACAGCAAGTATCACACTTAGCATTCACATCTCTCGTTGACGAACCGAACCGAACCGCGAGTGCCAAAAATTTTGATTTGAAACAAAGAATGAACAATTTCAGTATAGGCAAGAAAATCAATTTTAAGAGCGTTTTGATTATAAATTGAACGACTAAATTGACCGTTTTACACAAGCAGTACAAATATGTCTACCTCATATTAGCCAATTAAACTCATGGCTTACAACCATCCTATTTTACTAGTGAACGAAATGTGCTGTAAGCCCACTGCGCTCAATAACTGAAAATGTTCCGTATTTCTATGTGTTGATTTTGCACGATACGCTTTGTGCGACGTTTCGTTCAATTCATGTATTTGGAATTTAGCACATCTTATTTTGGCACTGAGTTTCACCTCAATGCTTGTTCATACTAAAAAGTTTAGAAAGTACAAATTTTATTTTTTTTTAGGGTATCTCATACTGCTGAAAAATGTTTCATAAATTTCATATTTTCAATTGTATGGAGAGGGAATTATGTTACTTTCTTATATATATATATATATATATATATATATATATATATATATATATATATATATATATATATATATATATATATATATATATATATATATATATATATATATATATATATATATATACACATATATATATATATATATATATATATATATATATATATATATATATATATATATATATATATATATATATATATATATATATATATATATATATATATATATATATATATATATATATATATATATATATATAACAAGAGATATTCATTCTACCCATTCTTGTACACGGTAATTTTTGAAAAGGCGCCATAGTAAAGTAAGTCGTTTTCACATCCGCTCTTTTGAAACTTTTTTCTTGAGTCAAATGCGTTCGATTTTCTATGTACACGAAGTTAATGTTTTGCCATTTTAGAAAACGCAAAGTTTCCTTCAAATTGGAGCAAGTGTAACGTTACTGCATCACTTTGTTACTGTTTGTTTCTGAAGTTGTTTTCATTCATCCCTTTTTGAAAATCAATCGACTCAAACTGATCTTTTCATCATTGCAGCACAAATGATTTACGACAATGAAGTCGTATTCAAAATTGCATCCAAGTCGGATTATGCGGAGTCTGAAGCTGTGCTGATTCAGTCAGAGGTGATGGAGAAGATTACTCTCGAAGTGCTAGAGACCACATCAAATGATGTTTTTGTAACGGAAAATTTTATCATTCTGGTTTTGAATATTTATAAAATTGTTGCCTGCCATTCCTTCTTGCCATATATTTTATAAGAAAAAAGGTTGGAAAAACTGAAATTAAAAAAAAAAAACATCGGTTCTCAATTTAGACTTTTAGTGTACAAGACAATTGCATTCTATTTATATTAAGGACCATTTTTTGGACGAGGCTGCAACATCCAAAAATTGACTCATTTGACGAATATCTCTTTCGTAGCATAAATATATGTCAATCATTCTGCCCAAAACTTTAGCATACAAGTTTTCGCCAAATAAAATCTGTATACGAACACGGGGAACCGGAAATTTCGCAGTAGCTTGACCGAATCTCACTCCCAATCTCCAAGGGATAGTCAGGTAGTATTTTAGGAGCTAATGTGCAATTCGGGGATCAGATTGCCACAAGTTAGTTCTGACTCTACGTCCGTTCTTCTCCATGCTTTCGGTTTCAACAATAGAACTTCAAATTACGCAAACTTTTTGCTGTTTCCATGCGATAGAGCACACAACTAATTCACAAAACTGTCACATAGTGTTTTTTCCGAAACATTAGACATGTCTGTGCTATTGCAAGCGTACAGTCAAAGCGTGCTCGAAAACCATTTGCCAAATGTTTCTAACTTAGACTATCGCTCAAATTCACCCATCATTAACCATTGCGAGAGCAACAGTATCCGCATCAAATCGAATGACTGAACGGAGTCGGAAAGTCGTTTTCCATGTTTCTGTCATGCAGTTTATCTGACATTTTACAGATCATCTTTCAAATTCTCAACCCCATGCCTTTTCTTTCTCCATTCCTGTCTCCCAGCCGTAGCTTCCTTCGCAGTTCCTTCGTTTTGGTCTTCCAGCGATGCACGAAGACAAGATAAATACTGTGCATACTTTGGGGTGTCGTTTGGTCTAACGCTTAAATTCGCCATTTTATTTCAGTTCCTAATCTTGAGATCAACTTCTGGATGTGAACAACCACGGCGTGGGGCATGAGGTTGGCTGGCTGACTGGCTGGCTAACTGACAAGGATCCGGTAGGTGGCTAATTTTAATTAAGCATTTCTTCAGCATTCTTTATCCTTCTGCCACTGCGAAAATTAGCCGGAAAGGTCCGTTCGGATAATGTCATGTCATAAGTATGACCCGTGTGACTACTTCTCTCCCCCCTCTCTCCGGGTTGGCCACGGCCAGCTGAACCTACTGAATTTAAATGAGGCTTCGGAAAATAATAATACACTCCGAGTGAGTTGCCGGGCCCAAGTTTTGTCTGCTGTCAATGCAAAGTACGGCTGCCATGGCAGCTTACTCAATGTTTTGCGGATAAATATCCTTGCCCTAGTCTACGAAAGTCTCGAAGTTTTTGAAGAGGGTTACCCTTGATAACCCGGGGGTAAGCTGCTGTGCGGTACGGAAGAAAAATGCAAATCACTCCCCCTTAGAAAGGCTGACCGGTGAGGATGAATATTGGACAGTAGGATCAACTTCGAGAGATAAGAAAACAGTGACGGCATTAGGAAAAGGTCGCCCCGTAGTAATCTCCCATGGAATAATGCCATTCTGCACTGAAGAGGCCCACAACTGCCACTGCAGAAGAGAAGGATTTGTGTTGGTTTGACAGAAAAAAAAACGATTTTCTCTGCTAGATTAATCAAGCCTTTTTCTCCATCGTAGGAGGGATTGGTCCGTAGAAGGGGAAAATTTTTTCCCAAGAGGCTTACGGCAAAGTTTCTTTTAACAGAAAATTGATCTATCGATAAAAGTAGTTTTCCTACAAGAAAAAAAAACGAAAAGTTTTGATAAGGTTTGATTGGCAACCAAATCAAAGAACCGTTTGTCTTTTCACTTACCGAGATTTATTTTGCCGCTTTCCCAGCAGACTCCGTAACGTCCGGATGGAACTGTATCCAAGCTAAGAAAAAAAAGCAATCGAAAATGAAATGCAAATTTAAATTTTACACCAAAACGACCGGAAAAGTTAATCGAACGCAAAATGAAAACCCCCCTCCCTCGCACTGTTAGCCATTTGGTACTGCTAGCGATTTCTTTTCCAATTGAAAAACTTTTCCACCCGGACAGGTGTTTATAAATATTCACCAGTACTGTATCGGGTTTCCTCCCCCACTTCACTCCATTTCTTCCAGTGGATACTTGATCCACTACCAAGCATCTACCGATAACGATTTTTTTCGGGTTCGCTCTCAGATAAAGTTACGAACGATACAGCGAACTTGATATCGATAGAGTAGAAATAATTTATCAACACGATTCCGAATCAGAACAATGTTGTTACGGTGAATGAGTATTTACTGTTCCATTCCCGAAGGAAAGTAACATAAATTGCGAACAAGCTGACGATGTTCCCGTGGAAGCGTTTTATGAAGCGAATGGTGCAGCAACACCGGGATGGTTGAAGCAGGTTTTTTTTTTGCAGTACCGAAACGTAATACTTTTTCTGTAGGTGTTCGATTCGTGCTAAGAATTTTGCCTCGAACTACATCTGAGCAGTGTTGGATGCTGAATCAAATGTGATGAAATTTGTTCAAATTCATCGAAAATATCTTTTGTTATTCAATTGCAGGGTCAGTCCAGGTCGGCGGTTAAGAATACAAGATTCTAGTCTCGCAGTTGTCATATTTTTTTTTTATTCAATAGTATGATATATATTTTTAGGCACACTGCTTAAGCTCTAAGATGCCAAGGGTATTTCCTAATCTTAATTAACGACTAACTTAAAACTAGAATAGTATCATTAGATTATGTCGTCTAGAATTTTTGGAAAAAGCTTTTAGCTGGCGTTCGGCAGTGGTCGGTG
Organism: Malaya genurostris; assembly: GCF_030247185.1. NCBI lineage: Eukaryota > Metazoa > Arthropoda > Insecta > Diptera > Culicidae > Malaya > Malaya genurostris. Next base: position 62,950,928 of record NC_080571.1, read on the forward strand.
AATTGAAAATTGCATGACTTCCAGATGGTGCTATCTATGGCCGCTTCCTTTCAGTTCGTGTGGGTCCGCGGGAAACACCCCCAGGCTACGAAGGCCCGGCGGGTGGCCCGCATGCTGGTCATCGACTGGAGCGTAGGACCGTAGGCGGTGATGGTGATGTTACGAAGAAATGAAAAAATAAAAAAAAGTAAATATTGTGGAAACCGAGGTAAATAGGGGGTATGGAAACAAAATGTCTGAAAACTACAGAGATCTAATTAGTTGCCATCGAGAGGGTGAAGAGACGGGGGAAGGGGGAACGAAAAGTTAGTGACAAAAAAAGATCTTGTTAGTTCCAATGAAGATGGTGGACAGGGACGGTGATCGAGAGAATCGGGCGGATGTTAGTGTCGAACCTGTAGGTGGAGATTATACTTTCTGAGCGAGGTATAACAGATTACACTTGGATATTAATGTGTTTGAGGTACTGGTATATAAGAAGCATATAAGAGATATCCCGACTAGCCAACACATCTCGGACCGGAACCTCAGGTGGTCTACCTCGGGCCCTTAGGGAGTCCTTTAATAAAGACCTGGCGTCACGATACTCCGTACACGTCCATACGACATGCTCGATGTCCTGATAACCGTCACCACAAGCGCAGAGACCACTCTCCACGATTCCAATACGCCGGAGATGCGCGTTGAATGTGTAATGGTTTGACATGAGCCGAGACATCACACGAATGAAGTCACGACTCACGTTCATCCCCCTGAACCAAGGTTTCGTCGATACCCTAGGGATAATGGAATGCAGCCATCGTCCCAGTTCGCCATTGCTCCATGAAGTTTGCCAACTTTCGAGAGTTTTCTGACGAGAGATACTGAAAAATTCATTGAAGCAGATTGGTCTTTCGTAAATATCACCTTCTAATGCGCCCACCTTAGCCAATGAGTCTGCCTTTTCATTGCCCGGAATGGAACAATGCGAAGGGACCCAGACTAACGATATTAAATAAGACCGTTCAGATAAAGTTCGCAAGTGTTCCCGTATTTTCCCCAGGAAATATGGGGGATACTTTCCTGGCTTCACTGCGCGGAGAGCTTCTATTGAACTTAGACTGTCCGTGACAATGAAGTAATGGTCTTTGGGCAAGGTTTCAATGATCTCAAGGGTGTACTGAATAGCAGCTAATTCTGCGACGTAGACTGAAGCCGGATCACTGAGTTTGTACGAAGCGGTGATGTTCTGATTGAAGATTCCGAAGCCTGTGGACCTGTTGATGTTTGATCCGTCAGTGTAAAACATCTTTTCACAGTTGACTGTTCAGAATTTATTATAAAAAATATTTGGGGCCACTTGAGGGCGCACGTGATCCGGGATTCCACGAATTTCTTCTCTCATGGATGTGTCGAAAAACACAGTAGAATCAGAAGTATCCAAGAAATGAGCACGGTTGAAAACAAACGAAGAAGGATTAATATTCTGAGCCATGTAATCAAAATACAAGGACATAAAACGGGTCTGAGAATTAAGCTCGATAAACCTTTCGAAGTTATCAATCACCATTGGATTCAAGATATCGCATCGGATTAGCAATCGATATGAGAGATCCCAGAATCGATTTTTCAACGGTAGGACGCCCGCGAGCACTTCGAGACTCATCGTATGAGTCGACTGCATGCAACCTAAGGCAATACGCAAACAACGATACTGAATTCATTCCAGTTTAATGAAATGGGTGTTCGCGGCGGATCGGAAGCAGAAGCATCCATATTCCATTACGGACAATATCGTTGTTTGGTACAGCCTGATCAGATCTCCTGGGTGGGCACCCCACCAAGTTCCGGTTATTGTGCGAAGAAAATTGATTCTCTGCTGGCATTTTTGTTTCAGATACCTAATGTGACATCCCCAGGTGCCTTTGGAGTCGAACCAGACCCCGAGATATTTAAATGTGAAGACCTGAGCTATGGTTTCACCTCCTAGTTGAAGCTGTAATTGTGCTGGTTCTCGCTTCCTTGAAAATACAACCAGTTCAGTTTTCTCCGTAGAGAACTCGATACCCATTTGAAGAGCCCATGTTGACAAGTTATCGAGGGTATCTTGTAATGGTCCTTGGAGATCGGCAGCTTTGGGTCCTATAATGGACACAACGCTGTCGTCGGCAAGTTGTCTTAGCGTGCAAGATGTGTTGATACATTCATCAATGTTGTTTACGTAAAAATTGTATAAAAGGGGGCTTAAGCATGAGCCCTGAGGAAGACCCATGTAACTGAATCGTATTGTCGACAAATCACCATGTGCAAAATACATGTGTTTCTCGGACAATAGATTATATAAAAAGGTGTTCAAAACCGGCGAAAGACCATGCTGGTGCAGCTTCTTAGATAGGATATTTATAGAAACAGAATCAAAAGCCCCCTTGATATCTAGAAATACTGATGCCATTTGTTCTTTACGAGCAAATGCCATTTGAATTTCGGTTGAGAGCAACGCAAGACAATCGTTCGTTCCTTTACCCCTGCGGAAGCCGAATTGTGTATCTGAAAGTAAACCATTAGTCTCGACCCAATTGTCTAGACGGAAGAGAATCATTTTTTCGAACAACTTCCGGATACAGGAAAGTATAGCAATCGGCCGATACGAATTGTGATCGGAAGCTGGTTTCCCAGGTTTTTGAATGGCGATAACTCTCACTTGTCTCCAGTCGTGTGGAACAATATTACCCTCAAGGAACTTGTTAAATAAATTCAACAAGCGCCTTTTGGCAGAGTCAGGAAGATTTTTCAACAAGTTGAATTTAATTCTGTCTAACCCCGGGGCTTTATTGTTACACGACAAGAGCGCAAATGAGAACTCTACCATCGAAAACGGTGTTTCGTTTGTATTCGAAATCGCGGCGCGGGATATCTTCTGTTCCGGAACAGAATCAGGACATGCTTTTTTAGCGAAATCGAATATCCAGCGGTTAGAATATTCCTCTCTTTCGTTCGTTGTGTTTTGGTTGCGCATTCGTCGGGCTGTGTTCCAAAGAGTGCTCATCGATATTTCTTTTGTTAATCCGTCAACAAACCGTCGCCAGTAACCTAGTTTCTTTGCTTTAACTAAGTTCTTCATTTGCTTATCAAGTGCTGCGTAATTTCTATAATTATCAGGTGTTCCATATTTTCTGAACTTTTTGAATGCTAAAGATCTTTCCGCGTTCAGTGATGAGCACTCTTTGTCCCACCACGGGTTGGGAGGACGAATGTTAGTATTCGCGCCGGGTATACTTTTCGTCTGAGCTTGAATCGGAGTGTCGAGAATCAAGCCAGCCAAAAAGGTGTACTCTTCCTCCGGAGGAAGTTCTTGTGTTGTTTCTAGTTTCTCAGATATCGATATTGCGTAGCATTTCCAATCAATATTTCGTGTGAGGTCATACAAAACATTGATTGTTTCCGATGGTCTTAATCCGCTGGCGATTGAAATTACGATAGGCAGATGATCGCTACCGTGGGGATCAGGGATTACCTTCCACGTGCAATCCAACCGTAGCGATGTCGAGCAAAGGGATAAGACCAGCGCACTTGGTCTTGCTGGTGGTGCGGGAATTCGTGTCATTTCTCCCGCATTCAAGATTGTCATATTGAAATTGTCGCAAATATCATGGATCATAGCTGATTTGTTATCATCATGAAGACAACCCCATCCCGTACCGTGAGAGTTAAAGTCTCCTAAAACTAACGTCGGTGCAGGAAGAAGTTGCATGATACTGCTGAGCCAGTGGTACCCAACTGAGGCTCTAGGGGGAATATAGATGGAAGCAATACAAAGGTCCTTGCCTTTAATTGTGACATGACATGCGAAAACTTCAATACCTGATATCGAGGGGAGGTTAATTCGAAAAAAGGAATAGCACTTTTTTATCCCCAAAAGTACTCCTCCGTAGGGATTATCTCGATCCAGGCGAATAATGTTAAAATCGTGGAAGTTTAGTGATACATCAGAAGTTAATCAAGTTTCGCATAATGCAAATGCGTCACATTTCAGATTATTTACTAAGTATTTAAAAGGATCTATTTTCGGGATGATACTTCTACAGTTCCACTGTAAAACAGTGATCGAATCCTTGACCTCGTTCGAAAAATTAGCCATCGAAGGAAACGATTGCTGAGAGGAGGGGCCATTTTGCAGTCAGCTGCATCAAAAACATTTTAACTTTTGGCAGGAAAGTCATCAAAATACCTCAGAAATGTTGAAGACGGAAAATATAAAGTCCACAATGTCACTGAATTTTACAAGTCCAGCACTTGATGTGTTTTCTGGTTCCTTGGGGACTTTCGGGGATTTGGGTGTCCCCGGAAGTGTTGGATATTCTTTCTCCGATTTCAAGTCTCCGGAACTAGGAGCTTTTGGCTTCTTCTTTTCGTTTTTTTTACCAACACTTCCTTCTGCTGTTACTTTTGGAGGGCCTTCAAGAGATATCTTCGAACCCTTTCTAGGGAGTTTAGGAGATGATATATTTTTCCTCTTCCTAAAACTACGAGGGACAGTTGAAGATGTACCTTCTTGAGGATCGTCAGAGTCGCAATCGTCCGCAGACAAACAGGTGTAGGGGTTCTGTTCAGGTGGTGTGGCGATTTTCAGCATTTCTGCGAACGAGCGGTTTGATCGTTGCTTGAGAGATCTTTTCAAATGATCTCCACGCAATTTATACGCAGAACATGCTGTGAGGTCATGCGGGGCCGCCCCACAGTAAAGACACTTTTCAATGTCTCTGTCGCAAACGCCATCCGCATGACTCTCTCCACACTTCGAGCAGCGGGGCCGATTTCCACAATGGGAAGCTGTGTGTCCTAGTTGTTGACAACTAGTGCAATTCATTACCCGTGGTACGAAAAGTCGTACAGGTAGACGAACCCTGTCCAGGAGAACGAATTTCGGCAAAGCCGAGCCGGAGAAGGTCACCCGATACGAGTCCGAGTGGGGATAAGACTTTGTCCCATCCGCGGCGATCGATACTGAATGCAAACGTTTGCAGTCCAGTATCTTGACATTCTTAAGCAAGGGATCTTTAAAACATCCGACCCCATGTTTGAGAATGTCCTCGCATGTCAGACTGGGATCCGTGATCACTCCGTCTATCTCGACTTCGCGAGCTGGTATATAAACGCGGTAGTCCCGCGTAAAGTGATCGTTTCGAGCGATCTCATTAGCATGTTTCAGACTGGTCAACGAGACCCTGAGCTTATCGGGACGAATTTTTGAGATAAATTTCAAGGTTGTATATTTTGACGCCAAGTCTTTAGAGATTTTCAAAATATTAAGCGGTTTATTCTTCTCTTTGGTCCGGAAATAAACCACATAAAGGCCGGTCGAGGGTAAAGGCTCTTCGGGATACTGTTTAACCCGGTGAGTCTTACTATTTGGAGCAGATTTAGAATCTGTTTCCATTGTATCTTCGGGGGGCAGGGGAGTATCTAATGGACTTGCCATAGCGCGGTTGAGGTTCCGCGCAAATTATAGGGGGAGTCGAAATATAAGACGATAAAGGGACACGAAGGGAAAAAATATAATACTTAGCTAATGATCCGTAGCAACTCGGCCGCTGAGGCCAAGCGTTAGTTACAACGGCCTCTGAGAATTAATATGCACACAGCACCGGTTCACGGCACCAAACTAACGGTCCGTTCACTGTTCGTATTGTTTTAACACAATAGCACCCGGCACTGTCTAACTGTATTTATTGTTTATACTGTATTGATCTACTGCACAAGCTCGCGAATACAAAAGATTTGATATTAAATGACCTTGAAACGGATTAGAATGGATTAACGCACAGCTGCTCTAATGCAAACTACCATCCGATCGATACGACGGTCACGAAAGGAATGTCTCAGTTGTCATATGTTCGAGTCCGATCAGGGAAGGATTCTTAGTAGGATTGTAGCACTAGAGAAAAACAAATTGCCTTGTACACTGATAAATCGACTGCGAAGTTTACAGAAACAGAAGGTCAAGTTCCACTTCGGAATGCTGTTGCAAAAACATCGACGTCAGTAAACCAAATTTTGCTTATCAACTAGAGGACACAGGAGAGTGGTTTTAAATGGCATACGTGAGTGAATACTATCCCACTGTAATATAATTTAAAAAGCGAGTTCAATTATATTTCAATTAAATAAAATTGGTCTTTTTCAGGGCAACTTTCAAAAACTTCTTAAGCAAAAAAAAATTTTTTTTCAAAAACCTCTTTAGCTAAAAATATTGAAAAAATCAGAAATATTTTAAGAATTATGGGAAACCTTTCTGATTGGTGGAGTTAGGTTGGTTCTTCTGATTTTCATTTTATTTAAATTTATCCAAAACCGCTTTGGCAAAAAAATTTGGAAAATCAGAAATATTTTAAGAATTATGGGAAATCTTTCTGATTTTTTTCAGAATTTTTCAAAATGTATTTCATGTGAAAAAAGGTGTTCAAAATTTTCGATTCTTTTTAATCGCACTTACAATTTTCTTACCTCTCTTGATTTTACATAAAAAATAAATCATTTATGAGTACATTACACTGTAATTTTTTTAGATTTTAAAACAATGTGGACGGGTATAATATCACACTTTAAAAAAATAAATCATTCGGCAAACCATGCGCCCCCATCAAGTTGTCATCATCCGTTGGAGACGCATGGTATTTAGTTCTAAAATCATATATCACATGCCCTTCGAACTAAATACCATGCGTTTCCATCTACAACTTGTGATCAGGGATTAAGAGAGAATTTTCATAAGAACGGCCAGTGAGAGAAACAAAAATCAGAACTAATATTTAGGTTTTAATATACAATATAAAGATTTTAACTATGAACTGATAATTAATGTTCCATTTATTTTACATTTATTGTATTCAAATCAAATAATAACTATATTTAGTTAACATTCTAAAGGACATTATAGTTCTTTTTGGTGTAAAAAGTATTCCTAAACACCAAGCGCAAAATCAAGGAAAATTCGAAACCAAGCGAAATCTAAAAAAACTATCAGTTTTAAGGTAAAATATTCGTCGACGTTCTGTATCACTTGGTATGAATACCCAAGTAGCACATGTAACTTGTTCATAAAAAAATAAAATAAAACAGATGCTGCATAATGGTCGCATGACAAACACGGCGAAACATGTCGCATTATGATGGTGACAATGGTGTCAAAACAATGTTACGAATTGACATCTCCTCATACTAACAGTTCGGCTGAAAAGTTCGTATCGTTTAATAGAAACACACATTTTTTTGCCAATTATTCAACATAATTGCCATCAGAGGCGATACAGCGATTATAGCGATCTTCCAACTTTTCGATACCATTTTTGTAGTACGATTTGTCCTTTGCCTCAAAATAGGCCTCAGTTTCAGCGATTACCTCTTCATTGCTTCTAAATTTTTTACCAGCGAGCATTCTCTTGAGGTCTGAGAACAGGAAAAAGTCACTGGGGGCCAAATCTGGAGAACACGGTGGATGAGGGAGCAATTCGAAGCCCAATTCGTTCAATTTCAGCATGGTTTTCATCGACTTGTGACACGGTGCATTGTCTTGATGAAACAAAACTTTTTTCTTGGGGGACGGGTATAGTGTGATGGGTAAGTCGATGCCTTTCACGCAGCCCGCCTGGGTTCGATTCCCAACCCCGCACATAGGGACAGAAAGTTTTTCTGGCCCGAAGAGGCGAATGACCTTAAGGTTAAAACCTCTATAAAACAAAAAAAAACTTTTTTCTTCTTCAAATGAGGCCGTTTTTTTGAAATTTCGTCCTTCAAACGCTCTTATAACGTTATATAATAGTCACTGTTGATGGTTTTTCCCTTTTCAAGGTAGTCGATGAAAATTATATCATGCGAATCCCAAAATACAGACGCCATAACCTTACCGGCCGATTGTTGAGTCTTTCCATGCTTTGGGTTCGGTTCATCGCGTGCAGTCCACTCAGCTGACTGTCGATTGGACTCCGGAGTGAAGTGATGGAGCCATGTTTCGTCCATTGTTATATTTCGGCGAAAAAAATCGGTTTTATTTCGATATAACAGCTCCAAACACTGCTCAGAATCATCAATTCGTTGTTGTTTTTGATCGATTGTGAGCTCACGCGGCACCCATTTTGCACAAAGCTTTCTCATATCCAAATATTCGTGAATAATATGTCCTACACGTTCCTTTGATATCTTTAGGGTGTCAGCTATCTCAATCAACTTCACCTTACGGTCATTGAAAATCATTTTATGGATTTTTTTCACGTTTTCATCGGTAACAGCCTCTTTTGGACGTCCACTGCGTTCATCGTCTTCGGTGCTCATATGACCAGTACGAAATTTTGCAAACCACTTACGAATTGTTGCTTCGCCCGGTGCAGAGTCTGGATAACACTCATCAAGCCATTTTTTGGTATCGGCGGCACTTTTTTTCATCAAAAAGTAGTGTTTCATCAACACACGAAGTTTCTTTTTTTTCCATTTTTTTCACAATAACAAAAGTAGCTTCACTCAAAATGCAATATCTCACAAACTAATAATCAGACAGCTGTCAAATTTATACACGTATCTTTTGAAGGTTGGTACTAACTGAAAATGGTATGGATTTAATTCTAGTGGCGCCCTCTCATAGAAACGATACGAACTTTTCAGCCGATCTGTTAAGTTACAATAAGTTCCAACGTAACTTTTCGGTAATCTAACTCTTACGACGTGCTCGCATTGACCATTTTTTGTCGCCAACTGGTCACAGTAACAAAATGTGACAATGAAAAATTGACACACCACAAGAAAAAGTTAAGTAATGATTTCATATCGGTTACCGTATTTGTTGTGATGCAACCAAAAAATACAATTACAGTATCGGTTGAAAGCTTCCGTACATTATCCCGGACAAAAATATTAAATCAATAAGTAGAATAAGTAGAAAATTTCTTCAGTTTAAAAAAAAAATGGCTATAGTTAAATCTTCGCCTATACGCAAATTTTTTACCGGTACATGTGTGAAGCAAACTTGTTTCGTTTTGGGTAGTACATACTCTCTGTTGCATTGTGACTGATGTGCGCGCTGAATCAAATCAAATATTCGTTACTGAGAAGTTGTTTGGCAACCCGTGGTAAGTCGCACAAGCTCCGCCTCTTACGCTTTTCAGGTTACATAGCAGTTATAATGCACGCTGCAAAGTCTTCTACTTGTTCCATGAATTTGTGTCATATAAGTTACTGTCATTGAAGTGTAATAACGTGTGCTACTTGGGTAAACAAGTTGCCTAAAATTGCTCAACAAGACAGCTAAAATCAAATGGCTTAAGCTCATAAAGGCGGAATAATCAAACTGGGAAGTCAGTCCGAACAGTAAATCCGTCGAAACAAAATGTATGAGAGAGAAACGTTAAAAACTACAAGGATCAGCCCCATGGGGTTGTTCGAGCCGTTGATGTGGAACAAGGCCACCAAAATTTCTAATGATCTACAATCAAAAAGTTCAATCAATCCGAACCAACACCGAACATCATTTGTCTTGATTTGCATTTGTTTTATGACCGACGAAATTACACTATTATCCCAAATATATGCAATTATATCTTTGTACATACTTGCGATTTCGATAATAATGCTTCTCTTCGCCAAGCTTGTGTTCAAGTTTTTTATGCAAGCAGTTTTTTAGCGTTAATTTTCTCTACCATTCTGCGATTTCGGTTGAAGCGATAAACTATTTCTCATTATCAATCGAGTTCATCTAATATAAATTAGAAATTAATCTTAAGCACTCAAAATTTATCCAGGGGTAGTTGTCAATTTCTTATGGGGAAACGACATAACATGGAATTCCGAACTTGCATGACATAAGATCAGAGTATACCAATTAAGGGCTGACGCAAGTGTGTTTTAGGGCGTTTTAAAGGGCTATTTTCACGCTTCAAATCTGATTCTCTCAGAAACGGTGACGAATATCAGAAAACCCAACAGACAATCTCTAAGAAATTTAGTTTAGATTATTCTGTGAAAATTTCAGAATGATTGTTCGACTTTAGCGGTTGGGAAAGCCTTTTTTCTGAAGGAAGAGTTGCATAGCTGAAAACGGCAGCTTTCAACTTGTTCATTGAAAATCTCGCCTTCAAAAGCATGGATCAGAAATCTATCCTGACAATGTCTAGATAATTTAGTTTAGATGCGATTAGTGCATAAAAACATATATGTTGTCGCGATGAAAATTAAGTGAAAGTTATTTTTGTGGAGGTAAGTCGATTTCTATGTCGGCGCCATTTTAGTTCCCTGGTAACTTAACGAAACATGAGAGAGAAATAAAATCGGCTCATCAAGGCTGCCAAACAAGCGGTAGCTTTATTGGATTTTATGTGATGTAGTCAAACTTGTAACCGAAAATATCAAAACTTTCTTGGCCACCCGGCCACATCGAGAGTCATTTTACACATTTACGAGAGAGCATGTAGAGAAATGTAATACGCACAGCGAGCGATACGGTTTTACGCTAACAACTGGCATCAGCCCTTAAAGCTTCAAATCGGTTTATGGCACGTTTTTGTCTTGCTGTCTAGCAATAACCTACCTCTAGCATGCTAGGAATAGGACTGAAACGTTAGCTATAATTTCGCTTCTATTTGTAGATTCGCGTGCTTCCAACAGCTTCGCTTTTGCATCGATTGATCAATCAGAGCTATGCTCTTTCTTCGATACATCGCTTACTCCTTCAAAACCGTCGACTATGGCAGGGAAATCCGGTATGCTGGAGATTTTTTGCAGACAAAATAGGACACTGCTAGCTATTAATCAACATTTAAATGATATACAATTCAAAATACATGGCTATGAACATTCAAATCAATACGTAGAAATATTTCCTATCAAATGATGAAATAATATTAATAATTGATACAAAACAGACTGAGCTGTAAGTGTTTAAAAGCTGACCACATTTCTACGTGTAGTTTGTGATTTGCACCCCTAATAAAGATGTGTTCCACATCAAAAATAACACCTTCCCACTCGAATAATGGTGCGTGGCGACGATATCGTAGTGGTTGATGAACTGGATAACGATACAAGAAACGTAATACATCACCATAAGAAACTAATTAATGGCGTATAAACCAGGCTGCTTGGAGATCCACCTATCATAAGTACAGCTGAAATTGGACAGCTACAATCGGCAGGGCATGTCATCAGGATAATAGACGACAAACATTTGAAAATGGTTCTTGAATGTGATTCGGAAGGCTCAAGAAAAAGAGAAGCATACCGAGCAAGGCGGATCGATCAAATAGAGGTAAAGAGCGGTCATAATCTGGACTGTATGGAGACATAATAAACGGGCTTGAGCTAATACGTGAGAAAAGTATTCCACAAAAAACCAGAAAAAGACCACTAAGTGCGAGTGAATTTAGTGAACTATATTTGCGAAAGCGTTTGTAATTCAATTTTTATACATTTCTCAGTTTCTCATTCATTCTTAGTTAATACATATTTCGATTAAAGCAACAAAACAATACGATTTTCCGAAACTGTTTAATAAAAGGGCCCCTTTTCAGGAAATATAAAAAAACTGAAAATATTGAGATTAAAAGAACATGTTGTTTGTATAGAAAGTCGACGATGAGAATTAATACGTTCTTCTTGGGTCTTCGGGACTTGCTGTAGGCGCTTCGACTTTATTTCTATCTGATTTATAGTATTTCTTAGGACTGCTAATAGCTAACCTCACAACCTACAGAATATCAAGCAAGATGTTGAAGTTAGAAACGAATTACAGCCGTCCGCTGGCACACATGTTCACTAATGCATTCCCTACACCATTGCAAGGTAAATCGAGCAAGGCGTGCGGTCGTGTGTAAATAACATCAGTTTATACTCGGACGCTGATGAGATCACACGCGTAAAGGCTGTGCATACGAATCAGTATTTCTTTTGTCACACTCGTGACCTAACCTTACTCTCTAAACGGAATTTATAACGCAAGTACTATGGACAGAACCCGGAAAAACACACTGAAAATTGTATTCGAAAACACAGCAAAAGTACCTCAACATGTGGATGTTCTACGGTTCGTTGCTAATACGTTAAAGATATCGGCCGCTAATATACATTCGATCTACAAGGATGAAAACGAGCAACAGTTCTACATAAAGTTCATAGACGAAACCACGTTTAATCAGTTTAGTAGCAGCATCGAAGAACAGTATACATTTGATTAATATGACCGCAGCACCACGATCGTCCGCCTAGATGTGGCAAGCAGCTTATTCCGATACGTGAGAATTTTCAATTTACCACCTGAAATAGAGGACAAACAGATCGCATCTGTTTTGGGACAGTTTGGTATAATTAGACAACACGTGCGAGAAAAATATTCCGTGGAGTACGGATTCTCTGTATACAGCGGTATAAGAGGCGCACACATGGAAATATCGAAAGAGATACCGGCTAACCTGTTCATTGGACACTTCAAGGCTCGGCTCTACTATGAAGGTCTTAAAAACAAATGTTTTTATTGCAAGGAAGAAGGTCATTTGAAGGCGAATTGTGAGAAGCTAGCTAGTATGAAAGCCGGCCATAAAAACAACGTACTTGAAATTGTGGGATCAAAGTCAACCGACTCATCAACGTCGAGCTTCTTCACAACAACGGTGCCCAGTAGTGCAAAAAGACAAAATGGTGGCCTATACAGCCATGTGCTTGCAAATGCAGCTATAGGATTAGCAAGCACATCAACAGCGAGTTCACCTATCATGACAGCAATGGCAGTGCCGATCAGAAATCGAATAGCAAATATTACATCGGGAAAAGGTAACACAGACACCCAATCAATGGAGATAGATGCACATTCTGGAAGCAGCGCGACGGAAGTAGTAGTGAATAGTACCCCAGACACAAGCACTGGGAAAGCCAACGATAACCCGATCAATAAGAATGAACGAGGTGATGAGGCAAAGACGAGTAAAGTGAAGGAACAGGCATCGTTAGCCGTACGAGATCACACGAAGAAAAACGAGTCAAACGTCGAAAAGATTAACCCGATCAGCCCAATCGAAGCGATTACAGATCGTTCAAGGCCACGGACTCGATCAAGATCGAATACAACAAGATGTAGATCACGCAGCATAAATAAAATCCCAAAAAAAGAATAATCCTAGCGAAAGTTCACTAGTAGCAGATTATCTTCAAAGCTAAGGTGTGTAGATACAATATTGCCCTATAAAATATAGCGTGATAGTTCTAGAAATTGTTCAGATAATATTGCAGGTTAGAATTTGAAGTGATTATGAACCTACGGTTGAATTTCATTCGAATTTCGTGATGCCTCTTATCCGAAAAATTGCGACAATCAATCTGAATGCTATTGGCTTGATGGTTGAAAAACTGTTATTGAGAGATTTTGTCTGGAACAATGATTTAGACGTAATTTTTCTACAGGAAGTTGCTTTTGAAAATTTTTCCTTTATCAACTCTCACAGAGCTCTGGTTAACATCAGTCAGGATGGGAAAGGCACTGCGGTCCTCTTGCGTAACAATATTGATTTTTCAAATTTGAATATGAACATAAATGGAAGAATAACATCAATTTGTATAGATAACATAAATTTTATTAACATTTACGCACACTCAGGTAGTAAATTTAAAAAAGAACGTGACAATCTGTTTACTCGAGACATTTTGATTCATTTAGTTGAAGGAAAGCAGAATGTAATACTTGGAGATTTTAATTGTGTACTGTTATCAACTGATTCGAACAGTATTACGAAAAATTATTCCACAGGATTGAAAACTTTGATCTCATCCGTGGACTTAGTAGATGTTGAAAAGCAAAAGAAAAACAGCGGAACGAATTTTACTTTCTTTCGAAATGAATCTAAATCCAGATTAGATCGATACTACGCACCAACGGCATTTGTCGACACAGTGACCTCAATGGAAACATTACCAATGGCTTTCTCCGACCATCACTGCGTTACTGTTAAATATAAAATTATAGACTCATCATATTGCTTATTCATGGGAAGAGGTTACTGGAAGATAAATTCATCGCTTTTGAGAAAAGATGAATTGAATTCAAAATTTGTTGCGCTATATAACAACTTAAAAATAAGAAGCTCATATAATGATTTGAATATTTGGTGGAATACAGTGTTGAAACCAATTATCAAAAAGTTTTATAAAAATGAGAGTTTTTTATTCAATCAACAATTTCATCGAGAAAAAAATTTTTATTACACTTGCTTGAAAGAACTCTTTGAGTTACAACGTGATGGAAATGATGTCTCGGGAGACTTAGCAATCGTTAAATCAAAATTAACGGAACTAGAAAACAAAAGAATGAATTTAACAAATTACAAAATAAAATCAAACACTTTACTAAGTGATGAAAAATTGGGCTTATTCCAGATATCTAAAAAAATTAATAAAACAGCAACGACAAACATTATAAAACTAAGAATAGGTGGTAGAATAACATCCGAACCCAAACAATTGAACCATTTCATACACAACTATTTCAAAACAAATTTTCAGAAACACCCTGATGAAGATCTCGACTACGAGAACGTACTGAAATTTATTAAAACGGGATTGAACGATATGGATCACCAATCATTATTACATCCGATTGATGAAAATGAGCTTAGAAAAATAATCAAAGAAGCTTCTAAAATAACAAGTCCCGGTCCTGACGGCTTATGTTATGATTTCTATAATACCCATTTTGATACTTTAAAAAATGATATGCTGAAGTTATTCAACTTATACTTGCTAAATGGTGTCTGTCCTTCAGCACCATTCTCAGCGGGAATCGTGACACTTATTCCAAAACAAGGTGATACAGATGAGTTAGCGAATAAAAGACCTCTAGGCATGCTTAACACGGATAGCAAAATTCTCTCCTAAATTTTATGGAATAGAATGCAACCACTTTTCAGTAAATTGATTGGCCCAGGGCAGGCAGCGTGTGTAGCGGAACGCTCCTGTGTTGATAACTTACGCTGCTTGAGAAATATCTTGATTCGAGCAAATCAATCGAAACATTTTAAGGGAATGATTTTAAGTCTAGACTTAGAAAAGGCTTCAGAAAGTATGGGTTCTTAACACGTATGTTTTGTCCAAGTTGTGGTACATATGTCAGATTTTCCCACCGAACAATAAATATATCGCTGCCATAAAATCGATTTGTGGTCGATTTTTGTGGCAGGGATTCATTTTCAAAGTTGCGAGAAACGAGCTATATTTACCTGTAGCCGAAGGTGGCCTTGCACTTATTGACGTAGAATCAAAAGCAAAAGCTCTGTTTATTAAAAATATATTGATAGCGAACTTAGATACAAATTCTATAATCGATTTATATGCATTGGAACATAAAAATAATCGTTGTTTGACTAGAAATATGAGAGAATGGATAACGAAAGCAGATGAACTAAAAAATGAACTTCATTTGAGCTGCAACAAAAAATTATACTGGTTTTTTATTAATGAAATGAGTATTATATGTAAAACGCAAGAGGACATGCCACAATTACTGTGGAAAAATTTGCTAGAAAACTTAAACAAAAATTTCCTAAACTCTAGTGCTAAAGAAACCATATTCTGTATTTTGAAAGACATAATTCCAAATAAAAAAAATTATACGCAAATCGAATTAGAGGAACAGAATCAGAGCTATGTGATAGTTGCGGTATAGTTGAAACAACAGGACATATAATTAAACGCTGCAAATCATCTGAACCCTTATGGTCATGGTTGAAGCATGTTCTCAACAATAGTCTCAATATAACAGTTGATGATCCGGATGAGCTGCTATCATTCATTATCGGTATTAAAGATTACATACTCAAAGCAGCCCTGTGGCTGATTGTGGAAGTGATAAGATATAATTTGGAAAGAAGAGAGGACGGAAATTTGAATGATTTCAAACAAAGGATCAGAACAGTACGGTGGAACCAAAGAAGAACTTTCCAAAGACAATTCAAACATTATCTGAACATTTTCTAGGCTTTCAAGTTAGAATATTCTGCATAAAATTACATCGCTTGGTAAATGTATTAAAAATCTGTAGGAAACATGAAAAATGAAATGTAATAATTATCTGAAGCTACGTGAATAAATATTGTATAAAAAAAAACTGGATAACGATACAAGAAACGTAATACGTCACCATAAGAAACTAATTAATGGCGTATAAACCAAGCTGCTTGAGGATCAACCTATCATACGTACAGCTGAAATTGGACAGCTACGATCGGCAGGGCATGTCATCAAGATAACAGACGGCAACCATTTGAAAATGGTTCTTGAATGTGATTCGGAAGGCTCAAGAAAAAGAGAAGCATAGCGAGCAAGGTGGATCGATCAAATGCAGGCAAAGAGTGGTCATAATCTGAGCTGTATGGAGACATAATAAACGGGCTTGAGCTGAAACGTGAGAAAAGTACTCCTCAAAACACCAGAAAAAGACCACTAAGTGCGAGTGAATTTAATGAACTATATTTGCGAAAGTGTTTGAAATTCAATTTTTATACATATCCCAGTTTCTCATTCATTCTTAGATAATACATATTTCGATTAAAGCAACAAAACAATACGATTTTCCGAAACTGTTTAAATAAAGGGCTCTCTTTAGGAAATAGCAAAAAACTGAAAATATTAGATTTAAAATAACATGTTGTTTGTATAGAAAGTCGACGATGCGAATTAATACGTTCTTCTTGGGTCTTCCAGACCTGCTGTAGGCGCTTCGACTTCATGTCTATCTGATTTATAGTATTTCTTAGAACTGCTAATAGCTAACCTCACAACCTCCAGAATATCAAGCAAGATGTTGAAGTTAGAAACGAACACACATGTTCACTAATGCATTCCCTACACCATTGCAAGGTAAATTGAGCAAGGCGTGCGGTCGTGTGTAAATAACATAAGGAATAAAATTCTTTTATCATTATTAATTACGTCAATACTCAAGCCATAAGCTCAAGTTGTAGACGGAAAAACATGGTATTTAGTTCTAATGGCATGTGATGTAGGATTTTAGAGCTAAGTACCATGCGTCTCCATCGGATGATGACAATTTGATGGGGACGCATGTTTTCCGAATGTTTTTTTTAGGCCTGGTGTTATACCCGTCCACCTGTTTAAAAATTCTGGAAAAATACAGCGTAATGTACTCATAAATGATTTATTTTTGATGTAAAATCTAGAGTGGTGCCAAAATTGTAAGTTTGATTAAAAAAGATAAGAAAATTTTGAATTTTTTTTTCACATGAAATACATTTTGAAAAATTCTGAAAAAAATCAGAAAGTTCCTCAAATACTCCTGATTTTTTTCAATTTTTTTGCTAAAGAGGGTTTTGAAAAATTTAAATAAAATGAAAATCAGAATAATCATAATATCTCCACCAATATGACAGTTAAAGGGTTAAAGTTTTGGGAAAATCATCTCCAATATAATCCCATTCAAACAGCGTATATCCATTTTTGTTTTGTTTGGAGACAGTTTTTATATGGAAACGCGGCTACACCCTTTTTCATAGGAACTTTTTTTTCAAGATGTTTAGCCCGTAAATGCTTGATGTTTCAAAAAGAGCCGAAGTTTTTTTTCGATAGTCTATGTAGTCCTGACCTCGTGAAAAATACAAAAAAAAAACGACAAGGATGGAAAAACAGTCTGTCCCATGGGTGTTTATTTTTTGTTTAATTATTAGTATGGTAAGTTACAAAGCAACGAAAAACCAATTTTCAAATTATTTCATAAGTATAGATCGCTCCTGGATTTTTTTGAAAATATCAGAAATCTACTGTGTACGAAATTCTCGTTTTGTGTTAGGTAGATGCAGCTAACTTGTCTCGATACGACGGGAATTCAATGCAATTTTTTTTGTGAGTTGAGAATGCGTTCAAAATATGGAACATCATGTAATTTGTAATTTTGTAGATTTTTTAGAAATATGTGGGATATTTGGGACTCAATGCCTATAAGGGTTAATCTTTGTAACACTACCGCTTTACGAAATGAGAGGTGATCCCGAAATACTGGCACCCTTATATATCTTAGAGCAGTAAAAAACAACATAACAGTCGATTACATCACTTATACCATCATATCTCCGGAACCAAAAGTCACCAGCAGTAGCTTTCAAACGAGCCTAAGTTTGTTAAAATCGATTTAGCCAGCTCTGAAAAAATGGCGCGGTAAAAAACAAAGCTTTATGTAGGTCACGTCACTTATACCATCACATCTCCGGAAGCAGAAGTCGCAGTCATCTTGCTTGATGATATCGGATAAGTCATCTCTGAGAAAATTGCGCGTTAAAAAATTCGTTCCGAATTCGACAAACTGAGTCGATTGGTATTTAACACTATGGGTCTCCGAGGCTGCGTTCAACAGTCGGTTTTTCCAGTAATTCTAAAACTTTCTATTGAGAAAGTCAAAAAGTTTCCAATCAAACCCTTCCTGAAAGAATTCCATTGAAAAAGATTAATGTCGATCTATGAAAATCTACAACGCTGTTTCTTTTGTACGATTTTACTCAACCAGTACAAAAGAGACAGCATCGCACTTTCCTTCCAACAGACTCAGAACTGATACACTGATGAAGGTGACAAATAGCACACCAATTTTTTTTTAAATAACTCATGACATCGGAATACCTTACAAAATACAAAAAAAAATGGAACAGACAAATTTGGATCAAATTCCACAAATGAAATTGCATAGTTATCAAAATTTCAAAAATGGAGCTCTGGAGGATCAATTTCTCATATTCACGGTAATGAGAGAGACATCATTTCACCAGATTTATTGACCATCGTTTACCCGGTAAAGACATTCGACTCTGCCTCTCTGCCGGAAAAAATTAAAACTCCAACTATCTTTTTAAAATAGTTGGGTTATCATTATTATAAAACAGATACCTTCGGAACTCAGTTTCATTTAGCAACACATCGTTATGAGATTTGAAGCTCTTCACGTTAAGTCCTTCATTTGATTCTACTCGACTTAAGAACAAAAATTTGATCGAAAAGGTGGGTCGGTTATGGGGCGGGTAGGGTCTAGCACTTTTGAAAAATCATTTATTATTTTCTTTATATTTTTTAATAGTAAAACATTTCAAGAATTTTCTGTGAAATTTTCAAGCCTATTGGAACGAAACTCTGGAAGTTATGGACCTTTATCTATGGCTATCCCATTCTACGAAGAAGCAAGAGCTCGGCGCACAGGCCCAAGATTTCTACCTCGATTGACCTCAAAACTTGACAAAACATTCTGGAAATGTTTCGTTATAATAAATTATAAAAGAAAAAATATGATTTTTTGAAAATGTTAGACCCTCCGGGCTCCCTGGAGTAATTAATTGTTTCCATTGATTTTATAGACAAAAACCCTAAAACGCGTTTTCCTCGAAAGCAAGTTTTGAAAGTCCGTGTCCATCGTCATTCAAAAACTACTAGACCCAAAAGTTTTCCTTTTCGTTGTTTGTTACTTTGAAGCGGTTTAACAGTTACAAAATGGCGGATTCTTTCGTGAAAAATCGTAGTTTACGCTTTGAACAACCACCAAAAATTAAAAAAAATTAAAAAGAATCGTTGGGGTCTAGAAAAACTTCTACTCTAACTATGCTGCGTTCATTTGTTCACTTCTGATTAGTCTGCGCTGAGATACAGTGGACACAGCAAATCATGATTTTTATGAAGCGTTCTTGAAAATATCTCTTCAGCGACTTTTTTTTTGTTTCAATTATAGAGGTTTTAACACCTTAAGGTCATTCGCCTCGTCGGACCAGAAAATTTTTCTGGCCCTATGTGCGGGGTTGGGAATCGAACCCAGGTGGGCTGCGTGATAGGCATCGACTATCCCATCACGCTATACCCGTCCCCTCTTCACCGACTTATTTCTCAATATTTTTCCACGAAAAAATTACAAAATGTTCTTCGAATGATGCTTGTTATCATGCAAAACATTTGAATTTATTTTGTTGAACGATAATTCCTCGCTCCCCCCCCCCTTGAAAATGTAACTTGGCACACATCTCCAGAACGGCAAACCGTTTTTGAAAATAACGGGTGTTTTTTTTGCATGCACTTTCCATAAATCACTGTAATTCGAATTGTATTTATTGAATAAACATTTTTTTTTGAGAAAAAATTTTAGGATATTATTTTCCGAATTTAAATATTAAAAACATTTGACTACGGTTTATCCTTTATACCCATACAAGTGTACAGCAAATATCGATGTGACGCTCTCTGCAAATATATGTTATTTCGTCTGCTATAATCGGAGATACTCAGGATCACCGAGAACAGATTTTAGTGAAGCAAGTTGATTTGAGCGTTTGATGCATTACTCAAATATGAACTGTAAGGTCTACGTACATTTCTAGATGGAAGGTGTGTATAAAAAAAGCAGAACATTGTAACCGACTCGGTTGAATGGACTTGAACTGAAGATCACATAATCGAGATAATTATTTTCAGTTTAGCAAAGGTATTTTCTGTGAAATCTATTGATGTTCTTTCATACATTCGGTTAGGAAAATTAATTACATCCAATGCCATGGCGTAAAGCCGTCTTGGACTCTTTATTTTACTTCTATTTTTATCCAACGAAAAACAAATCGATAGAAAAAGACAAACGAACAATTATTTAAAAAATAATTTGAGAAAATGGAACTGTTCTTGACATTCTTGAGAATTAAAAATATGTTTTTAGATTTTATTGTTCTATGCAGTCCCTTTTCCTTTACATTCCAGTGTTTTTCTTAGTATTTGATCCCATCCTAAAAGATATTTTCCACAGCGTGTGCGAAAACCTGCTTCGCAGAATCGACGATGCTTACATCACAAATTTTTCACTGATGAATCATCTGTCGAGATGTGGGGATAGCAGATAGTTCAAAGGGGCAAAGTTGGACGAATAAAGTGGATGGAGAAACAATTCATATATGTTTTATAGTTGCAATGCTTTTGGGTGCCAGTGTGTGTTCTTTTGAATGTGTTTCCCTAGCTTCTTGTTGGTCCGCTTCGCTGTGACTTCGAGGTTCAATCATTAAAAAAGTGCGCTGTATTACTCACTGTAGGGTTTTTTTTTTCTTTCTCGAGGTAGTCCACAAAATATATACCTCGAGAATCCAGAATCCAATCAACGCCATCATCTTTCCGACCCATCGAATCTTTCTAGTATCGTTTTCGCTTGATGCCAAACCTATCCTAGTTTCCACTCTAACTGCTGGCAAACCGTTTGTTTGAAGCCAGTTTCGAACCTAGTTTCAACGTTGTTGAACTGGAAATCGAGTCATTTTCGAACCTGGTTTTAATATCAGGTTTGGTCAAACCCCCGTTGCTAAGTGCGAAATCAACACAGTTTCGTGGAAAGTGTTTGTTTGATGAAACTACCCAGGGTCAGTTTCAGTTTTCTGAAGCGAAAACGTCATAAGTCGCTCAGGAGCTCTCGTAACATCCAGTTCATTCGCTTCCGTATACTCTAATACGCTTCCGAAGTGTGCTTGAGTCCGTAGTCTGTAGGCTTATATCTCGTATGTTCATTAATGCAGTGGTGATGAAGGGTTTCGAAATCTTGCCGCAGCTACAAATTGCTTGCCAGACCATAACTTTCTTACCAAATTTTTCGACTTCAATCGATGTCTCGGACTGGTTTAAGACTTGCCCTTCTCGCACAGTATAATATTGTGGTCCTGGCAAGGATTTGTAATCGAGTTTCACGTAGGTTTCGTCGTCCATAATTATGCAGGTCAAATTTTCAGCAAGAATCGTATTGTACAGCTTTCGAACCCTCGGTCTGATCGATGTTTCTTGTTTCGGACTACGTTTTGATTGTTTCTGCTTTACGTTCTTTAGCACGAAGAACATTGGTAACATTGGTAACATCCCGAACTGAAATCTCCTTCTTTTGCTCGAACGCCTTCAGTATACGTTTATCCAACTGAGGGTTAGCATGACCTTTTTTTCGACCCGTTTTCGGTTTATCCTCAAAGGTATTATCCTCAAAGAACTTCCTGATTGAATTTCGCACGGCTTTTTCACTTACTGATTCTGTCTATTTTTTGCTATCTTTCTCAGTGACAGTCCGCGTTCTGTGCACCATTTGTACACAATTTTTCGGCGTTGTTCTGCTGAATTTCGAAACAAACTAATGGAAACGAATAAACAACTGCACAAGTGGTTAGAGAAGAGTGTAAACAATAGGACGCAGCCATAAAAATTGACAGATTCTAAACCATTGCGAAATGGCAGCGGTATTTGGTTGCGTCCATACTTTCTGGGACAGTCTTTATGCTCGATTTCATGATCAAAATGATTAATATTCTGAAAATTTTCATTGGTAATGAGTTAATCTGTTCATGAAATCATGAATAATATACATGATGTCATGGTAAGACTTGTTTCATGATTTTCATGATTTTTAAACATGGCATCGAAAATGGATTTCTATTTGTGTGTCTCAAAAAACTTTTTTTTTATTTCAAACTTAACCATGTCAAACAAACCAGAAACATCAATATGTATGGCTGTAATGTTAAACTATGAGCAGAAATCCAAGAGAGCAGGCATCCAAGTAGAGGTATCAATGAAGGTAAGAAATTTAATGGTTGTTTGGCAAAGTGGCTATGAAATATACCATAGAAGGTAGACACGAAAACCTTCTATGATATATCTTATAGTCAATTCTTGTGCCACTAAAATAGAATAAACGTAAACCTAATCTTAACAGGAACAGGAGATAATAATTCACCGACATGCAGGTTCAGCAAGAAATTTAGTTAATAATCTAATATTTTAAAACGGTTTTTCAAAAATTGGATATTCAAACTGCACTTAATCGAATTTCCTACATTCAATTTCAGAAAATGCAATGATGCAATCAATTTTTCAGAAAATGCAATGATCAAGTTTAGCTTATTTTAAAATTGAAAACCAGAAACAGGGAATAACTGGAATCTGAAATGAAAACACCAAATTATCCATGCAGATAATTGTTAAAATTTATCCACCTTGAACGACGAAAACGAAACTTTTGCAACCATTGACTATATTTATCGGATAAAATCCAAAAATTATGTGCTGGTCTCATCATCCATGAAGTTCAGTTTTCATAAATTAGACCGATTTTTATAATTTGTCTGTGAAAAGTATCGACAATTTCACTTACACCAACTTGAATATTATCTGGTACATTTTTCTTATTTATTTCTGTGAATTATGATGAGAGAAGCATTAGACGATGCTCACAGTTTTCATTAATTCTAAGGTTACAGTCAGAGTGAAAGCGTCACGCGAAGCGGCTGGACGCGCGTATGAGCTAGTTACATTTGACCAAAGCAAACCTGTCAGAGTGAATGCGATGCGAAAACAGTACTTCGCATTGAATCGCTTCGCTTCGCTCCGCGTTCACTCTGACATCAACCTAAGGGTGTTGCGTATCATGGTTCCCGCCACAAGGCTAGACCATCGACAAGAAGTATTATTTGAGCGTTATGAGCCGTTCGTGTTCTGTCCATTTAAATCAATTCGAGGAAAAATGTTCAAGTAGTTGGTTCAATATAGCTGATGTAATCACAATTGGTTGGGCATCATATACCTAACCACTTTTCTATGTAGTTCCACACTCTAATTCAGGGGTTCCCAAACTATTTTAGGTCGTGGACCCCATTACTAAAATTAACTTAGGCCGCAGCCCCCATTAACAAATTCCTTTGAAAATTCAATTTCTTGCTTTTTTAAAATTGATGTAAAATACTAGAGAATCTGTTGGTCTGTAAGAAATTACATGAATTGTTTTCCACGTCACAACTTATTTCGTCTATTCTTCTCTGAACGGTATTATCACTCAAAAAAATTCTCTTTATAATATCATGTGCGAGCTTGTGCAGTACATTTCCCTGATTTCCTATTAGTAAGGATATATTATAGGTCGCTCGCAAACCATCAACGGCTTGCATAGATGATGATGCAAACATCGATCTTATGGATGGTCGTTTTTCAATTTTTTCTTTAAGGGCTTGAAAGAAAGGTAAAGGATTATGTTTTTTGTCAACATGCACTCTTGACAAGTGATCCTCCAATTTTGAAAACTTCATAATATCGTTACTAAACTACTGAACCTTTTCACATAGTAGACACATCGGCAACTGTTCATTTGCTAGAGATGGAATGAAGTTAAACTTTAAGTAGTCCAAACAGTATTGTCTACATTTTTTAATGTCTGCCATCATAAATCTCGCAGTAAATTTGCAATTATGAAACCTGTTTTCATCCACCTAGTAGTGTAATGATACCTTTCTCATATATAATACTATGGTAATGTTTCTCTTCAATTTTGAAAGAAACCAAAAGATGGTTTGTACATTAAATAGTATTACATACAGAATAAAACAGTGTTTTGCTCGCGTAGGTCATCCTTAAGAAATCAAAGTGGGTTAACAATTAAATGTATGTCATTTGACCCTAAGATTGGGAATATCGGTTCTGCAATCTCTAATAAAAGTGAGTAAGATCCATTTTTGAGGATATGACTATTATCTCCCGTCAATAATCGAGAACCGGGAACCAAAATAGCCAGAATCAGTTTGTTTAGCTGCCTACTGAAAATGGCTATCGATTTGTGTAGTTTCGAGTCCAGTTTAGAAATTTCTTTAACGATGTTTTGTTTCGCCGGTGTACAATATTTAACACACTTTATCCTATAACTCTGGAACCGGAAGTCGTATCCGGACGAAATTCAGGAATTGCGTAGGGGACCACGTAGGGAAGACCTTTCATTCGAATTTAAGTTTGTCAAAATCGGTTTAGCCATCTCCGAGAAAACCACGTGAGATTATTCATATAACGTTTGAATCAAATTTGTCAAGTCCAGAAAATGTGCACGTTTGACAAAAAATTGAACGAAATGTTAAAATTTAATTAAATAAAAGTACCTTTCATACAAAATAATCTTTCTGATATTTTGCCTTTCTCTATAGAAAGTTAACGACTTTCGAGTGGAGCCCCGTAGATCCATAGTGTTATATACAATTTGACTCAGCTCGACGAGTCCAAGAAATGTCTGTGTGTGCACTTTTTAACTCTCAATTTTCCTAGAGATGTCTAAATCGTCAAACCACAACTTAGGCTCGTTTGAAAACTACTGTTGTATTGTGGATGAAGTTCAAAGACGGAATTGCTGACATTTCCGGTTCCGGAGATGTGATCGTAGAAGTAACGTAACCGACAAACCTCTTTTTTTCTTTTTTTTTTTGTTTCAATTATAGAGGCTTTAACATCTTAGGTCATTCGCCTCTTCGGACCAGAAAATCTTTCTGACCCTATGTGCGGGGTTGGGAATCGAACCCAGGCGGGCTGCGTGAAAGGCATCGACTATCCCATCACGCTATACCCGTCCCCTCCGACAAACCTCATTCTTTTCTATACCTACACTCAATTTCCTCCTTTGAATTTGCTCATTTGCTCCCATCGCTTAAGTAGAGTTTTTTCAATCCTGCTAAACGCGTTTAAATTTTGGAAACACAACTGAACTGTCACATTAGGCGGCCTGTCATGCTTCAATTAATAAAAATTGCTTAATGACATAATTTGTCAAATCCTCGAAATGCGAAAACGTCATGAAAATCGATTTTTTGAAAAATTTAGACTGGTGGACCTCGTGAATATCTTTTGTTGTACCTATTATGCTAAACACAATCCCATTATGTTTGCTCCATGCCATCGGAAATATCAATTTATGATAAACCATAAATAATACAAAATTAAAGTTGGCTGAAATGTTTGGTATCAACGAGTACCATTATTGCTAATCCATCGCATTCAAGAAAAATGTCTTTAAAATAATCGATCACTACTAGAGCCAGTAAATTAACGATTAAAACGCTATTTGGTATTACATATATACAGGACCTTTGATCAGGGTACGCAATGCTCCCAAAGAAAATTTTGAAAAAATCACTATAAAGCCTGACGAAATTTAGAAATATGTTTCAGTCTATCTAGAGATGTGATGATGCCTTCTAAATCAACGTTTAAAAAATCGGCTTATTTAAAATAACAAAACGGACGATGACAAAAAATGGCCAGGTATATTTATTTATTTATCCCCGATTCTAGCTTGTTGAAGTCGCTCTCCGATGTAATTTTATTTTCTTCCAATGAAATGTTAGTCTCAATATTATTGTAATTTACACCGTGTGTATTTCTGCGACCGAATTGTATTGCCTTCCGTTTGACTAAAACCAGCGCGAAGACCATTTGGAAGATTCACTTTACCCTATTTGTTCCGAACTAGAGACTATTACTTTCAACTTTTTTGCATTAATTATGGTTTCGGCTTTAGCGGTCTGTTAAATAAGAACGGCTGTTTTATATTGCCCGACGTTTCGACCACTAGTTATTTTTCAAGGGAAACTGGAAGTTTGTTGGTTGTGAAAGATATTACAAAAATATTAAAAACTTTGTGTTAACTCACTATCTTATCGTTCCTCGTCTAAAAATCGTATGCCCACGAACGGTTGTTTACATAATAAAAAAGCTTCTTTCCTCACTGTTCTAAAATATACAAAAACATATGCGCGATATTGCTGTTGTGAGATGATTGATATGCGGTATGGATCTGTATATGGTATTTCGTTGATCAGTACTGGAACAGCTGGCTATTGTTGGTTGTGTGGTTACATCGGAGTTAGCAGGATGGTTTTCATTTGTTGAACTGATGATTTGACTGTCAACAATCTTCATCAACAGAAACAGTGAAGGAAAATTCACTTAAATTTGTCAATACCAAAGAAAATGATAATTGTAAGAGTCTAAAACCAATCCCAAAGCAGGTATTTTTCCTTGAAGTGCTAGTGTCAATATTATTGCAATTCGCAGACTCTTGTTAGTTCCGAATTATTCTATCGTGTGGAAGAATACATTAGTCGTGAATGAGTCATAACTCAGTATAGCTACACCGTTACGATTCTGAAAGCGCAGTATAGGTTGCACAATGCACTATTACTACTACTAATCCGACATTTTTTGAAACTGTTAGACCCTGTATGAACTGTTTTGTCTCATAGCCGGCGGTTAAATTTTATAATTTTATTGAATAAAACCTGCCCATCATAAACCTGTTTCTCATGGGTATCTACAATATGTGTACCATTCATCAAATGCTAATCTCATGAAACATAGTAATCAGTTGACGCACAAGTTCATGAACTAAAGAACGTACGAAGCAGTTCTCTTTACTTTGGTTACGCTGTGAATTTTGCCCGACCTACGAATATATATATCAATAGCACAAAGGGTGAAACTCTTGTTCATATTCGTTGCTTCAATTTGCAAACCCTGCCTTCAACATGTTGGTACTTGTAACACAACTTTTTTATCATGAATATTTCAAATAACAACTTATATCAAACAATAGGGGGTCGATTTCTAAACCTTATCGACCCCCATAGTCAGTTTTCGTTTACGTCGACCCCCACAAAAAGGATATCGACCCCAAGGGGTCTATATCGACCACTTTGGGAACCCCTGCTCTAATTCCTAAAATGCCCCCTCATATAGAAAACAAAGCTTTATTCCTGTTCGAGAATGATAATTTACAATCAAATACTGATGCTAACCTAGCACTTCTCTGTCGAAGTCCATAATGAATTTCACACTGCAGGGTGCACATTTTTTCTTCTATTGGAATGTTAGCGTAAATTTAACAATTTTCCTCCGGAAACGTGTCTCACGCGACTTGTTGAACTGTTTCCTCAATCAATTGATATCGTTAGGAAACTACCGAAGCAGAGTAAAATACATTTCGACAAAAGCATCTGCAATCACTGCTAGGGTGAGGAAAATCTTCCCTTCGAGATTTGGTGCCCTCAAGATGTATCGTTTTGTTCAGCCACTACAACAAAATCTTTCTTCGGTTTTCCACTCCGTGGAAATTTCGTTCAGCGATGAATGGTGTCTTACTTGGTTTACCTTCTTCAACCGTCCTCTTCCGCTAGTGTTCGCTCCACCGGGGGTTCTCTGGCTATGGCAGAGGTCCGACAAGAACCGAATCGATACAACAATCGAATAAAAGCGGTAGCATTTCTCCGCAATCAGTTTCAACCGCTTCCAGCGAGTGTTTAGAAATCAGAAGAATAAAAAAAAGTTGCCAAGCGCATAACCGTAGCCAAATTGCCGGAGCCCGGGTACCTTCTACCGGTGCGCTGTTAGAAAGTAGCTCGTCGTTACGATCGTTCATTCTTCGTCAATATTGGATCCGATGAAAAATTCATATTATTTGATTTGATTGATCCGGGCAAATATTTGCCCGACGGTCTGCATGAACATGAATGCACTGCACCGCGCGGTAAGTCGAATCGCGGACGGGATGTTTTCATAGCGGAGCGTGCGCTTCGGTTATTGGAAATCACTGGGATAAATGATGCGAGAGCGGCTGGACCGAATTCCTACGGACGGATATATTGCCTGGTGTAGCCAATCTGTGGGGGAACTTGAAAAAATCCGGCATGTATTTGTTATTGAATGGATACCCGTCATGTTTGCGATGGGGGGGGGGGGGTGAGTTTAGGTCTGGAAGAAAAAGCACAGTGGAGAGCTGTTGGCTGAGACAAATGTCGGTGCGATGTTCGATGAAATTGCTCAGGCGATTATTGATTGACAGCACATTTCCGCAAAGATTTATGTGAACCGGAACTGGAGATATTTTTTTCAAAATTGATCTTATATTTTGTTTCGTGTTTTTTTCACATGCAGACATGAAAATCAACGAGCAATCACACATGTGTTTTATAAAACTTTAGTCATGACTTTTTCAAATAATTACAGAACACTTTAATTCATCAGGAGAAATAAGAAGGAATCATGCCAAGGCTTACGAGGCTGCATTTCTCAGCTGAATCAATTTCTATATTTTTTCTCAGATTTCAAGAAAGATTAATTAAGAAAAGTTTCAACATAACTTTTACACCCTCATATTTTTTGGCGTTATAAATGAAGCTTCGAGCTTGTTTGCTGCTGCCATTCGTGGGTTGCTCATGTAAGGACATGTGACAGCAGCATTGATAAAAACTACAAGGATCAGCCCCATGGGGTTGTTCGAGCCATTGATGTGGAACAAGGCCACCAAAATTTCTAATGATCTACAATCAAAAAGTTCTATCAATCCGAACCAACACCGAACATCATTTGTCTTGATTTGCATTTGTTTTATAGCTGACGAAATTACACCAATATCCCAAATGTATGCAATCATATCTTTGTACATACTTGCGATTTCGATAATTAAGCTTCTCTTCGCTAAGCTTTTGTTCAAGTTTTGTATGAAAGCAGTTATTTTTATAGCGCCAAGTTTCTCTACCATTCTGCGATTTCGGTTGAAGCGATAAACTTTTTCTCATTATCAATCGAGTTCATCTAATATAAATTTGAAATTGATCTTAAGCACACAAAATTTATCCAGGGGTAGTTGTCAATTTCTCATGGGAAAACGACATAACATGGAATTTCATTCGAGCTTGCATGACACAAGATCACAGCATACCAATTAAAGCTTCAAATCGTTTTATGGCACGTTTCTGTCTTGCTGTCTAGCAACAACCTACCTCTAGCATGCTACGCGTAGGACTGAAACGTTAGCTATAATTTCGCTTCTATTTATAGATTCGCGTGCTTCCAACAGCTTCGCTTTTGCATCGATTGACCAATCAGAGCGATGCTCTCTCTTTGATACATCGCTTACTCCTTCAAAACCGTCGTCTATGGTAGGGAAATTCGGTATGCCAAAGATTTTTAGCAGCCAAATAATAAAATAATATGATGAAATAGTATTGATAATTGATACAAAATAGACTGAGCTGTAAGTGTTTAAAGCCTGACCACATTTGTACGTGTAGTTTTTCTTGAGTTTCTGATTTGCACCCCTATATAGAAAATAAAGATGTGTTCCACATCAAAACAGGAAAAGGTAAGACAAACGACTTGCAGTACAGTACGCTTTACTTAACCGTAACATGTGTTATATTCTTAGCTGTTTCTGGATGAGTTCGGAGATAGGAAAATTTTGTTTTGCTTACGATACGAAATTATTACCTTGTTCTTTCAGCAAACTACAGTTTCGTTTTGGATTTTTTCATTGGAACATAAATTCATATGGCGCAATAGGAAAGCACA
This sequence comes from Malaya genurostris, assembly GCF_030247185.1. Lineage (NCBI taxonomy): Eukaryota > Metazoa > Arthropoda > Insecta > Diptera > Culicidae > Malaya > Malaya genurostris. The sequence goes on from NC_080571.1 coordinate 62,981,078, forward strand.
TCATCAAACCAAACAATTCTTTGTCCAAGTTCTTACATTTCAGTAACCTAAGTTTGTTTGTATTTTCTAACATTGATTATAGTTTTTTTTTTCTATTTACCTCTTCGGCTCAGAAAAACTTTCTGACCCTATGTTCGGGGCTGGGAATCGAATTCAGGCTGCGCTGCGTGAAAGGCATCTATTTACGCTATACCCGTCCCTTATTAATTACTATTTGAAATTAAATTTTGCAATTCATTTGTTAGATACGACTCATTCAAATGAAATTAAAAACCCCTTCTTAATCCACCTAGTGGTGTGATAATGCTTTTCTCTTCTTTCATAACATTATCATGAAAATATATTTCATACTTTTATTAACTAATTTCGGATACTAATTTTCACACCAATTGATTCAGATTGATTCGAGTAGTTCACAAAAGCATGCGTCAGTGTTTATGTCACACAGTCAGCATCATTTTTCCAAACTAGTGCTTGACATTTGCGTTGCCTATTTGTATGAGAACAGTGATGCTAATCGAAAAAAAAATTTTGATGCCAAAAGGCTTAGAATTGCATGAAACGTCGAGATTTAGTGTCATATCGAAAAAAAATTTTTTTGAAAAAATCGACTTCTTGTGACTTAGAAAAAATATCAAAATTCCAAGTCCCAGAAAGTTGATTTTTTCAAAAAAAAATTTTTTTTCGAAATGCCACTAAATTTCGATGTTTCATGCAGTTTTAAGAGTTTTGGCATCAAAAAAAATTTTCGATTTTGGAAATTTCATGTACTCCCCCCTATGGTGCTTTTTCAAGATCGAAAATTGTCAAACCTTTATCACCGGGCGGCACCCTTTACGCATGTCCGATTTAGCTCAAATTATGCATGAAGGCTTTTTTAGAGGTGCTTGAACTTTTGAGCACTAGAGCTTAACGAAAATAGAGCTGATCCCAAAATTTTGGCACCCTTATATATATATATATATATATATATATATATATATAAGAGCGGTAAAAATTAACGTGTTTTGTCGGTTACGTCATATATACCATCATATATCTGGAACCAAAAGTCACAACCATTTGATCTTCGAACTTGATCAATGGCCCAACAGTAGCTTTCAAACGAGCCTAAGTTTGGTAAAATCGGATCAGCCATCTCTGAGAAAATTGAGCGCGTTCAAATATAACGCTTTTTCTCGGTTACGTCACTGATACAATCATATCTCTAGAACCCGAAGTGATAGCCATTTGATCTTCGAACTTGTTCCACAATTCAAAGTAGCATTTAAACAAGTCTAGACTTGCTAAAATCGGCTCAGACATTTCTGAGAAAATTGAGCGATGAAAAAACAACGCGTTCTGTCGGTTAAGTCATTTATAGCATTACCGAATCCGGTCGTGACATTTCGATTTACGAGCTTGATCAAAAGCCTAATAGGCACAAATGAAGGCAAGTAACAATGGAAACATGTCGCTTGGGCCAATTAGCTCTGATTCATGGTAATAGAAGCTTAAGCTTGTTGTGCACACTCACAGATATTTTCCGATTTCGTTTTCTGCATCATCGATCTGAATGACGGTTTGAAATTGCAATCACTCATTGCCACACAATTTCGAAACCGGAAGTCGAATAAGAAGGAAAAATTCAGTAATGTAATGCAAAAACTACCACATTTTGAAACAGGGACATGAATTACAATAATTACAATACGAGCATAAAAAGGCGGGTTGGTGATGTCAGAGACATAACTGGATGTCGTGAATACGAAAACAACTGACATGTTCCTTAACACTTCCGAATATCAATTAGTTGATCAATTGTACGAATTATGCAACATTCCCTTTTTTTACATTTTTCGCAAAAACAAAGAAGGCTTCACTTGATCTCGATAATTGTGAATTTCACACAGCGAAAAGTGCACACATCTAATCAAACAGTTCTAGATTTGCACTAAACTGAGGATATTCACCTTCGAATCCTAATAGCTCTTTAGAAAACTTTTAGAGCCATCAGAACGGCTGATTTTGTGTGAAGCTCTCCACCGTTGTCCCCTATTCGTTGTTTTTCCACCAATGCAAACGACTAGCAGCTGTGACGTAATCGCTCTTGTCGGAAGCGAAACTAGCTTTGCAAACGACACACAATACATCTGCTCGCAGTGGCGATAGAATCCAAACTGATCCAATTTATGTTAAGAGGTTTCTTTTTACGTGATTTCGTTTAGTAGCTTTTTCACTAATCGGCGGTCCTAATGGCTATAAAAATAGCAGCATACAGAATTTTAATGTCGATTATTTCATTTCGGATTTGTATTTCCTTGAGAGATACTATCAGGATGCTGTACGGGATTCATTCTTGTTTTTCAGATGGACCAAATTGTGGAACTCACTACGATATTAAGAACTGTTCGGAACATTTTTCTCAAACGATTTGTTGTACAGCAGCAGATATTTTGTTCTCTTCCTCAGAACGCGTTCTGACTGGCTGGTGTTGACATGGGTCAAATGAGACAGGCTAATGGCTAGGCTAATGCGCCTTATGAATTATCTTCTTTGATACTCGTTGATACCAAATATTTAAGAAAAGTTTAATTTTGAATTATTTGAGATTAAGGCACACAACTGAAAATTTAATCATAAAATTGTTATCATATTTTCGATGGCATGTATTATGTTGATTCGTTAGATAGAACTAGAGATATTCACGATCAAAAACTTATCACGCTCTCAGAGGTTACATTTTGAAAAGACGCCCCATAGTGAAGTAAGTCGTATTCACGACAAATTAACCACAAATTAACATACATATTATAAATACCATGAAAACATCGAAAAAAGAGACAGCAGTGTGAAAATACGTCAAGCTTTCTATAAGATGTCAAAGTGAGTCCCGCTTTTTACTTTTTAATTATTGTTTCTGGTATTTCCGGGATGAGAATCCAGAGACCACTATAACCAAAAACGTATTCATATTGCCATAAGTCCTTTTATTTGAATTTTAGTTTAGTTAGAATTTGATATGAATCACCCTGTATTTCCGGCACCGAAATTAGCATCCGGATTAAATTGAGAAACTTTGTACGATATCACAAGACCTTTACTTTGAAACTAAGTTTGTGAAAATCGGTTCGGCCGTCAATTCCCTAGAATTTCGTGACGTGACGTTCCGCGCAAAATATATCGGATCCTATATTTAAACGTGATCATACAGACTCCGATGATGGTGAACATTCTGGTCGTGCAATTGAGGTGGTTACTCCAGAAAACATAGAAAAATCCTTGTCGTGAGGATATCAGTTAGTTGGACGCAGAGGAAATTTAGTTTGGCGTCAATAGTGCTCAAAACGCGTACGATTTTCATAATTTTTATTTCCCAATTTTTTTGAGTATATTTCATTTCTGTGCATCCTAACGACGTTCTGCTTAAAGCCTTTAAAAGTTAATTTTGTGCTGAGTTCAGTGATTTATGAGTGTTTTCGATTACGTGGAAAAATAAAATAGTTATTATCGATCGAAAATGAATTGTTTGCTCTAAGCCGGACAAAAAGTTGGGTTCCAACCGCAGCATAATATTTGATTTGAAATTTTCAACGGATTCCAGACAAATACCTAAATATTGGTGTGTATATTTATGTTTTATTCTATATCATTTATTAAATTTTCAATTTAAGTAAAACGTTCATTATATCTAGCGAAACAATCAAATAGTCTTCAATAAAACTATAAAGTTTCGAGACAGTGCGTATATTTTCAGCGAAAGAAAATTTGGGCTCGGAAGGACTGCAATATTACGGGCCCACAACATGAGAAGCTGTAGTGGACAAACAGTGTCCGTCTTAGCCCCGGTCTTCCCTAATGAATTAGAATTTTTACCTCAATATGTGACAATGGATGAAACGTGGATCAATCACTCCACTCCGGAATCAAAACGAACATCAAAATTCAAACAAAAAAAATTCTCATATGTCGAAGAAAAAACCACTATTTCTCCAAGGTAATGCATCAATTCACAAGTCGTCGGCAACGATGGTTACATTGATCGAATTACACGTCAAATTGCTTTCCCAGGCACCATGTAGTCCAGATCTTACCCCTAGTGCCTGGCTATTCGTTAATCTTGAAAAATGCTTGCCGGTAAGAAATTAAACTCAAATAAAGAAGTAATTCCACTTGATCTGCTCAAGTGGAACTCAAATAAAGAAGTAATTCCACATTATAGCTTTGTCGGCTACGTCATTTATGCGATTATGTATCGAGAAATGGAAGTGTTTTCATGCATTAGGAAGTGATCTGCAAACGAATTTCTTCAAATCGGTTCAAACAACTTTGAGAAGTACACGATTTCTCGCGTCACTTATATGACCATATCAGTTCCGAACTTATCAAATAGCCGAATTGCAGCCTTCAAAGTAGTCCAAGATTTTCGAATCTTTGATTCCTTTCGCAGAAAATGATCGTAATGGACCTTCCAAACTTGGTCAATTAATAGCGGCCTTTACACGATCATTAAAAGTGTCATTACTGTAAAGTAATGGCACTTTTAATGATCGTGTAAGGTCTACGAGTTCAGTAATGACACGAGTAATGATGGAATTCCGGATTATCCATCATTACCAACATAATTTCTTCTTATTATTTTTTTTTGTGGAAGTGCTGAATATCTTTAGAACTATACGCGAAAAAATGTCAAAGTGCACATTCAAATTGTTAATATTTCATTAACCTTAACGTTTCAAAGGCAAATCAAATTTATTTTCAGCTAAACGAAAATAAAAATATTGCTTTTGCTATTGCTGGAGTAGTTACAAATACTCATCATTAATAATGAACGTGTAATGCTAAAAAGTAATGATGTACAGGGTCCGGCACTCGAAGTGTAACCAATTAAAAAGGCCATAAATTCAGTTTGGAAAATTACTTTTACTTAGTTCAAAGTACAAAATGTGTAAAAATAACACAAAATTCAGAATCAATTCACTTTTGCTCGATATGACCACCTTTTGCCTTGACTTGATGACTTGAGAGAGCGAAGGAGTTGCTTCGTTTGGCCGAATGTGACTTGCAGGTATTTTGGCCCACTCGCGGACAATAACTTTTTTCAGCGCCTCGAGACTGGTGTATCTTTTAGTTCGGACTTTGCTCTCCAAAATGGCCCAAAGAGAATAATCCATTGGATTCGCATCTGGTGAATTCGAGAGCCATTGTGTGGACGTGATGAAGTTCGGAACGTTGTTTTTCAGCCATTCTTGGTTCACTCGAGCTTTGTGAGACGGTGCCGAGTCCTGTTGAAACGTCCATGGTCTGCCACCGAGATGTTTGTCTGCCCACGGCTTCAAAGCAACCTCCAGAATACTTTCCCGATAATATGTCGCATTTACCTTGACGCCAGGCTCGATGAAAACGATTGGAGAGCGCCCATCTGCGGTTACAGCGGCCCAAACCATTATCTGTTGCGGGTGCTGCCTCCTGGTGGCCAATCGATGACTCAAATTCTCGTATGAACGGTCGGTCAAGTAAACCCTATCGTTTTGAGAGTTTACGAATTGCTCAATTGGAAAAATTTTCTCGTCAGAAAATACAATGTTCGGAAATTGACCGCTTTCGGCCAAACGAAGCAACTCCTTCGCTCTCTCAAGTCATCAAGTCAAGGCAAAAGGTGGTCATATCGAGCAAAAGTGAATTGATTCTGAATTTTTTATTATTTTTACACATTTTGTACTTTGAATTAAGTAAAAGTAATTTTCCAAACTGAATTTATGGCCTTTTTAATTGAGCAGAAGTGTCATTACTTAGTAATGACACTTTTAATGATCGTGTAAGGGCCGCTAATGACTTTCAAACGAGTTCAAGATTGTCGAAAAAGCTCTAGCCTTCAACGTATGTCTACTGGTCCTAGTTAAAGTCATTTTAAATCCCTGAATAATAGTCGCTAGTTTACTTACAGTGCCTCGGGGTTGATTGCTTTCAAAAGTGCATACCTGTAATGAATAAAAGAAAAAAATGGATCAAAATTTGTTCCTGTAATTCGAAAACATTCACACTATATTGTCAGTTGAGCTACTCCAGAAATTAATAACAGGAAAGGTTGAAAAATTGGGATCGAATTACCTCAATTTGAGTGAAACATTGTACATATGTACATTGTACACATCGTCAATATGTAAAATCATATATTTTGCCTTCGATTAAATTAAAATTATCACACAGACTATTACTATAAAATCGAATATATGTCTAACACTATTGAAGCAATGACAACAAACATCCATTGGATTATTTTGACCGTACTGTGTGCGATGAACTGATTGGCGAAGAAAGTCTGTTCTCCGTAATGATCTTCCAGAAAAATTGAAATGTATTCTTTCAAAATTTTTATACTCATACCGTTTGTGTCACTCCAGTCAATAACTTTGTCAACGTCCAATGATGATGCGATACTCTTTGAGATCGTCTGCATCTATTACTTTAGGCGACGACAATTCTCTACATAGGCAGAGATGTCCATCTCCTCTGTGTGACGAAGAGCAAGCGAAATTTCTCCCCTCGCACTGACAACTTCAACGAGAGCTCTTCTCTATTACATATATACACAACTGGGGAATAAAGTGTGCACGCGTCATGAGTGCGTGTGTTTATTCTCTTTTACATCTAGCACTGAATTGCACCAAAGTGATAGAGCAGAGCTCGCTAATTCTCTGAGGTTAACGCAGATATTTCCATAGAGGTGTACACGCCATTGAGCATTCTGGTGTATGGCTTGCGTCAAAGAAGCGTGGGGCACGCAAAATCAGCAAAAAAAAATATCGTTGAATTTTCGTTTTTCCTTGCAAGATTGTCAAAACAAGGCCAGAATCTACTCTCTTGAAGTTCACAGAAGTTTTCGCTCATCGTCACACGCCAGTGATCACTTGCGAGTATTTAGGCGAGAGCGATTAATGCGAAGAGAATGTGGTTCTCTCGCATCAGCTTCTTTCGACACAAGCACACACTCAAAGCCTGTCTAATGGACACTGAGAAGAAGTGCGCTTTCCTTGTTGTGTGCTGCCCACCGAATGCATCTGCAGTGTAGGAATGAAACTTACACACTGGTATACTGCCCATACTCGCATATCAGTCCCATATCGATTTTTGCCAATATTGAGTTAGCTTTAGGAATGAAATCTATCCTCAATATACTCTCAGAAATTGCAATAAAATTTGAGGGTTTGTTCAATAAAATGTGAAAAAAATATCAACTCATGGCTGTCCCATATGCAAAGTGAAATTGCATATCAGTCCCATTCAGTGCAAATTCCAATAATTTCATTTGTTGCAATATTGGAATAGTAAAGGTGTATTACCGATATTTCATGTAAAAATACCATGATTTAGCATTAGGTAGAACAGTAAATCAAAAAATTCGGAAATAAAATTTGAATCATCTTTTTCTCGACATGCCGATTTTCCATATGGGACTGATATGCAAGTTATGATATAATGTTTAAAGCATCGGAATGAATATATCCTACACAAACTAAAAATTCCAATCAACAAGGCAACCAGTCTGGGAATCCATTACGCCTCAATTTTTTTTAATTGTGAGCTGATGGGGAATACAATCGAAAGCTTTCGAAAAATCGACGTACAATGCATCAACTTGTTGTTGTTTTTCGAGTTTGTCAATCAGTGTGGAAACATAACTCATCTTATTAGTCGTTGTTTATCTGTTTTCTGACCAAGCCAAGCTGAGTGAAACTCAAGATTACATAGTTCCATACGATTCGTTCAAAACTATAGGATCGGTGACTGTAAACCAGGAAGCTCAAGAAGTTTACAGTGACTATAAACCAGGACACGAAGAAGCCTATCCGACATTATATTACATCATATTATATTAAATCATATTATACCCATGTAACCACAACGTATTATATACCTACATTAATTCTACCTTATCTAAATTCAATGTGACTCTCTATGAATGTCGTAAAACTTTGAGAACTTTTATAATGTAAATATAAAGTGGAAATGGGCCATTATACGATTAGTAAAAGATTATCCGTGTATAACATGTTAGTTGCATTCATAATGCTGATATAAAGTATGTAATTCTTCTTTATCTTTATGTAACATATTCTAGTATTTGCATAGCGCATGAATGTCGGTAATCCATTTTGCTTCTGCATTACCGACAACTATTATATTGGTAAACAAAGTTAAATTTAAACCAGTTTTAAATTGAAGAACTTTTCTTCTTTCTCTCGACCCTAATGCTTTGATTTAATATAGCAATTCAATTCCTCTGCACTGTTATCGGTAATGTTTGATTGCATTTAAAACATAGCATTAAATGCCAATGTATAGCATGACAAAAAGCTGTGGTATTTTTAATATCAATTTTAAGCAGGCTGCCTTAAAGAATGTTGAAATAATGTGATTCTACATTAATGATTTTGAGATAAAGTTGTAAATGTACAATGATATAATACATATGGTTATTATATTATTATATATTATATTATCAGGTGTACAACTTTACAATACATAAATGAAAATGCCTTTAAAGTGAGTGTGTACATTGCCTAACGAATTGTCATTGTTCTTGTTTTCGTATTATTCACGTCCGAAAATGTCTGTTTATGTGCCCAATTCTCGCCCAAAAATTCAGCTGAAGCGCATCGAATGCTCTCAGAAACTTACGGTGATGCTGCTCTGAGTAAAAGAACGTGTCGGGAATGGTTTCAACGTTTTAAAAATGGTGATTTCGATGTCGAAGACAAACATGGTGGTGGAAGAGAAAAAACCTTCAAAGATGAACAACTAGAAGCGTTGCTTAATGAAGATTCGTGCCAAACCCAAGAAAAGCTGGGGGTGAGTTAGCAAGCCATTTCGAAACATCTCATGGCCCTCGGCCTGGGAAACTGGGTGCCGTACGAGTTGAAACCGAGGGACATCGAGCGCCGTCTATTTGTATGTGAGCAACTGCTTCAAAGACAAAATCGTAAGGGGTTTTTAAATCGAATCGTAACCGGTGATGAAATGTGGGTTCGATACGATAATCATAAACGCAGAAAATCATGGGCAAATCAGAGGGCAAAACCGAATATTCACGGCGCCAAGGTTATGATTTGTATTTGGTGGGATCAGCTCGGTGCGATTTACTATGAGCTCTTAAAACCGGGTGAAACCATCACAGGAGATGGCTACTGAACGCAACTGATGCGGCTTAGTCGCGCGCTAAAAGAAAAGCGGCCACAATATCAAGAGTGACATGACAAAGTCATCCTCCAACACGACAATGCTCGGCCTCACGTCGCAAAAGTGGTCAAAAAGTACCTGGAAACGCTGAAATGGGAAGCCTTGCCCCACCCGCCGATTTCCCCAGATGTCGCCCTTCTGACTTCCACCTATTCCGTTCGATGGCACACGGCCTGGCAGATCAACATTTTCAATTCTTTGAAGAGTTGACAAAATGAATTGCTTCATGGATAGTGTCAAAAGAGGACTCCTTTTTTTCGAGCTGGGATCCGAAAATTGAAGTTGTCGCTAGCGACGGACAATACTTTGAATAATGCATCTGTAAGCACTTTTTCGCAATAAAACTTTTAATTTTGGAAAAAAACGGCGGAAGCAAAGTTGTACACCTGATGTATTATATTTCACTGTGCTGTATTATATAATATTAAATCATGCTACATTTGTAATATTAATAAATACTTGAAGGTGTCTTCAATGCTACAAAAACCCACTGCTACGAAAACGCACTGAGAAATACTTTAAGAGATTATTCCTGCCAACAGGACCATTCTTCATTAGGTTTATAAAGTAAAGTGAAGAATCAGGATAAACCTGCATTAAATCTTTTTGGAAATAATTCAAATCTCAAGAAAATTTGGAAACCAGCTTGACGATCTATATTAAATTTATTCGGATGGAATGTAATGAATAAACAGTTTTTTTCATACAATTTTTCTTCAATACGTTCAATTCTTCAATTTTAATTACAAGATGGAGGCATTTTCTGAGTGTAATAATTTAATGCGCTTTTATCTTTATCGTGAATGTATGGACGAAAATAAGAATTTAAATTAATCGTCTTGAAATAAATACGATTTTAGCGAAAGTTTTCATGATCTATTAAAAGTTATTTTATTTTGATTCATCGCAATTTTTGTTTTAATCGGTTGATAGAAACTGCTAATGTACTAATAATTTGAGGGCGAAACATAAATAAATCAAAAATAGTGTTTTAGGTTTCTCCAAGGTTTGCAATTTAATGGCTCTAGCACAATGTTAACACAAAAACCCAGGAAAATGACATCAAAAGAAAGATTATTAAATACTATTTTTAATCCTCGTTGGTTCTGCAGATTTTCGGATCACTTCACTCCGTGACGGATTGTATGTTTCCTTTTATTCTGTGTTACTTAGTCGCAGACATGTTCATTAGATGGCATGTCAACATGAGATTCCGGCAGTACAGTTGAAATTCAACTCGCTTGGTTACCCGCACACAATTCCGGATAAACTTTTGCAGGTCACACGTAACTTCGGCTCTAGACTCTAGACGGAGAGCTGGGCATAAGCCCGCTTTCATAACGTCGGTTTTTCACAATATTCTCAGCAACAGCAGCACAGACCAACTTCTGCTGCTACAGTTTGGAATATTAATTCTATTCAGCATGCAATGGAACGAGAATCCAAGGAAAATCACCATCGCAGAAGCAGCAGCAGCAGCAGCAGACGAGATATGGAAGATACCACCTGCATATGCATCAGCACTTCATCTTTAAACTAGCTGGCTTCCTTCGACGTCAACGTTTTACATCTGGGCCGGGGCTATTCCCGTCATGCGTGCAAACTGTCGAGAAACCAGAGACAGTGATCCTGGTGTGGGGGTGGGGACGAAAATAAAAAAAAATGAGCATACCACTCATCTCTTAATTATGAAAATGCAATCATTCCGTTGGTACGGGATTTGCCTGTTCCGGTGCGTTTTTCCTCCATACGTCACGTTAGACTGCTGCTCACGTGCCGTTAATGCTGGCAAATGTGGTGGAGATCCGTCCATAGATTTTAATCCATATACGGTCGGGGGAGCCGAAGGACAGCAGTCATCAAGGATGCCACTTCTGCATCCACCGCGCAACACTTCATCCATGCTTAATGTTCCCATTAAAATGCTGCTGCTTTCTACTGGGCACTTTGCTACATCCGGAAACAGATCTTCAGATATGGGGATTGAGGTGCGCTATCAGGTTCATTGAGAGATTTGTGTAGATCTTCTATTAAATGAAATGTTTGAACTCGTTGCCATCAGCTATTCAGTGTTGGCACGTTAATTCCCTGAAGAATTTTTGATGCAATCCATTTAACAAGACTGAATATAAATTATTCCTGCTAGCATTTCTTCTGAGTTTTTAGTAAAATTGTTAGCATTTCTATAAATTAAAAATAAACATGCAGAAATGGAACTAAATTGAAGAGTACAAGAACTCGTATCTCAAGCTACAGGCGGAACACTGTAATGTATGGAAATATTTGCAATTCATATCAGTAAACATGGGCGCCCTTTTCGGCTAAATCCAACATCAATCCTCGGTACATTTAATTAATAACACTATATGCAAAGTCTTTGCCATTAAAATTCCTTAACCGGTTTCCGACCCCTCGTCAAACGGTTATCCGAGGCAGAGGAAATTTTCTCTCGTTGAGATCAAATCATTTCGCATCAGGAGAACTAACTTTCAGCGGCAAATCCCTGTCCCGAATGCTTCGCCGGGTTCCGAACTTTTACACAAACAAACGAAACGCTCATCGAGCGCAGCAATCTTTTGAAGTTCACTTGGCCGTATCGTCGCTCTTAGTCAAGATTTACCTCTTGTAAACATTTTTTTTCTCTCTTCATTCCGCTTTCACTTCGGTGAAAACTTTTATCGGCACCGACCGAAAAGAAAACTCACAGGAGATAAACCGAGCGTACATTTTTCAATCTGCGGGGCGGCGCACACATCCTGTCTCGTAGAGTTGGAAACCCCGAGAAGGAAGCTAAACAAATTACTGACTGAACATCTTCGACGCCGACGAGTGTCTGGGCAATGGGTTTCGAGTTCGAGGGAAGCATCTACCATCGAACGGGACACAAAAAACCAAAAAAAAAAGAAGTAAAAAGCAAACGCCACGAAAACAAAACACCAAACCGAGCGGTGAAGAACAAATTTGCTCGAAATATGCAAATAGCTGTACAGAAAGTTTAACTTTTTCTTCGTTCTTCGTTTGGTTGCTCAGTCTGCTGATGGAAATGTTTTTTTTTTCTGTTTTTTTGTTGGTCGACTCCAATCGCTCCGAAGAAAGTTCACCCACCGCCCACCGGTTATGTTAGCCTGTCCAAAGCGACCGAAACAGTTTGATACCTAGCCGTGTGCTACCTTTCGATCAAGTCTTCGTGTTGATTCCGTCGAAAAACTGTATCAATTTGGATGGCGGATAGAAAATGAATTTTTTTAACTCCCCTGGGACCGAGCTGCAAAAATTGTGGCAATCGATCAGAGAACGGCACTTTCCCAGAAATTGGTCATGTTGACATTGGCCTAATAATCGATAATCAATTCGGATGGTTTGAATATTCATGATATGATATGCTTCCTTTCGACACAAGAATTCAAATTAAGATAGATACGCTTGAAAGAGATACTCGTTCGGATGGGTAAAATAATTTTAAATATTTATGTCACACAGAATTTGTTATAAATTAGTTGGAATACACACCAAATCATATTTAGGCTGTGAACCATTTCGCGGGTAATTTTAACTTTTGATTAAGATATGACAGTCGAGCAGTTATTTTGACGTTGTCAAAAATAACCCTCTTCGAGTGGATGGTTATTTTTGACAGTTCGATAGTTATTCTCGGATCTCGATGTGTTGACAGCCGATACTTTCGCGGTAGATTTCCGGTGAAGCTCTCAACGTGTGAGCATGTGGGTTCGCACTAGTGCGACGAAAAATTCTGTATTTCTTATTCGAGGAAGAAAGATTTTTCGCGTCTCGGAGTGAGTCAGTGTTGCGATGCCGCGAAACTATCATCGGGAGTCACTGTTAAAGGAATTACACTCGAAAACAGGACTATAATCGAAAATAATAACACAATCGAAAAAATAACCCAACAATAATCAGGCGAGATGTGCCATTATTGGCCTCAGTCTGTCACGTTAGTGACACAGCAAATAAAAAAAAATTCATTCAATATTTGTTTATTTCGATTGAAATTTGAAACTGAAGGAAAATCAAAAGCGCAAAAAAGTATGAATCGTATCAATACACCATTTACATTATTAATTTTATCTAGTTTCAGTGAGTGCATCCGAAGTTCAAAGTTTAATAAAAAGTCGCACCGAAAATAACAATTTATTCACGAGTAATTTTTTTGATAAAAAGGAGGCCTGGCGGTAAACACATTTTATTTCGTTTTGCATAATGATACAATATTAACACTTTTGTCAGAACCATTCAACAATCTGCAGGATTGAGCAGCTTTTCTCTCGAGCAAATCAAAACAAAGTGGAACAATTTGACAAAAAAAAAATACAAAGTAAGGACCATTTATAATGTAATGCTATATTATCTGTGATAAATGGCTTTGTTCTAGCAACTTATAGCTCCACCGACAGGAAGATCAACAGAGAACGGCGAGCAAAGAGCCGACCAATGGATCCATTTCGACAAAATGCATGAACATATGTCTACACAGCATACGTGTTATCCACCAATTGTTGCTAACAGTAACGGTGATATAATGAGTAATCCACAAACAAAGTGATTTCAGTTCAAGTGATTGCATTATATATAAGTCGGAACCATCGTTAGTGCCTCGTTCGTGTAGCCCGGACTTAAGAACTTCTACTCCAAATAGGGGAAAGTCTTATAAAGCGCTCCTGCTAGCCAAAATGCCCCCTATCCTTTCTTAAGCATTGATGACTTTTCTGAACCAAAGTTTTATCACTAACACTATCTTTTCGTAGGATCTTTCTGCTATGCAAGTTTGGTGGTTGTCGTTTGCAGGAAAGTATGAAAAAACTAAAAATTTCGTTTGGTAGCTTTTCGATGTAAGGTTTTGCTTCGACTAAATAGCTGTTTTATCCGCCATTTCTTTAACATATTGATTATCTCAAAACAGTAACTTTATGGACATTTCAAGAAGCATAATGCATCATTGTTGTGGGATAAAATGTCTTTTGTTGTGTGTCATGCCACTGATTTGTTGTAAGACTTGTTCTACGGCTGCTGGGGCATTATGTCTAAGGCGAGCGAAAAAAACTAAGAATGTGGCCGTTTTGGAAAATGTGTTTATATCAGTCAATTCTTATCTTTTCTATTGGAGTCATTGAAAACTATGTTCCTCATCCGTGTTGCAATGAAATACTTACATTCTCGAGGAAAATATATCAATAGACTTGGAAATATCTCAATGTTTTCTTAAGGGGGGCATATTATAACACTTTACCCTACAACGTTTTCATCGGTTGCTGGCCCTTCAGGCTTCAAACGTCAAAGGGTACAGTTAGAAGAGCAAGAACAAAAGGTTCAGCCCGAAAGAAAGCGAAAGAAAAGATATACACAGCAGAAAATGTTTGAGTTTTGGCATTAAAATTGCCTTACTCTTCACTATATGGGGCTGGGTGTCAATTAGAAGTTTAAAAAATAGTCGCGTAACCTTTTTGTGTCATAATTTTGAACGTTAATAACTCGGTCATTTGTTGATGGATTGACATAATTTAACAACCAATCGATTCGGAAACTTTTAACTTAAACATGTATGACAACGTTGTTTCAGTATTTCAATAGCATACTATTGAAAAAATAGTTAGAATTGACCTATGTTTTCATCCACCAATCCCAGCTGAGAAAATTGACGTCATTTTCTTGTTCGGCATAGGAGGCTTTGCGTCATGCATAAAAACACCGCATCATTCTGCGTAATTCAAAGAGGAATCTATAAATATATGCTGCAAAGCATTTCTTGATTTCAGTTCATGCTTGACTGTGAATGAAACAAGTAGCTCGTCCAGTGAGGTGATGACTAGATTGTATATGCGTTCGCTCGTTGGATTGTCGCTTTTGCTGAATCTTCACTGTACGAGGCTTGGGTGTCAATTTAAAAAAAATACAAAAATAACCGCGTAACCTTTTACTGTCATAGTTTTGAACGCTTAGAACTCAGTCATTTGTTGATGAATTTTTATAATTTATCTACCAATCGATTCGAAATCATTGAACTTAAACTTGTGCGGTAACGTCATTTAAGTATTTCAATTGCATTGGATGGAATTGACCTATGTTTTCACGAGCCAATGACAGTCTCAGTGAATGATGTCAAACTCTCGTCCGATTTGCGCAGTATGAACTATAGCACAAAAGGGAATCTAAAAATATATGCACGAATACATTTCTGCTTTAGTTTACCCATGGCTTATCTTGATTCTCCGGTAACTAGCAGGCCAACTTAGAATTATCGCCGATAGATTTTTCGAACCTAATTTGAAGCACTTGATTCGAAAAAGTTTAAAAATGTTTTATTTTGTCAACGGGTAGTTTGCCTACTGAAATCTCCATTTACATACGAACAACACGGTGGCGCGCAAATAAATTCGGTATAAAGTTGTGTTATGATGATAATCATAGATAATTATTTTTCATTAAATGTGGCTAAATACAACGAACTATCTCTCAGCATAATCCCTCAGACCCTATTATTAAACCAAACAATAATCGTGTAACCTAATTGAAGTATAAAGTATAATATTTTGGTCTAATCTTGCTTCCAAGAATCTTATAGAAGGGATCCAGACTAAGTGTAGCAAAAATAATGCAATGCAAATCGTTATGCAGTATCGATTTGAACAAGCTGTTGTCCCACCAGGAATAAAACGCTTCAAAAGATTTGGAACTTAGTACAAATAAGTTTCACCTACTCACATATATAGAATTATCAAATGCAATAAAATACAGTATTAGAGATAAACTCAAGACAAGCTGATCTGCGATTTTACATATATCATTTAAATCCTTACTAAACTCGGGTCACCGCCAGTTTCAGTTAAATTATCATTTACATCAAAACAACAAGTGCCTTATCACTACATGCATTGTAACAATGACAAATTCGTTCATGTATTAATAAAATCAAGTTACAATATGAACAAAATTAAGGAATTTGGTTGCATATGCATTGGTTCCTTAATATGCAAAAGTGAAAATCAATGTAAGTAACAAAATATGTTCTGCGGACTGTGTCACATATTTTCTTCCTTGTATTGCTGCCATTCTAGTTTTAGACACTTTCCGAGGATTATCGACGCTTTTTAACGAAGGATCAATAAAATTACACTATTATACTGAGTTTATTGGTTGACAGTTATTCAAATTTTGCACATTCACATTTTTCGATCAAAATAATTAATTTCTTCTCTAATCGCTGTTTATAAAATGATTGAGTTTGTACGTTATCTGTCTTGAAAATTATTATGATATAAAATCGTTTGTTTTGTCCAGATTTATATCCTGAGGTTGTTCGTATCCAAAATTGATCTTTTAAGTAACTTTGAAATCATCATAATTGACTTTCATTTAAAGGATATTTTCCAAAAATTGTCAAATGTACAAATTTGTTGAAGGCATAAAATAGAGTAGAATCAATTGTTTTGAAAGAATCTAATTGTCATTTGGATCATTCGCCAAGAATGTAAACACTAAAAGCAGAGTAAATTTGTAATTCTTCACTGTTTAATGAATCCAACATCATCTTTATTATTGTATTAATTATGGGTACCTTAGAATTATTTCATTTTTAATGTAATCGTAATCGGTCGTGTCTTGCATGCAACCCTCTAATTTTTTTCACATGAAATACATTTTAAAAAGTTCTGAAAAAAATCAGAAAGGTTTCCCATAACTTTTAAAATATTCCTGATTTTTTTTTCAATTTTTTTGCTAAAGAGATTTTTGAAAATTTAGTTAAAATTTTGGAAAAATCATCTCCAATACAAACCTTTTCAAACAGCCAATATCAATATCAATATTTCTGTTTGGGGGCAGTTTTTATATGCAAACCCGGTTAAACTCTTGGCATCAAACGAACGTTAACTACCATTTTGCTGCATCGCGTTCAAGAAAAACGAACAGTGTTTAATTTCGTAGAGAATTCTACAGTTTAGTCCTTCTGACTACCCGAAATGAAACTTGGACAGCCCCCAACAAAACAATTTTATCAGCGTATTTTAAGCAGAATCAGAGCTACCAAACGAAAATCTGTGTTGAATAAAAAAAATCTTTACCATTAGTGTATCATTAAGTCAGCAAAAATATGATAAAATGTGGTAGAAATATCTTAAAAACTGCCAGTTTATTAGGGAGCGGGTCTGTTAAATACGTCGAAGTTCTTCTTGAATCAAAACTAAATTGGTCTGCTCTCATTGACTTCAGGATTAAAAGAGCTTGCATGGCTTTCGGCCAATGCAGACGAGCTTTTAAGAAAATCATGGGGACCCAGATACATTCATTGGATCTACACAACTATTGTTAGGCCAATATTAGCATATGGATGTCTTGTATGGTGGCGGAAAGGAGAAGTCGCGACAGTTCAGTTAAAACTAAATCATTTCCAAAGGATGGTCCTAATGGCGATGACAGGAGCATTCACGACAACTCCTACTACTGAACAGTGACCCTTTAGATTATGCTACTAGCCACACTCGCTTGTGGTCTCAAATGGTTACCTGGGATGAGTATTGACCCATTTCCCACACGAAGTTTTCCTTTCAAAACATTCAATGTGAGCTATTCTCTTCGTGAGGAATGGTTGACTGCTTATTTGGAACGACAACTTGATGAACACATAGTTTGTTATACGGACGGTTCTCTGTTGAATGGTCGTGCTGGTGCTGGTGTCTACTGTCGTGAAATGAGGCTAAAGCAGTCTCATTCACTTGTTAAATACTGTACTGTGTTCCAAGCAGAAATCTACGCGATACTGTGTGGAATACAATCGGCACTTCAGCAGGGGATCTATGATAAACGAATTTATTTTTGTTCCGACAGTCAGGCAGCCTCAAAAGCACTCAGTTCGAATGATTCACGGTCGAATTTAGTGATCGCATGTCGAACTCAAATTGAAGACCTTAGCATCTCAAATGTTGTTTACTTCTTACGGGTACCCTGCCATTCCGGTATTACTGGAAATGAATGGGCTGATGAGTTGGCTAGAGCTGGTGCAACGAATAATTTCGTTGGTCCTGAACCAGCTTTACCACTTTCAACTAGTTGGATGAAGCACAAGATTCGTTCTTGGGCTGCATCCAAACATGCCAGCTACTGGCGCAGATTGCAAACTTGCGCTCAGACAAAGGCATTTCTACCAGATTTAAATCTGAAAATTTCAAAGTGTCTACTGCATTTTTCCAAGCATCATTGCAGTATTCTGGTCAGAGCTCTGACTGGACATTGCAAACTCAATTATCACATGGCTACTATTCAACGTGCTGAGTATTATTCATGTGATTTTTGTGAATGCAATAACGGTACTTCATATCATCTGATATGTAACTGTCCCACATTGACACTACTACGTATACGGGTTTTTGGTTCTCCATACATGGTTGAGTCTGTGTATGCGGAGCTACAATTAAAGGATATTCTCTCGTTTCTCACCCAATGTGGTAAGAAGCTATAGCTAGAAGGGTGCATCGTTCTTCCTGGAGTGAATGCATCCTTTTTGTATTCACCTTAAATAGGGTTTAGCAGATAGTTAGGCATCCTTTATGGGGTACCGAATTTACTTCTGCTCGTACATACTGCGAATCGTTCTGCATTCTTCCGAGAGAGCAGAATGGTGTCGCTTTTGTAAAATATCTAAATCTTCTCGTAGGTTGGAGGTTTTATTAACTGTGCATCGTTCATCAGAAAGAACGCACGTAGTAACAAACCTAAATAGGTTTTACAGCAGACTGTTCGGGACCTCGTAGAGGTTCATAATTTACTTCTGCTTCGACTAAATGTGATCCCCAGCAGATTGTTCAGCATCCCTTAGGGGTGCAGAATTTACACATAGTTTTTGTGTCGTCAATTTTTCCCATCCTCATAGTCCAACCCTTACCATTTCCTTTCAATCCTTCCCTCTTATATATCGGGAAAATGATGCTAAAAACAAATTGATGGCAAGGCACAAATCTCCAAATATCAAGGGGAACGTGTCATTTGAGCCAACTTGTTCTGATTCCTGAACTAGCAGATCAATTTAGTACTATTGGCGACAGATTTTTCGAACCTAGTTTGAAGCGCTTGTATTTCGGTGGTTTGTTGATGGTTTTGCCATATTTACCACTTGATTGGGAAGCATTACTGCTATACTATACGCTTAAAAATGGATTAATTTATCGGCGGGGTCGTGTGCATACTGAATTCTCCATTTACGAGCAAAATGGTTACCTGCAAAATGGTTCAGCTAAAAATTGTGTTATGAAAAAGGCGGGAGGATAATGTCAGAGACATAACTGTATGACGTGAATACGAATAAAACTAACAGTTTTTTTTCCAAATATCGAAAATCGCACGTACAACTAGTGAATGATCAATAAATTACTGGCACGATTGCAACGGTACAATTATAATATGAAACACACGGGACCGAAAAATTCCGGATTTGCGAACAGCACAAGACCGATTATATCCAAAATGCAATGTTCTAATTAGTTCATGAATTGAAAAAGCGGCTTTTAGCCACCTAGGATTTATATATTTAAGTTTAAAGTTTGTCAAACCTGTGTCGAAAATACAAATTGAATAGCGATCTTCAAATATCCACCGAAAGTCGTCATCGTCGATTTTACGAGTTATTAATATCCTCTCGGTAAGTTTTAATGAAAAGTGCTATAATTCCTTCAAAAATTCATTATATATGTTAACATATACTGATATACACTTCACAAACTGGATATTTTTAGTGAACATCTTACAAGTCAATTTTCATTCCATATAAAAATGGTCTTGTTTGAACATTATTCTGTTCTGATATATAGTTGGAACCAGTTAGGTGAAGAGTTGTCCATTTGTCAAAGATTTTGGTCTGCAACAAAGAACGAACAATTTCGCTAAATGCTAGAATATCAATTATTAGTTTGGTTATAAATTGACTGACTAAATTGACCGTCTTAAACAAGTCGTATGAATATGTTTCCCTCATACTAGACAAACAAAAATACTCATGGATTATAACCATACGAAGTTAGTGTCTGTTTTACTGGCGAACGAAACGTGTCGTAAACCCACTGCATTCAATCACTGAAAATATTCCGTATTACTTTGTGTCGGTTTTGCACGATACGCTTTGTGCGATGATTCGTTCAATTCATGCGGTTGAAAATTTTACGCACCCTAGTTTGTCACTGAACTTCACTTTAAGGTCTGAGGACAGAGGGCCACGTGTTGAGTTTTAAACAGTGGTGGTAAAGCATCGATTCCGAACACGCAAAACGTGTTCGTTCGCGAGTATGAATTAGCCGATACCATCGTTCGAGCAAGCATCGCCGAACCAAGAAGCGATGCTGATGGTGAAAGAACCGATGCTTTTATTTGTGAGCCTATCGTTACTAGTATGTTCATGAACATCCGATTCGAGTACTATAGGCAGTTGCTTCGGATGAACCGAACTTTGTCAGCTGCGGTTGGAAGTTTCAGTTTTTGGGTAGCTTAGCAGAGTATGGTAATTTTGTACATTTCCAGCGAGCGTAGGGTGGCTCAATATGATAAATTGAAAATGTTTTAACATTTGCAAATTCGATATTGAATAAATTGGTGAGTCAATAGCAATTAAAATTGAGTAATTTTGGGCATTTCCAACGAGCGTAGGGTGCCTGTAAATGGAAAATAGAAAATATTTTGACTAATCTCATTTCGATGCTCTATTGATTAGTGCATAAATAGCAGTTCGAATTGGATAACTTTTTACATTTTCAGCGAGCGGGGGTGGCGCAATATGAAAATTTGTACATTTTTTGATTTTTACTAATTTGATGTTTTATTAAATATTGATTCAAAAGCAATTGAAATTTAACAATTTTGGACATTTTCAGCGACCTTAGGGTGGTTCTATTTGAAAAATTGACAAAAATTGTATCTTAGACTAATTCGATGATCTGTTGATTCTGGAATATTTTTTTACATTTTGATCGAGCGTAGGGTGGTGCAATATGAAAATTTGCATATATTTAAATTTTTGCTGATTTCATGTTCCATTTAATAGTGAATCAAGAGCAATGTAAATTTGATAATTTTGGACATTTTCGACGAGCGTAGGGTGGTGCTATTTGGAAAATTTTAAAATTTTTGACTAATGTCGATTCAATGTCCTTTTAATTGGTGAATCAATAGCAGTTCCAATAGGATTTCCAATTTACAGCGAGCGTAGTGTGGTCCTATTTGAAAAATGTTAGTATTTAAATTTGCAGATCCTATGCTTTATTGATTGATGAATGAATTAAATTCGAATAGAATAATTTTATACATATCTTGTGGGCGTGGAATGGCTTAATATAAAAATTTGCATTTATTATTTGCATTAAGCATTTTATTCGGTGGTAAGGCAGCTTTATATGAGAAATTGTGAACTATTTTCCTAAATCGGATGCTGTACTGATTAATATATAAATAGTAGTGGTGGTGAACCATCGGATTTAAACATGCAAATCGTCGAAGTGCCTGTGATTTTGATTGTAATTTTTTACGCGCTATTGCTTTGCTCATCGACTGAAATAGAATTTAGTTTTGATGCTGTAGGTAGGCATTTCATCGAACCATAAATAATATAACTACGCATCGAATAGAGCCGATGGTCTGCCAACTAAATGGTTTGCTACATATTGCTCCGCCGAACAGCAAGCGAACATTACCATAAACCGAATAAACAGCTTTTGCATATTTTTGCTAGGAAAACATTTCTAAACAAATATGTATAAAGTATTGGTGCTCGGTTCCCGCTTTACCGCTGGCATGAAATTGTAAATAGTTTAAAAATTACAATTTCTACATTAAGCCATCCAGCGCTGGCTGAGAATATTCAAAATTAACAAACGTCGCTCGCTCGATAGAAACGTCCAAAATCATCCAATTCTACCTGTTACTGATTCGCTCATCTATTGAACATTAAAATACCAAAAATCAAAATATTTTCAAATTTTTATATTAAACCCCCCTACGATCGCTGAAAATGTTCTTTTTTTTCAATTATATAATTTATTAAGGCACACTGCTTAAGCTCTAAGATGCCAAGGGCTTTTTCTAATTTTAATTAACAAATAACTTAAAACTAGGATAGTATATTAAGATAATGTAATGACTTTGGCAGATCCCGCCTTCAGCTGGCAATCGGCACCGGCCGGTGTTACTGAATGTAACACGTTGGTAAGTATCTTGGTATTAGCCGCTTTTTTCTGTCCGTGTGGGTTCGCGGGGAACACCCCCAGGCTACGAATACCAGGCGGGTGGCCCATATTCATCTCATAGATTACAGCGGCCGTCCGTGGGCAATGATGATGATGTTACGGAGGAAAATGAAAAAAAAAAACATACAGAGAAGTAAATATTACGGAGAACAGAGTAAAAAGGGGATATGGGAACAAAATGACTAAGAACGACAAAGATCTAATTAGTTGACATCGAGATGGTGAAAAAACGTGGGAGGGGGAAGCAGAAAATTTAGTGACAGCAGAAAGATCTTGTTAGTTCCAATGAAGATGGTGGACAGACGAGGGATGGGGAGATTCGGGCGGATGTTAGTGTCGAACCTGTGGGTGGAGTTTCTTCTTAGCATCAGTCGAGGAACAGGGGTAACTAACGCAGATTACACTTGTATATTAATGTGTTTAAGGAATTTATATATGAGTAACATATATGATATATCCCGACTCGCCAACACATCTCGAACCGGAACATCAGGTGGTCTACCTCGGGCCCTGAGGGAGTCCTTTAAAACAGACCTGGCGTCACAATACCCCACACATGACCATACGACATGCTCGATGTCTTGATAACCGTTGCCACAGGTGCAGAGACCGCTCTCCATGACCCCAATACGCCGAAGATGTGCGTTGAATGTGTAGTGATTAGACATGAGCCGAGACATAACACGAATGAAATCGCGACTCACGTTCATCCTCCTGAACCAAGGTTTCGTCGATACCCTAGGGATAATGGAATGTAGCCATCGTCCCAGTTCGTCATTACTCCATGAAGTTTGCCAACTTTCAAGTGCTCTTCGACGAGAAATACTGAAAAATTCATTGAAGCAGATTGGTCTTTCATAAATATCACCTTCTAATGCGCCCACTTTAGCCAATGAGTCTACCTTTTCATTTCCCGGAATGGAACAATGTGAAGGGACCCAGACTAACGATATTGAATAAGACCGTTCAGATAAAGTTCGCAAGTGTTCCCGTATTTTCCCCAGGAAATATGGGGGATACTTTCCTGGCTACATTGCCCGGAGAGCTTCTATTGAGCTTAGACTGTCCGTGACAATGAAGTAATGGTCTTTGGGCAACGTTTCAATGATCTCGAGGGTGTACTGAATAGCAGCTAATTCTGCGACGTAAACTGAAGCCGGATCACTGAGTTTGTACGAAGCGGTTATGTTCTGATGAAAATGTTCTTATCATCATCATGAAAATCATCTTATTTGAACTATTAATTCATCAATCAATAGAGCATCGAATTGACATTAGTCAAAAACTTTACCATTATACAGATAGAACCATCCTATGGTCCCTGAAAAGCAATTAGTAATTGTTATTAATTCACTATTAAATGAAACATTTTATCAGCAAAAGTCAAAATACTTACAAGTTTTCATATTGCGCCATCCTACACTCACCGAAAATGCCCAAAATTATTCAATTCGAACTGCTATTGATCCAACAATCAACAAACCATTGAATTGGCATTAGTCAAAAATTTTACAATTTTTCGAATAGAAAAACCCTACGGTGGCAGATAATTTCCAGAGATTTTTGTCTATTTAGTAAATCATCGAATTAGTAAAGAAATCCAAATTTTCAAATTTCGCCACTCTACGCTCTCTGAAAATGTCTAAAATTATCCAAGTTGAACTGTTATTGATTCATCAATCAATAGAACATCAAATTTAAATACGCTCGTTGAAAATACCAGAAATTACTGAATTTTCTTTGCTATTGACTCACCAGTTTATTAAACATCGAATTTGCAAGAGTAAAAAAAATCCCTTTTCATATTGAGCCACTCTACGATTGCTGAAATGTTCCAAAATATTCAATTCTTATTGTTATAGATTCTATAACTAAAACCATAAAATTTGCAAAAGATCCAAAACTTACTATTTTCAATATCGAGCCACCCTACGCACACTGATAATGTCGAAAATAATACCATTTGAATTGCTATTGATCGATGTATCAATCGAATAAAACAATTTTTTTGTGCTAATCACGTGTGCATTGATAATTTCAAACCAGGATGCGAGAATTGAAATCAACAAACCATCGTATCGAACGCAGTTTACTCGGCCCTCGTCGATGGTCCGCCAACCGAACGGTTCGAATCAGATTGCTTCGCCAAACACCGAGCACAGAAGACCTTTGCATTAACCAAGGGAATAGTTTTCGAACCTATCGCATGCTTACGTTCGGTGAACATTTTTGAGTAAATTTGCAGAAGCATCGGCGTTCGGTTCTCAATTCCCTTTGCGCATCGTATTTCACTTGTACTCTCTCGTATATGAGCAAACTGTATCGGATTGCCAGCATACATTATATTATTTTGATGAGAAGTTTTATCACATTAATCGATCGTATGGGTTGGACATTACATGGATTCCACTGAACAATGAAAAAATATTCAACTTTCACAAAGATTGAATGTTTATTTTATTTCTCTCTCCTTATTCAGAATGCTATCAGGAAACCAAAGCGAAAAAAAAATGGCGGATGCATTGAAACCGACTTTGTTTCACAGAAAAATACAAGACTTTATTTTTATCGCGATAACATATATGTTTTTATGTACTAATCGCATCTAAACTAAATTATCTAGACTTTGTCACGGTAGATTTATGATACAAGCCTTCAAAGCCGTGATATTCAATGAACAAGTAGAGGTATGCATTTCCGAGCGTTCCAATTTTCAGCAGTTCTTCAGTCAGAAAAAAATACAACACGACCGCTAAACTCATTGAATCATTCTGAACATTTCACAGAATATTCTCAACTAAATTTCGAAGACATTGTCAGGTGGGTTTTTCTATATTCTGCACCGTTTCCAAGAAAATTTAATTTGAAACGGGAAAATAGCAAAAAAACCTATCTCTTTACGGTACTGTTCTCAGCCCTTAATGCTCGTTCATATCAAACGTTTAAGAAAACTTGAATTTCTCTTACTACTATTACCTAACAAGAGATATTCGCGATTAAGTACTACCCTATCTTGTACTGGGTAAATTTTGTAAAGGCGCCCCAAAGTGAAGTAACGTAAATTAAATTCGCGTAAATTGAGGATTTATGTTTCCACGATTTACAACTTTATGTACTAACGCACTCAAATACGCAAACATCAAAAATTGTAAAAGTTGAATTAGTGATTGATTATCTTCCCACCCTGGAAAAGCAACTGTTCAACGAGAACTGTTCAACAAACCAGTAATAGTTCTAACACGCACCACAGAAAACACTTTCTGTCACAAATTGGGCAAATTTTCCAACCGGATATGTTCATATCATCTGACAAAACTTGCATCCAGTAATTGTATCAGTCCCGAACCAGGCAAGCAGTTAAAGGTCACATTGTTCACAAATTGGAGCAGGACTGCTTCCCTTCTACGGGAATTGAAATTTGAACCCCGTCAGTCACGATTTCACCCATGGTAACTCGGAGGCGATGGCACCGGTTAGTTTGGGATACAAATTGATCTGACTAGGTTGAGGTCGTCCCTGCTCCGTGCTTCAACGAAGAAAACCCGTTTGCTGGTCTTGAGCTGTTTTCCGATTGCGTTGCAGGGGGAGAGGAGAATCTCGATGGTGAGTGCAGTTCGGATCTTTGGCAGTGGTAAGCTTTGCCTTTCCCCCTCCATGCCAGGATTCTACTGGTATTTTGCAATGACAATCGTTTTCCCATTTTTAGAAGTAAATTTTCATTCCGACGGCAGCCGGCCACAGTAGTGACACACAAAATGCCAGACAACGACGGACGGTGGCTTCGTCGGGTGGGGAAATCAGGGACAGAAGGGTGTTGCAGGCGGACAGGATTCTTTACCAGATTTTACCACTTGTGACGTTGTGACCAAACTGTGCAGCTCGAACTTGGATGAATGAAGAAGCGATTGGATTTGAATGGAACTAAACCGCAGTCCTGAGTTGGGGTGGAGTCTGGGACAGGAAACTGTTCGTCCGAGAATGTGATACACTTTTACGGAATCTCAGCTTTCTATCGCACAAAAGTTTGCTTTCAGTCGCTGAAACGGGTCCGGGTCTGAATGGAAAGCTACCACAACCAGCCGGGTTTTGGTACGGGAGGGTGGCGGTGTTTTCCGCTTTGAATACATTTGTAAAGAAGATCTTTCAGGTTTTGCTTTCACATGGCAGTGTATTTGTTCGACTGTGCGGTAGAAAAAGGCTCCCAACCAGTCAAAGGCCAATGCGAGAAACGATGAAGCAAACTCCCACTCCATTGGGACCGATACCCCGGCACCGGAATGGTGAATTTGTTTGGACAAATAAACACACGCATATATTAATTGTGTGTGAAGATGAAGTTCTTCTCTTCGAAACAAATGACAGCGGCGAAGTTGCTGTTTTGTGCGAGGACGGGTTTATGATATACGAGATTAAGACACTTTTTCAATTGCTTTTTTCTTACGATTGTTTGCTATGGGATGCTTTAATTGCTTCCATGTTAAAAATTGATGAATGACCGTCAAAAATGAAAAGGTGAACTAGCAAACTAGCTAAAAATTATATTAGTGAACTAGTAAACTAGTGACTAGTATACTAGTAAACCAGAAATCTATTGAATTAGTGAACTAGTGAAGTAGTGAACTAGTGAGCTAGTCAACGATTGAACTAGTCAAATAGTAAATTAGTCAACTTGTGAACTTGAAAACTAGTGAACTAGCAAACTAGTGAACTAGTAAATTAGTGAACTAATGAACTAGTAAACTAGTGAACTATTAACCTAGTGAACTAGTAAACTAGTAAACTAGTGAACTAGTAAACTAGTGAACTAGTAAACTAGTGAACTAGTAAACTAGTGAACTAGTAAACTAGTGAACTAGTGAACTAGTGAACTAGTGAACTAGTGAACTAGTGAACTAGTAAACTAGTGAACTAGCAAACTAGTGAATTAGTCAACTTGTGAACTTGAAAACTAGTGAACTAGTAAACTAGTGAATTAGTAAACTAGTTAACTAATGAACTAGTAAACTAGTGAACTAGTAAACTAGTGAACTAGTAAACTAGTGAACTAGTAAACTAGTGAATTAGTAAACTAGTGAACTAGTAAACTAGTGAACTAGTAAACTAGTGAACTAGTAAACTAGTGAACTAGTAAACTAGTGAACTAGTAAACTAGTGAACTAGCAAACTAGTGAACTAGTAAACCAGTGAACTAGTAAACTAGTGAACTAGTGAACTAGTAAACTAGTGAACTAGTAAACTAGTGAACTAGTAAACTAGTGATTTAGTAAACTTGTGAACTTGAAACCTAGTGAACTAGTAAACTATTGATTCAGTCAACTAGTGAACTAGTAAACTAGTTAACTAGTAAATTATTTAGCTAGCAAACTATTTAGCTAGTACACTACTCAACAAATCAGTGAACTAGTTAACTAGTTAACTATTGAAATAGTAAAAAAGTTAACTAGTCAACTAGTGAACTAGTCAACTAGTGAATTAGTCAACTAGTGAATAATGAATCAGCAAACTAGTGAACTAGTAAACTAGTGAACTAATGAACTAGTAAACTAGAGCACTAGTAAACTAGTGAACTAGTAAACCAGTGAACTAATTAACTAGTGAACTAGTGAACTAGTAAACTAGTAATCTAGTAAACTAGTGAACTTGAAAACTAATGAACTAGTAAACTAATGATTTAGTCAACTAGTGAACTATAAAACTAGTTAACTAGTTAACTATTTAACTAGTAAACTATTTAACTAGTTAACAATTTAGCTAGTAAACTACTGAACAAATCAGTGAACTAGTAAAATAGTGAACTTGTAAACTAGTGAACTAGTAAACTATTGAAATATTAAACTAGTTAACTAGTCAACTAGTTAACTAGTCAACTAGTTAAGTAGTCAACTAGTGTACCAGTAAACTAGTGAGCTATTAAATTAGTGAACTATTAAACTAGTGGACTTGTAAACTAGTGAACTAGTACATTAGTGTTCTAGTCAACTAGTGAACCAGTAAACTGGCGAAGTAGTAAACTAGTTAGTTAATAAACTACTGAACAAGTCAGCAAGTGAACTAGTCAACCAGTCAACTAGTCAACTAGTGAACTAGTGAACTAATCAAATAGTCAACTAGTCTACTAGTCAACTAATTAACTAGTTAAGTAGTAAACTAATCTACTAGTAAACTAATGAACTAGTCAAATAGTGAACAAGTCAACTAGTGAACTATTTAATCAATGGACTAGTCAATTATTGAACTAGTCAACTAGTGAACTAGTCAGCTAGTGAACTAGTTTAGTGATCTAGTCAACTAGTAAACTAGTCAACTAGTGAACTAGTCAATAATTGAACTAGTCAGCAAGTGTACTAGTTAACTTTTGAACTAGTCAATTGGCGATCTGGTAAATTAGTGAACTAGTAAACTAATGAACTATTCAAATAGTGAACTAGTCAATTAGTAGTTGAACTGTGGAACCGAGCATTCTTCGCTGTGCCACACCATTCGGTCATGGTCACATCTCTATGACAAACCCTCCACCAACAATTACTACACGACGGTTCGCATGTTCATCTTCACTCTCTGCTTTGCCGTCAGACGCTGATTTGAGATTTTTCATCTTTTCTGTAAGCTGAGGGTCTCTGCGATAGCTTTTTCGTGGTTTTCATTAAATTGTTATAATCGCATGATATTTTTCCAACCTTTTTTTCTCGTTAGATACCAATGAAATTTTAAACTAGCACAAAGTTACTCTACGTTCACTTTTCCACTGAAAGATCACATTCTTCGGCGATGAGTTAAAATATTTGGAATCAACAAGCAATAATGTAAACAACTTTTGACGCGACGTTCTCGTTCTCGATCTCGGATGACGGCTTGATTTAAAATTTAAATCTAGGTCCAGGTCCAGGTCCAGGTCCAGGTCCAGGTCCAGGTCCAGGTCCAGGTCCAGGTCCAGGTCCAGGTCCAGGTCCAGGTCCAGGTCCAGGTCCAGGTCCAGGTCCAGGTCCAGGTCCAGGTCCAGGTCCAGGTCCAGGTCCAGGTATACTGAATTGCTAGGTCGCATAACAGTTCAACAAAAACTGTTATATCTTGACGAGTTGAAGGCGAAAACTAAAACTTTTAGCAGATGAATAAATTATGAACCGCTATAAGTAATTTATTTCTTTTCAGATTTAGATTTTACCATTTCCAAGTCGCTCTTCCAGCATCTGAAGTATGAAGAATGGATTCAAATCCAGTAGCACTCATTTTGGTTATAAGACTATTTTTATTTAATCTAAGATGGCGAAAATGACACTCGGCCCACCAGGCTTCGGTGTAGATACATAGCCTTTCTGGTACAAGAACTCGAGAATCTCGGGATTTTTCATGAGAATCTTTTCCGAGCGGGAAACTCTGTTGTCGTATAGTTGAATTTTGATAAATTACAAACGATAATGTGGTACACAGAAAATAAATAATTCCCACTAAGTAAAGCTCGCAAAGAAAAGCCACTGCTCAATCGAAATATCGTAACCAAATTCAATTGAAATTCCTCATCGCTGTCGCAATTCAAGCAAAACGCATTGTTTTTTACATCGGAAAACAGAGTATCGATTTCTAACCGCAGTTGTCGCAACCGTTTCATCACCAAATAACTCAGAGCAAAGAATGTCGATGTACTGGCAAATGCGAATATGGCGTGCTGTACATATTGACTAAATCAACTTTTTGCAATTTTGCCATGAAGAAGAGGCGAGGCACGCTTTTCCTGTTTGCGTAGCACGGGAACGCAGCTGTCAATGGTGATGGAGTACTGCAAATAAACCACTGACGGTAAATCCACAACAACATCCATATCCGCGACGGCAGTGGGATATACGCTGATAAATATCGCTACATGATGTGTTTTCAGTGACAACAATTTGATGTGGTTCAAACATTCCACCGCAAAATAGTTGCAGGCGGCACGTTTCTGGCTGAGATTACGCAACTCTAGTTTTGCAACATTTTCGAGTTGCTTTTTCTTTGAGCATGAATCAACAAACATAATACGATAAAAATGTTTTCACGGATATAACAAAACGGATGCTCTTTAAATTATTGAATTGAAATTATTTTCACATTCTATAAATCAATCAAAAATTAAGGGTTATCATCTCGCTTCTTGCCACTACTCGAAATCAACGATAAAATGGTATACTATAAAAAATGTCACTTTCGTCCCAAAAGACATGAATCCACCAAATTGCCCACAACTTCGACCAATTGAGGAATTTTGGGCATTAATGAAGGCACATCTTTGGAAACATGTCTCGGCAGCCGAAACCATTCAACAGTTCGAAAAAGATTGGAAAAAAGTGTAAAAACTTGTCGC
Source organism: Malaya genurostris (assembly GCF_030247185.1). NCBI lineage: Eukaryota > Metazoa > Arthropoda > Insecta > Diptera > Culicidae > Malaya > Malaya genurostris. Next base: position 63,011,867 of record NC_080571.1, read on the forward strand.
CTAGAAGTCTGTACGGAATTTAATGAGGAACGTTCGCAAGAAGGTGCCCCAACTAGTCTACAATGGCTAAGTAGCAAATGTTGAGAATAATATTCTGTTGTTGTAGTCTAATATTATCAGTATATCGAAAAAAATTTGAATATCTAACACTTGTGAATTATTTACAGCGAAATTAAAGTGCGTCCATACTTTCTGGGACAGTCTTTAGTATCACAACAACTTTTAAAAGCATAAATCAGACCGTCGTTACGATTCATCTATACAGTCTCAACACGAAAATAACAGTTCGGCTGGAAAGTTCGTATCGTTTAATAGAAACACACATTTTTTTGCCAAAATTCGTTTTTATTATTCAACATAATTGCCATCAGAGGCGATACAGCAATTATAGCGATCTTCAAACTTTTCGATACCATTTTTGTAGTACGATTTGTCCTTTGCCTCAAAATAGGCCTCAGTTTCAGCGATTACCTCTTCATTGCTTCTAAATTTTTTACCAGCGAGCATTCTCTTGAGGTCTGAGTACAGGAAAAAGTCACTGGGGGCCAAATCTAGAGAATACAGTGGATGAGGGAGCAATTCGAAGCCCAATTCGTTCAATTTCAGCATGGTTTTCATCGACTTGTGGCACGGTGCATTGTCTTGATGAAACAAAACTTTTTTTTTCTTTAAATGAGGCTGTTTTTTGAAATTTCGTCCTTCAAACGCTCTAATAACGCTATATAATAGTCACTGTTGATGGTTTTTCCCTTTTCAAGGTAGTTGATGAAAATTATACCATGCGAATCCCAAAATACAGACGCCATAACCTTACCGGCCGATTGTTGAGTCTTTCCACGCTTTGGGTTCGGTTTATCGCGTGCAGTCCACTCAGCTGACTGTCGATTGGACTCCGGAGTGAAGTGATGGAGCCATGTTTCGTCCATTGTTATATATCGACGAAAAAAATCGGTTTTATTTCGATATAACAGCTCCAAACACTGCTCAGAATCATCAATTCGTTATTGTTTTTGATCGATTGTGAGCTCACGCGGCACCCATTCTGCACAAAGCTTTCTCATATCCAAATATTCGTGAATAATATGTCCAACACGTTCCTTTGATATCTTTAGGGTGTCAGCTATCTCGATCAACTTCACTTTACGGTCATTGAAAATCATTTTGTGGATTTTTTTCACGTTTTCATCGGTAATAGCCTCTTTTGGACGTCCACTGCGTTCATCGTCTTCGGTGCTCATATGACCAGTACGAAATTTTGCAAACCACTTGCGAATTGTTGCTTCGCCCGGTGCAGAGTCTGGATAACACTCATCAAGCCATTTTTTGGTATCGACGGCACTTTTTTTCATCAAAAAGTAGTGTTTCATCAACACACGAAATTCCTTTTTGCCTTTCTCATATAGAAAAGCTATGCGGTCACTGTGAAAATCGACTTTTTAACCGAGGCTCGGAGGGCCGAATGTCATATACCATTCGACTCAGCTCGACGAACTGAGCAAATGTCTGTGTTTGTGTGTCCGTGTGTGTGTGCATGTGTGTGTGTATGTAACAAAAATATGCACTCACTTTTCTCAGAGATGGCCGATTTCCACAAACAAAGATTAAAATTAAAGGTCTCATAGTCCCATAGCCTGCTATTGAGTTTCATTCCGATCCGACTTCCGGTTCCGGAGATATAGGATGATATGTACCAAAAAAGTGAAAAAAATATGCACTCACTTTTTTCAGAGATGGCTGAACCGATTTTCACAATCTAAGATTCAAATAAAAGGTATTATGGTCCCATAGTTTGCTATTGGATTTCGTTTGAATGTGACGTCCGGTTCCGGAGTTATATGGTAATATGTGAAAATTTGAGAAAAAGTTTACACTCTATTATCTCTGGAACAACTCAACCGATTTTCGCAATTTTAGATTTAAATGAAAGGTCTTATAATATCCTAAAAATTTGTGGAACATTTTATCTAGATCCGACTTCCGGTTCCGGAACTAAAGCGTGATAAGTGGAAAATTACAAATTTTATTAGTATTTTTCCACGAAAGATGGTTAAAAACAGGAACAAATCCCATAAAACTGTCTGATAAATTCTTCTAGTTTGCAGAGCTTGTTAGTTTGTTCCTGTTCCGAGAGCACCGAAAGTGGAGAAGAAAAACTCCTAAAACTAAATTCACTTCGATTTCTCTGCGATGCTTGAACCGATTTTCACAAATCTTGATTTGAATTAAAGTTCATACTGTCTTTAAAGCTACTATGAAATTTCATCCGGATCCGACTTCCGGTTCCGCAGTTACAGGGCGATGAGTGTCAAAGTTTTCAAATCGCCATATAGAGTGACAACATGTACAACACCGAAAGAAGAAGAAAACACAAAACGAAAAAGGCGTGCTTTGTTCTATTTCGTACACGTTGTGTAGTGATGTCAATTATAATAATAACAATCCTTCTACATGTTTCATGCTGCTGATTCATGCTGTTTAGCACGCAGTAGTAACAGAAACGCAGGTTCGTTTCGTTAGATTTAGTTTAATTGGTTTAAACGAAATAGAGCATGAGATAGTAAGTATAAGTTTAACTACGTTCAAAACTGTTCCAATTTATATGTCATATTTGTTGTTGGCAAACGAATCAGCTTCAGCTATTCCGGTCATCTGAATTCGGTTTCGGACGAAATGGAAATAGTTATCAAAAACTGCAAAAACGATCTCACTCACTTTTCTTGGAGATGGCCGAATAGATTTTCACAAACTTATAGGTTCAAAAGAAAAGTCTTACAGTTTCATACGGAATTCCTTAATTTGTTGTGGATACTACTTTCGGTTCCGGAACTACAGGTTAAACAGGATTTATAGTGTTTGTGAGATTAGATCCGAACAAATTATCCTATTCCTATTCAATAAACAGTTGTTTTTGCGAATTCCACAGTGATATTTATGATGCTATGAGTAATATGAGAAAGGCATCATTACACCACTAGGTGGATTAAATAGGTTTCTTTTAGTGTAGCCGGTCTTTGTTATACACTCATAAAAAAATCAATTTACCCATGACGTAAATTCAAGCATGCACAAGTTTCTTCGGTGATGACACAATATTACATCTATGAGCATGTAAAAATAATGCTTGTGGCTGTATCGATGTAAGTTTCAGCTAAATTAATTGTTAAATTAATGATTTGACTTATCTTTACATGCTTTGGATTGTAAATTTAACTGAATTACGTACATTTTTTTAAAGTGTATAGGCATAGTAATTTGGAAAAACCTTTCGTTTTCCTTTAGGGAACGGTAATGAAATTTGCTGTGTACCATCGTTTTACACTCTGATGTCCTTTAAATATATTTATTTTATTTTATTTTATTGCAACCAGAGCTAATAAAAGTCAAAGCTCCGCAACCGTCCGCAGTCTGTTTGTGCTTGTATCTATAGTAGTTTTGGTTCCTGAAGAAGTTTTGGGGAGTAATTGCTTCGAATTCTCATATTTTGAACACTCTTTATAGCCAAACGTTACGGATTCACATTATATGAATGAAAGAATGCAAATTGTAAATGAACTGAATTCTCCAGCAGACGCTTTTTTTTTTGGTTTCGTCTTGTCGTAGGGAAACGAGTGACGTTGGCTTTGAAACTCTCTTTTGATGTTGTGAGAGACGAATGAAACATCATAAATGTGAACGGGCTGGATACAGGGAAAATCCTTTCCCTTGGGAAATGATTTCCCCAGTATAAAGCTCTAGATGAGTACTGTGAGAAAAAAAAATGCATCTATTGCTCAGTGTTAATGTAAGTAATAGTAGAAATTATCTGTGATCCAATCTAACTGAAGGGTTCATTTTGCATTGGTAATGAAAGAATAATAGATACATACAAAGCGAGTGGAGCGTAATAATCCTACAGTAATTGTTTTGCTCGCAAACAATAAACAGAGTACTTGTATGTAGGTACTGATGCGTACGAAGGTTTATTGTTTTAATCATATCTCGCAACTTTCATTGGTTCCATTTGCGGATAATTCCAAGTATTTATCAGTGCAATTCAAATCTCAGCTCATACATCCACTAGTTTACTCTACCTCGGTTCAGCAATTTATGTGGAAGCATTACGTGTTATGATATTCAGCGACCGGCATGTGAGTTTCGTGGTAGTCATAGGTTAGATGGGATCAAACATTTTACTACCGAGTCGCAGTAACTAAAACAAGAAACGGATTAAAAGTTTTGAAATTAATTTTTAATATTGCGGAGAAATTAATTTTTAATATCTGCGGTGAAAAGCTTTGAACATTCGGAATCTAGAAGCGTAACAAAATACTACAAAAGGCAAACACATCCCAGAAGTGCCCGAAACTAATAACGAACTTTGAATTTGACCCAAAAACCAATATCGCACCGTCACAGGCACCCTCTCGAACCAAGATACGGAAACCGTGGAATCCAATCATGACAGGAACCCGGTTCCCAAACCGAACTCCAACAAGATTTTATCAATTTCAATTCATTTGCACGGAATTTCAATTCATTGAAAAGTCATAACCACAGTGAAGACACTGCCCTCGCCGCATCTATCAGCAGCGCACACCAGCTCGTGACATCTGACAAGTACGTGTTCATGTACTACATGAACTTTTATCGCCACACTGGTCACCACCCACCCTGTCCACCGTTCCGATACAAGCTCCGCTCCACCAGCAAACTATGCAACCAGCAACGTCATGTCAAACCAATACGCCACCTGTCTGACACCCCAAACGTTCGTTGCATCACGAAACCCCCCTCCGGCCCCACCCTTAGAGCGTTCCGACGATGCAACACATTGCACACCACGGTACGAACGATCTACGATGCAGTCAACCAAATTCAGGCTCGTATCACCGGGTGTGTGTGTGTGAGAGTATGTAAGAGTATGTACACCGGCAACTATGTGGCTTTTAGGTTGATGCTACTAGTGCAGCTCGCATGTAAAGATAAATCACGAAACAATTTGAATTAACGACCATTCCAGTGTGGAAAAGTTCCTACGGAAAACACGGTGCGAGTTCTGCAGTACTGCAGCCAAGTGAATCTCTTTTTCCATTTTGGTTCGCACCGCGATGATGCAAGATTGGTTGTCTGATTAGATAATTCCTGGTTGGAACTTGAAAGGCTGCTATCGGGAAAAGACAAACCACCACAAATCGTTCTCCGTGCCATGTTAGCGATCGCCCGCTGTTTTGAGGGAGGGCCGGGAATTGTCGAAATTTGAGAATGTTCGGTGTTCGATAATTGATCTACATGCGAGAATCAGTGTTTCAGGAATGAAACATTATTGAAAAACATCCAATCAGGAAGCTTGAATCAGTATCTCAAAACGGTTTCGTACCCCACACGGACTACTTCTGTGTTTCCTTTTAATTTAGCTTCAAGATTTCGAATGGAAAATTACTACCATGTCAGAAATAGAATGGGCTTAATTCAAACGAAACGAGTTGAAACGAAGGTCAAACCTGTCAATTCCAGAGCATGTGGCAAAGATTTCGCCTACGATGGGAAAAGCGTTTTTCTTCAGCTTTCAGCTTTCCCGTCTGACGGTACCACCCTATCTTCTAGGGGAATCATCTTTCCCATATCCATTCGGAATGAATGGAAAATCGATTTCCCTTTCCCGATTTTCAGTTCATCCGGAAAACTCCGGTAAATCACACCCATTCGCAAACTTTCCGAGTAACCGTAACGGGAAGACACTTACCGCGTTCGTTTATCTACGGATACAGTTGTCGGTGCCCGGGAATCCCACCAGGATATTGCCACCCGTCGCCGATGTTTACGAACAAAAACAACAACAAAGCGCTTCGTTCGAGGCATTGACGTAGGACTGCCGAACTGTGCGGAAGATTTAGACTTTTGTGCTAGCGGAAATGTAATCTCACAATAGCGAGTGTAAATTTGGTTCAAATTCTCACAACGAGCTTCAGTTGGAAGGTTTCACAGGAGTTTATTTTTGAATATGTGTAATGGCATCTTTTTAAGCCTTTCAACTCAAATTGGAGACAACAACAGTAGAAATACCATTTGCTAAAATTTGGATGCAATTTTGCACACGACATCAGTACAGTGGGGTCTCGTACAACGCGGATTCAGTTTTGCCGGTATTCGTTGTTGCCGGCAAGGATGGCTTTTATCGTATCAAAGAACGCTCACCAGCAACTCTTCACACGATTCAATCAGTGCCATCGAAGAGAGACGGATATCATCGCAGCAACAAAAAAAAAACCGGCATGGTTCATTTAACAGAGAATAGACACATATATGGGATTTCGACTGATTGGGGCTGTGAACGGCTATCTCGCTTCGTTCGACAGATAGAGCCACACAATCTTCGGCAAACTTCTTGTAGATACTTAGACCAACAATTCAGTGTAGTTTGACAGACAATTAGTTGAGAACTGCTACGCCAGGGACGCTTTGAAAAATGCATAATATAAATCATTTGCTTCACACAGACAAAACTAATTGAGCTTCAAGTAACTCGCAAATTATAGTAGCTCCCTGTCCTGGGGGCTAGTTTGCCGAACGGCCGTTTGGCAGAACAGCTTTTCTGAAAAGGTTATTGTGCGCAGTGGCGATATATGTAATAATTTTGGTGGAGCATTAGGTCACCCATGTACCGACGTAATTTTAGGTGTTTCTGTGTTGTAGTTTGTGCAGGAGCACGTTATTTTCTGTTTTCGGAACTGATTCTAAATGGGATCCCTGGGGGACCCCGGAACTGATGTGAACGGGGCTCGACTTTTTATCCTTGAATTTAAATTTTTTTTGACGATTTGTTCGAAAAGATCCCAACAGTTTAAGAAGACATGGTAAGATTCCCAGTTTTTGTAACTTGAACTTAAGCATAGGTATGTCAACACGATCGAGTGCTTTGCTGACACCTGTATAAAGAGTTTCAATGTGATTTCCTTTGTCCATAGCGGTCAGAGTATAGTGGACGAATTCAAGTAAATTAGACAGCTCACTTTCACATCTCATATTAGTCAGTCGAGATAACAAAACAGCTTACGTTCGGGACGGAAGAAACCAAGTACAGTATTGTGTAGTAAACCGACCTCCAAATGAGTGAATCAAACGAACAAAAGCTAGCGCCGACACGAAAGTATACAATTGTTGTTGACTTCAGGCAGTGCAAAATTCGACCTTCGATACGAGAACTTGAAGGTTCGCTTAAGGAGCAAATGCATCTTGACATTAAGCTGACCGTGGAAGCGAGCCACAAATGGCAACCAAGAACCCGCCTACCCTCCCACTCCACCATCCGCTATTTTGCCCTGCTCTTGATGTAAACAAACCATGAAACACATTTTTTCTACGCGTAGAGGTAAATATATTGCGTAGAATTGCTACTGCAGTTTGGTGACATAATCACTCATCGTATTGATATATGTTTATGATAAACTATGAACTCTGAAGAATGATTTGTGCAAAACTTTTTCGGACCTTTACTAGAAGGCTTTTTCTTAGAATGTTATTATTTTTCACTCACCTCAAGATTTCAACTGCTGTTTATAACTCTGTGACATAAGTAAGCTTTATGAAACTCTTTTGAGTTGTTCTTCACCGGTAAACTTATCTAAATCTAATCTAAACATTTTATCATAAAACCTTTGAATAACTCACAGTTCTGGTTTTGAAAATTTTCCAAAAATCTACGATAAAAAGTTTGTCGGCCTGCTTTAGTATTGGTAATACCACCATTTTATATTGGCAGTGATGCCATACATAATTAGAGAAAAAAAACCTTGAAATGCACTAAAAATGGCAATATTTTCAGTTAGTCGCACATTGATATAGTTAAAATTACGGATCAAAACTACTTGCGTACGTCACCATCTAAAATTTCAATATTAAAAAATATAACGATAACATTTGCCTAATTTCAATTTCAAACACTGCTTCCCCTCCTGGTTATCCCCAACCCTGTTGTCTTATTTACCGTCGCTATGGAATGCAAAAAATAAACAAACAGTTCAAGTATTGCAATCTTTTCAAAATGCCTCGTCCATCTAAGAAAAAGAAAGCAGCGCTCATTCGCGAAAATCAATAGGAAAATAGATGGAATATGTTGATAGAGTGTGTTTTGGGTAGTGAGTATGTGCGGGACTCATCAGTTCAAACAGTGGAAGAACTGCCAGAACTGCCAGTTCAAAACAATACCACACAATTTAGAAACTGTACTGGATCCAATAATTTGGTATCAATAGGTAAAGTTCTAAAATATTTACTTCAATATATGAAATTATATCTTCAAATTTGCATGATAAATCTTTTCAGAGCAAATTGCGGATTTATCATCAAGCCCTCTCGTCAAGTGCCACTTGACTGTTCTCTGGGTGAGGTTGCTTCCCTATCCGAAAACGATGAAGTTGTCGATAGAATGGAGAATGTAGAAATTGTTAGTTTCTATTTTTTGAATATGTGAGCTTCATATTCAAAAATTAAAATTAATACAAAAAGCCATTGCAACAGAGTTTGTTCTGATTTCGTGTGGTGTTACAATACTTAATCCATCAATGTAAAAGCTTCCTTTTTACTTTGTAATGTAAGAAAAATGCCTAGAACCAAACGAAGGCAAACAGTCAACTATCTTCTTTGGCACAATCATTATATTCTTTTGGTCACATGATTGCAATTTGTTAACTCCAGAATTAGCATGAAGATGAGATAAGTCCACTCTGTTCTGCTAGGTGATTTGAATAGTTTCAATGTTTACATTTTGCTCTTGCAACTGTATTCCTTTCAGCACACAAATATTATTATTTCATTCTTCTCTACTCACAAATACTATTACTATATGAAAAAGTATTGTTTAACCAATACTTTTACATTTATTTTCCTTGGCTTCTGTCCACGGTCACCTTAAACGTGTGCATTTACTTCAATGCAATAAGACAAATAATGTTGTTTACATCTAGTTTTATAAAGAATTGAATGCAATTCAATTTCAGTATATATGGAAGATAGTGCTATAGAAGTGCGTATGCATGAGCTTCCCTCAAGCGTCATCGATGCTTATATTCGCAAAACTATGTTCCAATACGGAGAGATTCTCTCTATAGAAAAAGAAAAGTGGAAGAACTTTTTCTCCGGTATTCTAAAGGCGTACGTTTGTTACACATGCGCTTGTAGAGATATATATGTGACTTTCGGTCAGGATACAAGAATCCTGTGCAAATCACTTGTTACGCATGACACTCAGATGGCCACATGTCAATATTTCCAAAAAGATGTTTACTACAGTAAGCCATAAGATAAACTGGATAAGGAGACAACTACACCAAAGGCGGGAGATGCTTCCTTCACACCAACCCTTAAGCAAACCCAGTACACCTGTGACAGCCACCAACAACAATGAAGCATCCCCCTCAACGAAACCATCAGTATCCCCTATAGAACAAAGTACACCAGCTGCAGTTAACAACTTACCCAACGCCCGTGAAATAAGTAACGATTGTTCCGCCAATTACAGTGATACCGAACCAATGGACGGTAGCGTGAATAGCGAACCACTGCTCCCCCTTCATTCGCTAGATAACAGCGAAAGCGCCGAAAGATCCAGCAAAAAAATATATTTTTGCCTTTCTCATATAGAAAGGCTATGCAATCACTGTGAAAATCAACTTTTTAACCGAGGCCCGGAGGGCCGAATGTCATATACCATTCGACTCAGCTCGACGAACTGAGCAAATGTCTGTGTGTGTGTGTGTGTGTGTGTGTGTGTGTGTGTGTGTGTGTGTGTGTGTGTGTGTGTGTGTATGTGTGTGTGTATGTAACAAAAATATGCACTCACTTTTCTCAGAGATGGCCAAACCGATTTTCACAAACAAAGATTCAAATGAAAGGTCTCATAGTCCCATAGCCTGCTATTGAATTTCATTCCGATCTGACTTCCAGTTCCGGAGATATAGGATGATATGTACCAAAAAAGTGAAAAAAATATGCACTCCCTTTTTTCAGAGATGGCTGAACCGATTTTCACAAACTAAGATTCAAATAAAAGGTATTATGGTCCCATAGCTTGCTAATGAATTTCGTTTGAATGTGACTTCCGGTTCCGGAGTTATATGGTAAGATGTGAAAATTTGAGAAAAGTTTACACTCAATTATCTCTGGAACAACTCAACCGATTTTCGTAAACTTGGATTCAAATGAAAGGTCTTATAATATTATAATATTATATCAAATTTGTGGAACATTTTATTATTATATCAAATTATTATATCAAATTTGTGGAACATTTTATTGGGATCCGACTTCCGGTTCCGGAACTAAAGCCAGATAAGTGGAAAATTACCAATTTTATTAGTATTTTTCCACGAACGATGGTTAAAAACAGGTACAAATCCCATAAAACTGTCTGATAAATTCTTCTTGTTTGCAGAGCTTGTTAGTTTGTGGGCATAAAAACTTAATTCGGCACTACTGGTCCCCTCTTTTCCTGTTCCGAGAGCACCGAAAGTGGAGAAGAATTAAATTCACTTCGATTTCTCTGCGATGCTTGAACCGATTTTCACAAATCTTGATTTGAATTAAAGTTCATACTGTCTTTAAACCTACTGTGAAATTTCATCCGGATCCGACTTCCGGTTCCGCAGTTACAGGGCGATGAGTGTCAAAGTTTTCAAATCGCCATATAGAGTGACAATATGTACAACACCGAAAGAAGAAGAAAACACAAAACGAACAAGGCGTGCTTTGTTCTATTTCGTACACGTTGTGTAGTGATGTCAATTATAATAATAACAATCCTTCTACATGTTTCATGCTGCTGATTCATGCTGTTTAGCACGCAGTAGTAACAGAAACGCAGGTTCGTTTCGTTAGATTTAGTTTAATTGGTTTAAACGAAATAGAGCATGAGATAGTAAGTATAAGTTTAACTACGTTCAAAACTGTTCCAATTTATATGTCATATTTGTTGTTGGCAAACGAATCAGCTTCAGCTATTCCGGTCATCTGAATTCGGTTTCGGACGAAATGGAAATAGTTATCAAAAACTGCAAAAACGATCTCACTCACTTTTCTTGGAGATGGCCGAATAGATTTTCACAAACTTATAGGTTCAAAAGAAAAGTCTTACAGTTTCATACGGAATTCCTTAATTTGTTGTGGATACTACTTTCGGTTCCGGAACTACAGGTTAAACAGGATTTATAGTGTTTGTGAGATTAGATCCGAACAAATTATCCTATTCCTATTCAATAAACAGTTGTTATTGCGAATTTCACGGTTATATTCATGATGTAATGAGTAATATGAGAAAGGCATCATTACACCACTAGGTGGATTAAAATAGGTTTTTTATTACAAAACGGCCGCGAAAAGTTTATGTGTTGAAGAGCCGAATAAAAAAACCACTTTAAAAAATAAGTAAATAAGTAGTTGTGATACGTGCTTTGAAAACTCCATGCTGCATGTGAGTAATTCTATTTTTTATTTGACTGAAAAGTTTGCCATTAACTATCGCTTTAAAGAGCTTCAGAATATAAGAAAGAATGGCAATGCCCCGATAATAATAATTATTTTCTCTTTTGTACTTTTTATGCGCTTTTTTGTTTTCGATTTCCTAAGTTTCTAACATGCCCGTTATACCAAACAGGATACTTTGAATTATTTTATCGTCTAATTTTCTTCAACGGGACAACTTCAATTATTATATCATAAATATCGACAGAAATTGAGACATATCCTTCGTTTCTGAGGAGTTCTTGCCAATCCATTTCTCATAGCTTACGACTAATACTATCATAATTTACTGAGTGATAATTGAAAATCTCCTCATACTCGTAGTCGTCGGATCTAATTATCTGCTGGATAAAAAAAACAGAGAATTCGATTACTGTATGAACAGCTTTATAATGGAGTTGGTTTTGCTGATTTTTTACATGATTTATTTGATCAAGACCAAAACCGAATATTTTGTCACAGAAGTAATGAAAGGAAGTGAAATGCTATCATTTTCAGCGTCTGGAATAAAGTCGATATTGCGCTGATTAATGTCTCCATACAGTGTTGGTGATTGCCGAAAATTTGACAGAAGCTGATATATTGCTATCTATATTGTATACAACATTTTCAATCCGGTAGAAGATGCTACAAGAACTCGAGTCTCTCAATGCATGAACCGCGAGAGAATTTTTCTACATTCCTTCGCTCCACTTCATACTCTGAGTATTTCACGGCCCTTAAAAAATTCACAGTCTGATAATGATCGTTGCTGTGTGGAATTTCCCAAGAGAGAATCGCAAGTTGATAATTATCGCAGAAAATCGAATCGATGATTCAACTCGATGATTCTCATACTAGGTTGCAATATTTCAAAACCCTTGTGTGGATCATTCACATACATTTTCATAGACACAACTTATACAAAGGTTATATGCACATAGTTAGAATAAGCGGCAATAGAAAATGATTCTATCACAATTATCAACTGCCTGTATAGAATCGGATCGCGAAATGAGAATAAGCAACCGTGTGTTGCTTCAGAGAGGATCCCCACAGCAGCGTGCTAACTTTTGATTCTCAGAAATGTCATCGAGAGAAATTCGCTCTCGCACTGTTGTCGATTCTATGTTAAATGAGCCATGCCGGGTTTATGTTGTTGCGATGATTTCCGTTTCTCTTTGATGGCACTGATTCAATCGTGTGAAGAGTTGCCAGTGAACGTTCTTTGATACGATAGAAGCCATCCTTGTCTCCATATATATGAACTTCAACTTTCGATTGAGGCTTAGTCATAATTTCATCAGCAACATGCAGAAACTTTTCGTATGTTTCTTTTTGGGCAATAAACTGAAGCAAAAATATGTGTTCCACCTGCTAAACGAGTTCTTACCCATACATGTTCAAATACTTTAAATTTGGTAGTGGTTATCATTTCGGCATCAAATTCTGCTAAAACGATCCCTCCGATTTTTTATCAGATGTTTGGAATTTACGATCGTTTTAAAAAAACATTGTAAATGTTTCCGAAGATTTCCGTACTATTAACGCTTTAATCCCAACTAATTTCGGTAACTAGAATAATTTCATACGAACACCTTAAAATATTTAAATAAATTCATTAATCTTAAGTGAACTTAAGTACGATTTACCCGTACTGATTAAACTACTTCCCATGCAGCATAAAACATAGTAACCTGAAAATATTTGATCTGGTAGGCAATATGCAGAGGCGGTTGTTAGCCATGACGCCCTCTCGCTGTTCTGGCCTATTTTGTCATCTTGACACTACGCCAAAGATGCTTTGTAATGGTATACAATGAATGATGGACTCTAAAATAAAGTCGAATCTACCCAACTGCTCGGAGTTGCAATCTATCGTGCGGTATTGAGCTCACGTGAAGCGAGAACTATCTCAATATAAACAACAAGCTACAGCTGTAGAACAATTTCGAAAATCTTGGACAAAGGCAGTTAAAACGGTTGCAGAGAAGTTAAGTAACTGTAAAATTAATTTTAAGAAACTTATTTTGGGTTGAACTAACTAACTTGTAATGGTTTTGAGCGTTCAGAAATCTGCAAAGTCTGTTAAAGCAGAAGCGCAAAATTTCCCCGAATGTTATGTAATGCCACGACATGGCTTTGCCAGAATGAATACTTCTATATAAAAAACCTGTTTTAATCCACCTAGTGGTGTAATGATGCCTTTCTCATATCAATCATACTATCATATATAATACTGTGGTATTCTTCAGAATAATTTTCTTCGATTCTTAAAAGAATAACCGAAATCGGTTTGTTTGACCGTCTACTGATAAAAACTATCAATTGGAATACATTTGAGGTCGATTTAGAAATTTTTTTAAGGTTTTTCCCCATTTTCAGTGATGGTACAATTTAAAAATACAATTTTTAACCCACTTTACCCTATATATCCGGATCCGGAAGTCGGATCCGCATGAAATTCAGGAATTACGTATGGGACCGCAGGACCATTCATTTGAACCTAAGTTTGTGAAAATCGGTCGCGCCATCTATGAGAAAAGTTAGAACACATATTTTCTTTTTTTTGCACATTTTACCCTATAACTCCCGAACCGGAAGTCGGATCCAAATAATATTCAGGAATTTTGTATGGGACCACAAGACCTTTCATTTGAATCTAAGTTTGTGAAAATCGAATGAGTAGAATGGTATATGACACTCGGCCCTCCGGGCCTCGGTTGAAAAGTTGGTTTTCACAGTGATTGCATAACCTTTCTATATGAGAAAGGCAAAAATGTTACTCTTTGTAGAATCAAAACCAGGATGTAGTTCTACGCGAAAACAAAACTTCCGCCAAGAGAGAAGAGTTCGTTTCGGAATCGATTGGGTTCGCCCACTTTCCGATTCTTCCTAAATGGGATCCGTTTGGGGCGTTTATCAGAAACGATGAAAACTTTTCAACTGCTTTGAACAGTCGCTTGTTCTGCACTGGTCTGATCTATTGGGTGCCAAATATGCTGTGAAAATAATTAATATTAAGAGGGCAGAAAAGGTGCCATAACTGGAAAACAGTTTTTGAATTAATGCCATTGTCTAGTCATATTGTAAACTTCGAAGTTTCAAGGCTGTTTCGTAGGTAGCATCGTTTTGAGCAATATACCTTGATATTTTGCTGTTTTGATTAGTGTTGTCAGACTCACATAAATGAAAATCCATTGCCGGTGCCATGATTGAAAACCATTAAAAACATGTCTATCATGAATAATAAGGCATGATTTCATGAGCAAACTGATTGATATCATGAACAATAACTCATCTCCCGTGAAAATTTTTATGCAAAATGATGGATGCTCATGAAATTTCATTAGAAAAAATAGGTTAGGTTGTTTCATGATTTCCTGATTTTTAACCATGGTACTTGCAATGGATTTTTATTCCTGCAGTCATTGCAATACTTGTCTTAATTCTTAATTTTTTGTCGTGAATACGACTTACTTTACTATGGGGTGCCTTTTCAAAATTTACCCTCTGAGGGAGTGATAAGTTTTTGATCGTGAATATCTCTTGTTGTATCTAACGAATCAACATAATTTTTGCTACATACCATCGGGAATATGACCACAATTTTATGATAAAATTTTCAATTGTGTGACATAATCTCAAATAGTTCAAAATTAAACTTTTCTGAAATGTTTGGTATAAACGAGTATCAAAGAGGATCATTCATAAGGCGCGTTTGCCTTTCTCGTATTTTTTAAGCTCATAGCTCAGTGATCTGTGAAAGGATTTATATAATCTAACTACCAATAGAATCGAAATTTTTCAACTTAATCGTGTAAAGAAAAAGCATTGAAGTATTTCAATAGTACACTATTGAAAAACCTGTCTCATTTGACCCCTGTCAACACCAGCCAATCAGATCGCGTTCTGAGGAGAGAACAAAATATCTGCTGCTGTATAACAAATCGTTCGAGAAAATGTTCCGAACAGTGTTTAATATCGTAGTGAGATCCACAATTTGGTCCTTCTTAAAGGCAGGAATGCTGCTATTTTTCTAGCCGTTAGAACCGCCATTAGTGAAAAAGCTACAAACGAAATCAGGTAAAAACAAGCCTCTCAACAAAAATTGGTTCAGTTTGGATTCTATCGCCACTGCGAGCAGATGTATTTTGTGTCGTTTGCAAAGCTAGTTTCGCTTCCGACAAGAGCGATTACGTCGCAGCTGCCAGTCATTTGCATTGGTGAAAAAGCAACGGTGGGGAGCAACGGTGGGGAGCAACAGTTTGGTTAGATTTTTGCACTTTTCGTTGTGTGAAATTCACAGTAATCGAGATCAAGTGAAGCCTTCATTGTTTTTGCGAAAAATGTGGAAAAGGGGAATGCTTGCATAATTCATACAATTGATCAACTAATTGATATTCGGAAGTGTTAAGGAACATGTCAGTTGTCTTCGTATTCACGACATCCAGTTATGTATCTGACATTTCCCACCCGCCTTTTTTTTATTTTTATTTAAAAAATCATTTTTGAAGCAAATCGAGCTTCCGAAAAGCACAAGCGATGCTTAAAGCCATCGTCCAAGTACCATGCGCGCGGATGGTTTTAGGAAATTTTCGAAGAAAATTTTGTGAAATTTGCCAATACCAAAAACATACAGACATTTAAAAAACTTTAATCTATCTGCAAGGCAAAAATGACTGAAAAATTCGGATGATTTTCCGAGTATTATCAAAAATAGCTTTGAAAAATGAATGTTTCTGTGATCTTTCACAAACGATTTCTTGGTTCATCGTCGTCCAGAAGGCCTCCAAACCCTTGGTGGGACAAAGAGTGTTCAGATGCTAAACACGCGAAAAAAATGCTTTCAAGACGTTTTTAAAACGAGGAGGAGGAACTCCTCAAAATTTTAAAAAATTCTTGACTTTAGAAACCAAGTATAAGAGCATACTTCGGGCCAAGAAATGTAGCTATTGGAGACATTTTGTCGAAGGTTTGTCAAGAGAAACCTCAATGAGCACTTTTTGGAATACGGCCAGACGAATGAGGATTCGTAACGTAGCATTATTAGGGAGTCTTCTCCAAATAATGGTTCCATTGATAGCCCCTTTTCAATGATGGAAATTTCCATAGCACTCATGTTTTGTAACAATAACGCTCCTGGGTTGGACAGAATTAAATTCAACTTGGTGAAGAATCTGCCCGACCTTGCAAAAAGACGTTTGTTGGAATTGTTCAACAAGTTTTTTGATCAAAATATTGTCCCAACTGACTGGAGGCAAGTGAAAGTTATCGCCATTCAAAAGCCGGGGAAAGCAGCTTCCAATCACAACTCATATAGACCCATTGCAATGTTATCTTGCATCAGAAAATTGTACGAAAAAATTATTCTTCGACGTCTCGACACTTGGGTCGAGACGAACGGTTCGTTGTCAGATACTCAGTTTGGCTTCCGTAGAAATAGAGGGAAAAATGATTGCCTTGCAGTACTTTCGTCTGACGTCCAAATTGCCTTCGCTCAAAAACAACAAATGGCATCTGTATTTTTAGACATTAAAGGAGCATTTGATTCAGTTTCCATTGATGTTCTTCCAGACAAGCTCCACCAACATGGACTATCCAATCCGGCCAAAACAGTGGAGGTGTATTATGCTTCTTATACAAAGGCAACAATCTCTTCTGGAGTCACTAAGATCGATAGATTTCTGCATTTATAGTTCCGGTAGTGTAAAAAATGGTTGACCACAGGAACATATTGCAACCACAGGAACATATTGCTTGCCATACCAGTACCTTTCGACCGAATTGCTCTACTTGAATCGGCCTGTCCGCATCGCTCGCATCCTCCCCAACGACGACTGTAAAGTATTGTGGACCTGGAAGGGTTTTTGAGTCCTCCTTTGCATAAGTCTCATCGTCCATCAAAACGCATGCATCCGGACACTGCAAAAGATGCGAATACAATTTCCGGGCCCTTGTTGCTGCTCGCTTCTTCTGTTCTGTACTTTGTTTCGATATTTTCTGCTTCTTGTAGGTCTTCAGATGATTTCGCCTCTTGATACGCTGGATCATTCCGGCACTCGTTTCTGCTTTTTTGGCCAAATCACGTATTGACATTGATTTGTTCTTCATGATTAGAGATACCACTTTCTGGTCCAGTTTCGGGTTGGAAGAACCGAGTTTTTTGCCTCTTCCTGGAGGCTCATCCAAAGAATAGTGTTCCCCAAACTTATTAATGATGGTTTTTACACTGGCATGATGAATTCCAAATCGCTTCGCCAATTTTCGCGTTCTAATATCCTTCTCACTTAGCCATGTGTCCAGAACCTTCCTTTTCTATACGCTTTAAATGCTTACTGTTCAATACGCGACATTTTGAAAACGCAGAAACAAGTAAACAAACGAAAGCTGACAGCCAAACGCACAGCATGCTGTGATCTGAGCATCACAAATGCATGCGTACAACACAAATGTATGTGAATAGCTTATTTTCGATACACTCCTCATTCGAGGGAACCTAGCTTGCTCAAACGATCGATTGAAAATGATACTCAATGGTACACAATGATATGATACATAACATAGCTACATAGCTTCATTCGCGTCGAATGTCGAAGTATAACAACTCGAGAGAACACCGATAAAGAAACTCGCAAATAGATCACATGATTCAGGAATTGAAGCAGGAACCGCATTGTTCAAAAATACGTTTTAGGAGATTGCAGAACATCTCGAATCCGTTAGACGCAAACATTGAGTTATGGCGAGGCAGATCAATGGAACGATACCCTTGGAATACGATTTGTTAAAGGTAAAACACACACACATAATGGTACGAATTGTATTCATACGAAAAATAACAATTGTACATAATACAATCAATTACCTTATGTTTATATCTGAAAATTCCAATTTTTCCTACTCCAACAATCAACTTTTATCTATCAGTACCATAGCTTTTATTATAATCCTAGCTAGGCTTGTGTGGCACAACCCTCTTCTAATAAAGCGACTTATTTTCTCAGAACAATGAACAAGAAACCATTTGATTGAAATAGTACAATCCAGCTCCCGCTTGTATCAAACGAGTTCCCATTATTGGAATTGATCACTGCTTAATAACATCGAGTATCGGCTTTTATCTGTTTAACATAGCTTCTTCTTCCGCTCAATTGAATCCACCGACCGAGCCATCCTTTCATCGTGGTTCCCTCAGCATAAGATGGCAAGAATAAAAACATCGTTAATAGTGTACTCACTGCCAGGACATTACACGCGTTTCCCGGCTTGTAATCAGTTTTCATCGTTCGTTGTTGGGTTGCCTGGCGTCTAGCCTGAACGGTTCCTGCTATCGGGGTACCGAAAACGAAACCCGGAAAAAAATGGAACGCCTTAGTTCCAGCTGAGCGAACGCGAACAATTCTCCCGGTTCACGACAATGGCTCGGGATCTACTTGTTTGTGGCAAAAACTGCTGCCAAGTATGTACTCCAGCTGAATCACGAGGCTCGTGAATTGTTGACCATTTCGCTTGAACCGACAATAACAAAAAAAAGAAAACAGGGACTCATTCTTTTTCCTTTTGGTACTGCTGCGAGCCGTGGAAAGCAAAATTTTCCTTTCGTGCCCGGTTCTTTATGCGTCAGTCAACGTGTACGATGATAACCTTGAGTGTTCAGAGCACAATTGTGTTTGCAAACTGTCAGCCATCAACTCGGGATGGAGACGGGGAGGGGTAAGGGGGGGGCTGATGACTTCCACGCGGATACTTCCGGGATGTCCGTTCGCCGTCCAGAGCGATACAGTGGCGACAGGGGATGGAAGGGATTTTCGGTGAAGAGGAGTTTAGCATACTAATGGCACCGGCGGTCCGAGTAAGGACACGCTCTGGCAGACCAAAGCCGGGGTCAGCACTCAGTGGAAGTAAGTTTTAACGAGGTGACTTTTTTTTAAACAATTTTTGTTAGATTTTTTTTTCTCTCGTTTTTTTTTTTCATTCGCCAAACAGCGGCATTGCGTGAAAGCGTGGGAATGTTTGGAGTTTTCCAACTGAGTAACTTCTGGCCGGAATGTACTGCAAATAACTTTGCCGGTCTTCAAAGTTTTCTGAGTGGTTACAGTATTTCAAAGAGAAGCCCGCGGCAACTGCTGGAGCCTGCAAGACTAGCAAGACACATTTTTTTCTGTCCCGAGACATGCAAATTGAAATTTGTTTCTTTTGGGGAGCTTTAGATGATTTCGGCAACGTACAGCAAAACATTTGCAACGAGATATCGGTTGCAAACGAAAAACCATCCACGCACAGTGATGCGGATGTTTTACAGTCTATTTTTTTTTAAACAAGATATATTCGGAAAGTAAGAGTCATCTTGTCATAAAAAATATAATCAAACAAAATAGTTTCTGCTAGCACATTTAATTTCCCACAAATCAGCGCAGATCGTAGTTTTGTGTCCACCAAAAAAACAATTTCGTCAATCCGCTTTTCGTTTTGAACATTTGCTCATCCATTTATGAAATCACGACACCAACCTTGCCTTCGCTCATAGCAGTAATAGAAATAATTTAGTCATAACTCTCGATGAATTTCAGTTGATGAAGATCCTTTGGTAAACAAAAATCCTATTACAGTGCGACCTTTACTATAGATGGGAGCACCCGTTACCACGAACATTTTTCACTGTACGCATAGCTAGGCAAGTGAATCAAAACTACATCAGAAATAGTAGTTTGAGTAGTGCATCTACAGATCTGGACAAGGTTAAGTGTGTTACGACTTGTCGCATTTGCACATAAGCCTCGTGCTTTTAGGAAATTTTTCGTATAATAAAAGAAAACTGTTTCAATCCACCTAGTGGTGTGATGCTGCCTTTCCCGTGTGACTTGTATTCGCAGCAATATTGCTGTGGTATTATTGAAAAAAACTGCTCATTGAATAAAAACGGGAAGGTTTGTACGGACTTCAACTAGTAAAGCCTAAAAATCTAGAAAGGTTTGAGTTAAAATTAGATTTTTTTCCAATTTTCTTGCAGTGTCGGTCTAAAAGATGGTTTGAAATTTTATACCCACTTCTACCTGTAGTTCCGAATCACCTTTCATTTGGGTTTTTTGCTTGTGAAAATCGGTTGAACCTTTTCGGAGGAAATTGAATGAGCTCCGTTTTGGAGATTTTGATTCCAATTTTCGGTACCGCTTTCCGGGGACCGATATAGCCGAAGTTGGTTTGTATGATCAGCAACTTACATGACTTATATATTGGAGCAGTTTTGAAAAATTTTTCCCTATTTTACACCGACTAGCAAATTTTAAACACTTATCACCCACTAATTCCGTAACTGGAGGTCATATCCAAACAAAATTCAGAAACATTCTAAAGGACTGTAAGGTTTTTCATTTGAATTCATGTTCGTGAATAAAAATTAAAATTTTTCTCTTAGCAAAAAATTGCTTTCATTTTAGTCAAAGTTTGTTCAAATCGGATCAGTCATTTCGGAAAAAAGTTAGTAGAAATTTGTTTCACAGATATTCGATTCTATTCGTCGAACTGAATCGAATGGTATATGACACTCGGCACTGTTAGCCTACTCGAAAAACTGCTCGACTAACTGTTCGTGAAACTGCTCATAAATTGCATGAAAATCTGTATACGAAAATTCTTCCAGCAATTTTGGAACGTAAACTGTTCGAAGAAAACCGTTTGAAATTTTTTTAAGGCTGCTAAAAAACAGCTGGAAAACCGCTCGAAATCCACTGGAGAACTGCAATAGAAACCGTTCTAAAACCGTTCTAAAACTGCTCTAAAACTACTCTAAAACTGCTTAAAAACTGCATTGCAAACTGCTCGAAAACAGACGAAAGAACTGGTCGAAATATGTTTAAAAACTGTTAGAAAACTGCACGAAAACTGGTCCAAAAACTTTTCAAAAACTGCTTTAAAACAGCGAAACAAACTGCTCGAACATTGTTCAAAAACTGCTCGAAATCTGCTTAAAAAAACTGAAAGAAAACTGTTAAAAAACTGTTAGAAAATTGCACGAAAACTGCTTAAGAACTACTCGAAAACTGCTAAGGAAACTGTTTTGAAACTACTTGAAAGCTGCACAACGAACTGCTCGGAAACTTTTCAAACAACTCAAAAACTACAGGAAAACTGCTAGAAAACTGCTGGGAAACTGTTTCAAAACTGCTTGAAAACAACATCAAAAACTGTTCGAAAGTTGCGTCACAAACTTCTTGAACACTGCTGAAAAAATTGCTTGAAAACTGCTCCTACAGTTGCTGCTCGAAAGTTGTTCGATCACTGCCTGCAAAATTATTTAAAACCTACTGGAAACCTATGCCACAAACTGCCGGAAACTGCTCAAAAACTGCACCAGAAACTGCTCGAACTCAAAAACTGCAACTCAAAAACTGCCTAAAAACTATTCGAAAACTGTACCAAAAACTTCTCAAAACCTACATGAAAACTGCTTCTCGAAAACTACTTTCCAAACAGCTTCGATAACAGTTTTTTTAATTTTACAAACAGCTTTTCATGCAGCATTTCAACAGTTTTTGAAACAGTTTTTAGAGCAGCTTCTGAACATTTCTCTAGCAGTTTTTTGTGTAGTTTTCCAGCAGATTTTTGTGTAGTTTTCAAGCAGTTTTTCATGTGCAGTTTTTGATCTGTTTTTAGGATAGTATCCGACCAGTTTTTCATGTAGTTTCCGAGCAAATTCAAGCAGTTTTCGAGCTGTTTTTGGACAGTTTTCAAGTGATTATTCAAGCTGTCTTCTACAATTTTCGAAGCTGATTTCTAGTAGTTTTTCGAACAGTTTTTCTATTATATTTTGTACTCTATCAGTTTTTCGTTCAGTTTTCGAACAATTCTTAGTCAGTTTTAGAAAAGTTGCTTAGCAGTTTTTAAGCAGTTCTAGCTCAGCTTTCGATCAGTTTTAAAGCAGTTTTTAGAGCAGTTTCAGACTAGCTTTCGAGTAGTTTTCGTGCAGTTTTTAAAGCAGATTTTATGCAGTTCCAGCAGTTATTCGTGCAAAAAAGTTCAAGCAGTTTCGACCAGTTTTCGAGCAGTTTTTAACAGATTTTTGAAAAACTTTCAAACTGTTTTTGGGCAGTTTCCAAGCAAATTTTCGTGCAGTTTTCGAGCAGTTCTCTAGTAGCAGTTTTTGAACAGTTTTTGATCTGTTTTTAAAGAAGTTTTCAAGCTGTTTTTACAAACGCAATTTTGAAGATTCGTTTTCAAATAGTTTTTCGAGCAGTTTTTCAAGTAGTTTTTCTATTATTTCTCGAGAGCTGCGCGGAGAATTGCTCGAAAATTTCTCGAAAATCTGCTTGGAAACTGCCATAAAACAGCTTGAAAATTTTTCAAAAGTCTGTTAAAAATTGCTCGAAAACTGTCCAAAAACTGGTCAAAACTGCTGGACTTTTTTTTTGACGAATAACTGCTGGAACTGCATAAAAACTGCTTTAAAAACTACACGAAAACTGCTCGAAAAATCACTTGAAATCTACTCGAAAGCTACTCTGAAACTGCTCTAAAAACTGCTTCAAAACTGATCGAAAGCTGAGTTAAAACTACTTAAAAACTTCTAAGCAACTTTTCTAAAACTGCTTAAGAATTGTTCGAAAACTGCTAGAGTGCAAAAGATAATAGAAAAACTGCTAGAAATCTGATTGGAAAATTGTAGAAGACAGCTCGATTAATCACTTGAAAACTGTCCAAAAACAGCTCGAAAACGGCTTGAATTTTCTCGGTAACTACATGACTGTTCGGATACTATCCTAAAAACAGCTCAAAAACTTTTCGAAAACTACTTGAAAAATTTATATGAAAAACTGCTTGAAAACTTCACATGAAAAACTGCTTGAAAACTGCACATGAAAAATTGCTCGAACTCAAAAACTGCAGTACAAAAACCGCCTAAAAATTACTTGAAAACTGTACCAAAAACTTCTTAAAACCTACATGAAAACTGCTTCTCGAAAACTATTGCTCTACAACTGCTTGAAAAGCTGCTCAAAAACTATTGTAAAGCGAGCCTAAAGCTACTTGAAAACTACTCGAAAATACTGCTTGAATAACCACTCAAAACTGTCCAAGAGACTCTAAAAGTGATTGAAAGCTGCACGAAACCCTTTTAGAAAACTGACCAAAAACTGCTTGAAAACTACACGAAAAACTGTTCGAAAGCTGCTTAAAAACTGCACGAAAGGCTGCTCGAAAAACTGTTTGACAACCCATTTTGAAAATTGATTTTAAAACAGCTTGAAATCTTCTCTAAAAAACAGGTCGAGACTATTCAAAAATTGTATGAAAAACTGTTCAAAATCTACTCGAGAGCTGCGCGAAGAATTGCTCGAAAACTTCTTGAAAATCTGCTTGGAAACTGCCCTAAAACAGCACGAAAATTTTTCAAAAATCTGTTAAAAATTGCTCGAAAACTGTCCAAAAACTACATAAAAAACTGGTCGGATACTATCCTAAAAACAGCTCAAAAACTATTCGAAAACTGCTCGGGAACGGCACAAAACTGCTTGGAAACTTCACATAAAAAACTGCTTGAAACCTGCACATGAAAAACTGCTTGAAAACTACACAAAAACTGCTTGAAAACTACACAAAAAACTGCTAGAAAAATGTTCAGAAGCAGCTCTAAAAACTATTTCAAAAATTGCTGAAATACTGCATGAGAAGCTGTTTGAAAAATTAGAAATCTGTTATCGAAGCTTTTTGGAAAATCACTCAAAAACCGTGTAAATAACTACTCGAGAACTGCTCAATGCCTACTCAAAAATTGTTCGATCAACTGCTCGAAAACTGCCTAAAAACTACCCAAACCGGCTCTAAAAACTGCTAGAGTACAAAAGATAATAGAAAAACTGTTCGAAAAACTGCTAGAAATCTACTTGGAATGTGCTCGGAAACTACATGAAAAACTGGTCGAATACTATCTTAAAAACAGCTCAAAAACTGTTCGAGAATTCCTCGGGAACGGCACAAAACTGGTTGAAAACTTCACATAAAAAACTGCTTGAAACCTGCACATGAAAACTGCTTGAAAACTACACATGGAAAACTGCTTGAAAATTACACAAAAACTGCTTGAAAACTACACAAAAAACTGCTACAAAAATGTTCAGAAGCAGCTCTAAAAACTATTTCAAAACAGCATGAGAAGCTGTTTGAAAAATTAGAAATCTCTTATCGAAGCTGTTTGAAAAAATACTCAAAAACCGTGTAAATAACTGCTCGAGAACTGCTCAATGCCTACTCAAAAATTATTCAATAAACTGCTCGAAAACTGCTCAAAAACTACCTGTTCGATAATTTTCTAATTTTCAAACAAATCTAAAAGGTTTGCGTTGCTGCTCGTGTACAATTCTATATCAATGGTTAAGTATTAGGACGACTCATTGAACTAAATTATCAGTCATTCCAAATGTTGTTTGCTCGAACAACCCAATGGGACTGATCCTTGTTGGTTTTTTTTTTATATATTTTGAATCATTGTTGCTTGCTTGCATTGACACTCTTCGGTCTACTCTGAATAGTTTACTTTATCTCACTGGTAGGCCAAAATATCGCACAGTTTGGTGTTTATTCTCTACGTAAAGCTCATTACACCGGTTATTATTTGCAGGAGTGTAAGATAAACTTTGGTTTTCATCCCTCCAATTGTTCCGTTAAATTAAATAGTTTAATCATGATTGCATATTGCTTCAGAAACTACTTAGCATAGTCTGATCCAACAAGCTAACAAGCGGAAGACTTGCACACAAAGTTTCATATTAGTGGGGCCCATAAAATTTTATGTGCGAAACAAAAGTTCCCGGTGAAGGGAACTCAGCTTCCCACGCAAACTCCAACACCGGTGGATTCTGGTAAACAATTTCCACACAAACTTTAATCTTTTTAACGGAGTCACCTCTGCCTCTCTGCGCTGGAATCACTTTCCATAGAACAAGCAGCCTCCTAACGGCTCTGCCTGACAATGGGTGAGTAAATTGAATTGCGCGAAATCACAATCCCGGACAAAGTTAAACCCTTCCCCATCTTCTCCGTCCCTCCCTTCCCCTCACCAGCCAAAAGCGACAGATGAAGTTTTTCCTGTAACAACCTGTCTATCAACCGACCACCGCCGATTGAAGTGCAGATGTGACGAAACATCACCACCCAAGATGCAACACCTTGGGATGGGTTGGGATGAATAATTAAGAGTTAAAGATGCACCTGCTGCAAAATATTTGTGCGCATGCACATGGCAGCAAAGTTCCGCGGAACTAAAACTTTTCAAGTGCCAACAGATGTTTGACGAAAGCAGTTTAGATTAGAAGCATGATATGTGCTTCCAAATGAAACAAGGTGTGGCAGCTGACTAATACTTCTTTGTTAGTTTAACAAACCTATCGGTTGGCGCAACCCGAAGCGGCTTGGAGTTTTGAACAATCGAGATGCTGCAATCAAACAATCGCTGATTTTATCCGAGCAGATCCGGAACCGAGCAACCAAATTATGTCCCGCCACTTGATTCGGTTATTTCACTGCGACGCGCCCGTAAAACAGTCCCACGCGTCGTATAACTCTTGTGAAACTGCCCAACCATTAGTGGGTCACCGAAATTAAGCGATGATCCCTCTCGGTGCTACCGAGCCAGCATCATCCTGGGTAGGTCCGAGCTCATAATTTATCCTGAAATTATCGGTTAAAGTCCGCCAAAAGCAATGCCCGGGAATGGGTATCTGGGGTGACATATACGGAGCGACCATTTCTAGGGTCCGGGCCCAACGGGCGAAGAGAGACAAAGAGAGACAGAGAGAGGAGCAGGAGAACCACTCATGTGGCGAAGCAGAACGGCACGCGTTCGGGGTTTTGTGAGCTATCGAAACACATCGTCTGGCCTCGATACACACTCACCATTATCGTCATAATCATCACGGCATTGCCCCCCAAACAACAACGAAGTCGAGGTTGAAGTAGCAGCTGTTGTTGTTGTTGCTGATGCTGATGCTGAAGCCTGGTCACAAATCGTCATCAGCTGGGAGTAATATTTTAATTAACGACATTCCGGAAGCACATTTCATACGGGCGATACTTTCGCGGTGGGAACCGGCCGGCTGGCGAAATGAGCATAGTTATCATAAAGCCAGTTCCCGGCGGTTCGGGACTATAAACAGCTGAGTGTGCTATTCTAAAACGGGATAATTTACTGTGGTGGACATTGATCGGTATTATATGAGGAACGTGAATTACGCGAGATCCGTTCTGAAGATTATTTCTTAGAGTCAAAAAATTGTACGAAACCGTATGCTAACTTTAACTATTTTCAAAATCAAATCGGTTTAGAAAAAGCATTCTCAGACCCTAAAATGAAATGTTTTGGAGTATATTGTTTGAGAGAGGGTAAGGGATAAACAGTTTCGGAATGTCGTTTTTTGTTACATTTTCTTGATGTTTAACATGTCAAAAATATTGTGTCAAAATTTCAAATCAATTGGAACAAAACTGTCAAAACACTTTTTGAGAAAAGAAAATGCAAAGGAATTTCTCTGGAACCTGCACGATCCTGCAAAATCTACTGAACCGATTCTTTTCAAACTTGGAACATACTTTTTGGTATAAAATGTCTCACTCTTACGTTTTTGAATTTTTCCATTTTCATATTATGGTAGATTTTCATCTCAAAATTTGCGGAAAATTTTGCTTAAATATGCCACGAACTGTTAAAAAATCGAAAAAATAACTGGGATGATTTAGTTTAGATTCTAATTCAGTTTAGTTTAGATTCTAATAAAGAGACACTGCATAAAAAACTCATTTTTGCCAAAAATGAAAAAAAAAACTTTTTTTTCCTTAAATGTGCACATCTTTCAATGTATAATTGGTTGGTAGGGAACTTAATTATCTATCTAAGAACAAAATTTTATCAATATTAATAATGGTTTTGTTTTTTAAATCGATTTTAAATTTTTAAAGGCAATTCTTTGCTATATGGATTTTTTCAGTATTACTGCCTGATTTTTGAAAACCACTAATAATAACATTTTGAGGGGATTTATCATTTTCGACAGTAGTTTTTTTTTTAAAAAGGCGGGTGGGTAATGTCAGAGACATAACTGGATGTCGTGAATACGAAAACAACTGACATGTTCCTTAACACTTCCGAATATCAATTAGTTGATCAATTGTATAAATTATGCAAGCATTCCCCTTTTTCACATTTTTCGCAAAACCAAAGAAGGCTTCACCTGATCTAGATTACTGTGAATTTCACACAGCGAAAAGTGCAAAAATCAAATTAAACTGCTCTAGAGTTGCACTAAACTGAGGATATTTACCGTCGATTTGCGAGCAAGAAAACCTAATAGTTCTTTAGAAAACTTTTAGAGCCATTAGAACGGCTGATTTCGTGTAATGCTCTCCACCGTTGCTTTTTCACCAATGCAAATGACTGGCAGCTGTGAAGGGGCTGGGGCCACTAGGAGATTGATAGTACCTTTTAGCTCTCTCCGGACAGTACCAGTCTATATGCCGTGTGGAATCCGGCGGAAAAAAATGAACCAAGAATAGATCCACTGGGTTCCTGCTTCCATGTCGTAAAAGGCGACAATTGCAGGAGTTTCTTTTTCCTTTCAGTTATCAGATATTTTCGATGTTTCACTTCTGATTACTCTATTTTACTATTACCTTACTTTACTTACTATTACCTCTTCATTCAACCTATCAATTTCCGTCTAACTTCGGAAAAAAGTTTTATTTGGATTGTTTTCTTCTTCCATGTTACTGATTGTCTTCCAGGATTATAAATTGAATGATAAAAATCAACTATTGCGCAAATCCGTTGATATTACAAAGTTAATAACAGAGATAACCTATATCGGTATATTGAATACATAGTAAAAAACAGTTTATATTAGTATTTCAAACAATAAATTAATATTTTTCTCGGTAGCCGGCTGCCCAGACCAACCAATATAAGCAATTATTAGTTTTAATAAATAATTTAAATAATAAAGCGGAAATGATAAAGAATCAAGACGCGCGTGAAATCTGTTGACCTTTATTTGGTGATTTTAAATGATTTTTCAACAACTGTTTAGAATATGTCAATGCAATGCTTCAACTATTTTGTGTAAATCTTATTCACTCGTTTATTTTGTATCACGTAATTTCATTCATAAAAAAATAGGAAAGTTTTTATTCTTTACGCGATAGTATTGCAAATTTTTCTTCAGTTTCCTCGAATAGAGGCTGTGAATCGGGACTTCCCTGACTTCAATTTAGGTTATTGTGGAAACGTTCACTCGGGAAGTCAGTGAGTTTAGTGGTGCATCCGAGCATCCTGAATTCGCGCGCGA
Source organism: Malaya genurostris (assembly GCF_030247185.1). NCBI lineage: Eukaryota > Metazoa > Arthropoda > Insecta > Diptera > Culicidae > Malaya > Malaya genurostris. Next base: position 63,040,672 of record NC_080571.1, read on the forward strand.
ATAATACCAATACTGAAATTTTTACTAACAAATATCCTTCTCTCGTGACACTTGTGGAGTGCGCAGTAGTATATACGGCCTCTAGTAACAATAAGTGTTGGACTAACATTCCTTCCCATTCCTTACACGATCTACTTTCGGGCCTGGCCGGCGCCGGTACTGATCAATAAATTCTGGGGTTACCAGAAGATGTACATTGAAGGATGATTTACCAGTCCCAGGTTGGATCATCTAAAAATTCCCTGTACAACTTCAGCTAATCCCGATCAGTAACGGAGTAGCAATCAGGGGTGGTCGCTCAAGCTCAAGCTCAAGCTCAAGCAAATGACTGCCAGCTGTGACGTAATCGCTCTTATCGGAAGCAAAACTAGCTTTGCAAATGACACAAAATGCATCTGCTCGCAGTGGCGATAGAACCCAGACTGATCCAATTTTTGTTGAGAGGCTTGGTTTTACCTGATTTCGTTTGTAGCTTCTTCACTAATGGGCGGTCCTAACGGCTATAAAAATAGCCGCATACAGAATTTTTATGTCGATTATTTCATTTCGGATTTGCATTTCATTGAAAGAAACTGTCCGGATGCTGCAAGGGATTCATTCCTGCCTTTCAGAAGGACCAAATAGTGGAACTCACTACGATATTAATCACTGTTCGGAACATTTTCTCGAACGATTTGTTGTACGGCAGCAGATATTTTGTTCTCTTCCTTAGAACGCGTTCTGATTGGCTGGTGTTGACATGGGTCAAATGAGACAGGTTTTTCAATAGTGTACTATTGAAATACTTCATTGCTTTCTCTATGTACGCTTAAGTTGAAAAATTTCGATTTTATTGGTAGTTAGATTATATAAATCTTTCTACAGATCACCGAGCTATGAGCTTTCAAAATACGAGAAAGGCAAACGCGCCTTATGAATTATCCTCTTTGACACTCGTTTATACCAAAAATTTCAGGGAAGTGTAATTTTGAATTATTTGAGATTATGTCACACAACTGAAAATTTTATCATAAAATTGTGATCATATTTCCGATGGCATGTAGCAAAACTTATGTTGATTCGTTAGATACAACAAGAGATATTCACGATCAAAAACTTATCACTCTCTCAGAGGGTAAATTTTGAAATGTACTCAAAGCTAGTCTGCTGCCAGTAATTAAAAGAAGACGCAAGTCAAAGCTCAGCAGGATAACGCCAGTATTCATAAGAGTGCTGAAACAATGAGGTGGCTAAAGTCCGAGAAAATTGATATTTTGAACTGGCCAGCTTGCTCACCGGATTTAAATCCAATTGAGAATCTCTGGGGTATTATGGTACAACAAATTTATGCCGATAGTCGTCAATTTTCATCATTACAAGAGCTAAAAAGTGTTATTCTTCAGTCTTGGGAAGCTATTGAACTGGTAACACTGCAGAAATTGGTGCAAAGTATGCCAAATCGTATTTTTCAGACAATAAACCGTTCCGGTGGAGTAACGGATCATTAGATGCTTTTTGTTGCTTATTTTAATCATCCGAACCTCAATAAACTGCAAGTGGCTTTATAATTTTGAAAAGCCATTTTCCTTAAAAACGTTCTATCACAAAAGTTTTTCAGCGAAATCAAGCAACTCTTGGACTCACATTCGTGTTTTGCAATCTTATTTCTTGTTCCATCGAAAAAAAATCCTAAAACTATTCCTTTTTTTGTATCTTGAAATTTATAGGTGGCCCTATAATTTTGAAAAGGTCTGTAGGACAACGAAAAGAAAACATAAACTACACACACAACACCGACAATGAAGCAATGGATGATCGGATGAGTCACGGACAAAGTGACCCTCGATCCTCGCTAGATTAAGATGGAAGGGTGACAACGAGACCCAGTAGTAAAAAAATTATACTTTTGTAACAAAATACGTAAAGCCACGTAAAGCTTCAACGCAGAAAGGCCTGAACTGAATATTTTATTGAAAAAACATCGATATATTTTGTGTGAATATATCTGAATATTTTGTTATATACTTGATTTATTTATTTATTTGTTTATTTGGAGCAGAGAGAAGCTCACTGGAGTTGATACTTTAAGTTTCTTTCTTTCTAGCAGGCATAAAACCTCCTCATCATCGCGTTGAGATCATCAAGCTCGAGTATCATTCTTGACAGTTTCAAATTATAGGACAGACTGTCATTTTAAAACCGACAAATATCTATTACAGCATTGCGAATAGCTCTAGGTAGAGTTTAAAAAATACAGATCGTCTGAAAGTAGTACTAGACATATTAAAATCAAACAATCATGCTTGATACAGGTTCGTTATTCGTATAATTCGTTCTAGCAAACTGGGGAGGGGTTATTCTGGAGAGTTCTGCGACTAATATTTATATCGAGTTGTCCGAGAAGGCTGAAGCAGTCGATGCTTCACAGAATTAAATCAGCAACAAATATTGCGTTGATCACTAATACCGTTTTCGTTTATTGATCAGAGCAGCCCGAGAGCTGACCCAGAGTCGCCAAAACAACTTTTGATGAGTTTATTTTAGCAACCTGGTATCGCTCTAGATCGGACTCCAATCGCGTAGTTTCGCTCTGAAAATTTTCTCGGGTCGCATCACGCATCCATGTGAGTTTGTTTATTTTTTCTTTTTTATATGAGTTGTTGTCTAGGGCGCGTAACACGTGTTCGTTTTACTCGGATTCAGAGTTGCCCGCGTGTAGGTTCTAAAACGAAAACGGTATAAGCAACTCAAATTCAATTAGGTTACCTCAATGTTCGTATCTAAAAATGTTATGAGGGTCTCTCCAAGGCAGCGAACGTAAAGCAAAACGAACGAATTTATGCTACACAACTTAAATGCGTTTCACCCCGTTATGGTAGTAACGTGACCACACAACTGCAGAACACTCAAGAGCAGAGCGAACCAGAGCGATATATACTGCTTTCAAGCAGTGTAAGTTACTGAATGATTTGGTCTTTTGGAAGATGAATCCGAGTTGTTTGGATGCATTAGATACGATATATGATATGTGATCGCTGAAAGTTAATTTGCTATTAAGTAGGGCTCCTAGATCTATAAAGCAACTCACTCTGTTTAACACGACCCAAGAAGTGAATAGTTGAAATCAATTGGTTTTCTTTTGCTACTGAACGTTATTATAGAACATTTCGAAACATTTGGTACCATGCTGGTGAACTGACATCAATTTTCGAAAATATCAAGTTGTGGTTGAAGAAATTTAGCATCGCTATCAATTTAAAAAAAAAGGTTTGAAGTCGTCTGCGTACAAGAGCTTCAAGCACTTCAGAGAGAGAGAGATTAACTTCTTTGATGTAAAGCAGGAACAGAAGAGATCCAAGGTGACTACCTTGTGGCACACCAGAGGTAACGGGTAAACGATCTAGAAATAGTGTCATCAATTTTTACCGACATTTAGCGCTCAACTAGACTGAACTTTATCCAGTCTGAATATCTACCATGGAATCCAATGCTGTTGAGTCTCGCTAGAGTGATATCATTATTAATCTTGTCGAAAGCAGCTGATAAATCGGTATGGATAGAGTCAGTTTTTCTACATCTCAGAAATGATGTGCGATGTGTAACAAACGAGATTTATGTTCGTTGTTGTTAGAATAACATTTCGAGAGCTATCACAAACCGAAAAATTAATTCTACTATACATTTGAAACACCATCTAATGAAAGTTAGAAAAATTTTCTTGTTTACCAACTTTGTTTGATTTGTTTCGTGGATATGAAGACACAGGCTGTGTTGGTCCACTTAAATATTTTAAACAAGACGATTTAACAAAGGACTTTTTGAAAAATGAATAATCATTCTGTGTTGAAAAACAATGATTTATGAGGTTCGATTCACATGTGTTTTTTAAGCAGTTCTTTTTAGTGAATTCTGAAATACGAAATCAAACCCAGATCAATGAATGAAAAACTTTTCAGAGGTTTAAGGCGTTGTTTTAATCGTCGTCGTACTTTAGAATCATATTTTAATCATAAATTAAAATAATTCAGATTATTTGATTTGGAATAAATTTAAACAAGAAATCCGCAGTGCTTTTCACTACTTTGCTATTCAAAGGTATAGCAATTGAAACATTAGGTGAAATGAGAAATCCATAAACTATGGAAAGGTCTAAATAAATATGTTCGCCATTTTATTTAATTTGTATTATTCGAAATGTTGCATTTATGTTGCAAAAATTATTATCATAGCAGAAACACTCCTGAAGTATGTGTGGTGCAGTACGCTTACATTTCAGCAAAATTAGTTCCAATGGTGTATTATAATAACATAAAAATACAATCTTTTCCCAAAATCGTTTTGCATATTTCTAGAATCAAAATTTTACCCGATCACTATTCACCATATAATAGCAGAACCGGAGGTCGAATCCGATCGAAATTTCATACACGGACACAGTTCCGATCACTTTTTGTGCGTAGTTAGTGTCTGTTTTACTAGTGAACAAAACGTGTTGTAAGCCCACTGCGCTTAATGACTGAAAATATGCCGTATTTCAATTGGCGTTTTTCATTGAGAAACACTGGTGGCGTGGATTGATCTGGTTTTGCACTTTCGAGCAGAAATGGCAATGAAACACCGTCAAAATATTGCATTTCTGCTCGAAACTGCAAAATCAGAGCAACCCACGCCACCAGTGTTTTTCAATGAAAAACGGCATATGTGTCGATTTTGCGCGACACGCTTTGTGCGATGGTTCGTTCAATTCATGCGGTTGGAACTTCGCGCGTTAATGCTCTTTCATACCAAACATTTTAGAAAACTTCAATTTTGAGTTATTTGTGATTATCTCATGCTATTGAATTTTTTATTGTAGATTGCTGACCACATTTCAATTGATATAGAGAGGAAATTATGTTGCTACCTTAAATTAAACAAGAGATATTCTCGATAATGTTCTGCCCATTCTTGTACAGAGTGAATTTTGAAAAGGTGCCCAATAGTAAAGTAAGACGTCAAAAGTTTATCATGTCAACGTTTTTTTGTTCGAGATATACAGAGTATTTCACATTTTTCAGACTTATTTTTGAAAACACTCGGGAAGTTTAACCTAGCTAAGTATGCGAAAAAAGAGTATTCTTTTGTAACCGATGAATTATTTCAGTTTTTTTGAAACAATGAAGAAATACTTTGTCGTAGTTTTAGAGAAGGTCTCATACTGGAGGACTCGAACTTACAATTGGGGTTTGAGTAGGAAATGAAGCTCTTATCGGGAACGATTTTTCACTGCGAATAGTTTAAACATTCTTTAATAAAGCTATTTGTAGCTATTCGTTTGTAGATAGGAGAGGATAAAAAACTACGCAAAAATGTATGCTCAATTAATTGTTTTTGAACGTTAATGATTAATATTAATATTTTCTTCTCAGCATAAAAATGGTTAAAAAATCTGTAAATATGGCAACACTGTAGCCGGTACGTAAACAGACAGTTGGTATTTATCAACCACGGAATAACAGCTGACAGCTTCCATTGTTCTCAAGCGTTACAAAAAATCCGGTTCTCTGGTTCTGTCAAAACGATTTATTACATTTCAAATGGGTTATTGAGCGCAGTGGGCTTACAACACGCAAATTTTAATCGGATTCGACCTCCGGTTCTGCTATTATTACGGATTGAATGAACATATATGTTACGCTTTTAAAAACTTCCACCAATTCTGTCATTCCGTAACTGAATTAGCATCGTGAGTTCCTTTTGCATTAATTTGTCCGTACAATTAAAATTTTTGTCAGTTGTTCCATGAAAAGTTTCAAGAATTTGACTTAGATTTTCACAAACTTTTACTCAAATTACATAAAAGGATCTACGTCTATAAAAGTAGACTGCTCTGGACATTTGTTTGGATCTAATTTCCGGTTCCGGAACAACAGGGTGAAGTGTGTACAATATGTTAAACCGTCATTTAGAACGAAAATGCAAAAAAAAGAAGAATTCCTATTAATTTGGGTCAAAACTATTAAAAATTTGTTCCCATTCATTGTTCCAAGAAAAGTTTTGAAGAATCCCATAATATTATCATTAAAAATATCCATTATATGAGAAAGCCATCGTAACACCACGAGGTGGATTAAAACAGATTTTATTTTTTGCTCTTGGCAAGACAAAAATCAGAAAAGCCTTCGGCCTAATTCTATTTCTGTTACGAGCTGGACTGATCCGAATGATTCCAATTAATCTACTTCGGTCTCAGGAGCACCAACACCGACACCGGCACAGACAGAAAACCGCACGTCACACAAATCACACGAGGAAATGACCCACTTTGTCCGAACCGACAATGAAACAAATCCATCAAATGATTGTCGATCACGTATTCATTTCAGACTGTTCCGGCATATTTCACTTCCGATGGTGGCCGGGGGAGGAAATGTTTGATTCGTTGATGTCGATTCGAGCTAGCTGTGTCCAAGACTAGGAGCCAGGACACCGCTCATCGAACCACGTGATGGATTTATCAGTTGTCCGGAAAATTGCTAGATTAGAAGGAAAAGAATTGATGAACGTACCTTTTTTTTATTCCTGCTTGGGCACAGCTCGCAAAGACTTCCACTGGCTTTCCGCTGTGACTAGCTGCAAGTAAAAACAAAAGAATAATCCGGTATTAGGATATTATGTTTATCTCTGCTGGATGGGGTAATGAGCAGTAATTTCTCCGTACTTAAATGAACATGATTAATCACCCATTAACATACACACATTTATTTGCTCGAAAAATGATGACGGTGAACGAAGGTTGGGCTCCGAACTGCTCTAATCAGCACAATTAAATTCCCTCGAACCGGTAGATTACGCCGCCGCTTGATTTAGGAACATTGTTTGAAACTGCTGGTAAACTTAAAAGCTACCGTCGCTAGCTCAGAATTTATAATTACCGGAACGGAACGAGCAAATGGTTTTTCAACTCGGTTGCATATTTTCCTCAACGGCTATAAACGTTATGAATCAAGCTCCCGAACGGAGAGACACCCTAACGTGGAGCTCCAAAAAGGTAAGCACAGACACATACGCATACACACACCTACACACTTCGGTGGTAATCTGTGCTAATGAGGTCCCACCGGAACGAAGCGGGTTAGGCTACCGACACAAAATTGAATTAATTTCGCCTCTGTGTTCCAGTTGTTAGCACCGTTCCGGTTCAGGCCGGCTTACCGAGGGGCTCACTCCCAGATCCCTCGAAACTATGGGATTAGTTTAGCGACGGTTTACACCCGAGTACGACATCTCTCAAAGTTGATTGGAAAGTTTCGACAGTTTACCGCCGAATTATCGTTATTAAATTACATACTCAGGGCTTATTTATCGCCAATTACAGTCTGCTTTGTGTGAGTAAATATACTGCACGGGGATGTCGGGTTCCACGTCAAAACTAGGCAGTTGTGTTGTTGGAAAGACGAATGGGGGCCCGCTGTCTATATTGGTATTTTGCCGTATTTACGATTTTCGTCAATCTCTTATGGTACGTTATTTGTATAAAGAGAATGAAACTACCCAATTGAACTACGACGACTTTCGCGCCAACTCAAAAAAAAGCACTCACTCAGATTGTAATGGAACTCTCTGGGCTTGCAGACTTTCTCACATAATGCCGCAAAATATGCAACGTTAGTATTTTTTTTAAATTCAGCTGTTAAATAAAACCTAAACACTTAGATATGTGGTCAGGTTTTAAACACTCACAGCTCAGTATATTTTGTATCAATTATTAATATTATTTCATTATTTGATTGGAAATATTTCTACGATTCGATTTGAATGTATCAAGCCGTATTTTCAATTATAAACGATTGAAATTTTGATTAGTAGCGAGCAATGTCCTATTTTGTCTGCTAAAAATCTCCGGCATATCGGATTTCCCTGCCATAGACGACGGTTTTAAAGGAGTAAGCGATATATCAAAGGGAAAGCATCGCTCTGATTGGTCAATCGATGCAAAGCGAAGCTGTTGGAAGCATGCGAATCTATAAATAGAAGCAAAATTATAGCTAGCGTTTCAGTCCTACGCGTAGCATGCTAGAGGTAGGTTGTTGCTAGACAGCAAGACAAAAAGTGCCATAAAACGATTTGAAGCTTTAATTGCTGTGCTCTGATCGTGTGTCATTCAAGCTTGGATGAAATTCCATGTTAAGTCGTTTCGCCTGAGAAATTGACAACTACCCCAGGGTGAATTTTGAGTGCTTAAGACTAATTTCTAAATTATATAAGATGAACTCGATTGATAATGAGAAAAAGTTTATCGCTTCAACTGAAATCGCTGAAGATAGAGAAACTTTACGCTATACAAATAACTGCTTGCATATACAACTGGAACACAAGCTTGGCGAAAAGAAGCTTAAATATTGAAATCAGTATCGCAAGTATGTACAAAGCTATCATTGCATACATTTGTGATATTGTTGTAATTTCGTCGGCTATAATACAAACAATGTTCGGTATTGGTTCCTAATCAAGTTCAATCTAGGCATACCCTCGTGCAATTGCGGATTCAAAAGTGTAACGATTGATTGAACTGTTTGATTGTAGATCATTAGAAATTTTGGTTGCCTTGTTCCACATCAATGGCTCGAACAACCCCATGGGGCTGATCCTTGTAGTTTTATTTTTCCAGATATGATTGAACCATCGCTACCAAAATTTTATAGTAATTTGTTGTTATGGTGGACTTTCAGTTTCATTAAAATTCCAGTGAAAAAAATTGGTAACTTTTGAGAAAAGGAAAAGGTGCATTATTAACCCCGAGGCATACCCCTTCTTCCCCTAATATCAGACTTTAAAAAAATAAACCATTCAGAAAAGCATGCGTCTCCATCAAATTGTCATCATCCGATGGAGACGCATGGTACTTAGCTCTAAAATCCTACATCACATGCCCTTAGAACTAAATACCATGCGTTTCCATCTACAAATTGAGCTCATGGCTTGAGTATTGACGTAATTAATAATGATAAAATAATTGTATTCCTTATGTTATTTACACACGCCCGCACGCCTCGGCCAACATAAAAAGCAATCGTGTAGGGAATGCATTAGTGAACACGTGTCCCAGCGGACGGTTGTAATTCGTTTCTAACTTCAACATCTTGGTCTGGAGGTTTCGAGGTTAGCTATTAGCAGTCCTAAGAAATACTATAAACCAGATCGAAATCAAGTCGAAGCGCCTGCAGCAAGTCCCGAAGACCCAAAAAGAACGTATTAATTCACATCGTCGATTTTCTATACAAACAACATGTTCTTTCAAATTTAATATTTTCAGTTGTTTGCTATTTCCTGAAGAGGACCCTTTTATTAAACAGTTTCGGAAAATCGTATTGTTTTACTGCTTTAATCGAAATATGTATTAACTAAGAATGAATAAAAAACTGAGCTTTGTATAAAAATTGAATATGCCTCCATTTGATCGATCCACCTTGCTCGCTATGCTTCTCGTTTTTCTTGAGCCTTCCTAATCACATTCAAGAACCATAAGGGGGTAGGGTCCAAATGATGAAAATAAAAACATCATTTTCGCGAGTATTTTTCAGAACTATCGTTCAAAAAAATAGATTCAAATATTTTGTATAATAGAAAGCATTATTCGAACAAAATTTTGTAATTTTTCCATGGAAAAATATTGAGAAATAAGTCGGTGAAGGCATTTTTGAGGACGCTTGTAAAAAATTATGATTTGCAGTGTCCACTGTATCTCTGCGCAGACTAATCAGAAGTGAACAAGTAAACGCAGCATAGTTGAAGAAGAAGTTTTTCTAGACCCTAACGTTTCTGTTTGATTGTTTTTTAATTTTTTGAATTTTTGGTGGCTGTTAAAATTAAAAAGTACGATTTTTCACGAAAAAATCCGCCATTTTGTAACTGTAAAACCTTTCTATAGTAACAAACAACGAAAAGGAAAACGTTGGGGTCTGGTTTTTTATATGTAGAAAGTGTGTGCAAATTTTGAAAAAAAATTGGTAGTAGTTTTTGAATGACGATGGCCACGGACTTTCAAAACTTGCTTTCGAGAAAAACGCGTTTAAAATTTATTGTCTATAAAACCGAAGGAAACAATTTATTAGTCAAGGGAGCATGTATACTCTAACATTCTCAAAAAGCCATATCTTGTCTTTTGTATTTTGTTATAATGAAACATTTTCGAGAAACATTTGTTATAATAAAACATTATTTCTTCGTAGTATGAGATTGGCAAAGGTAAAGGCCCATAACTTTCTGAGTTTTGTTCCGATAGGCTTAAAAATTTCACAGAATATTCTTGAAATGATTTACTATCAGAAAATAGGAAGAAAAAAATAAATGATTTTTCAAAAGTGTTAGACCCTACCCGCCCCTCAATCCGTCTTTATGAGCTTAAGACATTTGACTTTAGCTGTCTTATTGAGCAGTTTCAGGCAACTTGGTTATTCATACCATGTGATACAGAACGTGGACGAACAGTTTGCCCTAAAACTTTTGCTTGGTTTCGAATTTTTCTTCATTTTGCGCTTGATATCTAGGAATACTTTTTTCTTCAAAAGAACTATAATTTAATTGTCCTTTAGAGTTTTTACTAAATATCGTTATTGTTTGATTTGAATACAATAAATGTAAAATAAATGTAAAATGAATATATATAGTAAAACCCAAATATTTGTCAATTCATTAGTTCTGATTAATGTTTCTCCCACCGATCCTTCCTTATGAAAATTCTTTCTTAAGGGCTGAGAACAGTACCGTAAAGTGACAGGTTTTTTGCTATTTACCCGTTTCAAATTAAATTTTCTTGGAAACGGTGCAGAATATAGAAAAACCCACCTGACAATGTCTTCGAAATTTAGTTGAGAATATTGTGTGAAATTTTCAGAATGATTCATTGAGTTTAGCGGTCGGGTTGTATTTTTTTTGACTGAAGAACTGCTGAAAATTGGAACGCTCGGAAATGCATACCTCTATTTGTTCTTCGGATATCTCGGCTTTGAAGGGTTGTATCATAAATCTACCGTGACAAAGTCTAGATAATTTACTTTAGATGCGATTAGTACATAAAAACATATATGTTATCGCGATAAAAATAAAGTCTTGTATTTTTCTGTGAAACAAACCAGATAGAAATCAAGTCAAGAATATGACCCTTGAAATATGGATATAGAAGAAAAGCAGATAAAGAAGACATTCTTTGCACCAGAAATCAATTGCATAATTATTTAATTAAGTTTTAATAATCGTTATAAATTTTAAAAACAATATTTTAACTGGTGGAGTTGGAGCATAATGTCCGTTAAGTGATTGTTATGAGAAAATTCGTATATCAAAGAAACCATTTTGTTTCTCTGGATTTTTATACGATAAATATAGACATTAGCACTGCTAAAAGTTAATTACTAACTAGCAACCGACCATTAGACGTTTTACACGGTTAAAATGCTTGTTTAGCTGAAGAAAAACCCTACTTCGGAAAGCTGCCTAATGATATTTCCATATTTTCCAGCAAACGAAAACTACCAAACTTGCACATCAACTTTTGATAATTTTTTTTTTTATAAAAGCCTTGAATGGTTAAAAAATGAAGGGGGCGTTTGGCCAGCGCTGTATGATACTTCCCCCTATGCATATACATATAATTGCATCTATTTGGGCTATCGATGTAATTTCGTCGGATACAAGACAAACACGAACCAAGGCAAACAGAGACTGGGTTCGCGTGTTCGATGTTGGTTCCTAATGCACAAACCGCGTTATTTCAGGAATCCGCATAAAAACCGATCGAAAACTGCTTAAAACTGCTCAAAAACTGCTACAATTTGCTCTAAAACTGCGTTACAAACTGCTAGAAAAATGCTAAAAATAGCTCCAACGCTGCACGAAAAGCAACTTGAAAATTGCATGACAAACTTCTCGAAGACTGCACGAAAAACCTGTACTAAAAACTACTCGAAGAAGAGTTTGAAAACCGTTTTAAAACTACTTTAAAAACTGTTCGAAAACTGCTTGAAATCTGTTAAGAAATCAACTTGAAAAAGTATTCAAAGATAACTGCTCTAAGACAGCACGAAAACTGCACAAGAAACTACTTGAAAGCTGCCCTGAAATAGCTCAAAAACTGCTCTAAAAATAAAACAATCGAAAATTACACTAAAAACTGCTTGAAAACTACACGGAAAACTGTTTGAAAAACTTCTCGAAAACTGTTCCAGAAATGGTGCTTCAAAAACTGCTCGAAAAACTGTTCAAAAACTACACGGAAAAATTCTCGAAAAACTGCACAAAACAACTAAAAAAACTGCTCTAAATATTGAAAAAAACAATACTCGACAACTGCTCGAAGAACTGCTTTACGCTTTACCAAAAACTACTTGAAAACAGCTAAAAAAACTGCTTTAAAACTTCTGTTAAAACTACCTAAAATTGCTTGAAAACCTAGCTGAAAACTTTAGAACTACTCAAAAACTGCATGCAAACCTGCACTAAAAATGACTCGAAGAAATGTTTCATAAAAAAAACAGCTATAAAACTGCTTTAGAAACTGCTCGAAAACTGCTCCAAAAACTGCTTGAGATTACAAAAACTGCCCTAAAATAGCTCAAAAACTGCTCTAAACATAAATGCTCGAAAATTGTACTAAAAACTGCTTGAAAACTACACGGAAAACTGTTTGAAAAATTGCTCGAAAACTTTTCAAGAAATTGTACAAAAATTGCTTCAAAAACTACTTGGAAACTGAAAGAAAACTGCACGAAAAACTGCTCAAAAACTGCATTAGAAACTGAAAAACAATATTCTACGAAAACAATAGCTTTACGAAAAACTACTCGAAAACAACAGCACACAAAGCTGCTTGAAAATTGCACTAAAATAGCTCGAAAACTGGCCTAAAATAAAATGCTCGAAAATTGAACTAAAAACTACTTGAACACTACACGGAAAACTGTTTGAAAAACTGCTCGAAAATTGTTCAAAAAATTGTGCAAAAATTGCTTCAAAAACTGATTGTAAATTGCTCGGAAAACTGTTCAAAAAACTACACGGAAAACTTCTCGAAAAACTGCACCAATCACTTAAAAAACTGCTCTAAAAACTGACAAAACAATACTCGACAACTGCCCGAAGAACTGCTTGAAAGCTTTACGAAAAACTGCTTGAAAACAGCTTAAAAAACTGCTTCAAAAAAAAAATTGCTTGAAAATTGCTTTAAAACTGCCTAAGATTGCTTGAAAACTGAACAAAAACTCTATAACTACTCGAAAACTAAACAAAAACTTGCCTTAAAAATTACTCGAAATTACGAAAAACTGCACTAGTCGAAGAAATGTTTGAAAAAAACAGCTTTAGAAACTGCTCGAAAACTTCTCCAAAAACTGCTTGAGATCTGTTAGAAAAAACTGCATGAAAAACTGGTCAAAGATAACTTCTCTAAGATAGCACCAAAACTGCATACAAAGCTGCTTGAAAACTACTCTGAATTGGCTTGAAAACTGCTCTAAAAATAAAATGCTCAAAAATTGCACTAAAAACTACACGGAAAACTGTTTGAAAAATTGCACGGAAAACTGTTCAAGAAACTGTACGAAAATTGCTTCAAAACAACTCGAAAACTGCACGAAAAACTACACGGAAAACTTTTCGAAAAACTTCACAAAACAGCTAAAATACCGCTCTAAAAACTGATAAAACAAGAGTCGACAACTGCCCTAGCTTTGCGAAAAATTGCTTGAAAACAACTACAAAAACTGCTTCAAAACTTCTTTTAAAACGGCCTTAAAATTGTTTGAAAACTGCACCAAAAACTGCTCGAAAAATTACTCGAAAATTGCAAGAAAAACTGCACGTAAAACTACTCAAAAACTGCACGGAAAACTACTCGAAAAAGTGTGTGACAACCTACCAGACAGCTACTCGAAAACATCTCAAAACACTCGAAACATGCTCTTAAGACTGTTTGAAAAGGTTCTCAAAAATTGCACGAAAAATTGTTGAAAAAACTGATTGTTAACTACTTAAAAACTATCCGAAAACTACTCGAAAATCTCGAAAACTGCATAATTTTACAAAAATCTCAGAAGTGAAACAATAATGCGATTACGAATCTCTACGTAACACATTCACAAGCGAAACGCAATGTTATGAAATTTATTGCACACGAGCCAAACTTGAACACAAATTTAGCGTAAAGGGATCAAATTAGGCAACTTATAATTTAGTCGTATAAACAGGCGCGGCAACCATGGTGGCGGGTGGTCAACTGGAATAAATATTTGAAAATTTTATAGACATGTCTTATGGCATAACACTTTTTTCTGTTATCACCGTAGTTCGTCTCCGTAATCGTTCATATTTCTTAACTAAGTTTACTACAATTTTTAAACTGTTTTACTACAATGTGAAATGGTGCTGTACTTAATCATACCAACCAATAGTAAGGAAAATGTTTGTGATCGGGTCAAAACATTCGGAAGAGAAACTGAACTTGCTTACTTGGTTGTTTTTTACTTTCTCTAACCTCTCCGTTCCCGTTATATTTTTGTATATACTGCAAAGTTTAATGATCTGTAGAAATAATTTTTTATGATTCTCGTTTCAGCGCATCTTTTAAATTGCCTGTATGACGTAGGTACTAATAACTAATTACAGTGCCAACGGTGCTGTTATTGGTCTGCAGAGATCATTGAATCGTGTTGAATTTGGATTTGATTTCAATCTGTTGTGCAGCAGAATACAGGCAAATTCTTTTCATGTTATTAAAAATGATTGGGGGACATGATTGCTTTTGTTGTTTGTAAATAAATAAATAGATAAACGATTATTTCCCCGCTACAGCACAACGCTGCATCCGGGATATGTTTCTGTCAGTTTACAGAAAAAAAAGAACAGAATGAACATGAATTGCTTTTCGCTTTTCCGACCATTTGTAATTTACTTTCCGTTTGATCGTTGGACATTCACGGGCGGCGGATATATAGAAAGGACAATTTATCACCACACCGCTCGAAATTTATATGTCATAGGTAAATCCTTTGATAGCACTTGATCTCCTCGACAATAGAAGCGTTCATGGGAGCGATTCGATACAGAGGAAGGTGGATTTGAACAGGTTTTCATCACCAAAAATGACTCGTGAAGCGTTTCATTAAATGTAATGAAAATATAAAATAGAAACAGCTCACAAAAAAACCAGATTTCAGTTGGTACTTTTTATGTTCATTTCAAATTCAAACGCTTTTTCCGACCATGATTGGAATATTGCTGTTTTCACGGAGGCTAATTTTTTTTTTCGACTCCCCTTTTCTCATTAGCGTCGATGCATATTAAAAACTAAATTAAACGGTAGAATCATATAGAAACTCTTGAAAACTTCAATTTTCACTCGAAATCAGTTAATTGTTGTTTGTGAGTTTGGATCAATAGTTCCAATTAGTTCAGGATAAGATCACCGATTCAAATTACTGACTCAATTTTCACACCACAAGGATTAGAGAACTATTTCAAATATGGCAGCGTTTTAATTGGCTTATTCAAAATGAAGCTTCGGAATGGCCTTAGGTATTTCGTGCCACTATTTCGGGAACGTTGGAAGGATTGGAACCATTCTCCAGAAATGATGATACCAACAATGACAAACTCGATTCTGCAACTCTGGTAGGAAACTAATCATTCTACGCCTGCTAGCTTCCGTTCCGGAGCAGCATTCGCTGTGCTTGCCCTGATTTGTTTGTGTGCTCTGTCTCAATGTCTGCCACTGGAGAAAGTGCATCTGTTATGCGATATAAATCAACATACATTCCCAAGTAGTACATACGGAATGGCAGCCTTCGGTTGACTACTGTAAACATTTCTGCATCGGGCTCGGCTTTGCCGATAGTCAGTCAGTTATCAAACGAATTGTTTCATTGTGCAATATTTGCATTTGGTGTTCCTCACTGTGCCACTGTTTGCCATTCCGCCCGCAATTCGTTAGAGGCTTTGTCGAGTTTTGTGGTTTGTTTTGTTCTTTAGTAAAACTTTGATGACTGGAAGCCTTCATCCCAACGTACGGTGCCTTGCAGCACATTGGTAACAATGATACTGAGGATCGGGCAAAGCTTCTTAGCGAGGACCAGTTATATACGGGATTTTGTTAGTTTATGAAAGGTATTTTAATTAAATCGAAAACAATATCTTCGACCGAGAATCTAATCAAGTGTTGCTCACTTGCTCTTTGTAGGTACCTCTGAAAATACTGAATATGTAACATTTCTATCAATAGGAAGGAGTTTTGAGCATCAACACGGAAGATGCTGAACATAAAGTTTCCGAACAATTTTTTGAGTAGAAATGGTGACCAAAATCACGAACGCAAGTGCACTACGGAAACGTGATTGGCCATGCTAATGTGGGTTGACTTTTTTATAGTTTTTTTTATTCGGCTCTTTTGCACCTAAACCGTTTTACAATAAAACCTTTTTGAATCCACCTAGTGGTGTAACGATGCCTTTATCATATTACTTAAATTTTCAACAATATCACTAGAAGATTCTGTGAAAATTTTTTTTTAATCTTGCATAAAATAAGAAACTTTCTTTGGGTATGAACTAACATAACCTTTTTAATTCGTAAACAGTTATGTCAAGTCAATAAGAATTTTTCTTTATTTTGCATCGTCGCACTAGATGATTAAACACACTTTACCCTATAATTACATAATCATGACACATACATTACTCAGCTTGATGAACTGTGTCGAATAATATAGAACACTTAGCCCTCTGGGCCAATTTTCATTCGTCAGTTTTTCAAGAGTTTGCATAAACTTTCTATATGAGAAAGGGAATGAGTGCACTTTTATAGAAAAGCATCGTTATCATGATCTTGTAATAACACAAACAAGTAGGTACAAATTGAATGAAAGAATTGAAAATTAACATATTTTTCACCTGACAAATATAAATTTTTATGTGGCAACCCTGCACGGTATACGAAATTGAACAAAGCACGCTGCGAACGGATCAAAGCTGCACGTACCGTCGCGTACCAGTTTTCCATCGTCAATTCGTCATTTTGAGTGACGATTTGAATGTTTTGACACTCATTGCCCTGTAATTTCGGAACCGGACGTCAGATCAGAATGAAATTGCACAGTATATTTAAGGACAATAAGAGCTTTAATTTAAATCATGATTCGTGAAAATCGGTTTAACCGTTGCTGAGTAATTGAAGTGAGTTCCGTTTTGATGTGGAACACATCTTTATTTTCTATACAGGAGTGCAAATTAGAAACTCAAGGTAAAATACACGTAGAAATGTGGTCAGATTTTAAACACTTACAGCTCAGTCTATTTTGTATCAATTATAAATATTATTTCATCATTTGATTGGAAATATTTCTAAGTTTCAATTTGAATATATTAAGCCACGTATTTTCAATTATAAATAATTGAAATTTTGATTAGTAGCGAGCAGTGTCCTTTTTTGTTTGCTAAAAATCTCCGGCATACCAGATTTCCCTGCCATAGACGACGGTTTTGAAGGAGTAAGTGATATATCAAAGGGAAAGCATCGCTCTGATTGGTCAATCGATGCAAAAGGGAAGCTGCTGGAAGCACGCGAATCTATAAATAAAAGCAAAATTATAGCTGACGTTTCAGTCCTACGCGTAGCATGCTAGAGGTAGGTTGTTGCTAGACAGCAAGACAAAAAGTGCCATAAAACGATTTGAAGCTTTAATTGGTATACTCTGATCTTGTGTCATTCAAGCTCGGATGAAATTCCATGTTAAGTCGTTTCGCCTGAGAAATTGACAACTACACCAGGGTAAATTTTGAGTGCGTGAGATTAATTTCTAATATATATAAGATGAACTCGATTGATAATGAGAAGAAGTTTATCGCTGCAACCGAAATCGCAAAATGGTACAGAAACTTAACGCTATAAAAATCACTACTTGCATACAAAACTTGAACACGAGCTTGACGAAGAGATGCTTAAATATCAAAATCGTATCAAAGATATAATTGCATACATTTGGGATATTGGTGTGATTTCGTCGACTACAAAACAAACAATTTTCGGTGTTGGTTCCTAATCTAGATAAATCTAGGCAGACTCTCGTGCAGTAGCGGATTCAATAGTGTGACGATTTATTGAACTGCTTGATTTTAGATCATTAGAAATGTTGGTTGCCTTGTTCCACATCAAGGGCTCAATCAACCACATGGGGCTGATCCTTGTAGTTTTTGTAGTTTTTTCTTTACTATTTTCGGTGCTAAAATTGGTCCGAGGCAAAATGTCTTGAAAAAGGATGCTGTACACAGTCTTTTGGATACTTAGAAACAAATGTATGTAACAGAATAAAAGAATCGTGTTTTATGCTGCTCCAAA
This sequence comes from Malaya genurostris, assembly GCF_030247185.1. Taxonomy (NCBI): domain Eukaryota; kingdom Metazoa; phylum Arthropoda; class Insecta; order Diptera; family Culicidae; genus Malaya; species Malaya genurostris. The sequence goes on from NC_080571.1 coordinate 63,059,014, forward strand.
GCATTTCTTTCCAGACAGCGCTCAAAACTTGTACTGCTGGAATAGGGGAAAAAGTCGCTTACACAAAAATTTCGATATCTCCGTTAAAAATGGACGGATTTTAACAATCTATGGCTTGTTGGATAGGTATTACCGTGCGAAATCTAAGACTGAAAATATATTCTGTTTTCAAGGTCAAGTGTGACAGATACGGTCAAAATTTTGACATAAAACTTCGTATAACTCAAAAAGTAAACATCCAAGCACAAAACCATTTAATAGCGTTCATGGTGACGGGGAGACCTTTCATTTGAGACTAATCGATCGAAATCGGTCCAGCCATCTCTGAGATCTCGACCTCTTAGTTGACAACACACATACACACACACACACACGGACATTTGCTCAGTTCATCGAGCTGAATCAATTGGTATATGACATTCGGCCCTCCGGGCCTCGGAAAAATTTTCCAAAGTTTGAGCGAATTCTATACCTATTTTTTATATGTATAAAAAAAGTAAAAAGGTTAAAAGGATAAAAAAAATTTGATGCTCAATAGAAGAGTGGATCAATAGTATTGAAGTGTTCGAAATTTGTTCAGCAACACCGCGGTGGTGGAGTAATATCATTAATAAAATCAGTAAAAGAGAAAAATAATAGTTATAATTGTAATAAAGACATTAATAAATATCCAATCATTAATTTATCCCATTTAACTTGAGTACGCCGAAGTGAATGCGCCATTCAAACGCTGTGTGTGCTGTGTGCTGGAGATACGCGAAACCCTGTGCTCCTGCTATTTTCATAATTTAAATTCATGCTAAATAGCTTTTTATTGAGTTTAATCTAAATAGTGCATGAGTTTAAATCAAGCACAAGCACAGCTGGAATTAGCACAGTCTTTTGTCGCTGTAATAACTATTAGATGTGGAATATTTTATTCATTAAATTTGTATTTGCATTGCCTACACGGTGTGCACCAAACGAGAACATGTGTTGAAACTATGTAAACCAAACCGTATCGGAACTGGTATTTTTCTTAACTATGGATTGGTGATAATCAGTGTTAAAAGAGCGTTCCGAAAATTACGAATTGTAAATTTTTACCAACTATAACCCCTTCACGCACTTGAATTGACAAACTATATTAATTTACATGCTTCTTTAATATACCCTATCAACCACCATTAGATTTCGTAAAGACACAAAATAATTGATCGTACTCTACGCTTACTGAGAACGTTTAAAATTACACAATTTAAACTGCTATTGATTCACTAATCGACAGAGCAGCAATGTGATGGCAGTCAAAAAATATTGTTGTTCTTTTTTACCACCCTACGTGAATCGAACATATAGCAATCATTATTTCTCAGTTGAGAATTTATTCAGTAAAGATATTTTATTGACGAGAAAAACTAATTAAATCTTACACGAATCACTTCAGTGTCAAACGGAAGCGTAGTGGAAATTCAGCATCGTAATATCATCGGAGACTCGTCGCGCTGCCGATTATCTCTTGAGCGATATCTCTGTGGTTGAATATTTGACGTTATAATCACTTCGAGGCTCAGAGTTTCGTGGATGCTTCTTTCATACATGAAAATCTCGGGAATGATTTTTTCAGTCATTTAATTTTGCCTTTCTCATATATAAAGGTTATGCAATCACTTGAAAACTCGACTAGTAAAAATTGGCCAGGAGGGCTAAGTGTTATATACCATTCGACTCAGTTCATCGAGCTTAGCAAGGTCTGTGTGCAAAGCAAAGTCTTGGCATTACATTCCTGTGGTGGAATTTGGCCTTTCTGTTTCAACAGACTTCGCAGCCAATTCTTAGTGTACAGAATCATTGTATGGCTAGTACTATGGATCCTACTAAGAATCCTTCCAGGTCGGGGCTCGAACAGACGACAGCTGGCTTGTAAGACCAGCGTCCTATGCATTGAACCGCCAACCCGGGACAGGTCTGTGTGTGTATGTGTCAAATAATCTCACTAGGTTTCTCAGGTTTTCTCAAACTTAGATTCAAATGAAAGGTCTTACGGTCCCATATGGAATTCCAGAATTTCATCCGGATCCGAGTTCCGGTTCCGGAGTTATAGAGTAAAGTGTGTTCAATATTGTACATCGTCACTTAAAGCGGCGAAACAAAACACGTAAAATATTTCCTAAACTGGACTCATAACCGTTATTCCCAATTATTTGTTATTGTTATTTTTCTACGAGTGATAATGAAAAAAACTTTTTCTGATCATGATTTCCCAACAGTGTTCGCGACAACGACGTGCTGCGAATATATGACGAAGCATTTCTTCGTGATAATGGACGATGCAACCGATGTATTGGAGGACTTAAAACAGCTTCCCGTAATATTTTATTTATGATGCCACGCAATAGAATTGAAATAATGGCGTAGTTTAGTTTGGCAGGAAATATGTAGTTGCGGTCGAGCAAGCCAAAGATCGATCACTACCGGGACGGTGAGCAAGGAAGAAGCGATTGTTACCATTCCTACGCAGCCAAAACGCTCTCTTGCTATTCTGGCCTGATTTGGCATCTTGTCACTACGCCAAAGATTTTTTAGAATGATACAAATCTCTCAATATAAACAACAAGCTACAACTATAGAAATATTTTAAGAAATTCGGTGCAATTTAAAAAAGTGTCACTAACAACAAAGTTAAGCTTTCAGTTAATTTACAGGTTCATGCTGAATTACTAGGTCGCAGTTGCTGTTCAACTGCTAACGCACCGTTAAGCCGAAGTTGAGACGTAAAAACCAATATTTACCTCAATACCATTTCTTCTTATTAAAACTCGTCTTGAAAGGCGTTTCTTCCAATGAACCTCTGCCATTTTCCACTCGATCGATCAGATGGAGGGAAACTCGCCGCCGAGTTATTCCGATCAAAAATCTACAAGCATTAGGTGAAATACTCATCTGTAAACGAAAAAGTTTTAAAGTTTGGAGTTCTTCCGAAAGACCGTAACGATCGTGGTAATTGCTACGGTTCTGGACCGTCCAAAACGAACACTCCAGTTATCTTGAGGCAAATAAATCGATAATTGGTTCCACAAACTTTTCAGTTTAAAGCACTGATGACACTCAAGAGAATCCGTTGCTACTGTTCTGTTGTTTGATCGATGTTTGTTGTTTGTTTCAACAAACGACTTTGTCAGTGACATTAATTTGTTGTCTCGAATTTCACAGTCTTCCAATCCTCGGAAGATTTGCTCAAACATTTCCAACGGCGGCAGTCATTTGGCTACTGAAGCCAACCAACTGTCGGCGATTTCAGCAGCAATGTCGGGATGTCGGTCTGCTGCAAGTCCTTGGTGCTCATGGGAAAAGCTTATTTTATGTTTCGGTTTCGCATTGCATCGGATATCGCTCATACACAAACATACACTCGCAGACACACGCGAGATGAACCTATAACTGCATCTGTCTGCCTTGAAGATAGCCGTCAGGGCTACTTTACTGAAGCTAACATAACAGGACAGAACTGCTTAAGTTATCATCGAGCTTATCATCATCATCATCATCATCATCGCCATCGTCATCGCCAGGAACAGCACTCGACAGTTGGTTGATTCTTTGCTGCTTTGTAATACGGTTTATAGTCCCTCTAGCACTTTGAAATTGCTACCAATATGCCGTGCTTGCACTTGTGAGGATTATACATTTGGCAAACGAGCTCCGTTCCTCGTTCCGTATAGAGGAAAGTTTAATGCATCTTGAAATATTACATGTTCTTCCCGGTGCCAAGGTGCCCAAATATCGTACATACTGTCTGCTGGAAGCATTCACTGAACTGAGTAGATTGTACATGATTCTGGTAGTGCCGTGGGAGAAAGTTGAATTGAATATTACATACTAATTTGCAAAACTACAAGACTAACCGTTGTTGGTCCTAATTTTGTCAAAAATCAAAATGACAACCACCAATAGGTACAGCGGATAATAGGAAACCCCATTCTCGTTATCCTGCAAGCTGTCATGAAACTCCACACAAAAATGCTCCGAACTTTTATCCAGAGAGCTGTCATTTTCTCGTTCTAGAAAATGTATTAAAAAAATAAAATAAAACATTAAACACTTGCCGAAAAGTTCACTCCTAGCGAACTTGCCGCAACATTTTCGCGACTCCCATCCGTCACACAGCTGTCGTATCACCCAAATTTATGGTTTTCAACTTTTCCAGCCCATAAATTTTATCTCGACGCAGATGATATACAGTGGGTCCGGTTCGCGTCGGCAAACCGGCAAACCTGGGAATGGTTTAATGGGAGGGAAGAGAAAGAATGAGAAAAAAATACAGCAGCAGCATGCCCTATCTGCGATGGCAGCCGCAATTTTCGGGTACATTAGGCGGGATTAGATGTTAATATTTGCGTACGTGGTGGCAATGCACGATTCGAAGAGTTACCGTGATCTTCTCTCGCCTCTTTGAAGTTAATATTTGCTACGTGCACCGGCGTTGACGCACTGTTTGCGTGGCGCTAGACTGTGCGGAAAAATTTGTGTACTTTTGTTGCCTAACTCGGAGGCGAAACTGGCTCAGGCGGCTTTTAGCTGATCGGATAAATTGATGGTATGAAGCGATTTTCGTAATATTTCATTTTAACATGTTGTGACATTTTGGAAATTCTTGTGTAGAATTTTTCTGATACATCCAACAAATTTTATTCAGTTTCTAATGAAAATCGATTGAAAATCCACAGAAAAAACATTTTTTTTTGGTTTACTAGTTTCATATTGAGTCTACTTGCTTCAAGCTTTAGCGTTTGGAGAATTTTATTTCACCTGTTTCAATTTACTCAAACCGTACTCTGTTTTTATTACCCATCTCTGAGAAAATGTGAGTAAGTTCAAGTATTTCCGGAACTGGAATCCGCGAGCCGGCATGAACTAAGTAGGTTCGTAGGACCTAACTATCAACTAACAACTAACTTACAAGCTCTATTATTTTCCAGTCAAAATTTCTACGATTTTGGCATCATACTTTGAATGGCGATTTGAAATTTTATACACTTATCATCATGTAATTCCAGAGGCGGAAATCGAATGGGAAAAACATTCAGGAATACAAGGGATACAAGTCAGTGCTGTAGTTGCGGTTAGTCACAGTTAGTCAGTGACTAACCAGCTCATAAAACTTCAACTTCTCAGAATTCGAGAAAATTTGTTTTTGGAAATTTTGATAATGACTGATTCAAGTAACCACGAAGAGTGCAAAAGCAATAATACCTATTGAGATATCAAATCGTTATTTATTTATTAGCTAAATAAATAACATCTTGTAGGGATAGTTAGAAAGGGCGCCTTAGGAATGATTCCTGGACACAGAATCACGATAGGAGAAATGAAAAGGGCACAAACCATTATTTATTTGTAAGCTAAATTAATAACATCGTGTAAAGATAATTTTCAAGGGCGCCTTAGAAGTTATTCCAGAGCGCAGAATCCCAATAGAAGAAATGAAAGGGGCGCCCATATAATTTATTCCAGGGCGCAGGGTTAAAATATTTTAATATACATCAAATGATCCAACTGAGGGCGCAAATCATTATTTATGTTCAAGCTAAATAAATAACATCTTGTAAGGATAATTTGAAAGGATGCCTTAGGACTGATTCCAGGGCGCAGAATTTCGATAGTAGAAATGAGAAGGGCGCCCGTATAACTTATTCCAGGGCGCAGGGTGAAAGTATTTTAAGATACATCAAATAATTCTACCGAGGGCGTAAATCATTTATATTTTTTTCAAGCTAAATATAACATTTTGTAAGGATAATTTGAAAGGGTGCCTTAGTATTGATTCCAGGGCGCAGAATCACGATAGGAGAAATGATAAGAACGCCCATATAATTGCTCCTGGCGCGCAGGTTGAAATTATTTTTAAATACAATAAATAATCCTAGTGAGGGCGCAAATCATTATTTATTTTCAAGCTAAATAATTGACATTTTGTAGGTAAAATTTGAAGAGGTTGCCTTAGGAAAGATTCCAGGGCGCAGAATCACGGTAAGAGAATTATATTGTCTTTATTGTCTTCGATTAGAGTTAACCTTTCGCACAGACTTTGGCTGTATAACTTAACACTAATGGTAACTTAATAATATTTTTGATTTAAACATGTCTTTGCTAATATTAAAATCAAACAGATGATACACGCTGTTGAAACGATGGCAACAAACATCCATTGGATTATTCTGACCATACTGTGTGCGATGAAATGAGCGTCTAAGAAAATCCGTTCTTCGCAATGATCTTCCTGGAACGTTAAAGTGAATTCTTTCGAGTAGCACGGGGCAATCGATGTTATCAGTCAGTAGATCAAAAACGAAGATCCTTTGTAGATGTACTCGTCTATTTTGCAGAGTCGGTAGGTTCATGAGAGCACAGCGATTCTCGTAACGTGGCAATTGAAGATGATTCTGCCAAGGTAGTCGTCGAAGAGCAAATCGGACGAAACACTTTTGGACCCTTTCGATCCGGTCGATGTGAACATTATGATGCGGAGCCCAAATTATAACTCCATATTCCAAAATACTTCGTACTAAAGCGATGTAAATTGTTTTTAGACAATACACATCGTTGAAATCTTGCGTGTTGCGTTTAATGAGTCCCAAAACTGCAAAGGCTTTCGCAGTAACAAAGGCAAACTGTTCGATGAAGCGGAGCTTGCGATCGAGAATGATGCCTAAGTCTTTAACAGATGAAACTCGCCTAATTGTAGCCGCCATTATGGAGTAATCGAATAAAATCGGTGAATGTGCTCGTGAGAAGGTTATTGAATTACATTTCTTGATGCTCACTGTCATGCCGTTTCTATCACACCAGTCTAAAACCCTCTTAATGTCCATTTGTAGAGCACAGCAATCTAAAAGACTTGTGATGATGCGATAGAGTTTGAGATCATCAGCATACATTATTCTGAATGACGACAATACACAGCAAAGATCGTTAACGAATAGAACGAAGAGGAGTGGGCCGAGATGACTCCCCTGTGGAACACCCGATGTAACATTGAAGGATTCAGAGAGTACGGTTCCGACTCGTACGGTAGCACTTCGATCAGTGAGATACGACATAAACCAATTAGTTATCCAATCAGGAAATCCGTTTCGTCTCAATTTTTCCACTGCGAGCTGATGAGGAACACGATCGAAAGCTTTTGAAAAATCAAAGTAAATCGCGTCGACTTGTTGCCGTTTTTCAAGTTTGTCGATCAATATTGAAACGTAGCTCATTAGGTTTGTAGTAGTAGACCGCTTTCTGACAAACCCGTGCTGATCAGTGGATATGATATGTTTTACTGAGGGGTAAATAAGATCTAACAACATACGCTCGAATACTTTAGGTAAGCAGCTCAGAATTGAGATGCCTCTGTAGTTTGTGACGTCGTGTACGTTGCCGGTTTTGTGAACTGGAACTATCAAAGCTTTTTTCCACTTCGCTGGGAAATATTGTTCAGCAAGAGAGCGGTTGAAAAGCAGAGATACAGGTAAAGCCAAAGCAGAAGAACACTCCATCACGAAAGACGGTGGTAGCCCGCCCGATCCTGGCCCTTTGGATCCATCGACTTGTCGTAGATTATTGTGTACTTCGCGTTCAGTGAAAGCCGTAGCAGGTAAGTTCAGTAAATACATCGGTAGACTACTCAGGTACGATTCTGATAAAGGCGGTGAGTTATTACTTAGCACACTTTGAAAGAATGACGAGAATAGGTTAGCAGAACCTGGAACTGTCGATGAAGATTGGTCGCGATAGTGGACGTTAACTGGAATTCCACGGGAGGACGTTTTAGTCCGCAAATAAGACCAAAATTGCTTCGGGTCGTCCTTCAAATAGGTCTCCATCCGAGAAACGTACAACCGAAAACACGATGCGTTCAATGATTCAAATTGCAGTTCCAAACTCCGTACGAGTAGTTTATCGTCTGCATTTTTTGTCCGAAAAAATCGTTTGCGAGCCTTCCTAAGGCGATTCCGCATATTGCGCAGTTCTTCATTCCACCAAGGTCGTCTGTTGTTAAAATTTCGCTTGCGCCTTCTTCGAGAAACGAAATGTTGAAAAATCGAATCTAATTCACAATAAAACTTTTCTGTTGCTTCATCCAAATTGCCCTGCGTGAGTAATTCAACCCAATTTACACGTGAAATTTGATCATTTAATTCTTGATAATTGCATTGATTGAAATCGAAGAACATGTCCGCATCGTCATTCGAAGGCAATGAGTGTGAAACTTCAAATTTTAAAACGAAAGGGTAGTGATGGTGGTCGAGCTTCATCAGAGGCGAGGGTGGTGCGAATATTTCGCAATCATTGGCATAACTAACGAATGCTAAATCGAGTAGGTTTCCATATTGGTTCGTCAAGAAGTTTATTTGTTGTAAACCAGAGGCAATCATGGTTTCAACTAATAGAAGTTCATGTTCTGATGACGCATTGTTTGGCAGTAGACACCCTATATCCTCATCCAGGTTCCAGCGTAATAACGGTAGATTATAGTCGCCTAAAACTACAATCCTACCACGATCACCAAATTTATTGTAAAGCTCATTCACACAAAAGGCATGTTGCTCATATAGAGAAAGATCGGAGCTCGGCGGTAAATAGATAACACAAATAACGAAAGAAGTGCTATCGCATGCGACACGGACTGCTATCTGCTCAAGACGGTCCGCTGCATGAACATAAACAGTATTGCTCTGGATAACTTTTTTGATTCCAATCAAGACACCGCCACCACGGAGATACTGGCTATTCTGAATGTTACGATCACATCGATATATATTATACTGGTCGGTAAGCTCTGCGTCGAGTATGTTGTCATTAAGCCAGGTTTCTGTGAGCACTACCACGTCGTAATCAGAGGCAGAAAGGGACGAAAAAAGTGCGTTGGTTTTCGTGCGTAAACCACGGACGTTTTGGTAATAAATTGTTATTGATCGGTTCGAGTGACGATTAGGTTTGGTTAAAGTTGAGTTATTGGATATCGATGCAGAATGTACGGTGGAATTTGAGCAAACAATGGGTGACGTTGTAGGGATAAGAGTAGACTTGACACCTGCCGTTACATTATTGATATTGAGCTTGTTGTGATTGAAATTGAAATGTCGGTCGTGGTTGGAAATTAAATTCCCGAAAAATGATTCCTTTTTGCCATGTAGACTGCAATAATGAAATAGATTTAAACTGCAGACCAACTCCGACTTTGAAAGACACAAAGGATAGTTCATCAAGATTTTTACCTTTAGGAACTAACTTGTGTACTTCAACAGTCTCATCAGTATTCAGGTTATGCTGTACTAATTCCCGTATATTCTCATCGGTGGCTTTAGGGTCGAAGCCGGACAAGTATAGCCAAAATCTATCTTCAGTTGACTTACGTGATGCTAATGGGAGCAAAGCGTTAGGATCGACATCTTTCGTGCCTTCTGATAAATTCGAAGTTGAATTATCTGCATCATCATCTGTCCGGGGGCGTTTACGGGAATGTTTTGATGTTTCACCTTTACTACCGGACTCCTGAAGTGCGGCTGGAATATGCTGTAGAATTTTGTTTATTTTCTGACTGTTTCGCTCCATTTCTTGTCTTAGTTCCAGCAGCGCTCTGTTATACTCCTCACTTATGGCGGTTATCGCATTGTTTGTTGATGAGATTGTTTGCCGAAATGTAGCATTTGCCATCATTTTTGTACAGGCGTTGCACATCCAAAAAAGATTCGAACAATTTGCAATTAGATCGCGGGTCTCGCAGGATTGATTCACGCACTTGTGATGGAATGACGATCTACAAAATCCGCTGCAAACAATTTCTTCGGCTTTGTTCAGCTCACAAGCACAGGCACAACAAACTGAGACGGAATCCATTGTTTGATTGCAAATGGATATTAAGTTTCAGACACTTCTCCAGATCAAAGTTACAGACGCTAGAAACGGGTGTACTCCAATTATACCGAATGAAGCAGGAATCGTTGTATAGTATAAAATCGTTGAAAGTAGTAAAACGGGTATGAAAATACAGAAAAACACTGATTAAAAATCGAGAACGTTACAAAAGCAACAAGACTGTTTACCTCACACTGTTGTTGAATTGAAAAGGGCTCCCATATCAATAATTTTAGTGTGCAGGGTGAATGTATTTTTAAATACATCAGATAATTCTACTGAGGGCGCAAATCATTATCTATTTTCAACCAAAAAAAAACTTGAAAGCCTAATATGGAAGAGCGCCTCAGGAATGATTCATGGGCGCCGAATCACGGTAGGAGAATTGATAAGGGCGCTCTTAAAATTAATTCCAGGGCGCATGGTGGAAGAATTTTTAATTACTTTATTTAATTCTACTGAGGGAGCAAATCATTGTTTATTTTCAAGCTAAATAAAAAACATAAGTACGGAGTACCTGAGGATTGATATCAGGGTGCAAAACGAATTTTTTGTAAAGCTTTCGAAAGCATACATGGAGCGCAAATTCTTTATTTTTGAGTTATATAAATAGAATCTCGGAAGGAAGCAATGAATAAGTCAGCTTTGAGCAGCGCTGCCTTAACAACAATTTTTATAACATTTATTATATTCAAACATAAAATATACTAGCATTATTAACTGTCTGTAATCTTCATCATTAGCTTTTAATAGTTTCAAGTTGACTCTATTGAAAAATTGGACAATAATGCAGTTTTGAGCAAGCAATGATGAAGTTTACTAATTTTGAACGAGGTGAATTTTTATGAATACTGGCATCTTTTCTTCAAACTAGGCCTTGTTTAGTGAAGGTCGGTATAGTAGAATTAATTACCACATGAATTTAACTGATGGCGATTTCATTTGTATTTTCCTATTTCTTATATGCATCTGAGATAAGATTTTATCATTTTGATTAAATACTGACTCAATACATAGTGAGGTAGTTCACCTTTCGATAACATGCACAAAAGCATTAAATTCACTTGTGAAGAAGCAAATAACAGCAGACTTCTTAGACATTCTCATCACAAGGAAGGCGGAAAACCTATCTTTTTAATATATAGAAAGCTAACCAATACAGAAAGTATTATGCGTTATACTTCTAATTATTCTCATCAGCTTAAAATGTTACCTTTTCACCATTTGATTCATTGAATGCTTAACTTGCTCATGGAGGAAATGCAGTAAGAAACGAGAAAAAATACATTCTCGATATTGGAATGCTCAGTGGATATTCGGAGCCATCAATTCAAACAGTTTTTGATAAAATTAAAAACTGTTGAAAAAAACAATCACTTCCTACTTTAACCCAACCATGAGAAAATTCAAAAAGAGTTTCAGTAAGTAAAATTAGATAAGGTTTTCATTCCAAGTCAATAAATAGCTGAATATAGAATATAAATAAGCATTTTCTTCTGAATATGTGATATTCGTGTTTATCGATTACCCAATTTGCTTAGCATTGGTCGTCTTAAGGAAAAAAACCAAAAACCTAAGTAGATAAATTATTCCAATTCATTAAATGGTGTGCTTGTAATCTAATATTTCTCGGTTCAAGTCGCGCTGTTTCTATCAATATTTGTTGTTTTTCATCCCAATTTGATTTCAATCCATGTAATTTTCAAATCACACAATTACCATGTTCTTGAATATAAATTCGTGTGAAAAACGACGCTTCATTCATGTTCATCTTATGAGATGTAAAATCACAAGATTTTTTCGAACTGTGTCTATATTGAAATATTCAATAGAAATTTCGCAACTTTCGCAGCAAGATGTTTTTAATACAATCAAAAGCCTGAATATATATCAAAACTCAGCTCTGAAGAAGTAGATTTGGAACTCTATCTCACAATCACACAATCGGAACTATTATTTGAAAGCATAATAAATACAGAAAGTGAAATATTGACACCTGGGTACTTCGAAACATTCAGATTATGATAACACATTATGTCTATTGCAAACGTGTCTTCATGGTTGATTTGTGTGGCAATAATAGAGCTTCAGGAAACTTATAAAAGAGTTACCTAAAAAGGAGTTGTTGAGGAAAATACAGCGCCCCGTTCGCATCAAATAACTCTGATACTAGCACTATATAACCGTTGTATACAAAAATACGAAGATGAAGAAACAACAATCCCCGTTATAGAAATCTAACTTCAGTCAATTGCAATGTGCCCCTGTACCATGGAAATCAAGGCGCCCCATCAACAACGTCAGCGACTAACCAATGAAATTTGAACAACTACAGCACTGGATACAAGGCTTTTCAATTCTCTGGACAAAGTACCAGTTTGAAATATTTGACAACTATTTCTGGTGCTTCCGGAATAGGAAACCGAAAAACAGGACAGCTGAATCTGGTTTGATTGATCGTATACTGACAATCACTAGTTCACTAGAATAGTTTTGAGCAGATTTTAGAACAATTTTTTTAGGTATTTTTTTCTTCGTTTTAAGCGACGGATTAGAATTTCCACTAGCACTATTTTTGTTAAGCCAAGCCAACATACAAAAAGTTTGAGAAATTGACGAAATCTTCATTGGAATCGATAGAACGATCGACATAATTTAATGTTTGAAGATGATATCATGCAAACGTTGATCGCGACTTTGCTTTAGATGGCCATAATCCACACCAAACAGTGACTTTTTGGGATGCATTGGTAGCTCTTGCAATGTTTCTGGCTGATATTCACTACAAATGCAGCAATTTCGCTTGTTAATGGATTCATTCAACCAGAAATGAACTTCGTCGCTGAATGCAATTTTTCGATAAAAATGTGGATCTTCCTCCAGCATTGCCAGCAGCCTTTCATGATAAAATTATAGATCAAAGTAATGGCGTTTTTCATTGAAAAACACTGGTGGCGTGGATTGCTCTGGTTTTACACTTTCGAGCAGAAATCGCAATGAAACACCGTTAGAATGTTGCATTTCTGCTCGAAAGTGCAAAATCAAAGCAATCCACGCCACCAGTGTTTTTCAATGAAAAACGGCATAAACAAGTTTGACAATGTCACAAGACACGGTTCACGTATCACGCGCTCTCCAACTAGTTCTCACCCTTTCATAACAACTGCTATGATTGAAAAAACGTGTATTAAGATGAAATCATTTTCCAAAGCTGAACCGGATGGTATTTCCTCGTTAGTATTAAAAAAGTGCTTAAAGAGTCTTCTTATTCCACTGTCGATGTTGTTCAATATTTCTCTTAGATCAGGAACATTTCCAAATATTTGGAAAAAATCATTTATTTTCCCAGTTTTCAAGAAGGGAAATAAAGTCGATGTATCCAATTATCGTGGTATAGCTGCAGTATGTGCCGTATCTAAATTATTTGAAACTATAGTTCTGGATTTCTTGAAACACAACAGCAACAACTACATTTCAGAAACTCAGCACGGATTCATGCCGAAACGATCAACTGCTACAAACGTACTCTGCAACACTTCTTTTATGGTTCGATCTCTACAAGCACGCCTACAGGTTGATGCAATCTACACTGATTTCTCTGCAGCCTTTGACAAAATAAACCACCAAATAGCAGTAGCAAAACTCAATAGACTTGGTTTCAGTGGATCGTTGCTAAATTGGCTCGAGTTGTATCTAATTGGTTGCGAAATGTCTGTGAAGATCGGAGACTTCATTACAGTGCCTATCGCAGTCAACTCTGGAGTCCCTCAAGGCAGTCACTTAGGACCATTTTTATTTTTACTCTACCTCAATGCTCTCAACTTCATATTGAAATGTCACAAACTATCCTTCACAGACGACTTCAAGCTATTTTATTTAGTTGAATGTCAAGAAGACACTGTTTATTTGCAGTCACAGTTAGACTTATTCACAAACTGGTGTCAGAATAATAGAATGGTTTTGAATTCTTCGAAGGGTTCCGTTTTGTCGTTTACTCGTAAGCGCTCGCTGATTACCTACGACTATAGCATCTCGCACAGTATACTGAAACGCAATTCTTCCGTGAAAGATTTGGGTGAATGATACCCAAGCTGGAATGATTCCAAGCTGGACTTCAAAAGTCACATCGATTATGTGATTTCAAAGGCCTCCAAGCTCTTGGGTTTTGTCTTTAGTGTTACCAAGAGCTTTACTAATGTATACTGTCTTAAGGCATTATATTGTGCTCTTATCCGTTCGACGCTAGAATATGCAGCTGTTGTCTGGGCACCTCACTATCAAATCGACATTACACGCATCGAAACTATCCAGCGTAAATTTGTTAGATTCGCTCTGCGCAATTTACCTAATCTTCCTAGCTACAAAGATCGTTGTAAGCTTATTGACCTGGATCTGCTATCTGTTCGTAGGAATGTCTCCAAAGCCTTTTGGCATTAAAAATGCCTTACTCTTCACTATACGGGGCCGGGTGTCAATTAAAAGTTTCAAAATAGCCGCGTAACCTTTTTGTGTCATAATTTTGAACGTTAATAACTCGGTCATTTATTGATGGATTGTTATAATTTAACAACCAATCGATTCGGAAACTTTTAACTTAAACATGTATGACGACGTCGTTTCAGTATTTCAATAGCATACTATTGAAAAAATGGTTAGAATCGACCTATGTTTTCATCCACCAATCCCTGCTGTACAAAATGACGTCAACTTCTTGTTCGGCATAGGAGGCTTTGCGTCATGCATAAAAAACGCCGCATCGTTCTGCGTAGTATGAAGAGAAATCTATAAATATAGGCTGCACAATATTTCTTTGCCTAGTTGATGTTTGACTGCGAATGAAACAAGTAGCTCGTCCAGTGAGCTGATGACTGGATTGTATATGCGACGCATATTATGCGTTCACTTGCTGGATTGTCGCTTTTGCATTATGTGTTAAAACATGCAAAACTAATCGCGTAACATTTTTCTGCCATAATTTTGAAAGCTCATACCTCAGTCATTTGTTGATGGATTTATATAATTCAACAACCAATCGATTCGGAAACATTTAACTTAAACTTATGAGATAACGTCATTTGCATATTTCAATTGCATTCCATTGAAAAATTTATTTGAATTGAGTATTTTATTTTGGTTCTCTGGTAACTATCAGGCTAATTTAGTATTATCGGCAACAGATCTAATTCGGATCTAATTTGCAGCGCTTGTTCCTCGATGATTTGTTAATGGATTTTCCTTATTTAAATGATTCCAAAGCTTCAATATTGTAAGCTAAAAAATGTTTTAATTTGTCAACGGATCGGTTTGCATACTTAAATCTCCATTCCCATACGAACAAAACGGTGGCGCGAAAATGGATTCAGTATAAAGTTGTGTTATGATGATAATCATAGATACTTCTTCTTCATTATATGTGACTGAACAAGTTGTTGTCCCACCAGTAATTAAACGCTTCAAAAGATTCAAAATTAAATTCTGAAACTTATCTAAAAGCGGCCTCCTCGGTTTGGTAGAATAAATGAGTTCCACAGGCTCACATATACAGTACAATTAGATGCAATATCGTATAGTATCAAAGATAAACTAAAGGTAAGTTTACTTGCGATTTTACATGTATCGTTTGAATAGCAACCCTCGTAGAATTTGGTTAGCCGCCAGTTTCAGTTCAATTATAATTTGCTTCAAAACACGCGTTGTAATTATGACAATGTTCATTCATGTGTTAATAACATCAAGTTACAATATGAACAAAATTTCTGAATTTTGGTGCGTATCCATTTCGTATAGCGAAAATCAATGTAATTAACTAAATATTTTATGCGGACTGTTTCACATTTTTCTTTCTCGTATTGTTGCCATATTATTTACCGACACTTTCCGAAGATTATCGACGATTTTGAAGAAGGATTAATAAAATTACACTATTACTGAGCTTACTGGTACAACATTTTTCGTTAAAATAAATAAAATCTTCTCTTGGATCGATTAACTGTTTATAAAATTAATAAGTTTGTACGTTTCTCGAAGATTATTATCATAAAATAAAACAGTTTCATTTGTTCAGGATTAAATCTTTAGGTTGTTTGTATCTAAAATTGAGCTTTCAAGTAACTTTGAATTCTAATTAAAGGACGTTATTCAAAATCTTAACAATGTAAAAAATTGTGGAAAGGGATCAAAATTGAATATAATTAATTATCAAAAAAGAATCTAATTGTCAATTTTATCATTCGCTAACAATCTAAGCGCTTAAACTAGAGCAAGTTTGTAATTAGTCAATTGAAAAAGTTTTTAGTTTAGAGTATCATCATCATTATCATCTTTATTTTTGTATATATTATGAAGACCCTAGAAACGTTCCATTTTTAATGTTATTGTGCTCGGTCGTGTCTTGAATACAACCCGCTAATTTTTTTGTATAATATTTTCACTTCTGATCTTCCAAATCTACCCGTTGGTTGTCAGAAATCGCTATTCTGTGACGACACAAGTCTGTTAGCCACGGGTAGAAATCTAAGAGTGATCTGCAGTCGCCTGCAAAGAAGTTTAAATATTTTCAGTGATTATCTGTCAAAATGGAAAATTAAACCAAATGCAGCAAAAACGCAATTAATTATCTTTCCTCATAAGCCAAGAGCTTCTTTTCTTAAACCAAACAATAATCACATTCTAAAATTGAATGGCTTGGAATTAACATGGTCTGATCAAGCTAAATACTTAGGTTTAACGTATGACAAAAAACTCACTTTCAAGGATCACATTGAAGGAATCCAGGCAAAGTGTAATAAATATATTAAATGTTTATATCCTCTTATAAACAGAAATTCTAAGCTCTGTCTAAAAAACAAATTGTTAATTTATAAACAAATTTTCAGACCAGCCATGCTTTATGCGGTACCAATTTGGTCAAGCTGTTGTTCTACCAGGAAGAAAACGCTTCAAAGGATTCAGAATAAAATTCTGAAAATGATTTTGAAGCGTCCTCCCTGGTTCAGTACAAATGAGTTACACAGACTCACAAATATAGAACCATTAGATGTAATGTCACATAATATTATAAGCAAATTCCGACAAAAATCGATGCAATCTTCAATTGAATCGATTCGCTCTCTGTATTAGTTAGTAAGTTAGTATATAAGTTCCTTTTCCCCATTACACAATACAAGTAGGTTTAGAATTTTCCCTACACAAAAATCTCAGAATTGCGGAAGCAAATAATGTCCTCATGGTAATAACCAAATCATATATATATATATATAATAGGGCTGAAAAGTCACCACTTGTGGCTGAACACCCAATTTAAATTTTAATAATTTAATTTTAACTCATATTCCAATAAATAGTCATTTAAAAAAAAAAATCTGGACATTCATCGACGTAATCTACGCTCTCATCGTTTTTTGGGTTTACCCATTGCACGAACAAATTATGGTTACAATGAACCATTTTCCAGTATGTGCAGAACATTCAATAGCTGCTCCAATGTTTTCGACTTTCATCTATCTCGAAATATGATCAAACGATTGTTTCGTTGTCACTTGTTAGATTAACTTTGGATCAGGATTTGTCTGTAACCGTTTGTATTATTGTTCAACCTAGTAATGGTTGAACAAAAATATAAAAATTTCTCCCATCACCGTTGGAAACTAATCAGATTCGCTCGCTGATACTAACCCTTTCGCTTCCCCTCTCATTTTCTTCGTCTTCTTTATTTCTATTGGAAACTAATCAGATTCGCTTGCAAATACTAACCCGCTCGCACTTCCTTCTTTCCTCCGTCTTCCACCATCTTTTCGATCACTAATTAGATCTACTTGCCGATTCTAACCCCGTTGTTCACCCACGCTTACTTTCCAACCCCTCCACCTACCTTCATCATCCATTTACCTATCAGATTTTATCTTCTCTCTCCGCCAGTTTAAGCAAGAACACTATTGCTGCCCTGTAGTGCTTGGTGTCATCAACTAGATATAGGGTTATAGGTTTAGTTTTCATTATTAGTTTTTATTGTTAGTGTTAAGCCTTATTGTATCTGTTGGATCATTGTAATCTGTTGATACGAAAGATGAGGAGGTTTTATGCCTGCTGCAGAGAGAGATTGACAAATTTCATCTCCATCGGGCTTTTCCCTGCTCCCAAAAATAATCAAAATAAACAAAAAATCTGTCAAAAACAGTGTTGCCAAAAAGAAACCAGCAAAAGAACCCTTTTTTATATGTAATGTACAGTCTGTTACATACGAGCGTGGTCACGATTACTCACGATCGGTAAAGTGGAATGGTGCGATTTTTTTAACACTATTGTTTACAATTCGATCTCAACATTTTTTCAAAATAAGTACCGTGTATGCTTCGTGTTTCGAAGCCGTTTTTTGTGCTCGCAGCCGAAAGGTCCCAAAATGACCCAAGCCCTCTCTCAGTCGCCCGATGTTAATCCTATTGAGAACGTTTGGGTTCAAATGAAGCTGAAGCTTGGGAAGAACCGATCACACAATTTGAAACAGTTTGTTCGCCGAATGCCTCGAAGGTGTCAAGCAATTATGAATGCTGAAGGAGATTGGTTTTCTTTTTAATGCATTTGTATGTAAGTTTTTGATCTAATAAAACATTACTCAAAAGTTGAGTCTTTTCATTTTCTCACAACAGTGACCACGCTCTTATGTAAAAGACTGTATGATGTTACTAACGGGTGGCAACTAAAATTTTTGAATTTTTTCGAGGCCTGTATGCCTCGAAACAAACGAGCTCAGAAAGAACTAAGAGTGTGTATGTGTTAGCTCTCTTTCTCCTCTTTCTGCTAGTATTTTTCGTTTTGTTCATGCTTGCTCAGTTTTGCTCAAAATACCGTCGAAACAAGAAGTATTTCACGAACGCATTGTACAGAAATCTCGGCAAATAGTATACGGTACAACATTTTAAAAGCAAAAATGTTGCGGCTTCGACAGTTTACAATATTCTAAGATGCCCAACAACTGCTCGTAAGGAAGGTAGTGGAAGACCAGCCAAAATTATGGACGCAAAAGGACTTCGTTCTCTTTCTCGTGCCTTCAACAACAAGAATTCACTGAGTCAAAGGGATGCCGCAAAAAAGTTCAACTGTTCTCACCAGTACATCTGCAAAACATTGAAAAGACTCGGAATAAAGTACCGAAAGAAGACACGAGCCCCGGGATATACTGACGCACAGATTTCAACGCTGAATTCCCAATGCCGCTGGTTGATTAAAAAATTTTCCGGAAAAAGCTTTGTTTTGGACGACGAAAGTCACTTCCGTCTTTCAAAGACGCAGATTCCCGCTAACGATCGATACTATTCAACGGATAGCTCTACTGTACATTCGAACATAAAATATTAGTTTAAACATAAGTGTGAACAGAAAGTGATGCTGTACATTATCATTTCCGAGAAAGGCATGTCTAAGCCATGGTTCAAGCCATCTGGGTTGGCAATCTATCAATATGTGTACCAGAACGAATGTTTGTAGAAAGTTTTGATCCCGTTTTTTTTAAAAAACATCATGCTGATGGACAAGACGTGTTTTAACCGGATAAAGCGTCATCGCATTGCGGCTAAAAACACAATCGTTCCTGAATACCTATTTGATCCCATTTGTACCCAAAAACCACAACCTGATAAATCTACCTCAGTGTCGCCTAATCGAAGATTTCTTCGGGGTTTTGAGTTCCTTGGTGTACTGGAAACTGGAGAGCCACGAATTGCTAAGTTGATTGGTAGAATCAAGAGATGCATTTCAATAGTTATTAGGATGACCAAACCAAACCGGATTATTGTTTGGTGTGGTGTGGTATGATGCTGCGTAGTGGCACCTTCCAACACAAAACTTCTCGGAAATGCCTGGGACATTTTAAAGAAAAACAGTCGCATGAAAGCCAGTTAATTGTTTGATTTTCCAGCAAACTTCGCTATTCAACTCGCAAAAAGCCTAGCCGAAGGCGCCTGTCAAACGATTCGCAAAAGTGATAGTGACTTCACTGTTTACTAATTGATTGCAGCAAAGCTTTTTCCACGTATTGTGCTATGCAAAATAATAGAAATATAAATTACTTTTGTTTCCGTTGAAATACTGACGGCCCTCTTTTCGTGTGGAAATTTCGTAATATACATATTTGCAACACTGCCGATTTTCAAAGTGTACGATCTCACCTTTCAATCTCAGTCCGGTGAAAGGTTTGCCTACTGAAGTGCATTAGAATATAAACAAATCCAGTTCACGCGATTCCAAGCCCAACATCCCAGGCAAACTCGTCGAAGTCATCATGCATGTACATTTACCGGTTCTCTAGAATATCAACGGAAGCATTCGCAAATAAATCATTGGCAACGCCAATGGATCTCGCTGCTGCTGCTGCTATCCAGTTCCTAACCGAAGAGCCGGAGCTATTCGGCAACAGCAGAAGCTACCAGGTCCTCCGGCCACCAGTCCAGTTGTTTACATCAGAAGGACGAGTCGGAACAAGTGGAACGAGTGAATTTACATTGCAACAGTATTCGAAAGCAAACGGATCGATGTTAAACATGACTCAAACTGGTTCTGGTCCGGAATGGGTATTCCATCATGCATGGTGTGCTGTAGTGGTCCGGTTGGCCATGGTTTGGGATGGACTCTATACATGACCTTTCGCAGTGGTCAGTGGCTGCCGATGACCGAGCCCCGAAAGTAATTGATTCCACCACTGACGTTTGGATGGTAAACGGCTGGCAACGAGCGAACGATCCAAAAAGGATGATTTGGCTGATAGTTCACTGTTATCTTGTGACGGACCAGGTACTCGGGAAGATTTTCGGACTTTGTTGAAATGCATATTTTTGTGATTGCTTACTACAAACAATATTTGTTGACATTTTTACTCGCACTACTAGTTCATGGAATCCTTATTTGACTTGTTTCACTTAAATCAAAAAATTTCACTGATCAAAAAATTTTCGGATGGATGAAAATCGACTAAGCATCCTTTCAGGTAGGAGTTCGATCATACGATAGCCAGCATATAAGACTTGTAAGAATTGAGTCAACCTTTACTATGGTGAGGTGAATCGGCTCACACATTTAAGAACTTTTTTTGATTTCCTGTAGAGTGAAACACGCATTTTGTTTTAAAAAATAGTTCTAATACAACTAGAGGTTCTATCATGTCTTTCTCATGTGACTCAATTTTTACAACTATTTCAATAGGATTCTTCAGTAAACTTTTCGGTGAGTCCTGAATGAAAACAAGTAAGTTTGTTTGGGTGTAAACTAACGTAGCAAACAAATCCTAGCAATTTTCGACGAAAGGGTGTAGCCGGGTTTGCATAAAGACTGTCCCAGAAAGAATGGACGCACTTTGATTTCGCTGTAAATAATTCACAAGTGTTAGATATTCAAATTTTATTCGATATTCTGATAATATTAGACTACAACAACAGAATATTATTCTCAACATTTGCTACTTAGCCATTGTAAACTAGCTGGCGCACCTTCTTGCGAACGTTCCTCATTAAATTCCGTACAGACATCTTGGCGACAAGTTTCGACACTTTTTTCCAATCTTTTTCGAACTGTTGAATGGTTTCGGCTGCCGAGACATGTTTCCTAAGATGTGCCTTCGTTAATGCCCAATATTCCTCTATTGGTTAAAGTTGTGGGCAATTTGGTGGATTCATGACTTTTAGGACGAAAGTGACATTTTTGGTAGTATACCATTCTACCGTTGATTTCGAGTAGTGGCAAGAAGCAAGATCTTGCCAGAAGACAACAGGATCCTTGTGGCTTCGAATCATGGGTAGAAGTCGTTTTTGTAAACATTCCTTGATGTATATTTCGCTGTTCATTGAAGCAGTGGCGATGAAGGGTTTCGAAATCTTACCGCAGCTACAAATTGCTAGCCAGACCATAGCCTTCTTATCAAATTTTTCGACTTCAATCGATGTCTCGGACTTGTTTAACACTTGCCCTTCTCGCACCGTATAATATTGTGGTCCCGGCAAGGATTTGTAATCGAGTTTCACGTAGGTTTCGGCGTCCATGATTATGCAGTTCAAATTTCCAGCAAGAATCGTATTGAACAGCTTTCGAACCCTCGGCCTGATCGATGCTTCTTGTTTCGGACTACGTTTTGGTTGTTTCTGCTTCTTATAGGTTCGAAGATTCAAACTTTCTTTAGCACGAAGAACATTTGACTTCGAAGTGCCCACTTTTTTGGCCACATCCCGAACTGAAACCTCCTTCTTTTGCTCGAACGCCTTCAGTATATGTTTATCGAACTGAGGGTTAGCACCTGACCTGTTTTTCGGTTTATCCTCAAAGGTGTTATCCTCACCGAACTTCCTGATTGCATTTCGCACGGCTTTTTCACTTACTCCTTCCATTTTTGCTATCTTTCTCAGTGATATTCCGCGTTCTGTGCACCATTTGTACACAATTTTTCGACGTTGTTCTGCTGAAAGTCCAAGCATTTCGAAACAAACTTATGAAAACGAATAAACCATGACAGATTCTGAACCATTGCGAAATGGCAGCAGTTTTGGGTTGCTTCCATATTTTCTGGAACAGTCTTTATAAAAACGGCACAAACAGAAATTAAATCGATATAAGCTATTTGAAAGGGTTTGTTTTTTTCCAGATTTTTAAAAAATATGGACGGGTAGTTTCAGATTTTTTAAAAAATAAATCAATCGAAAAACCATGCATCTCAATCAAATTATCATCAGATGGAGAATTAAATACCACGCATTTCCATGTAGAACATGAGTTCATGACTTGAGTTTTGACGTAATTAATAACGATAAAACAATTCGATTCCTAATATTATCTATGCACGCTCGTATAGACTGCAATTGATGCGTTTGAACCGTGCATAACGAGAAGAACGTCCGGGATACAAGCAAAGATACGATAAAAGTTATTCTCCTGCATGACAACGCTCGGCCTTATGTCGCAAAAGTCGTAAAAAATATTTGGGAACGCTCAAGTGGAACATTTTGCCTCCGTATTCTCCTGACATTGCTCCTTCTTACTACTGGTTGCTCCAACAGATGCAACACCATCTGGATTACTTCTTCTGCAGAAATCGGAAGTTGGCTTCAAGATCGGATCACCCCACAAGACGGGACCGCTTTTCGAGATGGGATTCGAAAATTACCTGAGAGGTAAGAAAAAGTATTGACTAGCGATAAATGATATTTTAATTGATTTTTCATTAATTAAAGTATTCTTATTTTGAATTAAATGCATTTTTGACCCAGAAAAAAAACAGACCGAATAAATTGGTAGGGGAGTTTGGGGTTAAACTGGACATTTTTAGGAAATTGAAAAAGAGCATCCTTTACAATTAAGTTTTTAACCCAAGTTATCTATACCATTGTGTAGCTTTAACCTTCAGCTACCATTCCCAAATTATGGCTTGGAAAAACATGCAGTAGTTTTTGTACCAAAACACGATAAAGCTAGTACCCAAAATCCAAAACTTGGGAACCGAGGGACTACTTCGGACTTCAAAGTTTCACACAAAAATGTAGATCGAACACAGTAGGGTTCCAAATTTTAAGATAATTTATTGAGCGCATAAGAAATTAAAGTGGTAATCTAGTTTTAATAAATGATAAGAAGTAGAATGGATTTATAGATAGCAATATTTAGGTACGTTTCAAGAGTCCATTAAGAATTTCAAATAAAAAAAAATATGTGTCCTGTTAAGTCCCAAATTTTTTGTCCGATTTTATCTCACACAGACAGTTTATTTACTGCGGCGAACGTCTCAAACGTGGTGAAAGCCGATAATAAACGACAACAACAACAGTTTATTTCCGAGATGCAATAATAATTTTATTTTAGACGTAATCGAAAGCACTTAATAGTCACTGAATCCAGCACGAAATGAATTAACTGAGCGACATGAAAGCGCATTTACAAAACCAACCCATGTTTCGAAATAATTGCAGGTTTAGAAGATATTTAAGCTGGTTTAGAAAATATTTCACCTCGTGTCCGGACTGGCCCCGGTGTTCCGTACTCCCAAAAAAAAATAGAGTAACGTGAGGATGCTAAGGTTTAGAGAGAAAAAAATCTTTTGTCCCATACTGGGTCTTCTTCAAAAGTCTTCTTCAACTAATTGATTCCTACTCTAGGAAGTCAAACAGTTTTAAAATGCGGAAGAATTGGGGATTTAGTAATAATAAAAGATTCTAAAATGACTTTTCTTGACCATTCTAATACAATCATACACAGAACCAGTAACATGCTTGCGTTCATAAGGGGCTGTCCATAAAAGACGTCACGCTTTTTTTGACGATTTTTGACTCCCCATCCCCCCTTGGTCACAAATTGTCACAGAAGTAAAGACCCCCCACCCCCCCTATGTCACATGTCACGAATTCAAAATAAATAAAATTCATCTCAATACATTCTGAATATGTATGATAAAGCATACAAATATGAGGGAAAAATCGATTTATTACATGCTGTCATTAGATTAAAAAATATCCCTAAAACTACAAAATCATCGGAATTATTATTATTATATCGTTTATTTATACCCGGCTTTAACCAAGTTGCGGTCGTTCGCCGGATCATCGGAATTATTTGATTAATATCAATTATATAAATTAACAAAACCTCATCAAAACGAGGTCACTGCCGGAGAATCTTTTCATGATCAGTTGATTAGTGAATTTTAAATCACATCGATAATTATCGGTACTGATCTTCCGTCACACAATGGATAGTGATTTTGAGCTAAAATGATTCTTGATTCATGTAAGTTCAATCATTGGATGATTCGATAAGCTTTGATGTTGGTGGAGGAAAATCACATATGATCAAGATAAGACATGACATGATCTACGTCTGAAATCGTTGATCTCCCGCCCTTTTTCAAATGGAGTACAATTGAATAAACTGCATCAGAATCAGATCAGACTTAAACCGTTTGAAGGCATCTTTTTCTTTTTTACTCATATTAGGCAAAATTTATTAATTTCGCTAATTTACTCGCTCCTCTGTGCACTTTTGCTGATCACAACAGAAATAATTTCCTGCATCATTCATTTCTGAATTTACAAGAAGAAGCTTTTACATCAACAAATACACGTTTTCCCATAGAATGTAAACGTTTATTGTGGAAATTTTTTCAGGAAATAGGGCAAAGCAGTATTATAATTGAGTATTTCAAAAATGCGCTCATTGAAAATATTGGACGTCACATTCGAAAAACCTCCCCCCGTTCCCCCTGTCACAAAAGGTCACGTTTTATGAAACACCCCCCTCCCCCTTGCAGCGTGACGTCTTTTATGGACAGCCCCTAAACCGGTTTTGTTACTATTTGCACAATCCATACACAATTAAAACATGATAAAGGGGGGCAGCGAGTATCATTCGCCAAATTGAAAATATTGTACACAATGTAGAGAAATATCGAGACGCTTTTTACCAAATGATCGGCAATCACCAATACTGAAGTCGATGGACAAAGTCCAACTTCTTGCGTCTGACGAGGAGTATCAATAAATTGTCGTTTCCTTCGACACTGGCCCGAACGATAGCACTATTGTCTTGGCGTCCATAATAGTGAATGTAGACCGAAATTGGGTAATTACGTTTTTTTTGGTGTGCTCAGTCGGATAATTATGTGCACCATTAAATTAACGAAGCTCTCTCTAAACAGGTTTTATTGAACACTGATTATGAAAATAAATTTCCACGATTTGGAAGCATTGTTCTGGAGTTAACCTGTACATGATGATTTGCACTGTCAAAACAATTTTCAGACAATAGCGTAATATCCCTATTAAAAAAAACAACCCCTTATAAAAACACCTTTTACATTACCAATGTTCGATCAGTAATAGAATCACATGGGAAGATCGAAAAGAATCAGTATAAATACAGAAAAACACAATTTATCATCTGCAAATCGTAAATCAGCCTGGACAAGACATACTTTTCCGTTCTATGAAGCCCGCTGCATGCCCATCAGTGGTCAAACATCAAAAGAACGTAGCGAATTTTCAATGGTCTTATTTGTAGCGATGGCTGATGGATGTCTACAACAAACATTCTGAAAATGTCGACTTTACAATGAAAAAAAAAATGCTGAAACAATATTTTAATTCTATTCGTTAAGCTAACAAAATATTAACATCTAACCTCTACTGAATCATACATTATTTAGGGATCTAGTCAGAATCTAGAGGAACGTGCCACTTGAGCCAGTTAGTTCTGATTCTGATTCTGATACATACAAAACAAAATGATGACATACAAAACTTTCTCTTGCTTGGATAAAAATTTTTGAAATTTTAGGTATAAATAGTTTTGTGTTATGTTCACATATATGTACAAAACTTCGTCACAATCTAAGATGGCGTCCAAGCAAGAAGTGTTTCGACAGAAAATTATAGGCACGGTCGAGTAAAATCCATATCAGTTCCGTGGGTAAAGCGCGGAACAGTTGGGAAACAACAATTTGACTGTGTTCATGAAGTTCCAGACGATCTAGTGGCGAGCTGACTGCGACAGAAACGCGAAGAAATTCATTCCCATAAACGCAACACAACTGAAGAATTACTGCAAGCGCAAACCGAACCTTTCGATTCGGAACGTGGCATAGAGGGTCACAAACTCTTCTATCTGATTCATCAAACAGACAATGAAGCGCGCCGGGCGTCATGTCTTCAAATTAATGAGAGCGCTAAATAGAACCGATGGATAGAAGTTAGTTGCCAAATACCGCACCGGGAAGGTGTTCCGCGAGTGATTGATGCAGCCGCAAATCGACGAATTGTTGAAGCGGACGCCGTGTAGTTTCCTAACCTGGAGTTTTCCGTCGGAGAGCCACGCCTGGATGTAACGCAGAAGTTCCGAAAGAAGAAAAATGACAACAATTTCCCCAAAAAACTATTTGATGTGGTAGGTGATCTGTGGATGTGACAAATTCAGCAAGCGGTACATAGCGACAGAAACTATCAACGATCAAACGACCAACCGACCATTTCCATGTTAGGGTTGATAACATTTTTTTTCGATTTTCTTCAAAAAAGACATTACATTAAAATCATAACTTTAAAACCACTCGACTGATTCCACTTATTTTTGGATATGTTGTCAATAAATGCCTGAAGTTTTTAGAACAAATATGCGAATATTGTAAAGTTGAAGTTTTGTTTTTGAAACAGTCAATTGTATAATTTTTAAACGGTTTTCATGGTTTGCGATCAAAGGGCACTATGTCATTTTATATTATAATCGGAAAGTTGAAACATTTTTACATAACACATCCAAGATTGAGGAGGTGTGGTTTTTAGTTTTTGAGTTCTAATTTTTTGAAAATTGAATTTCATTATTGTTTGCGACCATGCGCCTCCATTTGTTTATGGTGATTATAGCATGAACACTTTCTTACCTATTTTAGTTTGTAAAACCGGTTATTTAAAATGAAGCTCGATTATTTGATATTTTTAATACATTTGTTTGTTATTTTTTTTAACATTTTTGTTATTTGAGATATACAACATGTTTAAAAATACTCTTACGATTTCACAGAATGTTCTTGTTTCGGGAATGTAAACTGTTTCAGAATAATATAATTTTCATTTTCTGGCTAAACGCGGAGGATTAAAAATCAACTTTTTCAATTTTTTTGAAAAAATATTTTTTTCAATCATAACTTTTGAACCACTCGACCGATTCCGCTAATTTTTGAATATGTTGCTATGGGGACGGGTGTAGCGTGATGGGTAAGTCGATGCCTTTCACGCAGCTCGCCTGGGTTCGATTCCCAACCCCGCACATAGGATCAGAAAGTTTTTCTGGCCCGAAGAGGTGAATGACCTTAAGGTTAAAACCTCTATAATCGAAAACAAAAAAAAAATATGTTGCCAATAAATCCGTGAAAATATGCAAATATTGTAAAGTTGAAGTTTTGTGTTTGAAGAAGCCAATTGTAAAACTTTTGTACTGTTTTCATGATTTACGACCAATAACCACTACACTAAGGTCTTTTTCTATGCGGTTTTTTTATGCGACTTTTTTTGCGAATTTTCAGAGTTATTCGTTTTTTTTATGCGAAGTTTCAGAGTTATGCGGTTTTCCTTTTGCGAGTTTTCAGAGTTGTGCGGTTTTTTTATGCGGTACGTAAACTCACATAAAAAAAGACTTCAGTGTATATGATTTCATATTTTTTTTCTGAGAACTGAAACATTTCTACATAATATATAAAAAAATTGACGATTTAGGTTTTTCTGTTTTTGAATTATAATTTTCCGTAGTTATCGAGTTTTGACCTGAATACGTCTTACTTATACTAAGCCTTCTCAAAATTCACTCTGTATAAGAATGGGTAGAACTTTATCGCGAATTACTCATTCTGTACTCAACGCAGCAACATATTTTTGCCTTTCTCATATAGAAAGGTTATGCAATCACTTGAAAAACCGACTAGTAAAAATTGTCATAAAGTAGTCATATACCATTCGACTCAGTTCATCGAGCTGAGCAATGTCTGTGTGTGTATGTGTCAAATAATCTCAACAGATATTCTCGGAGATGAACCGATTTTGACAAACTTAGATTCAAATGAAAGGTCTTACGGTCCCATATGGATTTCCTGAATTTCATCCGGATCCGACTTCCGGTTCCGGAGTTGTAGGGTAAAGTGTGTTCAATATTGTACACCGTCACTTAAACCGGCGAAACAAAACACGTAACAAATTTTCTAAACTGCTCTCAAAACTACACAAATCGATTGCAATTATCAGTAGGCAACTGAACAAACCGATTCCGGCTATCCTGGTTCCCGGTCTTCGGTTCCGGAAGCACTGGAAGTAGTGGTCATATATTCCAGAGTTTTAAGAAGAATACCACAATATTATATTTGAGAAAGGCATCATTACACCACTAGGTGGATTAAAACAGGCTTTTTCTTCATATTATCGAAAATTTGGTCAGCACTTTATGATAAAATTTTTCGTAGTATGAGGTAACCATAAATAACTCAAATTTTAACTTTTATAAAATCTTTTGGCATGAACGAGCATTAAGGTTAAATTCAGTGCCAAAATAAGGCGCGTGGAAATGGTTACCCAAACGACAAAATAAAAAATACGGGTATCATATTTTTCGATGAAGGACGCGAAACCGATGAGGGAGTGGTACGAATCCAACGGTTTTGTTTTGGTACCGAAGAAGGCAAATCCGTCAGAAGTTTTCCCAATAAAAAAGGCAATTGGGTAATGTCAGAGACATAACCGGATTGACGTGAATGGGAATGACATTTGCTCGCTGAAAATAAAACTGTATCCTTATAAGTCACGATATCAACTCCAGCAAACGACAAATACAAGTTAAATTAAATACATATAATTATAATAAATGCGATATCAAATATGATAACACACAACCAAAGTATAAGAAATAGTAGAAATGATTCTTTGTAACACCGCATGCGCTATCCACATAATAAACATTTAAGCTAAAGTTGTTTTATAAATCAGTGAAAATATTCTGTGGCGAATATAATTCATGTATCTGGAAGCTAGAACCGTGACCTAGAATATAATATAGTGCTTTTTGTGAATTGTACAGTGACCTACTAGCATCATGCAACACGAGCAGTTTACTATTCATCTAGCGAATGACAAAGCGAATATTTCGGGGAAAATGTGACAGTGCACATATTTATCGATTTCGTTCTGTGAGAAAGTTCACACTGTGCCCAACGGTGCGGTATCTTTTCATCGGTATTAATCGGCCATGCTAGAGGAATCAAGAGAATGACATCATTTTGACATACTGTGATTGGCCCGAGGAAGCAAAGGTTGATTCAAACCGATTTTCAATATCAACTTTAGAAAAACATTGGTAATACATGGACTGATCCCGGGTCTCTCATAGAAAATACGTGAATAGTTTCAAACCGTGTATATTTTTGTTGAGGACAAACCTCTAGATGGCCCAATACCAAATTTCATAACCATCTATCCACTAGTGTTTGAATTCCAGCTGATCGTGTCCGACGAGTTCTAGTTTTCATCAAGCTTTGGAAAAAGACACACCAGCACATTCACGCATAAAAGCAATGGTGAAATTGAATGATTTGCGGAACGGAACGGTCCACCAATCCCCGTATTCTCTAAACTTGGCCTCCAGCGACTTATTATCTATTTCCTAACCTGAAAAGGTTTCTCCGAAGAAATACGTTGGAGGACCGATGACTCAAGTGTATCGCTCTAGATGGAGATTATACTGAAGAATAAAAATGTTTTCACTGTAAAAAATCGACTGTTATCGTTCCATGTATTAATGCATGATTATTTGTTCCCTCGGAGTTTCGATTGAAAAATAATTTCAGTAATCGTTTTTGGTTGTTGCATTTCTTTCGTGTACGGTTTTCGGTGGGCTCTGATATAACATCTGAATTGTTCTCGAATGTATTGCTTTTATGAAAATTTGGTATTTCCGCTCCAACTAAATCAATAAACTAATAGCACAATTCCGATGAGGGGCTACTCATGTACTCAGTACTTGCATATGTCAGTATTTACTCACGTGTCGGCACGTGCCATCCATTAATGGTTTCCTTTCTTTTACTTTCTTCCTGTATCGACCATGTGTCTCTCCGTGTACTCATTAAAAATGTAAACTTTTGCACCCTTTGCCTGCGCTTGAACTTTCGGAACAATTCTGGTGGCGACGAAGCAAAAATTTTAACAAGCTCATCTACCTTTTGCCGGCGTAGGCAAACTCCTGTTCCGCTGTCACACACACACATCCGCTGGCATGGGGTCGGGAACTGACAGCTCATCATACGCACGCACTAAGGTAAAAAATAAAGGGAAACCGAAACTCTTCGCCTTTATTTTAAATTTACATTTCGCGAAAATGCATGTATCTATGTGAGTAGTGCTACGGCAGAACTCCGTGTGACCGTGCGCTACAAAATTACTACCAACACAGTGAGGCCTTCGAGACACACTTGGATACCGGGCATTCTAAACCAAATAGAAACTGTTGGATCCGGCGGGTGCGATGATTTCCCAGGAACGGTGGCATAGCAGAACTGGAGTTTTCTGGAATGTTGGAAAAGGCGGCTACTTTTACGGGCCGAAGCGATGTGTGCAAAACTTAAACCAACATCGTCCCATTTCGGCAGAAACAACAAAATTTACCCCAGTTCGTAACTGATAACGATAGCGCCGTGAACGAGCTGAACTTGGCGGTTCGGAGTTGGTGTGATTTCGCAGAAATACCACTTGAAAAGGTTGGATTTTGCAATCCTGAAGCGGAGTTGTTTTCTGGGTCCTGCTTCTGATGGGTGGAATTATATTATGAGATTGTATCAAAAGCGCTCTCATACACTCGCACGTACACGAATACACATGATTTTGCGAATATGCCAGGTCAGGTGAATTATGCTCGAAGTCAGTGTTGGAAGGGATTTTCCGGCCCGGTTCTGTTTGATATGACATAAGCTATTTAACGGGGCATTTGCCAGAAGTATGGAAAATACGCAGAAGTACCAGCAGAATAAACATTCCATAATTAATGTTTGACTCAGTGAAGCATCACTAAATGCCTGACACGGTTGGCGATTTCCCGGCAAACTTTCCGAGCTTTCCGATTGACATTCATTGGAGCAGTGTTTAAATGTACGGTCGATATTCTAAATCTCACTTTACTGAATCGCTAACTAACCTTTCACTGCACGTGTCGATCTGTTGATAATTTAAGCTGCTTTTCTTCGACAATATGATCCCGCAATTTACAGTTTGTGTGGTGCCATGGAATCAAAACCGATTTGAATTGATATTTTCACTTTGCACAATAAACGGTATCCAACGGTTTTTTATTGCTATATAGATTGTAATGGTTCCAAATAAATAGAGCAGATAGCAATAATTTTACTGATTTGAGATCTTGGAAACTACTGATAGTAAATCCGACATAACAAAGCTTAAAGCAAGCGGTTCAATGCATGAAGCGCTGGTTTCGCAAGCTAATTATCGTATGCTCGACCTCATACTTGGAAAGATTCGTATTGTTACTATGATCGTTAAATAGTCACAAGTCAACAAAGTCACAAGTCAACAAAGTCACAAGTCACAAGTCACAAGTCACAAGTCACAAGTCACAAGTCACAAGTCACAAGTCACAAGTCACAAGTCACAAGTCACAAGTCACAAGTCACAAGTCACAAGTCACAAGTCACAAGTCACAAGTCACAAGTCACAAGTCACAAGTCACAAGTCACAAGTCACAAGTCACAAGTCACAAGTCACAAGTCACAAGTCACAAGTCACAAGTCACAAGTCACAAGTCACAAGTCACAAGTCACAAGTCACAAGTCACAAATTCCAAATTTAAATTCCAAATAAAAAATTCCAAATTCCAAATTCCATATTCCAAATTCCAAACTCCAAATTCCAAATTCCAAATTCCAAATTCCAAATTCCAAATTCCAAATTCCAAATTCCAAATTCCAAATTCCAAATTCCAAATTCCAAATTCCAAATTCCAAATTCCAAATTCCAAATTCCAAATTCCAAATTCCAAATTCCAAATTCCAAATTCCAAATTCCAAATTCCAAATTCCAAATTCCAAATTCCAAATTCCAAATTCCAAATTCCAAATTCCAAATTCCAAATTCCAAATTCCAAATTCCAAATTCCAAATTCCAAATTCCAAATTCCAAATTCCAAATTCCAAATTCCAAATTCCAAATTCCAAATTCCAAATTCCAAATTCCAAATTCCAAATTCCAAATTCCAAATTCCAAATTCCAAATTCCAAATTCCAAATTCCAAATTCCAAATTCCAAATTCCAAATTCCAAATTCCAAATTCCAAATTCCAAATTCCAAATTCCAAATTCCAAATTCCAAATTCCAAATTCCAAATTCCAAATTCCAAATTCCAAATTCCAAATTCCAAATTCCAAATTCCAAATTCCAAATTCCAAATTCCAAATTCCAAATTCCAAATTCCAAATTCCAAATTCCAAATTCCAAATTCCAAATTCCAAATTCCAAATTCCAAATTCCAAATTCCAAATTCCAAATTCCAAATTCCAGTTTCAAGAGTTTCAAGAGTTTCAAGAGTTTCAAGAGTTTCAAGAGTTTCAAGAGTTTCAAGAGTTTCAAGAGTTTCAAGAGTTTCAAGAGTTTCAAGAGTTTCAAGAGTTTCAAGAGTTTCAAGAGTTTCAAGAGTTTCAAGAGTTTCAAGAGTTTCAAGAGTTTCAAGAGTTTCAAGAGTTTCAAGAGTTTCAAGAGTTTCAAAAGTTTCAAGAGTTTCAAGAGTTTCAAGAGTTTCAAGAGTTTCAAGAGTTTCAAGAGTTTCAAGAGTTTCAAGAGTTTGAAGAGTTTCAAGAGTTTCAAGAGTTTCAAGAGTTTCAAGAGTTTCAAGAGTTTCAAGAGTTTCAAGAGTTTCAAGAGTTTCAAGAGTTTCAAGAGTTTCAAGAGTTTCAAGAGTTTCAAGAGTTTCAAGAGTTTCAAGAGTTTCAAGAGTTTCAAGAGTTTCAAGAGTTTCAAGAGTTTCAAGAGTTTCAAGAGTTTCAAGAGTTTCAAAAGTTTCAAGAGTTTCAAGAGTTTCAAGAGTTTCAAGAGTTTCAAGAGTTTCAAGAGTTTCAAGAGTTTCAAGAGTTTCAAGAGTTTCAAGAGTTTCAAGAGTTTGAAGAGTTTCAAGAGTTTCAAGAGCTTCAAGAGTTTCAAGAGTTTCAAGAGTTTCAAGAGTTTCAAGAGTTTCAAGAGTTTCAAGAGTTTCAAGAGTTTCAAGAGTTTCAAGAGTTTCAAGAGTTTCAAGAGTTTCAAGAGTTTCAAGAGTTTCAAGAGTTTCAAGAGTTTCAAGAGTTTCAAGAGTTTCAAGAGTTTCAAGAGTTTCAAGAGTTTCAAGAGTTTCAAGAGTTTCAAGAGTTTCAAGAGTTTCAAGAGTTTCAAGAGTTTCAAGAGTTTCAAGAGTTTCAAGAGTTTCAAGAGTTCCAAGAGTTTCAAGAGTTTCAAGAGTGTCAAGAGTTTCAAGAGTTTCAAAAGTTTCAAGAGTTTCAAGAGTTTCAAGAGTTTCAAGAGTTTCAAGAGTTTCAAGGGTTTCAAGAGTTTCAAGAGCTTCAAGAGTTTCAAAATTCCAAGTTTCAACTCTTATTTTTCGATTTTAAATTTGCTGTTTTCGAACACTTTCTAACTTTTTTTATATCAACTGTCCTATTTTCTATAATTATCGTGATTATTGATCATTTATCACTGTTTGGAGATAAAAACCGAAAACTCGAAATCAATTAGCCATAAAATTTATTCGCATTTCCATGTCCAATGAATTGTTGGGGTTTGTTTTAATGGGAAACAAGTGTGTTGAAACTCTTCTTAATTCACAACGTTTGGATTTTAACTTAAATATTTTACCAAGCTCATGTCGACAGTTTGAACTGTTAACAAAGAATATTGAAAAACTTATTACCTGAAATGTCTACAATGATCTGTTGGAGGTTATCGAATTAGCTATCTTTTACTCACGTTTCGCCTTCAGCTCATCAGTGCTTTAGCAGTTCAAATTAAACTAACATTGCCACCTAGCAGTTCAACTTAAGCCGCTTTGCAGATGCAAAGTTTACACTATTTATGTAACTGTATTAGGATACTGTACCGAAGTGTAATATCTTTTCTAATGGCTCGGACGTGAACAAGACTTTTCTGCAAGTTTTCTTTTTTAGTAGTCCTAAAAACGAAATAAACCCTAAGACTTATCGTTTTGGCAGGGTGAGTTTGGAACTGCGCAGTGGTCCGAAACGGGAAATCAGCGAGCCGAACTATTTTCGCTATTATATATTATTTTTTTGTAGTTGGTATTTTCACAAAATTTATTTGTATTCAACTGGCGCATCTTTTGATTTAAAAAAGATCATTAGAGTGGTTTCATGTTTGGATATAAATCTGAATTCTAACTTTCTTATTTGAATTTAAAAATTATTGCACTTCACAGCATAGTGGAAGGAAAATTAATTTTGAGCAACTTTGCTGAAGAAGCCATCTTTGCAGCTCTTCATTTGATTTAGAAGTTGGAACAAAAAAGGTGATTTTTTAAGGCCACCCTACATTTATTCCACAAAATTGATGCAACTTGGTCAAAAGAAGAGGTGGAAAGATGGCTTTTCAGCAAAGTTGCTCAAAATAAAATTTTATACAACTTTACTGTGAAGTACAATAATGTTTAAATTTAGACTAAGAAAGTTATAATTCAGATTTAAATTTGAAAATGAACCTAATGCGCCAGTTGAATACAAACAGCTACTGTGAAGACACCAACTACAACAAAATAATATTTGATAGCTGTCTCGCTAATTTCCCGTTTCTTACCACTGGGCACTGATCTAGATATTTGTTGATTGGATCTAACTTATTATCCGTGGTTAAAGCGATGATACCATTTTCCTTACAATAGAAGTACCGGACGCGGTTCTAATGCATCGGGTCATTTTCCCTTTGATAGGCTCAATTTCAACAATTCTAAGATTTAAATGATAGGTCTCATGGTTTCATGGCTATTGAACTTCATCCCGATTCGACTTCTGGTTCCGGAGATATAGCCTGATGTGTATCAAAAAAAGGAAAAATATGCACTCACTTTTTTAAGAGATGGCTCAACTGATTTTTACAAACTCAAATTCAAATAAAAGATCTTATGGTCCATAGCTTGCTATTAAATTTCATTTGGATATGACTTCCGGTTCCGGAGTTACATGGTAATATGTGAAAATTAGAGCAAAAATGGACAATAAATTTTCTCTGAAACGGCTCAACCGATTTTTACAAACTATGATTCAAATGAAAGGTCTTATAATTTCCTAAATTTTTTTTGGAATTTCATTAGTATTTTTTCACGAACGATGATCAAAAACAGGTGCGAATCCCATAAAACTGTCCGATAAATTCTTCTTGTTAGTTTGAGGGTAGACTCTTTTTTCCGGAAGCACCGGTCCCCCCTTTTTCTGTTCCGGAAGCACCGGAAGTGGTGAAGAAAAACTACGAAAATAGAATTGACTTCGATTTTTGGGCGATGCTTGAACCGATTTTCACACCTCCGGTTCCGCACCGACTCCCGGTTCTGCACCGACTCCCGGTTCTGCACCGACTCCCGGTTCCGCAGTTACAGAGCGATGAATGTCAAAGTTTTTAAATCGCCATATAGAATGACAATATATGTTACGCCGATACCTGGTGGAACGGTGGAAGAAGAAAACGCAAAACGAACGATGCGTGCTTTGTTCTATTTTGTACACGCTTTAAAGAAAATGAAATGGTTACGGATGTCTGCTACTAGTGTGTGATATTGGTAAGAGACAGTGCTGTGGTTAATAAAAAATTTAGCTATTTTATGATAAGTGCGACCGACAAAATAAACTGCCGGTAGTACAGTAATACCGTGCCGGTGGGGTTGTGATGTCAATAATAATAATTGTAATAATAATAATAATAATAATAATAATAATAATAATAATAATAATAATAATAATAATAATAAAAATAATAATAACAATAATAACAATAATAATAATAATAATAATAATAATAATAATAATAATAATAATAATAATAATAATAATAATAATAATAATAATAATAATAATAATAATAATAATAATAATAATAATAATAATAATAATAATAATATTAATAATAATAAAAATAATAATAATAATAATAATAATACATGTTTTATGCTGTTGATTCATGCTGTTTAGCTTGACTCGCATATGCAGAAGTAACAGAAATGCAGGCTGGCTTCGTTTGTAAGATTTCGTTAAATTGGTTCAATCGTTGATGGCAAACGAACCAGCTTCGGCTATTCCGGTCATCTAAATTCGGTTTCGGAAGAATTGGAAATATTGAATAAAAACTGAAAAAAGATCTCATTCACTTTTCGTCAAGATGGCCAAATTGATTTTCACAAACTTGTATTCAAAGGAAAAGTCTTACAGTGTCATACGGAATTCCGAAATTTGTTGTGGATACTACTTTCGGTTTCAGGGAAAACAGGATTTGTAGAGTTTGTTAGATTGAATCCGAACAAACTTTTCTATTTCTATTCAATGAACAATTGTTTTTGCGAATTCCACAGTAAGATATATGATGTTATGAGTAATATAAGAAAAGCTTCATTACACCACTAGGTGGATTAAAACAGTTTTTTTTATTTCCTAACAGTATTTAAATTCTGTGCAAAACGCTCCAAGAAAAAAATCTCGCTCTAAGAACCATCTTCAAACTTCCACATTTACCGGATATTTGATAGTGCGTTGAGTATAATCGGTACTGTTTCCTAACCATAGACGCGTCTCTCGAACCCACGTTTTGCCTTTCTCTATAGAAAGGTATTAGAATTGCTGGAAAACCCGACTTTTGAACGGAGCCTCGGAGGCCTATAGTGTTATGTTTTATTAGATTAGCATCACTCTCCTCATACAAAATGTCAGGCGCATGGTTGGAAAAATGATGCCTGCTATGCGATATAAACACTGAAGAATACTTTTGTGAACTACTCGATTCAATCTGGTTCAATTGGTGTCAAAAATGGGCCCAAATAATAAAATGAATAATTAATAAAAAGATAAAAAATGTTTTTATGAGACTGTTTTGAAGAAAGAGAAAGGCATTATCAAACCACTAGGTGGATTAAGAAG
The DNA here is from genome assembly GCF_030247185.1 of Malaya genurostris. Taxonomy (NCBI): domain Eukaryota; kingdom Metazoa; phylum Arthropoda; class Insecta; order Diptera; family Culicidae; genus Malaya; species Malaya genurostris. The sequence continues at coordinate 63,096,554 of NC_080571.1, forward strand.
AGTTTTTTTTCAGAAGTGTTGCGCTAGTTTGAGATTTATTCTTATGTATTTATTAATTTAGATCCTGCTTTAACTAACCGAATCGTTTGCCGGGGTCATTTGAAGCTTCTTGCTTATAGAATGATATCGCGCTTGGCTTGACGTAAACGTAACAGTTCGGCTGAAAAGGTCGTATCGTTTAATAGAAACACACATCTTTTGCCAAAATTCGTTTTTATTATTCAACATAATTGCCATCAGATTATAGCTATCTTCCAACTTTTCGATACCATTTTTGTAGTACGATTCGTCCTTTGCCTCAATATAGGCCTCAGTTTCAGCGATTACCTCTTCATTGCTTCTAAATGTTTTACCAGCGAGGTCTGAGAACAGGAAAAAGTCACTGGGGCCAAATCTGGAGAATACGGTGGATGAGGGAGCAATTCGAAGCCCAATTCGTTCAATTTCAGCATGGTTTTCATCGACTTGTGACACGATGCATTGTCTTGATGAAACAAAACTTTTTTTCTTCTTCAAATGAGGCCGTTTTTTTTAAATTTCGTGCTTCAAACGCTCTAATAACGCTATATAATAGTCACTGTTGATGGTTTTTCCCTTTTCAAGGTAGTCGATGAAAATTATACCATGCAAATCCCAAAATACAGACGCCATAACCTTACCGGCCGATTGTTGAGTCTTTCCACGCTTTGGGTTCGGTTCATCGCGTGCAGTCTACTCAGCTGACTGTCGATTGGACTCCGGGGTGAAGTGATGGAGCCATGTTTCGTCCATTGTTATATATCGACGAAAAAAATCGGTTTTATTTCGATATAACAGCTCCAAACACTGCTCAGAATCATCAATTCGTTGTTGTTTTTGATCGATTGTGAGCTCACGCGGCACCCATTTTGCACAAACCTTTCTCATATCCAAATATTCTCGATCAACTTCACTTTACGGTCATTGAAAATCATTTTGTGGATTTTTTTCACGTTTTCGTCGGTAACAGCCTCTTTTGGACGTCCACTGCGTTCATCGTCTTCGGTGCTCATATGACCAGTAGGAAATTTTGCAAACCACTTACGAATTGTTGCTTCGCCCGGTGCAGAGTCTGGATAACACTCATCAAGCCATTTTTTGGTATCGGCGGCACTTTTTTTCATCAAAAAGTAGTGTTTCATCAACACACTAAATTCCATTTTCCATTTTTTTCACAATAACAAAAGTAGCTTCACTCAAAATGCAATATCTCACAAACTAATAATCAGACAGCTGTCAAATTTATACACGTATCTTTTGAAGGTTGGTACTAACTGAAAATGGTATGGATTTAATTCTAGAACTTTTCAGCCGATCTGTTAGTCTTCAAAATCGTACTTTAACTCTGATCTTCCGAAAGCCGATAAAACTGTCACTAGAATAACTAGAATAATGTTTTCGTTCGGCACGTCAGAAAAGACATTGCATTCTGCTGCAAAACAAAAAGTGTTCTGTAATTAGCAGAAACTTTACGTCTGCCTAACGGTTCAAATTGAACTGCCGAGTTTAGCACTAAGCAGTTCAATTTGAACTGCTCTGCACTGATGAGTCAAAGACGAAACGTAAAAATAATAACTAGAATTATATTATATTTTTCTAGTTCTAGTTTTTATTCTTCTTAACGACCAAGTGAAAAATTAGTGACAAAACTGTATTTAATAAAATGCAACTATAGGAGCAATAAACAAAAAAAATTCATAAATTACTTTGCAATATTGACACTGATCATCGAACCCACCTCGGCGAATGACCAAACGGTTAAAGCCGAGGCTCTAAATAAACGAATAATAATAATAATCATCGAACCGATTTACAAAGAAAGCATAAAATAAGAATGAAATTTCCTTACTCGAAGGGAGAATTGCACTTCTCACAGCTTCTTTTAGTTCGACTTGCAATCCCCGCAACATGAGGTTAAAATCTTTGTAATCGAATCCCGGAAAAAGGACGGTTTCAGAATAGTTTATGGAAACCGTGACTGATTTTTTATTTAAAAGGTATTTTTATTCAGGCCATTTGCGTACAAGCTTTACGTGGCCGAATTAGCCGATTTTTTAAATAATACAGTTTTTGAAGTGGATCTCGTTGTCACTCTTTTTCTAGGAGGAGAGGAGCTTCCATTTCCCTCTTGCGAGGGTTGAGGGGCACTTTGTTCGTGACTCGTCTCGTCATCCATTGCCGCATCGGTTGTTTTGTTGTTGATTTCCGTCTTCTTTTCGTTTTCCTTGATGTTCGCAGTCTTGAGCTCGTTGCTAGTTGCTGTAGATGCGCCTTGTTGTACATTGGTTGCAGTTGCTAGTTGGTTTGATGGTGAAACAGGAGTACTGCGCTCACTAGTTTCCATTGTTGAACGGTTGACCTTGTCTTTGGTTGAAGATGTCCTTTTCGCAGTTTTGGTGCAAGGTTTACTGTAGTGTGCAGGTTGTTCACAAAACTGGCATGTAACCAGCTGATTTTCACACGTAATCAGCGTTTTACACGGATGTGTCCCACCTTGACCACAAATGATGTAAGATGGAATTGCCTTACGTAGATGCATACGTACCACTCGCACGCCATTCCGGATACCGGGAAAAAAATTCCGCCATACTTCCCTTTCGATGGAAAGGATTTCACCGTACCGCGATATATTCTCCCGAACGTATTGATCGGTGACCTGCGGAGGGAGGTCATGCACGCGTACTTCTATGGGATTGTCCACCATGTGTACAGGGATTTTGTATGTAATGTTATCACACTCAACACTGTGCACCTCGTTGTTAACCGAAGCGAATGCAATTGCATCGCTTTCACGTTTAAACATAATGTACACACAGTTAGACGCCTTGTTGAATTGAATCTCAGTTACCTTATTAGCGTCTAGATGCATTCGTTCTTTAAGTAAGATTTCAATTTCATTTGCTGCTGGTCTAACTTTACAACGCTTGAAATCAATACAAATTGAATTCGGTCTTGCAGACCAAGTTTCAGGCTTTGTTAAATCGTATTTGACCATTCCGTACACTCTATTGTTCACTGGCGTATTGTCTTTGTTTCTGTTGTTTCGACCGTATATGATTTTCGACTGCGTCGTGTGAGATGCGAGCACGAACTGTGAACCGTGACTAATGATTTTGGTTGCGAAATAGTCAAAGATCCGATAGAAAAGAATTTGCGAGGTTAAATATCGATTTCATAAAATTTGAAAAGATTAAAGGCAAATTTCGACAAAACTGCATGATGCAAAAACCGAAAGGTTAAAACCATTATTAACGAAAAAGAAAGTGGAATTTCAAAGCGCGTGTCGAAAATTTCCTTTAATCAGCAAACGTGAACCCTCAATAAGAGATTCTCATCGGACCTAATCTTACTTCCCTTCGATTCCACCTCAGTCTCAGTGGAGCTGTTGCTGGTGCTGATTTTGAAATTTAATTACAACATGAGCAAAATCCAATCAAAACCATGTAATCTAATTTTCACTGCTATTTTTTTTTCTTCACCATTCGGACCGGGTTTCCGTTACGATTCACGAATCTGGTCGCGTCAAACCGGTGCAATGCCACCCCGAAAACCGAAAGGAAAGCAAAATCAAGGATAATGTATTTTCCTGCCAACCAGTGCTGGTAGGCTCGGCATGTTGAACCACTTCCGATTGTGCCCGCTGCGTTTGTCGGACGGATGGTTGGCGAAATCCGGTTTGGATACGACGAACGAAGCGCGAAGGCGAAGGCGAAGGCGAGGTGAACCGAGGCGAAAAGGCTAATCCGATGGATTGTCCTGGGAAAAAAAAACGAAGAAGAAGAAAAAAAATAACGATGCGTGCTTTGCGAATCGTGGGATCATCATCTGAACAGAGCAATATTTACTGCAGTCGGGCCAGACGATTGAGGCGAGATTAGGGGGAAACTAAACCGCTAATTCCCTTGCTCGGAAATTATTCCACGCTGAGGATAACAGGAAAAGTTAAGCCTACAAACCGAATCCGATTAATCTGAACTGAACGGAAGAGGATGTTTGTCTTGACCCGTTGATAGCCGTGTCCGTTCGGGGTCAGTACGGTAAACCAATGCTTTGTGATGAGAATTAGAATGAAAATCTGAGCGTTAACATTTTGTAGAACAGTGATTATTTCGCTGAACCGCAAAAATGCTCCAGATCCAATGCCGAGCAAGAGCCGGGTTAGATAAATTATGCATTACGCGTAATCGCTAATCAGTTCGAGGCCAGTCTTCGGCCACCGGAAAGAGGTATTTTCGGACAATACAACAGTAACAACAACGGCCCACAATAGCTATCAAATGTTATCCCTTGCAATTCATTGTCAATTGACTTGGCTCAAACAATAGCAGAAAATAATCCAATCTTCTGATTCCTAGCCCAGCCTGAAGAATAGCAAACAAAAAAAAAAAACGATTGGCATAAACATTTTTATTGGGCCAAAATCTCATTTTCCCGATCCGGTTTCTCTAATTCCGAATTGCTCGGTGGGCCCGTTTCGGCACAGGGTAGCTCTTGACCCCATTGGCACTGGCGCTAGAGCTTTATGCCGACAAAAGCCGCTGCAATTTCACACCGAATGGCGTGAACATATTACGACGGCGATCCTTTCGCTGCCATCCGTTTTTTTTTTGGCGTCATTTCATCAAGTGTTACAACCGTTTTATCGGGTGTTTTCTTCACCGCCCCGGCTGTCGATCCCCGAAGGGTCCTGCAGCAAGTAATCGCTTATAAAGCAATCATTATTATCGTTATGATTATGGATTTTCACATTTTTCGTCGTCGCATAGCCGTCGTCAGTTCGAATATGGGTGCCAGCCAACCAGCCAACCAGCCAGGCAGCCAGTCAGATCCGCCAGCCCGTTTTATAGTTCGGCAGCATGGAACGATTTCCTGCCGCACCCAATTCCCAGTGTGGGTGTACGTACATGTAATTCTCTGATAATGGGAAACGAATTCATCACGCACGGAAGATTGCCGTCATGCGTGAGCGGAAAGGCAAGCTGGTAGCGGTCGATCAGAAAAAAAAACGGGAGGGCAAAAATATCCAAAGCAACACTGCCGGGATCCGTGATTGCATTTCCAAGTGGTATCGGACCGTGGCGGCACGGTTCAGCATTTTGTACCGGGAAATGAGTGGTTCAAAAGGTTGTTTGCGTACGCATTTGTGAATGAGGAAAAGACCTGACGACGTTTTATCAGAACCCGGTCAGTTGCTGCAGGTATATGAATGAGGATGTTCTGAGGGTGTGATGTCAATAAAATTCTGTGTCTATTTTTTTTGTATTGGCAAGCCAATCTTGTTGACAATCGGATATGATATTCATGGTGATAGTTTGGTGAGCTTGGGGAGTTTTGTTTAAATTGAGAGCAATTCCAGAAATTAACAGCAGAAAATCAGGATTCTTCCATTTGAGTAAAATTCTGCACACGTATGATAAATTATGACAAAACATTTATATTGCTTTTAGATGGAGAGTCCAATTTGATTGAAACTGGTGTTTAAGAGGGAGAATATATTTTTGCATTTATTTTTTTCTTTCAAATCGTGATAACTAGGAAACTGTAAGTTGAACAAAAATGGTGTCCAGGAAATAGAGACAATTTCTGACACAAAATGGCGCTCATTTTTGACACCAATTTATTCATATTGATTCGGGTAGTTTATAAAGGTATAGTTCAGCACTTTTTTCACATATTCAGCATCAATTCATGAACCGCTGAGTTGTACATCCCTGACTTATACATTTTATAAGTTTTACTGCGACGCTTGGCTTGCATTTTCTTGCTTATGAAACATATTATATAATATTCACATTTTCTTCGTCATATTACACTTAAAATTGTGCACTTTACACTTTACACTTTACACTTTACACTTTACACTTTACACTTTACACTTTACACTTTACACTTTACACTTTACACTTTACACTTTACACTTTACACTTTACACTTTACACTTTACACTTTACACTTTACACTTTACACTTTACACTTTACACTTTACACTTTACACTTTACACTTTACACTTTACACTTTACACTTTACACTTTACACTTTACACTTTACACTTTACACTTTACACTTTACACTTTACACTTTACACTTTACACTTTACACTTTACACTTTACACTTTACACTTTACACTTTACACTTTACACTTTACACTTTACACTTTACACTTTACACTTTACACTTTACACTTTACACTTTACACTTTACACTTTACACTTTACACTTTACACTTTACACTTTACACTTTACACTTTACACTTTACACTTTCAGAATCAGAACAAATTGGCTCAAATGGCACGTTCCCCTTGATATTTGGAGATTTGTGCCTTGCCATCAATTTGTTTTTAACATCATTTTCCCGATATATAAGCGGAAAGGATTGAAAGGAAATGGTAAGGGTTGGACTAGGAGGATGGGAAAAATTGACGACACAAAAACACATAAAAGCAGAAGTAAATTCTGCACCCCTAAGGGATGCTGAGCAATCTGCTGAGGATCACATTTAGTGGAAGCAGAAGTAAATTCTGAACCTCTACGAGGTCCCGAACAGTCTGTTATTAATAAAACCTCCAACCCCCGGAGGATTTAGAGATCTTACAAAAGTGACACCATTCTGCACTCCCGGAAGAATGCAGAACGATTCGCAGTATGTACGAGCAGAAGTAAATTCGGTACCTCCTAAAGGATGCCAAACAATCTGCTAAACCCTATTTAAGGTGAATACAGAAGGGATTCATTCACTCCAGGAAGAACGATGAACCCTTCTGACTATAGCTCCTTACCACATTGGGTGAGAAACGAGAGAATATCCTTCAATTTTAGCTCCGCATACACAGACTCAACCATGTATGGAGAACCAAAAACCCGGATACGTAGCTGCGTCAATGCGGGACAGTTACATATCAGATGATATGAAGTACCATAATCGCATTCACACAAATCACACGAATAATACTCAGCACGTTGAATAGTAGCCATGTGATAATTGAGTTTGCAATGTCCAGTCAGAGCTCTGACCAGAATACTGCAATGATGCTTGGAGAAATGCAGTAGACACTTTGACATTTTCAGATTTAAATCTGGTAGAAATGCTTTTGTCTGAGCGCAAGTTAGCAAGCTGCGCCAGTAGCTGGCATGTTTGGATGCAGTCCAAGAACGAATATTGTGCTTCATCCAACTAGTTGAAAGTGGTAAAGCTGGTTCAGGACCAACGAAATCATTCGTTGCACCAGCTCTAGCCAACTCATCAGCCCATTCATTTCCAGTAATACCAGAATGGCCGGGTACCCATAAGAAGTAAACAGCATTTGAAATGCTGAGGTCTTCAATTTGAGTTCGACATGCGATCACTAGATTCGACCGTGAGTCATTCGAACTGAGTGCTTTTAAGGCTGCCTGACTGTCGGAACAAAAATAAATTCGTTTACCACAGATCCTCTGCTGAAGTGCTTGTACTCCACACAGAATTGCGTAGATTTCTGCTTGGAACACAGTACAGTATCTACCAAGTGAATGAGACTGTTCCAGCCTCATTTCACGACAGTAGACACCAGCACCAGCACGACCATTCAACAGAGAACCGTCCGTATAACAAACTATGTGTTCATCAAGTTGTCGTTCCAGACAACAAGACAACCATTCCTCACGAAGAGGATAGCTCACATTGAATGTTTTGAAAGGAAAACTGCATGTGAGAGTTAGGTCACTAGGAGCGAGTAAATACTCATCCCACGTAACCATTTGAGACCACAAGCGAGTGTGGCTAGTAGCATAATCTAATGGGTTACTGTTCCAAAGCCCTGTAACCTTAAGACGGTATGCACAAGATAATGCTTCTTGTTTTAGGAACACATGTAGTGGTTTAATGCACAGTAGCGCCTCTAGAGCAGCAGTAGGAGTTGTCGTGAATGCTCCTGTCATCGCCATTAGGATCATCCTTCGGAGATGATTTAGCTTTGATTGAACTGTCGCGACTTCTCCTTTCTGCCACCATACAAGACATCCATATGCTAAAATTGGTCTAACAATAGTTGTGTAGATCCAATGAATATATCTGGGTTTGAGTCCCCATGATTTTCCAAAGGCTCATGCAAGCTCTTTTAATCCTGAAATCAATGTGAGCAGACCAATTCAGTTTTGAGTCAAGAATAACCCCGTCGTATTTAACTTGATCGACTACAGTAACCTCTGAACCGAAGAACTGTAACGGACGAGCTCCTGTGATTATCCTACGATGAGTGAAAAGCACCATTGATGTTTTGCCCGGATTTACAGATAATCCAACCTGACAACACCATTGTTCAACAGATCGCAGGGCTTGTTGCATTAAATCAAAGAGAGTGTTAATGCTTATACCGGTCATCAATATATGATAATCGTCGGCAAAACCATAAGTCGGAAATCCGAGGTTATTAAGTTTCCTTAACAAACCATCAGCGACTAGGTTCCATAAAAGTGGGGATAGTACACCACCTTGAGGACACCCACAGACACTCAGCTTTCTAATCTCTGCTTGCCGAAGCGATGAACAAAGAAGTCGATTTCTAAGCATTGCGTGTATCCAATTTGTGATGCTTGAAGGTATGCCATGACCACGGGCTGCTTCCAGAATTGAAATGAAAGACACGTTATCAAAGGCACCTTCAATATCTAGGAAAACTCCCAAGCAAGATTGCTTTTGTGAGAAAGATTTTTCAATGTTGTACACAACATCATGTAACAGGGTTGTAGTGGACTTTCCACGCTGGTAAGTATGTTGCTTTCCATGTAGCGGATGCACGCCCAAACTAACATTCCTGATATAGTGATCTACTATGCGTAGAGTATCGTGACGCCAGGTCGAAGCTACTGGAATCCCTTAGGGCCCGAGGTAGACCGCCTGAGGTTCCGGTTCGGGATGTGTTGGCGAGTCGGGATAGTTCATATATGCTTCTCATATACCAGTACCTTAAACACATTGATATACAAGTGTAATGTGTTTATCCTCGTTCAGAAAGTATAAACTCCACCTACAGGTTCGACACTAACATCCGCCCGATTCTCTCGATCCCCGTCCCTGTCCACCATCTTCATTGGAACTAACAAGATCTTTTTTTTGTCACTAACTTTTTCGTTCCCCCTTCCCTGTCTCTTCACCATCTCGATGGCAACTAATTAGATCTCTATCGTTTTCAGACATTTTGTCCCCACATCCCCTGTTTTACCCCGTTTCCACAATATTTACTTTTTTTTTCTTCATCTCTTCCGTAACATCACCATCATCGTCCAGGGAAGACCGCTCCAGTCGAAAACCAGCATGCGGGCCACCCGCCAGTCCTTCGTAGCCGCAGACCCACACGGACCGAAGGATGCGGCCAACATGGATATTTGCAAACGCCATATGGATGACCCTCATGCAATATCCAATTCACCGGCATTACATAATGATACTATTCTAGTTTTAATATAGTCGTAATTAAGATTAGTAAATATCCTTGGCATCTTAGAGCTTAAGCAGTGTGCCTTAAAATTATATTATAATATTGAATAAAAAATAGTGATCTACTATGCGTTCCACTGTTTTAAGAAGAAATGAGCTAAGACTGATAGGCCTGAAACTCTTCGCTTCCTCATAAGTGTCGCGACCGCCTTTGGGAATGAATTTGACAATTATTTCCTGCCAAGCTCTTGGAATGTATCCTGTCGCAAGACTAAAAGTAAGTATTTTCTTCAAAACATGTATGAAATGTTCATACCCTTTCTGCAGTAACACTGGGAAAACTCCATCCTTTCCAGGAGACTTGTACGGAGCAAAACTCTTAACTGCCCATTTGACCGATTCAATCGTCACAACGCTTCGAGCAAGGGCCCAAGAATCGTAACTACCTGAAAAAGTCTCGGGAAGAGCTGTCGGTGATGGATCCATACATCCTGGAAAGTGAGTGTTAAAAAGGCAGTGAAGTACATCACTTTCATCAGACAAGTGTTCACCATGTGAAGTTCTTAAGATACTGACATTAAAATCCTTAGACTTCGAAAGTTACTTATTTAATCTGCTAGCCTCGTTGAGACTAGAGACATTTGTGCAGAGGCTTTTCCAACCACTTCGCTCAGACGATCGAAGAGCATTTTTGTAAGCCCTTCGAGCCGACACGAAGGCTTCCGACCCATCTCTGCGTCGATGGTTCCAAGCTCTTCTGCATAGTTTCCTTAGTCTAGCAAGTTCAGCATTCCACCAAGGAGTTCCTCTAGTAGCTCGCACAATCCGATGTGGACAAGCCTCATCATATGCTGCAACTATGAGTGAGTTTGTCTCGTCGACAACATTTTCCAAATCAATTGGGGTTTCAATTGTTGGTTGGTACCCGTAAAATCTGGTCGCCAAGCCCTCTTCATAGAGGTCCCAGTTTATAGATTTGGGATTACGATATGTGATAATATCAAATTTAACGTTTGAATGATCAAAAAAGATGTACTTATGATCAGATAACGAAGGTTCGAGCTCATCGGAGACGAGCCAATTCACCAACTCATGCGCAATTCTATCAGAGCAGAGAGTTATGTCCAAAACCTCCTCTCTTCCAGATCTCGCAAAAGTTGGACGGTTCCCTGCATTGACTATGTGCAGGTTTGTACTGCTCACAAATTCCATCATATCAGAGCCTCTCGAATTTATATCTGTGCTGCCCCAAATGATATGGTGAGCATTTATGTCACTGCCGATTACAAGCGGTAAATCACTTTTGCAGCAGTATGATACAACCTTTTTGAAGTCATCGCTTGGCGAAGGTTGGTTATGCGGTAAATATGCCGAACAATAGACATATTTCCTGTCTATGCCATCAATAGTCATACCAACTGTGACAGCACAAATATCCCAAGTTGTGAGCTCCGATATGAGAGAAACATCGAGAGCACTATTTGTAAGTATGCATGCTCGAGGCATTTCACGTCATACCGGTCTTGTTAAAGGCAACAAAGACTGGGTTTAACAATTTTCCAACGTAGAAGTTTCCATTTTGGAAATATGGTTCTTGAACCAAAGCTATAGAAGCTCTACCTTCTTGCAGAAGTCTGGATAGATTCATAGTTGCTGTACGTTTATGCTGAAGATTGATTTGTGCCACTCTAACCATTATCAATTAGAGTAACGAACATTCCACCTCCAGCACTTATCGTACAACAACTACAAGAAACCAAATATATTGGCTTATAATCGCCTATAGCGGACCATGTAAGAATTTTTTTAAATGTTTTAATCATTTAAATCCCACGAGTTGCGAAGAAAGAAGTCGTCCACTGTGCCAGAGCTTCGCTTAACACAGTAAGGGAAAACCCCAAGATATTCCGTTCACGACTGCATTGTTTAACCTCCTGCAGCCATTCAGTCATCGGCACGGAAATACACCTTGACTTAGGAGTTCCTATTTTTGTGGCCTTTTACAACATGGAACAGCAAACCAGTGGATCAATTCTTGGTAAAAAATAATTCCGCCGGATGCCACACGGCTTACCTGTTTGGTGGACTTATAACACCGGTACAGGTGGACCGTAGCGTTATTCTTAGCCAGTTGGGAAACCGCTACCAACACTACACGGCTATCTAGGCTGCTCAGAGAGGAAGTTGACATTGATGGTCAACTTCCATGGATGGCCGAGCAGCCGTTGAAAACATACACTTTACACTTTACACTTTACACTTTACACTTTACACTTTACACTTTACACTTTACACTTTACACTTTCAAATAGTTGTTGTCAAAAATGTTTTCACAAAATCAGTCAGACTTTTGAATAAAAATGCTGAAAAAATTTCTTATCCAGTTCTACGCTGAACAAATTGGTTTTAAGAACTTAAGAACGATTTTCCAAAAATAATTCAATAGTGGAAACATATATTTAAGAAACCAAATGAATGCGAAACTCACAGAAAAAGATGATTTTTTTTAGAAAAAGATACGCTCAGAGGCAGGACTCGAACATGCGTTCTGATGCAATCCGTGCATGCGCGTTTTACCATTTCCGCCGCCCTGAGCTGTGGTGGATACAGAAATTCAAGAGTAAACACACGTAGAAATGCGGTCAGGATACTGGATTTTCCTAACGGAGACGATGGTTCTGGAAGAGTAAGCGATTTATCAGCTGTGAAGAATCGCTCTCATTGGATAGTCAATGCAAAAGGAAGGAAGTACACGATTCTATAAATATAAGAAAAAATATTTCTGTAGCTTCAGTCTCACATGAAACAAGTCAGAGGAAGATTGGTGCAAGACAACAATTATCACACGTACAGGGTTACCAGATATATGGATATACTACTGATTTTCAAGTATATTGAAAAAACTTACTGATTTTTATTCGGATTTTTCCAAAAATACTGATTTCACACAGATTTTTAAGAAAGTCAGGTTTTTCACCAATTTAAGTAATATTACAGATTTTTTTTCCTGCTTTCTCATATGACAATAAAGGAACGTGTTCAATAGGTCGGAAAGACGAATCGATTCCGGCCGATAAATTTTAATTTTGAAAAATCCAGCGCAAGTTTAGCTTATTCACTGTTGCGCTTTCAGAACGCACTCAAAGTTTGTATAAAAAGTAGTAACATTGTGCATTTGGCACATTCAATGCACTGATGCGCCTCTCCTCTCCACAGATTCTTACAGATTCTGTATACTAATTATGAAATAAACACTGGAAACTGTGTCAAACTTTTTCTACGAATAGTGAGAGAAAAATTTTATTTATGATAATTTTCTATACTTTTTTTCATCTTTAAGAATGATGAAACTTCCTTTTTCGACTGGGATTTTTTCTGCTAAGTGTGTTTAGATACCTCAATGAGGGCAACAAAGATAGAGCTTGAGCTTGAGCTTGAGCGACCACCCCTGGTTGCTACTCCGTTACTGATCGGGATTAGCTGAAATTGTACAGGGAATTTCTAGATGATTCGACCTGGGACTGGTAAATCATCCTTCTATGTACATCTTCTGGTAATCCCAGAATTCATTGATCAGTACCGGCGCCGGCCAGGCCCGAACGTAGATCGTCTAAGGAATGGAGAGGCATGTTAGTCCAACACTTGTTGTTACTAGAGGCCGTATATACTACTGCGCACTCCACAAGTGTCACGGGAGAAGGATATTTGTTAGTAAAAATTTCAGTATTGGCATTATTTGCGCGCGACTCAGTATGTTCCGGTTTCAAGATGCTCGGATGCACCACTAAACTCACTGACCTCCCGAGTTAACGTTTCAACAACATCCTATATTGAAGTCCCGGCAAGTCTTGATTCACAGCTCGTTTTCGAAATTTCACAGCTCTTTATAAATTAAATTACGTGATACAAAATAAACGAGTGAATAGGATTTAGATAAAAAAGTTGATTTATTCCATTGACATATTCTAAACAGTTGTTATAAAATCATTTTAAATCACCAAATAAAGGTCAACAGATTTCACGCGCGTCTAGATTCTTTATTATTTCCACTTCATTATTTCAATTATTTATTAAAATTAATAATTGGTTATATTGGTTGATCTGGGCAGCCGGCTACCGAGAAAAATATTGAAATCATGTGTTTTTATTATGTATTCAATATACCGATATATGTTATCTATGTTATTAACTTTGTAATATCAACGGAGTTGGCAAAAGTTGATTTTTGTCATTCAATTTATAATCCTGAAAGACAATCAATAACATGGAAGAAGAAAACATTCCAAATAAAACTTTTCTTCGAAGCTAGTTGGAAATTCATAGGTTGAATGAAGAGATAATTTAGTGAAATAAAGTAATCAGAAGTGAAACATTGAAAATAGCTGATAACTGAAAGGAAAAAGAAACTCTAGCAATTGTCGCCTTTTACGACATGGAAGCAGGGGTTCTATTCTTGGTTCATTTTTTTCCGCCGGATTCCACACGGCATCTAGGCTGGTACAGTCCGGAGAGAGCTAATAGGTACTATCAATCTCCTAGTGGACCCCAGCCCCTTCAATGAGTGCAACAAAGATAGAGATAATAAACTTTGGATTAAATTACATTTTTTCCTAACAAATAATAAAAAATCATTAAAACACCAAAAAATCGCCCTTACATAAATTACGATATAATTGATTTAAAACATGTGTAATCAATGTTAAACAAATTATACGGAGGTTCCGTTTGCCGATTTTGAAACAGACGATTGAGTCGATATTCTTAAACCATTTTCAATATGAGGAGTTGAAGCCCCGTAGGACTAGTTTCAATGGAGAACTACCTATTATTTTTAAACTACCTATTTTTTTTAATAAACACTAATTACCTTTAGAATATTTCTACTTCGCGTTGAATAACAACACATTTTCTTTTCATATGAAGAAAACACTATATTTGCAGGAAAAAAATGTCGTTCAACAAACAACAACTTAGTTTTATATTTCATATATTTGGGCTACTGATATAATTTTTTACCAATCAAGGCGAACAGAGTCTATGTTCTAGGTTCGCGTGTTCGATGTTGGTTCCTGATATAGATAAATCTAAGAAAATCCTCGTGCAACTGCGCACTCAAAAGTGTGCCGATTGATTGAACTGTGTGATTGAAAATATCGATTGTTATAAGTTTTGGGTATAATTCCGTTAATTGTACAAAAATGGCGTTCAGAAAGAAGTTTTAGGGAATCGATTGGGCACTCTAAAAAAATATACACTGAAAAAATGGTGTTATAATTAAATATCTATAAAATAAAGGTATCTCAAGAACAGCTACTTTTAGAAGAAAGGATATCATGAACAAATCTATTGCCTTTAACCTGTAGAATAATATTCTACTGTTTAAATGATTATCTTTCAACGAGACCGTTACAGATGTAAATTGGTTTAGCTGTAACTTCTTCATTTTTCAGAAGGCACGGATGGGATAGCCATCAATCTGTAGGTTTTATTAAGAACTTCGAAACCCCGATTTTTTTTAAATTTAATTGTTTTGGTTCATTTTGAAATTATTGAGAACTAAATCAATTTTTTTAGTGCATATTTTTTTAAGAGTGCTCTATTGATTCCCTACAACTTCTTCCTGGACGTCATTTTTGTACGATCAACGGTTTCCGAATTACAACGAGTCCCGTAAACTGTTTTAGCTGTAACTTTTTCATTTTTCAAAAGACACGGATTGGATAACCATCAATCTGTTGGTTTTAATAACAGATTTAAAATAAAAATTATCAAAAGTAAATTAAAACCATGCTTTTTTTTATTTAACTTTTTCGGATTATTTTGTAATTATTGAGAAAAAAAAATCAAAAATTTTTTTCAGTGTTAATTTTTTTAGAGTATCCAATCGATTCCCTACAACTTCTTACCAAACGCCTTTTTTGTACAATTAACGGTTTCCGAGTTATAACGATTTGAAAAATGCAATTTTCGTGATACGCAAAAATACATACGCCCTTTTTAAAAATCAGTCGTGAGTCGGATTGACCTCTCCATCGGTTCAAAACTTATGGTTTGCCATACTGAAGCCATGTGCAAATTTTCATCCAAATCGGAGAAGGTCGATTCTGATTTTGTCACTTTGTCGTCTACTTAACCCCGGAATTGCTCTATTATAGTATTTTTTTCAATTTTCTTTTTGTTCGAAAATTGACTAACTCCGTGAAAACTACTCGAAAGCTGCGCCATAAATTGCTCGAAGAACTGCTGGAAAACTGCTCCAAAACAGCTAGAAAACTGCTCTAAAACTTCCTAAAAATCTGCTCAAAAGCTACTCGAAAAACTTCTAGAAACTGTTCGGAAATCGCTTAAAACTACTAGAAAACTGTACAAAAACTGATCAAAAACTTCTCGAAAAACTGCTTAAAAACTACATGAAAACTGCACGGAAAGTTGCTCAGAAAACTGCTCGAAGAAGACTGCTTGAATGACCACTCAAAAACTGTACAAGAAACAGTTCGAAATCTGCTATAAAACTGCAAGAAACGCTGCTATAAAACTGCACTGTCATGCCGTTTTTTAATTGAAAAACACTGGTGGCGTGGAATACTCTGGTTTTGCAATTTCGAGCGGAAATGCAGCATTCTTACAGTGTTTCATTGCGATTTCTGCTCGAAATTTAAAATAATTACTTTGGTTTCTTTGTTTTTTCCAAAATTGATCTAGAGCTGCCTGAAAACTGCACGAAAAATTACTCGAAAGCTAAAAGATTTATCTTTTTTCATTAGAATTATTAAAAAAAAAGAAAAAACATTTTAGCTCTCATTCAAAAACGAAGAAGAGAGCTAAATTTTATTTTCTTTTTTTAAATAATTCTAATGAAAAATGATAAATCTTTTAGCTTTCGAGTAGTTCTTCGAGCAGTTCTCGAGTTATTTTCGAGAAGTTTGTGATGCAGTTTTCAGGCAGCTCTAGATCAATTTAGGAAAAAACAAAGAAACCAAAGTAGTTATTTTAAATTCGTTTTGTCGTGGAATTTGACTATTTGAATCATACACTGAAAGAAAGAAAAAAACGATTTTCTAATTTCAAAGTCGATTTACACAAAATAAAAGAACCGTTTTCGAACCTGTTTCAATTTTGTCCCAAGGTAGATAATTATGTTCCCTTCCATCCGTCCATGTATTGTAGGCTGGGCATTTTAGCATAAAAAGTGTTTTTAGCTAATACTTTTTGTTGTCCATTACTGATACTTTTCGCAAATATCGGGCAACTAGCGATAGGGTATTCTTTGAAATCTCCTCACAGTGTTTTAGTGTTCGATTAAAATACACTAGAAAAATCAGTTTGGATTAGAAAAAGTTTTTGTTAGAAAAATTTTTCTTCCTCAAAAATGCTCATCTTGCATTGTATTAACGATTGGTAATGAACATAATGAAAATAATGAACAATTGATTATAACAGAATTTTATCAAAATCAAAAAATTTTATAGTAAATTTCAAATTTTTCACTCAATTTTGTTCAATGTGGGACTGGATATGATTTTCTTTTTGTATTTCTATTTTCGAAAATCTGACAGATTTTGTGAAAATCACTAGTACCTATATTACTTTTTTGTAGGCTTTGTCAAAGACAATAACTATTTGAAAAAAATGGTTGAAAATGTTTAGCCATTTTCATAAGACAGTCTACATCAATTTTGAAAACAAATAACAAAGTTTGCAAAGTGACATTTGGGGACCAAGTCTACTTGTACCGAAAGTGTCATTCAAATCTAAAGAGTGTTGCCAACTGCGGATAGGATTTAGCACGGATTACGTCAGTTGATAATTTCTGACTTAGAATGTTTTTCCCAGTCCTGAAGAAAAAACCCTTACCTCCTCTTTTCATAGATCAACGAATAGTTTTCTGAAACCCATCTCAGCACACAGAATGGAAAAGTGGTTTGGT
Organism: Malaya genurostris; assembly: GCF_030247185.1. Taxonomy (NCBI): domain Eukaryota; kingdom Metazoa; phylum Arthropoda; class Insecta; order Diptera; family Culicidae; genus Malaya; species Malaya genurostris. Next base: position 63,113,914 of record NC_080571.1, read on the forward strand.
TTGGGAATTTCCAGCAATCTATAAAATTTGACTGAGCTTCTCAATCGACGATATTTCTGATCCGTTTTTTTTTGGAAGGAAATTAACTCAATTTGTTTGCTGTTGAAATGATAGATACTTTGTTTCCAGTGCCATCATTTACGAATAAAACAGTAAATATCAGGAATCAGAACAAATTGGCTCAAATGGCACGTTCCCATTTGATATTTGGAGATTTGTGTCTTGCCATCAATTTGTTTTTAGCATCATTTTCCCGATATATAAGAGGGAAGGATTGAAAGGAAATGGTAAGGGTTGGACTAGGAGGATGAGAAAAATTGACGACACAAAAACACATAAAAGCAGAAGTAAATTCTGCACCCCTAAGGGATGCTGAACAATCTGCTGAGGATCACATTTAGTGGAAGCAGAAGTAAATTCTGAACCTCTACGAGGTCCCGAACAGTCTGCTGTTAATAAAACCTCCAACCTCCGAGAGGATTTAGAGATCTTACAAAAGCGACACCATTCTGCACTCCCGGAAGAATGCAGAACGATTCGCAGTATGTACGAGCAGAAGTAAATTCGGTAACCCCTAAAGGATGCCAAACAATCTGCTAAACCCTATTTAAGGTGAATACAGAAGGGATTCATTCACTCCAGGAAGAACGACAAACCCTTCCGACTATAGCTCCTTACCACATTGGGTGAGAAACGAGAGAATATCCTTAAATTTTAGCTCCGCATACACAGACTCAACCATGTATGGAGAACCAAAAACCCGGATACGTAGCTGCGTCAATGCGGGACAGTTACATATCAGATGATATGAAGTACCATAATCGCATTCACACAAATCACACGAATAATACTCAGCACGTTGAATAGTAGCCATGTGATAATTGAGTTTGCAATGTCCAGTCAGAGCTCTGACCAGAATACTGCAATGATACTTGAAGAAATGCAGTAGACACTTTGACATTTTCAGATTTAAATCTGGTAGAAATGCTTTTGTCTGAGCGCAAGTTTGCAAGCTGCGCCAGTAGCTGGCATGTTTGGATGCAGCCCAACAACGAATCTTGTGCTTTATCCAACTAGTTGGAAGTGGTAAAGCTGGTTCAGGACCAACGAAATCATTCGTTGCACCAGCTCTAGCCAACTCATCAGCCCATTCATTTCCAGTAATACCAGAATGGCCGGGTACCCATAAGAAGTAAACAGCATTTGAAATGCTGAGGTCTTCAATTTGAGTTCGACATGCGATCACTAGATTCGACCGTGAGTCATTCGAACTGAGTGCTTTTAAGGCTGCCTGACTGTCGGAACAAAAATAAATTCGTTTACCACAGATCCTCTGCTGAAGTGCTTGTACTCCACACAGAATTGCGTAGATTTCTGCTTGGAACACAGTACAGTATCTACCAAGTGAATGAGACTGTTCCAGCCTCATTTCACGACAGTAGACACCAGCACCAGCACGACCATTCAACAGAGAACCGTCCGTATAACAAACTATGTGTTCATCAAGTTGTCGTTCCAGACAACAAGACAACCATTCCTCACGAAGAGGATAGCTCACATTGAATGTTTTGAAAGGAAAACTACATGTGAGAGTTAGGTCACTAGGAGCGAGTAAATACTCATCCCACGTAACCATTTGAGACCACAAGCGAGTGTGACTGGTAGCATAATCTAATGGGTTACTGTTCCAAAGCCCTGTAACCTTAAGACGGTATGCACAAGATAATGCTTCTTGTTTTAGGAACACATGTAGTGGTTTAATGCACAGTAGCGCCTCTAGAGCAGCAGTAGGAGTTGTCGTGAATGCTCCTGTCATCGCCATTAGGACCATCCTTTGGAGATGATTTAGCTTTGACTGAACTGTCGCGACTTCTCCTTTCTGCCACCATACAAGACATCCATATGCTAAAATTAGTCTAACAATAGTTGTGTAGATCCAATGAATATATCTGGGTTTGAGTCCCCATGATTTTCCAAAAGCTCGTCTGCATTGGCCGAAAGCCATGCAAGCTCTTTTAATCCTGAAATCAATGTGAGCAGACCAATTCAGTTTTGAGTCAAGAATAACCCCGTCGTATTTAACTTGATCGACTACAGTAACCTCTGAACCGAAGAACTGTAACGGACGAGCTCCTGTGATTATCCTACGATGAGTGAAAAGCACCATTGATGTTTTGCCCGGATTTACAGATAATCCAACCTGACAACACCATTGTTCAACAGATCGCAGGGCTTGTTGCATTAAATCAAAGAGAGTGTTAATGCTTATACCGGTCATCAATATATGATAATCGTCGGCAAAACCATAAGTCGGAAATCCGAGGTTATTAAGTTTCCTTAACAAACCATCAGCGACTAGGTTCCATAAAAGTGGGGATAGTACACCACCTTGAGGACACCCACAGACACTCAGCTTTCTAATCTCTGCTTGCCGAAGCGATGAACAAAGAAGTCGATTTCTAAGCATTGCGTGTATCCAATTTGTGATGCTTGAAGGTATGCCATGACCACGGGCTGCTTCCAGAATTGAAATGAAAGACACGTTATCAAAGGCACCTTCAATATCTAGGAAAACTCCCAAGCAAGATTGCTTTTGTGAGAAAGATTTTTCAATGTTGTACACAACATCATGTAACAGGGTTGTAGTGGACTTTCCACGCTGGTAAGCATGTTGCATTCCATGTAGCGGATGCACGCCCAGACTAACATTTCTGATATAGTGATCGACTATGCGTTCCACTGTTTTAAGAAGAAATGAGCTAAGACTGATAGGCCTGAAACTCTTCGCTTCCTCATAAGTGTCGCGACCGCCTTTGGGAATAAATTTGACAATTATTTCCTGCCAGGCTCTTGGAATATATCCTGTCGCAAGACTAAAAGTAAGTATTTTCTTCAAAACATGTTTGAAATGTTCATACCCTTTCTGCAGTAATACTGGGAAAACTCCATCCTTTCCAGGAGACTTGTACGGAGCAAAACTCTCAACTGCCCATTTGACCGATTCAATCGTCACAACGCTTCGAGCAAGGGCCCAAGAATCGTAACTACCTGAAAAAGTCTCGGGAAGAGCTGTCGGTGATGGATCCATACATCCTGGAAAGTGAGTGTTAAAAAGATACTGAAGTACATCACCTTCATCAGACAAGTGTTCACCATCTGAAGTTCTTAAGAAACTGACATTAAAGTCCTTAGACTTCGAAAGTAACTTATTTAATCTGCTAGCCTCGTTGAGACTAGAGACATTTGTGCAGAGGCTTTTCCAACCACTTCGCTCAGACGATCGAAGAGCATTTTTGTAAGCCCTTCGAGCCGACACGAATGCCTCTGACCCATTTCTGCGTCGGTGGTTCCAAGCTCTTCTGCATAGTTTCCTTAGTCTAGCAAGTTCAGCATTCCACCAAGGAGTTCCTCTAGTAGCTCGAACAATCCGAAGTGACAAGCCTCTTCATATGCTGCAACTATGAGTGAATTTGTCTCGTCGACAACATTTTCCAAATCAATTGGGGTTTCAATTGTTGGTTGGTACCCGTAAAATCTAGACGCCAAGCCCTCTTCATAGAGGTTTCAGTTTGTAGATTTGGAATTACGATATGTGATAATATCAAATTTAACGTTTGAATGATCAAAGAATATGTACTAATGATCAGACAACGAAGGTTCGAGCTCATCGGAGACGATCCAATTCACCAACTCATGCGCAATTCTATCAGAGCAGAGAGTTATGTCCAAAACCTCCTCTCTTCCAGATCTCGCAAAAGTTGGACGGTTTCCTGCATTGACTATGTGCAGGTTTGTACTGCTCACAAATTCCATCATATCAGAGCCTCTCGAATTTATATCTGTGCTGCCCCAAATGATATGGTGAGCATTTATGTCACTGCCGATTACAAGCGGTAAATCACTTTTGCAGCAGTATGATACAACCTTTTTGAAGTCATCGCTTGGCGAAGGTTGGTTATGCGGTAAATATGCCGAACAATAGACATATTTCCTGTCTATGCCATCAATAGTCATATCAACTGTGACAGCACAAATATCCCGAGTTGTGAGCTCCGATATGAGAGAAACATCGAGAGCACTATTTGCAAGTATGCATGCTCGAGGCATTTCACGTGGATTAGTCATACCGGTCTTGTTAAAGGCAACAAAGACTGGGTTTAACAATTTTCCAACGTAGAAGTTTCCATTTTGGAAATATGGTTCTTGAACCAAAGCTATAGAAGCTCTACCTTCTTGCAGAAGTCTGGATAGATTCATAGTTGCTGTACGTTTATGCTGAAGATTGATTTGTGCCACTCTAACCATTATCAATTAGAGTAACGAACATTCCACCTCCAGCACTTATCGTACAACAACTACAAGAAACCAAATATATTGGCTTATAATCGCCTATAGCGGACCATGTAAGAATTTTTTTAAATGTTTTAATCATTTAAATCCCACGAGTTGCGAAGAAAGAAGTCGTCCACTGTGCCAGAGCTTCGCTTAACACAGTAAGGGAAAACCCCAAGATATTCCGTTCACGACTGCATTGTTTAACCTCCTGCAGCCATTCAGTCATCGGCACGGAAATACACCTTGACTTAGGAGTTCCTATTTTTGTGGCCTTTTACAACATGGAACAGCAAACCAGTGGATCAATTCTTGGTAAAAAATAATTCCGCCGGATGCCACACGGCTTACCTGTTTGGTGGACTTATACCACCGGTACAGGTGGACCGTAGCGTTATTCTTAGCCAGTTGGGAAACCGCTACCGACACTACACGGCTATCTAGGCTGCTCAGAGAGGGAAGTTGACATTGATGGTCAACTTCCATGGATGGCCGAGCAGCCGAAGTGGTTTGGTTTGGGAATTTCCAGCAATCTATAAAATTTGACTGAGCTTCTCAATCGACGATATTTCTGATCCGTTTTTTTTTGGAAGGAAATTAACTCAATTTGTTTGCTGTTGAAATGATAGATACTTTGTTTCCAGTGCCATCATTTACGAATAAAACAGTAAATAAGCGATGGTGTTGAAAATGGGGAAACTATACACGATTCCGGCTGGAAGAAAACTTCCACCAGGTGCGTGGCCAACCTCATTGGATTGTGAACAGTTTTCAGATACTGTATCATGCGTCTCCATCAGTTTTAGGGCACTTGCTGGATTCGCCCATTTCCCAAATGCCGCAATTGTTTACAAAAATAAACAGCCAGCTAGTTTCAAACCCGACAAGCCATTCCACGGCCAATCCGGCAGGCAGCCGATTCCGCAGCTCTGCTATACATTATAGCCCACATCGCAACCGATTGCCGGGCGGAAATTCTTTGTGCTGGAAGCCAAGATAAATAATTCCGAAATAATCGCACGTTTTGCCAGCTGCTTCCAGCTTTTCAAAACGACATTCTATCATTGGTGGGAAAAATCCATCCTCATTGACAGCTGTAGCAGCGAGAGACATCGGATGTGCTTACGCCTCACGCCAACAAAACAGCAAATTGCCAGCTTCCGGGAAGTATAAATAAACATCCTTCAGGCCAACAATGAACTTGTTGAAATATAAGGCGAGAAAGAAAAAGAGGGATAGAGAGAGAGAAAACAGATACACGACTAGATATATAAAAAAAATGGCATACAACGGTGAACGTCGAAAACTACGCTCTGTCTAGCATGCGGAGGCAAACGTTGAGAAGAATCAACAAAAATAAACATTGCCTTTAGCATATATACTACTACAGGATGATACAGTTTTTCGTCGTGGCAACGAAAGGAAAACTACGGTCCATCATCTAGATGTTGTATGGGATGGGGCGGAAGCGGGGGTGCTATCGAAACCTGGCACAACAAAGAATGATAAATTCACCACCATCTCATCTCACCTCGTCCGTTCGGTGCGTCCTGATCGCAGCAACCGGTTTGGCGTTGATGTGGCAATGTCGATGAAAAGTCGTGATGTGGGTGGTTCCGAGCAAACCCCCTCACCGCACCTCTTTCCACCGCTAACACGGAAGAGATGAAGGAAGCTCTCATTCGCCGTGTCATCAACTTTAAGATGATTATTTTGCTGATGTTGAAACATTGGAGTGTATTAGGTGTATGTACAATCGGCGGAAGACGACGCTTGGTGGTGTACAAAGGAAAAGTGGCATACTCATTGCTTTCCACTGCGGTTCGACGATCGTTGAACAGCGGTAGAAGTAAGATGCCTTTCCGACCGAAACCATTATGTCTGGATGTGTGTGTATGTGTGAGTGCTTAACGTCTTAATACTGCTGATGATGAGAAGATATTACCATAAAAGCTGACGCATTGCCGATAGTCGCTTCTTGCGTGACGGCGGAGAATGTTCTGTGTAATAAAGTGTAGTGAAATTGTTGTCACTGGTAATTGTTCGGATTGCGATTTTAATTTCAGTAATTCTAGCAATTTCCAATTTATTGCTGTATCATTTTCTGTTCTGAAACTCACTCATATCGGAATCGAGGGTTGGTTTTCAGGGATCAACATGTTAACCTCCGGCATGCATTATTTGCCCTTTCGCATACTCGTAGAGTCGTCCAAGAGCGTGAAAGGATTGCGCTAGAGTTTTACTGAAAACCATTAACAATGCATTGTTAGGAACTCGTTTGCTCGGGTCGAATGGTGCACCTCGAGCCGAACATAATTAGTACTTTGCAATTGCACCGCATGCTACATGGCAACCGGCAGAACTTTTACTTCTAATCAATCGTACCTGTGGCATCGTTGTGAGGCAGATTTTGCAGTCGATGCCTCCTCTGCAAGCAGTGCCACTCGAAACTCTAGCGATTGATTGTTGAATGTTGTCGGATTGCACTCGACGATGATGCATTTGCCGGGATGCATCAAACAGCATTTGTTGGTTGTATTTTCCGGTTGGCAAAGTTTGCTGATAATGGAACAGTTCACTGCTTCGTTCGGAAAACTACATCCATTGGGAAGTACCGACTGACTGACTGACTGACTGATTGACAGACAAACAGACAGACAGACAGGCGGTCTGACATGGGGCCGTACCGTGTCGAAGTTGATCTCCCACCCGATGCCGTTTCCTTGCGGTCATCAATTAAAATCGCATCGCTCCGGATAGCACTCCGCTGCTTGAGAGTGCTCACGGTGATAGCATCGGTTTTCCCGGCAGTGACGGGCAGTGTTGCCAGACGATTTCTAGTTTTCATCATCCTAGATTCAGGCATAAAAGCAACGGTGATATTGAATGCTCCACCATCCTCCGTACTCTCCAGAACTGGCCCCCAGCGACTACTATGTATATCCAAACCTGAAAAGGTTTCTTCAGGGACAGAAATTTTCGTTGGATGCTGAGATCATTGCAGAAATTGGTCAAATCAAAAATTGGTCAACCAAAAATGAATGTAACTACGGAAATCTAGTGAATGTAAAGCTTGCTTCATTTAGAATTGGAACAAATTTGCGGCTCCTGGTGGACGGATTTGAAAGTTCTTGGCGCCCACGTGTCGGGAATTTTGTCAGCTTCACGTGTGATTTTTGACATTCCGCAAATCAACTGTACTTTGTAAACAATCAACATGGAAGCCGAAAGAAGGAAAAAAATTGTGCAGTTATTTGGAAAATCCATTGTGGTCTGCATCTAGGCTAGATAAATAGCTGAAATTGCCCAGAAATACCGTATGGCGCGTTATCAAACGGTATAAGCCTCAAGCCAATCGTCGGAGTGGAACCGTCGACCGGAAACTGCGTGGTAAGATTTTGAAGACGATCAAGAGGAATCCTAATCTGTCGGATCTTGATTTGGCCAAAAAATTCGATGCTGCCCATAGTACCGTGAGGAGGACTCGACTTCGAGAAGGAAACAAGTCGTATCGAGCCAGTAAACAGCCAAACTGGACCATAAAACTAAATAAAAGAATAGTGTGGTTAAAATTCGTGCTCGGAAACTATATGATCATGTGCTGACCAAGTTCGACGGATGTCTTCTGATGGACGATGAAACCCATGTCAAAGCTGGGCAAATCCAAGGTCAAAAATTTTACTTGGCAACGGGGGGATTTTCCAGCCAAATTTAAATTTGTTTTTGCCGACAAATTTGCAAGAAAATTTATGATATGGCAGGCCATTCGCAGCTGTGGAAAAAAACGAAAGTTTTCGTTACAAATAAGACAATGACATCGGAACTATACCAAAAAGAGTGTCTCCAAAAACGAATTTTACCGTTCATTCGATCCCACGACCATCCTGTAATGTTTTTGCCAGATTTGGCAAGCTGTCATTACAGCAAAGTCGTTCAAGAATGGTATGCAGAGAAAGGGGTCCAGTTTGTTCCGAAAAACCTTAACCCACCCAACTGCCCCCAGTTCCGCCCTATTGAGATATACTGGACAATCATGAAGAGGAAACTCAAGGCAAAGGGAAAGGTTGTCAAATACATCAATCAGATGACGACCTGGTGGAATAAGATAGCTAAAACGATGGACGAAGAAGGTGTGCCCCGCCTAATGAGCCGTGTTACAGGAAAAATTCGAGAATTCCGTCGAAACCGTGACGAACAATTTTATCCGTATTTTTTCTTAAAAGTATGAAGAAAACGCTACATTTGTATAAAAAAGACTTTGAATTCAAAAATAAATAACTGAAATAAAGGCAATTGTCTTTCTTCCAATTGTATCTGAAGCAAGCTTTAATCTCAGTTGATTATTACTGACGATTTACATCCGAAAAACGGTAAAAACTGAGATAACAAAGATTATTTTCTAAAATATGCATTTAAGTAGTGTGCAATCCCAGTGGAACTGAATTTCTTTTTTTTTTCAAGGGATGCAAATTAAATAACATTGAAATACAGATAAATTACGCTTGTTTAAAAATCACGCTTACAAACAACATTCATCTCTGCCTGAACTACTGCTTAAAGGACTATTCACACATATCCGGTCCGGTTCAGTGCCGGCACGACACCGTGCACGGATACTGATATTATTTCATTCGTGTTCTATGCACGTATTCACACCTATCCGGCACCGTGCCGTTTCAGTGCAGCTCGCCGTCAGTGTAGCGTCCGTCCGGTAAATTCAAATTCAAATCAGATCTTTATTTTAAAATCAATCCACACTTCTGTACAGAAAAAATATTCACTCATGCGTCTTTTTTAACAAACGAAAATATCCACGCCTTTGGTTTGACAATATTTTACCGTTTGTCGAAGCTATGGCGTCTTGTGAGGATCCTAGAGCACTTGTACTATTTGAGAAAAGGATTTTTGGCTGATGATTCCGGTCGCCAATTAAGTATCGCTCTTCAAGTCATTATAAGGGCTGAGGCCAGTAGTTCGCGTATAAGCTTGAATCGACCACGTGTTTCGCTCTGCGTATTATATTTCTCCCCATGCTCTCTCGCATATGTGCAAAATGACTGTCGATGGGCCGGGTGGCCAGAAAGGTTTCGATATTTTTGGTTACAAGTTTGACTACATCATAAAAAATCCAATTAGGCTACCGCCTTATTAGAATTTTCTGAGAGCGGATTTTATTTCCCTCTCATTTTTGTTACGTTACCAGGAAACTGGAGCAGAAAAAACGGCGCGTGCATAGAAATTGACTTACCTTCACAAAAATAACATTCACTTCATTTTTATCGCGACAACACCTATGTTTTTATGCACTAACCGCATTTGAATTAAATTAAATTAGATACTGTCAGGATAGATTTTTGATGCATGCCTTTGAAGGCGAGATATTCAATGAACAAGTTGAACGTTGCCGTTTTCAGCTATGCATTTTTTCCTTCAGAAAAAAAGACTTTCTCGACCGCTAAAGTCATTCTGAAATTCTAAAATCTAATTCTAAGAATAATCTAAACTAATTTTATAAGAGATTGTTAGTTGGAGTTTTTGATATTCGTCACCGTTTCTGAGATAATCAGATTTAAAGCGTGAAAATAGCCCTCTGAAACACACTGGCCTCAGACCTTATTAAGGTACGATTACAATAGCCAGTTTATCTGCACAAACCTGTGCAGTTTGACTGTATCATAGTGTAATCGGTTCGAAGTTGTCTGCAAGCAGTCAAAATCGGCTTGAGTGTCCATCTGTATGCAGTCAAAGTGTGCAGATTATCTGTGACAAAGTAATCACAGTGTGATCATAGTCGACAGACAAACAGTTGATGACTGTACAGACAAATTTCTGAAACTGTTGTGCAGAAGTTGTCTGCCACAGATTCTATGACAACCAAATACTTGTTTATTTCATCCAAACACAAAGCAAAACGTTCCAGCACCGGAGTGAGAAGTGAGTACACGTGGTTTTCCCCAAGAGGGTTGGTTTCGTGATCAATAATGTGTAGAAACCAGATAGTAATAAAAAATCTGTTTTAATCCACCTAGTGGTGTATTGATGGCTTTCTCGTATTACTCATATTCTCACATTCTCATATATGTGGAATTCTTCGAAATAATCTTGAAAGAAAAAAAATCAATTAGCACAACCAACAAAATGAAACAGTTTTGCTATTGCAGAAACTTCTGCAACCGGTGTAAATAAAGTCGGTTTGAATGACCATCTGTTAACATGACTTACAAACTGTATTTATTTTAGTCAATTTTATAAGATTTTATATGATTCGACCATCTGCAACCAAGATATAAATCCATCGGAGGACATCACATTATATCATCAAATCCATTCCAAAAATGTCCCAATTATAAAAGATTCCAATGAATGTCTATAAACCGGAAGTCACTATCTTGGATTTCAAAACTATCCCAAATAATGTTTCCGGCACTTACTAATCAAACCCGTTTCGAGAATTCCCATGTTGTGAAATTTTTCAAGGAATATCAATAAACCTGAGTTGAAATTTTATCTATAATCCAAAAATAGATCCAATACGATTTATCAAAATTGGTCCAAAAAAAACGTGAAAATTACAGCGATCCCAGTACATACAATGGCATGACAGTACCAGTCCATTTAACCCGTTTCAACCCAATTTCTTTCACAAGTCGTATAATTGGTTAAACTTTTCCTTCGCATTTCGAAAGGAGACTGATTGCGGTAGAATTAAATCGATTGATATTCTGTAGAAAGCCCTAAACAGTAGATTACAAATGAATTCAATGACCGCATGAATCGTGTTATACCGTTTTATCCCAATTTATCCCTTGCATTTATCTTTCTAGAAACAGTAGAAAGAGAAAGATTTAACGATTTTGTAAAACTGATTGAATCATACGACGCTGGAATCAGAAGATACAATTCATGAAACTTAACATGTCAAATGACGCAATATTCCATTTGTGCAGAATATCACAGGCTCCGAGTATGAATTGCATTCGGCTACCAAGTGCCACTGTATGGATTTATTTGTATCATTTATTAATCACGCAGATATGTGCGTCTGTGACTTAGACGACAAGCTGGTGTGCTTTGTGATCTACAGGGTCCGGCACTCGAAGTGTAACCAATTAAAAAGGCCATAAATTCAGTTTGGAAAATTACTTTTACTTAATTCAAAGTACAAAATGTGTAAAAAGAATACAAAATTCAGAATCAATTTACTTTTGCTCGATATGACCACCTTTTGCCTTGACTTGATGACTTGAGAGAGCGAAGGAGTTGCTTCGTTTGGCCGAATGTGACTTGCAGGTATTTTGGCCCACTCGCGGACAATAACTTTTTTCAGCGCCTCGAGACTGGTGTATCTTTTAGTTCGGACTTTGCTCTCCAAAATGGCCCAAAGAGAATAATCCATTGGATTCGCATCTGGTGAATTCGAGAGCCATTGTGTGGACGTGATGAAGTTCGGAACGTTGTTTTTCAGCCATTCTGTCAACAAAAGTATTGCAGAACAGACTATTTGTCATTCTAGTTTTATTTGCATTTCACGAAATGATCAAATTTTGATTGGATCGATATTTTTGCATTTTAACTAGAAAAATGCTCATAACGAAACATAAAAGAACAAAGCCTTGGTATTGCTTCCCAGTTGTGAAGTGAACCAACTGACACTAAAATTCAGACAGATCAGAGCTCGAACATTCAATAACTGGCTTGTAAGACCAGCACTCTATGCGTTGAACCGCCAACCCGGGCAATATGAAACATAATATGTTTAATATTTGTTTTACCAATTTAAAACTATATGAATGAAATAGCAAAAACACATCAAATATTGACATGACAGTGGATTTTGCTATTGAAATGTTATTGTGTTCTGTTAACGCAATTAAAGCAAAACTTGAAAATATCAAAACGAGATATGATGGTAAAAGGTGTTATTACATTGATATTTGTTTGTTATTCACACCTACCCGGGAAAGAGGTCGAAATCTCAGAAATGACTGGACCGGTTTTGATCAAACTAGTCGCAAATGAAAGGTTTCCCCGTCATCCAGAACGCTATTGAATGGTTTTAAGATCGGATGTTTATTTTTTGAGTTATTCCAAGTTTTATGTCAAAATAACCTTGAAAACAAAATAGATTTTTAGACTTAGATTCCGCACGGTAATAGCTATCCAACAAGCCATAGATTTTACAAATCCGTCCCTTTTTAACGGAGATATCGATATTTTTGTGTAAACGACTTTTCGCCTTATTCCAGTAGTAGGAGTTTTACGCGTTCGATGATTAAGCGCTGTTTCGGAGCCAAATGAAACACAATATTTTATAACATACTGTTACATACAATTGTTTGTTAGTAACAAAAAGACTGTGTACGGCATCTTTTTTCATGGCACTTTGCTTCGGACCGATTTTAGCACGGTTCGTTTTTGGCAACATAATCGTTCGTGTATGACATGTAAACTAGATGATGGCAGTATTTTCAAGTTGAAAGTAGTATCATAATTATTTTGATTTAAACTACTTACAGTAATAAATGCTGGTACAACATTACTTCCATATACCATTCGACTCAATTCGTCGAGATCAGCAAATGCTTGTGTGACAAATAATTTCACTCAATTTCCTCGGAGAAGGCTAAACCGTTTTCTACAAACTCAGATTCATATCAAAAGCAGTATACTCCCAAACAAGGTTCCTGAATTACGTTTGGATCCGACTTCTGATTGCGGAACCACAGGATGATATGTGAAACGAAATTAAAATAATGCAACTCATTTTTCTCGTAGATGGCTGAACCGATTTAAGATTCAAATTAAATCCTAGAGCCATCTATGATTCACTTAAGAGGTCTTAAAATCCTATAAAACAACTTACTTTTTAGTCAAATCCGACTTCCGGTTTAGGAGAAACAGGGTGAAGGAGTGTATCGAAAATATGCTGTCCACAATTTTTTCTTTCAAATTATGATGAAAAACGATATTTTATTCAAACTAAAAATTGATCCTTTATTGTACGACGCTAAACTTGAGCATAATGAAAACCGAATGAAATTTAAGTTATTCCTTCACGAATTTTTGAACTTTTGATCGAACACTCTTCATCAAGTTCCGGACAAGTGTTGCATCGCGTTTTTTGGACGCTTGAGCCCAAATTTTTTCGAGCTCCTGCATGTTCCCAGCTGTCTTACCAGTCTTCTTGAAGATCCTCTTCACGATTACCCAGTAACGTCCGATGGGTCGAAGCTGAGGGCAATTTGGTGGATTGATATTTTTCTCAACGAAATTTATACCCTTTTCCGCAAGTCAATTGAGAGTAGTTTTAGCATAGTGAGCCGACACTAAATCCGGCCAAAACAGTGGAGCTGTACTACGCTTCGTATATAAAGGCAGCAATCTTGTCTGGAGACACTCAGATCGATAGATTACTGCTTTTATAGTTCCGGTAGTGTAAAAAATGGTTGACCTCAAACCACATCAACATATTGCTTGCCATACCAGTACCTTTCGACCGAATTTCTCCACTTGAATCAACCTCGCATCGCTCACATTCTCCCCAGCAACGACAGTGAAGTATTGTGGACCTGGAAGGGTTTTTGAGTCTTCCTTTACATAAATCTCATCGTACATCAAAACGCATGCATCCGGACACTGCAAAAGACGCGAATGCAATTCTCGGGCCCTTGTTGCTGCTCGCTTCTTCTGTTCTACACTTTGTTTCGAGATTTTCTGCTTCTTGTAGGTCTTCAGAAGATTTCGCCTCTTGATACGCTGGCTCACTCAGACACTCGTTCCTGTTTATTTGGCCAAATCACGTATTGACATTGATTTGTTCTTAATGATTAGAGATACCACTTTCTGGTCCAGTTTCGGGTTGAAAGAACCGGGTTTTCTGCCTCTTCCTGGTAGCTCATCGAAAGTGTGTTTATAATTGTTTCCCAAACTTAATAATGATGGTTTTAACACTGACATGATGAATTCCAAACCGCTTCACCAATTTTCGCATAGTAATACCTTTTTCACTTAGCCATGTGTCCAGAACCCTAATTTTCACTTCCTTTTTAATACGCGCCATTTTGAAAACGCAGAATTTTCACCGCACAAACAAGTAAAAAAATGAAAGCTGACAGCCAAACGCACAGCATGCTGTGATCTGAGCATCACAAATACATGCGTACAACACAAATGTATGTGGATAGCTTATTTTCGATACACTCCTTATAAAAATGTTCATTTCACATAAATTAATCAGGTTTATCGGGTTGGCAGATTTGGATAGTCGATTACCAAATAAATTTATTTCAGTTCAAGCGGTATTCAGTTTTCGTTTCAGAAGGTGCCCAAAAATTTTATTTGTACTAAAATTTCTCAAAGATGTCTACACACTCCTCAGATGAATTAAACTGATTTCGGCTACACTGATTTTAGAATTCCGGTTCCAGTATCGAATCGTTTTTCAAAGCTCAATCATTTTCTCAAAAAGACCAAATCGAACTTCAAAAACAAAAATTCAAATTAAAGGACTTATGGTCCCATACAAAATTGGTTAATTTTATCAAGTTCTGGAATTCGAAGATGATGAGTTTTTAAAATTCATACAGATATAGAAAATGTAAATTATTTGGCGAGCCACTTTTCACTGCTTTTGCTTCTCGTAATTTCGTCTAGATATTGCATCGGTAATACTTATTGTTCGAACAAAAATAAAAATGATTGTATTAAGTAACGTGTGCAAGAAATACGATTTCGAAATTATAAATAGCCTCACTGTGTTCACGCCCGAACATGGATTTCGGTTTTCACAATATGCAAGCGGAATAGTGAGAATACTATTTTTATCTTATCATTTTTACCAACTGTGAGCAAACAAAAATGAATCGTTCACCTCTTACTGGAGACATCATTTTCCACGGTACCGTCGGCTGGCAGCACTGCGATGCACAATTGTATCCTCCTATGGCAAAAAAAGGACGAGCCACGGTGGAAGATGGACTCCTACCGAACGTTCGAACAAGCGCTTTCCACATCGAGTGCGGTACAAGTGGGATTCGTGTTTGTTATTATTCTGTCAAGTATCAATTATTGCATTGTAGATACCATGCCAACCACAGTTCGAACGAGAGACGAAGAACGAGCGCTCGCGGGACTGCGGGCCGCTGCTTTCGGACTGCGTCTAGTTTATTATGCACGTAATTCTGTGGCGTAATTAAAGTGTAATATGTGGTGACAATTTTAAATTTCGCGTGTCGTCAATACTCGGTGATGTTTTATGTTTTCGACAGTGCATTAATTGCTTCTACTCGGCTATCAAGTGGTACTTTATTGTGTCGCCGTGCAAAAAGGTGCTCGATGCGATGCAGTGCAATGCTATAGAAATCAAATTATGGAGCCGAATGTCGACTTTCTCTGGAATAAAATTTGCGCTTGTTTGACGATATATAAATATTCCTGAAATACGAACATGCACCAGTTGCCTGTGCTATACAAATTTTAAACACGGAGCTCATTAAATTGTACTACATTAAAAGCGTACACCGGAACACGTAGTCGGGTCTCGTTACCTTCCCAACAGGCTAATTTTTCAGGTATCACTTTTACTCCCCGAATGTCAGCTGCCGCATCGTTTGAACTGGCACTTTTATTCTGGTAGGACCTACCAAACCAAAACACTACGGAACGGCATGACGGTTGGGATGGTAACATCGCCCCCTTGTCCAGCAATTATTGTTCTTTATCACCGTGTCATAATCTTCCGCAGCACCCACAGCCCCCTTTGTGCTCTATTCATCGGTTCTGAGAAACGTTCGTAGCTCCCTTCGAGTCACCCACGAGCAGCCTCGGAAGTGGCTTCGTGTCTGCCGGGACACAATCGTTAAATGTGTATACATATTTCGAGAGGTACTAACCTAAGAGAGAGAGAGGTCTTTGTTGGTGAAGTCATTAGAATCACAGTACATCACAATTTAATAAATGGGAAAGGTGTTTTGTGAGCTTGCACCCTAGGTTAAGTGTTGTGAGCCACCAAAGAAGCATGACGAAGAAGGTGTTCTACATCGTGCCGGTTGTAAGTCTGTAGGCACAGTCTCGAACGTTACGCGACTAGTAACACGTTTTAATAGCTGAGAAAGTTGGTTTGTTCATCTTGGGATCATAACAAACATCGTTTTACTCTTTTTTTTCTCGCGTCGTTCTGCCTTTAAACGATATCATCATATCATTACAGAATTTAAATATTCCGATTTTTATTTATTGGTAGTTTGACGTTTATTGGCATCATCCAAGTTTCCAATTGTATGTCCACATCTTGAGGCCTTTGTGGACGAAAAAGTGAACAGCTGAACAACGTTATTTAAATACCAAAGAAATCATTTCAGATTAGAGGCAAAAGTTCGACTCTAAACAGTTAAGATTTAACTTTGGTTAGCTCTGTTCGATTTTCCAGGAGTGTAATGATAGCTTTCATCATGACTCCACTTCACCTTTTGACTTTGGCAAAGACATATAATTGCTTGCATTTGTACTGCCTAAAGGCTAAAGTGAGCTGGTTAGCTACCTAATAGCGAAAGACATTTTCAAGGTTTGATGTAATGATTATAGCTGGAATATTGAATTAAACTGGTTTATAACACTTTTTTCTGAGTTTTGTACTACAAACGGCATATTGCAGAATGAATTATCTGGAATGACAAAACATTATTAAAGGTTGTTTCGATAAAGCATAAGTCAACTTGAGGTTGATGCGAACATCTTTCATTTCCAAGATGTATGTGAGTACGTTGCATCGTGTACACATTTTGACATTTGCTTTTAAGCCGTGAAAATGTTATCAGTGCAAGAGAAACAAGGTGTCAAAATTTTGCTCGCATATCACGAAAATTCTAAATACTCGCACGCCAAGTTTGCGAAATTGTTGATTGTGACCAAATTAACTGTCACCAACGCAATAAGAGTATTCGGTAAACGTTTGTTAGCAGCTACCGAAACGAGTAGCCTCCAGTTTCAAGCGCTATTCTATCACTGTGACGGTGAACCCTCCGTTGTTTGGTCGCTTGATGACTGCAGCAAGTAAGGGAACACGTCGAGCCGTCATTGATGGTGACGATGAGTCAGCGAACCGTCGAAAAATTGA
The DNA here is from genome assembly GCF_030247185.1 of Malaya genurostris. Taxonomy (NCBI): domain Eukaryota; kingdom Metazoa; phylum Arthropoda; class Insecta; order Diptera; family Culicidae; genus Malaya; species Malaya genurostris. The sequence goes on from NC_080571.1 coordinate 63,131,360, forward strand.
TGAACATAAGAAAAAAAACTAACATAAGTAGAAAGCTTAGAAGTGAAAAGTCGCATTAAAAGTTTTATATGTAGAAAGTGTGTGCAATATTTGAAGAATTTTTTTTCAGTAGTTTTTGAATGACGATGGACACGGACTTTCAAAACCTGCTGTCGAGAAAACGCGTTTAAAGTTTTCTGTCTATAAAACCAACGGAGACAATTTATTACTGAAGGGAGCCCGTAGGGTGTAATATTTTCAAATAATCATAATTTTTCTTTTATAGTTTGTTATGATGAAATATTTCAAAAATGCTTTGTTAAGTTTTTAAGTCAATCGAAGCAGAAATCTTGGGCCTGTGCGCCGGGCTCTTACTTCTTCGCAGTATGAGATAAGCAAAGATAAAGGCCTATAACTTGCTGAGTTTTGTTCCGTAAGGCTTAAAAATTTCACAGAATATTCCTGAAATGTTTTACTATAAGAAAATATAAAGAAATATATAAATGATTTTTCAAATGTGTTAGACCCTACCCGCCCCTTAAAAAATCTATCCAGCTTATCTTAAAAATCTAAATTAAGTTATCTTAAAGATAACTTAAAATTCTATAATATATCAAATGTCACTATGCTATTTACAATGTTTACTGTACGAAGATCGCAGATACAGATTTGAGCCAATAGATTTCTCCTGCAACGCGCAGTTGTACTCAAAAGTAATGAGAACTGAGATTAATCGTAACACTGATTAGTATTCTTTGTAAATGTAGATTTATTGTACACCGGAACTGTATAGTTTCATGCAAGTGGTCGTCGATAAGACCTGTTCATTGATTCAATTGGTTGACCAAATAATTGTTAGTCAAACTAAATTGAAACTGTTAAAACCTAATATAAAATAAATATAATTACAGTAGAAGATGATAAAATTATTATTATTATTATTGTTTTTATTATTATTATTATTATTATTATTATTATTATTATTATTATTATTATTATTATTATTATTATTATTATTATTATTATTATTATTATTATTATTATTATTATTATTATTATTATTATTATTATTATTATTATTATTATTATTATCATTATTATTATTATTATTATTAGTATTATTATTATTATTAGTATTATTATTATTATTACTGTTATTATTATTATAGACATCACTACAGCCAGTGCTGCAGTTGCGGTTAGTCACAGTTAGTCAGTGACTATCCAGCTCATAAAACTTCAACTTCTCAGAAATCGAGAAAATTTGTTTTTGGAAATATGGATAATGACTGATTCAAGTAACCACGAAGAGTGCAAAAGCATTAACACCTATTGAGATATCGAATCGTTTTCTATTTATTTGCTAAATACATAACATCTTGTAAGGATAATTAGAAAGGGCGCCTTAGGAATGTTTCTTGGGCACAGAATCACGATAGGAGAAATTTATTCCAGGGCGCAGAGTGGAAGTATTTAATACATCAAAAGATCCAACTGAGGGCGCAAACCATTATTTATTTTCTAAGCTAAATAAATAACATCTTGTAAAGATAATTTGAAAGGGCGCCTTATATTTGATTCCAGGGCGCAGAATCACGATAGGAGAAATGATAAGAACACCCATATAATTGGGCTTAGGTTGAAAGTATTTTAAAATACATTAAATAATCCTAGTGAGGGCGCAAATCTTTATTTATTTTCAAGCTAAATTAATAATATTTTGCAGGTAAAATTTGAAGCGGATGCCTTAGGATTGATTCCAGGGCGCAGAATCACAATAGGAGAAATGAAAAGGGCGCCCATATAATTTATTTCAGGGCACAGGGTGAAAGTATTTTAAAATACATCAAATAATTCTACAGAGGGCGTAAATCATAACTTTTTTCAAGCTAAATAAATAACATCTTGTAAGGATAATTTGAAAGAGCGCATTAGGTATGATTGCAGGGCGCAGAATCACGGTAGTAGAGTTGATAAGGGCGCTCTTAAAATTAATTCCAGGGCGTATGGTGGATAAATTTTTATATACTTTATATAATTATGCTGAGGGCGCGAATCATTATTTATTTTCAAGCTAAATAAAAACATAAGTAAGGAGTGCCTTAGGATTGGTATCAGGGTGCAAAACGAACTTTGTTTACCTAATACTGCAAAGCTTTCGAAAGCATGCATGGAGCGCAAATTCTTTATTTTTGAGTTATATAAATAGATTCTCGGAAGAAATAATGATTAAGTCAGCTTTGAGCAGTGTTGCCTACACAACAATTTTTATAACATTTATTTTATTCAAACATAAAATATACTACCATTCATAACTGTCTGTAATCTTCATCAACAGCTTTTAATAGTTTCAAGTTGACTCTATTGAAAAATTGGACAATAATAATATTTTGAGCAAGAAATGATGAAGTTCAATAATTTGGTGAAATTTTAAGATTACTGGCATCCTTTTTTCAAACTCGGCCTTGTTTAGTGAAGGTCGGTATAGTAGAATGAATTTCCACATGCATTCAACTGTTGGCGATTTCATTATTTTTTTCCTATTTCTTATATGCATCTGAGATAAGACTTTATGAGATTTTATCATTTTGATTAAATACCGACTCAATACACAGTGAGGTAGTTCACCTTTCGATAACATTCACAAAAGCATTAAATTCACTTATGAAGAAGCAAACAACAGCAGACTTCTTAGACATTCTCATCACAAGGAATACGGGAAACCTATCCTTTTTAATATATAGAAAGCCAACCAACAAACAGAAAATATTATACGTTATGCTTCTAATCATTCTCATCAGCTTAAAATGTCAGTTTTTCACCATATGATGGATTGAATGCTGAAACTTGCCCATAGAGAAAATGCGCTAAGAAACGAGAAATAATTCGTTCTCGATATTGGAAAGCTCAGTGGATATTCGGAGCGATCAATTGAAACAGTTTTTGATAGGAAGAAAAACTGTTGAAAAAAATTTAGAGGGTTGTATTCAAGACACGACCGAGCACAATAACATTAAAAATGGAACGTTTCTAGGGTCTTCATAATAAATACAAAAATAAAGATGATAATGATGATGATACACTAAACTAAAAACTTATTCAATTGACTAATTACAAAATTCCTCTAGTTTAAGCGCTTAGAATGTTCGTTCTTGATAATTGATTCTATTCAATTTTGATCCCTTTCCACAAATTTTTACATTGTTAAGTTTTTGAATAACGTCCTTTAACTAGAAGTCAATTATGATGAATTCAAAGTTACTTGAAAGCTCAATTTTAGATACAAACCACCTAAAGATTTAAACCTGAACAAATGAAACGTTTTTATTTTATGATAATAATTTTCGAGAAACGTACAAACTTATTAATTTTATAAACAGTCGATTCAAGAGAAAATTTTATTTATTTTAACGAAAAATGTACCAGTGAACTCAGTAATAGTGTAATTTTAATAACCCTTCTTCAAAATCGTCGATAATCTTCGGAAAGTGTCGGTAAATAATATGGCAACAATACGAGGAAGAAAACATGTGAAACAGTCCGCATAAAATATTTAGTTACTTACATTGATTTTCGCTCGATATTGGGTGCTCAGTGGATATTCGGAGCAATCAATTCAAACAGTTTTTGATAAAAAGAAAAACTGTTGAAAAAAACTTGTTTAATACACCTAACAGAGAGATGATACCTATTCTTTGGTGTTTAATTCTCATTTTAAGCGGCAATTTGAGATTTTAATCACTCATTACCTTGTAATGTGTAAACTGCAAATCGGATCGAGTTTGAATTTAAACGTGTGACAATCGATTGAACATCCCATGAGATGTAGAAGTAAGATGCTATTTATAGTTTTTCGTCATTATTTACGGTACTTCCAGAGCCGGTATTCAGGCACCAGCATAACCCAAAACGGTTCATACGACCGTAAACATGACGTAACATGACGAACAAATTGCAATAGTTTTGAGTCTCTCTTCTATGTCGGTTTAAATTTTAAAAACTCATCACCCTGTATTTTCAGAATCGGAAGCCGGAATCGGTAAAATTCACCAATTTTGTATGCGACCATAAGTCTTTCAATTTGAATTATTGTTTACGAAATTCGATCTGGCCTTTTTTGAGAAAATGATTTAGCTTTTAGAAACAAAACTGCAAACCCGATAAACCTGATTTATTTACATGAAATGGACATTGTTATACTAATCAACCGGAAGTTGAATCTGACTAAAAAGCACGAGAAAAATGAGTTACACTATTTTAATTTCGTTCCACATATCCTGTAGTTCCGGAACCAGAAGTCGAATAGAAACAGAATTCAGGAACCTTGTTTGGGAGCGTACGACTGTTCATATGAATCTGAGTTTGTAGAAAACAGTTGAATCATCTCCGAGAAAATCGAGTGAAATTATTTGTCACATGCGCATTATCTTCCAGCATTCAATATAATTATGGAATTGCTTTCAACTGGAAAATGCTGCCATCATTTGATTTACATATGTCGTATTCGAACAATTATGTTGCCAAAAACGAACTGTGCTAAAATCGGTCTGAGGCAAAATGTCATGAAAAATGATACTGTACACAGTCTTTTTGGTACTTAGAAACAAATGTATGTAACAGTATAAACCATCGTGTTTTATGTTGCTCCCAAGCATCCCTTTGCCAGACAGCGCTCAAAACTTCTACTAATGGAATAGGGGGTAAAAGTCGCTTACACAAAAATATCGATATCTCCGTTAAAAATGAACGGATTTTATCAATCTATGGCTTGTTGGATAGCTATTACCGTGCGAAATCTAAGTCTGGCAACATATTCTGTTTTCAAGGTCAAATGTGACAGATACTGTCAAAAAACTGAAAATTTTGACATAAAACTTCGTATTACTCAAAAAGTAAACATTCGATCTCAAAACCATTCAATAGCATTCTGGGGAGACCTTTCATTTGCAACTAGTTTGATCAAAATCGGTCCAGCCATCTATCAGATCTCGACCTCTTAGTTGACAACACACATACAGACACACACACACATACACACACACACACACACACACTGACATTTGCTCAGTTCGTCGAGCTGAATTGATTGGTGTATGACACTCGGCCCTCCGGGTCTGGGAAAAATTTTCTAACGTTTGAGCGAATTCTATACCTATATATATATATATATATATATATATATATATATATATATATATAGATATATATATATATATATATATATATATATATATATATATATATATATATATATATATATATATATATATATATATATATATATATATATATATATATATATATATATATATATATAAGTTAACAGCCAGCGTTTCCCTAGAACGTCACCAATAGCAGACGATCGAGATTCCCACGGAATGAAGACCGCAGCATCAACAACAATCGTCGCCCCAGCATCAGTCACGTACACGGTAAACAAATCTTGTATCGCGTTACCGGCGCTAGGGAATAGTAAATCGACAGGGTTCTCACGATCGGCAGCTAGCTAGGTTAGGCTTAGAGTAAAGTTAGAACAAAAATAAAGTTTAGTTTCAGTTTAACCTTAGAAGTGAAAAGTGTTCTCTCTTTTTAAAAACCCCTTTGCGAGGGTAGATATTTTAAATGGCGCAGTCGTTCGGATTGTAGTGCGGTTTTTTTTTTCAAGTGATTTCTTTCGGCACGAAGAGCCATCCCCGAGTGTACATCGGTGATTAGTGAAGAGATCCAGAAGAAGCTGCACCGGACCCATCATCTAGTTAACAGCGAGAGAATATCGCAACCTAACCGTAAGTAATTTTAATCTTTTAATTAACTATTATCACATAAGTTTAACGCATTTAACATTTCTTAGCTATTGCCTAAAAGTGAGCTATTGACATTGTAGTGAAGTGAAATTAATTTTAGTTAAACAAATCAGTGAAAATGGAACAGCACATCGCTGCTCTCAATCAACAGATCGCCTCACAGGAGGACGAAATTCAACAATTAAGAATGGAGCTTCTAGGTGCGTCAGAAGCTGCCCAAGCGGCTCAAGTAGCAGCTGCCGAGGCTAGAACAAATATGCTACCTCGAGCTGCAGGAGATCCCGAGAGTATTTTAAAATCTCTCCAGACTCCCCAGATCATTCGAGACCTTCCCAGTTTCGATGGAAACCCAATAAAATTGCATTCTTTTATTAGAGCCATTGATAGTTTAATGCCAACTATCAATAGAGCTGTTGGAACAGATTGCCACCAAGTTTGGATTCAAGCAATTCGAACCAAAATAGTGGGAGAAGCAGACAATATTCTAGAATTGTACGGTACAAATTTGAATTGGACCGACATAAAGCAAAATTTAATCACACATTATAGCGACCGACGGGATGAGGTGTCTTTGACACGCGACCTCTTCGCTATTCACCAAGTGAACACTGTAGAAGAATTCTACAGCAAAATCTCGCATGTGGTGTCTCTGTTAGTGAATTTGCTAAACATCAGTGAAGAGCACACAGCTGTGAAAGCAGCGAAGAACAATTTTTATCAGCAGCTAGGACTAAAAGTATTTTTGGGAGGATTAAAGGATCCGTTAGGACCAATAATCCGGGCTCAGGCCCCAACAAATTTAAAGGATGCTCTTCGATTATGCATCGAAGAAGGCAATTACTCTCACACACGAAATAAACCATTTGGCACACCTCCACCAATTCCACAAAAGCCAAATTCATCTCCACAATGGCCCATTAAACCGTTTAACAATAGATTACAATTTCCACCATTTTCACAAAAACCCATTCAATTTCCACCACAACGACCAATTCAATTCACACAACAAAGACCTTTTCCCTTCCAACAACCACGATTCCAATTCCCGCAACAACGACCATTTTCCTTCTCACCGCAAGGACAATTTCAAAATCCCCAACAACGACCATTTCCGTTTCCTCAAAGAGTGACTCAAAACCCACAACCAAAGCCAACTCCAATGGAAGTGGATAGCTCCATTAGAAGTAGGCAGATAAATTATATGAACCGTCCACATTTTCAAATAGAGGAATTTCCAACAAATTGTGATGATTCCTATTTCTATGATCCCAATGAATATTATTATTACGATAATTATAACCAACAATATCAAACTGCGTATGAAAACACTAACGAACCTCCACCAGTCGAAACAAACCCCCAACATTTAGAATCCAATCAAGAAACCGATAGCAAGGAAGCCGAAATTGATGATCTAAATTTTCATCAAGTGGCGGCAGACTTTCATCCGACGTAAATAATTTCATCCCTTACATCGAAATAAACACTTCCAAAGGCTTACTAAAATTTCTCATAGACACAGGTGCAAACAAGAATTACATTAGTACCAAGCACGTAAACCTTCAAAAATGCAGATTTACCGAGCCAACCTCTGTTCAAAATATCAATGGTTGTCATAAAATAAATCAATTTGTTGAATTTAACCCCTTTATTCAGATTCCTGGCACACAAAAATTGAAATTTTATATCTTTGATTTTCATCCTTATTTCGATGGATTAATTGGATACGAGGCGTTACAATTGCTGAAAGCCAATATTCTTACTGCTAGTAACGAACTTCAATTTGCTTCTGGAAAAATTCAAATGCAACGAAAATATCCTCATTCTCAACGAATACAATTAAACTCTAACGAGACGAAATTCGTAAGCTTTCCTGTTAATATCAATAACGGCGATTTCCTAGTATCAGAAGATACTTTTATTTGCAACAATATACTCCTGCACTCAGGCTTGTATAGCGCAGTGAATAGTCGAGCTTGTTTAGCCATAACTAATAGTTCGAACGAGTTATCGCGAATCGATATTAGTCAACCCATGAAATTTGAATTAAATAATTTTGAAACCCAACCTTCACCAAAATTTGCCAAGCCGATAAACCAGCGTTTATTCGATCAATTGCGATTGAATCACCTTAACTCGGACGAAAAATCGAAATTGTTGAACGTCATCAGTAGAAATCAGGGTGTATTTTTGTTAGAAGGAGAACACCTTACCTTTACTAACGCAATAAAACATAGCATCAAAACAAAAGATGATTTGCCTATTTACTCCAAATCGTATCGGTACCCCTTTTGTTATAAGGAGGAAGTACAAAAACAAATTCTCAAAATGCTTGAACAGGGTATTATAAGACACTCTGTCAGCCCTTGGACTTCTCCGGTTTGGATCGTCCCGAAAAAGATGGACGCTTCCGGTCAAAAGAAATGGCGATTGGTAATCGACTATCGGAAGTTAAATGAAAAGACTATCGATGATCGATACCCAATCCCGAACATAACCGACATCCTCGATAAACTCGGGAGATGCAATTATTTTTCTACGCTAGACTTAGCATCCGGTTTCCACCAGATCGAAGTTGAAGCATCAGACATTCCCAAAACGGCTTTTAATGTCGAGAATGGACACTATGAGTTTTTGAGAATGCCCTTTGGACTAAAGAACGCCCCCTCTACGTTTCAGAGAGTAATGGACAACGTTCTAAGAGAACACATTGGCCTAAGATGTTTCATCTATATGGATGATATCATCGTTTTTTCAAGTAGTCTTCAAGAACATCTGGATAATTTGGGAAAAATTTTCGATACACTATCTAGATGCAATATGAAAGTACAATTAGATAAGTGCGAGTTTCTATGTAAAGAAGTTGCATTTTTAGGACACATCGTTACTACTGAAGGAGTTAAGCCAAACCCAGACAAAATTAATATTATCAAAAATTGGCCATTGCCAAAGAGCGAAAAAGAACTTAGAAGCTTTCTTGGAATTTTGGGTTACTATCGAAAATTTATAAAAGATTTTGCGAAAATAGCGAAACCTTTAACAAATTCACTTAGGAAAGGCGAAACCATCATTCATTCTGAAGAGTTCATTAAATCATTTCAAAAATGTAAAGCAATCCTCACTAGTAATGACATACTCCAATACCCAGATTTTGATAAACCCTTCATTTTAACTACAGACGCCTCTAATCATGCAATTGGCGCTGTTCTTTCACAAGGACCTTTGGGTAAAGACAAACCCATCGCGTTTGCTTCACGCACATTGAATAAATCTGAAGAGAATTATTCAACGATCGAAAAAGAACTCTTGGCGATCGTTTGGAGTTGTAAACATTTTCGACCGTACCTCTATGGAAGAAAATTTACGCTCTACACCGATCATAAACCGTTAACTTACAGTTTGAATTTAAAAGAACCGAATCAAAGATTGATCCACTGGCGTTTAAGCTTAGCAGAATTCGATTACGATGTTCAATACAAACCTGGAAAACAAAACGTCGTAGCAGACGGATTGTCTAGAGTTGTTCAAGAAATTAACGTTAACGAAAATGAACTATCATCAGATAACGCAACAGTACATTCCGCAGACACGGATGATTCCGAATACATTCCGTGTACTGAAAAACCTTTAAATTATTTCAGTAATCAAATAATCCTTCAAGTTGGCCCCGAAGAAAACAATATTCACGAAGAGGTTTTTCCGAGAGTTCATAGAAGAACAATTACAAAATTAATATTTGGTATCCCTCAATTGATAACAATATTTAAAGATTTTATGGACTTGAAACGCAATAATTGCATATTGTGTCCCGAAAGTTTGATAAATACGATTCAAATAGTATACAAAAATTACTTTAGTCGATGTAAGACTTTCAAAATTTTCATCACGCAGAAACTTTTGGTTGACTTGAAAACCCTCGAGGAACAAAGTGCCACCATTGAACAAACTCATGAATCAGCCCACCGAGGAGTTTGGGAAAACGAAAAACAAATATCCAATCGGTTCTACTTTCCAAAAATGAAGCATAAAATTCAACAGTTCATCAAAATTTGCGAAGTATGTAATCGAAACAAATATGACCGACACCCATACAAAATTAAACTTGGCTCAACACCGAACACGAAAAAAACCATTAGAAATAATTCATATTGACATATTTTTAACTCAACCGTACATCTTTTTATCTGCAGTAGATAAGTTCTCTAGATTCGGAGTATTGATCCCAATAAAATCCAGGAATATAGTCGATGTTAGAAGAGGCCTGCTGAAACTTTTCTCAACCTATGGTACACCGGAGCTTATCGTAAGTGATAACGAACCTGCATTTCGATCAGCCGACATAAGAGGTATAGTAAATAATTTGAATGTACAGATGCATTTCGTGCCTGCTAATCACAGTGAAAGTAATGGTTTGGTCGAAAGATTTCATTCAACAGTTGCAGAAATCTTTCGATGTATAAAGCCCCAGTACAATGACCTTACGCACAAGGAAATTTTCTTAATTGCTTGTACTTTGTACAACAACACGATTCATTCAGCCACCGGTTTCAAACCGAGAGAGATTTTCTTTGGGCTAAAGGACGAACACGAACGGCCTCTTGACATTCAGAAAATGATAGAAGAAAGAGACAACTTCTATGATGAGGTAATTTTGGCAAACGATAAGACACGATCAAAAAATTTATCCTTCCACAATAAAGGAAGAGAAGAAGCACCTCACATAGCAGACGAAGAAATAGTTTTCAAAAGGATTCAAGGAATCAAAAAGAAAACTAAAGAAAGATTTTCACCGACTGAAGCTATGGAGGACAAACAAAGAACGATCCTCGATAGGTCCGGCCGGGAAATTCACAAAGAAAACATAAAAAGACTTTGAAATTAATATTTGTCTTTCTTTCAGGATGGACTTTCGGATCATCGCACTCATTTCTCTCATTCCCTTTTCCTATCCTCAATTCATTCAAATACATGACATTTCGAATAATCCGGGTGCGTTAATTATGAAAGTTGGAGAAGGTAGAATTAGTTCAGGCTATGATAAGGTTTTGCACATTATAGAATTAAACCAGTTCCAGAATTCAATTACTACAATTAAAAATGTGTTGAATCGAATCAACAATAAACCAGGAGATTTTTCAAATTTAATCGAATTAAAGCTTTCAATGATAAATGATACATTCACGAGCCTTCTCCCAAGAAACAGAAAGGTAAAAAGATCAATAGAAGTGTTAGGAAGCACTATCAAACTAATCACCGGAAATTTAGACGCCCAGGATTTGAGAAATATTAATGCAGATCTATATGCACTGAAAAACAATGAAAATAGCTTATTAAATGAAAATAACAAACAAATATCTATCAATGCAAATTTTCAAGAACGAATTAATATTGTAAACAATCAGATCAAGGATCATGAGAACAGTTTAGCTAAAATTTTACTTAAAGAAGATTATATCATAACTGAATCCACTAAAATTTCAATCTTATTTCAATTAGATATGCTCTTAAACTCATTACATTCTATAGAAAATAGCTTATCACTCGTCAAGGTCAACATAATAAACAAACAAATTTTATCAAATAGTGAACTAGAGGTCATAGCAGCAAAGCTAACCAAGCAAGGATTCAAGATTGATAGTTTAGACGAAGTTTGCGTGTACCTGACAACTACAGCGTTTTATCAAGGAGATAACATCATTATCAGCATCAATATCCCTAACGTACAGCCTATTGTGTTTGACAAAATGCTTTTATTACCGCTACCTGTGAACAACAAAACAGTGAACATTGACCACAAAGTAATCTTCAAACATGTAAACGAGACGTTAGCCGTTTCTACAGGATGCCAAGAAACGCCCAAAATTACTATCTGTAAACGAGAACTATTGACAAACATCAGTGCAGATGATTGCATCGCACCATTGATTAGAGGTTTGAACGGAAAATGTCCCTTCTCAGAATTGCCACAAACCATCGAATATGAATTACCCGCACCTGGTACCATAATAGTCAAAGCGCTCACCAACAAAATTACATTGAGCAGCACGTGTGGAATTAATCAAAAAGAGTTGAAAGGCATTTTTCTCGTCTCATTCCACAATTGTACCATCATTATTGGAAACAAATTATTTGAAAACTACGAAATTCAATTCCGTCACCCTATTATCGCACCACTAAGGTCAAACCAAATCGCAGAAACACATTTGGAAAAATACGTCAACATAACCCAGTTACATGACCTACATATCGAAACCAGGAAGAACCTTCAATCTTTGGAATTGAAACAACATTTATCAATTGGTTCCTTCATATGCGCAGTTATCCTGATTACAACAATTCTAGGCATCGTTTATCATAAAACCAAAATATCTTCAACAGCATTAGTCGAACGCACGGGTCGTGCTTCTTTAAGGGATGGAGGAGTTAACAGCCAGCGTTTCCCTAGAACGTCACCAATAGCAGACGATCGAGATTCCCACGGAATGAAGACCGCAGCATCAACAACAATCGTCGCCCCAGCATCAGTCACGTACACGGTAAACAAATCTTGTATCGCGTTACCGGCGCTAGGGAATAGTAAATCGACAGGGTTCTCACGATCGGCAGCTAGCTAGGTTAGGCTTAGAGTAAAGTTAGAACAAAAATAAAGTTTAGTTTCAGTTTAACCTTAGAAGTGAAAAGTGTTCTCTCTTTTTAAAAACCCCTTTGCGAGGGTAGATATTTTAAATTATATATATATATATATATATATATATATATATATATATATATATATATATATATATATATATATATATATATATATATATATATATATATATATATATATATATATATATATATATATATATATATCTATATATATATATATATATATACACCCAAACCTCCATTTACGTAACTTATATATGTTTATATGTATTAATATACGTACGCATGTGTGCAAATATTTGTATTTCTTAATACATATAAATATTGGTGAAGTAACAGCGATCATTTATAAGTATAAATATATACACATATACGCAAACGACTGAGTGTGTGAGCATACATACATACATATATAAGGTTCGTAAATGGAGGTTTGGGTGTAAATATATATACACCCGAACCTCCATTTACGTAATAATCGGGACTACGTAAATCGAATTATGACGTAAAAAAAGTTTACTTTATTTGGAATTTACGACGCAAAAAAAGTTTACGTTATTTGGAAATTTCGACGTAAAAAAAGTTTTCCTTATGTATATGTATTATTAGATATGTATAATATATTAGATAGTTATGGAACGAAAATTATGAGTATTTACAGGAAAAGGATGTTCTAAGCAGCATCAATTTCCAAGATGGCTACTTCCGGTTTATTGATTTTCTTTGAAAACCCTTACAATATGGGTATTTTCGGAACGGGATTGATGAGTAGATGTCGGAAAACGATGTTTGATGTGGTTCTGAATTCCAAGATGGCGACTTCCGGTTTATTAATATTCCTTGAAAACCCTTACAATATGGGTATTTTCGGAACGGGATTGATGAGTAGATGTCGGAAAACGATGTTTGAGGTGGTTTTGAATTCCAAAATGGCGACTTCCGGTTTATTAATATTCCTTGAAAACCCTTACAATATGGGTATTTTCGGAACGGGATTGATGAGTAGATGTCGGAAAACGATGTTTAAGGTGGTTCTGAATTCCAAGATGGCGACTTCCGGTTCATTGATATTCCCTGAAAACCTTTACAATATGGGTATAAGCTTTACAATATGGGTTTAATGAGTAGATGTCGGAAAACTATGTTTGAGGTGGTTCTGAATTCCAAGATGGCGACTTCCGGTTTATTAATATTCCTTGAAAACCCTGACAATATAGGTATTTTTGGAACGGGATTGATGAGTAGATGTGGGAAAACGATGTTTGAGGTGGTTCTTAATTCCAAGATGGCGACTTCCGGTTTATTAATATTCCTTGAAAACCCTTACAATATGGGTATTTTCGAAACGGGATTGATGAGTAGATGTCGGAAAGCGATGTTTGATGTGGTTCTGAATTTCAAGATGGCGACTTCCGGTTTATTGATATTCCTTGAAAACCCTTACAATATGAGTATTTTTGGAACGGGTTTGATGAGTAGATGTCGGAAAACGATGTTTGAGGTGGTTCTAAATTCCAAGATGGCGACTTCCAGTTTATTGGTATTTTTTGAAAAGCCTTACAATATGGGTATTTTTACGGATTTAATAGTGTTGAGTCGTGTAAATTCCATTATGTTTGCATTTCTCTATAGAAAGAATATAGATTTGAACGAAAATAAAAATTTGTTTAAAGTTTGTTTTCGGAGACACTTATCGTTATATATCATTCAACTCAGCTCGATGAATGATGAACTAAGACATTTTAGTTCTATTTTTAAATAACCACAGTTTTCCATCCAAAAGCGTTCAGGAAATGTTTGAAACGTCGTCGACCGTATTAGAGAATAAACACAAAAATCAAATTGATTTTGGCAGAAACTCATTTAGGATGATTTTCGGACCTACCTTCCTGTACAAATTTTGGCTATATAAAAGGTTTACTATCACCTCCTCTCGGGTGTAACACCTATTACCAGTCACCATTTGTTACATATATAGATAGTGGAAGGTATCGATGGAGGATTATGACTTAAACAATGAAACCCTTAGTTACTCAATAAATTGAGAATTAAATGGAATAATATTGGCAAAATATAGCCAATATAATTTTACATTACATAAAACATTGGACGGATTTCAATAAATTTTTTATTCATCAAGTGTGAAAGTACTGGAGTACAGAGTGAAACACTTAGACTCGCAGTATATAATGTGATTTTTAGAGGCACAACATAGTTGGTTTTAAGCGACTCTTCCCATTTCGAAAATATTAATACAATATAGGATACGATCAGCAATCCACAAATATTCAAACAATATTTTCTACGCAATATGCACTAAACCAGCTCCGAAAATACCCATATTGTAAGCGGTTTCAAGAAATATCAATAAACCTGAAGTCGCCATCTTGGAATTCAGAACCACCTCAAACATCGTTTTCCGACATCTGCTTATCAAACCCGTTCCGAAAATACCCATATTGTAAGAGTTTTCAAGGAATATCAATAAACCGGAAGTCGCCATCTTGGAATTTTGAACCACCTCAAATATCATTTTGCGACATCTTCTCATCAAACCCGTTCCGAAAATACCCATATTGTACTAATTTCAATGGAATATAAATGAGCCGGAAATGATTTTCATTGTATGCGAAAACCACTTTTTACGAAGTATTTTCAACGTAAAAAAAGATTACGTTATTAGGGATTTTTGTCGTAAAAAGAGTTACGTAAAAAGAGGCAACGTAAAAAAAGTTTACGTAAACGGAGGTTTGGGTATATATATATATATATATATATATATATATATATATATATATATATATATATATATATATATATATATATATATATATATATATATATATATATATATATATATATATATATATATATATATATATATATATATATATACAAAAGTGAAACAATCGCTTACTACTTTAACCCAACCATCAGAAAATTCAAATGGAGTTTCAGTAAGTGAAATTAGATAAGGTTTTCATTCCAAGTTAAAAATAGCTAAATATGTAGCTGAAAGTGTAAGAATATATGTAAATGTATGAACATTCCAAGTTATTATTTATTTATATGTAACTTAGCAAAATGAGTTATCTTGTAAGATGTAAAATGATTCACCTGTACTGGTACAACTGAGATAGCACCGCAATTTCCTCCCACTACTGATATCTATGTCTATTTCGTGACATTAGTGGGAAATGTTAGGAAATTTTTAATATTGTGGAAATAAATGGAATTTATTTTTTTCAAAAGCTATCCACTAAGCGCTAAAGTAAGCATTTTCTTCTGAATATGCGATATTCGTGTTTATCGATTACCCAATTTGCTTACACAGCTCGAAAAAATCTTGTGATTTTACGTCTCATAAGATGCACATAAATGGGGCGTCGTACACTTCATACGTATTTATATTCAAGAACATGGAAAATTGTGTGATTTGAAAATTACATGGATTGAAATCAAATCGGGATAAAAAACAAAAGATCGATAGAAACAATTGAATATTGCGTCATTGGACAAGTTAAGTATACTTAACTTGTTCAATGACGCAACATTAAATTTGTACAGAATTTTACAAGCTCCGAGTGTAATGTGCACTCGGCTACCAAGTGCCCATGTAATTTTTCAAATCACACAATTTTCCATGTTCTTGAATATATACAGAAAGAAATTATTAATTCTACAGGTGACATAATTATTCAAACGACATAATTCATAACTACTTAACTTCTCAAATGACACAATATTCCATTCGTGCAGAAATTTACTGGCTTCGAGTGTAATTTGCACTCGGCTAGCAAGTGAGACTGTATGAATTTATATGCACGATTTACCAGCCAAGCAGATATGTACTTCTGTGACTCAGTCGACTAACTGGTGTGCTTTGTGATCTAATGTTTCTCGGTTCAAGTCGCGTTGTGTTGATGTCGATCTTTTGATTTTTATTGCTTTCGTTTTAAAGCCATGTAATTTTTAATTCACACAATTTTACATGTTCTTGAATATACATTTGTGTGGAATATGCTTCTCCGTTTATGTGCATCTGATAAAAAATGTAAAATGATAAATAAAATGATAAATAAAGATGTGAAATGCGACGCTCCATTTATGTTCATCTTATGAGATGTAAAATCACAAGATTTAATAGAATATTTCGCAACTTTCGCAGCAAGTTCAATACAATCAAAAGCCTATGGATATATAACAAAACTCAGTTTTGAAAAAGTAGATTTTGCACTCTATCTCACAATCACACAATCGGAACTATTATTTGAAAGAGCACTGCACTACACCACCGGCACGGCATTACTGCACTACCGACTGTGAAAATTGCATATTTTGCCTTTCTCATATAGAAAGGTTATGCAATCACTGTGCAAACCGACTTTTGAACCGAGGCCCGGAGGACCGAGTGTCATATACCATTCGATTCAGTTCGTCGAGTACGCAAAATGTGTATGTGTGTATGTAACGTTTTTTGCACTAACTTTTCTCGGAGATGGCTGAACCGATTTTCACAAACTTATGTCGTTTTCGTTTTTAAATTGCACTACACCGGTGTAGCAAAAGCTGCACTAAAACCGTTCGTTTTTACCAATTGCACTACACCAGTGCTACACTTTTTCTGCACCGATACCACTGGTGTAGCACTCATCAAACGTTTGGCGTAGCTCTGTGCAATGGAATCGTTTATGGTAGTCAATGGTTACTGTTTATGTTTTCGTCATTTTTGTTCGTTTATTCATGCCTCCGTGTAGCACTGCACCGGTGTAGTGCAAATTAAAAACGAAAACGCCATTAGATTCAAATGAAAGATCTTGTGGTCCCATACAAAATTTCTGAATATTATTTGGATCCGACTTCCAGTTCCGGAATTATGGGGTAAAATGTGCATGTAATAGACGTGATGTTAACCATCTTTGACCTTCTCCCATTTGTTTTGTGAAATAATTAGAGAAAGTACTCATACAGGGAAAAAGTTATTTATCTGGAAATAAAAATCTGGTAGTAATTCGTGTTGTGAAATTTTGAAAATGCAAGCATAGTAAACAAAGACGTAGTACTAAACCACAAAATGCACCGTTAATAAGCACAAAACAACTTTCCGAAAACATCTAATATTGATTCATTGCAGTCTTTCAAAGCTCAAACGGCTAGACAAAAAAATAAAAGGATACAAAATTTTCATAAAATGAAGTCTCTTAAAAGAGCTCAACAAGTTTGAATTCGTACATTTGATATTACCATTGCCTGTCTTCTGATACGTGTTTCAACATCAGAAGCCGTCAATATTTTCCATTTCACATGTTCAAAGTGCTTGTTGACGGGAAAAAATCACTTCTCCACTCCGTATTCCTGTCAATAACCCTTGCTGATAAACGTTCTGCTAGTGACGTATTTTTCTACTCCTGGGAGTGGATTCACAAAATGATAACCGGTGCTATTCCGCGTGATTCCATAATCTTGATTCATGGCGCTCCCGTTTTCCGTCTCCGTCAAACCGATTCCGAAATTTTCTACATCTAAGTCCGTCCTTCCGTCATCCGTCGTCGGTGCCTGTCAGAGTCCCCGGGTGTCGCTGTCAGAGCTTCCGTTCAGTCTTCAAAAGCGGTAAATGATTTCCGTAGCGCGCATAATCCATGTCACTCAATTTCAGCTCCTCTCGGTAGCTTCTCCAGTGGTCCATGGCGAACGGGAAGCGAATCGAGCCGGCAGCTCCGGTGGAAACCGTTTTCGGTTCCGTTCGGTGCGAAAGGTGGAAACCGTTGAAGGAATGATATTTTCAACACATCGTGCTTCGCGTTTTTGTTCCAAACCAACACCGTACTTTCCTCCGCCGTACGCCGGAAGTGGCGTCAAGTCAACCGGAAGCAAGAAAATCAAGATGTGAGCTTTTCCTCGCCACCGCTGCAAATTTTCACACTCACATGCCACGGAAAGCCGCGAATTGGCGAGGCGTGGCAATGAATTCCATAAATTATTCAAATTTTTGTGAATGATTTGAATAATTTTATTATACTACGCTTGAGGCAATCAGACCACACGGGCCATGACCACACGGGCGATCGATTTGATGGAAAATGCGATCTGGGTCATCACTTTCCGGGAGAATTTCTGTTTTCTCCTTTCTTCTGTTTACTGGCAAGATGATACCCATCGTCTGAGACGAAACCACACCACAGCCACCGACGAAAAAAAGAAGCACCGAATCGGATTTGGACCCCACTATGTTTTCCCACGGCCAACTACTTCAACTCATAATCTGACCCAGCTCGGATTCGGTGTCAGTGCACACCGAACGACACTGTGTGTCACATCTTACTGTGTGAGAAAGCTGAAAGCTGTCTAGGATGCTGTGTCGTTTTGTGCCAAAGAAATCCATCATCTTCAGAAGCACTAACGTTCTTAGCCGTGCACTCACAAATACACCCTTCCCAGTCCCGGTCAGAGTGATTTGCTCGGTACGTGACATTAATTCTGCGTTCACCTGGAACAAGGGGTTCACTCTGTCATACGCAATCCACCCGGGTAAAATGAGGAGAATGTTTTATTTGGCTGGCATCTTTGACGCCCCTGTCCCTACGACTGCGGTCTGGTTTGCCCGATTTATCGTCCTTTGTCCGAGAAATAAACTGAACTTGGCCACATACAAATCCATTCTGCACGGCTCTACAAAATCGACACAATTGTTCGGTGATAAGCCGGAAAAACAGACCCGGACAAGGTGTTGGGAGAAAAGTGGTTTGGGCACGGAAAGCAGATAGAGTTTTTTTTTTTTGTTGCTGTTCGTCGCCACACCGCCAGTGACATTGTCCGTAGTTGTACTCGGTGCAGACTTTGACGTCACGGTGCTTAGGATCTTAGCTTCCGGTGGAACGGACCTGGCTGGCTCATGTTGATGAAATCAAGCCTCCCCGAAATCTCGCAAAAAAAGGAACACTTACAATGGATAAATTTCACCTGACAGTAATGCAGTGTGGTGAAAAATGATTTTCGCCATTCCATGCGGCTTTGCTGCCGTAATGGTCTCTCTCTCGAACTCGGTACTCTCCCTTCGAATGAATATCTGGTCGAAAGATTGAATTTGATACTTTTGCTGGATTTTCGGTTCCTGATGATGATGGTATTTTTATGGTGCCGAAATAAAAACCGAAAAAGCACTAGCCTATATTGAAACAGTATCCAGTGTTAGGCTTGGTGAAGTAGATGCTGACATCTATGGGCAGTGGAAGAAGTAAAGAAGGTAAAGTAAATCAGGAGCACAAAAGCTGGACGAGAGTTTCCGTCAGCAATTTAAAATTAATTATTTTATTACTTGAACTAAATTCAGATTCTAGCATCCTAACGATTGCATTTTGATTTTATTTTTATCAGTTTTGCAAGTTAATGTAACTAATGAGGGCTTCGATGATTTTTGACTAAGAAATACAATCATTTTCAAGCAAGTGCGAATATTTTGAAGCGTTCAACTCTTCCTACAATCTTAAAAGAAAGTGCGAATAGATCACTGTAAATCTGTGATGAAAATAATGCTCATTTACATCTTTCTTCAAAAGAACAAATATTGAAGGAAAATTTTACCGTGAATACGAAGCCTTTTTAAAATTAACCCTGTTCAAGAATGAGTAGAAGTTGAGCGTCAGCATCTCTCGTTGTATTGAAGGCATAATTTCTTCTACATACCATCGGAACTATGGTCAGCAATTTATGATCAAAATTTCAGCAGTATGAGATAGTTCGAATTGTTAGTTTAAATTGTTAGCATTTAGTCTAAATGTATCTGTTGGACCATTGTAATCTGTTGATACAAATGATGAGGATGTTTTATGCCTACTGGAGAGAGAGATTGCCTAATTTTATTTTCATCGGGATTTTCCCTGCTTCCAAATAAATTAAAATGGAACTGAATTTTCATTAAAATAAGATAAAAAATTATAGTACCTAGTAATTATAGTACCTAGTATTAATTAGCAATAAGAAAGACTAGGTAAAAAACACCCTATAGTTCCGGAACTGGAAGTATTACCCACAACGAAAACAGATATTCTGTACGGAACCATAAGCCTTTTCCTTTCATATGTTTGTGAAAATCGATTTGGCAATAAAGAAGAAAAATAAGGTAGATCCTTTTTGCAGTTTTAACCACTATTTTCAATACTTCCGAAACCAAATTCCGAAGACCGGAATAGCCGAAGTTGGTACGTATCACCAGCAACAAATATGACCTTCAAAATGGAACAGTTTTGAACACAACTGAAAAGAAATTTTCCTTCTTTTGCTTCGTCGCTTTAGGTAGCGGTAAAAAAATTTAGCGCATAACCCAGTAGTTCCGGAACCAGAGGTCGGATCCAGATGAAATTCATGAATTTTATTTGGGATTACAATGCCTTCTACTTGAACCTAAGCTCATGAAAATCGACCAAACCATCTGTGAGAAAATATACTGAGTCTCATTTTGGAGTATGCCTTCGGAAATCGAGAGAACAGGTCAGTCGGAATTAGTTTCGCTAACAATGACTAACAGTTGGAAAAGTTTCGAGCCCAGTTTAGATTTTTTTAATTTTTTTTAATGCGCTATAATTATTTTAATGTTCTTCACCCCGTTATTCCTGAACCAAAAGTTGTATTCGGATGAAATTCTAAAGCTATGCGACCATCAATTTGAACCTAAGTTTGTGAAAATCGGTCACAATCTATCAGAGAAAAGTGAGTTAGTATGCAGCTTAGGTGTTGGTTTTCGTTTTCTTTATAGCGTGTATGAAATTGAACAAAGTCTGCAGTGTGCATTGTTTGAAAAGGTGAGTTTGTGTTTTCTTCTTTCGTTCCAGCTCGTACCGGTTTTGTATCGTCATTTTATACGGCGGTTTGAAAGCTTTGACACTCATCACCCTGTAATTACGGAGCCAGAAGTCAGATCCGGATGAAATTTCACAGTAGTTTTTAGAACAATTTAAGCTTCAATTTAAAGCAAGAAAATTGTTGAAATTGGTTCAATCATCACTGAGAAATCGAAGTGAGTTCTACTTTCGAAGTTTTTCTGAGCTTACTTCGGGGCTTCCGGAACAGGAAATGGGAAACTATTAGTGCCGAATCAAGTTTACATGCCTACAAACTAATAAATACTGCAAACTGGAAGAATTTAGCAGTCAGTTTTATGGGATTTGTACTTGTGTTTGCCATTGTTTATGAAAAAAAAACACATGAAATTGAAAATTTTCCACTTGCCGTAATCAAGCTCCGAAACCGGAAGTCAAATCCGGATAAAATATTCTAGACATTTCTTAATAATTTCATGACCTTACGTTTGAATCTCAGTTTATGAAAATCGGTCAAACCATTTCCGAGAAAATCGAGTGCATGTTTAATACTCAATGAGATAATACTCAATGAAAATGAAAATACATTACCCTATAACTCCGGAACGGAAAGTCGGATAAAAATGAAATTCAACAACAGGCTAGAAGACCTTTCATTTGAATCTATGTTTGTAAGAATCGGTTGATCAATCTCTGAGAAAAATGGTCCATTTTTTTACATATTTTTGGTGCATATCACCTTGTATCTCCGGAGAAGCCGGAAGTCGGAATTTTTATCTATCAATCTGTAATTCCGGATCCGGAAGTCGTTAGGTATGATTATATAGAGTTGTGGGACCTTTCATTTGAACCTACACTTGTGAAAATTAGATGAGCGGTTTTTGAAAATATCGATTGCACGTTTCTAGTTCATTTTTTACATTTTACCCCGTAACTCCCGAACCGGATGTCGGATCCAAATGAAATCCAATAGCGATCTATGGGACTATAAAGGACTATTCACACATTTCAGTTCCGTGACGGTTCAGTGAAAGTGCCTTCAGTGCGCCGTCAGTGTTAATTTTTTATCGGAACCCTTCCGTTCCGTTTCCGTACTGTTTCCGTTCCGGCACAGCCAATGCAATAACATACCGACTTCAGTGAAAATAAAAAAATATCGGTGACGACGAATTTGAGTTTGCCGGACGGACGCTACACTGACGGCGAGCTGCACTGAAACGGCACGGTGTCTGATAGGTGTAAATGCGCGCATAGAAAACGAATGAAAAAATATCAGTATCCGTGCACGGTGTCGTGTCGGCACTGAACCGGACCGGATATGTGTGAATAGTCCTTAAGGCCTTTAATTTGAATCTTAGGTGAAGATAATCGGTTGAGCGTTCTCGGAGAAAATCGAGTGCAGTTTTTATTCATTTTGATGCACATTTCACTTCGTTACTCCGGAACCGGAAGTTCGATCCGTGTTGAATTCAATCGCAACATATGGAATAAAGACACCTTTCATTTGAATCTAAGCTTGTGAAAATCGGTTCAGCCATCTCCGAGAAAATCGAGTCGACATTTTTGTTACATACACACAGACATTTGCTCAGTTCGTTGAACTGAATCGAATGATATAAATAACTTGGAGTAGGTAATCCCAGAAACATAACCGCGAGATTGACGTAGGACTGCATTCGAGATGTGTATAGGTAGCAATTGATTTGATTCCGTTCGACTGTTTAAAACTTGTAGTATTGAAAAGAACCATTCGGTTTTAAAAGATTACGTTTGTATTTTATTCTCTGTGTGTTACGCTTAAAGCGCTCCGCAAATGACTTGGAGGGGCTTGACGAATTATGCGAATTTTCGTTATCGCGCTTTCTCTTGGCCTTTCCGCGTCGTATTTTCACTGAATATATGGAGTCATGTTCAAGCTTTCACCAAACTTTTACAAAGATAGAACTAAACAATATATTTCTGTTATATCTTCAAAATAACTGCTTTAAGCTCATATTAGGTTTTCAAAACTAAAGCATTTGGAAAGTTTCTTCGTGAAAATTTTTTCGATATAAAAACGGTCATAATGTTATTTGGGATTCATATCTAGTTCTCAAAGGTGCCATATTGTGGATTTTTTCTCATATTAAACACTACTCGGTGCATTTTGCTTGAACTCATAACAATTGAGTGTTGGTTTTATTTGCATTCGTTTAATGCGCAGTCCGCATTGCGAACGGTTCACTATACTGGTTATGTCATTAGATTTTCTCTAAACGAATTATTTTTACGTCCGATTTGTTTATTTCAAAGAAGAATAATTCTAATAGTACTTTGGTAAACCCTTAGAATGACCGATTGATTGATTTTCTGCGTCGCTCTCATTTCGGTGTATTTTTCTCAAATGCAAACGACCAGCAGCTGGATGATGACGCAATCGCACATATATTTCTATGTTTCATTTATCTAAATGCTGTACGGGATTCATTTTTGGCATTCAGATGGACCACATTGTAGAATTCTCTACGATATTAAAACACTGTTCGGAAAAATGTTCACGAACGCGATTCGGCGAAATGATAGTTAACGTTCGATTGGTTAAAATTTCGCGCAGCGAAAAGTGCACATAGCTTTTCAAATTATTCAAGTCTGACATTATACTGATGATGTGGCATTAGTCTCTGGTTTGAGAAGCCATGATAATATACTTGTGAAGCAAGGAAAATTAGACGTTTAGTTGAGTCTCTTTATTTCCCTTTATTATTCGAGATTTTTAGCGAATTTTGAAAGTAATGCGTTTTTTTGGACAATTTTTCAAAGCTGGTGGTGGTTTTATGCCAATTTTTGCAGTCGTATTTTTGTCCTATCTTAGAAATTCACGAAACGATATTTGGCCTTAAAAATAAATCCGATGCCGAAAATTAAAAAAAAAAAGGTCTGAATCCCACAGTAGATTTCCTTGAAATTTTATTTTCTTGATAACACTAGTCTGGATGTCTCAGGTAGCCTAGAAAAAATCCTCTGAGTTCCGGCTTTCATGATGTTAAAGGCCACAATTGCAGCAGTTTCTTTTTTCTTACTTTCAGTTACCAGAACTATTTTTTCAAAACTATCATTTGTTTCAACAGCGTATTTATTTGTTTATCGAGAGAATATCTATTCCTTCGAGCAAGTATGAAAAGTCTAATCTGGAAAAATATTTTCGCCTTTCTCATATCGAAAAGTTATGCAATTACTTGAAAAACTGACTAGTGAAAAAGTGTCATATACCATTCGACTCAGCTCATCGAACAAAGCAATGTTTGTGTGTGTGTGTGTGTGTGTGTGTGTGTGTGTGTGTGTGTGTGTGTGTGTGTGTGTGTGTGTGTGTGTGTGTGTGTGTGTGTGTGTGTGTGTGTGTGTGTGTGTGTGTGTGTGTGTGTGTGTGTGTGTGTGTGTGCGTATGTGTCAAATAATCTCACTAGGTTTTCTCGAAGATGGCTGAACCGATTTTGACAAACTTAGATTCTAATGAAAGTTCTCGTGGTCCCATACGGAATTCCTGAATTTCATCCGGATCCGACTTCCGGTTCCGGAGTTATAGGGTAAAGTGTGTTCAATATTGTACACCGTCACTTAAAATATTTTCGGATGCAACAAACATTTAAATCGTAATTTAGAGTGCGTACTAGTAGAGTTTGTATGTCATGTTAGTTGGTAGCCGTACGAACCGACTTTGATTATACCGGTTCTCGGGTTCCGGAGCCGGAAGTGCATATAATAGTGAACCCATTTCGTTTTATTTAGGATGACTTACGCAATCAAAGCACTGTTTTATTCTGTATGTTATGCATAAACAATCTCTTGGTTTCTTTCAAAAATCGAAGAGAAAAATTTTGAATAGAACATAACAATATTATATGTACATGAGAAAGGCATCATTACACCACTAGATGGATTAAAACAGGTTTTTTCCTTGCATGTTATTTATCGTTGTTCGTTGTGGGAAGCTTTCATCATCGCTTATTCTCATGTGGTGATTCGTTTGTGGCGCTTTCATTCAATGTGTTCGCAAACGACTACGTTTGTAGTTCCCTGTATTTCGCACGCTTTGTTTAATAGCTTTAATTAGTTTTTAGTTTAGTTTAGTTTTATAATAAAAATTCTAAGCGGTCTGGTGGAGGTGGTGAGCTCAATTTGTCCGCGTTCTATGTTTTACCTTTTTTTTATAAATATAAAAAAATAGGTATAGAATTCTCTCAAAGTTTAGAACATTTTTTCGTCATACACCAATCAATTCAGTTCGATGAACTGAGCAAATGTTCGCGTGTATGTGTGTGTGTGTATTTTCAATAAAGAGGTCGAGATCTCAGAGATGGCTGGATCGATTTTGATCAAACTAGTCGAAAATAAAAGGTCTTTCCGTCACCCTGAACGCTATTGAATGGTTTTAAGATCGTATGTGTACTTTGTGAATTATAAGAAGGTTTATGTCAAAATTTTCAATTCGCAATTGACCTTGAAAACAGAATATGTTTTTTGACGCACGATAATAGCTATCCAACAAACCATAGATTGTTTCAATCCGTCGATTTGTAACGGAGATATCGATATTTTTGGGGAAGTGACATTTTCCTTTATTCTAGTGCACAGTGGTCTCAACTATTCCAAAGCGCGTTTTCTGTTTGCGCTTCTGAGGTTGATTTTGAGCCTAAATGCCTTCAGAAGAATTTTCGATTGGAATGGTCCTCTTCTTTCGGTATAATTAAAGTAATCATTACTCCACCTAGAAGTGAGACCGAAGTTATAATTTATCTACATTGCGTGATAGAAAACTCATTTCTTCGGAGAAGTTGTAGACCATATTATTAAAAGAAAACACGCCGAACACATGAACTCTTTAAAATGGATTGGTGTCGAGATATGAAGCGTTGTTTATCGGAGCCCCGCAAAATGTAAAGTTTAACTTTTTTCTAACATTGAATTCTACTATATTAATTTAACCTCACTACACCTTCACAAAAGTCACAACCCTTTTACAGAAGTAATACTAACGTTATAATACAGATACGTATTTCGGAATGCTCTGTACATCCTTCTTCAGTGTATCGGTTTGAACAGTTTAACTTATAACTTTAACTTATAAAACCGGATGTAAAAGGATTCCGAAATATGTAGGTATCTGTATTGTTCCGAAATGTAGATATTTCATTGTAGTGCCTTTCAAACAAGTCATAGTTTAATGAGATCTGTCTATTTTCAACGGAGATATTGATATTTTTATGAAAGTGACTTTTTTTTTCTATCCCAGTAAAACGAGTTTTGAGCGCTTCATGATAAAGCGATATTTGGAAGCAAAATGAAGCACTATTTGTAATACCCATTTGAAAAACTGTATACAGCATCCTTTTTCATGACATTTTGTGCAGGGAGATGAAACCTTTTTGCTTTCTTTTATATAAAGATTATGCGATCACTGAGAAAATCAACTTTCGAATCGATTTTCATATACCATTCGAATCAGTTCTTCAAGATTACAAAATGTCAGTTTGTGTATGTGTCTGTATGTATGCTACAAAAACATATAATACCTTTTGTCAGAGGTGATTGGACGAATGTTCGCAAATTTAAATTCTAATTTAAGATCTCTTGACTGCTAATGAATTTCACCTGTATCAAATTCCTTAATTTACTCAGAGATTGCTTAACCGATTAGATTCTAATGAAAGTCCCATCTACAAACTTAGATTTATATGAAAAGTGCTATGCCCCCATACAAGGTTGCTGAATTTCATTTGGATCCGACTTCTGGTTCCGGAACTACAGGAAGAAATTAAAATATTAGCACTCATTTGTTGGTAGATTGCTGAACTAATTTTCTCCATCTAATACTCAAATGGAAGGTCTTACGATCCCATAAAAATTGTTGCTTTTTAATCAGAAGAGATACAGTGCAATTAGCGTAAAAATGTCAATTCCACATAAACTAATGGAGTTTATCGGGATTGTAAATTTTGATAGTCGATGACCAAATAAACTAATTCCCCCCCTAAGAATGCAACTCATGGTCAATAATATAATTAGTGTGACATAGAAATCTGTACTTCTATTTGGTTCAATATCATATAAATCAAATTTATACATTGGTGTATTACAGTTCAATGAAAAGTCATTTTAGAATACCATCTTTGACTTGATGTCGGAGAAGTACGAACAGTGAATTCATGCTTTAATTTTTTTACCCAGTTTGATCGCATTGAAAAAAAATACCAACTTAATAAACATCCTTTAAAAAGATTCACGTAAAATATCCCAGAAAAATTAAGACTCCCCGCAGTCAATGCCTTTGATAACTAAGACCCTCCCTTTCCCCCTTGCCGGTACGTTGTACTGTAGCTGTACATTCGGCTATCGATTCGCCGTTTGCCTCCTTCCACCCCGCGGGGATAAAGTGGAAAAGTTTCACGACCTAAAAGACATTCCCCGCAAACGGGCATCTCATTCGGTAGTACCTTCCACCCTCGGCAGTTAATTACTCTCCAGTAATCTCGGTTGTTTACGGCAAATTTTCGCTCATTAGTACCGGTAAAGTGTCCCGAAAAGAAACGCGGTTGGTGGTAGAACGATTCGGAAAACGATCGACAAAGTGACTTTCGGGTACAGCAGAAGAAACCTTTTGCAGTTGACACTCACAACCTACGGGGAGCAGGTTCCGCCAAACTTTTCTAATTACATCAATAAGACGTGAACATCGTGTTAACCGCAAGGGGCTTAAGTAATTTGTAGCAACAATTTTTTTGTCCCTTATTCGCATCAAGAGTCCGGTGGGAGTGCTGGTAGGTGAGTCTCGATCGTTTGTCACCGTTTGTCCCCCTCTCCCCTCAGTCCACGACGCGCAATTTGTGACTTTGGGTAAACTTGGTGAAATTTATCTGTTTAACCTTAACATATGGCGACAGACGGGGCACTAATTTGGTCACTCTCCCTCGGCAGCCCAGCTCGGTAACGGAGGGCAAAAATCCATTGAAATGAACTTCAAGCTTATTTTTTTTCCACCGACTTTCTTCTAATTTCTGCCAAACGAGGGTTCGGCGCATAAATTTCACTTTAATCGCTTCATCTGCACCTCTTAGCACATCGCTCGGGCGCTCGCTAGCCATCTGGCTCGAACTTTTCCCGCTTGGACCCGAAAATCGGAAAATGAAATTGTGACCCCTCGCTGCGTGTAAATCTTCGGACGTTGAGCAGCAAAAAAAATAAGAAACTTTCTTATCTCAACACAGTCACCGGTCGTTCCGGCGAAAGGCAGGCTGTCCTAAACAGACGGAACGAAGCAAAAATACAAACTTCCACCTTTTTCTCTGGTTTTACTGGTTGATGGGATTCATACCCCCCACCCCCCCCTTGTCACTTTCTTCGCCCAGTGGGAGGCATATGGTTGGGTTCAAAACTCGGTTCCTACCCATACGTTAGGGGGTTCGCCGGTTTGAGGCCGGTTGATGTTGGTAATGTGGTTTGTTGGACTTTCCACTCGATAGACATAAGGTATCACAATAAATTGGTTCAATCAGCCGTAGGTTGTGCGGTTTCGTTTCCGGCCTGATGGGTTCCAGAGTGTACAGACCCGTAAACAGTTTCCAGCCCGGTTGCTACCGGAACCGGGCCATGGTTGTTTGACTGTCATTATATGCCAATTAGAGTTGGAATTTTTGCTCGAGAGCCATACTGAGAGCAGGTACTTACGAGGTGAAGAGGTTGATGAATGTGAATGTACCTGGAATGGAAGAAAAAATGTATACTGATTATTAAAGCATCTCTGGAAGTGGTGTGAATAATTTTAAGCAATCTCGTAAAATAGATAATGTATTGAATAACGGTTTGAATGGCATTGCCGGAAACCATATAATTTATTTAAAGATATTGAGCTCAGAAGAAAACTGAAATCATAAAACTAAATACAGAAAACGAATCCCTCTAATTGAATTAGTTGACAAAATAACAAATTTGATAAAATATCTGTTGGATCCGAATTTTTTCATATCTAAAGAAAATTTCAATACTAAAGTTACCAAGTTATCAGATTTGAGTGAAATTTTGCACTCGTTTTCAGCATAGCAAATCATAAATGTATTACACGACTCAAGACTGATTTTTAAAAACGGGCATCTAGGATTTGAAGAGCATGTTTTTCTAACCGTTGTAACTCAAAACATGTTTATTTTACCAAAATGGTGTTTAAGAAAAGGTTATGCTAAATCAAGTTTAGTCAGCCAAAACACTGCTTTTAAATAGTCAGCGATAGTCCACGGATTCCGGGGGTATTTCAAAACGTTACTTACTTTCTAACGAGGATTCCTAGAGAAAAAAACCGTATGTCAAAACGTTCCTACACGCACAGATGTGACCAATAAACCATTGGTAGATTTGAATGTTTACATGTCTTATTCTTCAAAACAATGATTAGGATTACTATCTGTGTGAGTTTCATACGGTAGTGTCGGGTTTAGAAGAACAAGAGCCAATAAGGAGGGTTTAATGTCATCTATTGGTACGAAATAAGTACGACGAAAAACATTGTCCCTTATTCGGGTGGTTATTAAATTCTGCTAATTGCTTCCGTGACTAACTCTAATTATTTTTCACTAGCTTAAGATTTTTTATGCTGGTTGTGTCGACGGTATGTGACAGTGTTGTAACATACGTTTCACAAAATACGATACCTCAATAACCAATTACAACTATTACAAGAACAACTGACCAGATCCACCAATGAATCCACAGCCACACGATTCATTGCTACACAACAACAGTCATTCGTTAACCGCAAACAATTACAAAAATGCAAAATAAACAAAAAACTATGCAACCTGATGGGGAAAAAACAATACTACCCGACAGTAATACTCCCGCTCTTAACCAACAAGCAATTTTCAATGCTACCACTAAAACATTGCCGACTGAAACCATGACGCTACTAAGTCTGGGACGAAAATTCTCCATGCCAGTCACTAAAATTAGCCAGATACCTATTTACCATATACTTGCAGATACATCTACATCTACAATTCACCATGGAAGAAGAAACCAACAACAAACTACCGTTTCTGGACACAATAGTAACTCGTAAGTCCGACCAAACCCTAACCACTCAATGGTATTCAAAGCCTATAGCTTCCGGTAGACTACTCAATTACCATTCCTTCCACCCACTATCAATGAAAATAAATGTCGCAAAAAAATTTATAAATAGAGGACTTATCTCACTACGGACAATACTGAAACACAACACATAATTTTCAAACACCTACGGAGTAATAATTATCCACAAAAATCGATAAACCATAGCAACGATACCCCAGGACCCACTGATCAGACGTACCGATCAATACCGTTTGTTTCATCGCTTACTCCGCACATTATAAAAATCTTAAAAACAGAGTACAAATCCGTAAAGATCAGCCCAAGGCCCATCAACACAACTACACAACTGCTTCCGAACATTAAAACACCCATTGATGCCTTATTGCAATCTAACGTCATATAACAGATCGGCTGAAAAGGTCGTATCGTTTCTATAAGAGGGCGCCACTAGAATTAAATCTATACCATTTTCAGTTAGTACCAACCTTCAAAAGATACGTGTATAAATTTGACAGCTGTCTGATTATTAGTTTGTGAGATATTGCATTTTGAGTGAAGCTACTTTTGTTATTGTGAAAAAAATGGAAAAAAAAGAAACTTCGTGTGTTGATGAAACACTACTTTTTGATGAAAAAAAGTGCCGCCGATACCAAAAAATGGCTTGATGAGTGTTATCCAGACTCTGTACCGGGCGAAGCAACAATTCGTAAGTGGTTTGCAAAATTTCGTACTGGTCATATGAGCACCGAAGACGATGAACGCAGTGGACGTCCAAAAGAGGCTGTTACCGATGAAAACGTGAAAGAAATCCACAAAATGATTTTCAATGACCGTAAAGTGTAGTTGATCGAGATAGCTGACACCCTAAAGATATCAAAGGAACGTGTTGGACATATTATCCACGAATATTTGGATATGAGAAAGCTTTGTGCAAAATGGGTGCCGCGTGAGCTCACAATCAATCAAAAACAACAACGAATTGATGATTCTGAGCAGTGTTTGGAGCTGTTATATCGAAATAAAACCGATTTTTTTCGTCGATATATAACAATGGACGAAACATGGCTCCATCACTTCACTCCGGAGTCCTATCGACAGTCAGCTGAGTGGACTGCACGCGATGAACCGAACCCAAAGCGTGGAAAGACTCAACAATCGGCCGGTAAGGTTATGGCGTCTGTATTTTGGGATTCTCATGGTATAATTTTCATCGATTACCTTGAAAAGGGAAAAACCATCAACAGTGACTATTATATAGCGTTATTAGAGCGTTTGAAGGACGAAATTTCTAAAAAACGGCCTCATTTGAAGAAGAAAAAAGTTTTATTTCATCAAGACAATGCACCGTGTCACAAGTCGATGAAAACCATGCTGAAATTGAACGAATTGGGCTTCAAATTGCTCCCTGATCCACCGTATTGTCCAGATTTGGCCCCCAGTGACTTTTTCCTGTTCTCAGACCTCAAGAGAATTCTCGCTGATAAAAAATTTAGCAGCAATGAAGAGGTAATCGCTGAAACTGAGGCCTATTTTGAGGCAAAGGACAAATCGTACTACAAAAATGGTATCGAAAAGTTGGAAGATCGCTATAATCGCTGTATTGCCTCTGATGGCGATTATGTTGAATAATAAAAACGAATTTTGGCAAAAAAATGTGTGTTTCTATTAAACGATACGAACTTTTCAGCCGAACTGTTATAGCCTGCGTTGCTCAGACTGCAACATGACCTATATTGGCATGACCCGTAACCAGGTAAAAACACGGATGTATGGACACAAATCAAATATCAATATGTATCACAGACTTAAAGAAGATGGCAAAACCAACACTGACCAGGAGATGATCTCTCTCGGAGATAAAACAGCTCTCATCAAACATATGATCACTCACGACCATATGTTCGACGTAAACAATGTCTCAATAATTGATAAATCGTTCAGATCCTCAGCGCTACCAATACTTGAAATGTGCCATATAACCAACACAGCCAATTCTGTAAACCACCGTACCGATGTGGATGGCCTCAACACTACGTACGCAGGCATCCTACACACAGTTAAAATAGCAAACACTCGACGGAATATAGCCACTGCGACTCACACTAACAATGCCAGATTTGTTGGCTCACAATCTACAATTGTACCCACAACAAAATTATACCCTCCATCTTCAAAAACCAGTTAGCAGTGCGTGCAGATAAAAGTGTTGTGACCATCAAAAATAGTTTACGAAAATTTAATGCCGCTGTTAAAGAATCCGTTCCAGTATTTTGACAGAACTGACTACAACATACTTCTTACCGCTTGCAATAAGCGATACCGACAAAGACGACAAGACTAAGTGAGTTCCCAGAATGAAATATTTTATTGTACAACATGTCTCTAACAACAACAAAATTTTGAATAAACTTTATCTCCGTAGTTTTCCCTTGAAAAAGACCATCAAAAACGGCCGAAACGTCGGGCAAATTTAAAAACAACTCGTCTGCCTTACTTTTTAGACTGAGAAAAGCCATTCAATACAATAAAATTACCCACAACCAGTCGTTAAAGCACTTATACGTTTCGTTTTCATTAAAGCGTGTACGAAATTGAAGCAAGGCGTGTTTTGTTTTCTTCTTCCGTACGAGCACATACCATTGCGTACCGGTTTCGTATTATTATTATAAATGACACGACGGTTTGAAAATTTTGGTACAAGAATGAAATGTTCACACAATTTTTAAAGAGCTGTAAGGTCAGGCGCGTACCCAGAAAAAAATTTCGGGGGGTGTTTCAGAACATGTTGATCAATTTCCATACAAATGGAACTTTTTATATAATTATTTGAAACTTTTTTATTGTGGAGTCGTTTGTTGAAAATTATTCATTTTATTTTTTACTTATTTGAAAAAAAGAGTTTACATAATATCATACTTTTTTGAGTTTCGGAGGGGGTTTGAACCCCTAAAACACCCCCTTGTATACGCGCCTGTGTAAGGTCCTTCATTTGAATTTTAGTTTGTGGAAATCGATTAGGCCATTTGTGAGCGAATTGAGTGCACATTATTTTCCAAAATTTACACATAAGAAGTGTATCGAAAAGTAGTTAGGAACATTGATTATTGAATAAAAAAGCGAAAAAAACATATTTTGACATCAGTTTTTGATATATTGTAGAAAAATTACATTTTTATGCATTTTACTGATTATATTGAAGAAAATCCTAGTTTCCGTGAAACACTCGTACTTTGGACTTGACATTCTTCATTAAATTCTGCACAGTTACTTTTGTGACTTTCCTGGGGGCAGCTGTCCAGCTTATTTTGAATTCTTGCATGTTTTGGGACACTGTACCTTCCTTCCGAAAGTGCCGCTTCACAATTGCCCAATACCTTTCAATTGGCCGAAGACCCGCGTGGTGTTCGGTGGGTTGATGTCCTTTTCCACGAATTGTACATTATTTTTTGACAACCACTATAGAACGGAGTTGGCGTAGTGGGCTGAAGCCAAATCCGGCCAGAAGAGAGGAGGAGCCTTATGCTTTCTGTACAGTGGCAGCATTTTTTTCTTCAAACATTCTTCCTCGTAAACCTTGGCGTTAATTGTGTCCTTCGTGAAGAAAATCGACGACCGCAAACCACAGGTACAAATTGCTTGCCAGACCAACACCTTCTGCCCAAACTTCTCCAACGCCACCATGGTGTCAGCGTCGTCCAGGTCCTGGTGCACCGATTTCGTATAATATTGCGGTACGGGCAGTGCTCGAGAGTCTTCCTTGGCGTAGGTTTTGTCGTCGATCAAGATGCATCCGTCTTTATTCT
Source organism: Malaya genurostris (assembly GCF_030247185.1). Taxonomy (NCBI): domain Eukaryota; kingdom Metazoa; phylum Arthropoda; class Insecta; order Diptera; family Culicidae; genus Malaya; species Malaya genurostris. Next base: position 63,165,512 of record NC_080571.1, read on the forward strand.
GTAGAATCCGGTTATACAGTTTTCGCGCTCTTGTTTTGGCCTGAACTTGCTGTACCAGGGACTTTTTCAGCACCTTCTATTTCTTGTACGTTTTCAGGGAGTTCCGAACTTTGATCCGTTGAATCATCCCGATGCTGGTGTTGAACTGCTTGGCCAAATCCCGCGTCGGCGCCGATGGGTTTTTCCTGATGTACTGAACCACTTTTAAGTCCCGGCCGGGCTGGCTGGGACCCGTTTTCCTACCGGATCGAGGCAAATCCTTCATGGAAAGGGTCTTACCGAACTTCCCGATAATATTTTTGACACTGATGTGGTGCACTTTCACACGTTTTGCAATTTCGTTGTACGTGGCACCACTTTCTGAGCACCAAGTGTGCAGAATTTTCTTTTGCGTTTCTGGATCAATTCGACTCATCATTGAAACGATAAACCGTACCGAAACCAATCGATTGCGCAGCTGTTATTGACATGTAAACAAACATGTCACCGCAAAACACGCTGCAAAAATTTAAGCCATTTCAGAGTAATAACTGTTTGAATGTTGATAACTACTTATCGATACACTCCTTATATTGTACCTTAGTTCGCTCTACCCTCGAATACGCCTCGGTAGTCTGGTCACCGTACTACCAAAACGATATCCAACCCTTGGAATCTTCCAAGTTACCATGCCAGATGCTAACTGATTGATCTCGATTTGTTATCTGTCCGTCGCAATGCCTGCAAGGCTACTTTCGTGACAGATCTCTTCCAATCAAGAATAGACTGCTTCGAGCTCTCACAGCTTTTACAAATTGGCATCCATCACCGTAATCTTAGAAACTATTCTTTTCTTAGAATCCTTTATGCTAGAACTAATTACGGGTAAAACGAGCCTTTTGTCAGCATGTGCCGAATATTCAACTACTGTTCCAATTCATTTCACTTTAATCTATCAGGAAACGTTTTCAAGAAAATGTTCCTAGGGTTTTTATCTAAATCAGTTTTAGTTTTAGTTAGTTTAGAAATACTATGTTTAAGTGGAATGTATCATTTGGATAATTGTAATCTGTTGATGCAAAAGATGTGGGTGTTTTATGCCTGTTGGAGAGCAAGTTTGACAGGAACTCCACCGGGCTTTTTCCTGCTCCAAATAAACAAATAAACCTAAATCTAAACTCGTTCAATCCGTTTGTTAGATTCCCCAAAGATTTCAAAAATCAAAATCATCGAGTTTTGTATGAATGTCCATTAATTAGGAAAGATTTCCCAAACTTTGTCATACAATTTAGTAAATTAACGCAAAACAGTTTTTGTCTGGTTTTGATTTGCACTAAAACAAATGAAATGGAACGGTTCACAGTCTTTTATTCGAGTCTAATCAAAATTTTGAGCTCACCTTTCCGCCATTTTCCCGACAGCCAGCTCGACTCGACATAATTGATTTACTTTTATTTCCGTTTTCATTGAGGAGTTTTAATTGAAAAAGTTTGCATCATCCTCTCGGAAGCAGTCGCATAAATATACCACCCGAAAAACCGGCAACACATGTATAAACACACATACACGCCCTCAAATACACATCCGCATCGCTTGTGTAATTTTGCTTCATCGGACAATTTCCCAACTGACCATAATGGAAGCACCGATTTCAATCTCGGATCTTTCGCCGTCTCCAGCCCAGACATCGCATTGTGGCCCTAATTTTCCGAAAGTTGGAATCCCGACTACGGCAATATGTGTCAATCGTGAAGGAACTGAATGGAATGAGATAGAGGGAGATAGAAAGAAACGTATCCATTTCTACGAAAACAAAAAAAGGAAATTAGCTGATTATAGACCCGTTGACAGTTATGGAGAGAAAAGTACAGGTACCGAAAGAGACACAGCCAGCCGGAGCAAAAAACTTATTCAATATTTTTTCCTGTCTTTCCGGTCTGTGTGGAAGCTCGGTAAAAAATTTCCCTTCCAAACAAGGTTGGCGGAAATACACACACTTACACTTACACACACACACACGACCACACCGACGAGAACCCCTCGAGAGGCAAGGAAAAGTTTTTTTTTTCCACCGCGTGGCAGTTCGTTATACAAGTTCCAGGCCCGGGCAGCGCGTGCTGTGCTGGCAAAACTAAATCCGGGCTTCCTAATTGGGAAGTGATTTGTTTCTGTTTGCGCTGAACTTTAGCGGGTCGAGCGTGTGCCCACAGATACGGTTCCTAAACGGAACAACAGTAGTTATGATGAGTCGCCTAATTAATTGGGGTATAACCAGATTGCCGTTTAATGTAGACCCGAACGAGCAACTCAATTAATCGGCAAACGATTAACTGTTCGGTTGCCGTTGTATATAATTTTTGTGAGATTTGTATGTTAATGGCATTTTTATTTGCCTGTTGTCTGTTGTCTGTCTTCTGTCTTCTGTCTTCTGTCTTCTGTCTTCTGTCTTCTGTCTTCTGTCTTCTGTCTTCTGTCTTCTGTCTTCTGTCTTCTGTCTTCTGTCTTCTGTCTTCTGTCTTCTGTCTTCTGTCTTCTGTCTTCTGTCTTCTGTCTTCTGTCTTCTGTCTTCTGTCTTCTGTCTTCTGTCTTCTGTCTTCTGTCTTCTGTCTTCTGTCTTCTGTCTTCTGTCTTCTGTCTTCTGTCTTCTGTCTTCTGTCTTCTGTCTTCTGTCTTCTGTCTTCTGTCTTCTGTCTTCTGTCTTCTGTCTTCTGTCTTCTGTCTTCTGTCTTCTGTCTTCTGTCTTCTGTCTTCTGTCTTCTGTCTTCTGTCTTCTGTCTTCTGTCTTCTGTCTTCTGTCTTCTGTCTTCTGTCTTCTGTCTTCTGTCTTCTGTCTTCTGTCTTCTGTCTTCTGTCTTCTGTCTTCTGTCTTCTGTCTTCTGTCTTCTGTCTTCTGTCTTCTGTCTTCTGTCTTCTGTCTTCTGTCTTCTGTCTTCTGTCTTCTGTCTTCTGTCTTCTGTCTTCTGTCTTCTGTCTTCTGTCTTCTGTCTTCTGTCTTCTGTCTTCTGTCTTCTGTCTTCTGTCTTCTGTCTTCTGTCTTCTGTCTTCTGTCTTCTGTCTTCTGTCTTCTGTCTTCTGTCTTCTGTCTTCTGTCTTCTGTCTTCTGTCTTCTGTCTTCTGTCTTCTGTCTTCTGTCTTCTGTCTTCTGTCTTCTGTCTTCTGTCTTCTGTCTTCTGTCTTCTGTCTTCTGTCTTCTGTCTTCTGTCTTCTGTCTTCTGTCTTCTGTCCTCTGATAGTCTTCTATGGCATCATGATGATCTACATTCCTATTTTCAATGACGACAATTTACGGCATACACACGGCACAACCGATTCGTGGAAAACGGAAAACATATTCTAAATATATAACATAGGTTATATTAGGAGATGGTCATACAAATTCACTTTGGCTATACTGGTTTCGGATTCAGGTTTCGGAAGTAGTGGTCTGAAATTCCAAAACGAAACTCACATAAATTTCTCAGAGATAAATAAACTTTTGAGCACAGATAATAGTACGAGGAAACCAAAACAGGTGAATAACGGTCATGCCCAAGTAATTGTTACCTAAACCGTTGATTTTAACCATGGTAGCGATGCTCAATATACTAAGCGAAAGAGTAAAGGATGTAATGCATCGTAACGCTTGTACCTTCTAGAAATGTAACATATGTAACGTTTTGTTATACCTCAAACATACAAAAAAAGTTACGCATGTAGTGATTTGTAACGCCTATAACTTACAAATGAGTAACGCATGTAGTGCTTCGTAACGCCTAAAACATATTCAAAGTAACGAACGTTACACTTCGTAGCGCTTCTAACTCACAAAATAGTAACACGCGTAATGCCTTCAACTCTCAAAAAACTAACGCATGTAACGCTTCGTAACACCGAAAACTTCGCAACGCCACTTACAAAAGGTAACGCTTCGTAACGCCTCAAAAGTACTGTAACGCATGTAACGCATCAACGATTGTAACGCTACGTAATGTCTTAACTGACTAAAAATAACGCATGTAACGCTCAGTAATGCCTATAACTTACAAAAAAGTAACGCATGCAACGATTCGTAACGCCTAAAACTTATAGAAAGTAACGCATATAACGCTTGTAACTTACAAATGAGTAACGCTTGTTATGCTTCATAACGCCATAACTCGCTAAAAAGTAACACGTAACGTCTGTAACTTAATAAAAAGTAACGAATGTAACGCTTCGTAACGCCAATAACTTACTAAAAAAGTAACGCATGTAACGATACCGAACGTCATAACTTACAGAAAAATAACGCATACAATGCTTCGTAACACCTTCAACTCACAAAAAAGTAACGCTTCATAACACTTCGTAACGCATATAACTTATTAAAAAGTAACGAATGTAACGCTTCGTAACACATATAACTACTAAAAAGTAAAACATGTAACGATTCCTAACGTTCATAACTAATTAAAAAGTAACGCATTCAACGCTTCGTAACGTCATAATTTTCAAAATAAACATCGCTTTCTAACGCCTTTACAAAAAAGTAATGTTTCGTAACGCTTCGTAACACATATAACTTACTGAAAAGTAACGCATATTACGCTTCGTAATGAATATAACATATAAAAAGTAACACATGTAACACTTCGTAATTTACTAAAGAGTAACGTATGTAACGCTTCGTAACGCTTATAACTTCCATAGAAGTAAAGCATCGTAACTCGTATACTGCTAAAATCTAACCCGTATAACAGTTTCTTTTTACATTCATAATTTCCACAAAATAACTCATTAGATTTGTAACCCTCAATTTAAGAAAATTATCGTATGCAACGCTTTCTAGCTTCCTTAAATTAACGCAACGCTTCTCATCTCAGGATAATTTCGTGTGAAATGCTTCGTCATTTTTCCATACTGGGAACGGGTATAGCGTTATGGGAAAGTCGAAGTTTTTTTTCGTTTCTGTTTCTGATTTCGGGAGGGGCCGGGACTCTCCACCTTACCCCCCTTCCCATTGGGTACGTGACTGCATTTCAGAGAAGAATCTTTTTGCGAGTTGACTTTCATTTGAATCGCTTTCGACGAAACAGTTTTTAGTGAAATTACCTGCTCCCTATTGACTGTCTTTAGTAAATCGCGAATGTTTTTATTTTTGTTTACAGCAATCGTTCTTCTCTTCACTAACATTTCATCCAATATTTTGTGTTTTTATCTTCCATTTGTCTTACGATATGTTGAATTTGATCTGTATGTAGCTTATTTATGCCCACAAATTACTAAATTTCTGGCTTCGAACCCATCTCTCTAGGACTATTTTCCATCTGTCCGGCATTGTTTTTCTAATCGTAAATAAAGTACAACAAACTTAGGTTTAAACAAATGATCTTATGATTTTATACAAAACTTCTGAATATCATCGGGATCCGACTTTCGGTTCCATCACCATCACTTAGAGAGGCTAAACAAAAAATTAGTGAACAAAATTATAAACTGACCTCAAAACTACTCTATTCTATTGAAGATTGTCAGTAGACGATCAAACAAGCCGGTTACGGCTATTCTTTAAAGAATCGAAGAAAACTATTTTGAAGAATTCCACATTATCATACATCATAGTATGATTGATATGAGAAAGGCATCATTACACCACTAGGTGAATTAAAACAGGTTTGTATTGTCATCTTGATCTCTGGAGTAATGTCACTTTCATTTCTATCCCTCCAATAAAAGGGAGCAATGGTTAACTATTCACGCTTGCGTCCATTAGTTCGGTACTGCTGCTGTTGGCGGAAACATCATTATCGTTGTTATTTGTTGTTAGCTGGATCTGGTTTTATAACACATGAATCAATAAGTCCCGAGACTAACAATGGGAACAACATTTTTTTGCAATTTTTTTTTTATTCATCAACATAATCACCTTTTAGGGAGATACAATGGTTCCAACGTTTTCCCAATTTTTCAATACCATGTTTATAAAAAAATTTATCTTTCGCTTCAAAATAAGCTTCAGTTTCAGCGATGACCTCCTCATTTGAGCCAAATCCTTTTTCCTGGAGCATTTTTTTAAGATCAGCAAAGAGCTAGTAGACACTGAGGGCTAAATCTGGCGAGTATGAGGGGTGAGGAAGCAGATCAAAGCCCAATTCGTTCAATTTCGCCATTGTTTTCATCGACTTGTGGCAGGGTGCATTGTCTTGATGAAAAAGGATTTTTTTTTCTCTGCATGTGCGGTCGTTTTTTTGCGATTTCCTCCTTCAAACGTAAGTAAGTCCAGTAAGTCAATATAATAATCACTGTTGATCGATTTACCTTTTTCGAGGTAGTCAATGAAAATCACGCCATGCGTATCCCAAAAAACTGACGCCATGACTTTGCCAGCTGACTGCTGCGTTTTCGGACGCTTCGGACGGCTTTCGCCAGCTGTGCGCCACTCAGATGACTGCCGCTTCGACTCTGGAGTGTAGTGATGTATCCATGTTTCGTCCATGGTCACGTAACGACGCAAGAAATCTTTTTTGTTGCAAGTAAATAGCGATAAACTGCTTTCTGAATCATCGACTCGTTGCTGTTTTTGTTCCATCGAAAGCAATCGCGGCACCCACTTGATAAAAACCTTTTCCATGCTCATTTTTCGAGGATAGTGAATACACTTCCATATGATATCTGTGTCATCATTCATTATAATTTTTGTCACTTCACTCACATTTTCCGGTGTAACGGCTTCCACAGGTCTACCCGAGCGTTCCGCGTCATTTGTGTCGGTACGACCACGTTTAAACTCGGCGAACCACCGACAAATCGTTGCTTTTGATGGACAAGAGTCCGGATAACATTTTTCAATCCATTGTTTCGCTTGCACGGTATTTTTACCCATTAAAAAACAATGTTTTATCAAAAACGGAAATGGTAAACGCGTATGCACGGTTTTGCATAAGAACGCAGGTTCGAGTCCTGCCTATGAACGTATCTTTTCACAAAAAATCATCTTCTCTGTGAGTTTTTCATTCATTTGGAGTTTTCAAAATATGTTTTCAATTAGTCATTGCAAAAGCTAATTCAAATATTTTGCTGCGTGAAAATCGAGAATAGCTCAATCAAAAATGAATCAACAGGATCAAGATTTTAGAACATAGACAAATTAAATTGCAAAACTTTTGATTCCGAAAACGTTTTTATCTAAAGCAGAACTCGAACCTGCGAGCCTTCTCCCAATCCGTGGAACTGCTCTGCATGTGAGCCATGCTGAATATATGTGAAAACAAAAGCTTAAAAGCTAACCCGATGCAACAAAATGGCCATGTGTGTATTACATTGTGCTTGTTCGGTGAGACTCTTGCCCACTTGCCTCAATCTTTCTCGTTATGTGATGTCATATCACAGATAAAATTCACACGTAGGTGCACGGAGAACCCTTCGATCATAAAATTGCGATATCGCAGTTTTTGATTTTGCGATAGTTGATTTAACTAATTTCTTTTTGATTCAACCAAAATGGTTTTTGATTTGCATATATTCAAGTAGTTGAAAAATATGTTGTTTTGGATGCTGTCAAACACCGGAGACAGTTGAAAGCAAAACAATAGTCGCAATGCAAAATCAACAACTTTTCTAGTTGAAATCTGTTCGCGTCGCTTCAAAATGTCAATGAAAACAACATCGATGGTTAAAGCGTTTGGTGAAATTGTGATTTGAGAAATTTATGATAACAAGTGTTTATCTAACAGCGGTGTTGTGATAAAGTTAACCTTGTTCAAGATGAAAAAGATTTGGTGACAAATTAGAAAATGTTAATGAATGATCATCTCGTAATCTTTCAGGTATGCGCAAAAATTTGATGCTTCAAATTCGATCATTGATTTACTTCCAGCAGACTGTTTTACTTCTAGCTGTTTGATACCGATGATGACGTTCATGCATTAGCAATAAAACGCTTTTTGACATGAATTTAATTTATAAAAGTAACAGGAGCGAAGGGTTTCAAACACACATAGGCGCTGCGATTGAATGGCGCGTTCGAATTGCCGCGCAAAATTCCAATTCCCAGCGGTGCACCCAAGCTCATATAAATTGACTAAAATTATCAGTGCATAACTTTAGTTCAACCGTTTGAAGGCATCATCTTTCAATACTCCTTTTTTTCACTTTCAATACTCATGTCTAAAACAAATAAAACCGATTTATTTTTCAACTAACAGAATTTTGTTTTAATAACAGCACCAGTTCTTTCAACTAAAATATTTGTTGAAATTGAAAGGTATGTGTCCTCACTAATTGACAGCATGTTTTTTCAAACAGTTAAATTAGTTGTTTCAACCATCGTTTCTGCTAATCGAAAATCAAAAATGACAGTTTATTTAAAACAACAATCGATTAGTTGTACCAAATTAAACCAATCGAATTCAGAAAATCAACTAATATTCTGGTTGAAATGGGATCGCGGGTGGTTCCGTGTGCATTTAGCTAATTCTCTTTTCTTCTAAAGTGAGTAAAGAGACACTTGGGATTTCCCCGGTGAACGACCAAAAGGTTAACGCCGGGGTAAAATAAATGATATTAATAATAATAATAATAACTCTTGGGATTTAGTTTTTCCATCGAGTAGAATTTGATCTGCAGACTTTACCATCGAGAAACCATAACGTGGGCTGGATCAAAACATTTAAAAGCAATGGTTAAAAAACCAAACCTTGATGAATTTTGACTTCTGGAAAAAATGGAACAATTCTACGTAAGAAATATATAAACTAATGCAATTTTCGAATGACTTGTACTGTTTTGTGCAAAGAAATGCCTCATATGAATACTGACAATAAGCTTTCAGAGATGTATTATTCAAAGAAGCTAATTGATTTCCCACCACTTAGTGTTGGCAAGTGCTCTGGTGAATGGAGAGCAACGTTGTGAAACCGGTATGTTTGCCTAACAGAGGCAAAGTTTGCTTTCGTTATGACTATTTAATGAACTTCCGAGTTGACTCTTGGTCAAGTCTCTCAATCAAGCTGTTCAATTGCCGGCCTCTGATTGACATCACATAAATCATCATGTGCTTCTTCCCATTACGATGAAATACCACTGCTTTTTCTCTCTGTCGGGATTCGCCGTCTGTGCGTCGCTTTGGCTGCTTTCGTCCTTGTCGGATTGAAGCAGAACAGTGATGCTCCCCGGCAGAGTGGCTAAACTCGCTGAACTAAACTGCGCTAAGGCGAGCTCATTTTCGCGCTCAGATGACAGAAGCGAAAGCAGATAAGCAATTTCCACACATTGTTGTTTACACCCGAGAGCGAGGAAACCCATTATCATCATTTATCAATCAGGTCTCGGGTGAAAATTTCCTCCCGGTGCCCGGATTCCATTCAACGATGCAAGGAAAATATTCCGTTGCTCCCAGAAGACGACGACGAACCGAACCGAACCCGACAAGAGCCAGCAGTTTTACCCAACCGCTTGACCCGAGAGTACGATGATGACTTAAACATGACGCATAGCAGATTGTGTTGCATCTGAGCGAAGGGTGGTGGTAAACTGTCAGTCAGTACTGACCGACAGGCCACCCACCCCCGGGACCGACGGAACGTGGGGTTGGGTGGGGTGAAACTGTTGACTCTGGAACTGCTCGACCGCAGCAGCAAAAATGTTTTCGTTAGATGTCGGATCGAAGAATGTGGCTACGGATGAAGTGCTCCGGATCGGTTCATGTACAATTTTCTGCTCCCAAGATGATGAGTTGTTTAACGCCCGAGGGGTGCTAGATTGCCATGCTTGCAGAGCCGAGTGATTTCCTTGGGTTGAGTTGGTTGATGGTGTTTGGAGAAAACTCAATACTCAAGGGAAAGCCATGCTGAAATGTTTTACAATTAGTAAGTTGTTGGTTTGAAAAGCAAAAAATCTTATCATATTACAATTGTTTAATGAATGCAGAAAACATCAAACATCATATTAGAATGCTGCCAGGAATGTATATGACGGGGACTAATGGAAGGTTCGTGCGGTAATCTCTTCCCTTTCCCACTTCAAACGAACCCATGACCAAGCTGTGCAATCGTTGGCTGCCAGCAATTTGTTGCTCAACTATTTAGAATAGGTAACTGTAGCCATTTTGTGCTGCAATTTCTGCTCGAAACACGGTGCTTCCTTTCTCACCGGAGAGGGGATAAGGAAATGACCTCGAACGTGCGCTGGTAGCTTCAGCTTGTGATTGGCCCTCTCATATATGGATTCTGGGAAAACAGGAGCGACGCAGGATCCGTCGTGGTCCGTCGTGGCTGGGGGCACTGGGTGGCATCGCTCACGTAGTTATGTATGTTTGCGTCACCCCGAGATGCAAATTTGTACGTACAATTGTGCAGCAACGATCCGAAACCCGTCGGTGGCTTTTGCTGCACCGTGCTGATGCCATTGAAACTCATTTCCATATTTTTGTCCGGGTAAAATCCATTAAACTTTCAAATGCAAGTATAAAATATTCCGAAAAGTTGCTCCAGGGTTTCTGGGTTCAGTTTGGGGACTACCTTTTTTCGGATTCGGATTTTTTTCCGCCCTGCACTTCCTTCCTTCCACTCGGTGGGGTTAAGCGTATAAATTCGTCTGACAATGGTAAAAGCAGCACTTTGTACGAAAGTTACTTTTAGCAGTGGAATGGGGGTCAGCAGTGCAAGAAAATTTAGTAGATGAAAAGTAATTTAGTGGCAAACGAATTCACAAAACCGAAACACTTTCCGTAGGTTGCGTTCCTTTTCAGTTTTCGCCGGTACCCGAACAGTAATCGTAAAGTTTGCACCCGTACTTGTCCTCCGCGGTTGTTGAATCCAGGTCGTGCCGTGGGTTTTAAGTGAAATGCAACTTTTTTTTTCGTTGCATGCGTCATAGTTAAATTCGAGAGATAGTTTCAGAAGGTGATATTCAACTGTCAAGCTGTACGCAGCTTTGCAATTGGTAAGGACATTGCTAGTAACTAGCAAATGGTAAAGGTCGGAATGAAAGACTACCGAACTATACTAGTTTGCCTGACTGCTTGCACAATTATGGGAACCATGGAGAGGTGCTAATTTTTGTTTTTATAACTACTATAAGAGAGGCAAATTGGAATTGGGATAGTTGTATGACAACATATATCAATAAAGAACCCCACGGCGTTAATGTGCAGATGGAATTCGGTTGAACGCGTTTGATTTCGACATCAAATATCGTAAAGGATCGTGCAATATAGTTCCGGACGCATTGTCAAGGATAGTAGCACCGATAACGTTCTCCACTAGCACAAGTGACGACAGTTGGTACAGCCATCTTGTAACAGGTGTAACGAAAGCAACTGGAGATGTTACCAGACTTCTGTATCGTGTCCAACGAACTTTTCAAGAATTGTCGTTACAGGAATGAGCTGGGGCAGATCACGCACAAATGGAAGAAGGTAGTTCCGAGGGACGAACGAGCGGAAATATTCAGAAAATTCCATGATTTGGTCACAGGAGCGCATTTAGGATTCCAGAAAACGCTACAAAAAATCCAGACAAACTTCTATTGGCCGAAAATGCAAGAGGACATCGCTCGTTACGTGCGTTGCTGCGAGGTGTGCAAGGCCAGCAAAGCTCCAAATTATCGCGTGATGCCGGACATGGGAAAATTGAAACCTGCTAGAATCCCATGGGAGCTGATCTCTTTAGATTTTGTTGGTCCATTCACCAGATCGAAGAAAGGAAACACATTTATCTTGGTGGTAGTGGATTGGATAACAAAATACGTGATCGCGCACCCCATGCGCAGGGCAGACACTGAGGCAATGATTACCTTTCTGGAGAAGGAGATCTTTCTGCGATTTTCACGTCCAAGGATTGTTCTGACGGATAACGGGAAGCAGTTCACATCGTTGGCATTTCGCTCTTTGCTCAAGCGGCACAACACTGAGCACATGACCACAGCGTATTATTGTCCGATGGTGAATAACGCAGAACGCGTGAACCGTGTTTTGATAACCTGCATTAGAGCACTCTTGAACGAAGATCACCGGACATGGGATGAGAATCTGCCTTCAATCGTTGCAGCAATCAACAGTGCAAAGCATGAAGTCACAGGAGTAAGTCACACTTCGCCAACTTCGGTAGAGAGCTGATCCTACACACCGATCTCTACAAACAACAGGATGAATCAGAAACTCACACGAAAAAACAAAGCAACGGTACAATTTGCGCACAAGAACGGTGTCGTTCAAAGTCGGTGACATAGTTTGGAGAAGATCGTTCGGATTATCATCTAAGGCAGAAGCGTGAACAGGAAACCAGCCTCTACAGGCTTACCGTTAGCGTACAGTGAGAAAACGCACATCGGAACACTCACTGAATCAGCAAAGCAAAGCCTTTGCAGGCCAGCCGGTAGCGTACCGGGAGAAAAACGCACAGGGACAGTTTGAGAAGCCAGAAAGCCTTCAGTAGGCCGGCCGTTACCGTAACGAGAGAAAACGGACAGTCGAAATATAGGCTCGCGAGTCTGATCAATCCAAATAACAGGATAGAGGAAAGCGAGCCATAGGACGGACAGATTGGTCGAGGAAGGCCCATGACAGCTGGCAGTCGCAGCAAGTTGCTGTTGAGACGTCAGGGACGGGATCGGACTTCCTCCCAGAAAAAGGCCGAGGATGTCTGTACGTTACCGTTCAGCGAGAAAACGGACTCAAGTTAAGTAATGGCATGAGTTATGTCGACAACACACCCTTAAAACCCAGAAAATACAACGATTGAATAAGCGTTCAATAACTGCGAGTTCCAGGGAATAAGCCTTCTGCAGGCCTGCCGGTAGCGACCCGTGAGAAAAACGCACCCAAGCACCACGATTGGTTCGGAAACTAGCCTCCTACGGGCGTGCCGTTACCGTGGCGCGAGAAAACGGTTGGATGAAGGGCCGAATCATCGCACCGACGCGACCGGAGTGCATTGAAACGTAGTTGTAACGCATCAGAAGAATTTTCTTACCAGGTAAAGCAGGAAACCTAAATAAATAAAAGATAAAGCACTGATCGAATAGGCCAGACATTCTGGCGCATATAACGTTTTGAGCGTAGGTTATATCAGCAAGAGGTGCAATAAAAGTTGGATTCATTCCTTCTCATTTTATCATACGCGATTTGTAGAATTTGTTATTAGATATGTAAGCTGAAAACTTGTATAAAAACCCAAGAAAATTGAATAAAGTCAAGCATTCCTTGGAAGAGTGTTCTCGTAGTCACTACTTCGAAAATCCCTTCTTGGCAATTTGACGATAGTTCTTCAGTTTTGAAGATTTCTAACGTTCGTTGCAATAATCAATTGATTTGCGCACGGAGTTCAGAAATTATTCATCCTCGTTGATCCTCTCGCTCAGATAGTTCTAGAACGTATTTTACCAAGCTTCCGTTCCATACTCACTCCTTAGTGGAGTTTGTACGAAGGCAGCGGGTTTAACCGTTCAAAGAAGTTTCTACCGTGACTTGACAGACTTCCAATTTGCTTCAAGTTAAAAGTGTCCCATCTTAACTCAGTAGGGTCGTTTCCTTCGCACGACCGAGTTCAAAATTGGGTACAAAATTTACATTTGGTGGCTCCAGAGAGGAACGACTCAACGGTTTACTTCTTAGAGAGAAGGAGTAAAAGTAATGTGCGTGCTCATCGCCATAAGAGTGAGCAAAACAAACAAAAAAGTAAACATTAAGATTCAAGTGTTTCGAACCAACCAGAGAGTTGTATCTCATCAGGGTTACTTCTTAAATAAAAGGAGTAAAAAAACAAAAGTGCGTGCTCATCGCCATAAGAGTGAGCAAAACAAAATAAAAAGAATTTAGTGGTGTTAGTGAGCCACAGGAAGTCCTCGTTTAAGGATAACGAGATAAGGAATCACGTGTTGAAGTGATTCAAAAGTGCATATTCCTCGTGTAAAGAGTGAACGAAATAAAAGAATCACTTGTAGGAGTGATTCTAAAAAATAATAATAAAAAAACGTGCTGCTTATAATATAAGAGTGAGTGAAATCGAAAACAAGGTTTCAAAAAATAGCACGCACCTCGCAATAAGAGCGAGAGGGATAAAGAATCAGAAGAGTAATTCTGAAAGTGCGTGCTCCGCGCCATAAGAGGGAGCGAAAAGTGATTCAAAAAGTGCATGTTCCTCGTGTAAAGAGAGAACGAAATAAACAAATCACGTGTTGTAGTGATTTTAAAAGGTATGCACTGCTGACAAAAAACAGAGTGAGTGAAATTAAAACAGGGTTTCAAAAAAAGTGCACGCTTCTCGCAATAAGAGTGAGCGGGATAAAGAACCAGAAGAGTGATTTTGAAAGTGCGTGCTCCTCGCCATTAGAGGGAGCGGAACCAAGTGATTCTAAAAGTGCCAAGTGTTGCTAGAAAGAGCTAAGTGATCAATTAGGAGAGTCAAGTGACTCAAAAAAGCTTGCAATGATAAAATTTGTACAAAATACCACAGGAAACTGCCGTTTGTGTTTCGATCCCGATCATAAGGATGATATGGTCAAGTGCGACGAGTGCGACCGGTGGTTCCACCTCGGTTGTGTTCAATTAACAGTCGCACCAACCAAAGAAGAAAGATGCCTCTGTACAAAATGCGTACATCAGCAGAAGGAACTGCATTCATTAAAAAGGGACAACGAAGCCAAAAATGAGCAAATTAAACAATTAACAAGTAACATTGAACCTAAAATTAAACCAGAAATGCGGATAAATCCAGATAATGACTGGACAATATATTTGAAGCGGCAGGCATTGGTTACTTTACCAAAGTTCTACGGTGCACCAAGGGAGTGGCCGAATTTTAAAAAGCTGTTCGATGAGACATCTTCGGAAGGAAGATTTACAAACTTGGAAAATTTAATGCGCTTGGAACACTCATTAAAAGGAAACGCGTATAGAAGCGTCCGACCATTAATGCTACACCAAGAAAACGTTCCAAAGATTCTAGAAAGGCTAGAAGAGCGTTTTGGTAACCAGGATTTGGTGCATGAGAAACTCTTATGTGAGTTCACAAAAATAAAGAAAAATAACAATAAAGTGTTTTCGGACCTGTCTCACCCCCAAAACAACTTTGAGAAAAATAATAAATTCGACTGCACTGCGCGATTCGTATTTGACGATTTTGGTCTTAACAATGTGGTTAATACACCGGAGCCACAAGAGAAAGAAGAGTCACAAAAGTTACCTGAAGAAATCATTAAACTTAAAAATGGCAGATATGAAGAATTATGGAAATATAAAAATGTTTCTCCAACGGATCAGGAGGTTGGTAATAACGCGATGTTAAAACATACTCTTGATGAAAACAACAAAAGAATCAACGAGGTCGAAAAACGATCTAATAAAGATAAAGCTTGTAACAACGATGAGCAGAAGTACGAGACATACAATTCGTGTGAATTTCCGATTAGTGCCCCTGAACGAGATGGCAACATTGCAAAGAAACTAGTTAACAAAATCAACGTCAATGACAATCCGCCCATGATTAGTCACAGAGAAGTTAGTAGTGTAGATCATAATACAAAGTTAAACGATCCAAAAATAATGAGTTGGGATCTTTTCGCATACGGTCACGTTAGAGACAACATTGACGGCAACGATGTGAACGAAAATTCACCAGAGTTAGTATCTAACATAATACAACTATCCCAAGCGGAAAATAAAGAAATTAAATTGCCTTCGCATGCAGCATATGCTAACAACAAAGATTCTGGAAAAATTTATGGATCTATGATAGGAGCTAGTATGATTAGTAATAGAGAACATCTCAGCTCAACTTCATCCTTGGATAACGAAACAATCCAAGTGAAAAAAGGCATTCTTACGTTATCCTCGTATCAAACAATTTCAGTTGAGGTACCAAATGATAACGATAGTTTAGTTGGTTTTGAAAACAAAGATTTTCATGTCATTTATAAAAATACAATGAACAACGTTGGCTTCAAATATACTACATTGGAAAACGATAATAAATTTAAAACTGCAAAATCAAGTTGGGATGAATGCATCCACCAAATCTTCGGAATATTACCAGATAGAAGACTGATCTATCTCCACGCAAGGCCTTATCAAGAATTTAAGGCACCATACAAAATAACCGTGCTTGTTGGTGATAACGGAAGTCCGGCAACAACAGCTACAACGCATATGTTTGTATTAAATTTGGGCGCTTACGACAATTATGCTATCTTTGTGATTCAGCTGTATTAACTCCAACACGAGGAAATTACTTACCAAGAAATGGGAAATGTTGTCACTTTGGCAAGTAAAGCAGAAGTCAATGATGTTGGCTTACAGACTAAACAGGTGTTAAATAGAATAACAATACGAAATATCCTCAATCGGGAGGATAAGTTTAGCTACGATTTCGAGCAAGTTCAAATAAGCAAAGATGTACACAAACGACCGGCGACAAAGGTAACAGTATTAAACATACGGAAAGAAAATAACCAAGAAAATACTCCATCAAAAGACAAAAATACCATGTTCGTTGGAATACATAAAGATAACAGTGAACGTATAAATACAAAACGCAAGGTTATCAATTATCAATCAAATCCAACCAACAAAGTGCAAAAAATTAATCCTTGTACATGGTATAGTAATATGTTGTCTGCAAACACCACGAATGTCAAGGTGCAAGCAGATTACACTAAAGACAATGAATCGAGACGTAAGATCAGTTGGAACACAAATGTCATAAAACCGTTAGTTTAATACAAATAGGAATAATGGCAATATTGTTCCTGGCATGTAGTGTTATGGGCACAGCATCACATGGATTAATTGCCTATGACTGTGCGAATATCGACGTTAATATGACTACATATTCTCTAATGGATGTAGCATCTTGTTTGCCTACAACTAATAACCTTACAACAACTGAACTTCGAATACAAATGCTGCAAAGAGTATCAAAAATTGAAACAAAGGTGTCTCAATGCAAGGTGATTATAAAGAGATCTATTCGACATTGTGGGATGCATTCCCACACTTCTGATTATCAACATGGATTTGCTTACATAGTGAAGGAATTCACTTCTGAAGAATGCAGAAAGGCTCATATCAGTGGTACCGTGACATTAGCCGATAACGTATTAATCCAAGAGCTGCAATTAAACAGTACAACTAGAGGAGAAGAATTGATAATAGGAAGAGTATTTGGAAGTTCTTGTGATGGAGGAATCTACAGAACCAAATTTTATACATGGACAGGAGCTCTAGTTTACTATGAATATGCCATTTCACTCTATGACTATACGGCAACAGTGGATGTTGAGAGTAATCAAATTTTGCAAAAAGGTGGTCTAACTTGTTCTTTTGCTCACGGACGATGCTTGGACGCTGAGGAAGGATATCTAACATGGGATGTTGATATGAATCGACGATGTGAAGACAGCGAATTTGAAGTAATATTCGAAGGATTGGTTAATAAAACAAAAAATAATCAAATTAAATCCATGGGAGAAGTTATAGTATACAGCACAATTTCGGAAAAACATTTATTCTCGATTAAAACTAAAGAGAAAACACAGATATGTGGACATATATATAGGACAGACATATAGGTTTCAAGACTGATCATCCAAGGATATTGATTATGGAGCTATCAGATATTAGGTCTCCATTCGTTAGAAAACCTACATCGGCAGCTAATAACGATTTGTTCACATACTTCAATTCAAAAATAACCTTCGTGGAAAATTACATTGGTCAAAAATTGGATGACGTCTACAATTCAGTAATGACCGAAATGTGCAAGTTGGATAAGGCACTCATGGAAACCAAACTAACGTTAGCAAGAATCAATCCAACAGAGTTTGTTTCCAGTATTATTAAGAGATAAGGATACACTGCTGTTGTAGCTGGTGAAGTGCTGCACGTTATTGAATGCAAACCAGTGTATGTGACTCCACGATTAGAATCTCGATGCTTTCAAGAGATTCCAGTTGATTACAACAATAAATCAATGTTTTTGGCACCAGTTACACGCATACTTCAAAACCGTGGAATTGAAACAGATTGTACACCTTTACTACCAGCAAAGTTTATGTTCGGTGGAAAGTGGTACACAGCTGACGGACGATTACGAGAAACAGTACCACCAGAAAAATTAACTTCGGATATCGTTACAACTTGGTCTTATACACCACTACCAAATCTGATGCAAAGTGGTGTTTACGACGCTGATAGTCTTCAAAAAATGCGAAATATGATTTACGAGCAAGGCGATCGCAGAGTAGCAACAAATGTTTTACATAAGGTATTGCTGGGACAACAACCGAATGAACAAGGCTTCAATTTCGGAGCACTATTTTCCGGAGATATAATCGACAGTGCAATAACAAGATATTGGATGAATGTCTTGGTCTACTTGGCTTGGAAACATCACTTCAACTGCAATTGTATTATACATGATTGGTCGATTAGTGAAATTCGTCATCGACACAATCGTGCAAGGAAGAATCATATACTATATATATATGGATTCAGATGGCAATTACTGGCATCTTTTTGGGACTCGCTAACTACATTGATATCGCATCGTAATGCAGTACGACAAATGAGGGTCATCTCTGTTGACCCAAAAGATGAAGCATCTACCAACAATACTACAAGAGACATCCAGGAGACAGCAATACTCGTCGAAGAATCAGCTACACCGGTTACTTCTGGACGTATATATCCGAGACTATAAGTTTGAAATAAGTGATCAGTTTAGAAAATATAGCACTAAAATTTTGAAATTAAATTCTTTAAAACAATTATGTAATAAAATTCTTAGAAAGGTAAATCGAGTAGGTAGATTTACGGAAGGGGTAATGTAACGCATCAGAAGAATTTTCTTACCAGGTAAAGCAGGAAACCTAAATAAATAAAAGATAAAGCACTGATCGAATAGGCCAGACATTCTGGCGCAGATAACGTTTTGAGCGTAGGTTATATCAGCAAGAGGTGCAATAAAAGTTGGATTCATTCCTTCTCATTTTATCATACGCGATTTGTAGAATTTGTTATTAGATATGTAAGCTGAAAACTTGTATAAAAACCCAAGAAAATTGAATAAAGTCAAGCATTCCTTGGAAGAGTGTTCTCGTAGTCACTACTTCGAAAATCCCTTCTTGGCAATCTGACGATAGTTCTTCAGTTTTGAAGATTTCTAACGTTCGTTGCAATAATCAATTGATTTGCGCACGGAGTTCAGAAATTATTCATCCTCGTTGATCCTCTCGCTCAGATAGTTCTAGAACGTATTTTACCAAGCTTCCGTTCCATACTCACTCCTTAGTGGAGTTTGTACGAAGGCAGCGGGTTTAACCGTTCAAAGAAGTTTCTACCGTGACTTGACAGACTTCCAATTTGCTTCAAGTTAAAAGTGTCCCATCTTAACTCAGTAGGGTCGTTTCCTTCGCACGACCGAGTTCAAAATTGGGTACAAAATTTACAGTAGTCGTCAACTATAATCGAGGAAAACGAGCTATGAGCAGCACCAGTTCCTAGAAAAACATGTTCACAAAATACGCAAGCGGCAAAAGTTCCCTTAAAAGCCTGAACAGGTGCACAAGGTTCAGTGATACAATAATAGTCTTGTTGGTCGGAGGCGTCACCACGAAGGTCATCAACCCGAAGGAACGCGAATCAAGGGCGCGGTCATAACCCTTGCTTGGGCTCGTGGTGATAGGCGAGACTAAATCCTCTCAAAACTCAAATTAAACCAATTTCCCTAAAACTGTCAATTCTGTAGTTAAGCCAATCAATTATTTTGCATGCTGCATGCTGTTTTCTTTGTTATTCGTTGATCTTCTAGTTTAATTTAGCCATTAAGACTAGATAAGATCACTGACTGTTAATACTCAGTGGAAGTTTGAGGAAGGCATGCAAGAACTGAGCCGGAGACATTTTAGCCATGTATTGTTGGCGTACGATTACCATTTTGTGCAGACAAGTTCTGCTGTTTAGTTAATGTTGCGATATAGCAGAGGAGAAATTTGTATTGAGCTCAAGATTTGAAGAGCATCCGTTAGGCTCTTGTTCACTTGTGTTGGGTTGTGTTGTGGTTTGTAATCGGCACAGTCTCCGGCACACTTCTTAAAGAAGTGAAGATTTTAGAAATTTTTCGTGAACCACTTTCGTGCTTCACGAAAAATTTTTGCCACTGGGTAGGGTTGTGTAACGTTTAATTCAATTTAATGAGTAAACTTAAAATCAGTGCGAACGAGGAGGGCTGCATTTAGTGTGTATACAGAAAACTATGCCGAATGGGCGCACTGCCGTATGAGCGGCTTTGACAGACCGTTTTGGTTTCCGGAGAAAAAAAAGAAAAAAAGAAAATAGAGAAAGTGGAGGTGGACGTGTGTGGTTCGGCGATCGCTTCGCTGACCTCGTGGTGCGGTTTTGGTGTGGAAAAAGTGGCCGAGAAGCCGAAGAAAAGTAAAGTTTCGGCCACCTTCTCGAGTACGACGGAGCCAAACAAGGCTGGGCCGAAACAATCGGCTTTTGGTGTTAATTCGACGGCCGGATTCATCGTACATTCTGATGCGAGGAAAGAACAGCATAAAGACAAAACGACACGTGCTTGAACCTCCAGCTCGAGTTCCCGTGGGGAAAACTGCTTCTCGGGCGATACTGGAAAAGACAGCACCGTCTACTCCGACACGTCCTAGGTTACGAGAGGGTTGGTCAACGTCTTCTTGTGAGCGACGGCAGGGCCCAACTGGTACGGATTGTGAGTCAAACAACGGAGAAAAGAACCAGTCTGGCCGAACCAAGGAGATTTTGAGCAGTCGAAAACATCGGTACGCAGCGCAAGGAGCTCAACAGGCAAGGCCGAAAGACAGTACCATCCCGCCAAGATGGTACACCAGAATCAAGCAAACTAAGACCGATGAGGCACTGGAGAACGGTTCCTCTCTCGAAGGACGAGCTATACAGCCGCGCGCGAACGGCCACGCAGATCTCCAAATTCAAGTTCGGTAAGTCTGCACAATTAATGCATGCCTTTTCACACCTCTCGATAGAGGTGTGAAAAGGCATGCATTAATTTTGCTCATGTTTGCTCATGTGGTGACGCAAAATTATAGCAACTGTTACATACGATTATTTCTAAGTTCCAAAAAGACTATGTACAGCATTCTTTTTCATGCCATTTTGCCACGGACCGATTTTAGCACGGGTCGTTTTTGGCAACATAATCGGTCGAATGTGATATATGTAAACCAGGAGTGGCATTATGTATCTCGATTCTACTAAAATTTTATCGGATCGACCATGTTTCGTATTATGGTTCTCGTTTCGAACTCGATCATCGAGTTTCGTTCGACTTCACTCGAAGAAGAAATAAGATTATCGAGAAGTTTCGGCATTATGAAACCAAAACAATCGAGCTCGTAAACGACTAAACTCGATAAGAAATAGTCGAAAGCTTTATTGCTATCGATGTTTAATTTTCGAATATGTTTCTTTAAGGTAGTTATGGATAGCATCATAGATTTTCATACACATATTACTATTGACAATGTTCATTCTAATGCATTGTTTTATATATCATGATATATTTTGTGCATTTGGCATATTATGTTTGAGTCGGACTGTTGAAAAATCATATCAATTGAAAGCTGTACGGTATTCAATTAATATAACAAAAGTAAGCCGAAACTGAACTATGTCCAGTAACCGGAGTTTGTAATCAAATTACTGGACCCGGTGGACGGAAAACGTTACCAAAAAGAATTGTGGGAAAAAACCTAGGAAAGTGGTTAATATTGGAAAAAATTTCCTAATGCGGAAAGTTGAAAATAGTAGCAAGGTTGGTAGATTCAATACTTTTGTCTCATTTAATGTTTGGCATGATAACAACTGAAAATTTTATTTAGATTCATTTCAATCTAATCTGAAATACCTCTAATGTTTTGTGATTTTCAGCGGCATGTTTGATTCAGATTAATCAATAATTTAAAAATGGATTATGGATTTCGAATAATTGTGATTGGGTGTTATTAACACATCTGGGAAATTCTTAATTTTTATAGTTGGATTTAAAGATTTTGATCGAAATTGATCATATTTGTCAGCTTGCGTATTATCCAAACAAAATTTGTATTTGTACAAATACACTAAGGTCTCTTTTTACACGGGGGTTACGCACCGTGTTAAAAAAAATCCGTGTAAAAGAAAACCGTGTTAATTGCGGAAATCGTGAAAAAAAACCGTGTGGAAAATTTAACGTAATAATTTCAAAAACCGTAGATTTGATTATTTGTTTGTTTTGTTTTGGATAAAATGTAACTTTTGATAATTTGAAGGGGAAAAAAAACTTATTTTTTAACTCCCAAATTTATACAAGGTGCACATAACTGTGAAAATGTAACTGTTGTTTCACAATTAAAACGGAAATCTAAAAAACAGCCAGAGGTTACGAGAAGGGTGCAGTCAAACTTGATAAAACACATTGAATGATAAATTAAAATTAGAACTCTTAGAAAACGCGTTGTATGACAAGCAAATTAATCTAAATGGCTCATGCCTTCTGTACAATGTATTCAGTTTTCAAAAAACCGATAATACTTTCAAATTAGAACGTTCGACTAAAGAAGTGCTAGTAATACCACCAATTTCAACTAAACTGAGTGGGAAGACATGGGTATTGGATGAAGATCTATGCACGCAGAGACAGAATTAAAGGGGAAGAATTCATAGAGATGAATATAAATCAAATCAGAAAAGGTATTACTATGTGTAACGCTCGTATATTTTTTTTACATTTGGCGTAAAAATCATGGAAATACAGTGCATCGACTTTGAAAATACAATAAATTTTACAGTACGCTTTTTTCTAAAAATAGTGAATAAAAAACAAAAGCAAATAAATTTGATCAACATCTTACGAGGAAAACAGATTGAAAAAATGACATGCGAATACAACTATGTAATGAAAACCGCGAAAAAACCATCACAGAGATGGGACTCGAACCCGTTGCAAGATAAATTCGGATGAATCGTTTTGCCTATTAAACTATCCTGCATGTGAGACACACATACAAACAGCCTAACTGAACATAAGAACCGAGCATGTTCAGATGTGCTCGTCCCCTACGGCGTTCATTTGTAGTCATTTCTCAATAACAATCCCTCCGCAAGGTGTTTCAGCCCTCAATTGGTCCGTTTTTTTGTATGTTTCACATGCAGAATAGCTTAATTGGCAAAACGATTTAGGAGAATAGGAACTATTTTCGGGTTCGAGTACCGTCTCTGCGGTAACTTTTTCGCGGTTTTCATTACACAGTTGTATTCGCATATCATGTAAAACTTACTCACTTACCACTTACTACTTAGACTAAACAAATCGTTCAAAGCGAGTTCATAAACTCAATTATTTTTTATTTCCTTTTTAGGGCATTTTAAAATTCGTTAAAAACTGAAAAATGTGCGAAAATAATAATAACATATTTTGAGAAGCGGATGTTTTTGATAATGATTTTGATTAAGAGTATATTATCTTTTTGGTTGAGACATTTTTCTTTTTTTTAATCATCAAAGTTCCGCTTGATTGTTGTGACGCGCTCTGAACAAGAATTATTAATAAAAAAAATTTGTGTGTGTTGTTGTTGTGTTCTCATTCACATTCGCTACGTGTTGTTACTGTTCTTGTACTGCCACAGATCGAAATTCGATGCGTTGATGATTTAAAATTCTGTATTAAATTTTAGTGTGATTATTATTGATCTGTATTAAATTTTAACTATTTCGTCGGCGTAAATCATAATACTACTAGAGCTATATCATTCAAATGGGTATGAAATACTGTACTGCTCGATATGATGAAGAGTTGAAGTAAATTTGACTAGTTCTTCAACGCTCCGAAATTCTCGATGATATCAATGACAATGCTGACATCATACACCACAACTGAGCGGAAGAGACGTTGTCGTGTAATTTACGACAGGGGTTCAAGATCTTAAGACTGATTAATCATTTTATGGAACGACACTCAATACTCCCGTGAATTGTTGAATGAATGTTGAATGTTCCCTTTTTTTAAATTTTTCTCAAAAAAACAAATGACAGTTCTTTTTAAACTCTCATGAGAAACCGTGTTAATTGCGAAAACCGTGTAAATAAAAACCGTGTTAATTCCGGAATCCGTGTAAAAAAAGTCGTGTATAAAAAAACCGTGCGAAAAAAAACCGTGTAAAAAGAGACCTTAGTGTAATATAAAATTCTATCCGAAATTTTCAAATATATTGGACAGACATAAATGTATTAAACTTGCAACCATACATTAAAAACACAGAGTATATTTCATTATAATTTTAAAAGTTTATCTATTGATTGTTCTTTCAAATGGTTTGAAAACGCATCCGCATCTCAATTGATTAAAATTACGGAAATGTAGTCATATTATTCCAAACTAAATTTTGTATTTGAATTTTTGTATTCGAACCGAATTCATGCAATAGAAAATATCCAAAAAATAATTCATAGTTTCAATCTTATCGTGATTGCAATGTGTAGGGGTTTGTTTATTTTTATTTGACAATTCGAACCGCGCCAGTCAAAATCTATTACCACATTGTTAGGTTCTAGACCAAGAAGTCGAAAGTGATACGTGATGCCACAAATGAGTCGAATCGACTTAAAAAAATCGTTTCGAGAAACTCGATTCGAGATGCATAATGTCAGCCCAGATGATGACAGAATTTTTGAGTTGAAAGCAATTTCATAATTATTTTGTTTTTAACTACTTACAGTAATAAATGCTGGAAGAACATAACACCCATATATCATTCAAATCAGGTCGTCGAGATCAGCAAATGCATGTGTGACAAATAATTTCACTCAATTTTCTCGGAGATGACTCAAACGTTTTCTACAAACTCACATTCATATGAAATCTCGCATGCTCCCAAACAAGGTTCCTGAATTTCAATTTGATCCGACTTCTGGTTCCGGAACTATAGGATAATATGGAACGAACTTAAAATAACGAAACTCATTTTTTCTCGACGAAGGCTGATCTTAAATTTGATTGAAATTTCAGGATTCAAATGAAAGGTCTAAAAATCCTATATAAACATCTTGCTTTTTAGTTAGATCCGACTTCCGATTTAGAAAATACAGGGTGGTTAGTATAAAAATGTCCATTTCACGTAAATTAATCAGGTTTATCGGATTTGCAGATTTGGATAGTCGTGATTTTCAAACATTTTGAATCAAATGTAAACTTACAGCTCCTCAGGTGAATTTATCTGACTTCGACTACACCGATTTTCAGATTCCGGTTCCACCATTGAATCGTTTCTCGAAGCTCAATCGTTTTTTCAAAAAAGGATAAATCGAATCCAAAAAAATTAATGATTTTTATTCGATTTTGACTTTTGATTCTGGAATTACAGGGTGATCAAATAATAACAAATTTAACCATCATATCTTGACTTGATATTTTTATACTGTCATAGCGATATTCGATATTTGCTAGATATTACATCCAAGAAATTAAGAAATTGTTCAATATCTGTTAAGCATCAAAATTAGTTATTTTATCGTATTTAACAGTTCGGCTGAAAAGTTCGTATCGTTTAATAGAAACACACATTTTTTTGCCAAAATTCGTTTTTATTATTCAACATAATTTCCATTAGAGGCGATACAGTGATTATAGCGATCTTCCAACTTTTCGATACCATTTTTGTAGTACGATTTGTCCTTTGCCTCAAAATAGGCCTCAGTTTCAGCGATTACCTCTTCATTGCTTCTAAATTTTTTACCAGCGAGCATTCTCTTGAGGTCTGAGAACAGGAAAAAGTCACTGGGGGCCAAATCTGGAGAATACGGTGGATGAGGGAGCAATTCGAAGCACAATTCGTTCAATTTCAGCATGGTTTTTATCGACTTGTAACACGGTGCATTGTCTTGATGAAACAAAACTTTTTTCTTCTTCAAATGAGGCCGTTTTTTTAAATTTCGTCCTTCAAACGCTCTAATAACGCTATATAATAGTCACTGTTGATGGTTTTTCCCTTTTCAAGGTAGTCGATGAAAATTATACCATGCGAATCCCAAAATACAGACGCCATAACCTTACCGGCCGATTGTTGAGTCTTTCCACGCTTTGGGTTCGGTTCATCGCGTGCAGTCCACTCAGCTGACTGTCGATTGGACTCCGGAGTGAAGTGATGGAGCCATGTTTCGTCCATTGTTATATATCGACGAAAAAAATCGGTTTTATTTCGATATAACAGCTTCAAACACTGCTCAGAATCATCAATTCGTTGTTGTTTTTGATCGATTGTGAGCTCACGCGGCACCCATTTTGCACAAAGCTTTCTCATATCCAAATATTCGTGAATAGTATGTCCAACACGTTCCTTTGACATCTTTAGGGTGTCAGCTATCTCGATCAACTTCACTTTACCGTCATTGAAAATCATTTTGTTGTTTTTTTTTACGTTTTCATCGGTAACAGCCTCTTTTAGACGTCCACTGCGTTCATTGTCTTCGGTGCTCATATGACCAGTACGAAATTTTGCAAACCACTTAAACTGTACGGAATTTAATGAGGAACGCTCGCAAGAAGGTGCGGCAGCTAGTCTACAATGGCTAAGTAGCAAATGTTGAGAATAATATTCTGTTGTTGTAGTCTAATATTATCAGTATATCGAATAAAATTTGAATATTTAACACTTGTGAATTATTTACAGCGAAATCAATGTGCGTCCATACTTTCTGGGACAGTCTTTATAATGATTTGTTCCAATTGCTTCTTGGGCAGCGTTTTTGTACAATTAACGGCTTCCGAGTTACAATAACTCTTAAGTGTTAAATAAGTCTGGAGTCAATTCGGCCTCTTAAATCAATGGTTTGCTATACTGACGACGTGTACAAAGTCTCATCAAAGTCGAAGCAACTCAATCCTGATTTTGCAACTTTTTCTGTTGTTGGTTTCTCGATTTGCTCAGTAGTAATAGAAACAAAATTTGGAATCAATGGAGAAATTTTGGACTAATAGGGTTAGTAATAATTTTTTTGAGAGTCTTTTCGGTTTTATATTCGGATCTCCGTTCAAAAGTTTAAATAAAAGTGTTTTAAGGGCGTGTGGCTACGCGGATTAAAATCTTCACGTTAAACAAAGTTTACTCTCTAATCTATTGGCTCTAACAAAGAGATTCATTCTCAATAATCCTTTAAATTCAGAAACATCCGTAATTTGCTCTTCTGTCCACAGTCGAAAAAAAAGAACATCGTACCATCCTCAAAAAAAATATAAAGTAGCAGAGAAGCGACGTTCTTTTTTTCAATTTCCATGGATTTACGACATAAATCGTGTCGTTGTTCCAGCGAGATAAAATTAGAAAAATAAAAAAACTGGTGACTGGGAGCGAAAGTGTCAGCGATAGAACGAAAAATGCTTCCATTGCCGCCAACGCCACCCACGCAGTGCCCTGTAGTGTGCCGCCCGATCAACTTTCTCCATATCGAATTGCTCCTCCGGATCACCTCACCCAACCCAACCTTCCCACTCAACCAACATCGATGGTCCGAAGAGGTGATGGTGTTGATGAATTCGAGTGTTTGCCTGCAGCTCAGTTTGCTATTGTGATGAACTGGAGATTGTCAATCGAATTAAGTGTTTTATAGGTTAATCGATTTTGAGTCGAAGATAGAGTGATAAAACCGATATTCTGGGAATGGGGAGCGGCATGAATGAGGCAAACCGAGGCAAAGGATGACTGTATGCAGTCTGGACGTTGTTATGTAACGACTCGGAAGCAAGAACGATTTGTGGAGCGATGAAATATCAATTAGGGACAATCACAGTGATTGAATCGATACGAGAAGAATAATCAGTCTTGGTATGCCTGACGGCACTGCGTTTGTAAATCAATTACTTGATGAAATTGGTCGAGTGGCTCGAAGCAGCAGATGAATGGAACCTAGATATTGAATATATTAACTGCTTAATATAGTAATCCAGATGTTCGGGCCGTTTCCTATCGGCTTACCGATGGCAGAAGCTCGTAATTCAAATCTGACGGTCTTCAAGATTTCCGCATCACGTGAACCGATGATATCGTTCTCTAATTGCACAGTATAAATTAATGAACCCGTCGGGGGCCGGGGGTTCGGTTCAAATCACGAGTCGGCAAATTAGTCAATTGAAAGTTTTCCCACCCACCGGTCCACCGGCGGGAATTAATCTGCCCAACATCTGTCGAGAGTACAACTTCCTGGCTCGAAAACCACTTTCCATCATAGTTCCTTTGGCCATTTCGGTGCCATCCATCATTACCACGAGCGTCATGGTGTAGCGATCCTTTCACACTGTTCCTCTCGCCCCTCACTCCGTTTCAACCCGGAACAGCCCGGATGGAACTCAACATCCAAACTTTATTATTTCATTATTCACACTTCGATGCACACAATGCCCCAACAACGGCGGATACGAGCGTACGAAAGTACATGGGCGGATTGAAACAGCTTGCAGCTGGTGCCACTTAGCTCGTGAATCCCGCAAAAGTTGCAAAAGTGCCACTTCCAACCGCCAATCCACACCCGACTACCGCCATTGTCCGGGCCACCGACGACGACGACGACGACGGAGGAGGAAAAGGACGAAGCTCTCACAGCGAAAAAGGATACACTTTCTTCGTTTGCTTCCTCGCGATTGAGCTCACTTTATCATCGATACGTGTCATATTCGATGGTTGGAAGATGACACTGCGGATAAACCCACTCGGGTGTTCACCACGTCAGAGGCGCCACCAACTTTTTCTTCCATCGGGTAAACTTCAAGGGGGCCCAGGGAAGGGAAGGTTTGCGCGATAGGTCAATGCACTCGTGGGGAGGTTTCGGGGCATTGGGAGATAGATTTTGGTAGGTTACAAACACTTGGCTGCTAATCATAACTTAAATAGTTTCCGATTATTCGGAATACTTTGGCAAATTTGGATTTGACAATAGATTTTGTTAAAAACATTTGTCTGTCGTTTCTCCGTTTCCTTCACCACTACAATTAAGTATGTTCATACATGAAAACTGCACTCAGTCAACCTGCGCTCGAAGTGGTAGTTTCGAAACTTCCCCGGCACTATCGAATTATGCCGAAGCTCGGAAAAACTTTCATCATAAACTCGATGGTGTCACATTTCACTGCTGGCTGGCCAGCGGTCGCCATCGGTGCCAAGTGTCAAAAGTTCATAATCTACCACTTGCCTCTACTGATACACTGACGGACGGACGGACAGAGTGACAGAAAAGCCAGTTTTGGCTTCCACTTTCACCGATGATAGAATTGTAGTCCCAGAGGCAAAGGCGCCGACTTTCAGGAATGAGTCTTAGATTTAAATTAATTAATCGGATGAATTGCGGTTCGCACTGGTTTCTGAGTCTAGTTGAGGTAACAACTAAAATTTGTTGTCGTTCGAGGAAGTTTCGGTTTATTTTAGAAAAGTTAAGGGCAATTAAAAACCAAAGCTTAATTTCTATTTAAATAATTTTATCTTGAAATGAAAACCAACTGTAATTGAATTGGGTGTTTATGCCACCCAACAAAAAAACACTCTGCTTGCTCGATAAGCACAATTGAAATTCAATGATTTAAGTCCTTCTTCTAGAGTATATTCGCATTCGAAGCAGTTGAGATGAAAACAGACATGAGATTCTTGAACCCAACGAGCAATTATAGCTAGTTTCAGAATTGTCATGTCACACAATTGTTACAGAACGGTTATTTCAGTTGGATATGTTTGTAACAAAAGTGGAAGCCATTTATGTTATTGCTAGTGAAATCAACTAAAAAACGTGCTTAATCCACCTATCAGTGAGATGATACCTTTTTTTATCAATCCGCATGTGTTTTTTTCATGAATATTCTTCGGTTTTCATGACATTATTTTAATGACCGTCGTTTTAAGCTTCAATTTGACATTTTAATCACTCATTACTCTATCTAAAAAGATTACAATCGATTAAACTTTTCATGATATGTCGAAGTGAGTTCCACTATAGAATTTACGGTAATTTAAGGTACTTCCAGAGCCGGTATTCAGGAACCAGCATAAACCAAACCGATTCGTATGGCCATATGACGAATAAATTGCAATAGTTTTGAGTCCAACTTCCAAGCTTTTCGGGATTATCATCTTCTATATCGGTTTGAATTTTAAAAATTCATCCTCCTGTAATTCCAGAATCGGAAGTCAGCATTGAATAAAATTAATTAATTTTGTGTGGGACTATAAGTTTATTTTAATTTGAATACTTTTCTGAAATTCGGTTTGGCTTTATTTGAGAAAACGATTGAGCTTTGAGAAACGATTCGATACTGGAGCCGGAATTCGAAAATCGGTGTAGCCGAAGTCAGACAAATTCACCTGATTAGTTTACATTTGTTTCAATATGTTTAAAAATCAGTATAGACATCTTTGAGAAATCGTAGTACGAGTTAAATTGTTGGGTGCCTTCCGAATCGAAAACTGAATACCACTAAAACTGAAATAAGTTTATTTGGTTGTAGATTATTCAAATCAGCAAATATTAGATGATTCTTAGATATCATTTGAATCTTAGATCGGTTCAGCCATCTACGAGGAAAATAAGTTACACAATTTTAATTTCGTTTCACATATCATCCTGTAGTTCCGGAACCAGAAGTCGGATCCAAACATAATTCAGGAACCTTGTTTAGGAGCATACGAATTTTCATATGAATCTGAGTTTGTAGAACACGGTTGAGTCATCTTCGAAAATAAGGTAAAAATTTGAGTGAAATTATTTGTCACATACGCATTTGCTGATCTCGACGAACTGATTCAAATGGTATATGAGTGTTTTGTTCTTCCAGCATTTATTGCTGTAAGCAGTTTAAATCAATATAATTATGAAATTGTTCAGAATTCGGAAGTACTGCCATCTATCCAATATGTCATATTCGAACGATTATGTTGCCAAAAACGAACCGTGCTAAAATTGGTCCGAGGCAAAATGTCATGAAAAATAATGCTGTTCACAGTCTTTTTGGTACTTAAAAACTATTATATGTAACAGTATAAAAAATCGTGTTTTACGTTGCTCCCAATCGTTTCTTTGCCATACAGCGCTCAGAACTTCTACTGCTGAAATATGGGGGAAAAGTCGCTTACACAAAAAATTCGATATCTCCGTTAAAAATGGACGGATTTTAACAATCTATGGCTTGTTGGATAACTATTACCGTGCGGAATCTAAGTCTCAGGTCGAGGTCGAGATCTCAGAGATGGCTGGACCGATTTTGATCAAACTAGTCGCAAATGAAAGGTCTCCCCGTCTCCCAAAACGCTATTGAATGGTTTTGAGATCGGATGTTTACTTTTTGAGTTATACGAAGTTTTATGTCAAAATTTTCAGTTTTTTTACAGTATCTGTCACAATTGACCTTGAAAACAGAATATGTTTTCAGACTTAGATTCCGCACGATAATACCTATTCAACAAGCCATAGATTGTTAAAATCCGTCCATTTTTAACGGAGATATCGAATTTTTTGTGTAAACGACTTTTCCCCCTATTCCAGCAGTAGGAGTTTTGAGCGCTGTATGACAAAGCAATGCTTGGTAGCAACGGAAAACACGATTTTCTATTCTGTTACATACAATTGTTTCTAAGTACCAAAAATACTGTGTACAGCATCCTTTTTCATGATAATTTGCCTCGGACCGATTTTAGCACGGCTCGTTTTTGGCAACATAATCGTTCGAATATGACATATATAAACCAGATGATGGCAGATTTTTTTTAATTATATTGTTTTAAACTACTTACTGCAATAAATGCTGGAAGAACATAACATCCATATACCATTCGAATCAGTTCGTCGAGATCAGCAAATGCATGTGTGACAAATAATTGCACTCAATTTTCTCTGAAAATTTCTTTTCTACAAATTCAGATTCATACGAAAATTCGTATGCTCCCAAACAAAATTCCTGAATTATGTTTGGTTCCGACCTCTGGTTCCGGAACTACAGGATGATATATGAAACGAAATCAAAATTGTGTAACTCATTCTTCTCGTAGATGGCTGAACCGATCTAAGATTCAAATGAAATCTAAGAATCATCTAAGATGCAAATGAAATGTTTTAAGATTCTTTAAAACATCTTGCTCTTCAGTCAGATCCAACTTCCGGTTTCGGGGATACAGGGTGATTAGTATAAAAATGTCTATTCCACATAAATTTATTTATGTGGTTTATCGGGTTAGCAGATTTGGATAGTCTATAAAAACAATAAACTTTTTTCAGTTATAGTGGTATTCAGTTGTCGATTCAGAAAGCACCTAAAAATTTAATTCGTGCTATAATTTCTCAAAGATGTCTTCACTGATTTTCAAATATTTTGAAACAAATATAAACTATACAGCTACTCAGGTGAATTTATCTGACTTCGGCCATACCGATTTTAGAATTCCGGTTCCAGTATAAAAGCTCAATCGTTTTTTCAAAAAAGCCTAATCAAATTTCAGAAACAAAAATTCAAATTGAATTAAACTTATATACAAAATTAATTAGTTTTATACATACATACAAAAATTAATGAATTTTATCCAATTAAGCTTCAAAGTTGTACTCAAAACTGTAATTTATTCGTCATATGGCCTTACGAATCGGTTTGGGTTATGCTGGTTCCTGAATACCGGCTCTGGAAGTACCTTAAATTACCGTAAACTCTAAGGGGAACTTACATATCATGGCATGTTTAATCGATTATCACACTTCTAGATTTAAATTCGATTGTATTTGCAGTTTCGACATTACAGAGTAATGAGTGATTACAATCTTAAATTGTCGCTTAAAACGACGGTCATTAAAATTATGTAATGAAAACTTAAACACCGAAGAATATTCATGCAAAAAACACATGCGAATTGATAAAAAAAAAGGTATCATCCCACTGCTAGGTGGATTAATCACGTTTTATATATATAAAAAAAGGTAAAACGGGAGAAGATTATGTTCCAAATCGGTTTTATTTTAGCTGACTATACAATCTGTTCATTTGAGCAGTTTTGTATCCGATTTTCACTTAACTACTGCTTTGAAAAATATTAAACAAGCATTTCGTTGCATATCGTACAAGTCGAAAAATCGTTGTCAGAAGAGTTAGAAAACCTTCTAAATCCACCTTTCTTTTTCTTCAAAACAGTCTAATGATTTTTTTTTCAAATCTTTTTATTAAATAATTCACTCATTTGGGCTCACTTTTGACACCAATTAATTCAGATTGAATCAAGTAGTTCACAATAGCATGCTTCAGTGTTTATATCACATAGTAGGCATCATTTTTTCCTCCAAGGGCTTGACATTTGCGTTGCCTATTTGTATGAGTATGTAAGAGGGATGCTAATCTAAAAAGCCTTTTTTAATCCACCTAATGGTGTAACGATGCCTTTTTAATTTTACTTTTATTATTAAAAATATCACTAGAAGATTCTGTGAAGAAATTTTTTTCAATCTTGAATAAAATAAGAAACTTTCTTTGGGTATAAACTAACATAACCTTTTCCATTTGTAAACAGTTATGTGAAGTTACTAAGAAACTTATTTATTTTGCATCGTCGCACACTTTACCCTATAGTTCTGGAACCGGAAGTTGGATTCGGATGAAATCAAATAGCAAACTATGAAACTATAAGAACTTTTATTTGAGCCTGTTTGTGGAAATCAATCAAATCATCTCTGAGAAAATTGAGTGAGTCTCGTTTTAAACTTTTTGACCACTATTTCCGGTACTTCTGGAACCGGGAACTTGGAACCAGTATAGCCGAAGTCGGTTCACTTGGTAAGTAACTAATACAGCCAACAAATTAAATCAGTTTTAAGTCAAATCTAGAAGAATTTTACCTTTTTTGCATCGTCGCTCTAAATGACGGTATCAAATTCAATGGCAACCTGCGGGACTACGAGATTTTTTATTTTATGAGTGACAATATTTGACACATACTCACACACATACCCACAGACACATACATTGCTCAGCTCTATGAACTGTGTCGAATGATATAGAACACTTAGCCCTTTGGGTCAATTTTCACTGGTCAATTTTTCAAGAGATTGCATAAACTTTCTATATGAGAATGGTAATAAGTGTATTTTTATAGAAAAGTATCGTTATTATGATCTTGTAATAACACTAACAAATAGATACAAATTGAATAAAAGAGTTAGAAATTTACATTTTTTCACCTGAAAAATATCAAATTCAATGTGGCAACCCTGCACGCTATACGAAATTGAACAAAGCACGCTGCGAACGGAGCAAAGCCGCACGTACTGGTTTTGCATCGTCATTTTGAATGACGATTTGAATGTTTTGACACTCATCGCCCTACAATTTCGGATCCGGAAGTCGTATCAGGATGAAATTGCACAGTATTTTTAATTACAATAAGAGCTTCAATTTGAATCATGATTCAAACTTGACCAAATTGGTACTGCATAAAGCAGAGAAATCGAAGTGAGTTCCATTTTTGGAGATTTTCTTCACTATTATCGGTGCTTTCGGAAGCGGAAACCGGAAACACCCAAAGTAGTTTATATATTCACTAATACCGTTTCCATTTTTTGAACCTACACGCGGGCGATTTTGACTCCGAGTTAAACGAACACGTGGTACGCGCCGTAAACAACAACTCATAAAAACAAGAAAAAATAAACAAGCTCGCATGGATGTTGTGGTGCGATCCGAGAAAATTTTCGAAACGAAACTATGCGATTGGAGTCCGCTCTAGAGCAATCCCAGTTTGCTAAAACAAACGTCTCAAAAGTTGTTTGGATGACTCTGGGTCAGCTCTCGGGCAGTGGTGGTAAAGCATCGATTCCGAACACGCAAAACGTGTTCGATCCGAACCAAAAAGCGAACCACCATCGCTAGTATAAATTTGCCGATACCATCGTTCGAGTCAGCATCGCCGAACCAAGAAGCGATGCTGATGGTGAAAGAACCCATGCTTTAGTTTGTGAGCCTATCGTTACTAGTATGTTCATGAACATCCGATTCGAGTACTATAGGCTGTTGCTTAGGAAGAACCGATCTTTGTCAGCTACGGCAGGTCGTTAGAGTGTTTGGATAGTTCAGCAGTTCAATAGTAAAAAAAAATTTTTTTTGACATTTTTGGTGGGCGTAGGGTGATTATACAATATGGAAAATTGTGAAATTTTTGACTACTGCCATGAATCAATAGAAGTTCGAATTAAATAATTTTGCATACTGTGAATGTAGGTAGAGTGGCTCAGTACAAAAATTTAAACTATTGCAAACCTGATACTCTATTGATTAGTTAATCAATAGCACTTCGATTAGGATAATTTTGGGCATTTTCAACAAGCGTAGGGTGCCTGTATATGGAAAATATAAATATTTTAACTAATCTCATTTCGATGCTCTATTGATTGATCAATCAATAGCATTTCCATTAGCATAATTTTTTACACTTTCAGCGAGCGTAGGGTGGCGCAATATGAAAATTTGTAAATATTTTGACTTTTGCTGATTTTATATTCCATTTAATAGTGATAGTTTTGACATTTTCGACGACCGGGAGGTGCTATTTGGAAAATTTAAAATTTTTTGACTAATTTATTAATCAATTTATTTATTTATTCAATGTCGATTCAATGTTCTATTAATTGGTGAATCAATAGCAGTTCCAATAATGTTAGTATTTGAGGTTGCAGATCCGATGCTTTATTGAATTGAATTCGAATATAATAATTTTGGACATTTTCAGTGGACGTAGAGTGGTTTTATATAAAAATATGGGAATATTTTACCTTTTGCTAATTCAATGTTTAATTGATAGCAATTGGAATATTAGAATTTTAAGCATTTTTATTCGGTGGTAACGCAGTTTTATATGAAAAATTGTGAATTGTTTTAGCAAATTGGATGCTGTATTGTTTAATATATCAATAGTAGTGGTGGTGAACCATAGGATTTAAACATGCAAATCTTCGAAGTGCCTGTGATTTTGACGCGCTATTTCTTTGCTCATCAACTGAAATAGAATATTAGTTCTGATGCTGTAGGTAGGCATGTCATCGAACCATAAATAATAAAACTACGCATCGAATGGATGTCAACTGAATGGTTTGGAATATATTGCTTTGCTGAACAGCAAGCAAACTTTACCGTAAACCGAATGAACAGCTTTTGCATATTTTTGCTAGGAAAATATTTTTGAACAAATATGTAAAAAGCATTGGTGTTTGGTGTTTTTTACCACTACTGGTATGGAATTGGAAATAGTATTAAAATTACTATTTTTTAAATTAAGCCATCCAGCACTCGCTGAGAATCTAACTTTAATTGCAATTAAAGTCAAAATGTTCATATTGAACCACCGCTCGCTAAAAACGTCCAAAATCATCCAATTCTACCTGCTCATCAATGATGATTTGCTCATCAATTGAACATTAAAACAGCATAAATCAAAATATTTTCAAATTTTTATATTAAACCCCCCTACGATCGCTGAAAATGTTCAACATTATCTTATTTGAACTGCTATTGATTCACCAATCAATAGAGCATCGAATTGACATTAGTCAAAATATTTTGCATATACAGGTACCTTACGCTCGTTGAAAATGCCTGAAATAACACAATTTTATTTGCTATTGGCTCACCAATTTATTAAACATCGAATTTGAAAAAGTAAAAATAAATCCCTGTTTCCTATTGAGCAACTCTCCGTTTACTGAAAATGTCCAAATTATAATCAAAAAGTTTACAAATTTTGCATATTCAGCCACCATACACTCGCTGAAAATGTTCCAAATTATTCAATTCTTATTGTTATTGATTCTATAACCAAAAACCATAAAATTTGCAAAATATCAAAAACTTACTATTTTCCATATCGAGCCACCCTACGCACACTGATAATGTCCAAAATAATGCCATTTCAATAGCTTTTGATCGTTTTATCAATCGAGCAAAAGAGTTTTTTTTTTTGTGCTGATCACGTGTGCATTGATAATTTCAAAACCAGGATGCGAGACTTGAAATCAACAAATCATCGTATCGAACGCAGTTTACTCGACCCTCGCCGATGGTCCGCCAACCGAACGATTCGAAACAGATTGCTTCGTCGAACACCTAGCACAGAACACCTTCGCATTAACCGAGGAAATAGTTTTCGAACCTATCGCATGCTTACGCTCGGTGAACATTTTTGAGTAAATTTGAAGAAGCATCGGTGTTCGATTCGCAGTTTACCACCACTGCTCTCGGGCTGCTCTGATCAATAAACGAAAACGGTAGAACTAACAAGATCTGCTTACTAGATTAATTCAGCAGTAAGTTTTATAAAAATGTGCACCTCGTTTCGCCATCGCTTGTGAGAAAATACGCATGAAATTGAAAATTTTTGCTAATCGCACTGTAATACCGGAACCGGAAGTCGGATCTGGCTTAACTTTTCGGGGACTTTTTAAAGATTTTGAAAACCTTTTATTTGCATCTCAGTTTGTGAAAATCAGTTCAGAAATTTTCAAAAAAAATGAGTGAACATTTTTTCATAAATTTGCCCATTATTTCTTCAATTCCAGAACCGGAAAATGAATCCAAAGTAAATTCAAGAAATTGTATGACTCCATAAGACCTCTCATTTGAATCTATGTTTGTGAAAATCAGATCAGCCATTATTTGTCACACCCACACCCACACCCACACACACACCCACACACACACACACACACACACACACACACACACACACACACACACACACACACACACACACACACACACACACACACACACACACACACACACACACACACACACACACACACACACACACACACACACACACACACACACACACACACACACACACACACACACACACAACCGCAACCGCAACCGGAAGTCAGATCCGGATGAAATTTGGGAGTTTTATTCGAGATTGAGTTTAAATCGATCACGCCATCTCTGAGAAAAGTGTGGAAGTAATTTGTAATAGGAATTTTTTCACTAATCACTATCACACACATACACACCTACAGACATTTTGCGTACTTCACTCGGTTCAAAAGTCGGTTTTCACAGTGATTGCATAATCTTTCTATATGAGAAAGGCAAAACCCTTCTTAATCCACTTAGTGGAATTTTCATAGATCCTGTCTCTGAAAGTTGATTTTTTTTTTCAAAAAAAAATTTGTTTGAGATGACACCAAATCTCAACGTTTCATGCAATTCTAAGACCTTTGGCATAAAAAAAATTTTTTTTTTTCGTTTTCGGAAATCTCATGTACTCTCCCTTATGGTTATTTTTTTTAAATTCGAAAATAATCAAACCTAAACCGCCGGGAAGCACCCCTTACCCATATCCGATTTAGTTCAAATTTCGCTTGGAGACTTTTTTCAAGGGGCTTAAACTTTTGAGCACTAGCGCTTTACGACATTAAAGGTGATCCCAAAATATTGGAACCCTTATATACATGAGATCGGTAAAAAACAACGCGTTTTGTCCCTTACGTCACTTATGCATTAGAGATACCAATTAACAAGACTTTTAGGATTAAAAAAAAACAACAAAATGACTCTTCTGACAAAATCCAAAACAATAAAAATTGACAATCGCAAACGCAACAACGATGACGAATAAATGGACAAAGATGCGATGTGTGAGCCAACTGTCCTCTTATCCAATCTGAATAATAATAAAAACGTTTTTATCCCTCGAAAGGGATAGTAACGAAATCCATTGATATCCAGTATTTTTTTAAGTTTCTGTGGCTGAGTTGATTAAATGACAAGCATTTTTTGTTTTTATTACATTATAATACATTGCATTGAATTGCATTCGACTTCAATTCATGTAATTTTCAAACCACAGAAATCTACATGTTCTTGAATATAAATTTGTGTGGAATATGACGCTCCAATTATTTGCATCTTATAAGATGTAAAATCTCAAGAATTTTTTGAACTGTGAAATAAAATATGATTGTCGACTGTGGCGTTTTTTTTATAATGTACAGAGAGGTGTTTCCACACAGCAAAAAAAGTATTGTAACGATCTCAGTAGGATTATCAATCGAGGTAAAAAAATGGATGTACTTAATATCAAATGCAATAATTTTCTGTATTAAGTAGATTACATCGTATTAACTGAATACTTAGACGATTCTGATGGGAAATTACGCATCCTTTCGTGTAATATTACAACCTTTAGAACGACACCAACTTATTTGTGATATTACATTAAAATCGCTGAACATCACTACTCTGTACTGATATGCAACGATTACGATATAATATCAAAACAATCTTGGTGTCGTTCTAAAGGTTGTAATATTATACGAAAAGATGCATAATTTTGTATCAGAATAATATAAAATATTCAGTTAAGGTGATGTAATGAACTCAATACGTTATTTCGATGTAGTAATATGTGATTTATCTGCGATGTATATTGAAAACAGACATTTTTTGCATTTGATGTTCAGTACGTCTAGATTTTTCCACATCAGTGGTAATCCCATCCAGATTGTTAAAGTTCTTTTTCTGCTCTGCTTATATTGGTTATGCAGACGGTATACGCATATTTATCGCCACGTCTCAAAGAATTTCCATTCCGCCACTTTGTGTTGATTTCACATTTCACTTATTCTCTCAACAACCTTTATGTCGATAGATGAATACTACACTAAAAGGAAATTCCTATTGCTAATATTCCATCGCTATTAGGCACACTGAAAGAGAGTGCAATTTGAAATAATTGAATCCTCTGAATCTTTATGTGCGTGTTTTGCACATTGCACTCTCTTTCAGCGCACCTATGGGACGAAGCGAGATTGTCGTGAACGAATTTCAACGACGGCTAGTCCACGTCATACCAACACATGCTCGAGCTTGGCGCTTTGTCGAAGCCGAAGAAATAAATTTGTTCCATTGGAGGCGGGTATAGCGTGAAGCCTTTTACGCAGCCCACCTGGGCTCGATTCCCAACCCCACACATACGATTGGAAAGTTTTGTCGTGAATACGACTTACTTTACTATGGGACGCCTTTTCAAAATTTACCCTTCGAAAGAGTGATAAGTTTTTGATCGTGAATATCTCTTTTTCTATCTAACATATCAACATAATTTTTGCACCATGCCACTGGAAATATGATCATCAATTTATGATAACATTTTCAGTTCAATGACGGTATCACAAATAATTCAATATTGAAGTTTCTGAAATGTTTGATAACAACGAGTATCAAAGAAGAAAACTCATGACGCCTTTCTCGTTTCTAGATAGGTTTAAAACCTTAACACTTGATATATTCCGTTCATTCTAGCTTGCACATTTGACTGAGCAAGAAGTGAAGTAAGTCCATCATTCCGGTTGGTTCAAGTCCAGAGCTCAGTTCCAGTTCCAGTATAAAGAACCCAGTTTCCCTTCAAAGAAAATCGATTGCGTCATCCAGCTGCTGGTCGTTTGCATTGGAGCAAAATACAATGAAAAGTGGGCACCGATGGGGAGCATTATGCAAAATCACCTCTTCTAATGATTCCAAATATTATCTAAAGAACTATTAGAATTACTTATCTGTTGCAATTTGCAAATCGGAAGTGAATTTCATCAGTGTAGTGAAGATTTAAAGTTTGTTAGATTCAAATTAGAAAATTGTTGCATTTTTCTCGACTCTTTTAATTGGATTTTGTGTGTATTGGTTTGAATGCATTTTGTTGACTTCAGAGTGTGCCAGTGGTGTCAGACATTTGATTTTGCATTACATTTGCAGTAGATTAGAGGATTTTTCGCGTCAAAATTTGACATGTCATTCTTTTTTGCCTACGTAGTTGACTCGTTCAGCTCAGACCAGAATCCAAGTTTAGAATCGTATTCAAGAGTTCTGAAATTCAGTTTCAGATTCCTACACCAAATTTCCTTTTTCATTTCTAGATCAAAAATTCTCAGTTTCCCGTCCAGAATCGAACGCCGGAATCGAGTTTTAGAATTCAGGCACTGAAACCGAATCTGGAACTGAGACCAGGATTTTAATTCTAGACTTGGACTATGGAACTAAATTACGGAAACGAATTCTGGACTTGGATCAGATTTTTAAAACTGAATTTCGGAACCGGAAATTGAGGTTCAGAGCAAAAGTCCTGCCCGGAAATCAAATTCAGAATTCAGTTTCAAAATTCAGGATCAAAATTCTAAGACCGAAGAATAATTCAGAATCAGAATTCAGATCCAAAATTCAGTTGAATTTCCAGAATTCAGTTCTAAAATGCATTCCAAAATTCAGATTCAGAATTAAGTTCCAGAATGCAGATCTAGGATTTGGTTTCCAAATTCAGTACCACAAGTGAATCTGAATTCAGGAACTAGGTTCTGAATATTTTGGAACTAAACCTGTTCCAGAATTCACTTCTACAATTCACAGTTCACAGTGTACAACCCAGATTCAGTTTCGGAGGTCTGGTTCAGAGATCAGTTCCAGAATCTAGTATTAAAATTGAGTTTCAGAAGTCAGGTTCAAAATTCAGTTCGAGTATTCGACTCATAAAATTGGTTTCAGATTACAGGTCAAGAATTCAGATTTTTTTACATAAAAATAACCGTATTCATGTATATTATTTATTCGTATTCACGTCTTCCAATTATATCGCTGACATTATCCTCCCGTTTTTTTCTGACCCGAAGAGGCAAATGATCTTAAGGTTAAAGCCTCTATACATGAAAAAAAGTTCACTCGTGAAGGGAATTGACTTCAATCTGTCGCGATACTGTAAGTATCGAGACTGAAAGTATGGACTCGGTATCGGACATCCCTAAGTGTGTACTATAATTGAATGCTTTGGCGCCCGAGTAAAGCGAAGCATGCACGGTTCTGCTAGTCAATTAGGCTGTCTCTCCATGTGTTTTCATATGCAGTGTGGTTAAATTTTTTCGCAGTTTATCATTACATACTTGTATTCGCATGTCTTTTTTTTCAATCTGTATTCCTCGTTAGATACTAATCAAATTTAAGTAACAATTGTTTAGTTCTGAATGGTTCCAAGAAACGAACTGCTTTGGTGACCCGTAGTAAACTGTAATAGTTTCACTGCACAGCCAGGCCATTTAGACCCGCTCCCACGGACGCTGAAGCTGAAAATTGATTATGCAAGATGCTTCATCGAAGCCCCGTTTATCATTACAAATGAGATGGCATCGATTTGCCGGGAGCAACTTTTGCTCCCGCCCTAATCCCCGACCCGACAAGCACAAATCACATCATCCCCAGGCGGCGAAGCTCCCGGAACAAACCGTTAGTTTTGCGTCCACACCGACCGCAGCCACGGCCGGATTGTAGGTCAATCCGCAGTGCAACCGTAACGCAAATTCCGTCGCAGTAATAATACCGCATCACACCAAAAGCCATTACCGTCAACAGTTCCCAGTGCGGGACCGTGACTGCCAGCCTGTCCGAGACGGGGTCCATAAATATTTCCCTAGCATTTTCTCCGCCCGTTCGAGTTCGATCTATGCCATATCGGTGCGAACAGTGTCTGTGTGCATGTGAATGGGTGAGTGTGTGTGTGTATGTGTGCGCTGGAAATTCCCAGTCAGGAATGTTTCAATCACGTGCGGCTGCCTTTGGTCGCTATCGGACGAAAGGAAGGATCCTACGCCACGTCACGCCACTGCCGAGATCGCTTCGAAGCTGTGATAATAAAGATAAGGGATAAACGAGAGGAAAATATTTGAACGTGCGCGGAATACCACATCCCTTACTGAAGGTGCCGAGCGTTTAGTCGTACACTTTTCTTTCGATTCGGGCCTGGCTCCGTACACTGTGCGGTGTGTATCCTTCCTACCTTGCGGCCTTGGACGGCAACCGACAAGAAGCGTGCCCTCGGAATTTCAATGCGATTAGGCTGGCTTTTGTGAGGTTGCTGACGCGCTTCACACCCGACAGCAAACGACGTTATTGGTAATATGGGTTGATATATTTATTTTCGACATTGCTGAGTTCATAAATCGTCAGATTTAATATTATGGAATCTGGATAATTCCCATTGATATGACGGATGTCGGATGCTGAAGGAAGGGGAACAATTTTCACCCACAGCACCAACGTGACGCACTTCGGCATGATTCGATTATGTGCCGGAATCATTGAACGAACAGCGTTCGGGAATCGTAAGACTTGTTGAGGACGCATATTTCCTTTTAATTTACCGATACCGAATTCCACAAAGCAAATTAGCTTCCGTGGGCCGCAGGCCCGACAGCATCCTGACGACCGCCGAAGCATTCCGAAATGTCAATATTTTCGGCAACAAGCTAGCTCAGAAATATTTGCTGATAAAATTACATTTTTACAGACACTCCCCGTCGTGTTGCTCTCTGCGGGCGCGTTCGGGACCACCCACCAACACCATTATGTTTCCTTCACTATATCTGGGTCATGTTGAATCGAATTTTAAACAACCGAAGAATTGCTTCCAATCGATTTAATGTTGGATGTTGCTGGTTGCTGCCTTCGACATACAGAGCAAGAAAAAAGAAAAAAAAAACAATTCCAAAAACGGCACCAGCATGCCATTTGTGCGTTGTTCCATTTCGCAAACGAGCATGATCCTGCGAATTCCAGCTCTGCTGCTGCTGCTGCTGCCAAAATGCTACATCAAGGACGACGACTGGCGTCAGAACCGATCTGCTAATGTTGCTACTGCCGCCGCCGGCAGTGAATGGACTGCTTATTATTTTTTTTCTCTGCTCCTCTGAACGCACGCTCCTTTCTGAAGGTAACATACCTATCAATATCTGGGACTGGGACAACCCCAAAGTATTTACGCTGCGACAGGGGACCGAAGACGATCCAGATAATGTCCAATTTTGTGTCACTCCAGTCTTTGAAAAGTTTTGTAATGAAGAAATTGCTTTCGACTACACGGACAGAACGAACAGTGTCAAGGGAAATAAGAAGAATGTGTCCACCATTTAGTGCGTCGAGTACTTTCTGTGCGGGTTTTCTGGGTCGGCTTCGTTCGTTTTAGTATCGAATTTTTGTTGTCCCCGGCTTGGGTAAACCCTCCGAAGAGAATGAGTTCTTCAAGGGTTTTTGGTACTCATGGCAGATGTGAGCCGGCCTTGTTTTGGCACATAATTATCGATTTGTGGTTTTGCTATTTTCCGGCCTAAGTTTTTGAGAGTACCTTGGGAATTAATGTTGGTGTGCGTGTGTGTGTGTGTAATTGTACGTGTTCCAGTTGGTTCTGTGATAATGTTTCAATTTTCTTACTGTAGGCGAAAATTCAGATGTAATATTTTGTGGCTTTCAATTTGCTTCTGTTGTATAACGAAAAGATTTACCGAATTGAAAGCCGTACTTTAAATTATTTAGAGGACGATATTTTGTTTCTCATCATACTTAAGTTGTACCTTTTCTCATATAATTACAAATTACGAATTATTGTGGTTTCACTACCGTAACAGAAGATAGAGAGAAATTCACTGCGGATGAGATGATCTCCAGATGGCGATGCGAATATTTTCTGCAAATGGTAAATAGGGCTACGGACTGGTAACCTTATTGTTGTTTCCATTTTCTAATTGTCCGACCCGACCATAAGCCTCTACATTGCCTTACTATCTGCCTGGGTGCTCACGTACCCGATGACTTTCAAGTAGATCTTAAACAGATTTCTTTTCTTCATTGGGTCTGGATTGGAGAAACGGCCTTTGATTTTTTATATTTTCGTTTTATGTTACGGCCACCCAAACTCCTGCTATTCTTACTCTGCTCTACGGGGCATGAAAAGTCAGGGTATAATATGTCAATGATGCGGTTAGTGGCTAATGAATCCTACTGACACTAAGTCTTCGTCCAGGAAGAAGCTAGAACAAATG
The DNA here is from genome assembly GCF_030247185.1 of Malaya genurostris. Taxonomy (NCBI): domain Eukaryota; kingdom Metazoa; phylum Arthropoda; class Insecta; order Diptera; family Culicidae; genus Malaya; species Malaya genurostris. The sequence continues at coordinate 63,210,324 of NC_080571.1, forward strand.
AAAACTGACTTGTGGGATCAGAGCTTCTTCTTTTCTCTTCTAAACTAACAATCGACTGTGAATTCTTTCGATGAAAAAGATCATATTTCGCATCAAATTGTATTACCAGAGTTGGGTTTGCTTCGATAGAAATAAAAGACAACTAAGGAATAAATTGAAATGACAGTTACAATGTGAATGTGATACCATATTTCAAATATCATTGGATAAACTAGGACAATAACGAAATAAAAACAATGAATGAATAGAAACAGCGATGGAATAAAAATATTGTACTGTTAAAATCAGGTAACGATGAACAGTGAACTAAACAAAACATCGAACATTTGCAAACAATCCAGTAAATGAGTCAGTTATTGAAGAAAGCAGTGGTAAAATGAACGATGTAAACGTTTTCGTTCGGCACGTCAGAAAAGACATTGCACTTCGTTGCAAAACAAAAAGTGTTCTGTAAGTAGCAGAAACTTTACGTCTGCTTAGCGGTTCAAATTGAACTGCCGAGTTTAGCACTAAGCAGTTCAATTTGAACTGCTCTGCACTGATGAGTCAAAGACGAAACGTAAAAATAATTATGTAAACAAAGTTTTTGAAAAGAATTGTGAAATGAGATGGTAAAACACCTAAATCTCTAAATGAAAGCAGGGAAAACTTACAATATATACATCAACGAAGATATACAAAGGGATTGGAGATTAATACAACAACAGTTTCCTGAGATTTTTACTGACCATTTTTTGCTCCTAAATGAACCCAAAAGTGTCAAAATCGATCAGGCCATCATTCGAAAAACTCTGCGGATAGAGAAGAGCGCAGTCTATTGGTTGCGTCACTCTTTCGGTTATATATGGAACTATATCTTACATACAAAAAAAAAAGAATTTTACAGGTCACTCAATCCCTCATACGATGTGACTTATAAAGACCTAATTCATCATCAGCCAAGCGGATGTGTGATTCCGTGGATCAGTTGATTAACAGACGTACTTCGTGACCCGATGATTCTCGGTTCAAGCCGCGGCCGTCGCTATCAGTGTTCTTTTTTTTTTTTATTTCAATGGAATTCATTCATGGAGTTTTAGACACAATATTGAATACAGTTCGTGCTCGCATCTCAGCCAACACAGTCGAAAATCGTTTATGGTCGAGACAACAGAAACAAAGACAATACAGTGTAGTGAACAATAGAGTGTACGGAATGGTCAAATACGATTTAACAAAGCCTGAAACTTGGCCAACAAGACCAAATTCAATTTGTATAGATTTCAAGCGTTGCAAAGTTAGACCAGCAACAAATGAAATTGAAATCTTATTTAAAGAACGAATGCATCTAGACGCTAATAATGTAAGTGAGATTCAATTCAACAAGGCGTCTAACTGTGTGTACATAATGTTTAAACGTGAAAGCGATGCAATTGCATTCGCTTCGGTTAACAACGAGGTGCACAGCGTTGAGTGTGACAACAATTAATACAAAATTCCTGTGCACATGGTGGACAATGCCATACAAGTACGCGTGCATGACCTTCCCCCGCAGACCAGCGATCAGTGCGTTCGGGAAATCATGTCGCAGTACGGTAAAGTTCTTTCCATCGAAAAGGAAGTATGGCGGAATTTTTTCCCGGGCATCCGGAATGGCGTGCGAGTGGTACGTATGGAACTACGCAAGGCAATTCCATCTTACATCATTTGTGGTCAAGGTGGGACACATCCGTGTAAAACGCTGATTACCTATGAAAATCAGCTGGTTACATGTCAGTTTTGTGAACAACCTGCACACTACGGTAAACCTTGCACTGAAACTGCGAAAAGAACATCTTCAACCAAAGTTCCGTCAACCGTTCAACAACGAAAACTAGTGAGCGTAGTACTCCTGTTTCACCATCAAATCAACCAGCAACTGCAACCAATGTACAACAAGACGCTCCTACAGCAACTAGCAACGAGCTCAAGACTGCGAACAACAAGGAAAACGAAAAGAAGACGGAAATCAACAACAAAACCACCGATGCGGCAATGGAGGACGAGACGAGCCACGAACAAAGTGCCCCTCAACCCTCGCAGGAGGGAAATAGAAACTCTTCTCCTCCTAGAAAAAGAGTGACAACGAGATCCACTTCAAAAAATTCTTTATTTAAAAAATCGGCTAATTTGGCCACGTAAAGCTTGTACGCAAATAGGCCTGAATAAAATTATTTTATTTAATTTTATTTATTAACTTATTATTGTAATATCCATTGGATACGAAATCTACATGGATATGAATGGAGAAAAACCCATTTGAGTTGAACATAAAATATGTCATTCTCAAATGGGCGCAAAAACCACCATCTTTTAAAAAACAACACATAATAATTATCACAATACATCTAAAACTAATAGTCGCATAACATTATTAAAAACAATATACACATAATATAATTAAAAACAAAAACTAAAGACTAGAAAAAATATCAAAACACAGAAGATCGTTTGACTTTACTAGCGAAGCGGCTGGATGATTCGCCAAACTCAAAAAGATCTTCTACAGCAGTGAATGATCGAATGGCAGCGGTTATCGGTTCATTACATCCAAAACTAGTTCTATGAAATCTTTGCTGAAGTAGAGTGCCATTCCGCAGGGTTCTGTTCGGTGCTCGAAAATTAATTTCGGATCGCAATTCCGGTGCATCGATTTCTCCGTTGATCAGTTTTGCAATAACTACTGCCTGTTGTATTTTACGGCGACGTAACAGCGATTCGATTCCGATTAGTTGCCATCTATCCGGATATGGTGGAAGATTCGAGGGATCTCTCCACGGTAAATTCCGTAATGCTAAACGAACAAACCGCTTTTGAACTCGTTCAATTCGCATGCACCACGAGAGCTGATACGGTAACCAAACTGATGAAGCGTTCTCAAGAATAGGTCTAACGAGTGAGCAATATAATGCCTTCAGGCAATGAGGATCTTTAAAGTCCTTAGCGATTTTTGAAATGAATCCCAATTGACGTGAAGCTTTTGAAATAATCAGTGATCGATGTGAATCAAAGGTCAGTTTTTCATCCAACAATACTCCCAAATCGCTCACCTGGTTATCTTTTAAATAAAAAAAAAACAATATTGAATATTCTTCCACGTAAATTTGAGTGAGCTGCGACGATCCATATGTGCATCAAATAAGATGTAAAATCACAGGGTTTTTTCCGAAGTGTGTAGCTTCTAACCGAGCACAAATTGGTCGAAGTCTGTTGGAGAATCTCCGAGCAAATGGGGAAGTTTGTCGGTTACGGTTAATGTTCACAATGATCCATTTGAACAGGGCATGTGGCCACTTGGTACCTTGTCCAAATAAGTTTAACCATCTCCGAGAAAATTGAGCGTTTAGATGAAAGCAGGAAATGTCGCTTACGTCACTCCTACGATTTTATTTCCTCCCACTATCTTTCTTGCAAATCACTATCATACATTAGCCTCATTGATCCTTTTCTCTCTGTCTGTTGCTCATCAGTAGTGATGTGTATAAATTAATTCCAATACTGCTTTATGTCTTAGGACAAGTCTCAAAATAGTTTATCAATGGCTCAGTAGAAGCTTCCTATATGCTTTCTACAAAAATAGCTCTAAGAACGTAGGAAATTCACGTGGAAAAGTGGAAGTGATTTTTACATATGAGAGCACTACAAATCTCAAAACAGTTAAATTTCATAAATATTGAAGATATGAAAAAAAATTGTTGATATTTTAACAGGAGTTAAATGGAAATAATGCAGATATTTGAAAACCTGATTTAATATTAATTAATCACATTGTCATGTTACTCATATTTTCACAAATATTACTAGAAGCTTAAAAAAAATCATTTGAATTTTTACTATTATAAAAACTAACATAACCTTTTCAATTTGTAAGTAGCTCTGAATCATATTTGCAAAAATTTCTGCCTGTTTGCAATGTCGGTTTTCAATTTGCAATACACTTCACCCTGTAATTCCGGAACCGAAAGTCGGATCAGAATTAAATTCAATAGCGTTATATGACCTTTCACCTGAATCTACTAGCGTTTTTCATTGAAAAACACTGGTGGCGCGGATTGCTCTGGTTTTGCACTTTCGAGCAGAAATCGCAATGAAACACCGTCAGAATGTTGCATTTCTGCGTTTATACCGGGTTTGCTCAAATCCACGTTGCTTAGTGCGAATCAAACGAGGCTTCCCGAGAAGTGTTTGTTTGATGAAACTACCCTTGGGTCAGTTCCACTCACTAGTTAAACTACCTTCCTCACTTAAAGCTAGAGGTGGACTAAGCAAAGATGTGTTGGAGCATATATTTATTGATTCCCTTTTGTGCGATAGTTCATACTACACAAATTGAACGAGAGGATGACATCATTATGGAAAGCTGTGATTGGCTCGTGAAAACAAAGGTCAATTCAAATTAATGTTGCAAAGGTATACTATTAATATACTTAAATGATGTTGCCTCATATGTTTATGTTAAATGTTTATGAATCGAATCGGTTTTTGAATTATATAATACCGGGAGTGTAAAAAAAATGAAGCAATTAAGGTTGTGACGCTACATGAGACAGCGGAAAAGTAAGAATGATAGATAAGTAAAGGCAGAGAAGAAGTGAAAGTTTATAAGAGTAAAAATAATGTAGTTAAAAACATTGAAGACATTGAATACGGCGATGGCAGCGAAGACATTACAGGGGAAATTGAAAGTAATAATAAATGTGAACGGACGGAGAAAAAGCAAATTTTTTGAAGAATTGGAGACAAAGGAAACGAACAGACCAGGAAAAAATGTGAAGAGGTGAAAAAATTGAAACTGCTGCAATGATGAACAAGTCAATGTAGCAAGATAGATAAAACATGAAAAAGCAAAGCCTTGGTATTCCTTTATTAGGAATTTGATTTTTGTTTCAACAGACTTCGCAGCCGATTCCTAATGTACATAACCATGGCTAATTCTATGATCCTATTGACACTACGAATCTTTTCAGATCTGGACTCGATTATACGACAACTGGCTTGTAAAAAACATAAAACAATTGAATGTAGAAATAGTAAAGAGCTGAACACAGTGAAGCAGTAGAGGTAGTTGTAATAAAAAAACGTGCCTTATCCACTTAGTAGTGAAACGATACATTTCCTTTGTCGATTTACATGTTTACTGCATCAATAATCGTTTGTCTCTCAAATATTGAGAAAAATGTTTAGGTTATCACTTTGAATTCGAAGATAATGCAGAATCTCCTGTATTAGTAAAAAGGAATCGTGCTAAAAACCAATCGAGCCAAAAATACTATGCTGAAGAGTATTATAAAATTATTATTTAGAGAAACGGGTATAGCGTGATGGGTAAGCCGATGCTTTTCACGCAGCACACCTGGGTTCGATTCCCAAGCCCACACATATGGTCAGTGGCCCGGAGAAGGATCTTGAGGCTTAAACTTCTATAATATAATAAAAAAACATAATTACTTTATCGTTTATTTATACCCGGCTTTAACCTGCCCACGGTCGTTCGCCTACTCATCGCCTCAATCAGAAATGATTGTATTAAAAATTGTGTCTATTTTATATTTCAAGCGTCATTTCATTGCGTTACGTACAAAACCCCCTATTGGGATAAGGCGAAGAAATGTCGATATCTCCGTGAAAAGTTCACGGGTTCTTACATTCTACGACTCGTTTGAATGGTAATACGATAAGGTATCTCAATTTGGAATCATATTTAGTTTTCAAGGTCCATTGTGACAGATATTGTGAAAAAACATTTGAAAGAATTTGATATAGAAGATTGCATAACACGAAAAGTAATCATCAAATCCACAGACAGAAAACAATAACGTAAATACTTCTAGGTAGACTTTTCATTTGAAACTAGTTAGGTCAAAATCGGTTCAGCCATCTGTGAGAAACACGCCTCAATCGATTGGTATATGAGACTTGGTCCTAGTTAGAGGAAGTTAGAGCGAATTCTATACCTTATTTTTATGCGAAGAGCGAAGGTGCAAGAATCCTGGAAAAGTTGAAATATTTAGAATGTAAAAACTGAGAAGATTCAGCAATAGTAAACAATTGTACAAAATATAGTAACAACTTCAAAGTAATGGAAAGCAAAAAAAAATAAACGAATCAAATCAACTGGAAAAATATTGAAGCCAGTGAAGACAATGAAAATAGTAAAGACAGGAAAGAGAGTGAAGATAGTAACAAGAGTGAAGACAGTAAAAAGACTGAAGACAGATAAGACAATGAAGACATAAAAAAGAGTAATAACAGAGAAGAGGGTGAAAACAGTAAAGAGAATGAAGACAGAGAAGGCAATGAAGACAGTGAAAATAGTAAAGACAGAGAATAGAGTGAAGATAGTAACAAGAGTGAAGACAGTAAAGAGAGTGAATCCAAGAAAATCTGTGAAAAAAATGAAGCCAGTGAAAAAAGTGAAGCCACTGAAGACAGTAAAAATAATGAAGACAGTAAAGAGAGTCCATTGCCGTGGTATTGTTGTTGATTTCGTTGCTAGTTGCTGTAGATGTGCCCTGTTGTACATTGTTTGCAGTTACTGGTTGGTTGGATGGTAAGCTGTTAACTGCAGCTGGTGTACTTTGTTCTATAGGGGTTACGTTGGATGGTTTCGTTGAAAGGGATACTTCCCTGTTGTTGGTGACTGTCACAGGTGTACTGGGGTTGCTTGGGGTTGGTGTGAAGGAAGCACCGTTGTCCTTTGGTATAGTTGTCTCCTTGTCCAGTTTCTCACATGGTTTACCGTAGTGAACAGTTTTTTGGCAATATTGACATGTGGTCATCTGATTGTCATAGGTAACAAGTGATTTGCACGGTATTCTTGTATCCTGACCGAATGTCACATAGGAAGGTATAGGCCTCCTCAAGCGCATGCGTAACAAACGTGCGCCATTTAGAATACCGGGGAAAAATTCTTCCACTTTCTTTTTCGATAGAGAGAATCTCTCCGTATTGGGACATAGTTTTTCGAATATAAGGATCGATGACGCTCGAGGGAAGATCATGCACACGCACTTCTATAGCACTATCTTCCATATATACTGGAATGTTGTACTTGATATTTTCATGCTCCACATAGTGCACATTATTATTGTCTTTTGCGAATTGAATTGCATCCAACTCTTTATAGAACTGGATATAAACAACATTATTGGTCTTATTGCATTGAAGTAAATGCACACGTTTAATGTCAAGATGCATTTGCTCCTTAAGCAAACCTTCAAGTTCTCGTATCGAAGGTCGAATACAACAACAATTGTATTCGTTCGTGTCGGCGGTAGTTTTTGTTCGTTTGTTTCACTCATTTCGAGGTCGTGCTATTGTTCACTACACAATACTGTACTTGGTTTCTTCTGTCCCGAACGTAAGCGGTTTTGTTTTATCGACTGACTTGGATGAGATGTGAAACCGAACTGACTTCTATGAATTAGTTAAAATAGCGAAAAAGTTATGACCGGGAAAAACTGAAAAAGCAACGACTATAAACAAAATTGAGTCTTCACAGTAAATGGTACCGTTGGGTAAAATTGTAAGCGAGCTCCATTTCCCAGTCGTATGCTCGTCCTCCTTTCTTGATAATTAAACACACACACCTACTTTTAGCAAATTCACTCGCTTCCTATTTTCACCACGACTCGGAAGGAACACTTTGACGTCATTGCTGCTTCCCGCAGCAAGAAATGGAAAAGTATAGCAGCAAGACATTTAAAGTCCATTAGCAAAATCGATAACGTCCAAAGAACATCCGGTAAACAGTAGCAATCATTTCCTTTTTTTCTCTTCATTAAGAGTACTAGCAGTAGCATCAGTCGTAGCAGCCTTAGTAATGAAGTTAGCAGCAGTAGTAGTAACAGTAGAAGTAGTGGTAAAAGTAATATTAGTACATTGCTAGTACAAGCAGAATTCAATTTTCGAAGAATACCCAGTAAGTTAATGAAAATAAATTAAATCCCGAGGGCTGCAATCGCCTGCTGTCGGTGATGAACTTGATCTGAGCCCCCGAAAGTGCACCACCGCCTTCAAGACAAAAGGCGGAAAACTAAAGCGGGCAACTTCTCTGCTGCTCCAGAAGCATCATCGTCAGTCGTTTTATGTTATCATCGGCGGTCGTGATGGTGATGAGAATGGTTTGCCATACCTTATCTACTTTCGCCGGTGAATGAGGTTCTTTATCTCTTTCTAAAAGTCATAACAAAAGAGGATAAAAGCCGGTGGCCGTGATTCCGACCGCTGCGCTGCCAGTGAGAAGAGATCCGCCCGGATGACGTGGATGGGTTTACTAGTCGGGCAACATTGGAAACGAGTGTGCTATTCTGCTAGCCGGGACAAAGGACCAACGAATAACAGCCACATCAGATTGCTGTGGAACTTGTTTGAGCTTTGAACTTGCCGCTCCGGGATGATCTTTTGCGGAAAGGTTTGCTTCAATGAACGAAGAATGCAGCTGAGGTGTTCACCACACAGAATGCAATTTGGCAAGTTCTGAGAAGGTTTGCTAGTGAAATAATAATGACGACTGACGACACCACGTTTTATTGCAGCCTCTTTGCTGATGCTTCACTCGTTGAGGAGGACGAGAAGGAGGAGTAGGAGGATGGTGGCGAGTGGGAAGTTTGTTGTCACTGAGCTTTTCGCAGAAAAAAAAACAAAAGTTCAGCTTCCCGCCTCGCAAATAGCCTGATTTACTTTCGCCATCAAAGCCATGTTTCACTCGCTGTCCAAAGACGGTGCTTAGAGCGCATCACGCTGTCGGTAAACAAGATCTCTCGGAAAACAAACATCTTCCGAACTTGAAAAGACCGAACAGCTCAGGCGCACTTTGCTCCGTCCGTTGACGACACGACGGGGATAATGTAGGAAAAACCATCAAATCGGATTATTTTACAATAAAACTTTCCCATCTCCGTGCACTTCGGTGAAAGGAAAACTCAATTCCGGCTAGATCAAAGCCCCGCCGACAAAAGGATTGCCCTAATTCCATTCACCCGCCAAACGGCACCGCAGCAGGGTTTCCGTTTTCGGCGCGCCCGATTCCAACCCGGGAGGCCGACGTCGGTCTCGCCATCCTGACGACTTTTCAGGAAGGTAAGATTTATGATGTTCAATTTATCATCGCCTTTGGCTTCGATACATTAGATCGCTCATTAATTATTCCGCAGTCGGCAAGCTTTTCGGTGACGACGGCAGCAGGCGGCGTTGTGCTGCTCAGGCAATGGACGATTAGGGCCAAGTTGAACGGTCTTTTGGCGACCGGAAGAGGGCCGAAGACCGAAAGCTCGCCATTGGTGGGGACTGATGGGGGAACGGTTTGGGGTACGTGCGGATTGTAACGGACAAAACCCTTGCGGAAGGAGATGAGGTGAACCTGAATAGGCAATAATGCGAGGAAATCACGGGATCTGGTCGAGGTCGGCAGAAGATCTAATGCGGTGAAAAGAGGCTCAAGTCTTTTTCGTGGAACCTTTGCTGGAATGATTTTTCGATTTGTATCTCTTTGATGGCATTAGGCCAATACGATGGAAGAGAAATATTTATCCAATGACGGAGGGGAAGAGATGGTTTACCACCGATGGGAAGATTATTCAAATTTAGTTTACAGGCTTTTTGAAAGCTGCCGTTTTCGATGGGAAAATGATGTGATTAAGATTATTATCTCTTGTTTTGCTTTGTCGACTCGGCGATGTGATGAACTCTTCCACTAAATAATTTTACTGGTAGATACCGTTTATTGACCATTGACATTATGAAAACATTACTTCACAGATTTAAGTAAACAAAGTATAGTACGAAGGTTTTATTTCTGTTCGCAGCGTCATCCATCCGGTGTCTCTGTCAATATTGGTCATCCTAGAGTAGTCACTGCTTTGTATCAAATCTCGAATCATTTATTATCTGAACACACTATTCTTTTTTACTGTGACTCATCGAATTGTCAGATCGACGGAATAGATAGACAGCAGTTTGTTTTGAACTGTTTCTGCTTTCAGTGCTGAAAAATTCGACCTGATTCATTTTGTTTCAAACAAGTTATACCTGATTAATACCGTGAACCAAAAATTATTTTTGGACTCCGACTTTGAAAATCAAAAATTGCAAAGTCCTTCAAAGTGACTGAATCAACCACTCTCAAACATTTCGATGATTAGGTCAAACAGTCGAATTTTTTCTCAGCAACCTAAGTAGCAAACCTTGTTCTAGCATTGTATTTCTCCACTCTTCTCGGAACGATTGTGTGATTGATGAAGCGCAGTTTGCTTGGATAATGTGTAACAAGTTTTTTGTTCGATATGTTACATAGCAATAATATTTGTTAAGTAGAAACCAAAAATGAAACTGCTCAAATGAACTTATTGTAGAATCAGTTAAATAAACCGATGTGGAACTTAATCCTTAAATCTTTTTGTGTTCACAAGCAGTAATAAGAATGATTTTCACATTTGTTAAAAAAACGTGCAAAGTCATGTGTCAAACATACCTGACATGAATAGCCGTTCTGTAGTAATTGTGAAACCTGCCAATTTTAACAAGTTTTAATTGCAATACCAGCTAAAGTCCCATCAAAGTGATTCGTCGATGAGAAAAATATAGCTCTTTTCGAGCCCGTAAACAACCAAACAAAAATCTAGTGGCCAAAAGACGCATTTAGAAGATGCACAATGAGCAATTCCACCGCAAATGACAGTTTTTTTTTAACTTTTATTTTTGTATGTTTTGATTAGGCTTAAATTTAGCATAAGTGTTATATATTGCAAAACTCTAGTTTTACTTTTGAGAAGGGATTAAGAAAAACTCCCTTGAAAATTTTTAATTATATATATCCCGGAAACGGTCGGTTCGATCGATTTGGTTTTAAGTAATTATAAGGACTATGTAATTTTTTTGGTAAACATTTGTGTGTGTGTGTGTGTGTGTGGGTGTGTGTGTGTGTGTTTCTCAATTTTCTCAGAGATGGCTGAACCGATTTTCACTAACTTAGATTCAGATAAAAGGTCTTAAGGAGTGTATCCAAAATAAGCTATCCACATACATTTGTGTTGTACGCATGTATTTGTGATGGTTTTTATTGCTCAGATCACAGCATGCTGTGCGTTTGGCTGCCAGCTTTCGTTTGTTTACTTGTTTGTGCGGTTGAAATTCTGCGTTTTCAAAATGTCGTGTGTTGAGAAGGCAGTGATAATTAAGGTTTCGGACACATGGCGTAGTGAGAAGGGTATTGCTAGGCGAAAATTTGCGAAGCGGTTTGGAATTCATCATGTCAGTGTAAAAACCATCATTAATAAGTTTGAAGAACACTATTCTTTGGATAAGCTACCAGGAAGAGGCAGAAAATCCGGTTCTTTCAACCCGAAACATGACTAGAAAGTAGTATCTCTAATCATGAAGAACAAATCAATGTCAATACGTGATTTGGCCAAAAAAGCAGGAACGAGTGTCGGAATTATCCAGGGTGTCAAGAGGCGAAATCACCTGAAGACCTACAAGAAGCAGAAAATCTCGAAAAAAAAGCGTAGAACAGAAGAAGCGAACAGTAACAAGGGCCCGGAAATTGTATTCGCATCTTTTGCAGTGCCCGGATGCATGCGTTTTGATGGACGATGAGACTTATGTAAAGGAGGACTCAAAAACCCTTCCAGGTCCACAATACTTTACTGTCGTCGTTGGGGAGGATGTGAGCGATGCGGACAGGTCGATTCAAGTGAAGAAATTCGGTCGAAAAGTACTGGTATGGCAAGCAGTATGTTCCTGTAGTTTGAAGTCAACCATTTTTTACACTACCGGAATTACCAAAGCAGAATTCTATCCATCTGAGTGTCTTCAGAAGAGATTGCTGCCTTTATATAAGAAGCATAGCACACCTCCACTGTTTTGGCCGGATTTAGCGTCGGCTCACTATGCCAAAACCACTCTCAATTGGCTTGCAGAAAAGGGTATAAATTTCATTGAGAAAAATATCAATCCACCAAATTGCCCTCAGCTTCGACCCATCGAACGTTACTGGGCAATCGTGAAGAGAGTCTTCAAGAAGACTGGTAAGGCAACTGAGAACATGCAGGAGTTTTAAAAAAATTGGACTCAAGCGTCCAAAAAATGAGAGGCAACACTTGTCCGGAACTTGATGAAGAGCGTTCGATCAAAAGTTCGAAAATTCGTGAAGAAATAACATAAATTTAATCCGGTTTTCATTATGCTCAAGTTCAACCTCGTACAATAAAGGATCAATTTTTAGTTTGAATAAAATATCGTTTTTTATCATAATTTGAAAGAAAAATTTGTGGATAGCTTATTTTCGATACACTCCTTATGGCCTCACACAATTTTCTTGAATTTTATTTGGATCCAACTCCCGGTTCCGGAATTTCAAGGATATGTGTGCAAACTTTTTAAGAAATGCGCACTCAATTTTCTCGGAATTTTTTTAACCGATTTTCACAAACTAAGAAGCAAATAAAAGGTTTTGAAATTTTTTCAAAAGTTCCCAAAAAATTTATCCGACTTCCGGTTCCGGTATAACAGTGCGATTAGTAGAAAGTGTCAATTTCATAAGTATTTTTCACAAGCGATGGCAAAACGAGATGCACATTTTTATAAAACTCACTGCTGAATTAATCTAGTAGGCAGATTTTATTAGTTATACCGTTTACGTTTATTCATCAGAGCTGCCCGAGAGTTGATCCAGAGTCACCCAAACAACTTTTGAGAGTGGACTTCGTTTCGCTCTGAAAATTGTCCCGGGTCGCACCACGACATCCACGCAAGTTTGTTTATTTTTTTTCTTATTTTTTTTTAATTGTTGTGTAGGGCGCGTACCACGTGTTCGTTTTACTCGGAGTCAGAGTCGCCCGCGTGTAGGTTCAAAAAATGGAAACGGTATTAGTGAATATATTAAAATACTACTAGTCTCCGGTTTCCGCTTCCGAAAGCACCGATAATAGTGAAGAAAATCTCCAAAAACAGAACTCACTTCGATTTCTCAGCAACGGTTGAAGCGATTTTCACAAATCATGATTCAAATTAAATCTCTAATTGTCTTCAAAAATACTGTGCAATTTCTTCCTAATACGACTCCCGGTTCCGAAATTATAAGGCGATGAGTGTCAACACATTCAAATCGTCATTCAAAATGACGATGCAAAACTGGTACGCTACGGTACGTGCAGCTTTGCTCCGTTCCCAGCGTGCTTTGTTCAATTTCGTATAGCGTGCAGGGTTGCCACATTAAAATTAATATTTGTCAGATGAAAAATTAAAAAATTGTAAATATTTATTTCTTCTATTCTTTTCTTTTATTTGTAAATTTTTAATTCTTTAATTTAATTTGTACCTACTTGTTAGTGTTATTACATGATCATGATAACGATGCTTTTCTATAAAAGTACACGTATTGGATCAATAAGTCCCGAGACTAACAATGGAAACAACATTTTTTTCCAACATTTTTTTTTATTCATCAACATAATCACCTTTTAGGGTGATACAATGGTTCCAACGTTTTTTCAATTTTTCAATACCATGTTTATAAAAAATTTATCTTTCGCTTCAAAATAAGCATCAGTTTCCACGATGACCTCCTCATTTGAGCCAAATTTTTTTCCCTGGAGCATTTTTTTAAGATCAGCAAAGAGCCAGTAGTCACTGGAGGCTAAACCTGGCGAGTATGGGTGTTGGGAAGCAGATCAAAGCCCAATTCGTTTAATTTCGCCATTGTTTTCATCGACTTGTGGCAGGGTGCATTTTGTTCCATCGAAAGCAATCGCGGCACCCACTTGGAAAAAACCTTTTTCATGCTCAATTTTTCATGAAGGATAGTAAATACACTTCCATATGATATCTGTGTCATCTCAGCAATCTCACGGAACTTCACTTTACGATCTTTCATTATAATTATTGTCACTTCACTCACATTTTCCGGTGTAACGGCTTCCACAGGTTTACCCGAGCATTCCGTGTCATTTGTGTCGGTACGACCACGTTTAAACTCGGCGAACCACCGACAAATCGTTGCTTTTGATGGACAAGAGTCCGGATATCATTTTTCAATCCATTGTTTTGCTTGCACGGTGTTTTTACACATTGAAAAACAATGTTTTATCAAAACACGAAACTCGGTTTTTTTCATTTTTTTAAACAAACTACAAAACGACTTTACTCCAACCTCGATAACTCAGCTGTTTCTGGTCGGATCGACTTAAAATTTTGACCCGTTTCAAGCAAAGGTTAGTACTCTAGAAAGACGTGGTTACTGGTTTACTACGAGCGCCATCTCTGCTTTAGTCTCGGGACTTATTGATCCATGTGTTATAAGGGGCGTTTCACGCAAAATCAGCCACCCAAATTTTTTTTTCATCTAACTATTTTTTTCGGTAAAGAACTCGAAAATATTCGACACGTAGTTTTTTTATTTCAAATGGTACGTGGAATTTTCGAGATATGATTTTTTGAAGTTTTGCGTTTACAAAAAAGATTCTTTTTTCAACAGCCTATACCGCAAAATCTAATAAAGATACAAACATTCGTCCAAGACATGAAATGTGCGTCCTTTCCTTAGATTTCAAATAAGCGATTCCATAAAACAACCTTCAAAGTTAATATCATGCAAAAAGTTAAAAATTATTGAAAAAATAAAAAAATTCAAACTTGGGCCTAATTTTTTTTTAATCAAAAAAGGAGGTCTTAGGGGCTTAACTCAATCTTGGCAAAGTTTCAGAGTGGAAAGATTAATACTATTGGAGCAGTGAATTTTTCAATCACGACCCGCACGGAGTATACCGCAGCGCAACTCACTCCGATACGGTCTTAACCTATCGACACATGCCGTGCCACTGATCGAATCCTAACATTGACAGTTTATTGTTAGCAGAGCTAATAAAAGTCATTTTCATTGACTCAAAATAGACGAAAATGACGAGAAATTACTGTCACTCTCAGCTTCGCTTGCAAACTATGAGAACCAAGTCCCTGCTAGGCCGCCATGTTTTCGTGACCATCATCTTTTCCGCAAAGACGAAAACAACGAAGAAGTATATAAGTTCGTTGTTGCTAAATATCTGTGATATTTAGCTTTGAAAGTTGATTTTTTTATGTTTGATTATAAATGTGATATCGTTATGAAACGTGCGCTGCCAAATTGTAATACTGACTTTCACAATAAATGAAGTGTTGTATTTTACTTCATTTTGTTTACTTCGCTCTCACTGACTTGCTAGCTTTGATGGCCCCGAAGGACTGAGATGTTGGTTACGATAGCACTAGCTGGAGCGCCTTATTGTTGCCACCGGGCTGATGAGAACGAAATCCATGTCCAGTCAATGACATAAGTGGGAGAGTAGTTTCAAAATTGTGTTTTTTCTTTCATTTGCAGTTTTCAGTGAAAATCCCATAGAATGCAGTGTCGATATTCAACCGAAGCCGTGAGAATCTAAAATGACACAAAAGGTTTCACAATAACTTTTACCTGTTGGTGCTCGAATTTGTAGTAATTTTGGTTTCCAAAGAGGTTCTGGGATGTAATTACTTCGATTTGTCATATTTGAGTCACTATTTATAGCCAAGCGTCACAGATTTTCAATACATCGATGAAAAAATGAGAATTGAAATTCTGCTGATGCTACCTGAAGACGTTAGTCATAGAGGAAAGAGTGACGTTGGCAATTATACTCTCTCATTTTTTCGATGAGAAACGAAAATGCTTCGTCTCTCTTCGTTTGTTCTTATGTCGGTCATTTACGAATGAGACAGTGAAATATTGAAAATGAGGCTGTTGGATTGGATTCTTTCATTGAGAATGCGTGACAATTTTAAGCTCTGATTGTTAGTAACGTTTCAGTTAAGATCGCGGTGTAAAAATGAATTCAAAAATCCAAATTCGTTGCTGCAATCCATTTAACTTTAAAACTCATTTTAGTAAAAATCAAGAACATCCGTTGCGTCGGGTTTCTTCTTCCCTTCTTGATTTTATTGCAAGCAAGTGATGTTTTGTGTGCACCGTATAAGCAAAAAGCGAATAAAATTGGGGCAAAGGATTTACGTGAGTATTAAAATAATGATGACATACAATTTTGGAAAACTTGCGAAAATGATGCAATTTAAACTATTCAGCTGTGAGGGAAAATTCTGCTGATGCAATAATGATGACAGATTCTGAATCCTCTGAGACTGATGACAATGTGTCTATATTCAGTAACTATACAGAATTAATTCTTACATTTGCTTACAATATACACCGAAACCTCCATTTACGAACTAAACGGGGGTTCGTAAAAAGAGGTAGTTCGTAAAAAAAGCAATGTTGCAAATATTCTTCGTGTGACTAATTCATTCACGCATCCTTGCTGTGATTATACTGCCTTCGAATATGCCAGGCTCGAACAACGTTGAACTATTCACTGCTCAAAAGAGAGAAGGGTGCAAAAGGAATAAGCAATAATCGTAGAGAACCCGAATATACTAATCCATTCTTCGCTGCTGGTATACATCGTGCATGTTCGTTTTATACATTCGTTTGTCATTCGTTCATTTATTTTATTCTTCGAATTGGTTCGAATAGCGTCACGGCGAAGATCGTTGGTTTCCATTCTTCGCGAAGCATTCTTCATCCAATAAATTCATCATATCTCGTTCGGTAGCAGTAACGGGAGAATGCTGGAATATAGTTCATCACATACACATAAGACTATGGTAATAGTGCGGGGGGAAACATCTTAATTTGCATGTTTCAAAGACAGCACGAGCGATCATCGCGAATGAGGTTTGGCGATGATCGCTGTATGAATATTCGTTCGATATTCGCGTTAAGTCATTTGGGGGTATGTTCAATGCGAATAACAACTGCAAGGAATAGATATTCGTGCAAGTAACGAAGCAGCGTCGGCTTCGTTCGCGCCCGAATATACGGACAAGTCCGAATACCAGAACGATTATCGAACAAAGGCGAAGGAAAGCGAGCGATGATCATAGACATTCGTTGTATTTTTGATATTCGAGCAACATTGAAAAAAAGTTTACGTTATTTGGGATTTGGTTCGTAAAAAAAGTTTACGTTATTTGGGATTTGGTTCGTAAAAAAAGTTTTGTGTGATTATTGTGGAAATCGCGCATCGTATGTTCATTTTCGGAACGGATGTGAAGAGTAAGTGCAAGAAAATGATGTTTGAGCTCGTTTCAAAATCCAAGATGGCGGCTTCCGGTTGATTGAGATTGCCTAAAACCCCTAACAATATGGGTATATTCGGAACGGAATTGATGAGTAGATGTCGGAAAACGATGTTTGAGGTAGTTTTGAAATTCAAGATGGCGACTTCCGGTTTGTTGATATTCATTGAAAACCCTTGCAATATGGGTATTCTCGGAACGGGATTTATGAGTAGTTGTCAGAAAACGATGTTTGAGGTGGTTCTTAAATCCAAGATGGTAACTTCCGATTTGTTGATATTCCTTGAAACCCCTTACAATATGGGTACTTTCGGAAAAAGATTTAAAAGTAGACGTCGGAAAATTATATTTGAGGTGGTTTTGAAATGCAAAACAGTGACTTCCGGTTTATTAGTATCTTTTGAAAGTTTTGCCATTTTCCTTTAACTTGGTATTCCTTTAAAACACTATACCGTTCCGAAAATATCCATATTGTAAGGGTTTTCAAGGAATATAAAAAACCGAAAGTCGTCATCTTGGATTTAAGAATCACCTCAAATATTGTTTTCTGACATCTACTCATCAATCCCGTTCCGAAAATACCCATATTGTATGGGTTTTCAAGAAATATCAACAAACCGGAAGTCGCCATCTTGGATTTCAGAACCACTTCAAACATCATTTTCCGACATCTAATCATCAATTCCGTTCCGAAAATACCCATATTGCAAGGGTTTTCAAGGAATATCAACAAACCGGAAGTCTCCATCTTGAATTTCAAAACTACCTCAAACATCGTTTTCTGACATCTACTCCTCAATTCCGTTCCGAAAATACCCATATTGTATGGGTTTTCAAGGAATATCAACAAACCGGAAGTCGCCATCTTGGATTTCAGAACCACCTCAAACATCATTTTCCGACATCTAATCATCAATTCCGTTCCGAAAATACCCATATTGCAAGGGTTTTGAAGGAATATCAATCAACCGGATGTCGCCATCTTGGATTTAAGAACCACCTCAAATATCGTTTTCCGACATCTACTCATTAACCTCGTTCCGAAAATACCCATATTGTAAGGGTTTTTTCGAGGAATATCAACAAACCGGAAGTCGCCATCTTGAATTTCAAAACTACCTCAAACATCGTTTTCTGACTTCTACTCATCAATTCCGTTCCGAAAATACCCATATTGTATGAGTTTTCAAGGAAAATCAACAAACCGGAAATCGCCATCTTGGATTTCAGAACCACTTCAAACATCATTTTCCGACATCTACTCATCAATTCCGTTCCGAAAATACCCATATTGCAAGGGTTTTCGAGGAATATCAATCAACCGGAAGTCGCCATCTTGGATTTCCAAAATACCTCAAACATCATTTTCCGGAATCTACTCTTTAAACCCGTTCCAAAAATACCCATATTGTAGTAGTTTCCATGGAATCGGAAATCGCTTCCGATGAATGACAAAACCTCTTTTTACGAAGTAGGTTCGTAAAAGAAGATTACGTTATTTGGGATTTGGTTCGTAAAAAGAGGTACGTAAAAAGAGGTAACGTATAAAAAGTGTTCGTAAACGGAGGTTTGGGTGTAACATTGAATTTCCCAAATTTTAAAATATTGATAGCCTTTTAAGAATGAACCATATTTGCCTGGTTATCTTACCGAATTAAAACAAAAATTTCATTCAAAAGATGCATCTAAATCCGAAAGAATGAGAATTTTAACTGTTTTGCCAAAAAACACATCAAGATATTTTGTTACGAAAGTAAGGAATCTCATGGGATAAAAGAATTATTGATTCCGGAACAAAGAGTAAAAACTACTTTTTTTATTGAACTTTTGATGTCTTTATATTAAAATCATGAATAATAATAATTAAAGTCAAGCAAATTTTACACGGTGCACACAAAACATTATTTGCTTGCAAAAAATCTAATTTCACAAGAAGGGAAGAAGAAATTCGACGCAACGGATATTTTTGATCTTTGAATTCATTTTTACACCGCGATCTTAACTGAAACGTTGCTAACAATAAACTGCCAAAGTTAGGATTCGATCAGTGGCACGGCATGTGTCGACAAGTTAATACCGTATCCGAGTGAGTTGCGCTGCGGTACACTCCGCGCGAGCGGGTCGTGATTGAAAAATTCACTGCTCCGAAAGTATTAATCTTTCCACTCTGAAACTTTGCCAAGATTGAGTTAAGCCCCCAAGGCTTCATGTTTTAATTAAAAAACCAAAAAAAAATTAGGCCCAAGTTTGATTTTCTTTAATTTTTTCAATAATTTTTAACTTTAGCACATATTAATACAAAACGCGAAAGAAAAGGAAAGTATTCTCGGTAGCCGGCTACTCAGAGCAATGAACACATTTATGTGTTTGTTATTGCAAGAATTTTTACACAGGTTACACAAATAACACGGTTTTTGAGAAGGACATTAGAATTATTCAATTTTTATTTTTGTTTATTTATTTTTGTTTTATTTAAACGGGGTATCTCCTCCTTGGTTCTACAATATTTTCACTTTAGTAATACATGTAATAACTACACACGTTCATTTCTAATAGAATGTATTACAAAAACCCCTTTATTAATCAATCCAATAGTACGAAATTTGTAATTTTTGAAAAAAATCTACTTTGGGATTTTGAGATTTCCGAAATCGATTCTTTTTGTTGTTGTCAATTGTCTGAAAAATGCATGAAACTTCGAGATTTAGTGTAATCTTTGAAAAACAAAAGTTAACTTTGAAACAAATTTCGGGATAACACCAGATCTCGACGTTAATACCGTAGCTTTCAGACGCATCTAAACTCTTTGAAAAACACAGATGCTGAGCGACGAACTGATGAGTTATTATGGCGTTTTCGCTTGAAGCAAAACCCAACCCAGTTTCGACCCTAGCTGCTGTCAAATGTGTGGATTTGACTGCAGTTGGGGTTGGAACTGCGATAGTTTCGGCTTCAAGCAAAATCGACATTAGGCTGCTATCCGAATGCAAACGTCACGCGAAGCGTCAATACGTGCGTACGAGCTAGTTACATTTGATCAAAGCAAACCTGTCAGAATGAGTGCGATGTGGTAAAAGTACTTCGCATCATAACGCTTCGCAAATCGCATTATCTCTGACATGCTTGCATTGATGCAATAGAACTTGATCGCACGCTCGTAATGACGCTTCGCGTGACGGTTGCACTATGGTAGGAATGTTAGGTTGCTGTCAGAGTGAACGCGTTTTGTGAAGCGAGGCGAAGCGTTTTGAAGCGATGCAATGTTATCGCATCGCGTTCACTGTAACATGCTTGCTTTGAATAAATGAAACAAGTTCGCAAGCGCGTTTTGACGCTTCGCGTTCCGCGCTCACTCTGACAGCAAGCTTTCAGAGTGAAAGTGACGAGGCGCGCGTGCGAGCTAGTTGCATTTGATCAAAGTAAACCTAGCAAAGTGAATGCGAAGCGAAAACATTGCATTGAATCGCTTCGCTTCGGTTCGCGTTCCGCGCTCACTCTGACAGCAAGATTAGAGTAAGAAAACATTGAATAGGTAATCGATGATATAAACATAATCTACTTCGTCTTGTAGTTGCTCCTCGAAATCTAAACAAAGATTATTTGATTATTATTATTATATTCGAATAATTTCTCTTGGATTTCATCTTCGTTTACAGTTTTTCAACAAAGCTGATATTCTCAACCATTTCAGAATATTCTTTTCAGGAATACATTTCGATCGATTACTTGAGTGTAAGTAGTTTTCAAAAATGTATAAAATGGATATTTTCGTCCTTAGGTGAAATGGGATGCCGAATCCACACACCTGACAAATTGTCATAATGTAACATGTTCAAACATAAAGATGTCAGGTATACAATGTTTAGATAATAACCGATCTTAAACACTTATTGAAATACTCATTTCTAAAGCAAACAAATACCTCAGGTAGTCAAGTTTGACACGCCTAGTAACAAGTTTAAGCTTCATAAGAAATTGCAGGTTTCCCCTTACGGGTAAAAATATTAAAACAATTTTTTCCTATTCCCACTCATGCATTCCAAACCAAAAAATTACCCGAATTGGCTGACATTTCACACAAACGGTTGCCTGTTTACGTCAAAAATGTTTGTCATCCTGCTCACTCCTACCCATTATTATTTTATACGATTTTCGACACTTGTTCAACAATTTAAAAAAGCAACGTTTTCAGTCTTCCAGTAAAACTCTAGTGAAGCAGGTTGGAGTACATAACTATTTGCTATCTGGCGTTGTGCCATGAAATAATCGTCGGACATATCTAGTGTAAAGTTTAGAAGTGTACAATCAGCTGCGCCCTAATCATGGACACCGACGACGTGGAATCCTCCAGTAGCAGCAGCACCTTGTCGACGTTGAACAGTTTTTTCTCGTTCACCAGTCCGGCGGTTAAGAAACTGCTTGGCTGGAAGCAGGGTGACGAAGAAGAGAAATGGGCCGAGAAAGCCGTCGACAGTTTGGTGAAGAAACTTAAGAAGCAAAAAGGTGCCATCGAAGATTTGGAACGGGCACTGTCCTGTCCCGGGCAACCATCGAAATGCGTTACGATTCCAAGATCTCTCGACGGACGATTGCAGGTTTCCCATCGCAAGGGTCTTCCACATGTCATCTACTGTCGGGTGTGGCGTTGGCCCGATCTCCAAAGTCACCACGAGCTTAAACCGATCGAAACGTGTCAGTATCCATTCACGGCCAAGCAGAAGGAAGTCTGCATCAACCCGTACCACTACAAACGGGTTGAAAGCCCGATCCTACCGCCGGTGTTGGTTCCTCGGCACTCGGAATTCGCTCCCGGTCACTCGCTTTTGCCATTTCATCAGATGAACGAATCCAGCATGCCACATAACGTAAGTTACACGAATTCCGGTTTCAACAACGCACACATCGGTAGCGGAGGACCAAACTCACCCGCTTCATCCCACATGGGACCGAACAGTCCGATCTCTTCGGTGTCCAGCCCAGGACCGATCAACTCGAATCCTCAAAGCCCATACGGATCTTTACCGGAGACACCACCTCCTGCCTACAGCCCCTCGGAGGATGGCAGCAATGCGGCCGGTACGGAAAGCAATCAAATGGACACCAATCAGCTGCACGGCGAAGTGGCTCCGGTCAGCTATCAGGAGCCTCCGTACTGGGCCAGCATAGCATACTACGAACTGAACTGTCGCGTTGGTGAAGTATTCCACTGCAACGCGACCTCCATCATCGTCGACGGTTTCACCAATCCATCCAACAACTCCGATCGCTTCTGTCTCGGTCAGCTCAGTAACGTGAACCGGAACAGCACCATCGAAAACACCCGGCGTCACATCGGCAAGGGAGTCCACCTCTACTACGTCGGGGGCGAAGTGTACGCCGAGTGCCTGTCGGATTCGGCCATTTTTGTGCAGAGCCGTAACTGCAACCATCACCACGGATTCCACCCGAGTACGGTGTGCAAAATTCCGCCCGGATGTTCACTGAAGATCTTCAACAATCAGGAATTCGCCCAGCTCCTGTCGCACTCGGTCAACCACGGATTCGAAGCGGTGTACGAACTGACCAAAATGTGCACGATACGGATGAGCTTCGTGAAGGGCTGGGGTGCCGAGTATCACCGGCAGGACGTCACTTCGACGCCCTGCTGGATCGAGATTCACCTGCACGGACCGCTGCAGTGGCTGGACAAGGTACTGATTCAGATGGGTTCGCCCCACAATGCAATCAGTTCGGTGTCGTAGGGAGGCGGAATGAAGACCGAAAGATTAGGGAGAGTAATTTTTTTAAAGTAAAATAATAAAACTTCTGATGTAATAAAGCGATCAAATCTGATGTGTATTGTTTACAAATAAATTTCAACAATTTTCAACCAGAATGTAAATAAAATGACAAGAAGAAATTATATTGTTATAGTTCTTTTTCCACTGGCTAACAATTGTCCAGTTTACCTAACCGTCCAACCGGATTACCCTTTCATCTACAATTATCCCGTCTGTAAACGCATCTTTGATCAGCGTACAACGAAACATCGAAGACTAGAAATACATCAAAGCTTTGCGTTGAATTTTTCGTTGTTTGATAATAAATTCATTTAAAAAATGATCAGATACACGATAATCAACACCAAGTCGATTCGCAACACCATCAATCATCTGCTTCTTTCAAATTATATCAAGGTATTAGTTCGATTGGATACAAGTAAAAAACAACTGTCTGCTTTTCTCTAGCTAGAAAGATAATCTATAGGAAGTAAGAGTTACATTCGATATACAATTACAATTTGCCTTGAATCTGTTCGAACAGAACAGATCAAAGAATAAAACTGAAGATTTCACATGAGTAACGAACGTTATAGTTTTATTTTTAATTATGTTATCTATATATATAAAAATGCAGAGATCATTCTTTGTAATCGCATCACGTAAGAACGGATGGACGGATTGAGATGCTTTTTTTTTTGTTTGATCAGTTTTTACCCCCACCGGGTTCGTACATCAACAAAATTAGGAAAACTTACTGAAAAAGTGGGAAAAACCAATAAAGTTATTTTGTATGGCCAATGGAATTTTTCACTGAAAAAGTCGCCAATGTTTGCTAGATCTACAATTGATGTTTGGCGCGCAAGGAGATGCTCAGTATTTCGCCGTTGAAGAAAAGAATACTAGATCTTTGGAAAATCGTTTGGCGCGCAACGAGTAGATTTGGGTGGAGATTTTACATGCATGATTGATTCGTCATTTGGAAACACGTGCCTAATAGGGTATCAAAATCATTACTTGCCAAATGACCTTATGGTGGAATGCACATTACTGTTTTAGGTATAGTAGATGTAGTTAGATGAATTATGTTGGCCATCGTGGCCGTGAGTTGAACAAATCAAATTATGTAACGATTTTCTTACGTATCAATGAAGGGATTCTGCTGTTGAAATAATTAGTTCAGATGAAAATATTTTCCTTGCATTTAGCATGCTGACGTTTGTTCAGCCGATTCGAGTGAGTTTTCAAGAATGGTTTACTTCAAAACGGATGGTATTCAAGACATTTGTAAGCTGCTTAAGCCAATTCATTTCATTTTCCGAACTTTGGATTACTTGACGAATTACTATATGCGAACCGTGAATATCATATATCAATATCGATTTCTCGTGGCATGCAAGAACCATTAGTTGTGAGATCTGCTGTTTTGTAAATTGGCTTTAACGATAAGAAGAATACTGGTATAATCACTCCTCATGTTCACTCCGCTAGAACAGAATATTGATTCTCAGGACTGAATACTAAGCAAACCGATGTGGTGGCTCGACGAATGAGAGGCCTTTTGATACAATTCTTGAACGAATCCAGCGTTCATGTCAAAGTTAATGGACACAATATTTAATAAAAGGGTAATTTGAACTTTCGAGTGTCCAAGTATTTTTCATTTTATCGCTAATTCGTTAATCGAAAATTAATCCTGTCATTATCCTGCTACGAACATTCATCAAACACGACTAAGTAATATCAGTAGCGGTGAAGTAGGTTATGGACAACCGTTCAAAATTAGTTTATTACTTTCGATAATCCCTAAGGATTTGCTATTGAATTTTAAACGTCTTCAGTACAAATAAGTCTTAATATTCAATGATAAACAACAATCCACGAGGGCTGCTTTTGGAAATTTGTGGGGTCAATTGAAAGTATTTATCTTGGTCATCTCTTTTTCATCCATCTGTTAATTTATTTATTTGTTTATTTAGGAGCAAGTGGAAAGCCTGCTGGAGCTGAGATTTTGGTTCTCCTTCTCCAGCAGGCATAAAACCTTCTCAACTTTTGTATCACCAGATAACATTTGACCAAATGATACATACCGAATTCTTTAATTACCCTTATTTAAACTACAAAGCTAACTAACAACTATTCATATTGACTAATTCCTAATAAAACTAGCGGGAAAATATTTGAAAAAACGGGTTTTAATGGCGTTACGAGATAAATTGAAATTAAATCCATCAGATCAAGTATTGAATACGCGACATATACTCGAAAACGGTTCAATGAACCCATAGTTAGTTCTAGCACGAGGAATTCTGAGAAAGGGATTAAACCGCAAACTACGCCGAAGAATGTCAAAACTTAGCTGTTATAGGAGATCTGCACTATCAATTCGAGATTGGATGAGGTCCGCGACGAAAACAGCTTTCAGTGTATCACGGCGGACAGAAAGAAAATCGAAGTGTATGTCTACAACGATTTTCGTAGCTTGGAAGATTAAATGGCACTCTCCAGGGCAGGCGACGCAAAACAAAACGAATGAATTTGCACTGAACAGTTTCAATGCGTTGCTTATCTGTTTGATAATATGATGCCCAAACAACAACAGCATACTCGCGAACTAGAGCGCAATATAACGATTTCAGGCAGTATATGTTATTGAAATTTTTTGAGATGCGAAAGATGAATCCTAGCATCTTTAATGCTTTAGAGAGGGTATATTCTATGTGATCTTTGAAACTAAGTTTTGAATTCAATAACAATCCTAGATCCTTTATTGATGTCTCCCGTTTTAGTACAGCTTGCGAAATAGTGTAATCATACATGGTCGTGGTTCGTTTACGAGAGAAGGAGATAACGAAGCATTTGAAGGCGTTAATAACCATTCTGTTGACGTTGCACCAGTTAGAAAATACATCCAACTGTGACTGCAAGAAATTTGAGTCTTTCAGATCTATGATGAGATGAAACAGCTTGAAATCGTCGACGAATGATAGCTTCATACATTGCAATACGAAATTCAGATCATTTAGATATAGCAGAAATATGAATGGTCCTAGATGGCTTCCCTGAGGAATGCCAGAGCTCACGATGAATGATAGAGTAACGCAGTCGCCAATTCTCACGGTCATACTACGACCAGTCAGATATGATTCAACCCAATCCATCATCCCATATGTCAAATCTTTAGTTTGAGAGAGATCTACAATCTCTGTTCAATACACTGACTCGAAGGATGAGATGGCAAACGGTGCATTTGTTTAGTTTTTGCGTAGCAAAAGCATTGAACATATCCACAATAATTCTTGATGATATTTCTTCTTCAGGACGAAGTTATTGTGTTGGATATGAATTTGTCGTAATTCGTTTATTGTAAGCCAAGTAATCAGTAAAATAATGGAAAGAAACATTAACGTTTGGCAACTCTGCTGTTCAAAAACACAAATTAAAAAAAAATAATTTCAGGCGAGACGAAGTTCGACGGGTCAGCTAGTAATTCCATAAATATTAAGTGGTAGTAGTGCAGCAGTACGAGTGTCGCTTCGTTCAATGCATTTGAATATTTCTACCGCATAGCGAATGAAACAAACTGCAGTTCTCTTTTACGTCACTTATACACTTATTATATTGACGAAACCGAAACTATATACCATTAACCTTCCAAACGTGATCAATTACTTTATAATAACGATTTGTTATAGTCTTGTTGAGACGTAGAGTCGCCTTGAGCTAGTTTTAAATTTGATCAGGTGACGTAACCGACCGATTTGAAAAATCTCATGCTCATTGAGAAACTATTATAAAGTTTTAAATTTGATCAGTGTGTAAAGACGAAATCAGATTGTGAAAACGAAATGCGAACACAACTATGAAATGAAAACCGTGAAAAAGCTACGAAAAAGACGGGACTTGAACTCGTAGCTAGCTCCTATTGGAGGAAATCACTGATTTGAAATTTTGTTTTTGTCTCTTTTGCTGCCTGCAAAAATAAAATCTCCCTGCTTCACGATTGATTCTGGGAGATTTCAATTCGCACGGAATTATGTGGGGTTTCGTTTACAATGATATTATGCATTAGATTTATCTCTTTGCTCGACTTCAATTCGACTAGATTGCACCTGGAGAGTATTTCCTGATTTACACGGTAGCGATCATTTACCAATCATCATCTCAATTAGCAGTAACAAAGGCATTGCTAATTCAGTTATTATCCCATATAATTTGACAAAAAATATTGACTGGATGAAATTCCAAAGTGATATGTCAAGTACAGTGCTGGAAACGGTCCCTTCACGTGACAGTTTTAAGTGAAATTCCTATGTTGGTACCTAAAACTGTAGATGTTTACTTTGAATGTCGTGTGCTGGAAACTTTCATGTTGCCTACTATTCGGGCTGTCACACATGAATGTCGCACGAACCATACAGATGAAAGTCGCATGTGACAGTCATGAGCGAGCGCTTCATGAATGTAGTGGCGGCAGTCTTACTCGTGTTGGACGATGAATGTAACGAAAGAATGATAGTCCTCAATAGAATCGGCTGCATTTTGTCTTCGGTGCGAATTTCATTTCTGGCAATAAACTTTCATGAAGAAATCCAAAACGCCGTCATTAGTGATAGTTTTCATCTCGATACTGTTCCATGAAATGGTCAAATTTCATACCATTATTGCAAAAGAAGAACGTCAATGTCAATGAAAAAGCGCGGGTTAGGGTTGTCAATCAACGAAAATTCTTAATTTAAAAAAAAAACATGAATTAAATGGAAAAAGAAGTGAATATTAATCGAAAATCACAACATTTAAACATTTACTAGATGCATAGGGTTGTCAACTAGCGCAAATTTTCAATTTTTGAAAAAAATGTAAAATAGCAATAAATAAAAAGTAAGTCTTTAGAGTACAAAATTTACTATATTCATGTACTTTAAAAGGGCATAGAGTTGTCAACCAGCAAAAATTTACTACTTTTGAACAGTTTCTAGTTTTATTTCAATAAAAAGTAAAGTCAATAGTTAAAGAAATTTACCAAGAAAAAATTCAAATTACTTTCGTAATAATCGAGGATGTCAACAAAATTAAGAAACAAAAAAAGTTTATGTATTTTAAAATTCATTACGTAGAATAAGTTGACGATATTTCAGATTTTCCACATAATTTTTATCTTATGTACAGTATTGACATAATATAATGGATATTCATATCGACATTTGTAACAAACCATAGCAATATGAGTATTTTTCGAATGGATTTGATAAGTGGATGTAAGAAAACGACGTTAGAAACCGTTTCAAAATCCAAGACGGCGGCTTCCGGCATACCGATGTTCGTTATAAACCATCACAACATGAGTATTATTCGAACGGATTTGATGAATGGATGTTAGAAAACGACGTTAAAAGCCGTTTCTAAATACAAGATGGCGACTTCTGGCATATCGATATTCGTTGGAAACCATCACAATATGAGTATTTTTCAAGCGGATTTAATGAGTGGATGTTAGAAAATGACGTTAGAGGTCGTTTCAAAATTCAAGATGGCGGCTTCCGGCAAATCGATGTTCGTTACAAACGATCACAATAGGGGTATTTTTCAAGCGGATTTAATGAGTGGATGTTAGAAAATGACGTTAGAGGTCGTTTCAAAATTCAAGATGGCGGCTTCCGGCAAATCGATGTTCGTTACAAACGATCACAATAGGGGTATTTTTCGAATGGATTTGATGAATGGATGTTAGAAAACGACGTTAGAAGCCGTTTCAAAATCCAAGATGGCGGCTTCCGGCGTATTGATATTCGTTACAAACCATCACAATATGAATATTTTTCGAACGGATTTGATGAATGGATGTTAGAAAACGACGTTAGAAGCCGTTTCAAAATCCAAGATGGCGGCTTCCGGCATATGGATGTTCGTTACAAACTGTCACAATATGAATATTTTTCGAACAGATTCGATGAATGGATGTTAGAAAACGACGTTAGAAGCCGTTTCAAAATCCAAAATGGCGGCTTCCGGCATATCGATGTTCGTTACAAACGATCACAATATGAGCATTTTCCGAATGGATTTGATAAATGGATGTTAGAAAACGACGTTAGAGGCCGTTTTTAAATACAAGATGGCGGCTTCCGGCAAATCGATGTTCGTTACAAACCATCACAATATGAGTATTTTTCGAACGCATTTAATGAGTGGATGTTAGAAAATGACGTTAGAAGCCGTTTCAAAATTCAAGATGGCTTATTTCATTTTCGTTATAAACTGTCATAAAGAAATTAATAACGACGTATTCGTTATTTTTTTTTATTTCGATACTCTTATAAATCTTATATTCCTGCTGTGGAGGCGATCAAAAACCGCAGTGGTTTTTCAAAAAGATGTTTTTTGGCACAAGCACACCAGCATGATGTAATCGCTTGCCTACTGCTGGTTGTCACTAGTATCAAAATTTTCGATCGTTCTGAATTAAATGCTAGCGAGTGATGCTGGTGAAGAAATTCAAGATATCGACAGAATGAAAATCTTGCACTTTTCAACGGAATTCATGATTTGTTCCGATAAATGGAGACAATATAAAAAATTAGGAATACAGATAGTAGTATTATACAGCAATATTAGTATATATTAATACAACAATAAATTTCACAACAAATGCACATCTTGTTTATCTGATCTGATTCAAAAATATTTTCAAGAAGTAATAAGTTTGGAATGATATGTTATTGCGTGCAACGACTCTGTTTTTGAAATCCAAAGATAAATTTTAAGCAAAGTCGAAGTTTGCTGGGACAGATAGAAGAGTATACATTTAAAAACCCGAAAAAAAGAATTTTTTTTTATTGGTATGACTGTTGACAAGTGTCTTCTTATTAGACTTTATCGAAATATGCGACAATTTTCTTATTTCGCTCTTAAATCGGAATTAGATTATAGCAATAAAAAGTCCATTTGAAAAAGTATGATGTTTTTCTACTACAAATCAAATCAAAAATAAATTCAATCGTATCGTGCAACATTACCTGGAGCGTTGCGATGTATTCTTAATATTACCAATTGAAATCGATTTACTTTCCGATTAGCGTGTACGTGTTTTATAACAGCAATAGAAGACATCATATAATCAAGATATTCAGCTCTCATATTTTCCGAACAAATCATTAGCGACATACTTTTTTGATAGCATGGTGCTGCCAGTCGTGTCCGCATCGTAACTCGTACATACAAGTAGATGAGAAAATGTAAAATTCGCGCGTGAAAATAACAGCACTGCATACAGAGCTTGTATTGTGAATCCTCAAACAAACGAAGCAACAAAAAAACACCCGCTGAGAATACTTTGCTTGACATAACTGAATGAGAGTCCTATATTAGAGAGAAACTGGATGCGTGAGAGTATATGCTACTGAGCAGACCAGTTCCCTTGTTTGGTAAATTGCCTGTGCTCTCAGTCTCAATTAACACATGAACTAAGCAATCCATGGCAATGCAATGAAATGAAGGGTTCGCTCTCGTTTGTACTGTACGAGAATGAAGAACTTTGCTTCACGGCGTGCTACAAGATGCGAAGCAAGGTCATACAGGCAATATTTACGGTGTCTTTTTAGTGTAGGTTTGCAGAAATCATTTTTGAACATAACGTTTGTACTCCAAGACCAAATTTGATTACATTTCAAAAATATTTCAGACATTTTATAGCATAAATTTTGCATTTGAGTCCGTTTTCAAACGATCCATTTTTTTCTTGGAAGATTATACTGTGTATATATCCTACAAACACAAGAAGCAATGTTTTTTCAATTAATATTCATTGGAACTAAAAGTTATCAATCTAGTTTTCTCATAGGCATCTTCAATATGAGAACCATTTATCAAAGGCTAACCTCATGAAGCATACTCATCAGCTGGCAGACATGTTCAGGAACTAATGAACGTACGAAGCAGCTCTCCTTGCTTGAGTTGAGCTGTGAGTTCTACCTAATATACGAATGTATGACATACACTTGACATGATATGTCAGCTGTTTTTCAAAGAAGGGCGAATCTTACATAAGTAAACAAATCGAGTTGGCAAGCGTTTAAATTATGCTGGTGTGCTTGTGCCAAAATACTGGCAGCCAACAGAAATGCAAACTGGCCATATCGTAGTCATAGATCAATATTGGCGTTCTTTTCCATTCAATTCATGTTTAAATTTTTTTTTGGAAGGTTGTGAATATTCGTTGGTATGAGCAAAATCTAATGATTTTCGATCCCTTAATCCGTAGTTCAAATATTATTACAATGTTATTTCTTCAAAAATTGTTTGCTCTCGGAAAAGTACAAAACTACGATTTTCGATCGCCTTCATAACAGCAATATAAGATTTGGAAGAATATCGAGATGAAAACAATTTATGAATTTCTTTATGACAGTTTATAACCAAAAACTAAATTCGCTCATTCTGTCCACCATCTAGGATGTTGGAATTACTGTAAGCATCATTTTCAAGTTCTACTCATCGAATCCGCTAGAAAAATACTCATATTGGAATGGTTTCTAACGAATATCGATATACCGGAAGTCGCCATCTTGTATTTAGAAACGGCTACTAATATTGTGATCGTTTGTAACGAACATTGATATGCCGGAAGCCGCCATCTTGGATTTTGAAAAGGGCTTCTAACGTCGTTTTCTAACATCCATTCATCAAATCCATTCGAAAAATACCCATATTGTGATCAATTGTAACGAACATCGATTTGCCGGAAGCCGCCATCTTGGATTTTGAAACGGCTTCTAACGTCGTTTTCTAACATCCATTCATCAAATCCATTCGAAAAATACTCATATTGTGATCGTTTGTAACGAACATCGATATGCCGGAAGTCGCCATCTTGTATTTAGAAACGGCTTCTAACGTCGTTTTCTAACATCCATTCATCAAATCCATTCGAAAAATACTCATATTGTGATCGTTTGTAACGAACATCGATATATCGGAAGTCGCCATCTTGGATTTTGAAACGGCTTCTAACGACGTTTTCTAACATCCACTCATCAAACCTTTTCATTTTATTATTCAGTTATTATTTGATTTTTTTTTCAAAATATCCCTTTTTGCATTCGTTGACAACCCTACGCACCTTGACAAAGTTAAAAGCTACGGTATTTGATCCCCTCCACAGCAGCAATTTGAAATTCAACCATTTCATGGAACGGTATGGATGTGAAACACGTCACTAATGACGCCGTTTTGAATTTCTTCATGAATGTTTATTGCCAGAAATGAAATTCGTACCGAAGACAAAATGCAGCCGATTCTATTGAGGACTATCATTCTTTCGTTACATTCATCGTCCAACACGAGTAAGACTGCCGCCACTACATTCATGAAGCGCTCGCTCATGACTGTCACATGCGACTTTCATCTGTATGGTTCGTGCGACATTCATGTGTGACAGCCCGAATAGTAGGCAACATGAAAGTTTCCAGCACACGACATTCAAAAAAAATGTCAGCAGTTTCCAGCACTGGTCAAGTATCTTAAATTCAATGGAAGAGCTCCCCCCACTTGAAAAACTCCATCATTTGTTCGATTCTGGAGGCCGCAGAACAAGCACAAATCAAACGATTTCTTGGTCCATCATCTAACAGAAGCCCTCCAAACCCGTGGCGGGACAAAGAGTGCTCAGATGCTAAACACGCGAAACAAAATGGTTTCAAGACGTTTATAAACCGAGGAGGAGGAACTCCTCAGAATTTTGAAAAATTCTTGACTTTAGAAACCAAGTACAAGAACATACTTCGGGCCAAGAAATGTAGCTATTGGAGACATTTTGTCGAAGGTTTGTCAAGAGAAACTTCAATGAGCACTCTTTGGAATACTGCAAGACGAATGAGAAATCGTAACGTAGGAAAAGAGAGTGAGGAATACTCGAATCGATGGATATTTGATTTTGCGAGGAAAGTTTGTCCAGATTCTGTTCCTACGCACAGCATTATTAGGGAACCTTTTCCAAATAATGGTTCCATTGATAGCCCCTTTTCAATGATGGAATTTTCCATAGCACTCATGTCTTGTAACAATAACGCTTCTGGGTTGGACAGAACTAAATTCAACTTGGTGAAGAATCTGCCCGACCTCGCAAAAAGACGTTTGTTGGAATTGTTCAACAAGTTTCTTGAGCAAAATATTGTTCCACCTGACTGGAGGCAAGTGAAAGTTATCGCCATTCAAAAGCCGGGGAAACCAGCTTCCAATCACAACTCATATAGACCCATTGCGATGTTGTCCTGCATCAGAAAATTGTTCGAAAAAAATATTCCACGACATCTCGACACTTGGGTCGAGACGAACGGTTTGTTGTCAGAAACTCAGTTTGGCTTCCGTAGAAATAAAGGGACGAATGATTGCCTTGCATTATTTTCGTCTGACATCCAAATTGCCTTCGC
The DNA here is from genome assembly GCF_030247185.1 of Malaya genurostris. Lineage (NCBI taxonomy): Eukaryota > Metazoa > Arthropoda > Insecta > Diptera > Culicidae > Malaya > Malaya genurostris. Next base: position 63,243,673 of record NC_080571.1, read on the forward strand.
TCAAAAACAACAAATGGCATCTGTATTTTCAGACATTAAAGGACCATTTGATAAAGTTTCCATTGATGTTCTTTCAGACAAGCTCCACCAATATGAACTTCCAGCGGTTATAAATAATTATTTGCACAACCTTTTGTCAGAGAAGTGTATGTATTTTTCACATGGCGATTTGGCAACAATCAGAATTAGCTACATGGGTCTCCCGCAAGGCCTCAGTCCACTCCTGTATAATTTCTATGTAAACGACATTGACAGCTGTCTCGTAACCCCATGTACACTAACACAATTGGCAGATGATGGCGTGGTTTCAGCCCAAAGCTACAGATCTGCAAAAACAGTTGCAAGATACCTTAGATAACTTGTCCGTTTGGGCTGTTTATCTGGGTATCCAATTCTCTGCATAGAAAACAGAGCTTTTCAAGAAAGCATGATCCCGCGCAGCTTCAGCTTCATATGATGGGAAGAATGATTCAACAGGTTTTGACTTCCAAATACCTCGGGGTGTGGTTTGATTCCAAATGCAGTTGGGGAGGACACATTAGGTATCTGATAACAAAATGCCAACAAAGAGTAAATTTTCTTCGAACAATAACAGGATCTTGGTGGTGTGCTCATCTGGAAGATCTAATAAAATTGTATCAGACAACGATACTTTCAGTGATGGAATATGGATGCGTTTGCTTTCGTTCCGCTGCAAACTCTCATATTATCAATTTGGAGCTAATTCAGTATCGTTGTTTGCGAACTGCATTATTCTGCATGCATTCGACACATACAATGAGTCTCGAAGTTCTGGCAGGAGTTCTCCCATTGAAACATCGTTTTTGGAAGCCTTCATCGCGATTGCTAATAAGATGTGAGGTACTGAATCCCCTGGTTATTAACAACTTCGAAAGGCTAGTCGAGCTTAAATCTCTAACAAAATTCATGACAATATATTTTAACCATATGTCACAGGAAATCAACCCTTCAAGATATATTTCTATCCGTGACTCCTAAATGTCTCTGACTCAACTTGATTTTCCGACACATCCATGCAGCACGAAGTGCGTGGAACTCCGGAACACCTACGCTCGATGGAAATCCCAAAAATATTTACAAGTAAGTTCAAGCATATTGATTCTGAGAAAATGTTTTACACGGACGGATCACGAATTGAAGAGGCTACTGGGTATGGTATATTCAACAATAATATTTCGGCTTCAAGACGGTGGATGCACTCAATTATTCCTAAAATATCGTCAAAGGTATGGTTCAGGGGACTGGATGTAAGTAGAGATTACATTCGTGTGGTGTCCAGACTCATGTCCAATCACTACACGTTAGATGCACATCTTCTTCGAATTGAACATTCCGAAACTAATCACTGTGCTTGTGGCGAAGGTTATCGCGATATTGATCATGTCGTTTGGACATGCGTGGAGTATCGTGATGTCTGATCGCAACTGATAAATTCCTTGCGTACTCAAGGTAGACTATTCAATGTCCCATTTCGAGACATTCTTGCTTGTCGTGACCTTTCTTACATGAAACTTCTTCATCATTTCATAAAGACAATTGAAGTTTCAATATAATAATTGACCCTTTTGAGGGTTAGTTCTGACTCCTACTGCGTCCATTAGTTCATCCAATAGAAAAATTTTAATAAAAATGATGTGCTAAAACAAACTCGAAATAGATTATGGAATCAACAACAAAATGTATAAAAATTTCAGCTTATTTTATAATTTATAGCAGTTAATCGTTTGGTTCAAATAATATGATATTTAAAAATAAGAGGAATATGTTTTATTAAACTAAAACCATTGTGTAAATTGCCTTAAGAAATAAACGTATTTATGAAAAAAATGCGTGCCGTTCGAGTACAGCTGAATATGTTCGGATCTCCTGTTCAATTGGGCTGTTTCTTGGCGTGTTTCAAAGGAAGAGTAGTTTAATTGGCAAAACGACTTCCCCGGATAAGAGCTAGCTACTGGTTCGAGTCCCGTCTCTGTGGTAGCTTTTTTAACAGTTTTCATTTCATAGTTGTATTCACATGACAATTTTCCAATCTGGTTTCCTCTACTGATAAAATTTAACACTTTGAAATAGTTTGCAGCAGATCTAAATTAAGCCGGATTTGGTAAAAAATGCTTAAACGCCAATTAAATCGGTTTTAAATTACCAAGCAATTTTAAGTTAGAGAAAGGTTGAACAGTACACTAAACAAAGCGAAATTCTGGATATAAAGAACTGGAGCAGATGGCAATGCCATCTTGAAATTCAGAACCACCTCAAACATCGTTTTTCTACATCTACTCATCTCCTCATCAAACCAGTTTTGAAAATACGTATATTGTAGTAATTTGCATGGAATATAAATCATTTTCATTGTATGCAAAAATCTCTTTTTACGAAGTTAGGTCGTAAAAAACGATTACGTTATTTGGAATTAGGTGCGTGAAAAGAGCTACGGAAAAAGAGGTAACTTAAAAAAGTGTTCGTGTACGGAGGTTTGTGTGTATCATTATATCTCTGGAACAGGATATGACGACCGTTCGATCTTTTAACTAAAGTCTGTCCCAGAAAGTATGGACGCAACCAAAAATCGCTACCATTTCGCAATGGTTCAGAATCTGTCAATTTTTATGGCTGCGTCCTGCTGTTTACACTCTTCTCTAACCACTTGTGCAGTTGTTTATTCGTTTTCATTAGTTTGTTTCGAAATACGTGGACTTTCAGCAGAACAACGCGGAAAAAATGTGTACAAATGGTGCACAGAACGCGGCATGTCACTGAGAAAGACTACAAAAATGGAAGGAGTAAGTGAAAAAGCCGTGCGAAATGCAATCAGGAAGCTCTGTGAGGATGACACCTTTGAGGATAAACCAAAACCGGGTAGAAAAAAGGTCCTACTGACCCTCAGTTGAATAAACTTATGCTGAATGCGTTCGAGCAAAAGAAGGAGGTTTCAGTTCGGGATGTGGTCAAAAAAGTGGACACTTCGAAGTCAAATGTTCTTCGTGCTAAAAAACGTTTGAAACTTCGAGCCTATAAGAAGCAGAAACAACCAAAACGTAGTCCGAAACAAGAAGCATCGATCAGGTCGAGGGTTCGAAGGCTGTACAATACGATTCTTGCTGGAAATTTGAACTTAATAATCATGGACGACGAAACCTACGTGAAACTCGATCACAAATCCTTGCCGGGACCACAATATTATACGGTGCGAGAAGGGCAAGTGTTAAACCAGTCCGAGACATCGATTGAAATCGAAAAATTAGGAAAGAAAGCTATGATCTGGCAAGCAATTTGTAGCTGCGGTAAGATTTCAAAACCCTTCATAACCACTGCTTCAATGAACAGCGAAATATAAATCAAGGAATGTTTACAAAAACGACTTCTACCCATGATTCCAAGCCACAAGGATCTTGTTGTATTCTGGCTAGATCTTGCTTTTTGCCACTACTCGAAATCAACGGTAGAATGGTATACTACCAAAAATGTCACTTTCGTCTCAAAAGACATGAATCCACCAAATTGCCCACAGCTTCGACCAATTGAGGAATTTTGGGCATTAACGAAGGTACATCTTAGGAAACATGTCTCGGCAGCCGAAACCGTTCAACAGTTCGGAAAAGATTGGAAAAAAGTTTCAAAACTTGTCGCCAAGAAGTCTGTACGGAATTTAATGAGGAACGTTCGCAAGAAGGTGCGCCAGCTAGTCTACAATGGCTAAGTAGCAAATGTTGAGAATAATATTCTGTTGTTGTAGTGTAATATTATCAGTATATCGAATAAAATTTGAATATCTAACACTTGTGAATTATTTACAGCGAAATCATAGTGCGTTCATACTTTCTGGGACAGTCTTTAGATCAATGAACTAATACTATGTAGCCATAGATCGATTCCAAGATTGTTGGAACACAGACAGATTGTTGACGCAATAGAAGCGATCAAAGTTTTTAATCTTTAGAGAAATCCAAACTAGTTGTGAAGGTTGGTGCAGATTAGAGCTGCAATTATTAATAATGGCAATTTTTTGACATTCTTTCTGCTCGTTATTTATCTCTTGTCATCGATTCAGTCTCAATAAACTATTTTCTGCCGTTTTTTAACAATCTTTGACACTAGTATGAGAACAATTTTAATAACAATTCATTCAGATGGAATTGGGTAGCTCACAAAAGCATGATTTAGCGGTTACGATACATATTTGGCAACATTGCTCGAACCAAGTGTGTCAGCAATAACACATTTGAACGTGATCATAGGTTACTCTCTGAGATAAATATGCGGATAGAAAAAAGTTCCATTGTCGATTACGCCACTTGTGCGATTAAAACTTGAAGTGTCAGACGCATGCTCTTCGAACTCGATCAACAACCCAACGAACGAGCTTAATATTATTGAAATCAGTTCATCCGTTTTCGACGAAATTGAGCAATAACGAGCAGTCGTTTTTGTCACTTATACCATTTTATCACCGGAACCAGGCGTGACCGCAGTTGGTTTATTGAACTTGATAAAAAATCCAACAAAAGCTGTTAAACGATTTTTATTTATTTAAAATCGGTTCAACCATCTGAAAAAATTTAGTGGTAATAAAACAACGGGTTTTGTCAATTACGTCACTTATACCATTCTATCTCCGGATGCAGAAGTGACAGTCATTTGATTTTCTAATTTCATCGATGGCCTAACAGTAGGTTTCGAACGATCTTACTTTGGTTGAAGTCAGTTCAGCCATCTCCAGCGGGAAGAAATAAAGTGGGTTATTACTTTTTTTAATGTGGAACACATCTTTGTTTTTTATATTTAGACGCTTATTAACGAAGGGTCAATAAAATTACGCAATCTTGGCTGAAAAGTGGAATATTTCTGGAAACGCCGTATGGCACACACAGGGAAACTTTGACGACGACTTGGCAGCTTTAAAGTAAACACCAGATCTGCCACCCGTTGTATAGAGCAAAGAATTTGCTAATGCTTAGGATTACAGACATATCGGAACTCCAAATGAAAGACCGATTAAGTCCTGCCTATACATACCATTTGCCTCCGAGGCACAAAATTTTATAAGGCGAAGGCTTCAGAAGGTGTGCCTCCAAGATTCTAAGTTGTTTTGCAGATAAATTTGCACGCAGCAAAATATGATCTGGTAAAGACAATGGTGTCCGAAACTGAGAAAACCGAAATGTTTCCAGAAGCAAATTCTGCTCTTTGATAAGTCGCATTAAGGTCTGAGGACAGAGGGTCACGTGTTGAGTTTTAAATCGACCACGTGGCTCGCTCAATTCCCTTTGCGCATCGTATTTCTCTTGTACTCTCTCGTATGTGAGCAAACTGTACCGGGTTGCCAGCATACATTTTATTATTCTGCTGAGAAGTTTTATCACATAAATCTATGGTATGGGTTAAACATTACATGAATTCCAATGAACAATGAAAAAATATTCAACTTTCACAAAGATTGAGTGTCTGTGTGTTTGGCAGCCTTGTCGAGCCAATTTTATTTCTCTCTCCTTTTTCAGAATACTATCAGGAAACCAAAGCAAAAAAAATGACGGATGCATTGAAACTGACTTTGTTTTACAGAAAAATACAAGACTTTATTTTTATCGCGATAACATAAATGTTTTTATGCACTAATCACAACTAAACTAAATTATCTAGACTTTGTTATGGTAGATTTATGATACAAGCCTTCAAGGCCGAGATATCGATGAACAAGTAGAGGTTTGCATTTCCGAGCGTTACAATTTTCAGCAGTTCTTCAGTCAGAAAAAAATACAACACGACCGCTAAACTCAATGAATCATTCTGAAAATTTCACAGAATATTCTCAACTAAATTTCGAAGACATTGTCAGGTGGGTTTTTCTATATTCTGCACCGTTTCCAAGGAAATTTAATTTGAAACGGGAAAATAGCAAAAAACCTACCACTCTACGGTAGTGTCCTCAGCCCTTAAGGTCTGGTGACATTTTTGGCGGATCTTGTAAATGGTCATTACTGCCAGGAAGTGCAACAATGACAACGGTAATGACAACGAAAATCAGTTTGTTACAAACATTTAATCTGCCAAATTGTCCTCAGATTCCTCCATCGCAAACCACTGTGAGTGAGAGAAAGAGAAAATCGAAGGTAGAAGAAACAACCATTGAAAAGACAGCTTAATTATAAAATTAGTGAGATAAAATCTATTTCTTTGCGTTTCGCCTTCTGCTCATCAGTGCTTAAAATAGTTCCAATTGAACTGTCATCTAGCACCTAGCAGTTCGATTTAAACCGTTAAGCAGACGAAAAGTTTGTAATATTTTTTTAAATTATAGAAGTTTTAACCTTAAGGTCATTCACCTCTTCAGGCCAGAAGCTTTCTGACCCAATGTGCGGGGTTGGGTATCGAACCCAGATAGGCTGCGTGAAAGGTATACCCCTCACGCTATACCCGTCCCACGAGTTTGTACTATTCATGCAACACTTAAATAATATTGCACAGATGCAATACTATTTCTGATGTCTCAGACGTAAACGAGTGATGGCTTGCTACCTTGATCAAAAAGTTCCCGGAATTCATTTAGCAAATTTAAAATACAAGATTAATCATCAAAACCGATATTGTCCTCTTCAAAGTACTCCACATCGACTGCAACACATTTATGCCAGTGCTTGATCCAATCTTCGAAACAATTTTTATATTCAGTTTTCGGCATTTATTTTACTTGTCTATCACGACATAACCGAAAAACTCGATTTAGAACAAATATTAGACGACTTTGTCTTGCGAGATGCAAAGCGCAGCTCTGTATTTGCATTGCGCAAATGATTTCTTGTATATATCCTGATGATCTTTTAACACCCTGTAATAAATCAATGACAAAACTACTTTTATATTCTTTTTTCATTAATGAACATTAGAAACGCAGTCGACGACATTTTTATGAGAGCTAATCGGACCAAAAATGATCTGCCGGTCCTGTCCTAACCAACTGACAGAATGCATGACGATATACAAAATTTTGTAAGTTTCTGTTTGATAGGAGAAAACATTTTCTTGTTGCCATAAATTCACTTGCCTCCTTTTGGGTATACTTTGCTGTTAGAAGCCCAAACGAAATGATTTCTAATCTGGAATCGTTCTAAAACGTATCTATTTTTTCTTCCTTAATCTAGTATGTTGGAATGAAAATAGTAGTACTCAAAATAAGTAGAATACATTAGCAATTCAAGACTTAAAAAATAATAAACCAGCAATTTCAATCCATGCGAGCTAAAAACATCTCCATTGGAGTGAAAGTAGTAGAATCGTTTCCATGCCTGGAAGGAGGCGCACTTTCGAGTTTCCATAATTCATGCCAAACCACTTTCAGCCTTGATACGGTCCAATGGAACAGAACGAAAAAAAAAATACAGAAGACTAATTTGAGGTGACGTACGAGTAGGATTCGAATGTATCCTGCTGCTGCCTTCTATGTAGAGGAACGACACCGGAGCAGATGTCGGTGCAATAAAAAGTGGTTCCTCCCGTTTTGCAGGATTCGTTTCTTCTTTTGTTGTGTCGCAGCGGGAAAGCGTGAAGAAAAACAAATTCATTTGTGTCTGATGGTTTGCCACCGTTCGCAGTGGAGCATGTCATTTTGTTGTTCCGACAACCAACGGCGACAGGTAACACCGGAGAATGGTTGATGAGGTAGCTCCTGGAGGGGAACGAGTACGAGGAAGCAACGGGGGAAAGGTGGTTTCAATTACTCCTACACACCGTGCCACGGAATCATTCCACTATCCTTTCATTGTGCTTCAAGATGCGGCAATAATCCTGTTTTTATTTGTCGGCTAACTCCGCTTGGCAATAAAAGTGTGCTTAGAACGTATTGAAATGGGACCCGGCAGATGGGGGAGAACCGGCGGAAACGGTGAAAACACCTCCGAAAGTGAGGTGGCTTTGAGAGCCGGAATCAAACCCTTTTCACGGAAGCTACGTCGGATTATATTAATCCGTCTTTCTCCGAGAGCAATGTCATTGATTTTGATGGTAATGGGTTCCCATGCCCATGCCATCCGCCGAGGTTCGGTAAGGCGTGATGCTTTCGGATCGGATGGGTCGTGCCTCTGCCTTTCGATGGTTTTGGGTTAATTTCGTACAGAAAACGTACGCTTTCATCGCAATGATGGCAATAGCCGGATCGGTATGATGTTAATGCTCGAGAGAATCAGTGTTTTTCTAGCTTAGTGCAATCTTGACCTTTTTCGACTTCTGTACCATCCCACCACAGCAATTTCCAGTTTACTATTGTTTGCAGAAAATATACCGAGCTCACTAGTCGATATATTTGAAAAATGTAAGTAAATGAAATGTAAAGTTTATTTGTACAATTCCATAACCAAGCCGGTTCAATGCATAGGGTACTAGTCTTAAAGCTTGCTTCATTTAGAATTGGAACAAACTTTTGCTCATATTGTGGCGCTCCTGGTGGACGGATTTAAAAATTCTTGGCGCCCACGTGTCGGGAATTTTGTCAGCTTCACGTATGATTTTTTTACATTCCGCAAATCGACTGTACTTTGTAAATAATCAACATGGAAGCCGAAAGGAGGTAAAAAAAATTGTGCACAGTTATTTGGAAAATCCATTGTGGTCTGCATCTAGGCTAGCTAAACAGCTTAAATTGCCCGAAAATACCGTATGGCGCGTTATCAAACGGTATAAGGAAACATTGACGACGATTCGGAAGCCTCAAGCCAATCGTCGGAGTGGAACTGTCGACCGGAAACTGCGTGGTAAGATTTTGAAGACGATTAAGAGGAATCCTAATCTGTCGGACCGTGATTTGGCCAGAAAATTCGGAGCTGCTCATAGTACCGTGAGGAGAACTCGACTCCGGGAAGGAATCAAATCGTATTGAGCTAGCAAACAGCCAAATCGGACCATAAAACAGAATATTGTGGTCAAAATTCTTGTTCGGAAACTATATGACCAGGTGCTGACCAAGTTAGACGGGTGCCTTCTGATGGACGATGAAACCTATGTCAAGGCTGACTTCGGGCAAATCCCAGGTCAAAAATTTTACTTGGCAACGGCTCGGGAGGATGTTCCAGCCAAATTTAAATTTGTTTTTGCCGACAAATTTGCAAGAAAATTTATGATTTGGTAGGGCATTTGCCGCTGTGGCAAAAAAAACGAAAGTTTTCGTTACAAATAAGACAATGACGTCAGAATTATAGCAATAAGAGTGTCTCCAAAAACGAATTTTGCCGCTCATTCGATCCATCGACCATCCCGTAATGTTTTGGCCAGATTTGGCAAGCTGTCATTACAGCAAAGTCGTTCAAGAATGGTATGCAGAGAAAGGGGTCCAGTTTGTTCCGAAAAACATTAACCCACCCAACTGCCCCCAGTTTCGCCCTATAGAGAAATACTGGGCAATCATGAAAAGGAGACTCAAGGCAAAGGGAAAGGTTGTCAAAGACATCAATCAGATGACGACCTGGTAGAATAAGATAGCTAAAACGATGGACGAAGAAGGTGTGCGCCGCCTAATGAGCCATGTTACAGGAAAAATTCGAGAATTCCTTCGAAACCGTGACGAACAATTTTATCCGTATTTTTTCTTAAAGGTATGAAGAAAACGCTACATTTGTATAAAAAAAGATCTTGAATTCAATAATAAATAACTGAAGTACAGGCAATTGTCTTTGTTCCAATTATACCTGAAGAAAGTTTTACAAACCATTTGTCGTACGTTTGAGTCCCGACCTAAAAAAATTTTTAGTATAAGTAGGATTGTAGTCCTAGTCATGCAATGATTATGTACGCTATGAATCGATTGCGAAGTCTTTTGAAACAGAAAACTGAAATTCCACATAAGTCATGGTAATGACAAGACTTTAACGATTTATTAATTTTAGTTTGACGTAAAGCCGCCATGACTATGTTCAGTTTTTGCAATGACTGAGCGGAAATATATATTGGAGAAGCCAAGTGAAAGAAAAACTAACAGAAAAGATGAATTTTTTGGAAAAAGATACACTCAGAGACAGGACTCGAACCTGCGTTCTTATGCATCAGGCATGTCCAAACACTGCACTGCACTGCGTGCTTCATATAACCATCGCCACCGCGTGTATTGAGAATGCCATTGCGTGCCAGTGCACAAAGAGAAACACGAAACGCAATATCCGAAGCCACGGTGCTCGTGGCGCTGTTTTATTTTCGGCACTGATGTTTCATGCTTCGGCATACACCGAAAACGCGTGTTTTCAGTTTCGTTAAACACCGGAGCCGAGTGTTTTCAATTTCGCGAAGGCACCGAAGAGCACCCATGCGTTGGTTATATTTTCAATCAATTGAATTCAATCAGACGCGTATTGATGAAAAAAGAATTAATCATTCAAACGCATTTTTCGTCATACCGTGGTGCTATAGGTGCTTATAGTACACGCAACGTATATGACAAAACCGGAAACACTCGGCTTCGGTGTTTGCCGAAGTCAGTAACACTCGACTTCAGTGCTGCCCGAAAATCCAAGCACCGGTGGTTGACAATTACACGACCACCGCTACGGGTGCTTTATCTACTGCGTTCGGTGTGTGTTTTTCAACTCGGGCACGAAGCGTAGCATTCAATACTCCTGGTGGTGTGCTCACGAGTGAAGGTGAGTACCGTGCAGAACGGATCCGTATTTTTGCCATGCCTGTTATGCATTCCGTGCATACGCGCTACCATTTCGCCACTCTGATCTTGCTTTAGCCACACTAAAACTCACAGACATAGTAGCAACGTACATCGAACATGGTCTACATCCTGGCCGTCACCTTTGCTTTTTTTATTAAAATAATTGTAAAGAATTTAGAACCCCATATACCTTCTTCTGTCAAATGTATACACTAAGGTCTCTTTTTACAAGGGGGTTACGTACCGTGTTAAAAAAAATCCGTGTAAAAGAAAACCGTGTTAATTACGGAAACCGTGCAAAAAAAAACCGCGTGGAAAATTTAACGTAATAATGTCAAAAACCGTAGATTTGATTATTTGTTTGGTTTTGTTTTGGATAAAAAGTAACTTTTGATAATTTGAAGGAAAAAAGCTTATTTTTTAACTCCCAAATTTATACAAGGTGCACATAACTGTGAAAATGTAACTGTTGTTTCACAATAAAAACGGAGGTTACGAGAAGGGTCCAGTCATACTTGATAAAACACATTGAATGATAAATTAAAATTAGAACACTTAGAAAACGCGTTGTACGACAAGCAAATTAATCTAAATGGCTCATGCCTTCTGTATAATGCATTCAGTTTTCAAAAAAACGACAATACTTTCAAATTAGAACGATCGACTAAAGAAGTGCTAGTAATACCACCAATTTCAACTAAACTGAGTGGGAAGACATGGGTATTGGATGAAGATCTATGCACGCAGAGACATAATTAAAAGGGGAAAAATTCATAGAGATGAATATAAATCAAATTAGAAAAGGTATTACTATGTTTAATGCTCGTATATTTTTTCTACGAACAACAATACATTTGCCGTAAAAATCATGGAAATACAGTACATCGACTTTGAAAATACAGTACGCTTTTTTCTAAAAATAGTGAATAAAAAACAAAAGCAAATAAATTTGATCAGCATCTTACGAGGAAAACAGATTAAAAAAATGACATGCGAATACAACTGATGAAAACCGCGAAAAAGCCATCACAGAGATGGAACTCGAGCCCGTAACAAGCCAAATACGGGTAAATCGTTTTGCCTATTAATCTATCCTGCATGTGAGACACACATACAAACAGTCTAACTGAACATAAGAACTAGCATGTTCAGATGTGCTCGTCCCCTACGGCGTTCATTTGTAGTCATTTCTCAATAACAATCCCTCCGCAAGGTGTTTCAGCCCTCAATTAGTCCGTTTTTTTGTATGTTTCACATGCAGAATAGCTTAATTGGCAAAACGATTTAGGAGAATAGGAACTATTTTCGGGTTCGAGTACCGTCTCTGCGGTAGCTTTTTCGCGGTTTTCATCACACAGTTGTATTCGCATATCATGTAAAACTTACTCAATACGGCTCTACGTCTTAACAAGACTAAACAAATCGTTCAAAGCAAGTTCATAAACTCAATTATTTTTTATTTCCTTTTTGGGGCATTTTAAAATGCGTTAAAAATAATAATAACATTTTTTGAGAAGCGGATGGTTTTGCTAATGATTTTGATTTAGAGTATATTTTCTTTTTGGTTGAGACATTTTTCTATTTTTTTTATCATCAAAATTTCGCTTGATTGTTGTGACGCGCTCTGAACAAGAATTATTAATGAAAAAATTTGTGTATGTTGTTGTTGTGTTCTCATTCACATTCGCTACGTGTTGTTACTGTTATTGTACTGCCACAGATCGAAATTCGATGCGTTGATTTTTTAAAATTCTGTATTAAATTTTAGTGTGAAAAATACAGTACATTTCAGTGTAAAAATACAGTGCAAATTAAAATACAGTAGATTTGAGGGTAGAAAACAGCACACAGTATTTGAGTTGAAAATACAGTACAATACTGTAAAATACAGTACGGATACGAGCGTTAACTATTTCGTCGGCGTAAATCGTAATACTACTAGAGCTATATCATTCAAATGGGTATGAAATACTGTACTGCTCGATATGATGAAGAGTTGAAGTAAATTTGACTAGTTCTTCAACGCTCCGAAATTCTCGATGATATCAATGACGATGCTGACATCATGCACCACAACTGAGCGGAAGAGACGTTGTCGTGTAATTTACGACAGGGGTTCAAGATCTGAAGACTGATTAATCATTTTATGGAACGACAGCCGATACTCCCGTGAATTGTTGAATGAATGTTGAGTGTTCCCTTTTTTAAAATTTTTCTCAAGAAAACAAATGACAGTTCTTTTTAAACTCTCATGCGAAACCGTGTTAATTACGAAAACCGTGTAAATAAAAACCGTGTTAATTCCGGAATCCGTGTAAAAAGCCGTGTATAAAAAAACCGTGCGAAAAGAAAACGTGTAAAAAGAGACCTTAGTGTACTGCAATTTAACTTTTTTTGGGGACGGGTATAGCGTGATGGGGAAGTCTATGCCTTTCACGCAGCCCGCTTGGGTACAATTTCCAACCCCGCACATAGGGTCAGAAAGCTTTTCTGGCCCGAAGAGGTGAATGACCTTATGGTTAAAACCTCTATAATTGAAACCATGGAATATACTATTATATTTATACTAATTTGGGTATTCAACCACTTTACACAAAATTTCTATTCGAGTTTTACTTGTATGCAATTATTTTTATAGCGTTAAGTTTCGCTTGGAATTGCGTTATGCAGCAATTTGATTTCGCATTATGGCTTTATTAGACTGCGATTTTGATGAAAACTATAAAAATATGTTCCTGCCATAAAAATTGGAAACTAATCTTTAGCATTCAAGTACTATTTTTAATTTTTTCCATTCCTTGGCTTTGGTAAAGTCAACAAATGAATACGAGAAAATTATGCTTGATCAAAGCAAGCCTGTCAGAACGTGCAATCGTTTTGTATCGCTTCTCGTGACGTTTGCATATTTAGACAAACCGATATTTTGAAACAAAAGACAGCAGTACGCCTTCCTAAAGTCGGATGTAAAAAATTTTCGTGCCAAGTTTTTTTTTTGGATTGAAAACTAGTTTTTCTATTAATTGAAAAACATCCTAAACGGTTTATTACACGCAATTTCTCAATTTGTTTAGCTAGTGTAGTGAAGAATACGTTATTTTCTTTTGGAAGATTTTACTACAAGGAAGACTCTCGGAGCTCGAACGGACTTGACTATGAGCATAAAAGCTAAGTATTCAAATCGATTTAGTATTATTCTTTTTCATTGTTACCCTCTACATAATTTGTGCGATGGCTTCCTAAATAAATACTTCACTTCCTGCTGACAGATTCCGAACCATTTTGATGACTGTTAATAGTCAAGTTGAACTGAACTAAATTCTCTCAAGTCATGTTCATGTGCATAAATTCGGAAATTCGCATTAAATGAAGCCGCATGACTCAGAAAATTAGGAAAAAAATGTTGTTGCTTGCCAGATTCGTATTTTTTTAAGAAAACGACTCTCTGAGACTTTGATTTCGAGTTTTTTTTTCATGTAGGCTTTTTTAGAGGGGCCTCAGGCGTCGGAATCCGTCATTGTCGCGATTCTTGAACTTGAAAAATTCAATTTTTTCAAGCAGACTAGGATTAATTAATCATATAATCAGACTAGGACAAACGGAATAGAAAAGGTTTCCTAGGTTTTTTTTCATATAAATTTTTTTTTGATATTCATTTATCCGATTTGATTTTAATAATATTTTACAGAATGATATTTGTTAAATTGATAGACGGCAGATTTTATTTACTTAATTTCTCTTCTGATGATAGCTCTAGAATTTTAACGTCTACTTCATAACTATTTGTATGGAATGACATCCACGTTGCTCATCCAATCGTTGTTGAATATGTTCATACAATATCAATAATAACAACATTATTTATTCAAAACCGGTGCTTTCAGTGGATTCATCTATCTTGTAAATCTGATCGAGCTACTTGTTAAACATGATTTTGAAACGAGTATTTTCCACTCTGCATAACTCAAACTACGATATCTGTGGACATTTGTATAGTGACTTAAAATAACTTGCTATAATTTATAGAATATGTCAGTAGAATGAATCAACTATATTGTCTAAATCCTATTCACTCGTTTATTTCGTAGCAAGTAATTCCATTTAGAAAAAAATAGTGAAGTTCTTATTCGTTACATGATAGTATTTCGAATTTTCCCTCAGTTTCCGCGAATAAGAAATATGAATCAATACTTCCCGGGACATCAGTATCGAATATCGTTGAAACGTTAACTCGGGAAATCAATGAGTTTAGTGGTGCATCCGCGCATCTTGAAACCGGAACATACTGAGTCGCGCATACTACTGCAATTACTGAAATTTTTACTAACAAATATCCTTCTTCCGTGACATTTGTGGAGTGCGCACTAGTATATACGGCCTCTAGTAACAAGTGTTGGAATAACATCCCTTCCCATTCATTAGACGATCTACGTTCGGGCCTGGCCGGCGCCGGTACTGATCAATGAATTCTGGGGTTACCATAAGATGTACATTGAAGGATGATTTGCCAGTCCCAGGTCGGATCATCTAGAAATTCCCTGTACAATTTCAGCTAATCCCGATCATTAGCGGAGTAGTAACCAAGAGTGATCGCTCAAGTTCAAGCTTCTCGTGACGTTTGCAAATTTCATATGAGACTGAAATATAAGCTGTCACTTTTACTTCTAGATTCGAGCACTTTCGCTTTTGCTTTGAATGACCAATCAAAGCGATGCATCCCAACTGATATGTCACTTACTCCTTCAAAATCATCGTCTCCGTTAGGGAAAGCCAGTATAATGTTTAGAAGCTTAACAGGAAAAATAAGACACTGCGTGGCTCTATCAATTCAAATCGAAGAGTAGAAATATTTCCAATCAGTTAATGTTATAAATCGAACCAAAATTGACTGAGTTGTAATTGTTCAAAAACTGAGCACTGTCCTGTACGTCTACTCTACTTTCGTGAGTTTATGATTTACACCACCAAATACCTTGTAAATGACGGTAAAATACCTTGTCAGCAATACGAGTTTGAAAGGCAGTTCTGTTACTACAATTCACTTTAATGCCTCGTAAGATAAGAAAACAAATTATATTCTTAGTAACAACCCTGATTGATTTTTGCATTCGTATTTCGGGAACCACTCGATATGCAGCAAAATGCCACCATTTCCTTTATATTAAAACTTAAGCTTAATTCTACATAAACAAACATTGCCATCGTTACGATGCTTTGGCTTATGGCTTAACCGATTTTCACAAACTAAGATTCAAATAATAGGTCTAATGGTTCCATAGCCTGCTATTGAATTTCATTTGAATCCAACGTCCGGTTCACTGAAAGAAAACGCCAGCCGCATTTTGAATGAAATTTCATTCAATGCGATAAATAACTGAGAATTCCGACTATTGAATGATAGAACAATCTGCATGATCATATGATCAATATTCAGTGAGTTTTACTTCTTATATGTGTGATTACCATACATATATTATATGACTGTCAGTTACGTTTGAAATGTTAGTGAACTGTGTGTTAATCGTCATGAATCAGACTGAATGTATGTTACCCAGTGTCATTTAATCCCTGAGAAGAGTTTATTCCTAATAATGAATTATAGAACAGTTCGAATAATTTTATGATGAGCGAAAAATGAATTTTATGATGAGCGAAAGTTATATGATATTCTCGTAACAAAAATCTTTCCATGCATGTATTATTTTCATTTTGCAGTGTTTTACAGTCGAACACAGAAGAATTTCTTCTTTCGAAATTTGAATGAAGCTTTGATAGCATAGCATGATTTTATTATTAATTACTAGCTGACCCGTCGAACTTCGTCTCGACCGTTTTTTTTTAATTTATGTTTTCGGACAGTAGAATTGTCAAACGTTATGCTGTTAATGTATCTTTCCATTATTTTACTGATTACTTGGCTGCGATGAGTTCATAAAAAAAATTGTCCATATGTTAAAAGCTTTTGTTACGCAAAAATAAAGCGAATGCACCGCGAATCATCTTTTGAGTCAGTGCATCGAATAGCGATTGTTGACCTCTCAGACTATGGTTTCGACATATGGAATGAAAAGTGAAGCAAAAATAAGTGAGATGACTACTTTAAATTGATTCCACAAATTTACAAAAGCTGCCCTCGCGACTTGTAGTTCGTCACTTCTCGCTAGTCTGGTGATGTTATTTAATCGTGTTTGATGAATGTTCGTAGCGTGACAATCACAGGAAATAATTTCCATTAACAATTTAGCGATAAAACTTTATATTTACTTTTAATGTATGACTTCTGGTCAGTCAGTAACTATTTAGTAAATTTTCAACATATCAGAGACTCGGATGTTTCGCATCGCTAAGTTCGACTCCTCTGGTAGACGGTAAAAGTTTAGATGCGAGAAATCTTCTTCTTACTTAAATGAACCTTGTTACGTCGAATTTTCCGCACTTTATTTTCAAATCCTTACTCCTCCTTGAGTACTATGTTTAGTTTGATATTGTTAAAAAACCGAATGACAAAATGAGTAATTCTTGGACATTCGAAAGTTCAAGTTACCATTCTTTTAAATATTGTATCCATTAACTTTTACATGAACACTGCATTCGTTTAATAGCTTTATCAATAGTCATCTCATTAGTCAACACCACATAATTTTGTTTAGTACTCCACCTACAATTAATGAATGGTGGAGTTCGGCACTGAGAATCTATATCAGAAAGTTTTATATGAAAATAATGTGCAGTTCTTCTGTTATAGAGGAGTGAAGATGAGGAGTGATTGTACCAGTATGCAGCTTATCGTTCGAGTCAATGCATAAAATCTCACAACTAATGGTTTTCAATCCACCAGAATTTACCCGACGCGAACGAACTTCAGCATGCTAAATTCAAAGCAAACCTCTATGATTGATCTCATTATTTAAACAGCAGCATCTTATCATTGATTCGTACAAACATCGTTCTATTTATAAGGTGATTTGTTCAACTCACGCCTACGATGGCCAACAATAAACAACTAACTGATTACATTGCACACAATGCATCTTCTGGTAAACAGTATCAGAACTTTTGATCATGTTTACGGTATAGCTAGAACACTCATATGCGTTCCATCATTGAATCATATGGCAATCAATAGTGTTGATACCCAATTAAGCACGTGGCTCGAAATGACGAACCACATGAATTCACACAAAACAACTCGTTGCGCGCCAAAAGATTCTTTCAAAGATCTAGTATTCCTTTCTTCGACGGCCAAACACTTATGCAACTCGTTATGCGCCAAAAACCTATCGATGATCTAGCAATCTTTGGCGACTTTTTCAGTGGAAAATTCCATTGTCCATACAAAATAACTTTATTGGTTTTTCCCACTTTTCCGGTAAGTTTTCCTAATTTTTTTAATGTACGAACCCGGTGGGGGTAAAAACTGATCAAACAAAAAAAAACATCTCAATCCGTCCATCCGTTCTTACGTGATGCGATTACAAAGAATGATCTCTGCATTTTTATATATATAGATCAGTGCGTTTATTCCAATTGTTAAAATATTTTTGGATAACTTGTCAGAAAAGTCAATCACAGAATGTAAACAAAACGCATTTTGTCGTGAATACGACTTACTTTACTATGGGGTGCCTTTTCAAAATTTACCCTCTGAGAGAGTGATAAGTTTTTGATCGTGAATATCTCCTGTTGTATCTAATAAATCAACATAATTCTTGCTACATGCCATCGGAAATATGATCACAATTTTATGATAAAATGTTCAATTGTGTGACATAATCTCAAATAATTCAAAATTAAACTTTTCTGAAATGTTTGATATAAACGAGTATCAAAGAGGATAATTCATATAGCGCGTTTGCCTTTCTCGTATTTTTAAAGCTCATAGCTCAGTGATCTGTGAAAGGATTTATATAATCTAACTACCAATAGAATCGAAATTTTTCAACTTAAACGTGTATAGCAAAAGCATTGAAGTATTTCAATAGTACACTATTAAAAAACCTGTCTCATTTGACCCATGTCACCACCAGCCAATCAGAACGCGTTCTGTGGAAGAGAACAAAATATCCGCTGCTGTACAACGAATCGTTCGAGAAAATTTTTTCGAACAGTGCTTAATATCGTAGTGAGTTCCACAATTTGGTTCTTCTGAAAGGCAGGAATGAATCCCGTACAGCATCCTGATAGTTTCTTTCAATGAAATGCAAATCTAAAATGAAATAATCTGTATGCGGCTACTTTGATAGCCGTTGGGATAATCACACAAAAAGAAACCTCTTAACAAAAATTGTATCAGTTTGGATTCTATCGCCACTGCGAGCAGATGTATTTAGTATCGTTTGCAAAGCTAGTTTCGCTTCCGACAAGAGCGATTACGTCACAGCTGCCAGTTGTTTGCATTTGTAAAAAAGTAACGAAAAGTGGTCAACGGTGAAGAGCATCACACAAAATCAGCCGTTCTAATGGCTCTAAAAGTTTTCTAAAGAACTATTAGGATTTCTTGCTCGCAAATCGAAGGTAAATATCCTCAGTTTAGTGCAAATCTAGAACTGTTTGATTTGATTTGTGCACTTTTCGCTGTGTGAAATTTACAATAATCAAGATCGTAATCATGTGAAGCCTTCTTTGTTTTTGCGAAAAATGTGAAAAAGGGGAATGCTTGCATAATTCATACAATTGATCAACTAATTGATATTCGGAAGTGTTATAGAACATGTTTTCGTATTCACGACATCCAGTTATGTCTGTGACATTACCCACCCGCCTTTTTTAACCGAAGTTATACGTTTAAGGTTACTATTTAATACGTATTGTGGTGGTGATACGAAATCAGTGATTAAGAATGGTGCTCGATGGAAATATTGGAAAACCTGGTGTCAGAGTACTTTGGTGAGTATTCAGTGAAGTAAGAGTCTGTAGTAGACTTAGAATTCACGTAATGTAAGGGAAATTTCTGCTTTAGACAAACAATGATTGTGCCCAATTCTATTTTTCTAGGATTGTATATTGCCCCCCTGATTTAATAAATTCAAAACCTTTTTGAATCCGGATCGGATCAATTATATTTTATATGTATCTACTATCTTAAACAATCAGTTTGGTAAGAGGAGACCTCCGACCCTTATGTTTAATAGAAAATCGAGCCAAAGAACTGAATTGAAATGAATGACGACGCTTTTTAAAGAAAAAAAAACTCAGACTTGATCAGTAGAATGAACAATGATCAAAATTTGACAAGAATGTTTTCATTCTACCATGGAGCTACTGAATACTCTTGGAATGGATCAAATCTGAGTTTTTTTCTTTTTACATGCGTCTTTTTCCAGGATTGCTATGGAGATAGAAACCAACAAATCTCTGTAACTATTTTGCAATGCAGAACTTGATCATCTGCATACTTTGCTGCAGATTTTTAGTGTACAAGTCATTCATGTTCTTAATCTCAATCAATTTTATTGTAAATAAAAATTTTATTTTAAATATTCGTGGAAATTTATTTTAAAATCATTACTTTTACAGACAATAAATAACAAAAATAAATCGAAGCGCTGGACGTTTTTACTTTATCGAAATTTAACTTTTCTGGCTGCTTAAATGAATTTATTGTGAAATCGATTGGAAAGGTTATAATGGTTTTCAACAGTAACATAATTTGCATTTGAATGGAAACGGTAAAACCGTGTATCTCATAGCAAACGATATTTTATATGGAATTGATACTTTCAACTTGAAAGTTTTCTTACATTTTCTTATATTAATAAACCATTGTATTTTTTATTTGACCAACCAATTCCACAGCGGAAATAAGTGATTCTCAATCGGAACTATTCGGTTAAATATAGTGTATTGTATTTTGATGACAAAATATATTTTTCACTGTGCAATATGTTTTTCTTGTGTTGGTTTCTGCTGCTTAATGGTGAATATATTCAAATTGTACACTTGATTTTTTTCCGAAAAAATGTTGAGGGGAAAAATTAAGCTTTTAATTGTTACGATACATAACAACCTACACACTTGTAAAACAATTGTGTACAATTCATTGAATACCCTGACGAAAATTAGTACGTTAACTCAACCGACTCCAGCATAGTTTATACAGAATATTGAAATGTCTACTTATGTTCAATGGAAAAGTTTCAATGAATATGTAACAATAAATCTTATGGTTTCTCTGCAACATTGTCTCAGGTGTCTAAGTGGTATATGTGAAAACCTTGCTCTCGGCATTTTAAAACTGAAGCAGACTACCTTATTAAATATATTATTTTTACTACCATGGAGTGGGAAGGTAAGTTTCTTGAAGCATTATCAACTATTTAACCAATTGTCTTTCAGTTATTTTAGTCAATGGCAAGAAGCCAGAAGAAACTATCTTTGATCCGCATACATACGACCAATGTTGCGACATGTTTTACAGTTCGGAATTTATTTCAAAGAAAAATAGCACGCTCGGTAATTTCTGGTGTAATCAGTGTAAGTGGATTTACATAAATTCGGCAATAAATCATTCGATTATTATGGACCGTTTTATCAACAGCAAAAATACGACCAACTTCGAAACTCAGATAAAAAATTGAAAAAACTGTCGTCGTAATGGTTAGAAGCAAAGCCTTCTAGACGAATCGGGTGATAGTGCTAATCGGTTTAAAATATAATAATTATAATTATACAATAAACAAAATTTAAATTTGAACAAATATATTTTTACTTTTGTTGAATAAATGATTTTATCTTCATTGTTATTTGTATCTTCTTCTTTCAATGTTGTTGTTTTTATTGTTTCAGTGAAAGTGCTTTATAAAAAATCTAAATCCATTAAAGAAAAACAAATTGCAGCTTCAACCAATTTTGTTGCTATTTCAGTAAAATAAATTGAAATTGCCCAAACTTAATTATTCGTGCAATATTTCATAGTTTTATTAGGCATCCTGCAGTTCCAGCCCAAAACACTCTTGCGAATAATCTTATCAATTTTTGTAAACTATAGTATACGCCAAAATCCGTTCCAACATCTTGGTTGACGAAAGTGTGTGGGACATTCTTCGTCATATTTTTCTTATCAAATCTGATCATTTCCACCTATGTTAGGTGCTCTTTCATATCAGTTCATCGATTTTGAAAAATATCCATATGTTGTAATACCCTTTTGATACTTTGACTAGTGCTTATTCATACTCATTGAACTCAAATTCAATTGTAAAAAAAATCAACTGTCATAGAAATGTTTCAAAATGGAAGTGGAGCATAATTAAAACTTTTTTTAATTGTAGGTCATTTGCATTCTAATTTATTTTCATTTCCAGCTGTATAATTTCAATATTAATCCATCTTAATATCATCCGCATTATATATGGACTCCGTAATACACAAAACTACATGAAAATCTTCTTAATATCAGCCGACGATTGGTGTAGATTAAATTCATTCGGGTTATGGTATGCGATTATATGTACCAACATCATACGCACTACAAAATGAATAGTATTTCCTATATGGCTGCTGTGATGATTAATTTTGAAACGAAAATCATCTACATTTTGGATTCATTCAATTTATAAGTGTATGTGCTTCAAACAAATTTTCAATGATATTCATACAAATGAATTTGTTTTTGACAGAGGGGTTGAATGGCCGACTTATTAAAACGATCTGATAATCGTTATGGGGATCGGATGAAGCAAAAACCATTCAGCTTGTGACCGGTAAATTCTTTCAGTGTCTGGAGTAACATGGTAATATGTGAAAATTATGGAAAAAGTGTTCACTCAATTTTCTTTGAAACGGCACAACCGATTTTTACAAACTAAGATTTAAACGAAAGGTCTTATAGTTTTCTGAAAATTACTAGAACATTTTATCCGGATCCGACTTCCGGTTCCGGAAATATAGTGTGAAAAGTGGAAAATTACCATTTTCATTAGTATTTTTTCACGAATGATGGTCAATAACAGGTACAAATCCCATAAAACTGTCCGGTAAATTCTTCCAGTTCGCAGAGATTGTTAGTTTGTGGGCATAAATACTTAATTCGACACTACTAGTTTCCCCCTTGTTCTATTCCGGAAGCACCGAAAGTGATGAAGAAAACTCAAAAATGGAATTAACTTCGATTTCTCTTCGATGATTGAACCGATTATCACAAATCTTGATTTGAATTAGAGCTCATATTATTTTCAAATCTAGTGTAAAATTTTATCCAGATCTGACCTCCGGTTCCGCAGTTACAGGGCGATGAGTGTCAAAGTTTTCAAATCGCCATATAGAATGACTGGTCAGTGGAGGTACGATGAAAGAAGAAGACACAAAACTAACAATACGTCTTTTAAGGGTTTGGTACACCATGTGTACCGTTTTGTGCTAAGGTGCACATGACTAGTTTTTATTTTTTACGTTTCGCATTGAGTTAACTTGAAAAACTAGTCATGTGCACTTCAGCACAAAACGGTACACATGAGGTACCAAATCCCTAAATAAACGTAAACGATAACGATACGTGCTTTGTTCTGTTTCGTACACGCTATAAAGAAAACGAAACGTTTACGGATGTCTGCTACTAGAGTGTGATATTGGTGAAAGACGGTGCTGCGATTGATAAAATTTTTAGCTAATTTCTGATAAGTGTGACCGAAAAAATAGAATAATGTCAATGAATTGAAATTTATTTGAAAAAAATATGCAATTTTCACCGTCGGTAGTGCAGTAATACCGTGCTGGTGGTGTGGTGATGTCAATAATAATAACAATAACAAAAATATTAATAGTAGATGGCAATATCGATTTTCACAAACTTATAGGTTCAAAAGAAAAGTCTTACAGTTTCATACGGAATTTCTTAATTTGTTTTGTGTACTACATCCGGTTCCGGAACTACAGAACAAACAGGATTTGTAGAGTTTTTGCAATGACTGAGCGGAATCATATATTGGAGAAGCCAAATGAATGAAAAAATAACAGAAAAGATGATTTATTGGAAAAAGATACGCTCAGAGACACGACTCGAACCTGCGTTCTTATGCATTCCGTGCATACGCTCTACCATTTGTACGGATTTGTAGAGTTTGTTAGATTAAGTCCGACCAAACTTTCCTATTGCTATTCAATGAACAGTTGTTTTTGCAAATTCCCCACAGTAATAAATATGATGTTATGAGTAATATGAGAAAGGCATCATTAAACCACCATTTTATTACAGCTGACCACAATCTTCAGCAGCTGAAAGACTCTTTATTTTTCTTGGACTGTTTTGTCCATCCATGAATATTTGTAATCAAAGGATCGAAATTCTCACACACGCAGGATATTCTTACAGCTTGACTTCCACTTGCTCTAGACCGGAATGAAAATAGATCACGTTCATCGATCTTCACTTTGATTGTATGAAAAGGATACTTATCCGCAGAGCTTTTCTAGAGAAAAACTAACCGTAGTTCTATTTGATTATTGCTGTTTTTCAAAGACGTGGTTACTTATCTTGCCTTCATACAGAACCAAGGTGAGTCAACGAGCACGATGACACTTACATTTTGGCGCAGTTGCCGGAAAAGATATATTATAATTTTTATCTGTTCTTGGTTTGGCAGGCTATTTACACGTGCGGAAAAGCAAGGTGAGCTAACCGTACTAAGGAGACTGTTATATAAACAGTCCTAATTTTGTTTAAAAATACGTCAGCTCACCGAAGGTGGAACTTTGTTCGATTGAGCGGTTTAGAGCCATCGAGGACGGCAGACTTGGGAAAGAACACCAACAAAATGAACGAATTAGTTTGGAGAAACTCGGTTTGAAAATATGGGAAGAAGTATTACGTACAAGAGAAAAACTGTTTAGTTTGATGAATAGGTTATATATTTTTAGTTATGATTTCGTTATGGTATCAATATTCCAGCTAAATTTCTTTGATGGTAAACAACATCCGAACGCATTCAGTATATTTTTCGCCATTTCTTTGCACAGTGATCTCGATGTTGATTCTCCAGTCACCGGTAAATGAATCTGGTATGGACATATTGAGGTCACCCATTACGACGTTGCTGAACGACTCGCTGTGCTGAAACCGATTGATATTGCGGAATTCGAAAAACCAAATCATTCAATATCTATGAGAATGAAGGAAAATTCGCGAACACAAACTTACCCCTGCCTTGAAGGGACATGTTGTCTGATTCATCAAACCAGTAACCAAGTACCAAGGCTCTTCAGTGTTCAGAATCAGTGGGCATATGTTCGGTTCGTCACGAGATATCTCACCAGAAGTCCAAGATCCATGTTTCAAACGTTCGGAATAAGCTTTAAACTGACGGTGGATAGAAACAAACAAACCAATGAAAATTCCTAAAACGTAAGTATTTATAATGCTCATGACCCACCGCAATTGGATCGTTGTAATCGTCCTCGAATCGAAACATTCCGTTCAGTATTGAGTTCCCGTCATCATTTTCTAGCGTTTCGAGCTCGGAGTTATCAATAGCAATATTAGGTAATCCGTTTTCACAATCCTGCTTGAAATCTGTTATTTCCAACACGTTCTTTCCCTGCAAATTGTAATTGTAATTAAATATTGTACCGTTTTGGAATAGCTTAACGGCAAACCTTGATCAATCCCAAGGGCAGAACAAGCAGAAGCAAACACAGATACAACTGGGTTAGAGTCTCCATGACGTTCGTAAACTGATTGGTGGAAACGATTCCCGGTCGGTCTTATATACTTTGTGTTCATTTTTTTCCCATTTCGTGATCATACCAAGCCGTTGTAGAGATGATCCAAACGAACAAAAATCACGGAAATGCGTTGTTTGCGGACTTAATAACGCCTGTGTGTGTGGCGTCAATCGATGAGTTCCTACAAAATATTTCACCTATCCTCATGTTTCCGGAATTGGTAAACATATGGTGTTAGACCAAAATCTACAAGTTCAGGTTTTCACGATAAAACACGACAATTTTATTTGAAAAACAACAAGAATACGTGTGTCAATAATTTCAATATCATCATTGAAATTTAACAACTGGCAACAACTTGAGGATAATCTTTTGTTTCTTTGAAAAAAAATCTCACACATACACGAACTGTTACAGTTTCACAGACTGCAAGTGTACCTGACTATGGAATTGTTATAAATGTTATAATTCCAATGAGAATAATAAAAACGGTTTTTAGTGAGTTACCAAAATACTAAAAATTCAAGCGTAGGTTAAACAGGTCTTTTTCCAGAAATTAAACCTACAATAATACATGGCTTTCTCATTGCCGATTATTGGAGAAATCGCTGCATTTTGAAATATTTCACCACTGCTTCCAGTATTTCCGGAACTTGAATCGGGCACTGGTGAAGCAAAGTAAGTTTGTATGGCCAATACACTGAATCAACAAATCTGTAAGTTGAAACAGTAACGATTTTTTCACCATAAATTACTTTAATATCTCGTCGGAGAAAATTGACCAAATGAACCGCAACGACCGACAAAAATCTAAATGTTGTATACAATAAGATTTATGGATGAGTGAAGTTATTCCCATTTCGGGATCTTTAATCACTATTTCTGGAATCGGAAACAGAAATCTGTTTTTTGCCATCAACCAACAAGAATCTTAAGCCCTTTCATTTGACTTTAAGTTTGTGAACATCGGTTCCGCCATCTCAGAGAAAAGTTATTGCAGTCGGAGTCAGATAAAATTCTAGAATATCATACATAGTTTGTTTTAAAGTTTAAGTTTGGTTTATCTCGACGAACTTATTCGAATTGTATGTGGAATTCAGCCTCGGCTCAAAATTCGGGTTTTACAGTGATTACATACCATTCCTATATGGGAAAGGCAAAAAGGGTTTTCGTTTTTTTTGGGATGCAAAATATGAATAAACATTACGTGCTACTCCAGACTACACCGTCAAACAGTGGTTTCGAGAGAAGCCCGCAGCGGCAGGCCTTCCATTGCGATTGCAAAACTCAATGTCAAAATTAAATGATATGCTACTGGATGACCAAATAGTGCCATCAGGATTAGTACTGAGCAAACATATCATAGTTTTAGCAAGATTCCGCGAATTGAAAAGATGTTCTACCGCTGGATGCCGCACTTGTATACCCGGCGGGATAAAAAAAAGAAACGCGAGCACACTTCGGAAGCATGTTCGCCTATGCTGATACAAAATGGTATCGGTTGGCTACTGAAATCGGCCAGAATGGTTATGATGGTTAGTTCTTTGGGTTTGTCACAGTATAATTTTCATGGACTAGCTCGAAAAAAGAAAAACACCATCAACAAACAAGTGTAAGTGTGCATTATTGGAGCGATTGAAAATTGGAAAGATCAGTTTTTCGAGACAATGCGCCGGTACACAAGAGCATATTTTGAGCTTCATTTTAGAGTTCTGACCGCTACTTCCGGAGCCTGTTCCGAAATCGCTTGAAACAGCATAGAAGTCTATGAAACCTTTCTTATCCATTCATACATTTGTGCAAATCGTACCAGTCATCTCTGAGAAATTTATGTGTGTGATTTTGGAGTTTTTAAACGTTACTAGGAAAATTTTTCGTCACTCTCAGTGATGAATTTAAAAAAAGGTAAAAATTTCAAATAAATTCATGAAAGGTTGAAAAAGTCTGTAAACTCTAAAAAAAAGTCTACGGATTTTAAGTTTTGCATGAAGAACGAGGCAGATTTTTATGAACGTCTACGAAAAACGTGATTGTCAAAAGTCTACAAAAAAAGTCTGCAAAGAAAACATGTCTGCAGCTATTTTTACTGATTTACAAACAAATCTGCAGGTCTGGCATCGCTGAAATTAAATAGAATTATAAGGCTCTTCATTTGAATATAGATTTGTTAAACTCGGCTCGTCAAATAAACAACAAATTTTGCAAACTAGATGTGCTTACTGAAAAGTTTCAAAATATTGCTACTTTTTACATCGTCACTTATGAGAAACACACGCCATGTCCATGTGACATAAACAATAACTGCTGACGCACTGAAAAGCCGAAGGCGGAAGGTAGAAAATTAATCTTAAGGTTTTAGAGATATATCATAAGAAATTTAGTATCGTTAACTTGAGAGCCCTCTTAAGCCATTCAGTGGGTGAGCTCGTAACAGTTCGGCTGAAAAGTTCGTATCGTTTAATAGAAACACACATTTTTTTGCCAAAATTCGTTTTTATTATTCAACATAATTGCCATCAGAGGCGATACAGCGATTATAGCGATCTTCCAACTTTTCGATACCATTTTTGTAGTACGATTTGTCCTTTGCCTCAAAATAGGCCTCAGTTTCAGCGATTACCTCTTCATTGCTTCTAAATTTTATACCAGCGAGCATTCTCTTGAGGTCTGAGAACAGGAAAAAGTCACTGGGGGCCAAATCTGGAGAATACGGTGGATGAGGGAGCAATTCGAAGCCCAATTAGTTCAATTTCAGCATGATTTTTCGTTGTTGTTTTTGATCGATTGTGAGCTCACGCGGCACCCATTTTGCACAAAGCTTTCTCATATCCAAATATTCGTGAATAATATGTCCAACACGTTCCTTTGATATCTTTAGGGTGTCAGCTATCTCGATCAACTTCACTTTACGGTAATTGAAAATCATTTTGTGGATTTTTTCACGTTTTCATCGGTAACAGCCTCTTTTGGACGTCCACTGCGTTCATCGTCTTCGGTGCTCATATGACCAGTACGAAATTTTGCAAACCACTTACGAATTGTTGCTTCGCCCCGTGCAGAGTCTGGATAACACTCATTAAGCTATTTTTTGGTATCGGCGGCACTTTTTTTCATCAAAAAGTAGTGTTTCATCAACACACGAAATTCCTTTTTTTCCATTTTTTTCACAATAACAAAAGTAGCTTCACTCAAAATGCAATATCTCACAAACTAATAATCAGACAGCTGTCAAATTTATACACGTATCTTTTGAAGGTTGGTACTAACTGAAAATATGGATTTAATTCTAGTGGCGCCCTCTCATAGAAACGATACGTACTTTTCAGCCGGTCTGTTAACTAAACTGTTTATTCAATATTTAGTTCCGTTTCGTCTTCGACTCATCACTGCATAGCAGTTCATGGTGAGCTGCTACAACACTCATCAGTACTGAAACTGCTCGACACATTTGATTAACAACAAACACTTTCCTATATGGATTTTCTCTTGCAGAAATTATTGCGATACAAAGATTTACGTATCTTCTATAAGTTAACCCGCAAAATAGGAACCTTTAATTTAGCACGCAAAAGGCCATGAATATGGAATGTTGTCGTGAAACTATTTAATTTTTCGGCAAACTGCTTTTGTAACAGAAATTATTTAGTTTTGTTTATTTTGTGTAGCGCAATCTAATACAATTGAAACAGTGTTGCTAACTTTTTCATTAGGAAAGTAAAATCTACATTCATAATATGTAAGCAATTTTCCATCAAACGTTGGTGAAAATTTGATCAAAACTGACATTTCATCCAAGATGTCAGGCTTAACATTCATATGAGAATAAATTATTGTGAAAAAAGATTGTTTGAAATTGAAATGTATACAAAATTGTAAATTGTAATGTACCACTGTAAACACCCTACTCCCCCCAACATAACCAGCCTTTGCATCCCCCCCCCCTCCCCACCCTAAACTACCCTGAGAAACTCGGTGCACTGCATATATAAATACACAGATTTATGGCATACGTACCAAATAAAATGTACGTAAAACACAAATTGCCAACACAAGTTAACTTGGGTTACTCTTGATCCTTAAGACGTAGAGCCGTCTTGAGTAAGTTTTAAATTTGATCAGTATCTAACAAGCAAACCCGATTGGCCAAATGACATGCGAATGCAACTATGTAATGAAAACCGCATAGACGGGACTCGAACCCGTAGCTAGCTTCTATCCGGAGAAACTGTTTTGCCAATTAAACTACCCTGCATATAAAATAGCCCATAGCACGCATTTTTGAGTTGTGCTTCAGGAATTGATTTGGTAGTTTTCGTGTTTTCAGAAGAATTTCTTTTTGAAATAGTCCGCTTTATCAAAGTTATCATTATACTGATAGAGAATTCATGACTTTAGAAGAGTTGTAGATCATGTTTGAGGTGTCGAGATATGATGCATTGTTTATTGGGGACCCCCAATATCAAGTTTTTCCATCATAACATTTTTTAACGAATTTTTAGAAATATTCTATATATGTATATTAACTATCAAAATACATGTTTTTATCAAAACCTACTTATTTCTAAGCTTACAAACTGAAAAGTTTTTGACTATTTATTTACAAAATACCAATATCTCGAAAATGTGGTTCCTCATCTTTTCTACCAACAGATTATAATATCCAAATGGTACAATATAACTAAATTACATTACAAATTGGTTGTATAGTATTTGCTTGTAAAATTACCCTAGCTCTACAACTAGATAGATAAAGAATCACAATCACAATCGCTTTATTGAATTTCGGGATAGATGAGAATCAAAATCATCAGAGCAACTATTAAATAAACGACACATACTGGAAAAATGCTCATTACATCCGTAGTTGGTTCTAGCAGCGGGAATTTCAAGAAACCGATGTGAACGAAGACAACAGATCCAAGTCGATAACTCGGCAGCGATCCTCGTAGCTTGGCAGGTTTAAAGAATCACTCCATGGTAGATTGCGAAGTGCGAATCTAATGAATTTGAATTGAACCGCTTCAACACGATCGATGTCAATTTGATAATGAGATGCTGCAATAGCCGCACAATCGAGAATTGACCGGACTAGTGCACAATAAAGAGCCTTCAAGCAGTGTATGTTACGAAAACTTTTCGCAGTTCGAAAGATGAAACGTTAGAGTTTGGAAGCCTTGAAAATTACGTAAATAACTCCTAAGTCTTTCACGTTTGAATACGTTTGACGAGAGGTTGTAGTCATATATAATTGTTGAGCGCTTTCATTAAGGAACATGCAGAGGCATTCAGTACCATCTTGTTGACATGACACCATTTTGCAAAAGCATCCAGTTGAGCTTACAGAAAGCATACGTCATGCTGACCATTCATCAGATGATATAGTTTGAAATCATCAAACATTTTTCGGTGAAGTTGAGATCGTTAGGATAGAGTAAAAATATAAACGGTCCTAAATGACTTCCTTGAGGCACTCCAGAACTAACAGAAAATGATGTTGTTATACCCATTTAAGGGTTAGCCAAATTTTGTGCTAGGGCACATAACCGTTTTTATTATTTTTACGTTTCGTCTTTGACTCATCAGTGTTATACTGTTTTCTATTTTTACGGACATCTCCGGACCAGTTAGATATTACTGCATTCATTCCAGTAGAGCACCGTTGAAGCTAAGTCATATGCATTTTAAAGAGTTCATGTATTTGGCATGTCTTCTTGTTTAGGCTGGATCTAGAACTTTTTTAACGGCACGAATTGTATGCAAAATAATTTTTGTAACTCACTTGTAAGTGGATTGATGACAACTTCGATTATATTAAAAGAAGCAAACGATTCCAAACAGAAATTCTTCTGAAAATAAGAGAGCTCCAAAATCAACCCCTGAAGCATAAATAAAAAACCTGTTTTAATCCATCTAGTGGTGTAATGATGCCTTTCTCATATCAATCATACTATCATATATAATACTGTGGTATTATTCAAAATAATTTCGATTCTTAAAAGAATAACCGAAATCGGTTTGTCTACTGATAAAAACTATCAATTGGAGAACATTTGAGGTCGATTTAGAAATTTTTTTAAGGTTTTTCCCCATTTTCAGTGATGGTGTACAATTTTTAACCCACTTTACCCTATATTTCCGGATTTGGAAGTCGGATCCGCATGAAGTTCAGGAATTACGTATGGGACCACTAGACCTTTCATTTGAATCTAAGTTTGTGAACATTGGTTCAGCCATCTCCGGGAAAAGTTATTGTAAAAAAACGTTACATACACACATACTCACATACACACACAGACATTTTGCGTACTCGACGAACTGAGTCGAATGGTAATATGACACACGGCCCTCCGGGCCTCGGTTCAAAAGTCGGTTTTCACAGTGATTGCATAACCTTTCTATATGAGAAAGGCAAAAAACGGGTTTTAATCCACCTAGTGGTGTAATGATGCCTTTCTCATATCAATACTGTGGTATTCTTCAAAATAATTTTTATCGATTCTTAAAGGAATAACCGGAACCGCTTTGTTTGGTCGTCTAGTGGTAGTGACTACCGATAGGAGCAATTTTGATGTTGATTTAGATTTTTTTACGTTTTGTTCCTTTTAGTAATGGTGTAAAATTTAAACACACTTCACCCTATAATTCCGGAATCGAGAGTCGAATCCAAAAGAAATTTAGAAATTTTGTATGAGACCATAAGACCATTCATTTGAATCAAAGCTTGTTGAAATCGGTCACGCCATCTCTGAGAAAAGCGAGTAAGTAATATTAAATTGGAGTCGGATCCTTATGAAATTCGGATGTTTTTTTTTATATAATCATAAGACCTTCAATTTGAATCTAAGTTTGTAAAAATCGGTCCCTCCATCTTTGAGAGAAATTACTACACATATTTTCATTTTTTTTTTGCACATTTTACCCCATCACTCCGGAACCGGAAGTCCTATCTAAACAAAAATCAAAAATTTTGTAAGGGATCCTAAGACCTTTCATTTGGATATAAGCTTGTGAAAATTGGTTCAGCAAAAAAAAAACGTTACATACACACATACACACTCGTACACATACAGACATTTTGCTACTCGACGAACTTAGTCGAATAGTATATGACACAAAAGACGGGTTTCACAGTGATTGCCTAACTTTTTTATATGAGAAATCTTGTAAAGGCACCCCATGGTAATTTACGACAAAATCGGTTGACCGGTTTTCATATTTGGGCACATTTTACCCTGTTACTCCCGAGCCGAAAGTTAGATCTGAATAATATTCTATAACAGGCTATGAGACCAAGTGACTTTTCATTCGAATTGGAATTGGAGTGATTTCCGTTTTCGGAGTACAAGATCACTTTTTTCGATACTTCCGGAATCTGGAGCGAAGACGCGGTATAACCAAAATCAATGTATTTCTTCATCAACTAACCAAATCTGTCCTATTCAAGAATTATACGGCTATTTAAATGTATTTCATTGAATTTTCTATTTTTTTGTTCATAAATACGTTAATTTCTTAAGGCAGTTTACATAAGTTTTTCTTCGCCGTAGCATCACTTTTACATAAAATTCTTATCCTAATTTAATTCTAACATAGTCACAACGATTTGAATTTATTAAAACATATTCCTCTTATTACTTAAATATCATCTTAGGTAACTCGCCATTAATTATGAAATCAACTCGGAAATATTATTTGAACCAAACGATTAACTTCTATAAATTATAAAATAAGCTGTTATTTTCAGACATTTTGTTGAAAATTTCATAAACTGTTTCGAGTTTGTTTGTATCATTACATAATTTTTATTCTAATTTAGCTATTGGTTTAACTCATGAACGCAGCTGGAATCAGAACTAAGTCTTAAAAGGGGCCTTTATTAAATTGAAACTCCATTTTTCTTTATGAAATGATAAATAAGTTTCATGTATGAAAGGTCACGACAAGCAAGAATGTCTCGAACTGGGACATCGGATAGTCTACCTTGGGTACACAAAGAATTTATTAGTTGAGATCTGACATCACGATACTCCACGCATGTCCAAACGACATGATCAATATCCCGATAACCTTCGCCACAAGCACAATGATTAGTCTCGGAGAGCCCAATTCGAAGGAGATGTGCGTCTAACGTGAAGTGATTGGACATGAGTCTGGACATCACACGAATGAAATCCCTACTCACATCCAGTCCCCTGAACCATGCCTTTGTCGATATTTTCGGAATAATTGAGTGCATCCACCGACCCAGATCATCTTTATCCCAAGAAGCTTGCCAGCTGGCAAGTGTTCTTTGGCGGAACGAGCTATAGAATTCGTTGAAAGCAATCGGTCTCTCATAAATTTCACCCTCTATAGCACCACGTTTTGCTAAAATATCGGCTCTTTCATTTCCAGGAATGGAGCAATGAGCCGGGATTGATTAGATAATTATTGTTCAATATGTCGTTCAGGCACTGTTTTATTTTACCCAAGAAAAACGGTTCATTTTTGCCAGCAGCGATTGAGCGAATGGCTTCAATTGCACTCAGACTATCTGTGAAGAGGAAATAATGGTTTGGAGATAATGTGACGATTACACTCAAACTATAATGAACTGCTGCTATATGCAAAAGATGCAGATGCTATATAAAAAGATGCAGGTTCTTGAAGCCTAAATGAGGCCGAAACATTATTGTTGAACATACCAAACCCTGTCGCTTCTTCAATTCGCGATCCGTCCGTGTAATTGAATTTGGTAGGATTGTACGGGACTGTTTTTCATTTGATCTAAGCTAGTGAAAATTGAATGAGGAGTCTTTGAGAAAATCGATTGCGTATCGTACACACACACACACACACACACACACACACACACACACACACACACACACACACACACAGACACACACACCGACAGACATTTACTCAGTTCGTCGAGTTGTGTCGAATGATATATGATATTCGGCCGTTTGTTTTGACATGATTCAGACCACTGGGCATACACACTAAGAAAATTTCGCAGAATTCGGTAATTTTTTACCGAATTATCAACAGCTGAACGTTCGATAATCAGTTTGGTAATTGAATTGATTACCGATCGTTCGGTAATAGCTGAACTATCAAACAACTATCGTAAACTGTAAACCAAATGGATCTAACTGATTGATCGGTAATTTTTTGTTTGTTTGTTCTCCTTTGGTTAAAATTCTGGATTTTCGGATTTCGACAAACAACACAAATTTACAAAAACGAATGAAGAAAATTCCAACCTTTTGTGGCTATGGTTTTATTCCACGATCATGCACAATACGTTGAGTTCATCAGAAATTACCCTCGAACGATTGGTGTAGAAAGCAAGTGGACAAGTGATTTATTATTTTCTGCCTATAAGTAAACAAAAAGCTTTTAGTAGTTTTTATGTTTTAAAAACTTTAGCACCTGTACCTCAATCCATTCGATGAACTCTTCAAGATTTTTTTCGATTGGTTCACAGAAGTTTGGTTAATGCAAGATAATTTTACCATACGGACAGTATGGTTTTTACCGTACTCGGCGACTATTTAGATTTACCGTATGAATTGTATATCTATTTACAAAATTCTGTAATGAAAATTCATGTAAAACTGATCGTCCGGTAAAAAATTGCATAATTATTGTAAAATAAAACTCATGTACCGAGATATCGGTCATTTCTATAGATTACCGAAATTTCTCGTCAAAAATATTACCGAACAAAGGAATTAAATCTTAGTGCGTAGGTAGCAAAAGAGACAAAAACAAAATCTCAAATCAGCGTCTGACGGCAAAGCAGAATGTGCAGATATGTTTTTTTTCTGTCGGATGGGTTTACATAGAGACAGGAAATGTATGAAATCCGTAGCTTTTTTTTGCGGAAATTTAATCTTCGACCTGTCACTGAACAACAGTTCATGTTGAACTGCCATGCTACTTAGTAGTTCAAAGTAAACTGCCGAAAGTTCTATCTGGGAGAGCGGTGCCCGCTTGGAAGGGTTCAGAAAAGGGTTTTTTTCGGTGAAAGCAACAATTCGATAATTTAAAAGAAAAAACAGAGAATTCGTCGTTTTTGCGTGTCGAAATATGTTTATACTTTAAACGAAACTTTGGAACTATAAATAACAGCTCTATAGCAAATATATCTTCCATTTCGTCTATATTTCCTTGATGGTGAACACCATCCGAAAGCATTCGGTGTGCTCTCCGTCTTCCCTTTCGGTGGTAACCTCGATATATATTCGCCAGTCGCCAATAAACGAATGCGGTATGTCAACTCCGTAGCTATTCACCAGGACGTTGCTGAATGACTCCACGTGCTGGAATCGATTGGATACAACATCCAGCCCAACAGTTAGGATGATCGGCAATGGTAAGCATCGCAGAAAAAAAACAAAAGAAAAAAGGAACTCAGCTCCACCTCAACTTACCCCCTTCTTGAATGGACATGTTGTCTGGTTCATCTGACTAGAAACTGCGTACCAAACCTCATTCTCTTCCAATATCAGCGGACACATATTGGCTACGTCACGTGTTATTGCATCAGGGGTCCAAGTTCCCTGCCTCAGACGTTCGGAAGAAACTATCATCTATTAAGGCAAAGAATGCAAGCGGTGTTTGTTGAATTGGTTCATCAGACAATGCTTTGAGCTACCAGAAGCTTACCTTAGTTGGATCGTTGAAATCTGCCTCGAATACGAATTTTCCCATTAATGTAGGATTTCCTTCATCGTCTTCACCCATTTCAAGGTCAGTAAGATCAACCGATATCATAGGCTTACCGTTTTCACAGTCCTGCCAGAAATCCGTGATCTCAACCACGTTCTTTCCCTGAGACAATGTTGAAAAAAGCGGTTAGAAGGAGAACGACACTATTGAACTACCGCGCAAAAACCTTTGCCCATCCTAGGATCAGCAAGACCAGAACAAGCTGCGTGCGACTGCAACGATGTTTGCACTCCATGGCGTCGTTTCGTCGAAACAAATGTAATGTGAGCAGAAATGCAAAACCATCGGATTTATAAGCGTAGTGTTCGTTTGCGCTTTTTGTTTTCGTTGCGTGACGAAACCCAATCGTTGTATCCGATTATCCGGACCAGCGGAAATGTTTTTACTCTCCGACCGGGGTTTGGCAACTTTGTTTGCTAGAAACTGCTGCAGTGGTTTAATCCAATGCTTTCAATCTAATAATATTTTTTTCATATTCAACATGCTGTCGGAATAAGGTAATTAGAGTCATTATCAATTAACACTTGTTGATATCATATATAATAGCAGGATTGATTCCTGCTTCGGAAATGAGACGTGTTTTTATTTTTCTATAGAGCGTGTTTCTATGTTAGCGTGTTTTTATTTTTCTATAGAGATGCTGTAATCCATCAAAGATCGTATCGATTTTGCTTGGAATTTGCTATTATTTTGAGTCCTTTTAAGCATGTTCTTAAGTTTATTTGTACATTCTCATTTGCACTAAACCTCCCAAGTAGCAAATGTAACTTATTGAACTTGATTTAGAAATGTTATTTATGTTAGATATGTTTAGAAATATATATTTAAATTTTTTTTGCAACTTATCACTGTTATGTTTCACAATACTACCAAAAAATCACTGTAGAACAACTTTAAGTACATCTAAAACAATTGTGCAGTAAATTACCAACTTGTTAATGTTTCACTAGGAGCTCTACAAAAAATTTTACATCGTCATGTAAAACGGGAGTAACTATTGAATTGTGCAATTTATCAAAAACTTTCCAAACGGCTGTCATAATTGTACCGGACACAATATACGTCAAAATTGCTATAAATCTCTTGTGGAAGGAAAATTAGTGAAATGATTGATGCTCTCCGCAAGGCAAAAAAGGCTAAGCCGAATTGATAACGTTGCTGTAAAAAATATATTTCTGCAGATCCTGCATTGTTTTTGCTGCCTCATGAATTTTTAGATCAGTGTGTGCACTTTTATTCAGTTTTAGAACAACATTGATATAAAATTCAAAACTTGCAAAATAGTTGTGCAAGATTTATTCTGTTTGAATTGAACGCAAAACATGCAGACATGAGATTATTATCATAAAAGTTGCAGGAATACAGCGTTATATACGCAATGAAAACAAAAATCAATCAGATAATTTGTATTCGGTTCTCATCTCGCGAAAAAAAAGCAGATCTGACATCACTTTTTAAAGATATTGAACGAAAAGTTAATTTCATCATAGTTACTCCCTCAGTTATATATTACCGCTTGTGCAACTTGTTTTTGCATCTCCAGCACACGGACTTACCAAAATAATACCTACAGTGGGTATCACAAAAGTCGGGCCCGGTAAGATAAATGACTATATTGTATTGTTGTTTAATTTAACTAGAAGATTGAAACTGATAAAAAAAACAAAACGTAGAGCATTTCTTTCCTAAATATTAACATGTTAATGTTTACTGTTATTTGGATAATATATTTCATTACGTTGGGTGAACCATTTTCTATTCAACTCACTTTTACCATCGATGCTATATTGGAACATATTCAAGCAAAATTCATTTCGAGATTTTTCAGATTTAATTACACATTAGTTTGATTAAAATTGGCAGAAAATTTGAAGAATGTTTGAATACATGTAGTTTAAAAACCATTCCGATAATTCTCATTAAAAATAATAGACTGTTATTTTCACAGTAATTGGTGCACAATCAGTAAAACACGTTAATTCAAAGGCGCTTGAAAATTTCGGCCGTACGAATACATATTTCACCATAAAAATGCAGTTCGTTGTCGACTTTTCAATTACAAAAACACAAAAGAGCAATTCTTCAGTATGCAGGATTATCATTTTTCATGTGCAGATTATTTTACAAGATCCAAGTTTGTGTTAAGAGCCATTGTATTGAAAATCAAATGTGAAACTTATTCATTCGAAATTAAGTTTGCATGTTTTTGTAAACGTCATTCCATTTCTTGTTTACATTGCGTATTAGTTCTTACGCGTTTAACAATTGTTTTTTCGCTGATTTTATTCCTGCCTTTGTGATGGGATCGAGGCATGAGTTTTTGTATCAGTTGCACAATCGTTGTGAATAAATGTTCCTAATAACGGGAGGACTTAAAAATATGTTGCACAACACAGAAAAATTTCGCTATGTTACTAGAATAGTGATATAAACTAACTTGATAAATTGCACAATCAGTAGAAAAATACAGGAGAGCAACTTAACATGCTACTTGGGCTGGGAATTTACTCTATTGTTCAGTCTATGTGGTCTCTAATTTTAGTTTATTGAAAAAAAATTAACTGTGAGATTCAGTCAACTCAGTCAGAAAAAAATTTCATCAGCTTAAGGAAAAACTTTTCGAAAAATACACCGGGCTGAACGTGAACATGCAAACTATCTCTTTCCCATTAAATTGCTCATTTAAGCTACTTTTCGAAGAAACCTCATTTTCTTTTCCATCGTTCCAGAACCATTGTGTCTCATTGCCATTTGTATATATGTAATAACTAAGAAATCATGGTACCACCCGATGATCGATTTTTAAAGCTTAGAACGCGGCAAAATAATATGATATAACTAACTTCTAACACAAATTGTCTTTTTTAATAACTATTTATTGGGATATGAGTTAAAATTAAATTATTAAGACTTAAATTGGGTGTGGTGACTTTTCAGCCC
Organism: Malaya genurostris; assembly: GCF_030247185.1. Lineage (NCBI taxonomy): Eukaryota > Metazoa > Arthropoda > Insecta > Diptera > Culicidae > Malaya > Malaya genurostris. The sequence continues at coordinate 63,282,644 of NC_080571.1, forward strand.
TATTATATATATGATTTGATTATTACCATGAAGACATCATTTGCTTCCGCAATTCTGAGATTTTTGTGTAGGGAAAATTGTAAACCTACTCGTGTTGTGTAATGGGGAAAAGGAACTTATATACTAACTTACTAACTAATACAGAGAGCGAATCGATTCAATTGAAGATTGCAGTCTGTTTAACTCATTTGTACTAAACCAGGGAGGACGCTTCAAAATCATTTTCAGAATTTTATTCTGAATCCTTTGAAGCGTTTTCTTCCTGGTGGAACAACAACTTGACCAAATTGGTACTGCATAAAGCATGGCTGCTCTGAAAATTTGTTTATAAATTACCAATTTGTTTTTTAGACAGAGCTTAGAATTTCTGTTTATAGGAGGATATAAACATTTAATATATTTATTACCCTTTGCCTGGATTCCTTCAATGTGATCCTTGAAAGTGAGTTTTTTGTCATACGTTAAACCCAAGTCTGATCGAGCAGACTATGTCAATTCCAAGCCATTCAATTGGAGCATGTGATTATTGTTTGGTTTAAGAAAAGAAGCTCTTGGCTTATTATGATGAAAGATAAATAATTGCGTTTTTGCTGCATTTGGTTTAATTTTCCTTTTGACAGATAATCACTGAAAATATTAAAGCTACTTTGTAGGCGACTGCAGATCACTCTTAGATTTCCAAATCCAAACTGCTCTGGTAAAAAAATTGAATTCTCATTTATATGAGCCATCATTCTCAACAAGATAATTTTTTCAAAAAGTTTACTGATAGCAGAAAGTAAGCTAATTGGTCGATAACTTGATGTTTCTGCTGGATTTTTATCAGGTTTCAGGATAGGAATTACTTTGGCGTTTTTCCATCTTTTTGGGAAGTAAGCTAATGAAAAACACTTGTTGAAAATTTTAACCAGGAGTCTCAAGGCAACATCGGGAAGATTTTTAATAAGAATATTAAAAATTCCATCATTACCAGGAGCCTTCATGTTTTTGAGTTTCCTAATAATTGATTTAATTTCGTCAAAATTCGTCTCAATAATGTCATCGTGTGATAACACTTGGATTGAAATATGCTCATATTTCAGTGAGACTTCATTTTCAATAGGACTCACAACGTTCAAATTAAAATTGTTTACACTCTCAAACTGCTGAGTTTTTGAGCTTTTTCGCCATTTGTAAGAAGTATTTGATTTCCTCCCTTGAGAGCAGGAATTGGTTTCTGAGGTTTCTTAAGAACCTTAGAAAGTTTCCAGAAAGGTTTAGAATATGGTTTAATTTGTTCAACTTCTTTAGCGAAATTTTCATTTCGCAAAAGAGTAAATCTATGTTTAATTTCTTTGTGTAGATCCTTAACTATGATTTTCATAGCAGGATCACGAGAACGTTGATATTGTCGTCGACGAACATTCTTCAACCGAATGAGCAGTTGAAGATTGTCATCGGTGATAGGAGAATTTAATTTAGTTTGAGCTTTGGAAACTGAAAGATTTCTAGCTTCGATAATATAATGATTCAAATTATCAATTGCTGTGTCGATGTCCGCAGAATGTTCTAAAATAGTTTCATGATCCACATGATTTTCAATGTGAAATCTGTAATCCAACCAATTAGCTCTATGATAGTTGAAAATAGAACTAATTGGATTAATTATAGCTTCGTTGGAAATTCTGAATGTTACTGGAAGATGATCTGAGTCAAAGTCAGCATGTGTAATCGGTTCACTACAAATGTGACTTTGATCCGTTAGAACCAGATCAATTGTAGACGGGTTTTTCACGGAAAAGAAACAAGTCGGATTACTGGGATGAAGAACTGTGAAGTAACCAGCTGAGAGTTGATTATGAAGTATTTTACCATTACTGTTATTTTGCCTACAATTCCACTGGACATGCTTAGCATTTAAGTCGAAAAATTTTGGTCGATATCTTGTGAGTTTTTGCACATCGCCTTTGAGGACATTCATTTGTTCACCGGTGCATTGGAATGGCAAACATGCTCTAGCGATGAAATAAATTCCACTTAGATTCCCAAGCTTTCAATAACTTTAGTATTGAAAGAAGGTAAAATTCGATGTTTAATTTGCCGTTGGACAAAAATGGCAACTCCACCACCCATTCCAGTAAACCTGTCAAATCGATGAACCACATAATGTGGATTACTTTTCAATTTGACATTTTTTTAAAGAAAAATTTCTGTGACAATGGCAATATGAATTTTGTAAACTTTGAGAAAATTATAAAATTCATCTTCATTCGATTTTAAAGATCGAGCATTCCAATTTAAAATATTCAAATAATTATTTAACATCACTGTTAAATTTTAAATTCATTATAATATTATTTGCGAATTGCCATCCGATTTGAAATGCTTCAAAAAGTTATCAAGTCGAATTCATTTGGATGATCATTTGAAAAAGTTGATCTTGTAGGTAGATCATTTTATTTTCAGTTATATCGCCTAATTCGACTTCATTTAAAGAAGCGAATGACATTGAAGGAATATTGGTAGGTAGAATGCCATTAGAACTGCCACTATAAGAAGATGATTTGACCGATCTACTTATTAATAAATTGTTTTCGTTAGAGGATGAACTGGAAGGCGTTCCTGTGTTTTGATTATTTACATTAGAAGAATTAAGAGGTATTTGTCTCCCTGATACCAAAGCGTAACTGTCATTAGAAGAAGATGATGACGAGGTCGATCTATCTGTCAATAAATTGTTTTCGTTAGAAGACGAACTGGCAGGCGTACCTGGTTTTTGTTTTAAATTCGAAGAAATAAGTGCCTTAGAAGAATTAGGCGTGGCATTTGTAACGGTTTTTTGATTTTCAATTGTTCTGTAAATTTGAGGTCGTTGATTTGACTTGTTGTCTAAGCGAACGAGCGTTTAAATTTTTTTCCCTGACAGAACATTTCAAATAATTGGATTTATGATTTCCATCGCAATTTGAACATGAAAATTTATCAGCAGTTTCATTCATTGTACAGACGTCTTTCGAATGCGAAAACAATTCAAGCACCTTATATCCATACGTCAATTTTTGCTTCCATGAAGTCTTGGCAACGACGACATTGCGTTAAGTTTGCAATACGATCATGCCGTTTATAATGATCCCAATGAATTTTAATGTGGGAAATGAAACGTACATTTTCTAAAGCTTTCAAATTGTTTACGTCACTTCGATTGAAGTGTATTAGGTAAAGTTCATGGGAAATTCCAGAGCGTAGTTTAGAAGTACCATTCGCTCTTTTTTCATAAGTATAACTTGGGAAGGAGCAAATTCATATTCTATAAGATCGTGAATGTTATAAGAAAAATGTTGAATAACGGATTGTGATTTATTCCGTATTGAATCATTTTTAGCCTAAGGCTTGTTGCGTTTCCGGTTGGACGCAGGCATTTTTGAAATGAATGAAATTTTAAATTAAATTAACTAGGCTAAATTAGTCTTCGATTAGACTCCTAGTTTGGAAAAGTCTGATTAGTTCGTAGTGGTAGTCTTAATAAAGACTGATTAGTTCGAAGAATAGTTCTTTGAATAGCTAGCCTTAAAAAAGGCTGATTAATTTCTTAGACACTCTAATATCACTCTTTGCATCACTTAGTCACTCAAATATCACTCTTTGTATAGCCTTGAGAAAGGCTGACTATTTTTTTTATGTAAAAGATATTTTATTCAGGCCTCTTTGCGTACAAGCTTTACGTGGCCGATTTTGCTGAGTTTTTAGCTAATTTTTTTGTATTGGATCTCGTTGTCACCCTTTTTCTAGGGGGAGAGGAGCTTCCACTTTCTTCCTGCGAGGATTAAGGGGCAGTGCAGCTGGTGTACTTTGTTCTTTAGGGGTTACGTTGGATGGTTTCGTTGAAGGGGATACTTCCCTGTTGTTGGTGACTGTCACAGGTGAACTGGGGTTGCTTGAAGTTGGTGTGAAGGAAGCACCGTTGCTCTTTGGTATAGTTGTCTCCTTGTCCGGTTAATCACATGGCTTACCGTAGTGAACAGCTTTTTGGCAATATTGACACGTGGCCATCTGATTGTCATAGGTAACAAGTGATTTGCACGGTATTCTTGTATCCAGACAGAATGTCACATAAGAAGGTATAGGCCTCCTCAAGCGCATGCGTAACAAACGTACGCCATTTAGAATACCGGGGAAAAAATTCTTACACTTTTCTTTTTCGATAGAGAGAATCTATCCGTATTGGGACATAGTTGCGCGGATATGAGAATCGATGACGCTTGAGGGAAGATCATGCACACGCACTTCTATAGCACTATCTTCCATTTATACTGGAATGTTGTACTTAATGTTCTCGTAATCCACATAGTGCACATTGTTATTGTCTTTTGTGTATTGAATTGCATCCAACTCTTTATAAAACTGGATGTAAATAACATTATTTGTCTTATTGCATTGAAGTTAATGCACACGTTTAATGTCAAGATGCATTTGCTCCTTAAGCAAACCTTCAAGTTCTCGTAACGAAGGTCGAATTTTGCACTGTCTGAAGTCAACAATAATTGTATTCTTTCGTACCGGCGGTAGCTTTTGTTCGTTTGGTTCACTCATTTCGAGATCGTTCTATTGTTCACTACACAATACTGTACTTGATTTCTTCTGTCCCGAACGTAAGCGGTTTTGGTTTATCGACTGACTTGGTTGAGATGTGAAACCGAACTGGCCGAGGCTGACTAATTGTTAACACTTCGGCTGAAAAGTTCGTATCGTTTAATAGAAACACACATTTTTTTGCCAAAATTCGTTTTTATTATTCAACATAATTGCCATCAGAGGCGATACAGCGATTATAGCGATCTTCCAACTTTTCGATACCATTTTTGTAGTACGATTTGTCCTTTGCCTCAAAATAGGCCTCAGTTTCAGCGATTACCTCTTCATTGCTTCTAAATTTTTTACCAGCGAGCATTCTCTTGAGGTCTGAGTACAGGAAAAAGTCACTGGGGGCCAAATCTAGAGAATACAGTGGATGAGGGAGCAATTCGAAGCCCAATTCGTTCAATTTCAGCATGGTTTTCATCGACTTGTGACACGGTGCATTGTCTTGATGAAACAAAACTTTTTTCTTCTTCAAATTAGGCTGTTTTTATGAAATTTTGTCCTTCAAACGCTCTAATAACGCTATATAATAGTTACTGTCCCTTTTCAAGGTAGTCGATGAAAATTATACCATGCGAATCCCAAAATACAGACACCATAACCTTACCGGCCAATTGTTGAGTCTTTCCACACTTTGGGTTCGGTTCATCGCGTGCAGTCCACTAAGCTGACTGTCGATTGGACTCCGGAGTGAAGTGATGGAGCCATGTTTCGTCCATTGTTATATATCGACGAAAAAAATAGGTTTTATTTCGATATAACAGCTCCAAACACTGCTCAGAATCATAAATTCGTTGTTGTTTTTGATCGATTGTGAGCTCACGCGGCACCCATTTTGCACAAAGCTTTCTTATATCCAAATATTCGTGAATAATATGTCCAACACGTTCCTTTGATATCTTTAGGGTGTCAGCTATCTTGATCAACATCACTTTACGGTCATTTAAAATCATTTTGTGGATTATTTTCACGTTTTCATCGGTAACAGCCTCTTTTAGACGTCCACTGCGTTCATCGTCTTCGGTGCTCATATGACCAGTACGAAATTTTGCAAACCACTTACGAATTGTTGCTTCGCCCGGTGCAGAGTCTGGATAACACTCATCAAGCCATTTTTTGGTATCGGCGGCACTTTTTTTTCATCAAAAAGTAGTGTTTCATCAACACACGAAATTCCTTTTTTTTTTTTCACAATAACAAAAGTAGCTTCACTCAAAATGCAATATCTCACAAACTAATAATCAGACAGCTGTCAAATTTATACACGTATCTTTTGAAGGTTGGTACTAACTGAAAATGGTATGGATTTAATTCTAGTGGCGCCCTCTCATAGAAACGATACGAACTTTTCAGCCGATCTGTTAGTCTTTAAAAAGACTGTTAGTGATTCAGGTAGCCTTGAAAAAGACGGAAGCCTAGAAGCAATGAAACTCTAGGTAGCCAGAAAAAATTTCCAGGAGCCAAAAGCTGTACGCGTGCGGTGCGAACGACTGTTCAACACCGACTGAAAAAATATACCTTTAATTTTTTCAATACTTAACTTTATTTAGATATTAATGCTAAAGATTCAAATAACGAAACATAGATGGCGCGTCCGGTAAACTTAGCTTTGAGTTAGATTGCCAATATACACTCCGACAAATCGGATCTTCGGCTAGATTTTGTATATTGCACCAGATTTTCAAATTTTCTGCATGTAAAATACCAGATTTCTGTTTAACAACGAAAATAAATGCCCGTAAAGACATTGGGCTGCAGCATAATTAAATTTATTAACGAGTCGATGACGAGATGTAAAGAAGTAAATGAAAATCATTTCTGTTAACATAGATCCCTGGTCGGAATAGGAAAAATCTGGCAAATGTCAGATAAATCTGGAACATTAGCAACTCTTATTTCGCATTAAATTTGACCTGTTCAAAACGATTTTTGTTGTCAGACTCTTGCCGGAATTCTGCCAACATTCCGGCAATACCTTCTGACAGACGCTGCCAGGCGTCTAGAGAAAATGTGTCAGGCACATACAAGCGGGTATTTAAATGCCCCGTACAAAATTTAACAGTTCCCTAAAGGACCAGTTGGCCGAAGAAATCGGGCTCTTGTAAATCGACTGACTAGTTTTGCGACTAAGTTCAGTGAAACACATTCGAATGTAGTTTTGTGGAAGGTGCAAGATTAAGTTTTACAGGTTTACTATACCGGCTGTCGCATGGGACAACGCTAATGTTAAACTCCCTTAAGCGTCTGTGCAACAAATGGTCAATTAATCAATGGTCTACCGATTGTACCGACGAAACCCCACTAAGTCGATGGGATAATCGGGAGGATCAAACTATCTACTATAGTTTGACGACAAATAAATAAAAAAAAATTAAAAGAAAACTCACATAAAAGACCTGTTGATGACTTGAATAAATTGTAAGGTAATTTTGGGTTTATTAGTTTTATTTATTTATTTGTCGTCAATCAAAAGTAGACCATAAGGATAATTACAATAATCGTCTTAAATTAGTAAACTATTCTAAATAGATCACTAAATAATGTATAATTAATTATGAGTTAAATAATAATAATTGGCTTACCGAATAGAACTGAAATATTGCTTTAATTTGTTTTTTGACATAGTGAAATCGACTGCTTCTGAATGCTTGTTGTATACAGCCCTCAATTGATTTATTGGCCTATTTTTTGCATAGTTTGTTCGCTGGTGGTTTGTAACAAAAATATTTCGATTTCTTAAACGCCGAGATGGTATGTAAAAATTTAGTTTGGACAAGAGTTGACTGGAATCTACGCGATTCGAGACAATGTCATTTACAAATTAGACCATTGAAAATTCTCTGCGTTCTTTTAATGTTTGAATACTTATCAGCATACAGCGGGCTTTATAGGACGGAAGAGGAAGTCTTGTCCAACCTAATTTACGAAGTGCAAATAACAAAAATTGTTTTTGAACTGATTCTATTCGATCTTCCCATGTGATTAAGTAGGGTGACCAAACTAAGCTACAGTATTCTAGTACTGACCGAACGTAGGCAATGTATAATGTTTTAATTGTATACGGATCGTGAAAACAGTAACAAAATCGTTTTATGAATCCTAGCATGTTATTGGCTCTGTTTAAGATTGTATTATAATGGTCAACAAAAGTCATTTTAGAATCTAGTATTATTCCTATGTCCCTTAGTCTTTCGCATTTTTGAACTGTTTGACTTCCAAGAGTAAGTATCAAGTCAGGTGTATTTCGTTTTTTACTGAATGTTATTCTACTGCATTTTTTAACATTTAGTTGAAGAAGACTTTTGTTACACCATGTATAAAAAGATAGAATTTCTTCTTGATAAATCTTGGCATCCTCACTTTTCTCTATTTCTAAAAATAGTTTTGTATCGTCTGCGTATATTAGAATTTTTATTTTTTTAAAAGAAAGGAAATGTCCTTCAACGATTTTGTTTTAGGCTTTGTTAAGACGTAAAGCCGCCTTGAGCTAGTTTTTTAATATGATCAGTATCTAACGGGGAAACAGATTGGAAAACCAACATGTGAACACAATGATGTAATGAAAACCGCGAAAATGTTACCGCAGAGACGGGACTCGAACCCGTAGCTTACAGTCCCGTATCGACGAAAACAAATTCAAACGGGTTCGAGTCCCGTCTCTGCGGTAACATTTTCGCGGTTTTCAATACATCATTGTGTTCACATGTCGGTTTTCCAATCTGTTTCCCCGTTAGATACTGATCATATTGATAAAGGAAATGTCGTTAACAAACAAGATAAATAAAAGAGGACCTAAATGAGATCCCTGGGGGACCCCGGAACTGACGTGAATGGGGCTCGACTTTCAACCCCTAAATTTTACAATTTGTTCACGATTTGTTAGATAAGATTCCAACCAATTAAGTAGACCTGGTAATATTCCCAATTTCTGTAATTTGAACATAAGCATGGGTATGTCAACACGATCGAATGCTTTGCTGAAATCTGTATAAAGAGCTTCAATGTAATTTCCCTTGTCCATAGCGGTCAGGGTATAGTGGACGAATTCAAGCAAATTAGTAGTAGTGGAATGTCCTTTGAAAAATCCATGTTGCATGTGAGTAATTCTATTTTTTATTTGACTAAACAGTTTGTCATTAACGATCGCTTCAAAGAGCTTCGGAATGCAAGAAAGAATAGCAATCCCGCGATAGTTGCATAAGTCTGCTTTTTTCCCATTTTTGAAAATTGATATAAGGAAAGAGTTTTTCCACGTATCTGGAAAAACTCCAGACTGAAGCGAATTATTAAAAAGCCAGCACAAAGGGATTGCAAGATCTAATGCTAATTTTTTCATAAATATGGGTGGAATCCCATCAGGTCCGGCACTTTTAGAGACATCCAATTTTTTTAGGGCATCTATTATGTCTAGCACTTCGATTTGATTTACATTAATATCTTCAGGAAACTCTGGAAAGAAAGAAAAATATTCACGATCGCGGTCATCTTCAGAAAACTTCGTGTAGATTTGTTGAAAAAATTTAGCGAAAAGATTACAAATTTCTTGGGAGTTTTGTTTTCCTGTAGATACATTCTTGACGGAAAGTTCTCTGATTTCAATTTGTTTCTAACATAACTAAAGAATTTTTTTGGACAAGACTTTATTTCCTGTTCAGTTCTTGAGTTATACTCTTTGAATGCAGTATCAAATGCTAAACTTAGTTGGTCACAGATGTGTATGTAATTCGATAAATTGTCACTATTATTTTCTCTTTTGTACTTTTTATGAGCTTTTTGTTTTCGATTTCTTAGGTTTCTAATATGCTCGGTTCACCAAACAGCATACTTTGAATTATTTTGTCGCCTAATTTTCTTTAATGGGACATGTTCATTTATTATGTCGTACAGCCGTGCGTAGAAAATATCGACTGAAATTTCGACATTTCCTTCGTTTCTAAGAAGTTCTTGTCAATCTATTTCTCGTAGCTTACGACTAATACTATCATAATTTGCTGAGTGATAATCGAAAATCTCCTCATACTCGTAGTCGTCGGGTCTATTAATCTGATGAATAAATATTGAGAATTCGATTGCTGTACGAAAAGCTTCATTTTTCCACAATGGAGTTGGTGATTCTGTTACACAAAAATCATCGTGAATATTAGTAAATAAAAAATCTAAATAAAATACTATTATTTTCAGCGTCTGGAATAAAGTCGATATTGCGCTGATTAAAGTCTCCATAACAGATCGGCTGAAAAGTTCGTATCGTCTCTATGAGAGGGCGCCACTAGAATTAAATCCATACCATTTTCAGTTAGTACCAACCTTCAAAAGATACGTGTATAAATTTGACAGCTGTCTGATTATTAGTTTGTGAGATATTGCATTTTGAGTGAAGCTACTTTTGTTATTGTGAAAAAAAAGGAATTTCGTGTGTTGATGAAACACTACTTTATGATGAAAAAAAGTGCCGCCGATATCAAAAAATGGCTTGATGAGTGTTATCCAGACTCTGCACCGGGCGAAGCAACAATTCGTAAGTGGTTTGCAAAATTTCGTACTGGTCATATGAGCACCGAAGACGATGAACGCAGTGGACGTCTAAAAGAGGCTGTTACCGATGAAAACGTGAAAAAAATCCACAATATGATTTTCAATGACCGTAAAGTGAAGTTGATCGAGATAGCTGACACCCTAAAGATATCAAAGGAACGTGTTGGACATATTATTCACGAATATTTGGATATGAGAAAGCTTTGTGCAAAATGGGTGCCGCGTGAGCTCACAATCGATCAAAAACAACAACGAATTTATGATTCTGAGCAGTGTTTGGAGCTGTTATATCGAAATAAAACCTATTTTTTTCGTCGATATATAACAATGGACGAAACATGGCTCCATCACTGCACTCCGGAGTCCAATCGACAGTCAGCTGAGTGGACTGCACGCGATGAACCGAACCCAAGGCGTGGAAAGACTCAACAATCGGCCGGTAAGTTTATGGCGTCTGTATTTTGGGATTCGCATGGTATAATTTTCATAGACTACCTTGAAAAGGGAAAAACCATCAACAGTGACTATTATATAGCCTTATTAGAGCGTTTGAAGGACAAAATTAAAAAAAAAAACGGCCTCATTTGAAGAAGAAAAATGTTTTGTTTCATCAAGACAATGCACCGTGTCACAAGTCGATGAAAACCATGCTGAAATTGAACGAATTGGGCTTCGAATTGCTCCCTCATCCACCGTATTCTCCAGATTTGGCCCCCAGTGACTTTTTCCTGTTCTCAGACCTCAAGAGAATGCTCGCTGGTAAAAAATTAGAAGCAATGAAGAGGTAATCGCTGAAACTGAGGCCTATTTTGAGGCAAAGGACAAATCGTACTACAAAAATGGTATCGAAAAGTTGGAAGATCGCTATAATCGCTGTATCGCCTCTGATGGCAATTATGTTGAATAATAAAAACGAATTTTGGCAAAAAAATGTGTGTTTCTATTAAACGATACGAACTTTTCAGCCGAACTGTTATATATGAACTTTAACTTCCGATGGAAGCTTAGTCATTATTTCATCAGCAACATGCAGAAACTTTTCATATGTGGCTTTTTGGGCATTGTTAGGAGGAAAATATACTGAAACAAAAATATGTGTTTCACCTGCTAAATGAGTTCTTACCCATACGTGTTCAAATTCTTTAAATTTCGTAGTGGTTATCATTTCGGCGTCAAATTCTGCTAAAACAGCAATAAGAACACCTCCCCCCGATTTTTTTATCAGATGTATGGAGCTCACGATCGTTTCTAAAAATGTTGTAAATGTTTCCGAAGACTTCCGTGCTGTTAACGCTATCATCCCAACTAGTTTCGGTTGCTAGAATAATTCCATACGAACACCCTAACATATTTTTATGGATTTCATTAATCTTAAGTGCGGTCTTCATACGGTTAAAATTTTGACAATATGCTACGATTTCTGTTGACGACGCTAGATGAGGAGATCTTATTGAACATGGTTGTTGACTTATGATAATATTGTCATTATTCTCTTCTTCTGGGTAATGCGTCAAAATTGCCGAAAACACGAATGTTGAGCACGACACGCCACGCACGTATCAGTTGACGAACATTCAGCAGACATTTGACTCGGCATCGTTAGCTGCAGGTTGTGCTCTCGATAAGGATTAATCGTCGGTCCTCTTTGAAAATTAATTGTAGGTCTGTAATTTGTTGGTGGTCCCGAAAATCGATCCTTAGCTGCAGCAAGAAGTATTCTATCAGGTGGAAGATTATTTCGGCTGTTGTTGTAGTTGTTGTTATTATAGTTATTGCAATTATTATTCATGTTGTGACTAATAATGTTATTACAATGTCGTTTTGTAGATGAATGATGCGTTGAAAGAATATTGGATCTGTTATTGTAATTTTTTCTTGAATTTCGCTTTTTGCGCCTTCTTGACTTGTCAGCCTCATTTTGCTGACGTCGGAACCTAGATTGGCGTGCGTCGTACTCACTCCAATCAGCTTTCCATACCTTTTTGGTGCCTAATAAACGCCACCCAGAATAGTCGGGTTTTTTACAGTTCAATTCGTCATCCAAACTGGGTCATGAGTCAGGTGTCGATGATGATGATGCTACAGCAATTTGGATTCCAGCAATATAGTGCTACCACTAATTCGTAGTCTACTACTCGTAATACTCTTAGGCTACCTAAAATTAATTTTCACGCATTAACAACTTCTCGCGTACTACTCAATCGCCGTCGGCACCTGACAGCCTAGAAATCTGCGATGCTCACTACTGGTAAAAACTATCCAATCGCTTTTAATACAGATGCGATTGATCGGCACCCGGATCTGGCACCGCTGTGCGGTTCCCAACGGAGAAGCTTAAACTGTCAAATCCAATTTCAAGGTAAATATGGGCCACCGAAATAAAGCTATCAGAAATAAAGCTCAACCTACATGCAAATGCCCAGGCGAAAAGTCAATCCGCCGGCAGCGCAGACCGTTCAACAACTGTTCGGTTCTGTTATCACCTACCTTTCAAATCGTTGGGACAATTTTCCGACTCAAATCCGGGATCAAAATCCGAAATAACTGTTTCGTCGCACAATCCACGCTTTTATCAGTATTTACACTTTGTCGATCAAGAATTAAAATGTTTAATCCCCCCCACTGCTTCAGCGCGTCAATGATAACAAAATTTGACCTAGGCGACACGGAAAATAAAACACTGGATCCGTTTGGTTAGTTTATGTTTTATTTCTGCCTATTTGCCGACCGATCGAATTCCCCGTCAGCATCAAAGCACACCTGTCAGTGTCGGATTGACGTTCCCAGCACCGGTGGTGGTGGTGGTCATCAACAGAACCGCCCACCCCCGGGAACTGTACTGTCGTAGAGGAGTAGTAGTCAGCTGTGTCGGTAGCACACTTCACAGACTGGACACAAAGCCGCGAATTGATGGTGCACTTTTCATTTGATGGATGACACTATCGAGTGGGACAGCATGCGAATGATGCATTCCCGGCACCACCGGCACATAATCACCACCGCAGCACCACGTCACAACAACAACGCCCGACAAACTGCTGGTTGGTGTGAAAATGGTTTCACCGAACCGCGATTCCACTACCGAACACCACCTTCAGCACCACCAACAGGCACGCAATCCGCGATTATACCACCCGTGTTCCGAGGATAGAAGCTCGACGCATTGATCGAATTTATTTGCTATATCGATACAATTTTCCGCTAAGGATTTAAGCCCGCATCACAGTTCTTTCACTGTTTCGTAGCTCGAGCCAAGCTAGTGGAGTATTCTCCACGGCAACAACAACAAAAAAAAAATCTATAATCCTCTTTCACTGTCTACTGTTCCGCCGATGAGCGGGAGGGGAGCTTCGCGGCAATCGGGGAATATTTGCGAATTTGTAGGATTGTTGTTTCCGCTGGTACACCGGATCAGTTTGGTCACCACCACGCCCCGAATGGAAGGGGGAAGAGAAGGGAACGCAACAGCAAGCAAACAATGTGTTTTGTGTTATGGTTTTTATTTGTGCACTACTGCGATGATATTTTCAGCGAATTTATATTTCATTCCGGTCCTTTCTTTCCGGATAGGATCGTCCTGTGAAACTATGATTAATAGCCAAGATGGAGATTTATGACCTGCAGGCGGTTCTGCAACACTGGTAACGATGTGACCTCGGTGCGATTATTAGTAATTAGAGCGAATTTGCACCACCATTAATCAAGTGGGCTATTTTTGTTTCCGGCTTATTTCCTTATGACGAAGCTACAAAATCAGAATCGGGACTCCCGGAGTAGCACTCTAATCTGCAGTGCAGAAGTTGTGGCACGCTTTTTCCATAAATTTTCTCACCATCAGTATAACACGGCTATCGCAGCATCCGACAGCAGCAGTCTCACCAAGCGAACGTCACGTTCGGTTTTCTTGTTAGGCAGTCCACACATACGTAAAATCCGAGCACACCCCGCAAAACTTCCCCCCTGAGTACCGTCACTTGCCAGAATGAATGTACGCTTATCTCCCTTCCGTGTCCGCGTCCGGTTAAATTATTCAAAACTGCATCACTCGAAGACTCGAAGACTTACGTTGGTCGGAAGCTTCCAAATACGGTTTATTTTCTGTTTGCCCTGCCCGAGTTTCTTCGAACCACTTTGGTGGGCGGACACCACCACCACACAGCAGGGTGCTGAAGTGGTGAAGCTTTTCAGCAGCTCAACCGCTGCAAATTATTTCCGCCCTTGGCCCAGCACAGTCGGGACTTCCTCTCAGTACTCCAAGATATCGTCAAAACACTTGGCCGATGACCGCAAACTGTCACCCAAAACAAAAAACAATGTAGTCAACCAACAGGCCAACACAACAGAAGGCAGCTCAAAACCGGTGATTTGAGGTCTTCCGCGCACACAACGTCCACGTCCGGAATGCTCTGACAGCGAACTAAACGGCTGCTGCTGTAGATGACCCATCCCCAAAAGGAGGGCACCCATCAGGCACGCAAACAAGTAACACACTTTTACAATCTTACTGTCTCGTGCCAGGCAGCCAACGGATCGGATTCGGATCGGATCGGTTTGTCGTAGCCGGAGCCCAATTTTCACTCCTGGGAGAAGCTGGCAAATTATCTCCGTACCGACAGCATCAACTGGATCCGGTAACCAAGTACCAAGCCAAGAGCGTGGCAATGTGGTTCTCTCGGCGGGAGGCGTGTTGCGTGGGGTGGTGCAACATTACTCCGGTCGTGTCACAGCACTCTCCGCTTGACCAGATGCATCACGTGAGAGGGAACGACATTTACCAAATCAGGTCACAATCGGTTGGCATTGACTGTGGCCGATTGTCGAATGAGAGGAACGCAACAAGTGTGTTGTTTTGGTTTCTCTTGTGTGGTTTCTCAATCGTGACAGCATCCGGCGTGCGAGAGAATGAGAACGTGTTTCGGTGTTTACTGTGTGCCAAAGCAATGAGAGTACTGTGGATAGAGAAAGAATGTATACAAGAGAGTATTGGGCGTAAGTATGGCTACTCACCACTAGGTGGCAAACGTTCGCAATCCTTCTCTCCAATTATTTACCGATAATAATCACTAAAGCTATCATCTTTTAATCTGCGCTGAAAAACCTACCGAAAAAATCAGGAATACTTCGCAATAATCGAAACATAATCAACAATAATCGATAGAGAGAGTAAACAAAGAGAATCTCTCATTTTTACATTCGTCGTTTTGAACATTTTATACAGAATTTATCTCTGAGTGCCATGCCTGATTCGTTGGACTAGAGATATGCATTGGTTTATCTCGTATGTATTTATTAAAAACTAGCGGACCCCTGCACACTTCGTAGCGCAATAATATTTGATTAGATGCAGAAAATCAAAACTACATATCAATTTTAATGATTATTGAAGAAAAATATCATTATAATGCTCGATGATAGTGGCCCCAACCTTTTTATATCGCGGACAACAGGGCAAAATATATAAAACCGATGGTTTGCCGAAAGGCAAACAGGTAGCGAACAATTTACCACCCGAAAAAAACTCTAATTCACGTTCAAATTGAAATGGCATAGCAGTTGGCATCGTTGGAATGCGTGGAATGAATTTTTTTTTCTTCTAACTTGCCATTCAAAATTGTTGTCTCGACAACATTTGCGATTAACTTTTGAACTCTTAATTTTTTTCTGTACTTGTTCCTCTATTGTCTGCCCTTTATTTTGTACTTTGTGTGCTTGCTTCTGTAATTTGTGTGCTTGTTCCTGTACTTTCTGTGCTTGTTTCAAAATTTGTTCCTGTACTTTCTGTACCTGCTCCAGTAGTCTCTGTATTTGGTCCTGTAGCTTCTGTACTTATATCTGTACCATCTGCACATTCTGTACCTTTTTATGCACTTTATTGTATCAGTACTTCCTATACTTGTTTCCCTCATTTCTGTATCTGGTTTCGTACTTTCTGCACTTGTTCCTGTACCTTCTTTATTTTTTCCTGAACTTAGCTTCTGTACTTGTTCCTTTTATTTCAGTACCTGTAGTACTCTCTCGGTGAACTTCTCACAGATCAAAAATTACCGTCGGATGGAAATTTTTTCGAATACTTTTAAGTTAGAATAATCGAACGATCCTCATGATTGCTCAAGATTAGTGAAGTAGAATGGTAGAGTGTTCTGTAAAAATGAATCATCTGACAATTGTTTTTGATTCGATATCAACATTTTTCCCCACTTCGCACTGTAAAGTGGTTTTTTCCTGCTCTTAAAAGTCCCAAATGATTCAAGCAGAAGACACCCAACATCAGTTTGACGGTTTATGAGCAAAGAGAGTGAATCATTCGAATAGATAAAACACGTCGATGAGTTCCCAAATCTCGATTCAATCGATGTAATTTAAAAACAGGCAAACGGGATGGTTCGAGTACATTGGATGAAACTGTTCATAGATACTCAAATGCAAATAATTTGAAATTTCGAAATACTTTGGGTTGATATAATTCGAATCGCTTTTGGCCCAATTGAAGACGTTTGGACTCAAATAAATAACCGAACTTGCAATTTGAAGCAATTGACGAAATTTGGAGGTCGTTTCTAGATAAAATTACACAAAATCCCGTCCAAAAAGTCCTTCAGAGGTATAGCATGGGAAATGCTTATGAAAAATTTAAGCCGCGAAAAAACGGAAAACATCCTTCTAATTCGAATGGAATTGCTCCAAAAAGTAGAGAGCCGAACAGTTTTGGTGTTTGAGTCAACGGTCTTAATTTGAAGTGGCAGCTGAGGTGTGCTGATCCTGTTGTCTCAGTGCATTGTGAAACCAAAAATTAACCAAAATAAAGAAACACGTGAATCAAGTAGGCTCAGTGAAATTTTTTGTGCAAATCAGATCGTTTGGCGTCAAACGGTTTTATTAATAATCTAGTATTCATATTTTGCTCTCCAGCGGGCAGCAGCATTGCATAACTCGATACGCGCCAAACAATCATTGGAGATCTAGCATGCATTGAATGGAAAATTTCCAATTCTAAACGAACCAATTTTCTAGTTTTTTCTTTTCTATCCCGAAGGATTTTCCTTATGTATTATAGCCTAAAACCTCCGCATAAACGTCACCTTTCGAACAAAACTACAAGGATCAGCCCCATGGGGTTGTTCGAGCCATTGATGTGGAACAAGGCAACCAAAATTTCTAATGATCGACGTTTTCAATTAATCGTCACACTTTTGAATCCGCAAATGCAAAAGAGTCTGCTTAAGCTACGATCAGACTAGCCAGTTTATCTGTCACAGTTTATCTGCCACAGACAAGTAATTTTTCGGCAGTTAATATTTGGTCTGGCAATGTGATTACACTATTCACAGTTAAATGACTGCAACAGTCAAGTTTGACTGCCGACAGTCAATACTTTGACAGTTGTTATATTTGACTGTGACAGACTTTTTGAGCATGTCTGTATTGTGATTACATTGATCAGACAAATCAAACTGGTTACAGACTTAAATATAGGGAGTGGGCTGTTTATTGCAGTTTTTCTGCACAAAGTGATCACATTGGAAGAAAGTTTGTGGGGCAGAGAACTTTTCACAAAATATTGCATTATGATAAAATATCGATCTGATCTCACAAACGGAAGTTCGATGCGTTGTTACTTTGTGTGTTGTGTTTCGAAGCAATTAAAGAAGGAATATAAATGCTCCGTTTTTTTAACCTTTTTTATAAATATCAAAAATAGGTATAGAAATCGCTCAAACTTTAGAAAAATTTTCCGAGGCCCGGAGACGCATGGTGGATTGGTTATTATTTTAGACAATTTCAAATACTGAACTTTTCCACAGTTTTAAAAAATATGAAACCGAAGCTCTTCGATGTGTCTAAAAATCATTTATTACCCAAATATGAAGTGAGCGGGTTTTTGTTAAAATGAAACGTTTTTTTTTTTAATGTGAAAAAAAAGTCGAAATAGTGACCATCTTTCTGGCAATTTGTGGACAATAAGTATTTTTCACGCAACAAATACATTTTCAATAAATTGTAAATGAAGTGGTAGATTCAAAATTCAAATGCAATGAAAATCCATAGAATCATCCTACCTCCGTAAATATGACAATTAAAGAGTTGAAATTTTGGGAAGGTTGTCTCCAGTCCAAGCTCTTTCAAATATGGTATAACGGTATGAATTCGCTTTGGGGCAGAGTTCAGATTTTGACAGATCCCCACTTTTATTACCAAACGCTTTGTAATCAATGCAATTATCGAACTAATGAACGAACGATAAGCTATTGGAAATTCGGTAAATATTTACAAAATCTAGAAAAATATTTCAAATAAGTACATTTTCTGTTATCGTTCAGAATTTTTTAATTTGGAGTAGTTAATACTTTTTTCATTAATTCATTATTTAATTTTTCATAATTATTTCATCCAAGTACAAAGCAAAACGTTAAAGTACTATGCTTCTGGAGATCCATTGCACTTTATCGTGAAGGAGGAGCTCGGAAAATTCAGTAGTAATTTCTATTAAGAATTCTACGAAATATGCGATAAGCTTCATTATTTCGACCGGAAATGACGACATTGACAACGCGGTTCGGTAAGAAGTTAGTACACGTGGTTAAGCGATAGAATTGGGGTCCAATACTCGTTAATCGATTTCGATCGATTTTAAGTACTTTTTTGTAAAATAAACAATATTTGTGTATAAAACTAAAGAGCCTTAGCATCATATACAAAGAGCCTTGGGCTATTCCCGACTTTCTGTTCCTGAAATAGTGGTCATATACTCAAAAATGGAACTCACTCACATTTCGTAGAGGTCGCTTGACCGATATTCACAAATTTAGGTTCAAATAAAAGGCCAAAACTCCTGAGCTTCTAAACTTTGCCCGGATGCAAGTGTTTTAAATTTCATTTTTGCCATTTCTAAAATTATAAGTATTTAAAATTTAAACCGTCGTTTAAAGTACGATGGCCGAATCATATAAAATCTTATAAAATTGACTAAAATGAAAACAGTTTGTAAGTCATGTTAACAGATGGTCATTCGAACTGACTTCATTTACACCGGTTGCAGAAGTTCCATCAATAGCAGAACTGTTTCATTTTGTTGGTTGTTGGTTGTGCTAATTGATTTTTTTTTGTTTTCTTTCAAGAAGCAATAAAAATTATTTCGAAGAATACCACATGTATGAGAATGTGAGAATATGAGTAATACGAGAAAGCCATCTAGGTGGATTAAAACTGGTTTGTTATTACAATCTGGTTTCTACACATTAGAAAATAATTGATCACGAAACCAACCCTCTTGGGGAAAACCACGTGTACTCACTTCTCAAACTGGTGCTGGAACGTTTTGCTTTGTGTTTGGATGAAATAAACAAGTTTTTGGTTGTCATAGAATCTGTGGCAGACAACTTCTGCACAACAGTTTCAGAAACAGTCAAATTTGTCTGTACAGTCATCAACTGGTTGTCTGTCGACTATGATCACACAGTGATTACATTGTCACAGATAATCTGCACACTTTGACTGCATACAGATGGACAGTCAAGCCGATTTTGACTGCCTGCAGACAACTGCGAACCGATTACACTATGATACAGTCAAACTGCACAAGTTTGTGCAGATAAACTGGCTAATGTAATCGTACCTTTAGTCTTTATTATGAACCAACACCGAACACGCGAACCCAAAATATAGACTATATTTGTCATGATTTGTATTTGTTATTTAGACGGCGAAATTACATCAATAGCCCAAATGTATGCAATTATATGTTTGTACATGCTTGCTATAAAGATATCGATATTTAAGCTTCTTTTCGCCAAGCTTGTGTTCGAGTTTTGTATGCAAGTAGTTATTTTTATAGCGTTTTTCTACCATCCATTACTACCATTCTGCGATTTCGGTTGAAACGATAAACTTTTTCTCATTATCAATCGAGTTCATCTTATATAAATAAGAAATTAATTTTATGCACTCAAAATTTACCCTGAGGTAGTTGTCAATTTCTCAGGCGAAACGACATAACATGGGATTTCATCCAATCTTTCATGACACAAGATCAGGGCATAGCAATTAAAGCTTCAAATCGTTTTATGACACTTTTTGTCTTGCTGTCTAACAACAACCTACCTCTAGCAAGCTACGCGTAGGACTGAAACGTTAGCTATAATTTTGCTTATATTTATAGCTTCGCGTGCTTCCAGCAGCTTCGCTTTTGCATCGATTGACCAATCAGAGCGCTGCTTTCCCTTTGATATATCGCTTACTCCTTCAAAACCGTCGACTATGGCAGGGAAATCCGGTATGCCGGAGATTTTTTGCATGCAAATAGGACACTGCTAGCTATTAATCAACATTTCAATGATATACTATTAAAAATACATGGCTATGAATATTGTTCCCAGGAACAAGATAGGCAAACACTGTTCTTGATAGCAGATTTGATCACAATTCAATTTATTTACGACTAATACAGCTTCAAGCTACAATGAGTTTATCACTTTAGGTTATGTTTGATAGAGGATATTAAGATTACCTACATAACAGTATGCCGTTCAAACTCATAAGATAGAGATTATCTTTTCTGCGCTAATACGTTGCTGGTACTGTTATGGACACACAATAAGTATCAAGCATATATTAAATCAATTCATTCTTACTTGTATCTTCACTCAGTATTACTGATCAGCAGTCAACAACGTGACAATCACCGAATTCACTATATAATTGCAAAATATTAATAATTCAATTTCAAATGTACCTTAATATTAACTACCTGCTATAATTATCTTTTAATACACTTGTAAATAATTTATTTGAAATTTCCGTTAAACTGAGCGAGCACATCGACACTATACTTTTCTTCTCACTGTGATTAGCAGGTTTCTGTTAATCTCTTTGGTGGTTCAGCTCAGCATCCGTTCCCATTATTTTCGGAAGAGTTGCCAGTGCATACCGAGTACTCGCTCAAAACAGTTGGTCCCAGAAAGCGTAAGATTTTTTGATTCTTGTATGGTCGGCTGTCCTAGATGGTTTAAGACGGCGAGGTTATTAGAAGCCCATGCATGGAGGTCAAATCCTGCTTTGGAGTGGATGTCACGTACTTCGCAGGCAATCCGTTTCGCCTGCTCAACTGTAGAAAAACTATCTAAATAGTCATCCACGTAGTGGCTTTTTAGAATACCTTCGACGGCTCTTGGGTACTGATGTTGGACCTTCTACCATGAAAATTCAGACAGCAACGGCACAGTCTAGCACGGTGAATATGCTTCCAACGATCCTCAACGCTACATTGTTTGAATTTATTGCAATCTTTCACGCGATGATTTTGTTCACTGCATATTGGACATAGCTTTCTCACATAATTTTCATCTTTTTTTATTGTCTCGTATGATTCATCAATATGTGTATTGATGAATCCTCTTGATTTCGATTGTGAAACGGTTGGTTGATAAACTTTGCTTACGGACTCTATCATACATGACATGAACTCGCTAAAGTTTTGTAACGTTGTTTCTGGAACGGTTACAAGATGTTGTGCCCACTGAAGCTTCACTGTGGTTGGTAGTTTTTCTACGACCTCTTGAAGAAGAACTGGATTTTTCAAATGTGCATGTTGGCCAGCGATGATGAGATGCTGCGTCAGGTTACGCACCATGATTCCAAATTAAATCAACATATCTAATCTGTCCGGTTTTGGTGCTGGAAACTCGCGCATATTTTTAATCAATTTATTTATTATGATTTCTGGTCGTCCAAAAAGCGTTTGCAATGTTCTCATGACCTCTGGTACTGATTCGGGAGTTAATAGATAGTATCTTACAGATTTTAGTGCATTGCCTTTTAAGCAACGCTGCAACCGAGCGAGGTTCTCCGTATCGCTATATCCACATGCCACTGTTGAGTTATTGAAACTGCTCACGAATATTGGCCATTCCTCGGGATCTCCTGAGAATTCAGGTAGATCTCGTGGCATAACTTGCCGGGCTGCTAACTGTTCCGGAGAAGGTCTGAATGCATTCGGGGTTTTCGAAGTTAATTGTGGAACTGGATTCGGAGGCATGATACGAGGAAGCATAGGTGTCAGCCTTGGTGATTTTTGTTGACGTATTGGCATTGGTATATCTATATTTCCTTTAGGGTTCATTTCCGTTTGCAGCTGACATCTCTCAATTGCTTCTCGTAAAAGTTGAAGCTGTTCTGAGGTCGGTACAGAGCTTTGCTGACACTTATCGAGTTGCTGGTGAAGTATTTGAAAATCGTTCATACCTAATTTTTCTCTTCCATGTACCACTAAGCTTTTTGGTGCTTGATTTATTTTACTCGCAATTGCAGGTCTCCTTTTTCTTTCTTCCTCTTCTTCATTGATCGTAATTTTGACACCTGATGCATTTTGATTCGTTGTCGTAGCATGACTTTCTATCCAGCTAGCGACTGATTTCGTACGGTTTCGAGATTCGATCTCGATCACTCGACTTTTTACACTACGGCGATCGTCATCGTCGTTTGTCTCTATGGTTGCCTCAAGCAACTTGCATTTTTGCTCTAAGAATCGTTTTTGCAATTCTAACTCTTGTTGCTTCTTCTCATACTCCTGTTTCTCGGCTTAGTGTTGGAGCTCCAATTGTAATCTTTGTCGACGACTAGCTGACGTCATTTTAGACGAGGTAGAACCCGGGGCAACGGGTAAAGGAAGGCATCTAGAACAGATCCAGCTTCGATCGGCGATGGTGTCTGAAACTCCGGCGCACGAGTAATGCCACCAGTTATCGCAGTGATCGCAGGCTACGACGTTATCAGCACTATCAGGTCTTTCGCAAGCAACACAGTTGAAGATTGAATCATTCGGGTCTCCAGAAACAGGACTATTGTTAGTCGGTTGTGCCATTGTTATCTTGAAGTATTGTTCCCAGGAACAAGATAGGCAAACACTGTTCTTGATAGCAGATTTGATCACAATTCAATTTATTTACGACTAATACAGCTTCAAGCTACAATGAGTTTATCACTTTAGGTTATGTTTGATAGAGGATATTAAGATTACCTACATAACAGTGTGCCGTTCAAACTCATAAGATAGAGATTATCTTTCCTGCGCTAATACGTTGCTGGTACTGTTATGGACACATAATAAGTATCAAGCATATATTAAATCAATTCATTCTTACTTGTATCTTCACTCAGTATTACTGATCAGCAGTCAACAACGTGACAATCACCGAATTCACTATATAATTGCAAAATATTAATAATTCAATTTCAAATGTACCTTAATATTAACTACCTGCTATAATTATCTTTTAATACACTTGTAAATAATTTATTTGAAATTTCCGTTAAACTGAGCGAGCACATCGACACTATACTTTTCTTCTCACTGTGATTAGCAGGTTTCTGTTAATCTCTTTGGTGGTTCAGCTCAGCATCCGTTCCCATTATTTTCGGAAGAGTTGCCAGTCGTGAGGTATCGGTGCCAACAATGAACATTCAAATCAATACGTAGAAATATTTCCAATCAAATGGTGACATAATATTAATAATTGATACAAAATTGACTGAGCTGTAATTGTTCAAAACCTGACCACATTTCTACATGTATTTTTCTTGAGTTTCTAGTTTGCACCCTTATATAGAAAACAGAAACGTGTTCCACATCCAATCATTTGAAGATCGGTCCACGCATACCAGAGAACATTAGCAACACACAATTTTTTCGCTATTATTTTATATATATATAGATATCGAAAATGTAATAGTTTGTCTGAAACATGTACCAAAAGCCATCTCATTAGTAGAGTCGCCATGTTATTCTGCTGATTACTCGATGTTCAGTCAACGAATTGTGATAAATTGAAATACAATATCTTTGCCTCTACCACTGAAAAAATAGTTTGACAAATATGCAAAGTTGCAACGCGAAAACTCGAAGTGAATGTACCTGAGCTGACATTATGCATCTAGAATCGACTTTGGTGGTGGTTCGATTTGTTGTCAGATAGAAGTAAACAAAGCCATAAACATTGCGATCATGAACAAAATAAAACTGAAAGGAAGCAGAATGTTTGTAATACTGCTGTTGCAAGTTTCTGAAATATAAATTGACTACATTTTTGAAATTTCAATCAATTAAGAAGCCGATCCGTTTCCACTTCATTTGAAAAAGTAAGATATTTTTTCAAGCGTTTGTTTGTACACAATGTATAGATGAGCTTTTGAGATTTGTGTTTTTCATGTATTGTTGCGAATCGAATGCAATTTACGTCGTCCATATGTGTGGTTTCAATCAAAGGCGTTTAGGTTCTACAGCTTTTATTGTAATATTTTTTTAGTATATATATATATATATATATATATATATATATATATATATATATATATATATATATATATATATATATATATATATATATATATATATATATATATATATATATATATATATATATATATATATATATATATATATATATATATATATATATATTATGAGATATTGCTTTAGCTCTAAGATGCCCGGAGCAATCTAGTCTTTGTGGTATTTACAATCTATCTAGATACACGCTAATATCACGAGATAGCCAGATATTTATGCTTTTGACATATTCCATATACTTTGAAGATATTTGGACAAATTTCCCATTTTACTTGGTTTTAAACGAATACTGACTATAGAACCTTACCAATTATGGGTGAAACATTATTCACGTATTGTCGTCAAGCGTATAATTGAAAACTGTCCAATAGATTTGAACATTTCGGATATAATTTGATATTGGTTGAACGCATGCAATTTTTATTTGGATCATACAACATGTTCAAGCTGACAAATCTAATCAATTTCGACCATAACTTATCAATTAATCTCTAAATTAAACCATACAAACTAAACTGTTTTCAGATGTAAACAGCACAATTTTCGACTTTCTGTTGTTATATTAAATAGGTACCATCGCAAAGCAAAGTCTTGGCATTACATTCCTCTTGTGAAATTTGGCCTTTCTGTTTCACCAGACTTCGCAGCCGATTCTTAGCGTACAGAATCATTGCATTGCTTGTACTACGATCCTACTGACACTATGGATCCTTTCAGGTCGGGGTTCGAACATATAACAACTGGCTTGTAAGAAACGTATTCGAAAATTCAAAGTCGATAGTAATAAAGCTTTCGACCGTTTCTTATTATGTTCAGTCGTTCAAGAGCTCGAAGGTTTTGGTTCCATAATGCCAACATTTCCCGATAATCTAATACTTCTTCGAGTGAAGTCGAACGACGCTCCATGATCGACTTCGAATAGAGAACTATAATGCGAAACATGGTCAATTCGACAAAACTTTAGTCGAATCGGGAAATTTTGATTTTTGTAACGATTTTCGGATGGTTATTAGAGTTTATTTAAAACCTGTTTTAATCCACCTAGTGGTGTAATGATGCCTTTCTCATTTTCACTTTTTCCTGTAAATCACATGAGAAATTCCCCGAAATACTACAATTTGAAAAGTTCAGAAAATACTTTCGAAGATTTCTGTTTCATAATACTACTACATTGATACACTACATTTTAATTTAAGTTACTGAAAATCTATTAAGTCATATGTGAGAAACATTTTATCATATTTGATTATTATGGCCGGTACTCCCGGAACCGAAAGCAGGATATCGGCATAGTGACATTTGGTTCATTCGACCATACACTAATATGAACTACAAATTTATTTACGATTCTCTATGACGATTTGAATTTTGGAAAAAAATGTACCGGTAGTCGGACTTGGATAAAATTCAGCAAATCGTTTATGGGACTATCAATGGTTTATTTGGTAACAGACTCTTATGGTCTGCGAAATAGAGAAAATCACTAGCCAATATAAAGAGGTAGCTTATGAACAAAGTGTTCCTGAAATTGACATTTTTGTACTGAGTACCCTACTTCCGGAACCAGGGGTTTAATCCGAAGGAAAATTGGAATATCCCTAAGGCATCTTAGGACTTTCCATCTTAGAGAAAAGTGAGTGACATTATTTTCCCATCTTTAATGCATTATTTTCACAATTTTTATGCATATCACCCTGTAATTCCGAAGCCGGAAGTTGGAAAAGTGAGTGACAATATTTGTCACACACACAGAGAGACATTTACTCAGCTCGTCGAGCTGAGTCGAATGGTATATGACAGTTGGTTTCTGTAGTGATTGTATACCCTTACTATTTGAGTAAGTCGATGATTTTCGCGCAGCCCACCTGGAGTTCGATTGCCAACTCCGCACATAGAGTCAGAAAGGTTTTCTGGTCCGAAGAGGCGAATGACCTTTAGTTTAAAACCTCTATAATCGAAACAAAAAAAAGCAACGCGAAAACTCGGGGCAGATGAAATTTTACCATTAGAGTCAATGGATCAGACAGCAAATCTCACTATATGGGCAATTTCATAAGAAATCGAATGTCAATTTTTTCTTGTATTTTTCGATTGGGCCCAAATTTTGCATAAGCGCAATTTATGGCCAAACGAAAAAATTTGCATTATTTATTTGCAATTTTTACTCTAGCCTTACTTTAGAAAAGGGACTAAGCCAAATTTTCCATATTGTGTATTTCAGAAACGGTGTAATACTGTACGCTGCTTTAAACGAAGTCAATTTGGGCGATATAACGGAAAACAAAACAAGGTCAGCTTTTTCAAACGATCATCTGAACGAATTCGACTCCATTTTACAATAATATTAGCACGAATTTAAAACTTAACAATGAAGTTGGACAATTATTTGAATATTTTAAATTGGAATGTGCTATGTTTTAAATCGAGTGAAGATATAGTTTGTATAGTTTTCTTAAACTTCACAAAATTATTGCTGCTCTTTTGTGACCGAAACCAAATGTCCAATTGAAAAGCAACTCACATTATGTGGCTCATCGATTTGATAGGTTAACTGAAATTGGTGGTGGAGTTGCATTTTGGTCCAATGGCAAAGCAAACATCGAATTTTACCATCTTTCAACACTAAAGTTATCGAAAGCTTGGGAATCGAAATTGAAACCAGTCATGGAATCTATTTTATCGCTGGAGCATATTTCCCATTCCAATGCGCTGGAAATAAATTTATTTAAAGGCGATTTGCAAAAAAAACCCAAGATATCGATCTAAATTTTTCGTAATAGGTAACCTTAATGCAAGCATGTTCAATGGAATTATGGGCAAAATAACCGGAATGGAAAAAGATACTTCATAGTCAATAATCTGTTCTATATCCTAACAGTCCAACTTGTTTCTCTTCCGTGAGAAACCCCTCTTCAATTGATCTGGTTCTAACAGATCAAAGTCACATTTGCAAAGAACTGATTACTCAAGCTGACTTTGACTTATGGTGTAAAGCTTCTTAGTACGACTTTTTGCAGAGAATTTTCGCTTGTGATATTGTTTGTATACTTTTGAACTCTAATGTAATATACTTGCCTCAATTATGCGATTACCAATTTTATGACAAAACCTATCAAGTCAATTCCCAAGTAACAAACATTGTACTTGTATTTTATTGCTTAACTCTTCTCGCAACGATTGTGGGATTATAGAAGCGCACTTTGCTCGTACGTTGCGCAACAAGTTTTTTTATATGTTTCAGTGCACCAATATTTGATGATTACGGATAAGAAACTGCTCAATCGAACATGTTGAACAGTCAGCTAGAAAACTCGATTTGGAGCACAATCCTTTCCAGTTTTTGAACAGTAGCACAAGTAGTAACGTGAATGATTTTCACATTTGTTACAAAATCGCGTGAAAACTTTTTTTTAACATGTCCAACAGAAATAACATTTTCTATAACAATTGAAGATCATGCAAATTTAAACTGCCTGTAATTACTATTTTGGTTAACCACCTTATGACTCTAAGCCAAAACGCCAAAATGCGGGTATAAAAAAGTGATAAAATTCCAAAACGCCAAAACGTCAAATTGCATAAATGTCAAAATGCTAAAATGACAAAAATTCCAAAACTGCAAAAAATGCCATAAATGCCAAAAATGCTAATAATGTCGAAATGTTAAAATGCTAAAATACAGATATGTTAAAATGCGGATATGCCGATATACTAAAATGTTGAAAGTACTCAAGTACTCAAGTACTCAAATACTCAAGTACTCAAGTACTCAAGTACTCAAGTACTCAAGTACTCAAGTACTCAAGTACTCAAGTACTCAAGTACTCAAGTACTCAAGTACTCAAGTACTCAAGTACTCAAGTACTCAAGTACTCAAGTACTCAAGTACTCAAGTACTCAAGTACTCAAGTACTCAAGTACTCAAGTACTCAAGTACTCAAGTACTCAAGTACTCAAGTACTCAAGTACTCAAGTACTCAAGTACTCAAGTACTCAAGTACTCAAGTACTCAAGTACTCAAGTACTCAAGTACTCAAGTACTCAAGTACTCAAGTACTCAAGTACTCAAGTACTCAAGTACTCAAGTACTCAAGTACTCAAGTACTCAAGTACTCAAGTACTCAAGTACTCAAGTACTCAAGTACTCAAGTACTCAAGTACTCAAGTACTCAAGTACTCAAGTACTCAAGTACTCAAGTACTCAAGTACTCAAGTACTCAAGTACTCAAGTACTCAAGTACTCAAGTACTCAAGTACTCAAGTACTCAAGTACTCAAATACACTAATTTTAAAGTTTCAAAGCTAAAATACTATACCGGAATTATTCCATAAAATTCTATTCTTCTTTTTGGTTCGTTTCCTAGCTGAAGAGTTTCGCAGTCTGAAACTTATCTTATCATGTGAATAAACCAGCCTAAAGATTGAGCCAACCAGCTCAATAAATGTTAATTTAATAGGCAATAAATTTACCAAACAGATATTTATCCTTTACGGAAACTATTAGGAAGCGATTGGATTCGTTTTAGCCGTTACAGGCGATTATCAATCACCTTGTGCATGTTAGTACTAATATTAGTCAATTAGGGCTCAGAGATTTGTTTCCGCCACAGGCACTGTTCGACTGAACTCTGGAAAACAAAGCTTGAATGAAGTTATATTTACGTGCATTAATCAAAACATTCGGCATCGACATTCACCATCGCGCAGGTACCGGCAGCTCTCAAACGTTACTTTGTTTGAATGAAGTTATTAATGGAATTACTCGAAATGAACAATCTCAGCTCCGTCATTCTTTCAATCCTCCCGGTTCGATAGAAAACAGAGTCAATTAATTATCTATTGATAATATGCGATGAGTGGAAATACCCGGTACGGCAGCATGTTGCAGAAATGTTCCAGATTGCGAAGAACTCAAAGTTCAATTAATCCAATATAACTTCATACTTCAAAAGCCATCCTCTGCACTCAATACCGTGTCGTTCGTCGAAAACATTTTTCAACCCCGGAGGACGGAACAAAAGGCTCACATCACGTGAATGACGTCGCCCGCCGGTCCGTACGGGGCTCGAACGGCGTTCGCTTATTCCGGCCACTGGTCAGGCTCTTGTGTTTCTTTACCTTTGATCCGATCCGGCATCGTCCGAGGGTTTTTTGATGTTCACCAGGAGCTGGAAGGAGCAACGAAATGCCGAAACAAAGGAGAGCTTTTACTTGTTCAGTTTTTCTTCTTTCTTGCTTCTTCTGCAGGCTCTCTACCATCGTCAACATCAACATTTTGTACCAACTTCCATGGTGGTCCGTGGCCCAGAACTGGAATGACATCAAACGGTGCGTCGTTGCGCTAGGCGTACAAAAGGAGTCTAAAAGCACCGGGCGAACCAACGACGGAAACCGACCGACCGAAGTCGAAACGTCTTTGTTTCTCGAGCTCTCCAGGAATGCCCAAGGACCAGATTGGGAATAATACCGACTATCCGATTCCACTGTGCCCCTCCGATCGGAGAATTACGATTCCGAATGAATGGATGATGTTGTTTTTTTTTTTCTTCCGATCCGTTCTTCCATTTGATAGCTGAACCACAAAATCAGCAGAAGTCGCATAAAAAGGCTCGCAAGCCGACATGGAATCAATATAATTAATTCTATGCCTCGTTCGGTACCTGAGAATACTGTCAGAAGCGTGTTTTGTCCCACGGAAAAGGGGAAAATGTCGTACCCGGGAAAGTGTTACTTTCTGCGGGAGTCATCTTGAGATGTGTTATTAATGGAGATTTCAACAACAGCAGTTAATCACATGAGTTTTCTC
Organism: Malaya genurostris; assembly: GCF_030247185.1. Lineage (NCBI taxonomy): Eukaryota > Metazoa > Arthropoda > Insecta > Diptera > Culicidae > Malaya > Malaya genurostris. The sequence continues at coordinate 63,312,943 of NC_080571.1, forward strand.
CCCGTTATAGACTGTGCATTTCCCTTCGGTCGATGAGATCGAGCAATTAATTAGGTACGCCAGGCTCTCCTACGGTGAGCGTTAGTTAAAAAGGAAAGACATCTACATCTGCTGTGAATAGATTAATTAGTGTAATGCATTATCGTAGCGAACCATTGACGATGTTCTATAGGAAATTCGGCGAAATTCTGGCACTGAAACCACAATCTTTGTATTTCGGCTCCCACATTCAAACGTATTTGATAACGCCTCTTTAAGCTGCGGGCTCAGCGACTCTAGCAATGCTAATTAAACATCGCATCGCAAATCTATTTGATATGTTTATTCCACATATGGAAAGCAACCAAGGCAACCAAAAGAGCTATAAATGGATTCAGAGGAATCCACTTTGAGGTGTAACTGATCTGGTTATTTTTGCATCTTCTAGGAAAATGCAAACAGGTATCATCGCATTTCTCATACTCCGATTGGAATCAAATTTGGCACATGTTTTCAGTATAGCTCATCAATAGGATGTAGATTGGAGAGTCCGACTCTACGCTAGACTGGTTCCGGAAAAGGGCACATGAAAGTTTGTATGCACTTTCTTCAATTCAGTCTAACGAAAAAACTACTAATTGTATCAAAATGGAAAATAACTTGGAGTAGGTAATGTCAGAGACATAACCGCAAGATTGACTACATTCGAGATGTGTATATTTATTAACTGATTTGACACCGTTTGACCGTTTAAGGTGAAATGTAGCGTCATAAGCTGCGCGCAAAATTTTATCCGCTTCAGTTGAACAAACCGTTGCACAAAGCATACCAAGAAAAACGGACACATAGAAACAAGAACTTTTTTCAATGATTGAGCGCAGTGGGCTTACCTCTCGTTATATTGACTTGTAAAAAATTCCACACCCAGACATTTTCCTGGTGTGGATTCAGTATACGGTTCCGCCACTCCTTGGCTGCGAAGTCTGTTGAAACAAATGGTCATATTCAACAATAAATGTAATACCAAGACAGGTTAATGAACGATAATACTTGGCATGTATTCATTTCATTCAGTAGCTTGTCAATGATGAAGTTATAGTTTTGCTATAAAAATTGCTACAATCTAAAATAATACCTGTTATACGATATTACACAGCAAAGCTTATAGCTTCAGCAACATCAATGCATTGAACTTAACAGAACTGGACATTATTAGCATTATAAATGACAGTTATTTAGAAAATTAACAATTTCTTACAATACCCATTTTATTGTATTCAACTCGTTTTTATTTCAACACAAAACCCAATGCTGCACAAATTCGCGTCATTATTTTATATGTAATGTTTGCTCACGATATAATGCCACCGTGCCCACCGTGCATTTCTCACACCACCTCACTACGAAACAGCAGCGCGCAAGCAATAAAAAAAAATGCGGAAAAGTTTATGCAAACTTTTTCAAATTTCGATTGTTTTAGCTAACATTTTATAATTTTGAGTTGCATTTTCAGATTCTTTGTGAAATTCTGCTACAAACACTACTTTTCAGTTCTAAAATCATCCCCGTGGAACGGAACAGTAACCGTTTATACATTTCAAAAACCAATTACGACTCGGCAAAGCAAAATTTCAAAATTGTAAGAATACTTAGCTATGATAAAATTGATTTCAAAAACTCAAGTGTTTTTGGTTTTTCGAAAATCGGTCTAGTTTTTGAATAATTGATCAAAAACGCGATTTTTGCATTCCGCTACATTTCACCTTAAGTTTTGTAGTCCTGAAAAGGACCGTTCGGTTTCGGAAGATTGCGTTTGTATTCTAGGAATTAGAGCGGCAGATCAAGACAGTTTTCAAAATAAGTTTTTCAAGTTTGTTTTTTGGGGTCCTGAAAAGGACCGTTAGTGACTTTGGAGTCCCGGGAAGGATTATTTTGCAGCGGATGATTATGTTTGTATTTCAGGAAGAAGGGCACCAGTCAAAATTATTTGTAACACATGGGCTGAAAAGTCCCGGGCTAACAAAGAGAACACGATTTTTTTTGGTTTAAAATTTCCTTTATTCATCAACGTAATCTCCATCAAGAGCAACGCAATCATAGGTCTCAGTTTCAGCGATAACCACTTTATTCGCGAGAAATTTCTTACCGGCGAGCATTTTTTAGGTCTGCGAACAGCCAGTAGTCACTGGGAGCCAAATCTGGTGAATACGTTGGATGTGGGAGCAATTCAAAGCTCAATTGATATAGTTTTGCCATTGTTTTGATTGACTTGTGACACGATGCGTTGTCTTTATTAAACAAAATGTTTTTCTTTGCCATATGCGGTAGTTTCTTTGCAATTTTAACCTTCAAACGCTCTAATAGCACTATAAAATATTTACTGTTAATGGTATTTCCTTTCTCAAGATAGTCGATAATTATTACACCACACACAACCCAAAATACCGGGGCCATAACCTTTCCAGCTGAATGTTGTGCTTTCGGGACGAGGTTCACCAGTTGCTGTCCACTCAGATGACAATCGTTTTGATTCCGAAGTATAGCGATGAATCCATGCTTCATCCATTGTCACATATCGAGGCAAAAATATCAGTTTGTTATGTTTAAACATGGCCAAACACTGCTCAGAATCATCAACAAAATCTCGTTTTTGATCAACAGTGAGCAAACGCGGCACCCACTTTGAACAGAGCTTTCTCGTAGTCAAATGCTGATGCAATATAAAATCAAAACGTTCCTTTGATATCTTCACGATGTCAGCTAACTCAGGTAGAAGATTTTGTTGATTTTTTATGTTTTCTGGTGTTACCGCCTCATTTGGACGTCCATTGCGTTCTGTTTGACCATGTTTGAAGCAAGCAAACCAACGTTTTATTGTTGTTTCTGATGGAGCGGAGTCTCCATAACACTTTTCAAGCCATAGCTTTGCTTGAACGGTATCTTTCCCCGTCAAGAAGCAGTGTAAAACTAAAACACGAAATTGTTTTTGATCCATTGTCCTGAAAATAACAAAAGTAGCGTCACTCTTAGCACAATAACTCACAACCTAATAAATAATATATCATGAAATTTTAACATCTGTCTTTTAGAAGTTAATTTTAATTACAATAAAACTTGCGCCATCTATGTGTTAGGCTTTTTCAATATTTCTTACATGTTAATATTTGACTGCAAGAAACTATCAAAATGCTTTTCGGGATTCATTTCTGGCTTTCAGAAAGATTATGCAATCACTGTGAAAACCGACTTTTGAACCGAGATCGGAGGGCCGAGTGTCATGTACCATTCGACTCAGTTCGACGAGTACGCAAAATGTCTGTATGTGTGTGTTTTTGCACTCACTTTTTCTCAGAGTTGGCTTAACCGATTCTCACAACCTTAGATTTAAATGAAAGGTACAATTGTTCTTGAATTTTATTTTGATTCGACTTCCGGTTCCGAAGTTACAGGATGATTAATGAAAAAAAAATCTAATTTCAAATTACTTCCCCAATTTTCTCAGAGATGGCGTGATCGATTTCAACAAACTTAGATTTAAATAAAAGGTATCATGGTCCCATACAAAACTGATAAATTTCATCCGGATTCGACTTCCGGTTCCGGAATTATGTAGTGAAGTGTGTTTAAAATTGGATACCGTCACTTGAAGCGGATAAACAAAAAACGTAAAAAATTTCTTAACTTGCCTTGAAACTATCCCAATCGGTAGCTATTGTCAATAGACAACCAAACAACCCGATTCCGGCTCTACTGGTTCTCGGTTTCTGATTCCGGAAGCACCGGGAATAAAAAGTAAAATAATGTTTAAACTTGTCTCAAAACTTTCCAAGAACATGGAAAGCCAAACACCAAACCGTCAGTAGACGGTCATGTTTGGCTTTCCATGTTCTTGGTTTTTATATGAACGACCGAAGATTGTAGCCATAGACTCAAGAATGGATCCCAGTCGCTTTTCTCGAACCAACTTCGATCATACCGGTTCCCAGATTCCGGTTTCGGAAGTACCTCTTTTCGTTTCCTCAGATATAGCATAACATCACTCTGTAGGTTATACTAGTTTATAGACAAACCTTTTTGTTTTTTAGAAAACAAAGAAAATTATTTTGAAGAATACCACATATTTATATATGAGAATGTGTGAGATATGAGAAAGGCATAATTACACCACTAGGTGGATTGAAACAGATTTTTTTAATGCTAACGACCAGCAGATAGATGACGCAATCGCTCAAACTGCTCACAGTGCCGATTGATTCGAAACTGAATGCATTTTGGTTAAGAGCTAACATTTTACGTGATTTCGCGTGTAGCTGTTTCTCAAATGGGCAGTCCCAACGGCCACAAAAATAGCAACATATAGAATTTTGATGTCGATTATTTCATTTCGGGTTTGCATATTCCAGTGAAAGAAACTATCAAAATGCTCAATGGAATTCATTTCTGTCTTTCAGAAGGGTCAAATTGTGGAAATCTTCAGAGCTGTGCGCCGCCGCCGATAATTTCGACACGCCGCCAATTTAAGAAAAAGATGATCAGCGCGCCGGTTATCCCATTTTAATCGTGCCGCCGATAATATTACATCAGCCGAAAAAATGATTTTATCAATGTGAAAAATTGTTTAAAGTTTTCATTAAAATTCATTGAAAATTACAGTACAGTCACTTTCCTCCTACTTATACTGAAAATCAGTACTACCGTTGTCAACCGAAGCCAATGTCATTTGATTCAAAGTCTATTTTCTGTCTTATCAAAGTCTATTTTATTTAAAAGGTTTTGAGCTATTGGCACATTATCGCAACATTATCGGTCGCGACATCTGAAAACCAAGAAAAGGAGGGTTCTCCCGAAAAAAATAAATAATGTTAGGTTTTTTCGGATCAACATTTTTTTTAGAAACCAGTGTAGTGTTGATTTCTCGGGTACTAGAATGTTTAGCGATCGAGTACCATTTATTTTGGATACTTTATTTGTTATTTCCGGGCATTTGAAAAATGGTATTGAACAAAGTTTCATGCTCCATTCTAAATAAACGTTAGTTTTCGCACAATAAATTAAGATCAACGTTACCAACTCAAAGTAAAAACATTTTCTTCTACTTCTACTATGACTTTTCAAATGAATTTACTCGTTTTTATAAGAAATCGTTACAAATGTGAAGTAATTAAAATTTGAATTTGTTAATTTGATATTATTTTTGATATCTGAATGAATTTGAGCGCCAAGTCGATTTTATGTTAATTACATACGTACGAAAAAGATATACTTATTTTTTGAGTTGATAAAACGATTTTTATACATGATAATTATCAACTATGTAAAAAGCGATTTGAAAAATAGTTCCGAATAAAACTTCATATTTCTTGCTCATAATAAAAAAAATCCTTTGTATATGAATGAAATATTTATTTAAACAATAGTCAACCATCTCCAAATAATTACACTTCTACTCATCTCAATTTCTCTTCTAATTCGATGCATTCGAAACCATTTACCATCTCTATTCACTACGTTGGCTTGAATGGATTACATAAACATTAGGATCTTTGATTGTAGGTCGACAAAACAATAAGATAGAGAAATTGTCCTGTGTGAATCAATATTAAAATTTTTAATATGTTTATAATTGATTACGCCGAATCGCGCCGCCTCCGCCGCCGATGTTTTCAGGAAATAGCGTCACGCCGATTCGCCGCCGCCGCTGGTCAAAAAGGCGTTTCAGCCGCCGATGTTGACAATTTTGATCGGCGCACAGCTCTAGAAATCTTTACGACATCAAACACGGTTCGGAACATTTGTCTTGAACGCGAGACAACCAAATGCTAGCTTTATTTGCACTCGTTTGGTGCGAATTTCGCACAACGAAAAATACACAAACCAAAAAAAATTATTCTAGATTTGCACTAAACTGATGTTTTTTACCTTATTATTATTGTAGGTTTATTTCGCCTCGATTTTAACCGTTTGGTCTTCCGCCTTTTTTTTACCTTAGATTTGCGAAGAATTAATCTTAATAGTTCTTTAGATGACATTTAGAGCCACTTAAATGGCTGATGTTTTGTTATTTACCCCATCGATATCTTTTCCTACAATGCAAACGACCAGCAGCTGGATGACGCAATCATTCTTGTTCGAAGCACAATCGTTTTTGTTCGAAGCGAAAATCACACCGCAAACTTCCAACAGCAGATATGCTCACAGAAGAACTAGTTGTTATTTTTTTGCGTTTAGGCTTGAGGAAAGGAACTTCATATTCGCCATTGACTGAAGTAATAATGCCAGATGTAGTTCCATTGTCTTGACATAGATGGAGGCCTGCGCACTCGATTTGTCTCCCTTCATGCATTATCACAGACTGAAGCTAGCAAACGTGCAACAGGGTCTATTTATAGATTCGATTGATTTGGGTTTATCGTGTTAGGACCTATTTTTTCAAAATTTAAACAATGTTTACGTAATAAACGTGTTATTAACAACAATCTTACATCTTCTTCCGTTCGTTCCGTGAAAAAATAGAGAAAATATTCAAACAGGGCAAATGTTAACAGGACAAAAAATCTGGAGTAATTTTGTTACACTTCCGTGTTGTGAAATTTTGAAAATGCTCCTAGGTGAGCATAGTAGAGAAAGAATTTTTACGTCACTTCCAGAAATTAAGAGATTGCAAAGAAAAAACTTTAAAAATTTTTAAAAATTTTAGCACGCTGATAATGATTACTTTTATGACAGGGGTCGGGAACTTTTTGAGTCGAAGGAGTCAAAAAAATTATTAATAAAAATATGAACTTTTGAAAGAACCACAAAATATTTTTAGAAACAATAAATAGTACTTGAATAATTAATTTTCACATATAATTTTTTGAAAATATGCAAATTTCAAAACGATGTTAACGGTTATTTCTAGGACAGGTATTGGGAACTTTTGAGTCAAAGGACCTGAAAAGACTATTTACAAAAATTGAACTTTTAAAAGAATCACAAAATATAGCAACAATCTTTATAAACAACTAATTAACTGCTAATGACTCAAAGTGTGTGCCGTTACTATTTGTGTTCACAATATCGACTGTAAATGTTAAATTAGTTTTGTTGACCCTAAATTACTGAAATCCGTCATCAATTTCATCTTAAACTTTTTCTAGCACGTTACTGAAGTAACTGTCAACAGTTGCAGTTGTTTTATCCCAAATAGAATATAAAGTAATTTATCGCTCTAAATTCTTCTTCACAATAATTTATTATAATTTGACAAAAAAAAACAAATCTTGTGTCAAAATTTAGGCTGAGTTTTGTGTTCATACAGTTCTATTGCGTTTTCGCTTGAAACTGCTGTCAATTGTATATTGTATTCAATATATTGTATATTGTATTCAATTAACTAGGAAAACGTGTCACTTGAACCAGTTTGTTCTGATTTCACTTGAAGTTGGAGTTGGGTTAATTTCAGTTATCTTCAACGAAAACGATATTTGATTTAACTCATTGAATTTTGTCGGACACATTTTGAATTAATTTCGCTGTTCGGTAAATTTTTCATGAAAAGTTTCGGTAAATATAAGAGAAAAAATGTATATTTCTCAGAAGAAGAAACAGAAAGAAAGTTTTCTTTTTAATTTCAAGGGGAACTGGCATGATGTGATGGGTTAGCCGATGACATTTCATGCAGCCCACCTGGGTTCTATTCCCAACCCCGCACATAGGGTCAGAAACCTTTTCTGACCCGAAGAGGCGAATAATATAAGGTTAAAATTTCTTTAACCTATAAAATAAGGTTAAAATTTCTTTAACCGAATTAATAAAAAAAATTTGAAAAATCAACGAGAACAGTAAAAATACAGTCTGAAGTGTATAATCAAATTACAATCACTGAATTTCTGCTAATTCTTACCAAAGAAAGCCTATATTGTTATATTACATTTGAAAGCGATTCACAGAAAGAAATTATGAATTTTACAGAAAGAAATTATGAATTTTACTTCTCAAATGACACATTATTCCATTCGTGCAGAAATTTACCGGCTCCGAGTGTAATTCGCACTCGGCTAGCAAGTGAGACTGTATGAATTTATATGCACGATTTACCAGCCAAGTAGATATGTGCTTCTGTGGCTCAGTCGACTAACTGGCTTTGTGGTCTAATGTTTTTCGAATCAAGTCGCGTTGTTGATGTCGATCTTTTTATTTTTATTCCTTTCGTTTTAAAGCCATGTAATTTTCAAATCACAAAATTTTACATGTTCTTGAATATAAATTTGTGTGAAATATGACGCTCCATTTATGTGCATCTGATAAGTTATAAAATCACAAGAATTTTTCGAACTGTGTTTGACTGGAGGAAATTTCTCCGGAATTTTAACTCTTTACCTGTCAGATTGACGGAGCTATGGTGGTTCCGTGGATTATTATTTCTTTTTAGTTTCAAAGTAACCGTTCCACAGAAAAACAGTAATGTGTTGATTATTTTCGGGGAGGATTACCATTTTTTCAAATAAAGGGTAATTTTTAAGAGGTATAGGATTTAATTTTCGAATAAAAAAATTATGAAATCTTTATTGGAATCGAAGATGAAGATGATTTCATGCAAATATTGGCCGCGTCTCCGCTTTAGATAGCTGATGCGCAAGGTTCAATTTTGGCACACTTCCTCCGACATAGCGGCCGGTAATTCACAAATAAATGCTTCAATATTGGCTTCCAGCGCGACAATCGTTGCTGGTTTATCACATGATCTAGGCGGCCAATTGACCAAACGCCCAAACGTGCGATAAACTGAGATTCATTGTTTCGCGTGCCGTGTGGGATGCGGCACCGTCTTGATACAAGATGTAAGACATTTCCAATTCTTCCACTTTAGGCAAAAAAAACGTCAATCATCACACGGTAGCGCTCGCCATTCACAGTAACGTTCCGTCGATCGTCGCTCTTGCAATGATTCTGGTATCATCGCTACAGATGCGACAATTTTGCGTACCCATTCAACCACCCTGTATATTGGAGATACTTTCCTTGCATTGAAAAATGCTTGAAAACACATTTTCGCACACATATGATTCCGGTACAAGTATGAATTTTTTAGCATTCAAGTGCTTTGGTTCCGTATTTTTTTAAATGTGGACGGCCACAATATTTTATTAAAACACCCTTCCCGATAAGATGCACAAAACAAAATCATAACACAAGTATATCAACAGTTGATATGTATAACAATTTGTGTTATTTTGAGATATTTGCCAAACGAAAACAGTTGAAAGTTGAAACTTATGATAGCAATATAATAACAAAATCAGTTATGATGTTTTATTTTCATTTGCAAGACTCATGATGAAGTTCAAGGAATTGAAAAAATGAGTTCTTCCGTTCCTTCATATCGAAATGTTATGATCAGAATTTCAAAGAACTAAAAGAAGAAATCAGATCACTAAATAAATTATTCATTAAATTAAAAAAAAATCATTCAACAATTTTGGATTGAAACGATGCTAAAAGTTAGCTGTAATATAGTTTCGCTGTGTGAAATTTGCTATCTAATTTTTTACACCTATTCTTATAAATTTCTGCATTCGGACTTCTGTAGTTATATTAAATTCAATAATAATTGTGATACAAATATTTTAAAATCGATTACGATTTTGTTCCCGCTAGAGGCCTTTTTGTTATGATTTTTGTTATTTTAACAGCTTACCAGCCAAAAATATTTCAAAATTTGTTACAGAATATTTCTGAAATAAATTACTCCTGTTGTTATAATTCTGTTATTACAATCTGATCGGGTTCTTAATCCACCTAGTGGTGTGATAATGCCTTTCTCTTTCTTTAAAACAGTCTCATAAAATCATTTTTTATCTTTTTAATTAAATAATTTGTGACACTAATTTGGGCTCATTTTTGACACTTCAGTGTTTGTATCACACAGTAGGCATAATTTTTCCAACCAAGCGCTTGACATTTACGTTGCCTTCGGTTAAGCCATCTTCGATAAACTTGCGCGGTAAAAAACAACACGTTTTGTCGGTTACGACATTTATAAAATCTTATCTCCGGAACCAAATGTCACAGCCATTTGATCTTCAAATTAAATCGATGGCCTGACAGTAACTTTCAAACGAGCTTAAGTTTGTTTAAATCGGTTCAGCAATCTATGAGAAAATTGAGCGGTAAAAAAACAACACGTTTTGTCGGTTACTTCACTTATACCTCCGGAACTAAAAGTCACAGCCATTTGATCTCCGAACTTGATCAATGGCCTGACAGTAGCTTTCAAACAAGCCTAAGTTTGTTAAAATCGGTTCAGCCATCTCTGAGAAAGTTGAGCGGTAAAAATATCTTCTAAAAGTGCACACACACACACATACACACACGCACACACACACACACACACACACACACACACACACACACACACACACACACACACACACACACACACACACACACACACACACACACACACACACACACACACACACACACACACACACACACACACACACACACACACACACACACACACACACACACACACACACACACACACACACACACACACACACACACAGACATTTTCCGATCTCGTCGAACTGAGTCGAATGATATATGTTATAACACTATGGGTTTCTGAGGCTCCGTTCAAAAGTCGGCTTTTCCAGCAATTCTAATACCTTTCTATAGAGAAAGGCAAAAATAACTATCAACCATGAGCCCCCATTAAAGTTCTGTTAGAAGGAAACGCATGGTACTTAGTTCTAAGCTTAGTTCTAAGCTTAGTTCTATTCCTTCTAATAGAACTTCAGTGGGGACGCATGGTTGATTGAGTATTTTTAGGAACTCTAAAATATTGAGGTTTCTCATAGATAGAATTCATTCAAGCACAAAGCAAAACGTTAAGACACCATACTTTTAGAAAGCAATGGTACTTTATTGTGAAGAAGCAACTCGGAAAAATGAGACTCCATTTCTTTTAAGAATTCTACAAAAAATGCGCGATGACCTTCATTATTTCGACCAGAAATGACGTCATTGACAACACAGTTCGGTAAACAACTAGTACACATGGGTGAGAGATAGAAGTTGTGTATAATCTCCGTTAATCGATTCAGATGTATTTTTAAGTACTTTTTCTAAAATAAACAATATTTGCGTGTAGAACTAAAAAGTCGCAGCTTTGTATCCAAACAGCAGCATGGGCAGAGTCGCTACAAGCAAATGTATTGCCTTGAGTCGAACCAAAATATTTTTGGTGTTTAAATATGTGTTAAACATAATAAATTTGAACATTTGCAATATTTTTACGAAAAAAATCGCTAAGGCAGCATGCGGACATTACGTCACGTCAAATTTAAAATAGTTTCACCTACGCCGCCTTCGAAACTTCGCTGAAAAGTTGTTATCGATTTTCATAATTTTTTTCGAAATCAGTAAACTCGGGTTGGCGGTTCAATGCGCAGATCTTACACGGCAGTCGTCGTATGTTCGAGGTCCGACCTGGAAGGATTCATAGTGTCAGTAGGATTCAGGAATCAGGAATCAGAACAAATTGGCTCAAATGGCACGTTCCCCTTGATATTTGGAGATTTGTGCCTTGCCATCAATTTGTTTTTAGCATCATTTTCCCGATATATAAAAGGGAAGGATTGAAAGGAAATGGTAAGGGTTGGACTAGGAGGATGGAAAAAAATTGACGACACAAAAACACATAAAAGCAGAAGTAAATTCTGCACCCCTAAGGGATGCTGAACAATCTGCTGAGGATCACATTTAGTGGAAGCAGAAGGAAATTCTGAACCTCTACGAGGTCCCGAACAGTCTGCTGTTAATAAAACCTCCAACCTCCGAGAGGATTTAGAGATCTTACAAAAGCGACACCATTCTGCACTCCCGGAAGAATGCAGAACGATTCGCAGTATGTACGAGCAGAAGTAAATTCGGTAACCCCTAAAGGATGCCAAACAATCTGCTAAACCCTATTTAAGGTGAATACAGAAGGGATTCATTCACTCCAGGAAGAACGACAAACCCTTCCGACTATAGCTCCTTACCACATTGGGTGAGAAACGAGAGAATATCCTTAAATTTTAGCTCCGCATACACAGACTCAACCATGTATGGAGAACCAAAAACCCGGATACGTAGCTGCGTCAATGCGGGACAGTTACATATCAGATGATATGAAGTACCATAATCGCATTCACACAAATCACACGAATAATACTCAGCACGTTGAATAGTAGCCATGTGATAATTGAGTTTGCAATGTCCAGTCAGAGCTCCGACCAGAATACTTCAATGATACTTGGAGAAATGCAGTAGACACTTTGACATTTTCAAGTTTAAATCTGGTAGAAATGCTTTTGTCTGAGCGCAAGTTTGCAAGCTGCGCCAGTAGCTGGCATGTTTGGATGCAGCCCAAGAACGTATCTTGTGCTTTATCCAACTAGTTGAAAGTGGTAAAGCTGGTTCAGGACCAACGAAATCATTCGTTGCACCAGCTCTAGCCAACTCATCAGCCCATTCATTTCCAGTAATACCAGAATGGCCGGGTACCGATAAGAAGTAAACAGCATTTGAAATGCTGAGGTCTTCAATTTGAGTTCGACATGCGATCACTAGATTCGACCGTGAGTCATTCGAACTGAGTGCTTTTAAGGCTGCCTGACTGTCGGAACAAAAATAAATACGTTTACCACAGATCCTCTGCTGAAGTGCCGATTGTACTCCACACAGAATTGCGGAGATTTCTGCTTGGAACACAGTACAGTATCTACCAAGTGAATGAGACTGCTCCAGCCTATTTCACGACAGTAGATACCAGCACCAGCACGACCATTCAACAGAGAACCGTCCGTAAAACAAACTATGTGTTCATCAAGTTGTCGTTCCAGACAACCAGACAATCATTCCTAACGAAGAGGATAGCTCACATTGAATGTTTTAAAAGGAAAACTGCATGTGAGAGTTAGGTCACTAGGAGCGAGTAAATACTCATCCCACGGAACCATTTGAGACCACAAGCGAGTGTGACTGGTAGCATATTCTAATGGGTTACTGTACCAAAGCCCTGTAACCCTAAGACGGTATGCACAAGATAATGCTTCTTGTTTTAGGAACACATGTAGTGGTTTAATGCACAGTAGCGCCTCTAGAGCAGCAGTAGGAGTTGTCGTGAATGCTCCTGTCATCGCCATTAGGACCATCCTTTGGAGATGATTTAGCTTTGACTGAACTGTCGCGACTTCTCCTTTCTGCCACCATACAAGACATCCATATGCTAAAATTGGTCTAACAATAGTTGTGTAGATCCAATGAATATATCTGGGTTTGAGTCCCCATGATTTTCCAAAAGCTCATGCAAGCTCTTTTAATCCTGAAGTCAATGTGAGCAGACCAATTCAGTTTTGAGTCAAGAATAGCCCCGGCGTATTTAACTTGATCGACCACAGTGACCCCTGAACCAAAGAACTGCAACGGACGAGCTCCTGTAATTATCCTACGATGAGTGAAAAGCACCATTGATGTTTTGCCCGGATTTACAGATAATCCAAACCTGACAACACCATTGTTCAACAGATCGCAGGGCTTGCTGCATTAAATCAAAGAGAGTGTTAATGCTTATACCGGTCATCAATATATGATAATCGTCGGCAAAACCATAAGTCGGAAATCCAAGGTTATTAAGTTTCCTTAACAAACTATCAGCGACTAGGTTCCATAAAAGTGGGGATAGTACACCACCTTGAGGACACCCACAGACACTCAGCTTTCTAATCTCTGGCCTGCCGAAGCGATGATTGCTAAGCATTGCGTGTATCCAGTAAGGGAAAAACCCAAGATATTCCATTCACGACTGCAATGTTTAACCTCCTGCAGCCATTCAGCCATCGGCACGGAAATACACCTTGACTTAGGAGTTCCTATTTTTGTGGCCTTTTACGACATGGAATAGGAAACCAGTGGATCAATTCTTGGTAAAAAATAATTCCGCCGGATGCCACACGGCCTTATGGTGGACTTATACCACCGGTGGTGGACCGTAGCGTTATTCTTAGCAGTTGGGAAACCGCTACCGACACTACACGGCTATCTAGGCTGCTCAGAGAGGGAAGTTGACATTGATGGTCAACTTCCATGGATGGCCGAGCAGCCGGTCTTACACGGCAGTCGCCAATGCGCAGATCTTACACGGCAGTCGTCGTATGTTCGAGGTCCGACCTGGAAGGATTCATAGTGTCAGTAGGATTAGTACTAGTATTTGTTGAAACATAAGGTCAAACTCCTCAATATTGTAATACCAAACAGAATGTAATGCCAAGACTTTGTTTGGTTTTTCGATTCGTAAAAGAATGTCCCAAAGTTACAGAGTGATTGTACATTTGTGTGAAAGATTGATTCATGTAATTTAATTATTAAAAATGTTTGGTTTCAACACGTCGTCGACTGGGTGCTATCGCCTTATGGGTTAGTAGCAAAATGAGAGGGTGCGAAATGGCTTCTAAATGTATTATTATTATTATTATTATTATTATTATTATTATTATTATTATTATTATTATTATTATTATTATTATTATTATTATTATTATTATTATTATTATTATTATTATTATTATTATTATTATTATTATTATTATTATTATTATTATTATTATTATTATTATTATTATTATTATTATTATTATTATTATTATTATTATTATTATTATTATTATTATTATTATTATTATTATTATTATTATTATTATTATTATTATTATTATTATTATTATTATTATTATTATTATTATTATTATTATTATTATTATTATTATTATTATTATTATTATTATTATTATTATTATTATTATTATTATTATTATTATTATTATTATTATTATTATTATTATTATTATTATTATTATTATTATTATTATTATTATTATTATTATTATTATTATTATTATTATTATTATTATTATTATTATTATTATTATTATTATTATTATTATTATTATTATTATTATTATTATTATTATTATTATTATTATTATTATTATTATTATTATTATTATTATTATTATTATTATTATTATTATTATTATTATTATTATTATTATTATTATTATTATTATTATTATTATTATTATTATTATTATTATTATTATTATTATTATTATTATTATTATTATTATTATTATTATTATTATTATTATTATTATTATTATTATTATTATTATTATTATTATTATTATTATTATTATTATTATTATTATTATTATTATTATTATTATTATTATTATTATTATTATTATTATTATTATTATTATTATTATTATTATTATTATTATTATTATTATTATTATTATTATTATTATTATTATTATTATTATTATTATTATTATTATTATTATTATTATTATTATTATTATTATTATTATTATTATTATTATTATTATTATTATTATTATTATTATTATTATTATTATTATTATTATTATTATTATTATTATTATTATTATTATTATTATTATTATTATTATTATTATTATTATTATTATTATTATTATTATTATTATTATTATTATTATTATTATTATTATTATTATTATTATTATTATTATTATTATTATTATTATTATTATTATTATTATTATTATTATTATTATTATTATTATTATTATTATTATTATTATTATTATTATTATTATTATTATTATTATTATTATTATTATTATTATTATTATTATTATTATTATTATTATTATTATTATTATTATTATTATTATTATTATTATTATTATTATTATTATTATTATTATTATTATTATTATTATTATTATTATTATTATTATTATTATTATTATTATTATTATTATTATTATTATTATTATTATTATTATTATTATTATTATTATTATTATTATTATTATTATTATTATTATTATTATTATTATTATTATTATTATTATTATTATTATTATTATTATTATTATTATTATTATTATTATTATTATTATTATTATTATTATTATTATTATTATTATTATTATTATTATTATTATTATTATTATTATTATTATTATTATTATTATTATTATTATTATTATTATTATTATTATTATTATTATTATTATTATTATTATTATTATTATTATTATTATTATTATTATTATTATTATTATTATTATTATTATTATTATTATTATTATTATTATTATTATTATTATTATTATTATTATTATTATTATTATTATTATTATTATTATTATTATTATTATTATTATTATTATTATTATTATTATTATTATTATTATTATTATTATTATTATTATTATTATTATTATTATTATTATTATTATTATTATTATTATTATTATTATTATTATTATTATTATTATTATTATTATTATTATTATTATTATTATTATTATTATTATTATTATTATTATTATTATTATTATTATTATTATTATTATTATTATTATTATTATTATTATTATTATTATTATTATTATTATTATTATTATTATTATTATTATTATTATTATTATTATTATTATTATTATTATTATTATTATTATTATTATTATTATTATTATTATTATTATTATTATTATTATTATTATTATTATTATTATTATTATTATTATTATTATTATTATTATTATTATTATTATTATTATTATTATTATTATTATTATTATTATTATTATTATTATTATTATTATTATTATTATTATTATTATTATTATTATTATTATTATTATTATTATTATTATTATTATTATTATTATTATTATTATTATTATTATTATTATTATTATTATTATTATTATTATTATTATTATTATTATTATTATTATTATTATTATTATTATTATTATTATTATTATTATTATTATTATTATTATTATTATTATTATTATTATTATTATTATTATTATTATTATTATTATTATTATTATTATTATTATTATTATTATTATTATTATTATTATTATTATTATTATTATTATTATTATTATTATTATTATTATTATTATTATTATTATTATTATTATTATTATTATTATTATTATTATTATTATTATTATTATTATTATTATTATTATTATTATTATTATTATTATTATTATTATTATTATTATTATTATTATTATTATTATTATTATTATTATTATTATTATTATTATTATTATTATTATTATTATTATTATTATTATTATTATTATTATTATTATTATTATTATTATTATTATTATTATTATTATTATTATTATTATTATTATTATTATTATTATTATTATTATTATTATTATTATTATTATTATTATTATTATTATTATTATTATTATTATTATTATTATTATTATTATTATTATTATTATTATTATTATTATTATTATTATTATTATTATTATTATTATTATTATTATTATTATTATTATTATTATTATTATTATTATTATTATTATTATTATTATTATTATTATTATTATTATTATTATTATTATTATTATTATTATTATTATTATTATTATTATTATTATTATTATTATTATTATTATTATTATTATTATTATTATTATTATTATTATTATTATTATTATTATTATTATTATTATTATTATTATTATTATTATTATTATTATTATTATTATTATTATTATTATTATTATTATTATTATTATTATTATTATTATTATTATTATTATTATTATTATTATTATTATTATTATTATTATTATTATTATTATTATTATTATTATTATTATTATTATTATTATTATTATTATTATTATTATTATTATTATTATTATTATTATTATTATTATTATTATTATTATTATTATTATTATTATTATTATTATTATTATTATTATTATTATTATTATTATTATTATTATTATTATTATTATTATTATTATTATTATTATTATTATTATTATTATTATTATTATTATTATTATTATTATTATTATTATTATTATTATTATTATTATTATTATTATTATTATTATTATTATTATTATTATTATTATTATTATTATTATTATTATTATTATTATTATTATTATTATTATTATTATTATTATTATTATTATTATTATTATTATTATTATTATTATTATTATTATTATTATTATTATTATTATTATTATTATTATTATTATTATTATTATTATTATTATTATTATTATTATTATTATTATTATTATTATTATTATTAGTATTATTATTATTATTACTACTATAACTTGCAGCCAATGTACTGTTGACGTTACGAAATGTACAGTTGGACTTCTAGTCTTTGTACCAAAACGATATCCAACGCATCGAAGCAATTCAACGGAAATTTGTTCGATTTGCTCTGCGCCGGCTTCCTTGGAGAAACCCTTGGAACCTCCCAAGTTACCACGCCAGATGCAAACTGATTGACCTCGATTTGTTATCTGTCCGTCGCGACGTCAGCAAGGCTACTTTTGTGACTGATCTCCTCCAATCAAGAATAGTTACAGCTTTTACAAATAGATATCCATCGCCGTAATCTCAGAAACTATTCTTTTCTTAGGACTCCCTATGCTAGAACTAATGATGTGTATACCCGAGTAGAGTGTGAGATCAAAAAGAAAACTCAATTTGATGTTGTGCTGTTCGTATATATGGATTACTTAATTTGCTATTGTTTTGGTCGTTTTAACGGTTAAAAGATCAAAATCGAAAGCAAAAAAAATGCTGCGTGACATCATACTTAAAACTAGTTTTGCTCTCAGTGAAAGCACATTGAAAACTTAATATGATGTAGATTTTCTCGAAATGACACGTCATGAGCATAATCTAAAAATAGCACAGCCTAACAAGATCCGGGATAGTATACATTTAGGCGATATTACTCGCAAGGAAGAAAAAAGATTTTATGCAATCTCCATATTAGTCGCAAGCAAGAAAAAATATTTCATGCAATCTTCACACTACCGCAGGAGAATCCGGTTTCGAACTTAGGTGTTTTGGAATGCGAACTTTTTGCGATTGCTATGGACTGTAAGTGCTAGCTATAAGCAGATGGAAAATGTTCGGTTATATGACAAGCAGTGTTGTTTCACAAAGTTGTATGCAGGTAGTTTCTGTCAATGCACACTCGTTGCGTCGCTTCCATCCCACATCCACCGTGAATAGCAGTGTGGCTATTTGAGCACAGTCTTCTACAACACAGGGAACGTGAATTAGGAATCCGGCAATAAGGTATCCCAGATCATTTGTTTTTTCGAATAATTGGGACAATGAACGATTATCTCGCTTCTGACCACAGATAGAGCTAGAATCTCTTCAGTAAATTTTTAGTTCTTGTGTAGACTTATAATTTACGATCATTTGATGCAGAATTAGTCCTGTGACTCAAAATTATGAAGATTTCGTTAGACGGTTTCTTTCGAAAAGTGTATTAAAGTTCCAAGATTTATTCGATGATTGATAAAATACTTCTCATTGTATCTAGCGTTAGTGAATATATGAATTTCTAAGCAAATAACTAGGAATGAGAAGAGTGAGTTTGTGAACTACTTACTAATATACAAATTAAACATACATTTTCTTGGTGGCTCCTGTAAGCCACTAAAGTATTATTGAGAATAAACTCTAGGTTCGAACTTCGTAAACAATGAACTGTTTTTTCCATACTGTTGGATATAAAATTATGGGTATTTTCAGAACGGGTTTGGCGAGTAGATTATTTTCGCCATCCAGGTCCCCGATTTCGGGATGCACTGAAAATAATGGTAAAAAAACTTTAGAATGAACTTCGGGAGGTCGTATGATTACAAATATCGAAACATTTTTTTTAAACTGAACGCAAAATTTTTTACAGGATCGGATACTTAAAGTATCTAGAAGGAAATCGATGACGTCGAATATATTACTCATATCAAATTCTGAAATAAGCTTCTACGGCAGACGATCAGCGAAATGGGAATGCCAAAGCCACTTTTCAGATTGACCTGCTTCAGACAAACGTGGTACCGATGATCGCCAATTTATCTTATGCCTCACAGACGTGTGGTTTGACACCAATATTCTCGTGGTTAAAAAGAAAGAGCATTATTTGCGTAAAAGTTGAAAAAATGTTGAAAAAAATCGTTTCTTCGCGGTTATGGTTGCGGGCAACTGCAGGATCTCGGCAGGATGTCAAAGCATTTTTGTAAAAGGCAACAAAGGATTGAAGGAATAATTCTTCCATTGAAACTTAACTTTGTATTTTTGTGTTGCCATTTGAAATTTGGTCAATTTCAATGGATTCACTTTTGCCTTTAAACAGCAAAATGATAACATAATCTGATATTAATTGAAAATTTGATGAGTCGATATCATATGAGGATTTGAATCTGATGTTGTTATCATAATCAGATTTCAATTTGTTCTCAATTTGATGTTAGACTTTACTCGGGTAACGAGCCTTTTGCCAGCATGTGCCGAATATTCAACCACTGTTCCAATTCATTCGACTTTAATCTATCACGAAACGTTGTCAAGAAATTGTTCCTTGGGTTACTATCTAATTAGTTTTAGTTTAAGTTAGTTTATAAATGCTATGTTTAAGTGAAAAGTATCATTTGGATGATTGTAACCTGTTTATGCTGCACCCAACCCATTTTGTCTTCCCTTCAGTAAAAACAATAATGTAAAGGCTATCCGAATTAATGCTAAATCCTTTAACTGATGGTGGCTTAACATACATACAAACATACATACATACAGTCTGTAATGGATATTTCAGCTATCATGACTGGATTACCTTTCATCTATTATCTTGAACCAATTGTTCGCATGAACCTCATTGGAAGGCCTCTCTCTCTCATTCAATTGGAAGAGATATTTTGTTATTTCAAGGGATCAACTGACGGTGTTCAAACTGAGCTGCTGACTAATCGAAGTAAGATTTTTTCTGTTATATTTTGACTACCATTGTCTACCAGAATCGGAAATTTGAGACCAAAATAACAAGAAAAGTTGGGTTTCCATAGAAATAGGACTATAATTGAATGCTGTGGTGGCCAAGCAAAGCGAAGCATGCTTAGTTCTTCTAGTCAATTGGGCTGTCTGTTAATGTTTTTCATATGGAGGGTACAGGGATGTCGGAAATTTCAAATTACTCGATTATTTAATAATCGAGTATAATTTTGAAACTAATCGATTGTAATTTATTCGACTATCTGGGTTATTAATCGATTACTCGATTATTCATTCGATTATTACTATGAGAATTTTTTAATTATTCGATTAGCTCAATAATCGAATATTAGTTTTAAGCTAATCGATTGAATATTACTCGATTATCTGGATTATTAATCGATTACTCGATTAATCGATCGATATTACGACATCCCTAGGAGGGTAGTTTAAATGGTAAAACAATTTCCCCAGTTAGAAGCAAGCTGCGGGCTCCAGTCCCGTCGCTGCGGTAACATTTTCGCGGTTTTCATTAAATATTCTCATTCGCATGTCATTTTTCCACTCTGTTTTCCCCGTTAGATATTGATCAAATTTAAAACTAACTCAAGACAGCTCTTTGTCTTAACAAGACTAGAACAAATCATTTATTCAAGGTCTTGTTAATTTGTATTTTCGTGAAAGTGACCCAAACCGAAAAAGTGACAACACGTAACGTAATCTGACAGCTAGTGTCTGAACACTTCCATGGCACAAAATTCAATCACAGACTTTGTGATTCCCAGTGCAAAATAATGCTCATTAACTTGGCGCCAGAGCACCTTCCTTTCACCCCCGCCATTCGACACAGTTCCTAGTTCCTAGCGCCTACTGTACTGCATGCGGTTGGCATGAAACTCCTTTTCCCCGGTTTCAACTGTGTAATCTTAAATAAACACTCCTTCGTCAGGCCAGGGCGGGCGAAGAATGCTCACGAAAAGAAAAGCACAAACCTAGGAAACATCAAGCACAACCGGTCGGTCGGTCGGTTGGTCGTTCGTCCTCGATTTCCCAACCTAGCATGCTATACTACTTGTTGAGCCATTTCCACCGTTCCGCTTCACCCGCAGTTCCTCACAACCAGCAGGAAACGGACATCCCAAACAAAGGCTCTTTCACGATGCCTGCTTTCGGAACGATTCTGGTGGGTACGCATGTACACAATTCCCGGTCGAACTAATATTCCCCACAGTCGTAGTAATATTCGACGGGTCGGACTGTCACTCGTTTCACTTCGGGCGGTGAGGTGAATTTCGAGTTTCTTGTCTGTGGTCGCGTTCGGTTAACGGCAGGAACTCACTCTCCAGAGAGAGCCGTTATCACGTTGACGGGAGAGTTAATTTTGCTCTCCGAGAGAGCAGTGCGAACCGTGGTCCTTAGGGATGAGGCCATGCAACATGACAACCAGCTGAATCGCGCAACAGGTTGCAACAGAGTCGGTGATGTTGCATCCCGCTCGCTCTTGCTAAAACCAAAAAACTCGAAACCCAACTGCGCCTGACCGGTTACCATCGTGTAAAGCGGTAAGACCGGTGTGGACGTTCCCCGACTTCCACGGAGGTATCCCGGGGGTCCTGGTGAAGTGGACCGATTCTACGGTGCAAAACATAGCAGAAATACGAACATCGGCCAAAATCTTTCCGCGCGGAGCTAGTCTGCCATAGTAATGCCGTGTGTTTCCCCCCTATTACCAGCCAGTTTGAAAGCTTATCAACTCAGTCGGTCAGAAATTGTCGGCGAGCTACGTTGCGAATTTCGGCATCGATCCGGAGTAACCTCCGGCAGTTTCCGGGTTTCTGTTCGAGTCGAAAAAAAACTACTACCCCCCCTCAGTAGCGGTGGGGTGCGTGTTTTCGCGTGTGGGTTGTTATCCGAATCGTGCGTGTTCGTTGTGTTGCCTTTGGAAGGTCGCTTCGTTCAGATCTGATGCTTGTGTTGTTGTTTACTTTTGAGGCAAGTGTTTTTCAATCGAATCGCCGGTGTTTGCGGGATGCAATTGTAATGAAAGCTGTCTATTGAAACCTAATCAGGAGAGCTATTTGCTGAAACAATTGTAACTTTTTATATCTTGATAGTTGTTTTAGTATCTTGTGAGAAAATCAGTCACACTGACTAACAATTCATGTTGATTGAGAATTGACAAAACGAATGAGATTTCGCTTCCACAGGACAACTTAAAGTGAATTCTTATTTGAGTTCCGAGGAAACTCGAGAAGGAAACTGGTAAGTAACCAATAGGATGATGGATTTTGATGCAAACATCAGTTTACAAGACACGTAGATTTATGATCCTAAAAAGTGTAATTTTGGTCCTGACCAAGTGGCACTCGATTGACCATCAAAGCAACTATTACAGATTCCGTTTCAATTCGAATTTCATAATAACTTTTGTATCACAACTCAAATCTTCATTTATCTTAGGAGAACTGTTCGTTTCGGAGTTAGTGCGCGCCTGCTTTGGTCGGTTTCGAACTAACTTTCGAAACCAATGAATCTGTGTTCTATGAAACAACTTTTATTGGATCCTATCATTTTGTAAAATCAATTATGGCTGTCATATTCATTTCCACAAGAAGAATCCAACGAGAGTTTTAAAAGTTAGTGGGTTCGCTGCGACCGATTTCCGTTCGTTGGCGACACGTAGAGTGAATTATGCATGACGATATCAATTTGTTGTAGTTGATCTCTTATGGTCATGAGCTCTGTAGGCTCTTTCTTTGCAACGGGGCGCCTTTCAGCTTTTGATCGACAGGAGAGTGATGGGTTTTTGATTGTGATTGTCTCTTCCCGATCAGATGGTTATAACAGAATTATAACAACTGGTGTAATTTATTTCAGAAATAATTGGTAACAAATTTTGAAATATTTTTGGCTGGTAAGCTAAAATAACAAAAATCATAACAAAACAGACTCTAGCGGGAACAAAATCGTAACAGATTTTGAAACGTTTGTATCACAATTATTATTGAATTTGATATAACTACAGAGGTCCGAAAGCATAAATTTATAACAATAGTTGTAATAAATTTCAACATAGAAAAACTATATCACAGCTAACTTTTAGCATAAACACTTAAAAAATCTCTGTGATTTTACATCTTATTAGATGCACATAAATGGAGTGTCACAGTTCAGCAAACTCACGTGGAAGACCATTTAATATTGTGTCTAAAACTCCATGACATGAAATTCGTTTTTTTTTCCCGTTATAGGCTGCTCTGGCCGAGGGGGGTGGTTACAACGATCCACACTTTCCATACCAGACGAACTAGGCTATGGTGCCCAAATGAACACTAGTAACGAAGGAGGAAATCCTCCAGCATGTAACCCAAGCGACAGATTCCTTTACGGCTATCAATTTGCATCGAAAGATACGAATATCTTCTATTGCAAGTTCGCCAGAGAATTTGTCACTTGAGCAGGAAGTGTGTGCTTCACCCTGTAACCAGTCAATCATTGAGTCGTGCGTCTGTATCGTATTGGTATTTTGTCATCCTACCAGCTGCTTCTGTGTCTTAAATGTTCTCGCCGATGAAACTTTAGAAAATTTCGCATTGTATCCGCTTCGGTCTTGGCCCTGCTTTCCTATATAGTCTTTTATGTCTGAAGCGGTACTTACGATTATTACTTTAAAGATCCTAAATCAATGTAGATATGTTTGGTCTACTAACACTATCCAATCTAATCTGTTCTGATTGTTTCTATCTTTGTCGATGTTACGTTACGTTTCCTTTTGCCCCATTGCATTGTTTTTTAGTATACCGGAAGAACCTGGTAATATCATAAGCTAATAGATTATCAAGAATAAAGGAATAATAATAAGATTGACAACAATAATAATAATAATAATAATAATAATAATAATAATAATAATTATAATAATAATAATAATAAAAGTGATTTAAAAAAAATAGTGTTGCACTTACCTTTCTCCTTCAGCACACCATAAACTTACCGAAAGTTAGGTTGTTACCTAACATATTCATCCTTTATCACTATCGTGGTACATTCTATGGGTCTTCCTTCTCACATCTTCTTGGCCTTGAATCCTCGATGACAATCCTCTGCTTCAGCAGTCTCATTTAATTCAGTTTTTCATGATGCACATAAAATAAAATAAAATCAGATGTTAGTGATTTCGTTAAATTATATAATGTAAGGGTGCGCATTTAACACTAGATTGCCCAAGAAAGTCACACTATGTACACAATGGACGGATTGCTTAAAATTCTGTGATCTTTATTTAACTCTTAATTCAACGCTATAAGCACTAAGACGCTCTGCACTAGCTTTTAGTTAGTCTGTCAATGACCTTCTTTCTTTCAATCATTTTGACTGCTTTTGAGCAATTTAGGTCTATACTAAGTTTTGGGCCTTCTAGTGTTGAGCACGCATCCAGGGAACAAGAACTATATATATTTCGCAAAGAAATACTAGGTGTGTCCGTATGAAATGGTCCACGTGAACCGCTCTCCACCAGAAACACACATTTCACACTCTCAGTTAGAAGGTGACATCTGTGTCCAAGTTGGAGAAATTTAGGTACATTCAAACTTTTCCCGATTTGAGCGTGTATTTACACCTGATCAAACAGTTTCGCCGTCATTGCAACTTGTAAACATTAGTACCGATACCGAATCGGATCAGAAAGGTTTGAGAGTTCCTTAACGGTTCATAAGATGTCAATTTACTCCTATTCCTGATAACACTAGTCCTCCTTTTTGAATTAAATTCACCAAGTTCAGGACGAATATGATATATTAACATTAATCCCAACTGGATCAAGATAATTCAAATTGGTGACCAATTCCAGGCATAAGAATGCTCGAAACCACCTAATGACCTATTGTCGTCATTTTTGTTTTGGTACCTCGTGGGTACCGATTTGTGCAGAAGTGCACATGACTGTTTTGATTAGTTTACGTTTCGCATTCAGCTCATCAGTGCATTAGCAGATTATGTTGACTAATCAAAACAGTCATGTGCACTTCTGCACAAATCGGTACCCACGAGGTACCAAAACAAAAATGACTAAAATATGTTTGCGGCCATAAAGTCGTAAATTCGTTTTCGCCTGGGACGTCAGGATAGACATAGCACTTCGGTGTAAATAAGTGCGTTGTAAATAGCAATGACTTTACGTCTGCTTAGCGGATTATGTTGATCCGCGAGGTGGCATTAGCAGTCAACATAATCTGCTAATGCACTGATGAGCTGAATGCGAAACGTAAACTAATCAAGACCTATTGTCAATTTCAAGCACTATTAGTCCTGTCCACTCCGTGATCGATCCAGACTACATAATAATTTTCATTTTTTTTACATTTATAAGCGAACGATCGATCTCGGTATGGTCCGACTTTGTCAATACGCGAAGTGTAAATTGACTCCCACCCCCATCCGCCAAGCGGGGGTACGCGCCCTGTAGCTCATCAACCAAAGCCCAGGGTAACTCCATGACATGAAATTCGTTGAAATAAAAAAAAGAATATTGATAGCATCCGCTGCGACTTGAACCGTGAATCATTGGTTCACATGTACGTCTGATAATCGACTGAGCCACAGAAGCATACATCTGCTTGGTTGGTAAAAGGTGCATTTAAATTCATACAATCGCACGTCCACGCATAATGCAAATTACAGTCGGAACTAGTAAAATTCAAGCTAATCTAACATTAAGTCCATATAAATGAAATTTTCCTTCATTTGATGAATTATAGGTCTTTATGAATTACATCGTATGATGAATTAAGTCAGCTGTATTTTTAAGATTTTTTTGGTGTGTACTTTCAATCCAAAATAGTTGAATAATTTTTTTTATTAAATGAATAATTTATTTAGTGATCTGATTTGTTCTTTTAGTTTTTCAAAATTCTCATTTTTTTCAAATAATGAACTTTATCATGAGTCTTGCAAATGAAAATAAAACATCATAACTGATTTTTTTATTATATTGTTATCATAAGTTTTAACTATCAACTGTTTTCGTTTGTTAAATATCTCAAAATAACACAAATTTTTATACATACCACATGTTGATATACTTGTGTTATGATTTTGTTATGTGCATCTGATCGGGTTGTTGCATATAACGTAACGACATAATGTTTGCTCCATGATTTTATAATACAATTTTCAATAGCATACAAACGAAGTCTTGGCATTACTTTTCTTTAGAGGAATTTGGCCTTTCTGTTTCAACAGACTTCGCAGCCGATTCTTAGCGTACAGAACCGTTTCATGGCTAGTACTACGATCCTACTGACACTATGAATCCTTCCAGGTCGGAATTCAAACACATGACAACTGGCTTGTTAGACCAGCGCCCCCCTATGCATTGAACCGCCAACCTGGGACGGTTTTAAATAGCATGCGATGATTATAATAAACTCAAAATTCAAGTTAACCCAAACGTTTGTTATCAACAAGCATCGCAGAAAAGAGTTCAGGATTCGTGTTCGTCTTTTTTCAAAATTATTTCTATTATTTCTTAAACTTCGTTTTGTGATGTAATATTTGATGTCAAACTTCATAAGAACTCCATTTCAAATTCTGGAATGCCATGAGGTAGGAGCTTACATGATTTACACAATCATTAAACTAATGAGACTGTCAATGATAGAAAGTGGAGAAGAAAGTTTGCTTATTTTGATCGTAGTTCTAACTTTCTCTAACTCTACCAACCTACACTGTATGCTTGGCGTCAGATTATATTCAATCGCCACCAGAAAGGCCTTTCGCGTCAACTCGAATAAATGTTGGCAGTACCCTCTCTGATTATGATAAATACAGATTTTGATTTTAATACACACAGATTTTGTCACAAAGTGCTTTGGTTTTATATTTTTTGTTTAAATGTTGACTACCACAATGTTCGGTTTTTTTTTCTAAAAAAAACTAACAATCTACTTTGCGCTTCCATTGCAGTTCTATTGGAAGGAAATGCCTTTCCTTCTAATAGAACTTTACTGGAGACGCATGGTTGATTTTTTTTTAGAAAAACTCAAATATTGAGCTTTTCCACAATTTCAACAAAATTTTAAACCGAAGAATTTCAATGTGTCTAAAAATTATTCGTTTATTACTAGAAAATCCAGAACGATGCCAAAGTCGGAAGTGTGCAAAATATGTCTCTACAATACCTGAAACATTCGATATTTTCCAAACTTTTCGATGAAGCGGTTGCTACAAAGCCAAGTAAAATGAAAATCAACCACCCAAGCTCCTTCAATATGTAAATTAATGGGTTGAATAAAAAAATGTCGCCAGTCAAAGCACTTTCAAATATGGTATAAAAGTATAAATTTTCACATGTTTATCCGGCAATAGCGAGCAATTTCATGCGGAATCGGCTGGCTGTTGGCTGTTCGATTTGCATGAAACTTTGCATATATTTTTCACTGGTCTAATGATTTTCCTCACTCAAGAATAATTTTTAAAAAGGGCGTATGTGTTTAAAGTCATATTAGTTTTATACAAATATAGCTTGAAAATCGTTTCTAAGAAAAAGATGTATATAACAGATTGAACTTTCTAAAAAAAAAATACACTTGAAATAAACTTCACAAAACCAAAAATATTTTTTTAATTTCATACCGCAAAAACCTATTCTTAGTCCACCTTGTGGGGTGATAATGCCATTCTCTTTCATCGAAACAGTCGAATTAATTTTTTTTCGCTCTCTTATTAAAATAATTTCTGTCAATTATTTTTGGCTCAATTTATCCAGATTGTTTCAAGTCATTCGCCAAAGCGTGCTTCAGCGTTTATGACACATATTCGGCATCATTACTCAAACCAAGCGCTTGACATTTGCGTTGCCTTTTTGTATAAGCTAAGTAATGCTTATCTAAAAAAACCCTGTTTTAATCCACCTAGTGATGTAATTTCTCATTTTCATTTTCTCCTGTATATTACAGCAGAAATTCCCCGAAATACTACAATTTAAAAAATTTCAGCATATAGTTTTGAAGAATTCTGTGGCATAATACTGCTACATTAGCATACTACATTCGAATTTAAGTTAGTGAAAATCTATTCAATCATATGTGAGAAAGTGTAGTGAGCTCCATTTTATCATCTTTGATTATTATTGCCGGTACTTCCGGAACCGAAAGCTGGATATCGACATAGTGACATTCGTTTTATTCAGTCGTATACTAATATGACCTACAAATTTATTTACGATTCTCTATGAAGTTTTGAATTTTGGAAAAAATGTACCGGTAGTCGGACTTGGATAAAATTCAGCAAATCATTTATGGGACTATCAATGGTTTATTTGGTTACAGAGTCTCATGGTCTGCAAACTAAAGAAACTCACTAGCCAGTATAAAAAGGTAGCTTATGAACAAAATATTCCTGGAATTGACGTTTTCATACTAAACACCCTATCTCCGAAACCAGGGGTTTGATCCTAAT
The DNA here is from genome assembly GCF_030247185.1 of Malaya genurostris. Lineage (NCBI taxonomy): Eukaryota > Metazoa > Arthropoda > Insecta > Diptera > Culicidae > Malaya > Malaya genurostris. The sequence goes on from NC_080571.1 coordinate 63,342,292, forward strand.
AAAAAATTAGAATATTCTAATGACATCTTAAGACCTTTCATGTCCGAGAAAAGTGAGTGACATCATTTTCACATTTTTATGCATATCACCCTGTAATTCCGAGACCGGAAGTTAGATCCAATTGAAATTCCGGAACTTTGTATGAGACCATAAGACCTTTTATATGAATCTAAGTTTGTGAAAATCGGTTTAGCCATCTCCGAGAAAAGTGAGTGACAATATTTGTCACACACATACACATACACACAGACATTTGCTCAGCTCGTCGAGCTGAGTCGAATGGTGTATGACATTCGGCCCTTCGGTCCTCGGTTCTAACGTCGGTTTTTGCAATGATTGTATAGCTGTATAGTAACACATTTCACATCCCTGCCAGCCTCCTCTAACCATATTGTTCATCTCTGTGCACATGTGTGTAAGACAGTTAAGTTAATTGGAATTGTTAGAACTCTAAAAATGTAGTAAATTATTTACTGCCCATACTCGCATATCAGTCCCATATCGATTTTTGCCAATTTTGAGTTAGCTTGCGGAATGAAATCTATCCTCAACATATTTTCAGAAAATGCAATAAAAGTTGACGGTTTGTTCAGTAAAATGTGAAAAAAATATCAACTCATGTCTGTCCCAATTGCAAAGTACCCGCATATCAGTCCCATTCAGTGCAAATTTTAATAATTTCATTTATTGCAATATTGGAATAGCAAAGGTGTATTACCGATATTTCAAGTAAAAATACCATGATTTAGCATTAGGTAGCACAATAAATCAAAAAATTCAGAAATAAAATTTTAATCGTCTTTTTCTCGACATGCCGATTTTCCATATGGGACTGATATGCAAGTATGGGCAGTTTAGGGGTTAGCCAAATTTTGTTTTTAATATATTTACGATTCGTCTTTGCTTCATCAGTGCAGAGCAGTTCAATTTGAACCGCTAAGCATAGCAGTTGTTTTCCCAATTAAACTACCCTGCATATGAAAACACATGAAGAGAAATAAGGGGCTGTCCATAAAAGACGTCACACTTTTTTTGACGATTTTTGACTCCCCATCCCCCCTTTGTCACAAATTGTCACAGAAGCAAAGACCCCTTACCACCCCTATGTCACATGTCACGAATTCAAAATAAATAAAATTCATCTCAATACATTCTCAATATGTATGACAAACCATACAAATATGAGGGAAAAATCGATTTATTACATGCTGTCATTAGATTAAAAAACATCCCTAAAACTACAAAATCATCGGAATTATTTTATTAATATCAATTATATAAATTAACAAATTTTATTCTTTCTTTTTGACGACTATGTCAATATTTCTTTTTTCTTTTTTGCGATATTCACCTAACCAGAGACCATTTTTGTAGAAACAGAAAATAAAAAGTGTAGAATGATAGTACTCAAGAGAGGGCAAGGATGTGAATATATAGAACGGAAAAGGAGAGACGTGACAGAGGGACATTTAAGCAAGCAAAAATCTTTTAGTAACTTACCTTCTACCAGAGGAGTCGGGCTTAGGCATCTAAACAATGCGAATCGCCCAAGTCTCTGGTATGTCGGAAAGTAGTGATAAAGATCTTTTACCATTTACTATCCGAACCGGTGCTTAAATGTCCCTCTGTCACGTCTCTCCTTTTCCGTTCTATATATTCACTTCCTTGCTCTCTCTTGAGTATTATCATTCTATAATTGTCATTTTCTGTTTCTACAAAAATGGTCCCTGGTTAGGTGAATATAGCATAAAAAGAATAAATTAACAAAAGTATTTGGTTGGAATTGATGAAACATTTAAATCATCTGTTCTATTCCTCCTAGGGGTACACAGATATATTCTTGTCTTAGGTAAAGAATAGCATTTCCTTAGTGCTGCATACAGGGCTGAGAAAAAAAAGACCAAAACCTCATCAAAACGAGATCACTGCCTCATCTTTTCATGATCAGTTGATCAGTGAATTTTAACTCATATCGATCAATATCGGTACTGATCTTCTGTCACACAATGGGTAGTGATTTTGAGCTAAAATGATTCTTAATTTATGTAAGTTCAATCATTGGATGATTCGATAAGCTGGAGGAAAATCACATATGATCAAGATAAGACATGACATGATCTACGTCTGAAATCGTTGATCTCCCGCCCTTTTTCAAATGGAGTACAATTGAATAAACTGCATCAGAATCAGATAAGAGAAATTCTTATGATATACTATTATCAATGCTAGGAAATCAAATTACTGAAAAAATTGTCAGTGCATAACTTGAGTTAAATCGTTTGAAATCATCTTTTTCTTTATTACTCATTTTAGGCAAAATTTATTAATTTCGCTAATTTACTCGCTCCTCCGTGCACTCTCACTGATCACAACAGAAATGATTTCCTGCATCATTCATTTCCGAATTTACAAGAAGAAGCTTTTACATCAACAAATACACGTTTTCCTATAGAATGTAAACGTTTATTGTGGTGATTTTTTCGGGAAATAGGGCACAGCAGTAATATAATTAGGTATTTCAAAAATGCGCTCATTGAAAATATTGGACGCCACATTCCAAAAATCTTCCCCCCTTCCCCCTGTCACAAAAGGTCACGTTTTATGAAACACCCCCCTCCCCCTTGCGGCGTGACGTCTTTTATGGACAGCCCCTAACCCAATTGATTGGAAGAACCAAATATGTTTCGTTGTACTTGGTGCAATTTCCCCGGTTAGGAGTTTACTAAAGGGTGATTTTTTAAGAGCTTGAGAACTTTTTTAAACAATAAAACGCATAAAATTTGCAAAATCTCATCGGTTCTTTATTTTAAACGTTAGATTGGTACATGACATTTACTTTTTGAAGATAATTTCATTTAAATGTTGACCGCGGCTGCGTCTTAGGTGGTCCATTCGGAAAGTCCAATTTTGGGCAACTTTTTCGAGCATTTCGGCCGGAATAGCCCGAATTTCTTCGGAAATGTTGTCTTCCAAAGCTGGAATAGTTACTGGCTTATTTCTGTAGACTTTAGACTTGACGTAGCCCCACAAAAAATAGTCTAAAGGCGTCAAATCGCATGATCTTGGTGGCCAACTTACCGGTCCATTTCTTGAGATGAATTGTTCTCCGAAGTTTTCCCTCAAAATGGCCATAGAATCGCGAGCTGTGTGGCATGTAGCGCCATCTTGTTGAAACCACATGTCTACCAAGTTCAGTTCTTCCATTTTTGGCAACAAAAAGTTTGTTAGCATCGAACGATAGCGATCGCCATTCACTGTAACGTTGCGTCCAACAGCATCTTTGAAAAAATACGGTCCAATGATTCCACCAGCGTACAAACCACACCAAACAGTGCATTTTTCGGGATGCATGGGCAGTTCTTGAACGGCTTCTGGTTGCTCTTCACTCCAAATGCGGCAATTTTGCTTATTTACGTAGCCATTCAACCAGAAATGAGCCTCATCGCTGAACAAAATTTGTCGATAAAAAAGCGGATTTTCCGAATGGACCACCTAAGACGCAGCCGCGGTCAACATTTAAATGAAATTATCTTCAAAAAGTAAATGTCATGTACCAATCTAACGTTTAAAATAAAGAACCGATGAGATTTTGCAAATTTTATGCGTTTTATTGTTTAAAAAAGTTCTCAAGCTCTTAAAAAATCACCCTTTATTTAAAACTAGCTCAAGATGGCTCTACATTTTAGCAAAGACTAAAACACATATCGTTGAAGGTTGTTAAATTTGATAATTGTCAGCTCAGCAACATGCCGCAAAAGCAGAAAGGTAGATTCATCTACATCATAAACATTGTAATTTTTTGTAGGATTTTGTTATTCAAATCACAATCCTGACAGACGAAAAACAAAATGAAAAAAAAACCTGTTTTAATCCACCTAGTGGTGTAATGATGCCTTTCTCATGTACATATAATATTGTGGTATTCTATTCAAAAATTTTCTCTTCGATTTTTGAAAGAAATCGAGTGATTGTTTATGCATAACATACAGAATAAAACAGTGCTTTGATTGCGTAAGCCATCCTTAAGAGAACGAAATGGGTTCACTATTTCACTATTACACTATGAGTGAGATCCATTTTGGTATATATGACCACTATTTCTGGTACTTCCGGAACCGGATACCGGGAACCAGGATAGCCGGAATCGGTTTGTTTAGTTGCCTACTGATAATGACTATCGATTTGTGTAGTTTTGAGACCAGTTTAGAAAAATTTTCACGTTTTTTGCTTCGCCGGTTTAAGTGACGGTGTACAATATTGAACACACTTTACCCTATAATTCCGGAACCGGAAGTCGGATCTGGATGAAATTCAGGAATTCCGTATGGGACCACGAGACCTTTCATTTGAATCTAAGTTTGTGGAAATCGGTCAAACCATCGCTGAGAAAAGTGAGTGAGATCCATTTTGGTACATATGACCACTATTTCTGGTACTTCCGGAACCGGATACCGGGAACCAGGATAGCCGGAATCGGTTTGTTTAGTTGCCTACTGATAATGACTATCGATTTGTGTAGTTTTGAGACCAGTTTAGAAAAATTTTCACGTTTTTTGCTTCGCCGGTTTAAGTGACAGTGTACAATATTGAACACACTTTACCCTATAATTCCGGAATCGGAAGTCGGATCTGGATGAAATTCAGGAATTCCGTATGGGACCACGAGACCTTTCATTTGAATCTAAGTTTGTGGAAATCGGTCAAACCATCGCTGAGAAAAGTGAGTGAGATACATTTTGGTACATATGACCACTATTTCTGGTACTTCCGGAACCGGATACCGGGAACCAGGATAGCCGGAATCGGTTTGTTTAGTTGCCTACTGATAATGACTATCGATTTGTGTAGTTTTGAGACCAGTTTAGAAAAATTTTCACGTGTTTTGCTTCGCCGGTTTAAGTGACGGTGTACAATATTGAACACACTTTACCCTATAATTCCGGAACCGGAAGTCGGATCTGGATGAAATTCAGGAATTCCGTATGGGACCACGAGACCTTTCATTTGAATCTAAGTTTGTGGAAATCGGTCAAACCATCGCTGAGAAAAGTGAGTGAGATCCATTTTGGTACATATGACCACTATTTCTGGTACTTCCGGAACCGGATACCGGGAACCAGGATAGCCGGAATCGGTTTGTTTAGTTGCCTACTGATAATGACTATCGATTTGTGTAGTTTTGAGACCAGTTTAGAAAAATTTTCACGTTTTTTGCTTCGCCGGTTTAAGTGACGGTGTACAATATTGAACACACTTTACCCTATAATTCCGGAACCGGAAGTCGGATCTGGATGAAATTCAGGAATTCCGTATGGGACCACGAGACCTTTCATTTGAATCTAAGTTTGTGGAAATCGGTCAAACCATCGCTGAGAAAAGTAAGTGAGATCCATTTTGGTACATATGACCACTATTTCTGGTATTTCCGGAACCGGATACCGGGAACCAGGATAGCCGGAATCGGTTTGTTTAGTTGCCTACTGATAATGACTATCGATTTGTGTAGTTTTGAGACCAGTTTAGAAAAATTTTCACGTTTTTTGCTTCGCCGGTTTAAGTGACGGTGTACAATATTGAACACACTTTACCCTATAATTCCGGAACCGGAAGTCGGATCTGGATGAAATTCAGGAATTCCGTATGAGACCACGAGACCTTTCATTTGAATCTAAGGTTGTGGAAATCGGTCAAACCATCGCTGAGAAAAGTGAGTGAGATCCATTTTGGTACATATGACCACTATTTCTGGTACTTCCGGAACCGGATACCGGGAACCAGGATAGCCGGAATCGGTTTGTTTAGTTGCCTACTGATAATGACTATCGATTTGTGTAGTTTTGAAACCAGTTTAGAAAAATTTTCACGTGTTTTGCTTCGCCGGTTTAAGTGACGGTGTACAATATTGAACACACTTTACCCTATAATTCCGGAACCGGAAGTCGGATCTGGATGAAATTCAGGAATTCCGTATGGGACCACGAGACCTTTCATTTGAATCTAAGTTTGTGGAAATCGGTCAAACCATCGCTGAGAAAAGTGAGTGAGATCCATTTTGGTACATATGACCACTATTTCTGGTACTTCCGGAACCGGATACCGGGAACCAGGATAGCCGGAATCGGTTTGTTTAGTTGCCTACTGATAATGACTATCGATTTGTGTAGTTTTGAGACCAGTTTAGAAAAATTTTCACGTTTTTTGCTTCGCCGGTTTAAGTGACGGAGTACAATATTGAACACACTTTACCCTATAATTCCGGAACCGGAAGTCGGATCTGGATGAAATTCAGGAATTTCGTATGGAACCACGAGACCTTTCATTTGAATCTAAGTTTGTGGAAATCGGTCAAACCATCGCTGAGAAAAGTAAGTGAGATCCATTTTGGTACATATGACCACTATTTCTGGTATTTCCGGAACCGGATACCGGGAACCAGGATAGCCGGAATCGGTTTGTTTAGTTGCCTACTGATAATGACTATCGATTTGTGTAGTTTTGAAACCAGTTTAGAAAAATTTTCACGTTTTTTGCTTCGCCGGTTTAAGTGACGGTGTACAATATTGAACACACTTTACCCTATAATTCCGGAACCGGAAGTCGGATCTGGATGAAATTCAGGAATTCCGTATGGGACCACGAGACCTTTCATTTGAATCTAAGTTTGTGGAAATCGGTCAAATCATCGCTGAGAAAAGTGAGTGAGATCCATTTTGGTACATATGACCACTATTTCTGGTACTTCCGGAACCGGATACCGGGAACCAGGATAGCCGGAATCGGTTTGTTTAGTTGCCTACTGATAATGACTATCGATTTGTGTAGTTTTGAGACCAGTTTAGAAAAATTTTCACGTTTTTTGCTTCGCCGGTTTAAGTGACGGAGTACAATATTGAACACACTTTACCCTATAATTCCGGAACCGGAAGTCGGATCTGGATGAAATTCAGGAATTTCGTATGGAACCACGAGACCTTTCATTTGAATCTAAGTTTGTGGAAATCGGTCAAACCATCGCTGAGAAAAGTAAGTGAGATCCATTTTGGTACATATGACCACTATTTCTGGTATTTCCGGAACCGGATACCGGGAACCAGGATAGCCGGAATCGGTTTGTTTAGTTGCCTACTGATAATGACTATCGATTTGTGTAGTTTTGAAACCAGTTTAGAAAAATTTTCACGTTTTTTGCTTCGCCGGTTTAAGTGACGGTGTACAATATTGAACACACTTTACCCTATAATTCCGGAACCGGAAGTCGGATCCGGATGAAATTCAGGTATTCCGTATGGGACCACGAGGCCTTTCATTTGAATCCTAGTTTGTCAAAATCGGTTCAGCCATCTCCGAGAAAACCTAGTGAGATTATTTGACACATACACACACACACACACACACACACACACACATACATACACACACACACACAGACATTGCTCAGCTCGATAAACTCCGGGCCAATTTTCACTAGTCGGTTTTTCAAGTGATTGCATAACCTTTCTATATGAGAAAGGCAAAACAAAAATAACTTAGAAGCTGAACGAAATAGATACAGAATTTTTTGAAGAAATTAAGAATATCTAATAGTTCAGTGGAAAAGAACTACCATATTCGAAACATTGAAAAAATTTGGTAAATGAAATCACGAAAAGATGAAATCCTGTAACTGTGACCTCTTACAATATGGAAACAGGAACCAGTGGATCTATTTTTGGCAGGTTTTTTTTTTGTTTCGCCGCCTAATTCAACACGACTTCTGGACTGGTCCTGTTGTGGAGAAAGATAATAAGGACTTGCATTCTCCTAGTGGACCCCAGCCCCTAAATTAAAAACTAAAATTGCTTTGTTGCACAAAGTGATAGTTTAGCAAAAAGTATAAGTAAAGTGAAACACTTAGCTTGTTATCCCTAACCTAAAAGTGACCACAGAGACTGACCCTCGTCGTTTGGTACAACAGTGTCAAGATTTTCTGCTGAAGAAAAAGCAAAACTGTATGTATTCTTTGTAACCAACCGCACTTTTCACTTTTAGAGTCTGATCACAACACACAAATTTTTTTCTGTATTAGCACCATGCACTGAAAACGAAAAGTCAATTGAATTTAAAAGAAATTCCATTTTTCTGTAAATTATATTTAAATATGACACGCGTGAATTTGTTTCCGTCCGCTCTATCGCACAGCCTACTTCTCCCTGAAGTGAAGATATTTATGGCGTTTTCGTTTTTAATTTGCACTACACCGGTGCAGTGCTACACTGAGGCATCAAAAAACGAACAAAAATGACGAAAACATAAGCAGTAACCATTGACTACAATAAACGATTCCAATGCACAGAGCTACACCAAACTTTTGATGAGTGCTACACCAGTGGTATCGGTGCAGAAAAAGTGTAGCACTGGTGTAGTGCAATTGGTAAAAACGAACGGTTTCAGTGCAGCTTTCGCTACACCGGTGTAGTGCAATTTAAAAACGAAAACGACATTAGTAATATGCTAAAAAAAACTACAAAATCGAGTTTTACTTTTCGACAAAACCGTTTCTAACTAAAACTAAAAATCAGAATTTGTACACTGGGTAAAATTATCGTTTCTATATTATATGATATTCCAATGAATTTCATATCAATTGTAGGTGATAACCTTATCAATTTCATTATGGTTATGCCGATTTAGAATTCACGCACATTTTCAATAAAGGTTATAAGTTTAACTCGCCTCTTTGGGTCAGAGAAATTTTCTGACCCTATGGGCATGGTTGGGAATCAAACCTAGGGCAGTGTGAAGTGGCCTTTTAGAATCAATTTTTGAACCGAGGGCCGGAAAAACGAATGTCATGTACTATTCGATTACGACTCACTCTTCTCTGAGATAGCCAGAACCGATTTCCATCATTTTTAAACTTCTATAGATCTGTCTTACGGTTCCCAAATTACAGAGTGAAGATTGAAAAAAGTGCTTAATCCATCTAGCAGTGAGATGATATTCTTTTTTATCAATCCGCATGTGTCTTTTGCATGAATATTCTTCGGTGTTTCAGTTTTCATGACATTATTCTAATGTCCTTAAGTGGCAATTTGAAATTTTACCACTCATTACCCTGTAATGTCGAAACTGCAAATCGGATCAAATTTGAATCTAGCTGTATAGTTTACATTTGTTTCAAATGTTTGAAAATCAGTGTAAACATCTTTGAGAAATCGTAGCGTATTAAATTTATGGGTACCTTCCGAATCGAAAACTAAAATGAATTTATTTGGTTATCGAATATCCAAATTTGCTAACCCGGTAAACCAGATTAATTTATGTGAGAAAGTCATTTTTATACTGATCACCCTGTATCCCCGAAACCGGAAGTTGGATGTGACTGAAAAGCAAGATGTTTTTAGAATCTTAAAACTTTTTATTCGAATCTTAGATCGGTTCAGCCATCTACGATAAAAAAGAGTTACACAATTAATTTCTTCTCACATTTCTTTTCTGTAGTTCCGGAACCAGAAGTCGGATCCAAACGTAATTCAGGAACCTTGTGTAGGAGCATACGACTTTTCATGTGAATATGAGTTTGTAGAAAACGGAGTTATCTCCGAGCAAATTGAGTGAAATTATTTTTAACACACGCATTTGCTGATCTCGACGAACTGATTCGAATGGTATATGGGTGTAATTTTTTTCCAGCATTTATTGCTGTAAGTAGTTTAAATCAATATAATTATGGAATTGCTTTCAACTTTAAAATTCTGCCATCATCTGGTTTACATATGTCATATTCGAACGATTATGTTGCCAAAAATGAACTGTGCTAAAATCGGTCCGAGGCAAATGTAATGAAAAAGGATGCTGTACACAGTCTTTTTGGTACTTAGAAAAAAATGTATCAGAACAAATTGGCTCAAATGGTCGATATCTCCGTTGAAAATGGACGGAATTTAACAATCTATGGCCTGTTGGATAGGATAGTACCGTGCGGAATCTAAGTCTGAAAATATATTCTGTTTTCAAGGTCAATTGTGACAGATATTGTCAAAAAACTGAAATTATCTGAACAACAACACATATTAACACACTTTGATTCAAAGATGTTATGGTCTTATGATTACATGAAATGATTGCAACTTGTAGGTCATGTTAGTTAATGACTATACGAACCGACATCGACTTCTGAATAGAACTAAATTGATCTGCATATAGAAGGAATGACATATTTTCTTAAACTTAGATACAAATGAAAGATCTCACAGTCCCCTACGGAGTTCCTGAGTTTTGTCCGGATCTCGTTACGGAATTACACTAAAGTCTCTTTTTGGGATTTTCTTCAAACAAATTTTCATTTAAGCATTTTTTAAATATTTGGCATCAAAATATGTTCGGAAATCTTTTTTCTCTAAATCCCAATGCCGATATGTTTCAAATTATTTTTTTTTTAAGATAACAACAGGTGTCTACGTTTTATGAATATTGAACACCGAGGAATCCTCTGCATTTCTACAAGCATCACAGGAAAGAGTTGTTTGTTAGTAAAATTTCCGAATAATATTATCTGTTGTAATTGATCTGGGTAGTCGGCTACCGAGAATATGTTGCAGTTTATTCGTGTTTGGTATTGCACATTCTATACTTGATTGGACTCATGCGAAAAAAAAATTGCACAAATTTATCTTTGATTTTAAAGATTTCTGATTAACGCAGCAGATATTTAAGGATTTTAGTTATTATCAAATGCTAAATGTACATTATAGTAAATTACATCTTTAGAGCATTTAACCTGGCATCCCTGATGTGAACGGCATACACCCAAACCTCCGTTTACGGACACTTTTTATACGTTACTTCTTTTTACGTACCTCTTTTCACGAACCAAATCCCAAATAACGTAAACTTTTTTTACGAACCTACTTCGTAAAAAGAGGTTTTGTCATTCATCGAAAGCGATTTCCGACTCCATGGAAACTACTACAATATGGGTATTTTTGGAACGGGTTTAAAGAGTAGATTCCGGAAAATGATGTTTGAGGTATTTTGGAAATCCAAGATGGCGACTTCCGGTTGATTGATATTTCTTGAAAACCCTTGCAATATGGGTATTTTTGGAACGGAATTGATGAGTAGATGTCAGAAAACGATGTTTGAGGTAGTTTTTAAATTCGAAATGGCGACTTCCGATTTGTTGATATTCCTTGAAAACCCTTACAATATGGATATTTTCGGAACGGTATAATGTTTTAAAGGAATACAAAGTTAGAGGAAAATGGCAAAAACTTTCAAAAGATACTAATAAACCCGAAGTCACTGTTTTGCATTTCAAAACCCCCTCAAATATAATTTTCCGACGTCTATTTTTAAATCTCTTTCCGAAAGTACCCATATTGTAAGGGGTTTCAAGGAATATCAACAAATCGGAAGTCGCCATCATGGATTTCAGAACCACTTCAAACATCGTTTTCCTACATCTACTCATCAATTCCGTTCCGAAGATACCCATATTGTTAGGGGTTTTAGGAAATCTCAATAAACCGGAAGCCGCCATCTTGGATTTTGATACGAGCCCAAACATCATTTTCTTGCACTTACTCTTCACATCCGTTCCGAAAATAAACATATGATGCGCGGTTTCCACAATAATCACACAAAACTTTTTTTACGAACCAAATCCCAAATAACGTAAACTTATTTTACGAACTACCTCTTTTTACGAACCCCCGTTTAGTTCGTAAATGGAGGTTTCGGTGTATGGCATTTGTACTCATATTAGTGTTTGAACAAAAGTCACATTGGCATTGGCAATGTTAGCATGTGCGTCACACGATATTCTTTCCGAAACTCGTAAAACTCCGGGCAGGCGACTGTCGGGGGGTTCGTTATCAATTCATACATTAGACTACACACTGAAATGGACTTTTCTGCGAGTTACACTTTGGCAGCGCATCGTTCTCTCAGTGATGCCAACTCTCCCGATTCCGAAAGTACCGGAAATAGTAGTCAAACACTAAAAAGTCAAGAGTCAAATTGGTGTATTATCCCCTCGAGCAAAACGAATCTTTTTCTACTCTTATGCCCCGTTTACACTTCTGCTGGCTGCCAGCATGCTGGTGTCAGTGTACTGCCCTCTCAGGAAAAAAACGTTCAACGGTGGTCCTTCGTTGGTCTAATACTTTGGATCATTGGACCACAGTTGAACGTTTTTTCCTAAGAGGGCAGTACACTGACGCCAGCATGCTGGCAGCCAGCAGAAGTGTAAACGGGGCATTAACTCGTGTGCAAAGTTTCATCAAAATCGGAGTATATGAATTCTGATGATTTGCTACTTAGGGTAATAGAGGTATTTTGACCCACCTAACAAACTTTATGGATTTAATCGATGGTTAGTAACCCATGTTGCATCAATTTTAAACTAATCACATTGAATTTCCTATTGTGGAAGGGTTTTTCAAAGATATTGCAACATTCGGTGGATATTTTTACAAAGTGGGCCAAAATAAAATCAATCCTAAAGTGCGCCAAAATACCTCTGTTACCCTATTTCTGAAATTGCACTACAGCCAGAGCTGCTAAATGTCACTATCAACTAGCAACTTTGCACGACGAAGATTGAAAAGCTTATGCCACTGGACTGCTGCCAACCAGGCTCTACCAATCATCATATACTGAGTGTCTGAGAGCCGATCTGTCATAACTTAAATTCTCTTGATATTACACTCACCAAGACGATCATTGATTGCCGATGCGATTGATATTATCTTCATTTCTCATGTAACCGTTTGGTTACGATGTGGTTAAATATTAATCAAGCAGCATAAACATTGAATTAAATTCATTTACACCAATAAACTCCGAAGTCCGATGATTTTTGGCAAATAACAATGAGCTTTATCAATTTATGTATATGTTAGTACTCTCATGGAATTGTTTTACTTCAACAGGGAATAGGAGAATGAGAGAAAAAACAAAAAAAATCGTCTGTCTTTGACTGAGTATACTTCTTGAATTGGTGATAGAACCACAAACGAATTTCCAGACATGACAGTCACGATCTTTTTTTGGCGAACATCTACGGTCCTCCGTGAAACTGGCACCAATGGTGATAAATTGGTTGCACTGCTGAGTTCCCATCATACATTCATAATGCAAATGTCAAACCGTGAGAATCCTTTCGATTCGGTAGCTCATTTGTATATATTGAGATTTTATGGCACACTTTGGTTGAAATGATAACAATGCAATTAATCTCGCGCTCCATCAAGCGGTGAGTGCGGTCATTTCAAAAGGTACCGGGAACGAACCACATTTTTAGAAATATTTATAAGCACGTACATGTCTTTATTTTTATTTATCTTTGATAGAACTATCGAGTATCTCAAAATTTGACAGACACTTTGACCGTACCGATTACAATTGACGATGATTTTAATCAGTATGTCAAGGTCATTTGACATGACTGACAATTTGCAGCTCTGACTATAGCATTCCTAATTGTAAACTCCTCAACTTACTTACGAACTTGGACTCAAATTTCATTTGATTATGTTACTGAGAGCCAAACTTAGCGAATGACGCTCATGAACCAAATAACTATTCGAGAGTCCAGGCTAAATATGCGGAGCATACATAAACGTAACAAAACTTAATTTATATCGATTTCGATTTGAGTTTGTGTTATGTGAATGCGTGTCACCCTGCGCCATCTTACCAACATCGCCAACTTTCCTGAAATTCTCTTCAATCCTATCCAAATGCAAAGCTTACTGAGATAGGGTTTATTTTAGGGATTAATATCATGCAATTTATCACAACATTTACGCACATCATCCGCTTATGTGACACTTGTAAGGATTAATTTAGTCTTCCGACACCGATTCATGTTCCGGCCTGGTATCCCTTCGTCATCCAACCGGAAACCGCAATCGCACAAAACCGGTGCCGGCATTGATTAGCATTGCCGGGATTCCGATAGAAATGTTAGGTTTGCTGACTGTGTACAAGTTCCTATTCTCAAACGTGTTGTTTACACTGTGCAATGTATATTTTGCAAATTCAATTTGCAGTGTACAATAATGTAACTGTTTCATAGGAGACAGTGGAGCTTGATGGGCGACCGTGATTTTTAACAGTTTTAGTTAACGGATAATGAAAGCAAACTGATTGAAGATAATCATTGTTACCATTACTGACAAAATTGAGCATGAAAAATTTGAAATCTCGGGTCACTTATAATAATACAATCTCAATTGAATTTCCACTTCGGCGTTTCTTTACCTCTATTTTGTGTGATTCCGGAAAAGGGAGTTCTGTGAATTTCATGTTCAAATATCTCGAGGATATCTTTACCGGGATAAATGTCACTGGATGCGGTTTTCGTTCTGTAAAAACGTACCCTTTTGGTTGAATCATGCCAGGAATCTTTTAATTTACAAAAATTCATGGCTTATCGTATCCAGTGGGTAGCGAAATGATTTTTTTCATTTGGCATGTCGGGTAAGGCATTAATACACTCCAGTGTATGTTAACGTCAACGGCATACAACAATCCGCTTAAATTCGAAAGTTCGCAAAAAAACGGATTTCGGTGAAAATCTGCAAAACGAAAACTAAGAAAATATATTACTGAAAATTCATGAAAATTCGAGATCTGAAAATTCATGAAAATTCGAGATCTGGAATTTTTTAGTGAAACATTTTATCTTTGGGACTTTGAAAATGATACAGATTTCCGTAATCCCAAAATCACTTTTTGATACCTAATGTTTTTAAAATGCAGGAATCGTCAATATCTGGTGTTATCTCGAAAATAAGTTTTGATAAGCATTAGAAAATCGCATACAACCTGAACGTGTTTTGCGAACAGCATTAACTTTAAATTTCTTTCGCGATTCACGGTCGACTCATCAGTGCCTAAATCTGTTCAAATTAAACTGCCATCTCCGCCTAGCAGTTAAATTCAAGCCGCTAAGCAGACGTAAAGTTATCGATGCTAGGCGCAGATGGCAGTATTAGAACTGCTTCAAGCACGGATGAGCCGAAGGCGAAACGCGACGAAATTGAAACCAAATATGTGCTTTTTGCACAAACCGACAAACTGCTACATGTTTATAAACTTGAAGACTATTTAATTTTTTTCAATGTCGAATGTTTTAAAAACGTGCCAAGATCTGCTGTTATCCCGAAACATTTTTTTTAAAGCTGGATCGAAAAATCTAAATCTCATATAGTCGGCTTATAATTTTTTTAAATTACATCAAATCTAGACGTTTTATGCGTTTTATGCATGCAGCCCACCTGGGTTCGATTCTCAACCTCGCACATAGGGTCAGAAAGTTTTTCTGGCCCGAAGAGGTGAATTACCTTAAGGCCATCGTCCAAGTACCATGCGCGCGGGTGGTTTTAGGAAATTTTTGATGGAAATTTTAAAAAATTTGACAAAACCAAAAACATACAGACCTTTGAAATACTTTTATCTATCTACGGGGTGGAAATGGCAGGAAAATTCGGAGGATTTACCGAGTCTTATCAAAAATAGCACTGAAAAAATGAGCTTTTTTTGTAATTTTTCACAATTATTTGAAAAAATAATTCGATGGAATGATTTTTTTTTCAAAAAAACCTTATGCTGGCAACAAGGATCACATTCGGAAATATTTTTGGAAAACCTTTTCACGCTTTTCATGGAAAATCAACGAATTTCATATAACCGATTTCGTGGAAATTTTTGAAATTCGTGGATTTTCTATGAAAAGCGTGAAAAGGTTTTCCAAAAATGTGTCCGAATGTAATCTTTGTATCCATCATAAGGTTTATTTGAAAAAAAAAAAAAATTATGTCATCGCATTATTTTTCCAGATAATTGTGAAAGATCACAAAAACACTCATTTTTCAGAGCTATGTTGATAAGACTCGGAAAATCATCCGAATTTTCCAGCCATTTTCACCCTGTAGATAGATAAAAATATTCCAAAGGCCTGTATGTTTTTGGTTTTCTCAAATTTTTCAAAATTTCCATCGAAACTTTCCTAAAACCATCCGCGCGCATGGTACTTGGACGATGGCCTTAATATTAAAACCTCCCTAATTGGAACAAAATAGATTTTTTTTTCATACATAACTTTGGAAATTCGTATTAAAAAGTCTCGCAAAGTGACATTAAAAGGTTAGCATAAACTGCTAATGCAGTGATGAGTCGAAGACGCATCAGATTATGTGAAGTCTAATGACTTTAAACACAACTCTGAAAATGTTAAAACAGGTTCGAGTCCAAAGGTCGCATTTTTTGTAGTTCAAATGCAAAACAAGCACAAACGGATAACTTTGTATAGTCGCTTAAAATGTGGCTTGAGAGAAAGTGTTTTGGAAACAACCATAACTTTACTTCTGCCTAACGGTTTATGTAGAACCGCGATGTTGCATTAGCAGCTCAACATAAACTGCTAATACGCTGAAAAGTCAAAGACGAAACGTAATGACATGTCAAATAATGGTTCTAAAAAGTTGTTTATTATCGATTGTTACAAAAACAATTAGAGAACAACTTTTTCGTGGACGATTTTTTTGTAAATTTCCAAATTACCACCATTTATAGAACATGAGCTTGAGCTTGAGCGACCACCCCTGGATGCTACTCCGTTACTGATCGGGATTAACTGAAATTGTACAGGGAATTTCTAGATGATCCAACCTGGGACTGGTAAATCATCCTTCAATGTACATCTTCTGGTAATCCCAGAATTCATTGATCAGGACCGGCGCCGGCCAGGCCCGAACGTAGATCGTCTAAGGAATGGGAAGGGATGTTAGTCCAACACGTGTTGTTACTAGAGGCCGTATATACTACTGCGCACTCCACAAGTGTTACGGGAGAAGGATATTTGTTAGTAAAAATTTCAGTATTGATATTTTTCGCGCGCGACTCAGTATGTTCCGGTTTCAAGATGCTCGGATGCACCACTAAACTCACTGACTTCCCGAGTGAACGTTTTAACAATATAATATATTAAAGTCCCGAGGAGTCTTGATTCATAGCTCTGATTCGAGGAAACTGAAGAAAAATTTGAAATACTATCGCGTAACGAATAAAAACTTCCCTATTTTTTCTAAATGGAAATACCTGCTACAAAATAATCGAGTGAATAAAATTTAGACAAAATAGTTGATTCATTGCATTCTATGCATTCTAAACAGTTGTTATAAAATCATTTTAAATCATCAAATAAAGGTCAACAGATTTCACGCGCGTCTTGATTCTGGATTCTTGGTTATATTGGTTGATCCGGGCAGCCGGCTACCGAGAAAAATATAAATTCATTGTTTGAATTCAAGTGTTTTTGCCTTTCTCATATAGAAAGGTTATGCAATCACTGTGAAAACCGACTTTTGAACCGAGGCCCGGAGGGCCGAGTGTCATATACCATTCGACTCAGTTCGTCGAGTACGCAAAATGTCTGTGTGTGTGTGTGTGTGTGTGTGTGTGTGTGTGTGTGTGTGTGTGTGTGTGTGTGTGTGTGTGTGTGTGTGTGTGTGTGTGTATGTGCGTATGTGTGTATGTAACGTTTTTTTGCACTAACTTTTCTCGGAGATGGCTGAACCGATTTCCACAAACTTAGATTCAAATGAAAGGTCTTGTGGTCCCATACAAAATTCCTGAATATTATTTGGATCCGAATCCCGGTTCCGGAATTATGGGGTAAAATGTGCAAAAAATTGTGAAAATAAGTGCACTAACTTTTCTCAGAGATGGCTAAATCGATTTTCACAAACTTAGATTCAAATGAAAGGTCTTGAGGTCCCATACAAAATTCCTGAATATTATTTGGATCCGACTTCCGGTTCAAGAGTTATGGGGTAAAATGTGCAAAAAAAAGAAAATATGTGTTTTAACTTTTCTCATAGATGGCGCGACCGATTTTCACAAACTTCGGTTCAAATGAAAGGTCCTGTGGTCCGATGCGTTATTCCTGAATTTCATGCGGATCCGACTTCCGGATCCGGAAATATAGGGTAAAGTGTGTTAAAAATTGTACACCATCACTGAAAATGAGGAAAAAACCTTTAAAAATTTTCTAAATCGACCTCAAATCTTTTCCAATTTGATGGTTTTTATCAGTAGACGGTCAAACAAATCTATTTCGATTATTCTTTTAAGAATCGAAGAAAAATAATTTTGAAGAATACCACAGTATTATATATGATAGTATGATTGATATGATACAATCAATAACATGGAGGAAGAAAACATTCCAAATAAAACTTTTCTCCTGGAAGCAGGATCTATTCTTGGTTCATTGTTTCAGCCGGATTCCACACGGCATCTAGGCTGGTACTGTCCGGAAAGAGTTAATAGGTACTATCAATCTCCTAGTACCACCATTTATAGAAAATGAATATAAAAATACATTTACTTTTTTAAGGTGATACGTCTTACTTTACTATGGGACACTTTTTCGAAATTCACTCTGAACAAGAATGGGCAGAACTTAGTCGTGAATATCTCTTGTTATATCTAACGTGGCAACATAATTTTTTCACCATATCGTTGGAAATAACCGCAAATATCTAAAAGTTTTCTAAAATGTTTGGTATGAACGAGTATTAAGGTGAAATTCAGTGCCAAAACAAGCCGCGCAAAATTTCAACCGCATGAATTGAACGAATCATCGCACGAAGCGTATCGTGCAAAACCGACGCATATACATACGGAATATTTTCAGTGATTGAGTGCAGTGGGCTTACGACACGTTTTGTTCGCTAGTAAATCAGGCATTAATTATGTATGGTTGTAAACCATGAGTATTTTTCAAGTATATGTAGGCGACATTGTGCATGTTGTTCAAGACGATCAGTTTAGTCAATCAATTTATATTAAATTTTGTTGGTTGTTTCAAGAATGTATCAAACCAGATTTGAAGTTGTCATCTTGCGTCTACAAGTGAATAATTGAAAATTTTGCAAACGTCGTAATTGAAATCCACTTGTACGTGAGATTATCGACATTCAAAAGTGTGGAAAAAGCATGCCAAATTTTTTTCATATTCACGTTGTCCAGTTATGTCTCTGACATTATCCACCCGGCTTTTTTTTTAAATCTTGAGTCGAATTGTTTTCTTTACCCATGTAATGTTGTTTTATTCAGAAGCTATATGAAAATAGTTGAAATACAACTCTGAAAATGTTAAAACAAAAAAAATATAAAGCGATTTGAATCCGAAAGTCGTTTGCTTCCAAGTTTTTAATTTAGTTATAATTTTGCATACATAACATTCATTCCAGTTTTTGGTTCAAGTTTTTATTTTGCGGGGTAAACGTACCACATAAATATCTTTTTCAATCCACCTAGTGCTGCCTTTCAAATATTCTCCATTTTCTCCTATATTTTACTGCAGTCATTCCCCGGTTATGAAAACAACACTAACTTTACTTCCGCTTAGTGGTT
This sequence comes from Malaya genurostris, assembly GCF_030247185.1. NCBI lineage: Eukaryota > Metazoa > Arthropoda > Insecta > Diptera > Culicidae > Malaya > Malaya genurostris. The sequence continues at coordinate 63,361,702 of NC_080571.1, forward strand.
TATGTTGAACCGCTAGGAAATATTTGTAATTCAACATAGTTTATGTACTGATGAGTCAAAGACGAAACGAGATATATTGAATCATGGTTTAAGTAAGTTGTATACTAAAACCTCAATTTACGCGAACTTAATTTATGCGAATTCAATTTACTCGACTTTTTTTACGAGTTTTATTTTAAATAATTCGATTTCTTATTTAATTTACGCGAGTATCGCGCAAAAAAATGTTTTTGAATAATGATAGAAATTTCAATTTATATACATATACAAAACAATCTAGCATGCTTTAGGGAATTGAATATTGTGAAATATACATTAATGAAGTGTTTTTTTCAAGGGATCTAAATAAAAGCGTGGGCATCCAAGAATTATCTGGAAAATAAATATAGTACATATATTGACATACTGTGATAAGATCTGTAGAAGAATTTGCTCATCCAAACCCTCCTCAGAAAAGGCCTTAAGGCCTACCAAAGCAATCGATTATCCATCCGAAACCTTCCTGGAGTTAAGGCCTTCAGATCTACCAGTGTAACAAAGTGCATCAACGAACTTCCAGTTTTCGGTCTATATTCGTGATGCCACACACGTGATGTGACAATTGTGATTGCTCTAGACCATCCAAAAACTACCTGGAGTTCAGGCCTTAAGATCTACCAGTGTAACAACGTGTATTAATGAACTTATCGTTCTCGGTCTGCTGAATGCTCGTATAGATATTAAGACCTGTTTGCACTGAAGTTCTTGGACGACTGAGAATGTTATGAGAAAAGACACAATTAAGCAGTTTGTAACCATACAACTATGAGCATCATTGAAAAACTGAAATGATGAATGCTCATATAGATCTTAGGATTTTTTTCCACAGAAGCTCTTGGACAATTGGGAACCTACCTGGAACAGCTATAAATAGACAAGTAATCAATGTGTAGCTCTAAAAGTATGAACCACAAACAAAAAATGTATTAGCTGTTGTAGTTCTTGCTGTGACACAGTGTTTACCATAACGACAATACTCCAAGTAGTTCTTGGATCGTAGAACATTTCTTAAGCATTTCCATAGTCTCAGATCATACTCAGAAGGTCCTCAGGTGCTCAAGCATCGGATGTAGTAGGATTGTTTATGTTATTTACACTAAAATCAAATGGAATTTGAAAAGCATTTTTACGCGAAAAATTTGAAATGATGCGATGTTTTATTTGATTTACGCGAAATTTCAAAATCCATAGTTAGTCAAAGCAACAAGAAATTGCTTCTGAAAAGCTTGGAATTTTGAATAGAACAGTGTCTCGAGTAATATGAACTTGTAAGGAGTGCTCTCAATCCTCGCTGGATGGAAATGTAAGCTCGTCTCGTAAAGAAAAAGTGTAACAATGAGGTTCGATTAAAAAATTTTGTTCGGCTTACAACATATGGCTCAATCGGGCACGTAAAGCTTGTACGTGAATAAGCCTGCATAAATCTTTTCTATTAAATAAAAAAAAACCTTTAAAGGGCATCTGAGTGCTTGAAAAAATGATATAGTGGTCGTGTATGTGACCAGGAAAGTAATGCAAAACCATTCAAACTTCGTACGAGATATCGCCAAAAGTCCATGGTATCAGATAGTTTGGTGCAGATAATATGAAACAAGTTTGCAAGGATCGAAAAGCACCAAACCGGTGTAAAAATCTTAATATAATTATGGAAACTTTACACATAGATGACGGAACCTACGTGAACGCCAAGTTCAAGTTTTATGTTCCGGAAGATTTGCGCAGGCGATGCGAGTCCATAATTAAAACAAAATGGCGGTCATCATCGCTTGAGCGTATCATCGAACCAGTCAGAATCGCGATCATATTTTCCTCATAGTCAAAGAAAACATCGAAACAAACAAAGATAGCTCTTAGTGACCCTTGGTTGTGAATTTCCTAGGAGGAGTAGGTCTTCTACGCTGCTGCTTTCTATGCCAGACAATGGGCTCAAAATATTGTTCAAATGGCCAAAGGAAAGATTTTATCGGTAGAAAACCTTGAAACTGTCATTAAGTTAATAATTAGGATACTTTAAATGAAATACAAATTTAGTGGCGTAAATTCAAAGGAACTGACAGAAATACAACCAACGCACAAAGTATTCCACGTTTACAATAACAATAAATAAAAAGCTAAATTAAACTGTCTTCAAACTCAACCTAAGAAGCGCCTTATCGTCCACATTTCCTTGAATGAAAGAAAAACGAAACGATCATCGCCTGACTGATTAATGTCGTACTCGGCTGAAATGCTGTTTCCTGTCTATTTCGTTTAATTGACGATTAAAATCTCCGATTCCATTCCAGCGTACACGCGAATCCGTGCACATCGAAATAAACACCAAATATCAGACATTACTTCACTCTGGCGTAAGCAGGTTCAAATTAAAAGCCATAAATAAACAACGATTGCCACCATCAGTGCCAGGTACCGAAACTTCGCTGGAATACCAATTCCGTTTCCGGGAACTGTCGGGTACTGTGTGTGTGTGCGTTATGGGACCGTGACGGGAAAGGAAAAACGCGCAGCCGGAGGGTGTTTACAAGTGAAAATTTTCGAACGGGAGGCACAAAACAAGAAAATCATAACAACAAACTTCAAACTGTTTCCGTTTTGGGTCTGGGCGGAGAGGACCGCAGGAGCAACGGAGGCGTAACGCGGCAAGTGCGTTTGCCGGTCTTGTCCATCAGCAGTCGATTCGATTGATTGCGCGCCGGGAACCGTGGGCGAGGTAAAACTTGAAAGCGAAACTTTGAAGAAGAAGTTTGTCCGACAGTCGGCGCCCGGCGGGACCTCGGCGTTGTCCTTCCCGTGTTGGCAAATTGAAGCACAGAGTGGAAACATCGGTTCCGAAATGCTGCGGCGACGTGTTGGACTGGACGAAGAGCGCACTGGCAAGTAAGAGCAAGCAAGTGTAAATTGATATTTATTGCCTGCGGAATTCCAGCTGCTATATTTTTCCGGGAAAATTTTGACTGCATCTGGTTGTCTGGACGAAACGAAACGCGGCAGAAGACTCGACTGACACTGTCTGGCTTGGATGGTTTCGTGCTGCGTCTTTCCACGGGGATGAAGGATGCTTTCATGATCAGAGAGCCGGGTCTGATGAGCCTGTTGTTTCTCGTTCTTTGTGTTGTTTTGAAGTGGCCAAGAGATTATTTTTGTTTCGTTTTCTAAAGATTAGTTGAATCAATTGTTGACGCTACGAGTTATCGCCAATGTTTCGGATAAAAGCAATTCCAAAAATTACCAACAAAAAAGGTAGAAAACATTTCGATTTGGATGAAACTTGGTACACGTCTTCAGGATGGTAAACCACTTGTTTTGCTCGGATGGAGACCAGCTTGACTCAAGGTAGATTTTTCAATAGAGTGAATATTACTTTTCTTTACGTTTCGTCTTAGACTCGTCACCGCCAAACAGTTTATGTTGAACTGTTATGCCACCTAACAGATGTATTTAAATATCTTCTAATTTGATGATATTCGCATGCCCACCAATTTTTGATAAATCTCTTTTGCCCGGAGGAACTGGGTTCGAATTTTCTCTCGGTCCTGCTCGTACCATGGTAGACTGTGTATAAATGAAAACGATTCACTAAACTTGACTATTGTACCAGGACGAAATGACAGCGGATATATCATTCTAAAAAACGTCACAAAAAGACATTTCAATCCGGCACGTACCCAAAGGGAGAGAATGCTCATAGCTTACAGGCCGAAAAATGTCAGTGAATATGCATGTGACTGCATTATATCTCCATTTGCTGTCAGCTCCTGAGTTCCACAAGGTAGCCATCTAGGACCATTCATATTCTTGCTCTACTTGAATGATATGTATATTTTGCTAAAATGCTAATCTTTCGCTAACGATTTCAAACTCTTCCCTCCTATTAATGAAGCTAGATTTCTGCAGTAATAATTAGACATTGTTACAACATGGTGCAGAGTGAATAAAATGAATTCAAGCAGCACGTGGATTACACAATCAACAAACCACAAAATTACATGGATTTATTTTCGTGTTACGAATAATTTCAACAATATACATTGCCTGAAAATGCTATATTGTGCTCTGGTTTGTTCTACACTTAAGTACGTAGCTGTTATTTGGTTACCTTATTATCAAAAAGATATTCAGAGTATAGAAATTTTTCAAAATAGATTCAATTGTTTCATTACACCATAAAGAATTTCTTTCTAAGATTATTGTCGCTTTAGTTATGAATTTTAGTATTGGTATTGGTATAAGGTGAATGATTCCGTTTGAAATAGTAATTAATGTAATTTGAGGAAATGTATCATTTGGATTACTATAATCTCTTGGTACAAATGATGAGAGGTTTTATATCAGCTGAAGATGGAATAAAATTTTAATAAAAGCTTAACTGCAGTGAGCTTTACCATGCTCCAAATAAAATATAAATATATAAATATAAATATAAACAAATAAACAAATAAACAAATAAACAAATAAACAAATAAACAAATAAACAAATAAACAAATAAACAAATAAACAAATAAACAAATAAACAAATAAACAAATAAACAAATAAACAAATAAACAAATAAACAAATAAACAAATAAACAAATAAACAAATAAACAAATAAACAAATAAACAAATAAACAAATAAACAAATAAACAAATAAACAAATAAACAAATAAACAAATAAACAAATAAACAAATAAACAAATAAACAAATAAACAAATAAACAAATAAACAAATAAACAAATAAACAAATAAACAAATAAACAAATAAACAAATAAACAAATAAACAAATAAACAAATAAACAAATAAACAAATAAACAAATAAACAAATAAACAAATAAACAAATAAACAAATAAACAAATAAACAAATAAACAAATAAACAAATAAACAAATAAACAAATAAACAAATAAACAAATAAACAAATAAACAAATAAACAAATAAACAAATAAACAAATAAACAAATAAACAAATAAACAAATAAACAAATAAACAAATAAACAAATAAACAAATAAACAAATAAACAAATAAACAAATAAACAAATAAACAAATAAACAAATAAACAAATAAACAAATAAACAAATAAACAAATAAACAAATAAACAAATAAACAAATAAACAAATAAACAAATAAACAAATAAACAAATAAACAAATAAACAAATAAACAAATAAACAAATAAACAAATAAACAAATAAACAAATAAACAAATAAACAAATAAACAAATAAACAAATAAACAAATAAACAAATAAACAAATAAACAAATAAACAAATAAACAAATAAACAAATAAACAAATAAACAAATAAACAAATAAACAAATAAACAAATAAACAAATAAACAAATAAACAAATAAACAAATAAACAAATAAACAAATAAACAAATAAACAAATAAACAAATAAACAAATAAACAAATAAACAAATAAACAAATAAACAAATAAACAAATAAACAAATAAACAAATAAACAAATAAACAAATAAACAAATAAACAAATAAACAAATAAACAAATAAACAAATAAACAAATAAACAAATAAACAAATAAACAAATAAACAAATAAACAAATAAACAAATAAACAAATAAACAAATAAACAAATAAACAAATAAACAAATAAACAAATAAACAAATAAACAAATAAACAAATAAACAAATAAACAAATAAACAAATAAACAAATAAACAAATAAACAAATAAACAAATAAACAAATAAACAAATAAACAAATAAACAAATAAACAAATAAACAAATAAACAAATAAACAAATAAACAAATAAACAAATAAACAAATAAACAAATAAACAAATAAACAAATAAACAAATAAACAAATAAACAAATAAACAAATAAACAAATAAACAAATAAACAAATAAACAAATAAACAAATAAACAAATAAACAAATAAACAAATAAACAAATAAACAAATAAACAAATAAACAAATAAACAAATAAACAAATAAACAAATAAACAAATAAACAAATAAACAAATAAACAAATAAACAAATAAACAAATAAACAAATAAACAAATAAACAAATAAACAAATAAACAAATAAACAAATAAACAAATAAACAAATAAACAAATAAACAAATAAACAAATAAACAAATAAACAAATAAACAAATAAACAAATAAACAAATAAACAAATAAACAAATAAACAAATAAACAAATAAACAAATAAACAAATAAACAAATAAACAAATAAACAAATAAACAAATAAACAAATAAACAAATAAACAAATAAACAAATAAACAAATAAACAAATAAACAAATAAACAAATAAACAAATAAACAAATAAACAAATAAACAAATAAACAAATAAACAAATAAACAAATAAACAAATAAACAAATAAACAAATAAACAAATAAACAAATAAACAAATAAACAAATAAACAAATAAACAAATAAACAAATAAACAAATAAACAAATAAACAAATAAACAAATAAACAAATAAACAAATAAACAAATAAACAAATAAACAAATAAACAAATAAACAAATAAACAAATAAACAAATAAACAAATAAACAAATAAACAAATAAACAAATAAACAAATAAACAAATAAACAAATAAACAAATAAACAAATAAACAAATAAACAAATAAACAAATAAACAAATAAACAAATAAACAAATAAACAAATAAACAAATAAACAAATAAACAAATAAACAAATAAACAAATAAACAAATAAACAAATAAACAAATAAACAAATAAACAAATAAACAAATAAACAAATAAACAAATAAACAAATAAACAAATAAACAAATAAACAAATAAACAAATAAACAAATAAACAAATAAACAAATAAACAAATAAACAAATAAACAAATAAACAAATAAACAAATGAACAAATAAACAAATAAACAAATAAACAAATAAACAAATAAACAAATAAACAAATAAACAAATAAACAAATAAACAAATAAACAAATAAACAAATAAACAAATAAACAATAAACAAATAAACAAATAAACAAATAAACAAATAAACAAATAAACAAATAAACAAATAAACAAATAAACAAATAAACAAATAATCAAATAAACAAATAAACAAATAAACAAATAAACAAATAAACAAATAAACAAATAAACAAATAAACAAATAAACAAATAAACAAATAAACAAATAAACAAATAAAAAAATCAGTATATCAAACAAATAAACAAATATACCAAAGAACAAATAAAAAAATCAGTATATCAAACAAATAAACAAATATACCAAAGAACAAATAAACAAATCAGTAAATCTACCAGCATATTTTAAATTGATTTGAACTATTGATTCTACAATTCGAACTATTGAGGATATTTTTATTAGCAATTTTAGTTCATATTGCAAATATTGGCTGTTCAGAAGATGTTCTAGAAATAGACAGTCAAAATATCCGGTACGATGATTTGAACTATAGTCATTTTCGTCTACAATCTTGTATGCAACAGTAACGTTTGAAAGTAATTTTTCTTTGATTGTTTGTAAGATCAGAAAACTAAGAAAAACTACAAGGATCAGCCCCATGGGGTTGTTCGAGCCGTTGATGTGGAACAAGGCAACCGAAATATCTAATGATCTACAGTTCAATCAATCGTCACACTTTTAAATCCGCAATTGCACAAGAGTTTGCTTAGATTGATCTTGATTAGGAACCAACACCGAACATTGTTTGTCTAGATTTGTATTTGTTTTATAGAAGACGAAATTACACCAGTATCTCAAATGTATGCAATTATATCTTTGTACATACTTGCGATACGGATTTCGATATTTAAGCTTCTTTTCGCCAAGCTTGTGTTCAAGTTTTGCATGCAAGCAGTTATTTTTACAGCGTTATGTTTCTCTACCATTCTGCGATTTCGGTTGAAGCCAAAAACTTTTCCTCATTATCAATCGAGTTAATCTTATATAAATTAGAAATTAATCTTAAGCACTCAAAACTTATCCTGGGGTAGTTTTCAATTTCTCAGGCGAAACGACATAACATGGAATTCCATCCGATCTTGCATGACACATGATCAGAGCATACCAATCAAAGCTTCAAACAGTTTCATGCCACTTTTTGACTTGCTGTCTGGCAACAACCTAACTCTAGAATGCTACGCGTAGGATTGAAGAGTTAGCTATAATTTTGCTTCTATTTATAGATTCGCGTGGTTCCAACAGCTTCGCTTTTGCATCGATTGACCAATCAGAGCGATGCTTTCCCTTTGATATATCACTTACTCCTTCAAAACCGTCGTCTATGGCAGGAAAATCCGATATGCGGGACATTTTCAGCAGACAAAATAGGACACTGTCGCTAGTAATCAAAATTTCAATCATTTATAACTGATATATTCAAATATATTATATATTCAAATCGAAACTTAGAAAAATTTCCAATCAAATGATGGAATAATATTATTAATTGATACAATATAGACTGAGCTGTGGGTGTTTAAAACTTGACCACACTTCTACGTGTAGTTTTCCTTGAGTTTCTGATTTGCACCCCTATGAAGAAAATAAAAATGTGTTCCACATAAAAAAACTAAAATAGTAACACATATGCGATACTCATGCCATGTTTTAGGAGAGGTTTCTTTCAACCAAATAGTCAGTTAGCTGTGACCACACTGATTGAAGTAGTTCGTTCGAGAGCGACCGCAGAGTTTTACCCTATTTCCTTCATCATCTATTACCAAATATAATGCCGGAACCTTTTTATTTTCGGTTCCAAGCCCCACTTTCCGGCTGAATTATTAACTATTCAACCGGGGGAGGCCCAAATAAAATATCCATTAGAAGCTGACACAAATCAAAAGCTTTCCTGCTTCGAAAGTTGGTGTCGATTTGCCTAATGGGCGAGAAAAGTGGGCACCCGTTTTCCTTCGGTCGTCTTTGCCTGTCATCATCTAATGCGTCTGGAAGTTACCTGAACTAATTTCACACTAATGACGTAGTTTCCTCCAGCACTAGCACTGCCTATCGACCGAGGAGGCTTTGTCAGGTATGAAAATAAGAACATCATCGTCTAAATGTGTCTGGTTTTGGTTTTGCTAGGGAGACGCAGTAGAAAAAAAACCGTATATTCAAATATTGTAGGACTTAAACTGCAAAGTCACGACTGCCTGCAAGCCTGCTACTTCAGTTAGTGTAGTGTCAGTGTGCGTGTGTGCGCGTGTAAAAAACCAGTTAGTGGTAACATACCGAAACTAATCATTTAAATAATGCGCCATTCTCGAAACGAAGTGCCTGACGGCAACCGACCTAATCGTAACAATGACACTCTGCTAAGTAATCTCGGATGACCTTTTCGTTTTGAAAAGTTCAACCTGAATGGGGTTCGTTGAGTGCACTGATAAAGAAGACTGCCATTTTAAACTCGTTCCAGGTCAAATTAGGAGAAACTGTTAGCAATCAACCACCGTTCTGTCCCTGCAGGCCTGCCCCGGGCGATTCTGATCCGACCCAAACCCCGTATTAACCGAGCCGGTGCAAAGGGCGAATCACGAACCAAATTCTCTAAACCATCGCTTTGTTCCCTCCCCTTTAATGAACTGACTGCACTATGAAAATTTGCCCATTTTAGGTTGATTTCATTCATGTGTCAGCTTCCCCCGACGTCATTCAACGCCCGACACTAGCAGAGCAACTCCGATGTTACAGCATTCCGTAGCTTTTTGTTTCTCGGTTCATCGCCAAAACAGCGCCCGCCAACTTTCCGGGCGTTTTGCTGCTACCCCAGAGCCATCGCCATCAGACCGCATTTCGGTTCGCTCACCCTCCCAGGGAGCATCATCCATAATCGACTGGGACCACGGTGGGTTTGGGGAGGGAAAAATCATCACCTGCAAACCGGGACCTCTTTGATCATAGCTGAACCGGAAAAATTTCGCTTGCGATCCTGGTTTTCTGTGTACTTTAGTAACGCTACCGCACCGGATGAGCTCACTATGCTGGCGAAGTTGGCAAGCTTCCTCCTCCTTCCTTCAGTCGTGCTCGATTTCTAGTTTCCAATTCTGACAACAGCATAGTTTGCTACTGTCCCTGCCAAACTCGTGTCGTTTCTTTTGTGCTTGCCAATGAATGCTGCCTTGCGACCACGTCAAGCTGCCAACACAGCAGCCGACAGACGATGACAGGCGGTGCAGAAATCGTAGCTGCGGACAGGATTTAAAGCAGCAACTTGATTCTGGATTCTGGACGCATTTGGGATGTAACGGTTTAAGTTGGTCGGGTTCATGGTGAAAATATGTGTCACCATTTTTTTGAAGTGACTATCAAATAATAAAATCGCCTTTCGAACACAGCCACCCTTAACGGATACGAACAGGTTTTTATAAAAAATAGAACCCCCAAAACGTTCTATCCTCCGTCAAACCACACAAAGCAAACAAAACGCTCATGTAGCAACCGGTAGTAGTAACATCTTATCGCTACAGGAAAAGTTACCCCACCGAAAAAAACTTTCCTCTCATGAATACAAGGAAACGATGGAACGTTAAAAGCAAGATTATTCAAATTATCCTACCCCGCCCACAAAAAAAAAAGTCAAAATGAAAGACGATGCTGCTCTCAGTCAGTTTAGGACCCGGCTGATGCAAAGCTCGTTGCACAATTTCATCTCCTGGGTGCCTTGGGTCAAGACGACCTTGGACCGTTGTGAATGTTTGACGGTGACTGACTGGCAGTGAAGGAAAAAGGAACAGTACAAAAAAAAAGAACTTTTCCACAAATGATGGAATATTTTGTTTGAAAGGTGAAAGCTGACTAATTGTGTGATAAAAACGGCACCCAAGTAACAATGGAGGATTAAGAATGGTAATACGTAGGTTGAAGCTCAAAGCGGCAAATTCAGTGAGACCAAACAAGAAAAATTTCCCTTCAAAGATGAGCCGCAAGAAAACTACAAATTTAAAACCATTATCAAAAACATTTGAAAATTTTGTTCAGGTGATTTCAATGGAAATTGATTGATTGATTCATAGATATGAATGTTGCGTCTAAATGTATGTTAAGTACAAATTAATTCGATCCATTTTTTTTTGGGTGCATTTATTTCAAAACTAACTGAATTACCCGGCGTTGCTCGAAAATGTTTCGTGAAGGCAAGTCCGAAAAAAATTCTAGAAATTTGCCTCCCCATCGATACTCTGATTGTAATGAAACACAACTTAGACGACAACCCGATTGAACAATACTCGGTTCATGTTTAGATTGCGAATGATAATCATAATTTCCATGGTATTCTGGACAAATTGGGTCAGTTTTATATTTGAACCCTTTGTTAGAAACATTTAAAACATCTTTGTCTCTTTTTTTTTATTCAATAGTATAATATATATTTTTAGGCACACTGCTTAAGCTCTAAGATGCCAAGGGTATTTCCTAATCTTAATTAACGACTAACTTAAAACTAGAATAGTATCATTAGATTATGTCGTCTAGAATTTTTGGAAAAAGCTTTTAGCTGGCGTTCGGCAGTGGTCGGTGAATTGAATATTGCATGACTTCCAGTTGGTGCTATCTATGGCCGCTTCCTTTCAGTTCGTGTGGGTCCGCGGGAAACACCCCCAGGTTACGAAGGCCCGGCGGGTGGCCCGCATGCTGGTCATCGACTGGAGCGTAGAACCGTAGGCGGTGATGGTGATGTTACGGAAGAGAATGAAAAAAAAAGTAAATATTGTGGAAACCGAGGTAAATAGGGGGTATGGAAACAAAATGTCTGAAAACTACAAAGATCTAATTAGTTGCCATCGAGATGGTGAAGAGACGGAGAAAGGGGGAACAAATAGTTAGTGACAAAAAAAAAAGATCTTGTTAGTTCAATGAAGATGGTGGACAGGGACGGGGTTCGAGAGAATCGGGCGGATGTTAGTGTCGAACCTGTAGGTGGAGATTATACTTTCTGAGCGAGGTATAACAGATTACACTTGGATATTAATGTGTTTGAGGTACTGGTATATAAGAAGCATATAAGAGATATCCCGACTAGCCAACACATCTCGGACCGGAACTTCAGGTGGTCTACCTCGGGCCCTTAGGGAGTCCTTTAATAAAGACCTGGCGTCACGATACTCCGTACACGTCCATACGACATGCTCGATGTCCTGATAACCGTCACCACAAGCGCAGAGACCGCTCTCCACGATTCCAATACGCCGGAGATGCGCGTTGAATGTGTAATGGTTTGACATGAGCCGAGACATCACACGAATGAAGTCACGACTCACGTTCATCCCCCTGAACCAAGGTTTCGTCGATACCCTAGGGATAATGGAATGCAGCCATCGTCCCAGTTCGCCATTGCTCCATGAAGTTTGCCAACTTTCGAGAGTTTTCTGACGAGAGATACTGAAAAATTCATTGAAGCAGATTGGTCTTTCGTAAATATCACCTTCTAATGCGCCCACCTTAGCCAATGAGTCTGCCTTTTCATTGCCCGGAATGGAACAATGCGAAGGGACCCAGACTAACGATATTAAATAAGACCGTTCAGATAAAGTTCGCAAGTGTTCCCGTATTTTCCCCAGGAAATATGGGGGATACTTTCCTGGCTTCACTGCGCGGAGAGCTTCTATTGAACTTAGACTGTCCGTGACAATGAAGTAATGGTCTTTGGGCAAGGTTTCAATGATCTCAAGGGTGTACTGAATAGCAGCTAATTCTGCGACGTAGACTGAAGCCGGATCACTGAGTTTGTACGAAGCGGTGATGTTCTGATTGAAGATTCCGAAGCCTGTGGACCTGTTGATGTTTGATCCGTCAGTGTAAAACATCTTTTCACAGTTGACTGTTCTGAATTTATTATAAAAAATATTTGGGGCCACTTGAGGGCGTACGTGATCCGGGATTCCACGAATTTCTTCTCTCATGGATGTGTCGAAAAACACAGTAGAATCAGAAGTATCCAAGAAATAAGCACGGTTGAAAACAAACGAAGAAGGATTAATATTCTGAGCCATGTAATCAAAATACAAGGACATAAAACGGGTCTGAATTAAGCTCGATAAGCCTTTCGAAGTTTTCAATCACCATTGGATTCAAGATATCGCATCGGATTAGCAATCGATATGAGAGATCCCAGAATCGATTTTTCAACGGTAGGACGCCCGCGAGCACTTCGAGACTCATCGTATGAGTCGACTGCATGCAACCTAAGGCAATACGCAAACAACGGTACTGAATTCTTTCTAGTTTAATGAAATGGGTGTTCGCGGCGGATCGGAAGCAGAAGCATCCATATTCCATTACGGACAATATCGTTGTTTGATACAACCTGATCAGGTCTCCTGGGTGGGCACCCCACCATGATCCGGTTATTGTACGAAGAAAGTTGATTCTCTGCTGGCATTTTTGTTTCAGATACCTAATGTGACATCCCCAGGTGCCTTTAGAGTCGAACCAGACCCCGAGATATTTAAATGTGAAGACCTGAGCTATGGTTTCACCCCCTAGTTGAAGCTGTAATTGTGCTGGTTCTCGCTTTCTTGAAAATACGACCAGCTCAGTTTTCTCCGTAGAGAACTCGATACCCATTTGAAGAGCACACGTCGACAAGTTGTCGAGGGTATCTTGTAATGGTCCTTGGAGATCGGCAGCTTTGGGCAAGTTGTCTTAGCGTGCAAGATGTGTTGATACATTCATCAATGTTGTTTTCGTAAAAATTGTATAAAAGGGGGCTTAAGCATGAGCCCTGAGGAAGACTCATGTAACTGAATCGTATTGTCGACAAATCACCATGTGCAAAATACATGTGTTTCTCGGACAATAGATTATATAAAAAGGTGTTCAAAACCGGCGAAAGACCATGCTGGTGCAGCTTCTTAGATACGATATTTATAGAAACTGAATCAAAAGTCCCCTTTATCTAAAAATATTGATGCCATTTGTTCTTCACGAGCAAATGCCATTTGAATTTCTGTTGAGAGCAACGCAAGACAATCGTTCGTTCCTTTACATCTGCGGAAACCAAATTGTGTATCTGAAAGCAAGCCTTTAGTTTCATTTCATTTTTTCGAACAACTTCCGGATACAGGAAAGCATAGCAATCGGCCGATACGAATTGTACTCGGAGGCTTTTTTCCCAGGTTTTTGAATGGCGATAACTCTCACTTGTCTCCAGTCGTGTGGAACAATATTACCCTCGAGGAACTTGTTAAATAAATTCAGCAAGCGCCTTTTGGCAGAGTCAGGAAGATTTTTCAACAAGTTGAATTTAATTCTGTCTAACCCCGGGGCTTTATTGTTACACGACAAGAGCGCAAGTGAGAACTCTACCATCGAAAACGGTGTTTCGTTTGTATTCGAAGTCGCGGCGCGGGATATCTTCTGTTCCGGAACAGAATCAGGACATACTTTTTTAGCGAAATCGAATATCCAGCGGTTAGAATATTCCTCGCTTTCGTTCGTTGTGTTTTGGTTGCGCATTCGTCGGGCTGTGTTCCAAAGAGTGCTAATCGATGTTTCTTTTGTTAATCCGTCAACAAACCGTCGCCAGTAACCTAGTTTCTTTACTTTAACTAAGTTCTTCATTTGCTTATCTAGTGCTGCGTCATTTCTATAATTATCAGGTGTTTCATATTTTCTGAACTTTTTGAATGCTAAAGATCTTTCCGCGTTCAGTGATGAGCACTCTTTGTCCCACCACGGATTGGGAGGAAGGATGTTAGTTTTCGCGCCGGGTATACGTTTCGTCTGAGCTTGAATCGCAGTGTCTAGAATCAACCCAGCCATAAACGTATACTCTTCCTCCGGAGGAAGTTCTTGTGTTGTTTCTAGTTTCTCAGATATCGATATTGCGTAGCTTTTCCAATCAATATTTCGTGTGAGGTCATACAAAACATTGATTGTTTCCGATGGTCTTAATCCGCTGGCGTTTGAAATTACGATAGGCAGATGATCGCTACCGTGGGGATCAGGGATTACCTTCCACGTGCAATCCAACCGTAGCGATGTCGAGCAAAGGGATGAGTCCAGCGCACTTGGTCTTGCTGGTGGTGCGGGAATTCGTGTCATTTCTCCCGTATTCAAGATTGTCATATTGAAGTTGTCGCAAATATCATGGATCATAGCTGATCTGTTATCATCATGAAGCCAACCCCATCCCGTACCGTGAGAGTTAAAGTCTCCTAGAACTAACGTCGGTGCGGGAAGAAGTTGCATGATACTGCTGAGCCAGTGGTACCCAACTGAGGCTCTAGGGGGAATATAGATGGAAGCAATACAAAGGTCCTTGCCTTTAATTGTGACATGACATGCGACAACTTCAATACCTGATATCGAAGGAAGGTTAATTCGAAAGAAGGAATAGCACTTTTTTATCCCCAAAAGTACTGCTCCGTAGGGATTATCTCGATCCAGGCGAATAATGTTAAAATCGTGGAAGTTTAGTGATACATCAGAAGTTAACCAAGTTTCGCACAATGCAAATGCGTCACATTTCAGATTATTTACTAAGTATTTAAAAGGATCTATTTTCGGGATGATACTTCTACAGTTCCACTGTAAAACAGTGATCGAATCCTTGACCTCGTTCAAAAAATTAGCCATCGAAGGAAACGATTGCTGAGAGGAGGGGCCATTTTGCAGTCAGCTGGATCAAAAACATTTTAACTTTTGGCAGGAAAGTCATCAAAATACCTTTTAGGGGGTCAGAAATGTTGAAGACGGAAAATATAAAGTCCACAATGTCACTGAATTTTACAAGTCCAGCACTTGATGTGTTTTCTGGTTCCTTGGGGACTTTCGGGGTTTTGGGTGTCCCTGGAAGTGTTGGATATTCTTTCTCCGATTTCAAGTCTCCGGAATTAGGAGCTTTTGGCTTCTTCTTTTCGTTTTTTTTACCAACACTTCCTTCTGCTGTTACTTTTGGAGGGCCTTCAAGAGATATCTTCGAACCCTTTCTAGGGAGTTTAGGAGATGATATATTTTTCCTCTTCCTAAAACTACGAGGGACAGTTGAAGATGTACCTTCTTGAGGATCGTCAGAGTCGCAATCGTCCGCAGACAAACAGGTGTAGGGGTTCTGTTCAGGTGGTGTGGCGATTTTCAGCATTTCTGCGAACGAGCGGTTTGATCGTTGCTTGAGAGATCTTTTCAAATGATCTCCACGCAATTTATACGCAGAACATGCTGTGAGGTCATGCGGGGCCGCCCCACAGTAAAGACACTTTTCAATGTCTCTGTCGCAAACGCCATCCGCATGACTCTCTCCACACTTCGAGCAGCGGGGCCGATTTCCACAATGGGAAGCTGTGTGTCCTAGTTGTTGACAACTAGTGCAATTCATTACCCGTGGTACGAAAAGTCGTACAGGTAGACGAACCCTGTCCAGGAGAACGAATTTCGGCAAAGCCGAGCCGGAGAAGGTCACCCGATACGAGTCCGAGTGGGGATAAGACTTTGTCCCATCCGCGGCGATCGATACTGAATGCAAACGTTTGCAGTCCAGTATCTTGACATTCTTAAGCAAGGGATCTTTAAAACATCCGACCCCATGTTTGAGAATGTCCTCGCATGTCAGACTGGGATCCGTGATCACTCCGTCTATCTCGACTTCGCGAGCTGGTATATAAACGCGGTAGTCCCGCGTAAAGTGATCGTTTCGAGCGATCTCATTAGCATGTTTCAGACTGGTCAATGAGACCCTGAGCTTATCGGGACGAATTTTTGAGATAAATTTCAATGTTGTATATTTCGACGCCAAGTCTTTAGATATTTTCAAAATATTAAGCGGTTTATTCTTCTCTTTGGTCCGAAAATAAACCACATAAAGGCCGGCCGAGGGTGAAGGCTCTTCGGGATACTTTTTTACCCGGTGAGTCCTACTATTTGGAGCAGATTTAGAATCTGTTTCCATTTTATCTTCGGGGGGCAGCGTAGAATTTAATGGACTTGCCATAGCGCGGTTGAGGTTCCGCGCAAATTATAGGGGGAGTCAAAATATAAGACGATAAAAGGACACGAAGGAAAAAAAAATATAATACTTAGCTAATGATCCGTAGCAACTCGGCCGCTGAGGCCAAGCGTTAGTTACAACGGCCTCTGAGAATTAATATGCACACAGCACCGGTTCATGGCACCACACTAAACGTCCGTTCACTGTTCGTATTGTTTTAACACAATAGCACCCGGCACTGTCTAACTGTATTTATTGTTTATACTGTATTGATCTACTGCACAAGCTCGCGAATACAAAAGATTTGATATTAAATGACCTTGAAACGGATTAGAATGGATTAACGCACAGCTGCTCTAATGCAAACTACCATCCGATCGATACGACGGTCACGAAAGGAATGATCTTTGTCTCTGTAAATACTTTCTTAGTACCGCGTTTCATATGTAGAAGTGCTTGTAATGTACTTGAATTATTATGTATATGTGTTTGTAACGTACAACCGTACTTCCTCGTCACATTCGATCTCCAAAACCTATGGCTTCCATGGCTATAAACACTTGCTACCCTCCTCTTTATAAAAATTTAGCATCATTATTTACACGTGATTGCTCAAAATTTCCCATTTGATAATGATTATTTTATAACGAAAGGCTGTTTAACACCATAACTACATTCGCACTATAGAATAACTTGTTTATATCACTTATTTTACTCCGACTTTAACCATTTCGGTCGTTACTCCGGAGTGGAAAACCTATAGAATAACGATTCAGTTCATACAAATGTTGTTGAGAACTTATTTCCATCACCTTGAGTCGACAGTTTTCTCAATTTACATAAAAATGCACTTTGATTGTATTATTTCGTCAATTTAGATCAATATTGAGAATACGTATTCCTCCTCCCTCTTGTGAATATCTTTGTGAACGAATGACTTTTTTTTTTGGTTCAGTGTAAACGAATTCAATAGTGGTTCTAATTATCGCTCTGTGGATTATCATTTTTATATAGTGTAAAACTATCGCAAACTTTCAATTTTTTATCGCGTTTAGTGAGTTCAGGTGCACCTCACTTCTGATATTCAGGATTTGTTTCGACATAACGTTTGAAGCTGAATTTCTCGCATAGAATAATCGTCTGAAACTAAAGTAGCTGCCAACAGTGTTATATACATTGAAGCCGTTCAGCACTCACGAGTACCTCAAGCACTCACGGCTCTGACATCTGATCACAACTTTCATCACAATGACAAGAAACAAGTGTGACGCTGATGTTTGTTTTGGTTCTTCTAGTTCGCGAGGCATTAAAATAGCATGCCGTTCTTGCTCTAAAAATTTACATGTGAAATGCGCAAACTTGAGCATCTCGGCAGTTAAATCTTTTCGTGAATGCCCGGGAGTATACTGGTTGTGTCCCCAGTGCCGGGAACTATCTTATCGTAACGAGCCTACTGATGAAACATTGCAGCTCATTCTTCAACGCACTACCTCGGCTACTATAATATGTATCTTAATAGTCGCTATAAACGACTAAACAAAATTTTGCATCACGCTTATTTACTTCGTGTGCAACGAAATTTAAAAAATAACCCTAAAAGCTTTTGGAATCACGTTAACGAACAGCGTAAGGAAATTGGATTACCAACTCATATGGCACTCGGTGAACTTCAGTCATCGACCCTAGTCGATACCTGTAATCTATTTCGAAGGCACTTCAGTAGCGTTTTCTCTAAAGAAGTCCTGAACAGCGATCAGGTATCCGAAGCAGTCATTAACGTTCCTCGTCGTTCCCCTATTGGACCTCACCCTCGTATCACAACGACCACGATTAATACGGCTTGTTTCAGGTTGAAATGTTCTACTATCGTTGGACCAGATGGTATTCCTTCAATAGTATTGAAAAGATGCCTGAACAGTCTCCTAACGCCACTGATAATACTTTTCAACGCATCTCTCGAGTCGGGAGTATTCCCCGAATCCTGGAAGAAGTCATATATCTTCCCAGGGTTTAAAAAAGCCAACAAATCCGACATAACTAACTACCGCGGAATTCCTTCACTTTGCGCTGTTTCAAAGTTATTTGAAAAAATTATTCTTGACTTTTTAACCCACAATTGCAACGACTACATATCTGAAACGCAACACGGATTTATGCCTAAACGATCAACATCTACAAATTTAGTATCCTTCACTTCATTTATCATCCGATCCCTACAACCTCGCAAACAGGTCGACTCAATTTACACTGATTTCACGGCAGCGTTTGATAAAATACATCATCAAATAGCAATAGCCAAACTTGACAGACTTGGCTTTAATGGTGCTCTACTGGAATGGATGCAGTCATATTTAACTGGTCGTGAGATGTCTGTAAAAATAGGAAACAGGATAACAACACCATTTGCTGTTAGTTCTGGAGTTCCTCAAGGAAGTCATTTAGGACCGTTCATATTTTTACTCTATCTCAACGATCTCAACTTAACTGTAAAATGTTTCAAGGTATCATTCGCTGATGATTTCAAACTCTATCATCTGATAAATGGTCTGGATGACGCATGCTTTCTACAAGCTCAACTTGATGCTTTCGCTAAATGGTGTCATGTCAACAGGATGGTGCTGAATGCCTCCAAATGTTCCGTTATATCCTTCTCCCGAAAGCGCTCAGTAATTTTGTATGACTACAACCTCTCGTAAAGCGTTCTCAAACGTGAATCGCTTGTGAATGACTTAGGAGTAATCTTAGACAGCAAACTTGATTTCAAGAACCACGTCGATTACGTAATTTCAAAGGCTTCCAAACTCTTAGGTTTCATGTTTCGAAATGCTAAAAGTTTTCGTAACATACACTGCTTAAAAGCCCTTTATTGTGCACTGGTCCGGTCAATCATCGAATATGCATCTATTGTTTGGTCACCTCATTACCAAACTGACATCGATCGTGTTGAAGCTATTCAACGTAAATTCATTAGATTCGCTCTTCGCAACCTACCATGGAGTGATCCATTTAACCTTCCAAGCTACGTGGATCGCTGCCGCCTTATTGACTTGGATCTGCTGTCTGTTCGAAGGAATGTTCACAAGGCCATTTTCATAGCGGACTTAATACAATCGCGTATCGATTGTGCTGATCTCTTACGGTTGGTCAATTTCGACATTCATCTTCGCAGTCTTCGTTCACACCCGTTTCTTAGAATTCCCGCTGCTAGAACCAACTACGGGTATAATGAGCCTTTTTCTAGTATGTGTCGTTTATTTAATAGTTGCTCCGATGGTTTTGATTTTCATCTATCCCGAAATGCAATAAAGCTATTGTTCCGTGATTCCTTATCTATCTAGTTGTAGAGCTAGGGCAATTTTACAAGCAAATACTATAGCTATTTGTAATGTAATTCAGTTTAATCGAAGTCTTATATTGTACCACATGTAAACTAACTAATTCGCTCGCCTAAATTAACCCGGTCGTTCTTTCCTCTTTTTTCTGTCTTCCACCATCCATTTTTAATTAGATCTACATGCCGATTCTAACCCGGTCGTTTTTTCTGTCATCTTACATCTTTTTGATAACTAATTAGATCTACATGCTGTTTTAACCCCGTCGTTTTTTCTGTCATCGAACATCTTTTTGATAACTAATTAGATCTACATGCCGTTGTTCGTTTGCGCTCGTTTAGCATCCCCTATGCCAACCCTTGTATACCATTTATCTATCCACTTTTCTCCTTTCTCTAGTAGTTATAGTGTTATAAATTTTGTTATAACTGTTAGTTTTAATTCCAGTGTTAAGCCTAAATGTATCTGTTGGATTATTGTAATCTGTTGATATAAATAATGAGGAGGTTTTATGCCTGCTGGAGAGAGAGATTGCCAAATTTCATCTCCACCGGGCTTTTCCCTGCTCATAAATAAAAAAATAAATAAATAAATAAACCTCACTCACAATTTTTCGTTAAACTCGATCAATTTTCCCTTACACTTGCCACGTTTGGGACACTTACTACACTCCCTCACCCTCAAAATAAATTTATAATCTATTTTGATTTAACTTCCTTTTTGTCAGGGAACTTAATACAGATCTCCTCCATGATTACACTGAGTAGTTTGGAAAATATTTGTGCTTTTCATAAAATATCGATTCCCACCTTTGAAAGATATGCCAAACTCGGGTCGATTCGTTTAGTTGTTTCGTGGTTATGCTGAAACTCAAATGCACTCGCATTCATAGGCAGACAAATATTATTTTCTCTTAGCTCTCTGGATTTCCCGGCAAAAATGGAACCAAATCTTTTGAAATTATTTAAAGAAAATTTCGTTGCATGCGAATACGACCTTGAAATTCTTGCCACTCTCTTGTTTTACGAAAAATGAGAGATGAAAATTTATTTCAAAAACCCCTCCTTTTAGTTTAAATGTCGATTCTCTTCAAATTATATAAATTTCGTCATTGACCCCCTCCCTACATGTTAAGGACACTTGCTACACACTCTCCCCAATGAATACTCTCTGTTGATCTGAATCTCTGAAGAGCAAGAAGTATCTGTGCCAAGTTTTATTTTTCGTTGTTCGTTACTTTGGGAAGGTTTTACAGCTACAAAAAGGTTTTTTTTGGGGAAAAATTATAGTTTTGACTTTGAACAACCAACAAAATTTAAAAAAATCCTCAAGGATAGGCTTGTTCGAGCCATTGATGTGGACCAAGGCAACCAAAATTTCTAAAGATCTACAATCAAACAGTTCAATCAATCGTCACACTTTTGAATCCGCAAGTGTACGAGAGTCTGCTTAGATTGATCTTCATTAAGGAGTGTATCGAAAATAAGCTATCCACATACTTTTGTGTTGTACGCATGTATTTGTGATGGTTTTTTTATGCTCAGATCACAGCATGCTGTGCGTTTGGCTGTCAGCTTTCGTTTGTTTACTTGTTTGTGGGGTTGAAATTCTGCGTTTTTAAAATGTCGCGTATTGAAAAGGAAGTGAGGACTACTAGGCAGCTGGGAACATGCAGGAGTTCAAAAAAAATTTGGGCTCAAGTGCCCAAAAAATGCGATGCAACACTTGTCCGGAACTTGATGAAGAGCGTTCAACCAAAATTTCGAAAATTCGTACAATTAAAGATCAATTTTTGCATGAATACAATATCGTTTTTTATCATAATTGTGGATAGCTTATTTTCGATACACTCTTTAATATTAATAATTGAAACAAAATAGACTGAGCTGTAAGTGTTTAAAACCTGACCACATTTCTACGCGAATTTCTACTTGAGTTTCTGATTTGTACCTCTATATAGAAAATAAAGATGTGTTCCACATCAAAAATTAAAAAAAAAATCAACAGAACCGTTGGGGTCTAAACAAACATCTACACGGAAAGAAATCCGTTACTGCAATCATGATTAGAAAATCATAAAACCAATCATTTTAATTTCCCATGAAACCATGAGCAACAGCTCTTCTCCCATGAAAATTAATCATGGTTCGGAAATGTGTTACTTCAGGAATGTATTTCTTTCAAAGCTCTTAACTCCAATTTTCTACCCGGATATCACTTTGAACGCTCTTCCACAAGTGATGTAATAGATAGCTTAATAGATTATTGGTAAGGCAAAAAATAGACATTAAAAAGCAATTATTACATACTTGTTGTGACCGTTGTTGCTAGATTAATATTCAAAGAGCTAGCGTTAACCAAAAAATAAATTCGATTGTAAATTTGGATATTCAAATTTTATTCGATATACTGATAATATTAGACTACAACAACAGAATATTTTACTCAACATTTGCTACTTAGCCATTGTAGACTAGCTGGCGCACCTTCTTGCGAACGTTCCTCATTAAATTCCGTACAGACTGCTTGGCGACAAGATTTGACACTTTTTTCCAATCTTTTTCGAACTGTTGAATGGTTTTGGCTGCCGAGACAAGTTTCCTAAGATGTGCCTTCGTTATTTATGTTTTTTGGGACGAAAGTGACATTTTTGGTAGTATACCATTCTACCGTTGATTTCGATCTTTGATCTCTGTGGCTTCGAATCATACGTAGAAGTCGTTTTTGTAAACATTCCTTGATGTATATTTCGCTGTTCATTGAAGCAGTGGTGATGCAGGGTTTCGAAATCTTACCGCAGCTACAAATTGCTTGCCAGACCATAGCTTTCTTACCAAATTTTTCGTCTTCAACCGATGGTTCGGACTGGTTTAACGCTTGTCCTTCTCACACCGTATAATATTGTGGTTCCGACAAGGATTTCTAATCGAGTTTCACGTAGGTTTCGTCGAACATGATTATGCAGTTCAAATTTCCAGCAAGAATCGTATTGTACAGCTTTCGAACCCTCGGCCTGATCGATGCTGCTTGTTTCGGACTATGTTTTGGTTGTTTCTGCTTCTTATAGGTTCGAAGATTCAAACGTTTTTTAGCACGAAGAAAATTTGTCTTCGAAGTGCCCACTTTTTTGGCCACATCCCGAACTAAAACCTCCTTCTTTTGGTCGAACGCCTTCAGTATACGTTTATCCAACTGAGGGTTAGCAGGACCATTTTTGCGACCTGTTTTCGGTTTATCCTCAAAGCTGTTATCCTCACCGAACTTCCTGATTGCATTTCGCACGGCTTTTTCACTTGCTCCTTCCATTTTTGTTATCTTTCTCAGTAACAGTCAGCGTTCTGTGCACCATTTGTACACAATTTTTCGACGTTGTTCTGCTGAAAGTCCACGCATTTCGAAACAAACTAATGAAAACGAATAAACAACTGCACAAGTGGTTAGAGAAGAGTGTAAACAAAAGGACGCAGCCATAAAAATTGACAGATTCTGAACCATTGCAAAATGGCAGCGGTTTTTGTTTTCGTCCATACTTTCTGGGACAGCCTTTAAAAAAATATTTTATGGTAAAAAACATGCCTGCCGAAATTGATTTATATTTTTATTAAATTTTTTGAGTGCTACAGTCTAAGAATGATGTTTGTCTTTCGGTTGTATAGGTGGAAAGTCATTCCAACATTTAAGTTTCAACATTTCAACGTTTTAAAATTCAACTTTTAAACGAAGGCAATGATGTTGGAAAAAGGCGTTTGCGAAATTCAGGTTATTAAATGAATAGAACAAAAAAGCTGAACCACTTTCTGCGGTAGAACATTTTCGAACATCACGTTGCAGTTGAAAGGCAAAACCTGGAGCTCCTACCAAATGGGAACCTTCCCTCGAACCAATCCGGACTGATTCCAGTTTTCTCACACTCAATCGAGACTCGAGATGTGAGATGCAGCAGAATCCTTTTCCTCTGCCTCAACTGAACCGTCACTTCGGGGGATGGTGGTTTATTGCATCAGCCCTTGAAGTACTGTACCGAGTACACTGGAGCTCGAGTTTGCCATTTCCAAGTTCACAGCCGAACTGCAGTTACAACTTTGTAGCACGTCTTTCACAACGTGTGAGTACTGTTTTCGATCCGCTCGTCGAATGGTTGCATTTTACGGAAATCACACTTTTAGGTATAATTTTTGATATTATCTACAAAAATTTCAAGTAAATTGACTGTCAATGTTTTTGCTACATGAGATGATAAACCACATTCCACATACATGTGATGCACAGTGAAATAATATATGATAGTTGATTTCGAAAAATTGTCTCCAATTCACGACATTTTCAAAATATGGAATGCTAAAAACTATACTGTCTCTCGTCCAAAAAAAAAAATAACGTTTTTTGTCAAATTAAGGAGTTATTAAATATTGTGACCAGCGTTTCAACGAATCGAACCCACCGTGTGCTCGAGTGAAGATGCAACTTTACTCACAAACAACCATCCAAACCTTCGCCAGTCGCAGCATTCGGAGGCAAGTTAATACACGATACAATCAACGAATAATCATCAATAACGGGCTAGCGCCTATGCCTGGTTACTGGTGCTGATGTTGTGGATTCAACTACTGTACGGATATCGGATCTTCTCGCTAAGGTTCGTTCCGAAGGAATCGTGCGCATCGGAAATACTTGCCGGGACTGCTTCAACAAGGAAGGCTTCAACGTATGAACCATCCAAATGGTTCTTTGGATGGCTTTTATTATGTTCCACGGAATATCCTTACGGCTGATGCCAAGCGATTATGATCGGAGCTGCCTGCAGTGTGCCGGTTACTGCTATTACATACAGATGCAATTGCGGATGATGGTTGCTGCTGTAGCCACGATGGCCGATACCGCATACAGATAGTTACATTGTACAGCAAGCAGCACTTGAATTTGAATGGTGATTCGAAAGTGGTCGTTGGGTGTCGTTTAAGACGGAGAATTGAGTTTCGTGATACAATAAACCACAATCGTTTCCCAAAATTTCCTGGCACAAAAAAAAGTTAAGCAAAAGACGTCATCGCCAAGACAAACGTCGTTTGGTTTTCGTTCGAAGCTTCGAAGCAAACTCCATTTAATTATATTTTCCTTGTGCAAGTGCATTCGGTGTCTTACCTTCCGTTTTGGCAAAATTGTACTACCGAAACGGTATATTCTGCTCCGTGCTCAGCAAAGCTTCCAATTGGTTTTGTTACAGTATGACATCGCACTGAGCAGAAACTTTCTCCACCCGTTCTAACTTCTTCAGCGAACGGACAAAAGCAGTATTTTGTTCCGCATCAATCAGACTTCATTCTGAAAAAACCCGTTTTAATCCACCTAATGGTGTAATGATGCCTTTCTCATATTACTCATAACATCAAAAATATTACTGTGGAATTCTCAAAAAACAACTGTTCATTGAATAGAAATAGGAAAGTTTGTTCGGACCTAATCTGACAAACTCTACAAATCCTGTTTACCCTGTAGTTCCGGAACCGGAAATAGTATCCACAACAAATTTAGGAATTCCGTATGGAATCGTAAGACTTTTCCTTTGGCCCTATAAGTTTGTGAAAATCGATTTGGCCATCTTGAAGTAAAGTGAGTGAGACCCTTTTGCAGTTTTTAATCACAATTTCCAATTCTTCCGAAACCGGATTCAGATGTCCGGAATAGCCGGAGTTGATTTGTTTGCTAGCAACAAATATGACCTACAAATTGGAACAGTTTTGAATCTAGTTAAACCTAGGCTTACTATCTCCTGCTCTATTTGGATTAAATCAATTAAACGAAATCCAACAAACTTCTGCATATGAAAGTCAAGCCAAACACCATGAATCAGCAGCATAAAAAATGTAGTAGGATTATTACTTTTATAATTATTATTGACATCATTACACCATCGGCACGGTATTACTGCACTACCGGATGTGACAATTTCATATTTGTTTCAAATAAATTGGAATTCATTGACATTCGTTTATTCTTTCGGTCGTACTGATCATAGAATAGATAGATTTTTTTTAGCCTCCGCACCGTTTTTTACCAATATTACACACTAGCAGCAGACATCCGTAACCGATTTATTTTCTTCATAGCGTGTACGAAATAGAACAAAGCATGCATCGTTTGTTGTGTGTTTTCTTCTTCTTTCGGTGTGATACATATTGTCATTCTATATGGCGATTTGAAAACTTTGACACTCATCGCCCTCTAACTGCGGAACCGGAAATCGGATCCGGATGAAATTTCACAGTAGCTCTAAAGATAAGCTTCATTTCAAATCATGATTTGTGAAAATCGGTTCAACCATCGCAGAGAAATCGAAGTGAGTTGCTATTTTTGGAGTTTTTCTTCACCACTTTCGGTGCTTCCGGAACAGGAGAAGGAGGGACCAGTAGTGCCGAATTGAGCTTTTATGCCCACAAACTAACAAGCTCTGAAAACTAGAGGAATTTGTCAGACAGTTTTATGGGATTTGTTTTTAACCAGCGTTCGTGAAAAAATAATAATGAAATTGGTAATTTCTCACTTATCACGCTTTAGTTCCGGAACCGGAAGTCGGATTTGGATAAAGTGTTCTAGAAATTTTTAGGAAACTATAAGACCTCTCATTTGAATCTTAGTTTGTAAAAATCGATTGAGTTGTTTCAGAGAAAATTAAATGCACACTTTTTCTCTATTTTTCCGTTATTACTCTGTAACTCCGGAACCGGAAGTCAGATCAAAATGAAATTCAATAGCAGACTATTGGACCATAAGACCGTTTATTTAATCTTAGTTTGTGAAAATCGGTTCTGCCATCTTCGAGAAAAGTGAGTGCATATTTTTGTTACACACACACACACACACACACACACACACACACACACACACACACACACACACACACAGACACATTTGCTCAGTTCGTCGAGCTGAGTTGAATGGTATATGACATTCGGCCCTCCGGGCCTCGGTTAAAAAGTATGTTTTCACAGTGATTGCATAACCTTTCTATATGAGAAAGGCAAAAATAAAACGTGAACATAGTTAACTAGCGTCTATGCTATTAAACTAGAATTAACGCGTTTTAAAGTAGAGAACTTTCTACCCAAAACCAAAATTTCGCCACAGAAGACTTTCTTTAAAAATAAACTTTAATGGCTGTTTGCATGAAAAAGGTGTTCCCGAATTCGGCAATTATCAGGTGTACAACTTTGCTTCCGCCGTTTTCCGATAGATGGCTGTACCGGCTGAGGCTGGTCAAAATACATAAATGATAATGCCTTTAAAGTGAGTGTGTACAGTGCCTAACGAATTGTCATCGCCGTTTCAGTAATAGTTGTTCTTGTTTTCGTATTATTCACGCTCGAAAATGTCTGTTTATGTGCTCGATTCTCGCCATTTGCGGGAAGTTTTACTTTTCTGTTACAATTCGAAAAATGCAGCTGAAGCGCATCGAATGCTCTCAGAAACTTTCGGTGATGCTGCTCTGAGTAAAAGAACGTGTCGGGAGTGGTTTCAACGTTTTGAAAATGGTGATTTCGATGTCGAAGACAAACATGGTGGTGGAAGAGAAAAAACCTTCAAAGATGAAAAACTAGAAGCATTGCTTGATGAAGATTCGTGCCAAACCCAAGAAGAGCTTGCCGAAACGTTGGGAGTGAGTCAGCAAGCCATTTCAAAACGTCTCAAGGCTCTGGGCATGATTCAGAAAGAAGGAAACTGGGTGCCGTACGAGTTGAAACCGAGAGCCGTCTATTTGTATGTGAGCAACTGCTTCAAAGACAAAATCGTAAGGGGTTTTTACATCGAATCGTAACCGGTGGTTCGATACGATAATCCTAAACGCAGAAAATCATGGGGAAAGACCGGGCATGCTACTTCGTTGAAGTCAAAACCGAATATTTACGGCACTAAGGTGTTGATTTGTACAATCGATTTTTGAAAAATTAATTTAACACGACTCAGGACCCTTGAGACCAAACAGTACCAGCCTAATAACCAGTTTTTTTTAAATTACTGTAGCATTTCATCCGGTTAAGGAACTAGAGCGCGATAAGAGAAAAATTATCAATTTCATGAGTATTTTTTAACAAAAAATAACAAAAACTGGTACAGTTTGTGGGCATATAAATTTAACTACTGGTTCCCCATTTCCGGTTCCGGAAACACCGATAGTAGTGAAGAAAAACTCATATCGATTTCTCAGCAATACTTGAACCGGTTTTCAAAAGTCCTGGTTTTAATTAAAGCTCATATTGTTTAAAAAGCTACTGCAAAATTTCACATTTGTCCGACTTTCGGTTCCGTAATTACAGGGCGACGAATGTCAGAGCTTTGAAACCACCATATAAAACGATGATACAAAATCGATACGCACCGGTACGGGCTGGCACGGAAGAAGATAACACAACACGCCTTTACAAACGGCGCACACGGCATGCTTTGTTCAATTTCGTACATGCTATAAAGAGAACGAAAACCAACACCGAAGCTGATTACTTACTCACTTTCCTCAGATATAACGTGACCGATGTTGTGATTGGGTGTTCATGTAATTTAGCCAAGCTTTCACGTCATTCCATTAGCTGCTGAAGGTACTTCCTCTAAATCGTATTGCGATGTGGATGGTTGTGGTTCCGTTGTTGACTGCCCTTTTGTTTCCGACGTATGACTTTCCTTATAAGCCCGCCTACGACAGCGATCACAAATGCTTAACGTGATATTCAATTTAACCTTGCACTTTTGAGCTTCTAATTTTCCAATTATGGTTTCTTTTCCGGAACACACAAAACCAGGAAAAGGTTTACAACACTTTGGGGAAAACCATATTGTAGTATTGTAACTGTTTCGAAAGAGATTTGTTATAAACTGATATCTGTTCCGCGATGCATAGCTATTTATATGTGAAACATGTAGAATTTAGGTAAGCAATTCGCCGGTACGTACGTTGGTTGTAAACAGTAGGTAGTCAACTGACACACCTCTTTGATTCTACATGTGTTTATTCGTTTTGACGTAGTTACGTTAGTTCCACTGTTTAAATGATGATCTTTCAACGAGAACTTGAAATTTCGAATATATCTGTGATTTCATTTAGCTGTAACTTCTTCATTTTTCAAAAGGCACGGATTGGATAGCCATCAATCTGTAGGTTATAATAACAGCTTTAAAATAAAAATCATCAAAAAAAATAAAAATCCTGATTTGTTTATTTAACTTTTTAGGATTACTTTGTAATTATTGAGAAAAAAATCAAAAATATTTTTAAGTGTATATTTTTTTAGAGTGCCCAATCGATTCCCTACAACTTCTTCCTGAACGCCATTTTTGTACAATTAACGGTTTCCGAATTACAACGATTTGAAAAAGGCAATTTTTGTGAAAAGCAAAAATACATACGCCCGTTTTAAAAATCAGTCGTGAGTCGGATGGACCTCTCCATCGCACAGTGGTTCGAATCAATAAACACGTGGACAAAAATCAGTAGCTGCCAAACCGTTCTTTTAATGCATATAGTTTCTTTTAAAAATTTTTTGACAAATATATACCGCGTAATTTGATTCTATCCCTAATTGTTCATGGCCTACTTTGGCAAAAAATATAACCATAACTTTTTTTTCCTGAAGAGACTGAAAATTATTTTCTTCTGTCAAGTTTTAGAACTATTGAAAATTTTATTCATAACTTGTTTCGAGTTATTTTTTTATGCATACTTTGTTTGGAATAATTGGAGAAAATAAAAAATCCCATATTTTTGTTGAAGGTAGTGCATAGGTTTGTTGTTTCCTGGCAAAGTTATACAACATTTTATCTTTTTTTTACCTATGATAAAACCTCACACCGATGGAACTTTTTTTAGGCCTTTTCAAAGTTAGTTTTAGCTATTGAATTATGACAACCCCTTTAAAACTAATTTTCTAATCATAACTTGTTTCAAGTTATTTTTTTATGCATACTTTGTTTGGAATAATTGTAGAAAATATAAAATCCCATAATTTTGTATAAGGTAATGCATAGATTTATTTTTTTCTAGAAAAGTTATACATCATTTTACCTATTTTTACTTAGGAAACCTTGTACTGAAGCGAAATATGCAACTTAATCCAGTAAACTTTAACAATACTTATAGGAAAATATATTACTAATCAAATTTATTTTCCAATGAGAATATCCTGAGTACTATTCGTGTGACTTATTTTCACTATGGCCATGCTGAAACCATGAATGGTTAAGAAACGGAGGGCGTCACGCGTCTGCTATTTCAGTAACTCTCTTTTGCAGTTAGCGTAGAGATGGGCAATTCGCTCCTGAGCTATTCCAGTGAATCGAATCTTTAAAGTGAGCTGATAGCTCACAGCTCTTTTTAAAAAAACCGCAGCTCACCAGTTCACCGCACTGGTATGCAGGGATGCCAGGTTCACAGATTAATCTGTGTTTCACAGATTTTCAACCTTTTGCACGGATTTGAATAATAACTACAGAGCGGTAGGAAATAGTGAAAGTTTTTGGATCATCACAAATTTTTGAAAAATGACCTGGCATCCCTGCTGGTAAGGTGAAAACAAGCTACGAGCTGATCGGATCTTCGGCTCTTGAAGAGCAAGTTATAAACGAGAAGAAAAGGGTACATGAGCTTTTGTTCGTTCTTCCAACTGTGTAACTATCCTTCTTTAACAGATTGAATGAGCCATTGTCAATAAGAAATCTTACCTCTCATTCAGTAGGCAGTTCATTCAGGGATGCCAATTTTGCAGATATTCTCAAATATGACATAATAATAATTCGCAGACAAGTTAGTTCGCATAGCATTGTTCTTTGTGCATCAATGATTTCGATTATGCATATGAAAGAAAAACAGCGCCAAAAACGGCGCTCAAAACAAACCTTCAGTTCAATCTAAATGAGCTGGTGAGCTGATACATTGAATCGATTCCCTTTAGTGAGCTGATCGGTTCGGTGCTGCTCACCGGCATGAGCTGCTTCGCACATATCTAAGTGAGCGCCGCACGATCAACATATCGTCTTGAAAAACTTGTTGCTTATATTATACGTTTAAAATAAAATCTCTTCGTAAAGGTTCGTACTTTTGCAATACTTTTATATATTTTGTTTGGAAAACATTGTTCCATTTTTTTTAATATGTGTTAAACTTTTGATAATTTTTCGGATTTTCAATATTTAAAAGTAACTTTGAAAAGGCCTAAAAAATTGCATCGAGTACCACTTAGATTTTTTCCAATATTGTTAATTGTCAAAAAGTAAACAAAATAATAACCACAACAATTTGCCTAAGCTGCGCGTGCAAGCATGAGCTTGTTTATGCGTGTTGGCGCGCACTTTGTAGTATATACTTAGGTGATAGAGGTAGATTCAACGTAGATAAAACCAAAAGAACTGTTTTTAAAATGAAGTGAATATATCTCAAAAAATATTTTTTTAACTTATTTATATCTTCAGCAAAAATACTTCAAACGTTTTTTCTTCAAAATGAGATAGAAAAAAAATTATTTTTGTGAAAAAAAAAATATTTTTATTCGAAATTGGTACTACCCCTTTAACAAAAATTAAGGTGCCACTTTCAAAAGAAGCGTAATGTAATCTTGTAAAAATTCATCAAAGACACGTTAGCTCTTAAAAATCAGTGAAAGCCAGTACAGACTTTTGACCGTCTTTTTCCAGTTTTGAACCACTGTGCATCGGTTCAAAACTTATGGTTTGCCATACTGAAGCCATGTGCAAAGTTTAATCCAAATCGGAGAAGATCGAGTCTGATGATCTGCTAAGCATTTCTGGAATTGCTTTACTGCGTTTTGTTCCAATAAGTATGAAAATTTCACATACAAAGAAAAAAAAAATGATTTTTCAAAAATGTTCGACCCTACCAGCCCCTTAATTTTAAGTTGTATTGAATCTTCTCTTTCATTCCCATCAGACACGATCCAAATTAAATCAACCCATTCGAAACATTCTTGGGCATACTTTTCTCTCAACATCGGTTTTTGTCGAGTACTTCGAAATTTCAAACTATTTGCGTTTACGTTACTATGAACAGCTCCGTATAATAAACGCAAAATTTTTGTTTATTGCCTTTCTCTATAGAAAGGTATTAGAATTTCTGGAAAAACCGACTTTCGAACGGAGCCTCGGAGACCCATAGTGTTATATACCATTCGACTCAGCTCGACGAGATCGGAAAATGTCTGTGTGTGTGTGTGTGTGTGTGTATGTGTGTGTGTATGTGTGTGTGTATGTGTGTGTGTATGTATGTGCACTTTTCGAAGATATTTGAACGCGCTCAATTTTCTCAGAGATGGCTGAACCGATTTTAACAAACTTGGGCTCGTTTGAAAGGTACTATCGGGCCATTGATCAAGTTCGAAGATCAAATGGCTGTGACTTTTGATTCCGGAGATATGATTGTATAAGTGACGTAACCGACAAAAATCGTGCTATTTGAACGCGCTCAATTTTCTCAGAGATGGCTGAACCGATTTTAACAAACTTGGGCTCGTTTGAAAGCTACTATCGAGCCGTTGATCAGGTTCGAAGATCAAATGGTTGTGACTTTTGGTTCCAGATATATGATGGTATAAGTGACGTAACCGACAAAACACATTGATTTTTACCGCTCTTATATATATATGGGTGCCAAAATTTTAGGATCACCTCTATTTTCGTTAAGTTCTAGTGCTCAAAAGTTTAAGCACCTCGAAAAAAGCCTTCATGCAAAATTTGACCTAAACCGGACATGCGTAAGGGGTGCTGCCCGGTGGTAAAGGTTTGACAATTTTCGACCTTGAAAAAGCACCATAGGGGGGAGTACATGAAATTTCCAAAATCGAAAATTTTTTTTGATGCCAAAACTCTTAAAACTGCATAAAACATCGAAATTTAGTGTCATCTCAAAAAATATTTTTTTTGAAAAAATCAACTTTCTGGGACTTAGAAAAATTTTCATATATTTTCTAAGTTAAAAAAAGTCGACTTTTTCAAAAAAATTTTTTTCACGATGCCACTAAATTTCGACGTTTCATGCAATTCTAAGCCTTTTGGCATCAAAATTTTTTTTTCGATTTCGAAAATTTCATGTACTCCCCCCTATGGTGATTTTTCAAGATATATGAAAATTCCACTAAGTGGACTAAGAAGGCAGCATCACTGTTCTCATACAAATAGGCAACGCAAATGTCAAGCACTAATTTGGAAAAATGATGCTGACTGTGTGACATAAACACTGAAGCATGCTTTTGTGAACTACTCGAATCAATCTGAATCAATTGGTGTCAAAATTAGTATCCAAAATTATTTAAAAAAAGTATGAAACATATTTTCATGAGACTGTTGTGAAAGAAGAGAAAGGCATTATCACACCACTAGGTGGATTAAGAAGGGTTTTTTTTCGATTAGAGAGGTTTTAACATAGTTGTCATTCACCTCTTCGGGCCAGAAAACTTTTCTGACCCTATGTGCGGGGTTGGTAATCGAACCCAGATGGGCAGCGTGAAAGGCATTGACTTACTCATCACGCTATACCCGTTCCCCAACAATAGTCAGTTGATTCAGTTTGACGGAATATGAAAACCAATTCTGCCCACTATGCGAGGAAACATGAACCTATACCAATCTATTTCACCGATCGCGAGCAATCATGACCACGCTCTTCTGAAACCGACTTTAACATAGGTTGTTTGATTATTCTGATTTCGTTAGTGCTCAAAACAATTTCAAACCAAAGATAATTTTTGAATGGTGTGTAGTTCGCCGAGAATAAGGGCAGAAGCGATTATAGAGAGTACAAAAACAAGGTCAGTAAAATAAAGTTGAAAGTTAAAAAATATAGTGATAAATGTTATCTACGTTACAATTTCTAGTGGTACATAAGAAGGTGAATATATATTTATTCCACGCGTTTCAATGATAGCCACTGATATTCCATTTGAATTTAAACAATTGTATGTTTCCTGTTCGCGTGTCAGCAAATTATCGGTTTTATATATTGGTACCAAAAAAAAAAAACAATAAATTTTTATCAATAATAATTAAAATTAATTGAAAGTAGTTTTATTTAACTTAAATTTAATCTAATAGTATTGCGCTACAAAGTGTGCAGAGGTCCGCTAGTATTAAGAAAAAGGATCGTTTTGTTTAGCATATACTCAAAACCGTCTTTGAACAATCCCAAATATTTGTTTCCAGATAAAATATATCCCGGTAAGTGATGCACGCCAAAGCTACTGCAATCATTCAAAAGAAAATAACGATTATAAATATTCATCCTTCGCCAACGGTCACTCACAACCCAACCGAGAAAACAACGTCTCTGGTTCTCAAATACATATTCACGCAAACAATAGGTCTCTGTCTCTCTCTCTCTCTTTCTCTCGCTTTCAAAGCAGTGATTTTATTTATTACGACTTGTCAAAAGACACATGTCGGAAAGCGCTCTTGAACACATGTATTTATTCCCATCACCGCCCATGACAAGGGCCCTCCAAGTTTTTCGGTCCCATCCTGTCCTTAAGCGACTCTGTGAGTCAACTGAAGACCGAACTGGAGCAGACGAACGACGGGTCCATCCAAATGAGAATAAATGCGATGAAAATGTGTGGGAAAAGGTGACTAATGGAGCGGCACAGTCCGTCTGTTGTCGGTTCCGTCCTGGCGAATCGGTTGACGACCGTGCCGGGCCTGGGTAGGAAGGGGGAGTGGGGATCGGGTGCAGTTTTGGGACAGACAGACACAGAAGAAAATAAACCCAAGAACAAGGTCGAGAAAGAAATGTCTGGTTTCGTAGCACTGTATAAAAATACTTGAATCTTGCCGGCTGTTCACAAGTTTCTGTCGGTTACCCCCGGAAGGGCACCCTTTGTACCACCCCCGGGAAGGACGAAGGACAACGACGAGTGTTGAAAGCTTTGCATTTCATGTATCATTTCATTGTTTGTCTGTTTCCTGCCGCCGGTTCGGGTCGACCGTGACTTGGTAGGGCTATTCGGCGACGGAATTGTAATCTACTGATGCCGCATCTGTTTGGCGTTTGTTGGAGTGAGTGCGATCACACTTCAGTTACTATTTTCGATGATGGACGTAGAAGAAATGGCAGAATTATTTTCCGATTTGACATTTATTGTGCAAAGTTTTTAGTTGATTGAATTCAACTTTAAATGCTTCTGATGAAGCGTTAGTTACTGCGTTGTTCGATCAATACTGAAACAAAAAGATGCCTTCACACAAAAGACGTCATTTGGGCGGGCAATAAACCGGAGTGAGTCGTTCGCCGGGGTGACATTATCAAAATTTCAATGGTATATAACAACATAAAATTTTCTCTTGTGATGTGGAAATCGATCAATTTCTTCTTCTATTTTACATTCAGTTTCACACGAAAGAATTTTCATAAATAAAAATAATATTCACTTCGATAGCTTGGAGAATTTTTCAGTCATTGCTCAGTTTAAAAAGTTTTTCCTTAGGAAAATTTCTTTATTTGTCATCTCTCAAATTTTTTAAAACATTATTTTGTTTTCTTGTATTCTGACGTTTTTTGTGATGTAAAATTTAAAAAATTGTACGCCAAAATAACTAAGAATTTTGAAAAATAAATTTAATTTTGGATCTCACGAAAAATCGGAAATTTTTTTAGAAAGTTCAATTGATTACCTACAACTTCTTAAACATATTTTTTGTAGAAGCTTAAGATTTCTATTTGTAACTGTTTAAAAAAAAGTGATGTTCGTGAGAATGGTTTTGAATAATTATAGTATCATAATGACGGGTATACAGTATCACTATAATGATACTCAACGGGATGAGATTTTGTCCATACTATCTTCGAGTGATCATAAACATCGTTGATTTTGCAGATAGTGATACTCGATGCCTAAAGTCGGGCATGATTTTTTTTCAGCGGTGATATTTGATAGTTTGACATTTTCGCAACACTGAGTAATAAACTCTGTATTCAAAAGCAACGAAATATTGTGTAGCTGAAATCAAACGTTTCTGAATATATCAGAAAAATATTTTCAAAGTGAAAGTTTTCCTGTTCTAATGATAAATTATTTTCAAATCATCAAACTATCAAATTATTAAACAACTTTAATTGTCAAACAGTTTTGTGGAAATCGTTCTGCTTTATCGGAAACGATGTCCAATATTTCCATCGGCTGAATATTTCTAGATTTTTGTTGGAGCAGTTAGTAGAATATTGTCACTAATAGTACTGTTGTTGTACCCATTAATTCTACTACACCGAAACCTCCATTTACGAACTAAACGGGGGTTCATAAAAAGAGGTAGTTCGTAAATAAAGTTTACGTTATTTGGGATTTGGTTCGTAAAAAAAGTTTACGTTATTTGGAATTTACTTCGTAAAAAAAGTTTTGTGTGATTATTGTGGAAACCGCGCATCATATGTTTATTTTCGGAACGGATGTGAAGAGTAAGTGCAAGAAAATGATGTTTGGGCTCGTTTCAAAATCCAATATGGCGGCTTCCGTTTTATTGAGATTGCCTAAAACCCCTAACAATATGGGTATCTTCGGAACGGAATTGATGAGTAGATGTCGGAAAACGATGTTTGAAGTGGTTCTGAAATCCAAGATGGCGACTTCCGGTTTGTTGATATTCCTTGAAAACCGTTACATTATGGATATTTTCGGAACGGGATTGATGAGTAGATAGCAGAAAACGATGTTTGAGGTGGTTCTGACATCTAATATGGTGACTTCCGGATTCTTGATATTCCTTGAAAACCCTTACAATATGGGTACTTTCGGAAAGAGATTTAAAAGTAGACGTCGGAAAATTATATTTGAGGTGGTTTTGAAATGCAAAACAGTGTCTTCCGGTTTATTAGTATCTTTTGAATGTTTTTGCCATTTTCCTTTAACTTGGTATTCCTTTAAAATACTATACCGTTCCGAAAATATCCATATTGTAAGGATTTTCAAGGAATATAAAAAAACCGGAGGAATCCAAGATGGCGATTTAAGAATCACCTCAAACATTGTTTTCTGGCATCTACTCATCAATCCCGTTCCGAAAATACCCATATTGTATGGATTTCAAGGAATATCAACAAACCGGAAGTCGCCATCTTGGATTTCAGAACCACTTCAAACATTATTTTCCGACATCTAATCATCAATTCCGTTCCGAAAATACCCATATTGCAAGCGTTTTCAAGGAATATCAACAAACCGGAAGTCGCCATCTTGAATTTCAAAACTACCTCAAACATCGTTTTCTGACATCTACTCATCAATTCCGTTCCGAAAATACCCATATTGTATGGGTTTTCAAGGAAAATCAACAAACCGGAAGTCGCCATCTTGGATTTCAGAACCACTTCAAACATTTTTTTCCGACATCTACTTATCAATTCCGTTCCGAAAATACTCATATTACAAGGGTTTTCGAGGAATGTCAATCAACCGGTAGTCGCCATCTTGGATTTCCAAAATACCTCAAACATCATTTTCCGGAATCTACTCTTTAAACCCATTCCAAAAATACCCATATTGTAGTAGTTTCCATGGAGTCGGAAATCGCTTTCGATGAATGACAAAACCTCTTTTTACGAAGTAGGTTGGTAAAAAAAGTTTACGTTATTTGGGATTTGGTTCGTAAAAAAAGACTACGTTATTTGGGATTTGGTTCGTAAAAAGAGGTACGTAAAAAGAGGTAACGTATAAAAAGTGTTCGTAAACGGAGGTTTGGGTGTATGTAACAGGTGACATAGTATAACTAAACGGTACAAAACCAGTACTATTAGTGAATATTCCTATTTACATTACGTTTGATTTAAAAAAAATTAACTTATTGCATGTAAGTTGCAGTGTAGAAACAACATTGATGAAGTGATATTTACTTCGTTGTTCGATCAATACTGAAACAAGATCCGCATGTGTTTTTTGCATGAATATTCTTCGGTGTTTCAGTTTTCATGACACTATTCTAATGTCCGTCGTTTCAAGTGGTAATTTATTTTTTAATCACTCATTACTCTGTAATGTCGAAACTGCAAATCGGATCGACTTTGAATATAAAAGTGTGACAATCGATTAAACATTCCATGATATGTCGAAGTAATTTCCACTTTAGAGTTTGCGGTAATTTAAGGTACTTCCGGAGCCGGTATTCAGTAACCAGTATAACCCAAACCGATTCGTATGGCCATATGACGAATAACCGGTTCGTATGGCCATATGACTTTAAAGCTTCTCGGGATTCTCATCTTCTATATCGCTTTGAATTTTAAAAATTCATCATCCTACAATTCCAGAATCGGAAGTCAGAATTGGATAAAATTGGATTTATTTTAATTTGAACTTTTGTTTCTGAAATTCGATATGGCTTTTTAAAAAAAACGATTGAGCTTTGAGAAACGATTCAATACTGGAACCGGAATTCGAAATTCGGTGTAGCCGAAGTCAGACAAATTCTCCTGAGTTAGTATAGTTTTTATTTGTTTCAAAATATTTGAAAATCAATGTTGACATCTTTGAGGAATCGCAGTGCGAAATAAATTTTTGGGTGCCGAAACGAAAACTGAATACAACCAAAAAACTGCTAACCCGATAAACCTGAATAATTTATGTGAAATAGACAGTTTTATACTAATCACCCTGTATCTCCCTGTATTGTTTTTCAGTCAGATCCAACTTGTTTTATAGATCCAAATGTTTCATAGCATCTTAAAACATTTCATTTGAATCATAGATGATTCATAGATATCATTTGAATCTTGGATCGGTTCAGCCAACTACGAGAAAAATCAGTTACATAGTTTTAATTTCGTTTCACATATCATCCTGTAGTTCCGGAACCAGAGGTCGGAACCAAACATAATTCAGGAACCTTGTTTGGGAGTATACTACTTTTAATATTAATCTGAATTTGTAGAAAACGGTTTAGTCATCTTCGAAAAAAATTGAGTGAAATTATTTGTTACACATGCATTTGCTGATCTCGACGAACTGATTCGAATGGTATATGGCTGTTATGTTCTTCCTGTTTTATTGCTGTAAGCAGTTTAAATCAATATAATTATAGAATTGCTTTCAACTCGAAAATTCTGCCATCATCTGGTTTACATTTGGCATATTCGAACGGTTATGTTGCCAAAAACGAACCGTGCTAAAATCGGTCCGAGGCAAAATATCATGCTGTACACAGTCTTTTGGATACTTAGAAACAATTGTATGTAACAGTATAAAAAATCGTGTTTCACGTTGCTCCTAAGCATTTCTTTGCCAGACAGCGCTCAAAACTTCTACTGCTGGAATAGGGGAAAAAGTCGCTTACACAAAAATTTCGATATCTCCGTTAAAAATGGACGAATTTCAACAATCAATGGCTTGTTGGATAGGTATTATCGTGCGGAATCTAAGTCTGAAAATATATTCCGTTTTCAAGGTCAATTCTGACAGATACTGTCAAAAAACTGAAAATTTTGAAATAAAACTTCGTATAACTCAAAAAGTAAACATCCGATATTAAAACCATTCAATAGCGTTCTGGATGACGGGGAGACCTTTCATTTGCGACTAGTTTGATCAAAATCGGTCCAGCCATCTCAGAGATCTCGACCTCTTAGTTGACAACATACATACAGACACAGACATTTGTTCAGTTCGTCGAGCTGAATCGATTGGTATATGACATTCCAGAGCTAATAAAAGTCATTTTCATTGACTGAAAAATAAACGAAAAAGACATAAAAATTATTGTCACTCTCAGTTTCGCTTGCAAACTATGATAACGAAATCCATGTCCAGTCAATGATATAAACGGGAAAGTAGTTTCAAAATTGTGTTTTTTCTTTCATTTGCCCTTTCAGTCATTTGCAGTTTTCAGTGAAAATCCTATAGTATTCAGTGTCGATATTCAACCAAAGCTGTGAGAATTGAAAACGACAGAAAAAGGTTTCACAATAACTTTTACCTGTTGGTGCTCGAATTTGTAGTAGTTTTGGTTTCCAAAGAAGTTCTGGGATGTAATTACTTCGATTTGCCATATTTTAGTCACTTTTTATAGCCAAGCGTCACATATTTTCAATACACCGATGCAAGAATGAAAATTTCAATTCTGCTGTTGCTACCTGAAGACGTTAGTTTGGTTTCGTCTTGTCATAGAGGAAAGAGTGACGTTGGCAATTATGCTCTCTCATTTTTTCGATGAGAAACTAAAATGCTTCGTCTCTTTTCGTTTGTTCTGGTGTCGGTCATTTGCGAATGAGACAGTAAAACATTGAAAATGAGACTGCTGAAATGGTTTCTTTCGTTGAGAATGTGTGACAATTTTAAGCTCTGTGACATTCGGCCCTCCGGGCCTCGGAAAATTTTTCGAAAGTTTGAGCGAATTCTATACCTATTTTTTATATATATAAAAAAGGTAAAAAGGGTTTTTTTTACGAAAAACAGTACGTTTCGCGCAAAATAAAAAAAAAAAAACAGTACATTGACTTTGAAATACATTTCGCAGTACGCATCTTACAATAGTGAAACGAAAAGCGAATAGTTATCGGATAATTTATTTTAATAATCTCAACTGTATTTCATTATTTCGTTTTTTGCCATTCTCTATTGCAAGGTATTAGAATTGCTGGAAAAACCGACTGTCGAACGGAGCCTCGGAGCCCCATAGTGTTATATACCAATAAACTCAACTCGACGAGATCGGAAAATGTCTGTGTGTGTATGTATGTGCACCTTTTAACGAATTGTTTCAACGCACAATTTTCTTAGTTCGAAAATCAAATGGCTGTGACTTTAGAGTCCGGAGATATGATGGTATAAGTGACGTCACCGACAAAACACATAATATGTTAACGCTCTAATGTATATAAGAGTGCCAATATTTTAAGATCACCTCTAATTCCGCAAAGCGCTCAAAAGTTTGAGCACCTCAAAAAAAGTCAACATGCAAAATTTGAACTAAAACGGATATTTTTTATTTGGACCTGGCTTCGGAATTACAGGGTGATATGCACCAAAAAATTGGAAAAAATAGTCACACACGTTTCTCAGAGATGGCTGAACCGATTTTCACAAACATAGATTCAAATAAAAATTCTTTCGGTTTCATACAATTTTCTTGAATTTCTTTTGGATATGTGCAAATTTATTAAAACATGCGCACTCATTTTTCTCTGAAATTTCTTGACTGATTTTCACAAACTGTGGAGCAAATAAAAGGTATTAAAATTATTTTTAAAAAACCTGTTTTAATCCACCTAGTGGTGTAATGATGCCTTTCTCATTTTCATTTTCTCCTGTATATTACAGCAGAAATTCCCCAAAATACTATAATTTAAAAACGTTCAGAAAATAGTTTTGAAGATTTCTGTTGAATAATACTACTGCATTGATACACTACATTTAAATTTGAGTTAGTGAAAATCTATTCATATGTGAGAAAGTAAAGTGAGCTCCATTTTATCATATTTCATAATTATTGTCGGTACTTCCGGAACTGAAAGCTGGATATCGGCATAGTGACATTCGGTTCATTCAATCGAATACTAATATGACCTACAAATTTATTTACGATTCTCTATGACGAATTGAATTTTGAAAAAAATGTACCGGTAGTCGGACTTGAATAAAATTCAGCAAATCATTTATGGGACTATCAATGATTTATTTGGTTACAGAGTCTCATGATCTGCAAACTAGAGAAAATCACTAGCCAATACAAAGAGGTAGCTTCTGAACAAAGTATTCCTGAAATTGACGTTTTCATACTAAGCACCCTATCTCCGGAACCTGGGGTTTGATCTAAATAAAAATTAGGATTTTCTTATGACGACCGTTTATATGAATCTAAATTTGTGAAAATCTGTTCTGCCATATCCGAGAAAAGTGAGTGACATTATTTTCATATTTTTGTTTGCATATCATCCAGTAATTCCGAAACCGGAAGCCGGATCCAAATAAATTCAGCAACTTTGTATGGGATCTTGAGACCTTTCATTTGAATCTAAGCTTGAGAAAATCGGTTAAACCGATATTTGTTACACAAACGCACACACACACGCACACACACACACACACACAAATATTTTCTTGAGACTGTTCTGAAGAAAGAGGAAGGCGTTATCACATCACTAGGTGAATTAAAAAGGGTTTTTAAGGTAATTTTTAGTTCAATGTAAACTAAGAAAAAGGCGCATCATCAAACATTTTGTTTTTTGTTTAGAATCGGATATTTTGACGATGTTGATTTAGTGTATTCTATCTTTTTGGTGGTGAACATTTTCTTTTATTTCGAATCAACAAAATTTAGTGAAATTGTTGTTATGCGCTATGAAATGAAATGAATGAACAATGAAAAAACCACTTTTTTTTTTCTGACGTCGTGTTTTGCGGGAAATCGAAATTCGATGCGTTAATTATTTTAAATTCTGTATAAATTTTCTGATATGAAAAGTACAGTATATTTTAATGGGAAAATACAGTACATTCATGGGTGAAAAACAGTACGCAGTATGTGGGTCAAAAATACTGTACAATACAGTACGGATACGAGCGTTATGACTACACTATTTACGTTTCTTAAAATATGATTTATTAAATACAAATTGTTTTCTTGAAAAGCTGTAAATTACATCAAATACAATAAAAACATATAGGATATCGTACTGAACTCCTATTTATATAGGCAATAGTAATTTTTTTTAATTTTTTTTTTTGAAAAATGTATGATTAATAAGATTTTTCATTTCATTATGTAAGAGACAGCGTAAGAGTTCTTTGGACTTCACGCTTTATTTTTTTCACGTAAGCACCATTTTGGTAGGCTAGGTTGGATAGCCTTATTTAAAAAAAATTACACGAGATAGAGGTTAAAAGTATGTGTTATTTTGTAAACAACATATCAAAAAGTCAACACGTAAATCGGTCGGTGCCACCCGGTACGGATTGGCAAAACACAATTTCTATTCTTTGTTATCGGATTGGCCAAAGAATGTTAACGATTAACTGGTACTTTTAGGTAAGTTCTGATGTCAAATAATCTCACTAGGGTGGACACGGGATGCGAAACGGAAATGCAGCT
Organism: Malaya genurostris; assembly: GCF_030247185.1. Lineage (NCBI taxonomy): Eukaryota > Metazoa > Arthropoda > Insecta > Diptera > Culicidae > Malaya > Malaya genurostris. The sequence goes on from NC_080571.1 coordinate 63,405,015, forward strand.
TGTCTCCCAACCACTAGATATAAACAAATTCTCTTTTCCTAAAACTTCCATTTGTTTCAAAGACGAGGAAATGCGAACTAACTATGTTAAGCATAACAACGTTACTTGACCCGGTTTGTCGCATCCCGGCACTTACCAGTGCCTTCAAATCCAATTCAGCCGGAGAAAATATTTGGCTTCTCCTATGAACACATTTTCCCAGCTCTCGCACCGGCTCCCCGTCTGACAAATGCCATTCAGTTACGGTGCTCAGCTGGCAGGCAATATTGCAACATACCACTATTAAACTCACCCCCCCCCCCCTTCCTCCCCCCCTTTTGCCCAGGCCATCGTCGCGTCACCTCCTACGGAGCGAAGCTTATCCTAGTCGTGCTGCAGCTTCGTGAAAAATGCATGCAAAGACGCCACGGAATGGTCCCACCGGTGACGATCCACGGGACGACGATGACGAGGACGATGATGATGATGATGATGATGGTAAAATTTAATTTATCCTCGCAATTTTCATCTTGGTGGCACAGATTTTTCTTCCTGGACAGATCCAATGACGTGGGGCGCCCGGACCCAAACAGAGAAAGATGCTTGCTGTCCCATCTTGACGGTTTCATCTTCATCATCTTGCGGATAGTCAAGTCGAGTCGAGTCGAGTCTAGTGCGGACCCTGGTAAATGGTTCCCATCGTAACGATCCCCAGCAGATACGAATGATGACGCTTTCTTTTGTGGGCAGTCGTTCCCACTTTTCTCTCTCTATCTCTCTCTTTCCTTCCGATGTGCATACCGCTTTAGATATGTGCAATGCAAAATGCAATTTAAATCGTTGCTCATTTAAATAGAATTAAAATCGGCGCAAATTAAATCGGCGCTGGTTAAAGTAATCGTCAGAAATTTAACAGCTTATCAGTTCCTAAGCAGCCGTCGTATGTCGCAAGCAGTTGCAATCATTACCATCATCCAAAGAATAGACAATTCAACGCTAACGATCTACCAATTGTTTTTTTTTTTGTAATTTTATTCAGCCCAAATTCTGTACAAGCTTATATTTTTATTAGGGCTTCCATTTCTATCCTGCGAGGATTGAGGGGCATTTTGTTCGTGGATCGTCTCGTCATCCATTGCCGCATCGGTGGTATTGTTGTTGGTTTCCGTTTTCTCTTCGATTTCCTTGTAATTCACTGCCTGGGGCTGTAGGCCAAGTTTCAGGCTTTGTTAAATCGTATTTGCCCATTTCGTACACTCGTTTGTTCACTACCACTGTATTGTGTTCAGTGTCATCTCCACCGTAAGCAATTTTCGACTGTGTCGGATGAGATGTGAGCATGAACTGATATCAATTGTTTGTTACTACACGCTTAGAAAAAGTTACTCATTTTCAAATGATACATGGAAACGTCAAAAATTGAGTAGTTATCATCAATTATATTGAGTAACCCCTACTCTAAATTTGAGTTTAACGCAAGAACTTTTTTTTTTGTTACTATTCGCAAGATTAGTCTAAAAGTTGTAATAACCATTTGTAGCAACAGGTTGTATGTTTTGTTAGTGAGATCGCGTATTTCGAGGGTGAGTCGCTCAACACAAAGGGTGTTGTGTCTGCAAAAACCGGAATGATAAACTCCTTGTTGTGCTTTAGAATGGAAACGAATATGCTCAAATGTCATTTATGAGGAATAAGTGTATGATTGGTGCCTGATCATAACTGACATGTATGTTAATTTGCGATTGACATACTACTCCAAGCGACCACCACTTGATATAGTATTGAGTTCAATTACTTAATATTTTAATACAATACACTCAGAAAAGGAGCATTTTTTTTTGCAAATTTGCTATACGTGAAATAAAATTTCACCCAAAATTTGAGTGATAGTTATTCTATTTTTGGTACATGTACAAATAAAGTATTACTCAGTAAAAGAGTAGATTTTACCCAAATATCGTTTCCAGTGGAAGAACTCAAATTTAAGTAACTTCGGTGTTACTCTAAATTAGAGTTGTTCCACTTTTTCTGTAGATGAGTGAGATCTTACTCATTTTTGAGTAACTATTATTAAACGTGTATGTGTGTTCGTTATATTGAAGTCGTTAGTTTTAGAGCGAAGCCATTGAATGATCAAAACGTAGTTTCGAACAAATTATCGGATACAGGAAAGCATTGCAATCGAGCGATACGAATTGTGATCGGAGGCTGGCTTCCCGGGTTTTGAATAGCGATTACCCTCACTTGTCTCCAGTTATGTGGTACAATTTTGTCCTCAAGGAATAGATTCAGTAAGCGCTTTTTGGCAGAGTCAGGCAAATATTACAACAAGTTGAACTTGATTTTATCTAGCCCCGGGGTTTTATTGTTACATGACAAGAGCGCAAGTGAGAACTCCACCAAGGAAAACGGCGTTTCGTTCATGTTTAATGTCATGACGCGAATGATTTTTTGTTCCGGAACAAAGTCGGGACATACGTTTCAGGCGAAATTGAATATCCAGCGGTTGGAGTATTCTTCACTCTTGTTTGTGTTGCTTCGGTTCCTGATTCCTGATTCGTAGTGATAATATTACATGATATAGTATCTTTGGTTCGACTCTACGAAGCAATACCGCAGGAAAAAAAATTGCAGAAAAATTATTAGAAAGTTGTTCAATACTACTGCTATAGTAACGAGAAAACTCGAAGCGAATGCACCCATTTTTATCCTATCCTGAACCTTAGAACACTCTCGTTTTTCTATACGTTAACGCTCTTTGGGGTAGATTTCTAACCCAGAATTGGAATCTGTCTAAAATTAGTAAATGTCGATGCATTTAACAGTTTCTTTTTATTCCTAATCATCGCGCAATGAAGCCTCTATAACAGTACTTTTTTTTTGTTTCAATTATAGAGGATTTAAACTTAAGGTCTTTCACCTCTTCGGGCCAGAAAAGCTTTCTGACCCTATGTGCGGGGTTGGGGATCAAACCCAGTTGGGCTGCGTGATAGGCATCGACTTACCCATCACGCTATACCCGTCCCCGTACCCGTACTTGAGTTTGGCAAACTTTACTATGAAATATAACATTTTTGCTTTACTCATATTGAATTGCCGATTAACATATACCATTCAACTCAGTTCGTCAAAATCACAAAATGTCTGTGAATGTGTGTATGTATGTGTGTTTATATGTTCGTGTGTATGTGACAAAATGAAAGATTTAATGGTCTCATAGACTGCTATTGAATTTCATCCCGATCCGACTTCTGGTTCCGGTATTGTAGCGTCATAAGTGAAAGATGTTCTATTTCCACAATAAGTTCCACTGTTTTAGGAAGAAATGAGCTAAGACGGATAGGCATGAAACTCTTCGCTTCCTCACAAGTGTCGCGACCACTCGTTGGGAATACATTTGACAATTATTTCCTGCCGAGCTTTTGGAATATATTCTGTCGCAAGGTTAAAAGTAAGAATTATTTTTAAAACATGTTAGAAATTTCCATACCCTTTCTGCAGTAACACAGAATGTATACGGTAAGATTTGTACGGAGTAAAATTCTCAACTGTTCATTTGACCGATTCAGTCATCATAATTCTTCGAGCAATTGCCCAAGAATCGTAACTACCTGAAATAGTTTCAGGAACTGCTGTCGGTGATACATCCTGGAAAGTGAATATTAAAAAGATAGTAAAGTACTTCACCTTCATCAGACAACTACACACCATCTGAACCAACATGGAACTCTTTCATTTTCGAAAATAATTTATTTAATTTGCTAGCCTTTTTGAAAGTAGAGACATTTGTGCAAAGGTTTTTCCAACAACTTCGCTCAGACGACCGAAGAGCATTTTTGTAAGCCCTTGAAGCCGACACGAATGCCTCCGACCCATCTCTGCGTCGGTGGTTCCAAGCTCTTCTGCATAGTTTCCTTAGTATAACAGTTCGGCTGAAAAGTTCGTATCGTTTAATAGAAACACACATTTTTTTTGCCAAAATTCGTTTTTATTATTCAACATAATTGCCGTCAGAGGCGATACAGCGATTATAGCGATCTTCCAACTTTTCGATACCATTTTTGTAGAACGATTTGTCCTTTGCCTCAAAATAGGCCTCAATTTCAGCGATTACCTCTTCATTGCTTCTAAATTTTTTACCAGCGAGCATTCTCTTGAGGTCTGAGAACAGGAAAAAGTCACTGGGGGCCAAATCTGGAGAATACGGTGGATGAGGGAGCAATTCGAAGCACAATTCGTTCAATTTCAGCATGGTTTTCATCGACTTGTGACACGGTGCATTGTCTTGATGAAACAAAACTTTTTTCTTCTTCAAATGAGGCCGTTTTTTTTAATTTCGTCCTTCAAACGCTCTAATAACGCTATATAATAGTCACTGTTGATGATTTTTCCCTTTTCAAGGTAGTCGATGAAAATTATACCATGCGAATCCCAAAATACAGACGCCATAACCTTACCGGCCGATTGTTGAGTCTTTCCACGCTTTAGGTTCGGTTCATCGCGTGCAGTCCACTCAGCTGACTGTCGATTGGACTCCGAAGTGAAGTGATGGAGCCATGTTTCGTCCATTGTTATATATCGACGAAAAAAATCGGTTTTATTTCGATATAACAGCTCCAAACACTGCTCAGAATCATCAATTCATTGTTGTTTTTGATCGATTGTGGGCTCACGCGGCACCCATTTTGCACAATTGAATGATTGCTTTCTCATATCCAAATATTCGTGAATAATATGTCCAACACGTTCCTTTGATATCTTTAGGGTGTCAGCTATCTCGATCAACTTCACTTTACGGTCATTGAAAATCATTTTGTAGATTTTTTTCACGTTTTCATCGGTAACAGCCTCTTTTGGACGTCCACTGCGTTCATCGTCTTCGGTGCTCATATGACCAGTACGAAATTTTGCAAACCACTTACGAATTGTTGCTTCGCCCTGTGCAGAGTCTGGATAACACTCATCAAGCCATTTTTTGGGATCGGCAGCACTTTTTTTCATCAAAAAGTAGTGTTTCATCAAAACACGAAATTCCTTTTTTCCATTTTTTTCACAATAACAAAAGTAGCTTCACTCAAAATGCAATATCTCACAAACTAATAATCAGACAGCTGTCAAATTTATACACGTATCTTTTAAAGGTTGGCACTAACTGAAAATGGTATGGATTTAATTCTAGTGGCGCCCTCTCATAGAAACGATACGAACTTTTCAGCCGATCTGTTAGCAAGCTCTGTAAACTAGACGAATTTATCAGACAGTTTTATGGGATTTGTACCTGTTTTTAACCATCGTTCGTGGAAAAATAATAATAAAATTGGTAATTTTCCTCTTATCACGCTTTAGTTCCGGAACCGGAAGTTGGATCCAGATAAAATGTTCCACAAATTTTTAGGATATTATAGGACCTTTCATTTGAATCTTGGTTTTCGAAAATCGGTTGAGTTGTTCCAGAGATAATTGAGTTTAAACTTTTTATCAAATTTTCACATATTACCATATAACTCCGGAACTGGAAACCACATTCAAATGAAATTCAATAAGAAGCTATGGGACCATAATACCTTTTATTTGAATATAGGTTTGTGAAAATCGGTTCAGCCATCTCTGAAAAAAGTGAGTGCATATTTTTTTCACTTTTTTGGTACATATTACCATATAACTCCGGAACCGGAAGTCGGATCCGAATGATATTCAATAGCAGGCTATGGGACTAAGAGACCTTTCATTTGAGTCTTTGTTTGTGAAAATCGGTTTTGCCATCTCTGAGAAAAGAGAGTGCATATTTTTGTTACATACACACACATACACACACACGGACGGACACACACACAGACATTTGCTCAGTTCGTCGAGCTGAGTCGAATGGTATATGACATTCGGCCCTCCGGGCCTCGGATAAAAAGTCGATTTTCACAGTGATTGCATAGCCTTTCTATATGAGAAAGGCAATAATTTCTGTTATGAATATTGTTAAAAGTACTTCTTGAATGCTTGAATTTGACGACGATATATTAGTAACTGATGGTTCTAACTTCCTTATATTAGCTTTAGAATCCAAAATGTTTCACAAATATTATTTGCCTATTTTTCAAATTTAATGCTGTAGAATAGAGAATTTCAAAATTGCATTTTTAATGTCATTATGGTCGGTCGTGTCTCGTACACAACCCAGTATTTTTTTTTTAATCTGCTGCGTTACAAAACTCTCAATTGGGGCGGCAAACCGCATGTTTTTCAACGATTTACTATTATTATTATTATTATTATTGACATCACTACACAACGTGTACGAAATAGAACAAGCACGTCTTGTTCGTTTTGTGTTTTCTTCTTCTTTCGGTGTTGTACATATTGTCACTATATATTGAAAACTTTGACGCTCATCGCCCTGTAACTGCGGAACCGGAAGTCGGATCCGGATGAAATTTCACAGTAGCTTTAAAGACAGTATGAACTATAATTCAAATTAAGATTTGTGAAAATCGGTTCAAACATCGCTGAGAAATCGAAGTGAATTTAGTTTTAGGAGTTTTTCTTCTCCACTTTCGGTGCTTTCGGAACAGGAAAAGAGGGGACCAGTAGTACCGAATTGAGTTTTCATGAGATAATTGAGTGTAAACTTTTTCTCAAATTTTCACATATTACCATATAACTCCGGAACCGGAAGTAACATTCAGATGAAATTCAATAGCAAGCTATGGGACCATAATACCTTTTATTTGAATCTTAGTTTGTGAAAATCGGTTTAGCCATCTTTGAGAAAAGTGAGTGCATATTTTTGTTACATACACACACATACATATATATACAGACGCACACAAACACACAAACACACACACACACACACACACACACACACACACACACACAGACATTTACTCAGTTCGTCGAGCTGAGTCGAATGGTATATGACATTCGGTCCTCCGGGCCTCGGTTAAAAGTAGATTTTCACAGTGATTGCATAACCTTTCTATATGAGAAAGGCAAAAATTGATTCAACATTTTTGGATTGAAACGATGCTAAAGACTGTCCCAGAAAGTAAGGAAGCAACCAAAAACCGCTGCCATTTCCCAATGGTTCAGAATCTGTCATCCTGTTGTTTACACTCTTCTCTAACCACTTGTGCAGTTGTTTATTCGTTTTCATTAGTTTGTTTCGAAATGCGTGAACTTTCAGCAGAACAACGTCGAACAATTGAGTACAAATGGTGCAAAGAACGCGGACTGTCACTGATAAAGATAGCCAAAATGGAAGGAGTAAGTGAAAAAGCCTCCCGGAATGCAATCAGGAAGTTCGGTGAGGATAACACCTTTGAGGATAAGCCGAAAACGGGTCGAAAAAAGGGTTCTGCTAACCCTCAGTTGGATAAACGTATACTGAAGGCGTTCGAGCAAAAGAAGGAGGTTTCAGTTCGGGATGTGGTAAAAAAGTGGGCTCTTCGAAGTCAAATGTTCTTCGTGCTAAAGAACGTTTGAATCTTCGAACCTATAAGAAGCAGAAACAACCAAAACGTAGTCCGAAACAAGAAGCATCGATCAGGCCGAGGGTTCGAAAGCTGTACAATACGATTCTTGCTGGAAATTTGAACTGCATAATCATGGACGACGAAACCTACCTGAAAGTTAATTACAAATCCTTGCTGGGACCATAATATTATACGGTGCGAGAAGGGCAAATGTTAATCCAGCCCGAGACATCGATTGAAGTCGAAAAATGTGGTAAGAAAACTATGATCTGGCAAGCAAATTGTAGCTGCGGTAAGATTTAGAAACCCTTCATCACCACTGCTTCAATGAAGAGCGAAATATACATCAAGGAATGTTTACAAAAACGACTTCGACCCATGATTCCAAGCCACAAGGATCCTGTTGTCTTCTGGCAAGATCTTGCTTCTTGCCACTACTCGAAATCAACGATAGAATGGTATACTACCAAAAAGGTCGCTTTCGTCCCAAAAGACATGAATCCACCAAATTGCCCACAACTTCGACCAATTGAGGAATTTTAGGCATTGACGAAGGCATAATTTTTCTGTGTTAAACTTGCTATCTAATTTATTACAATAATTGTTATAAATTTCTGCTTTCGGACTTTTGTAGTTATATCAAATTCAATAATAATTGTGATACGAACCTTTCAAATCCCGCTCGAGTGTTTTTTGTTATGATTTTTGTTATTTTAACAGCTTACCAGTCAAAAATATTTCATAATTTGTTACAAAATATTTCTGAAATAAATTACTCCAGTTGTTATAATTCTGTTATTACCATCTGATCGGGTATGTACTGACACGGAAGAAAAAAACACAACACGTCTTCACAAACGATGCACACACCGAAGACTGACTCCTTACTCATTTTCCTCAGATATAGCGTGACCGATTTTCACAAACTTTTTTTCAAACATAGGCCTTATTATCCCATACTCAAATGTAGAATTTCATCCGAATACAATTTTTGGTTTCGGAATTACAGGCCGAAAAATGTTAAAAATTTTACATCGTCACTTTAAGCGGTGAAGCAAAAAACGTAAAGGGATTTCTAAACTGGGCTCGAAACTATTCCAACCGTTAGTCATTGTTAGTAGACGGCCTACCAAATAAATTCCTGCTATCCTGACTCACGATTTCCGATTCTGGAAGCACCGAAAATAGTTATGAAATAATCCTAAATGAAACTCAAACTATTTTCTCAGAGATGGTTAGGCGTAAAAATTTTATACCGCCACCTAAAGCTACGAAGTGAAAGGGGAAAAATTCTCTTTGAGTAAGTTGAAGACTTTTCCAACTTCCAAACTCACTTTTCTTCAAAATGGCCAAATCGATTTTCACAAACTTATAGATTCCAAGGATAAAGTCTTATCATGGATTTGTTGTGGATAATATTTTCGATTCCGGAACTGTAGGGTGTTTTGATTCGTAGATTTTGCTAGATTAAATTCGAATAAACTTTCCTGTTTTTTTTTTTCAATGAACAAATGTTTTTAGAACTCTGCACTCTTATTTATTATAGTATGGGTAATATGAGAAAAGCAACATTACACCACTAGGTGGATTAAAACAGGTTTTTCATTTTTGTTCGTTGTACCAATTTAAAACACGAAATACCGTAAATGGTTCATTTCCCCGTTCCTAGCCGATGACACAGATCCGGATTTCAGCAGACAGCGCTTTCAGCAGACAGCGCTTTCGGCGTCACTGAACGCCTAATTTCATTACTATTTCACTCGGGTCTCTAGATTCATTTACTAAATGGTTGAAGTCATTTAATTCCTGTGTCCGAGTGTTGTATGAATATGTATAGTTTCTAGTCGACCTTTGAGATATTATTCCCCTAGAAATAAATCATTACGATCAATTGATATTATCTGGAACAAATAAATGTGCTTGAACGAAATGGAAATCCTCGTTCGAACAGCTTTCTTTTTTTCTACTAACTATTCAGTTGTATGTCCTATCGTAAAAATTTAATGTTCGGATTTCCAACTGTTTTGATACGAAATTGCTCACCGTGGAAAACAAATAATCACGTTGAATAAAATATTATCCTTTCCTTTTCAGACTCGCTCGGGAACCCAAACGAGACTCGAAGGCAGTGAAGGTACGTACCAAAAGCAAGTCGCAAAGTACTGTTTACTCCTAATTTATGCGTTAAAACAGTCCGAATTGGAAATAAACTTACTGCCCATGAAAGAGCAATCACTTCGCGGGTGTCCCCGTGCGGGATGGACCGGCGGGTAAATCGAGAGCTTCCATTTGGGAAGTGAAAATGAAGATGGGTGGAAAACGAGGGAGAAAAAAAACCGGTCGGCTCCGGAAAAGGTCAACGCGACCAAAATCAACAGTGGAAAGTGAGGGAAATGGATGATAAGTTGGGTTAGGTAACCTAACCGGAAGGCATTTGGCTGTGCGAACTCGGTGAGTGCTGGGGGCGGAAAGATAGCGAAAATGAAGGAAAGGACTTCAGTTTTTGACTGCTAAATTAGCAGTGCTAATTATCGAACCGAATCGAAATCTGATTTTAATTTGACTGCGGGTACCAATTGTTGAACTGACTGACTGATTGAATGACTGAATTCGGACTATTCGGTGATTTGTGGGAGGGTCGGGAGTTGTTTTGGTTTTTTTGGCGATGGTGGCGGAGAGAAGGATCGATTTACATTTTCACTAGCAAATGGTACCTGGCTCTGTACTGGGATTGGTCAGCTTTGGACGAGGATGGCCAGTGTTAGTGGATGGATTTGTGTACTACTGAGTCATACATTTTTAATGAAATCAGTTTTTAAGTGAAAAGGGTTAGCTTCGATGTTTTAAATAAATAATTATTCCTGATATTTCTTGAGAAATAGTCGGCGTCGGGAGGTGTAAAAAAAAACATTAGGGACTGAAGTTCACTAGGAGATTGATGGTAACTATTATCTTTCTCTGGATAAAGCCAGCTTAGACGCCGTGTGGAATCCTGAGAAAAACTAGGAATAGCTAAGAATAAACCACCTTGACTCACGCTTCTATGTCGTAAAAGTAATAATTGCAGGAATTTTATTTACTTTTGAATGCCAGATTCTTTTAAAATTTCTTGTCTGTGGACTTTTTTTTGCTAAGCTATCAATTCATTTCTGCATAATTTTGCTGAATTCTCTCTCTTGTTTTTAGTTATTAAATTAGTTTAGTTTTGAATCGGTCCCTTTATTCCATACGGAAGACGTGTACAAAGTTCGATCCAAATCTTGGAAAGTCAATCCAAAAAACAATCTTGTGCCGTCTTGGCTAAAAGACTTCCAGCGAATAGGACTATCTGAAAGCTCTACAATAAATTTCAAAAGTCATTTTTAAATGTTTATTAACGAAATTAAAAATTTCTAGCAGATTTCAACAAACTTGGGTATGTTTGGTTATTCAGTTAGTCGGAGATATATTCGTAGAACTTCATACGAAATTGAAGGACGATTTTTCTTGTATTTCTTGATTTGGCTAGAACATAGGAGACAATTCGCATCATAAGCAGTACTGTAGTTGCGGTTAGTCACAGTTAGTCAGTGACTAACCAGTTCATAAAACTTCGACTTCTCAGGAATCGAGAAAATTTGTTGTTGGAAATTTTGATAATGACTGATTCAAGTAACCACGAAAGGTGCAAAAGCAATAATACCTATTGAGATATCGAATCGTTTTTTATTTATTAGCTAAATAAATAACATCTTGTAAGGATAATTTTCAAGAGCGCCTTAGATTGATTCCAGGGCGCAGAATCAAGATAGGCGAAATGAAAAGGGCGCGAATATAATTTATGATCCAACTGAGGGCGCAAATCATTATTTATTTTTAAGCTAAATAAACAACATCTAGTAAGGATAATTTAAAAGGGCGCCTTAGGATTCATTCCAGGGCGCAGAATCACGATAGGATAAATAATAAGAAAGCCCATATAATTGCTCCTAGGGCGCAGGTTATAAGTATTTTAAAATACATTAAGTAATCCTAGTGACGGCGCAAATCATTATTGCTTTTCTAGCTGAATAAACAACATCTTGCAAGGATAATTTGAAAGGGCGCCTTAGGATTGATTCCAGGACGCAGAATCACGATAGGAGAAATGAAAAGGGCGCCCATTTAATTTATTCCAGGACGCAGGGTGAAAGTATTTTAAAATACATCAAATTATCCAACTGAGCGCGCAAATCATTATTTATTTTCGAGCTAGATAAATACCATATTGTAAGGATAATTTGAAGTATGTATTTTAAAATACATCAAATAATTCTACAGAGGGCGCAAATCATTATTTTTTTTCTAAGCTAAATAAATAACATCTTGTAAGGATAATTTGAAAGGGCGCCTTAGGATTGATTCCAGGGCGCAGAATCACGATAGGAGAAATGATAAGAACGCCCATATAATTGCTCCTAGCGCACAGGTTGACATTTTTTGAAATACAATAAATAATCCTAGGGAGGGTGCAAACCATTATTGATTTTCAAACAAAATAAATGACATTTTGTAGGTAAAATTTGAAGAGGTCACCTTAGGAATGATTCCAGGGTGCAGAATAACGGTAAGAGAATAAAAAAGGGCTCCCATATCAATCATTCTAGTGTGCAGGGTGGAAGTATTTTTAAATACATCAAATGATTCTACTGAGGGCGCAAATCATTATCTATTTTGAAACAAAAAAAAATCTTGAAAGCCTAATATGGAAGAGCGCCTTAGGGATGATTCAAGGGTGCTCTTAAAATTAATTCCAGAGCGCATTGTGGAAGTATTTTTAAATACTTTATGTAATTCTACAGAGGGAGCAAATCATTATTTATTTTCAAGCTAAATAAAAAACATAAGTACGGAATGCCTAAGGATTGATATCAGGTTGCAAAATGAATTTTTTTTACTTAATACTGTGAAGCTTTCAATAAATAAGTCAGCTTTGAGCAGTGCTGCCTTAACAACAATTTTTTTAACATTTAATATAAAACATAACATAAAATAACATAAAATATACTAGCATTTGTAACTGTCTGTAATCTTCATCATTTAACCATTGAAAAATTGGACAGTAATGAAGTTTTGAGCAAGAAATGATGAAGTTCACTAATTTTGAACGAGGTAAATTTGTATGAATACTGGCATCTTTTCTTGTTTAGTGAAGGTCGGTATAGTGGAATTAATTACCACATGAATTGAGCTGATGGCGATTTCATTAGTATTTTCTTCTTTCTTCTATGCATCTTAGATCAGACTTTATGAGATTTTATCATTTTGATTGAATACCGACTCGATACATAATGAGATAGTTCACCTTTCGATGCACAGAAACATTAAATTCACTTGTGAAGAAGCAAATAACAGCAGACTTCTTAGACATTCTCATCACAAGGGAGATGGAAAACCTTTCCTTTTTAATATATAGAAAGCTAACCAATACAGAAAGTATTATACGTTACACTTCTAATCATTCTCGTCAGCTTAAAATGTTAGCTTTTCACCAGTTGTTTCATTGAATACCTAAACTTGCCCATGAATAAAATGCGGTAAGAAACGAGAAAAAAAACATTCTCGATATTGGAATGCTCAGTAGATATTCGGAGCCGTCAATTCAAACAGTTTTTGTTAAAAAAAAACTGTTGAAAAAATCAATCACTTACTGCTTTAACCCAACTATCAGAAAATTCAAAAAGAGTTTCAGTAAGTAAAATTAGATAAGATTTTCATTCCAAGTCAAAAATAGTTGAATATGTTTAGAAAATTATGAACTTACATGGAAACTAAACGTAGTTGAAAGTTTAAGAACATATGTAAATATATTAATATTTCAAGTTACTATTTATTTATATGTAATTTAGCAAAATGAGTTATCTCTAAGATGTAAAATGATTCACCTGTACTAGTACAACAGAGATAGCACAGCACTTTCCTCCCACTACTAGTGTCTATGTCTGTTACTATTTCATGACATTAGTGGGAAATAGTTAGGAAATTTTTAATATTGTGGAAATAAATTGAATTTATTTTCCTCAAAAGCTATGAACTAAGCGCTAAAATAGGCATTTTCTTCTGAAAATGTGATATTCGTGTTCATCGATTACACAATTTTCTTAGTATTGGCCGTCTTAAAGGTAAAAAATCAAAAAAAGCAGATAAATTATTCCTATGACATCGAATAGCATACTGAAATCAGAAAGAGATATGGAGTTGCCCTAGTTTATAACAAAACTTATTCTCAGTTTCATGTTACTACCAAATAACGAAAACAAAATTTAAATGTATAATCAGTTATTGATCTGCCCTGATATTACTGAAAACAAATACACCGCAAACAAGGGCTAAAAATAGAATGGGCAAAACATCCTCGGGAATTTACATTTTAGTTGATTTTTTTCGCAACAACAAAAAGATTATGTTATAGTTTCTAGAAATATTTATAGTTTCCTAAACATTTTATTCAGATCCGACTTCCGGTTTCGGAACTAAAGCGTGATAAGTGGAAAATTACCCATTTCATGAGTAGATTTTCACAAACGATGGTCAAAAACAGATAGAAATCCCATAAAACTGTCTGATAAATTCTTCTAGTTTACAGAATTTGTTAGTTTGTAGGCATATCAACTTAATTAAGGGGGAGACTTTTTTCTGTTCCGGCATAAATACAGAAAGTGAAAATATTGACACCTGGGTACTTAGAAACATTCCGATATTGATAACACATTATGTCTATTGCAAATGAGTCTTCATGGTTGATTTGTGTGGCAACTAAAGTGCTTCAGGAAACTTAAAAAAGAGTTAAAAAGGAGTTGTTGAGGAGAATACTAACTATATAATCGTTGTGTACAAAAATACGAAGATGAAGAAACAACAAACCCCGTTATAGAAATCTAACTTCAGTCAATTGCAATGCGCCCCTGTACCATGGAAATCAAGGCGCCCCATCAACAAAGTCAGCGACTAACCAATGAAATTTGAACAACTACAGCACTGATCATAAGTTACTTTAGCCTTACTTTTGAGAAGGATCCGATCGATTTATAATTTTCTACAATATTTAAGGTAATTGTAAGTACTATGTTAAAAAAATTAGTGCTGTTGAAAAACATTATATTTTATTTTACCTTTTTTTATATACATAAAAATAGGTATAAAATTCGTTCAAACTTTAGAAAAATTTTCCTAGGCCCGGAGGGCCGAGTGTCATATATCAATCAATTCAGCACGGCGAACTGAACAAATGTCCGTGTGTGTGTGTGTGTTTTTTTTGGAAACAGAATATGTTTTACGAATTAGATTCCACACGGCAAAAGCTGTCCAACAAGCCAAAGAGTGTCAAAATCCGTCCATTTTTAACGGAGATATTGATATTTTTTTGCCGTATGCCAGTAGTAGGAGTTTTACGCGCTTGATGATTAAGCGCTGTTTCGGAGCAAAGTGAAACATGATTTTCAATACTGTTTTATGCAATTATTTTTTGGTGACTAAAGGACTGTGCCCAGCACCCTTTTTCATGACGTTTCAATTTTAGCACGGTTCGGTTTTGGCAACATAATCGTTCTAAGATGACATATGTATTAGAAAGATGGCAGAATTTCCAAATCCAAAATAATAATATATTGATTCATACTGCTTGCAACAATAATTGCTGGAAGAACACAACTTCTTACAACCATATACCATTCGGAAAAGTTCGCCGAGATAAGCAAATTTGTGTGTGAAAAATAATTTCATTATTTTTCTCGGTGAAGTCTAAACAGATTTCTACAAACTTAGACTCATATGTAACTCAGTCCTATGCTCCAATATAAGATTTCTGAATTTCATTTGGATCCAACTTCTGGTTCCGGAACTACAGGATGATATATGTACTAAAATTAAAACAATGTTCCTCATTTTATTCGTAGATGGCTGATTCGATTTTGTCCATCTAACATTCCAATAAAAGATCTTGAAATCCTATAAAAACTACTTGTTTTTACTCAGATTCGACTTCCGGTTCAGGAGGTACAGGGTTATTAGTGTAAAAATTGCACATAAATTTATCGAGTTTATCGGGTTCACACATTTTGAGAGTCGATGTCCAAATAAACTTATTTCAGTTTTACCGGTATTCGGGTTTCGATCCTGGAAGGTACCCAAACATTTTATGTGGAACGCACTACGATTTCTCTGAGATAGTGACACTGATTTTCAAAAACTTCGAATCTAAACCATTTCATAACAATCTATTAGGCGAATTTAACTGACTTCGGTTACACCGATTTCCGAATTCCGTTTCCGAAAGTATCGGGAATAGAGAAGCTTAAGGGGCGGGTAGGGTCGGACACTTTTGAAAAATCATATATTATTTTCTTTATATTTTCTTATAGTAAATCATTTCAAGAATATTCTGTGAAATTTTCAAGCCTATTGGAACGAAACTCTGGAAGTTATGGACCTTTATCTATGGCTATTTCATTCTTCGAAGAAGCAAGAGCTCGGTGCACAGGGCCAAGATTTCTACTTCGGTTGACTTCAAAACTTGACAAAACATTCTTGAAATCCTTGGAGTAATAGATTGTTTCCATTGATTTTATAGACAAAAAACTTTAAAAAACTTTTTACAGACAAAAAACTTTAAACGTCTATAAATTGATTTCATAGACAAAAAATTTTGTTTCTCGAAAGCAAGTTTTGAAAGTCCGTGTCAATCGTGACCACCCCCCCTCCACCCCTATTGCCCTATTAGTTTACTATATACGGAACCTGGTGTCGGATCAGGATGAAATTCAGGAATTCCGTACAAAACCACAGGACCTTCCATTAAATACTAAGTTTGTGAAAATTTGTCAAACCATCGATGAGAAAAGTGAGTGAGATCCATTTGAGAAAATATGACCACTATTTCCTGTGTCTCCGGAATCGGAAGCTGGGAACCAGGAACCAGCTGATAATAGCTATCGAATGGAGTAGTTTTGGGGTCAGTTTAGAATTTTTTCTTTGTATTTTGCTTCGCCCCTCTAAGTGGTGGAATACAAGTTTTTACACACTTTTTCCTATAATTACAGAACCGGAGGTCGCATCCAAATGAAATTCAGAAGTTTCAATATGGGAAGTTTGTTGAATTCGGTCACGCTATCTCTGTGAAAAGCGAGTAAGTAAATTTATATTGGATTTCTTGCACTAAACACCTTATAATTCCGAAACCGGAAGTCGGACCCAAATAAAACGTCAAAGATTTGTGATAAACCATGAATCCATTCATTTGAATCTAAGTGCGTGAAAATCGGTCATGCCATCTCTGAGAAAAAATAGTACAATTATTTGAATTTTTTAGCACATATTACCCCATAACTCCGAAACCGGAAGTCAGATCCAAGCTAAGTTTAGGAATTTTGTATTAAACCATAAGAGCTTTCATTTGAATTAAGGTTTGTGAAAATCGGCGTAGCCATCTTTGAGCAAAGTTGGTGCATTTATTTTCATATTTTTTTGCACATTTTACCCCATAATACCGAATCTGGAAGCCGAATCCAAATAATATTTAGGAATTTTTAATGGGACTACAAGACCTTTCCTTTGAACCTACGCTAGTGAAAATTGGATGAACGGTCTCTGAGAAAATCGATTGCACGTTTTTAGTTCATTTTGCACATTTTATCCCGTAACTCCCGAACCGGAAGTCGGATCCAGATGAAATTCACTGCCAGCCTATGGGACTACAAGGCCTTTAATTTAAATTTTAATTGAAGAAAATCGGTTTCAGCAGTCCCTGGAAAAATCGAGTGCACTTTTCATTAATTTTTTGCACATTTTATCCCGTTGCACAGTGGGAAAAAATCTATTGAAAGCCGCAAAGAATTCTGTAACTCATGAACTAATCAACAAACTAAAACGTTTCTTATGTAAAAATGTCAAAGGAATTTAATGGAATGGTGGCAGTTGTTTTATGAACGGAAATTCTTCAAAAATTTGTTTTTCGAGAACATCATAGAGCTGTTTAACTTTATCTGGTTTCAGCTTACAGGAAGATGGTATGAAAATATGATAAATGCAACAAAAATGTAAATAACGTAGTTAATTTTGAAATTGAACATGTTATAAATTAGATCTTCGTGCCCCTTGGACGCAAGGTTGATCAAATGTGCATATCTATGTGGAAGTGGAAGAACTTGTTATGCACGGAGAACTTTCGTTACTCAAATTGTAGGTATAAAATCACCATCGCAAAGTTCACGAACGTAAAATAAGGTAATTTTCTCTTCTTACAATCAAGTCAAGTATAAGTTACTTTATTTGATTCTCCAGACATTTTTCTATAAGATAAGTTATCTCTAATGAACTTTCAGCTAGTTTCCTTTAAGATTTGAGGGTGTTTTATATCGAGATCTCACGAAATGGAGGAATTGGGGTAAAATAGCCAAGAAACGTTTCGTGCGGCCTGTATAAGTTCTGGCATTCGATTCTACAGACTTTTTTACATAAGATAATCTAGATTTCGTAAACTTCCAACAAGTTTTACCGAGATTTAAAGACGATTTACAATAAGATATCATGAAATGAAAAAAATGGGGTAAAATAGCCACCAAAATGTTTCGTGCGGCCAGTGTACACTCTTCCATTCTATTTTCCAGACATTTTTACATAAAATCAAGCCATTTCAGTAGACCGCACTCGATTTCTTTTCAAGTTACAGAGCAAATACTACAGAAAACCCTAAAACTGCTGGGCATTTGAGGTAAAACGAGTAGGATGGCGATTCGTGTGGCCATTGAAAACCATTCCATTGATTTTCTTGGATTTTTTACATAAGAAACACTCTTGTGTGTTGCCTTTTTCCATGGTTTCCGATTTCTTTGCGGGTTTTTCCCAATGTGCGTTGCTCCCGAACCGGAAGAGCGATTCGGATAAAATTTAATAGCACGCTATGGGACCAAGAGACCTTTCATTTGAATCTTAGATCGTGTTTGGTGGAGCACAGGAAAAGGCTAAGGATGTTCCAGAAGCTTGTCCAACTCTAGTTTCAGTAAGCAGATAGTGGAGATCTGGGTTAGACCATACACGGGGCTTAATCGGACACCTTGAATATCTTATTTCGATCCATGGATCGACTTCGTAAGCGCGCTTTCAAGTGACAGGCAGATGTCAGTTAGCTAGATGACGTCGAGTGATTTAAGTCAATCGTCATATACCATTCGACTCAGTACATCGAGCTGAGCAATGTCTGTGTGTGTGTGTGTGTGTGTGTGTGTGTGTGTGTGTGTGTGTGTGTGTGTGTGTATGTGTGTGTGTCAAATAATCTCACTAGGTTTTCTCGAAGATGGCTGAACCGATTTTGACAAACTAGGATTCAAGTGAAAGGTCTTGTGGTCCCATACGGGATTCCTGAATTTCATCTGGATCCGACTTCCGGTTCCGGAATTATAGGGTAAAGTATGTTCAATATTGTACACCGTCACTTAAACCGGCGAAACAAAAAACGTAAAAAAATTTCTAAACTGGTTTCAAAACTACACAAATCGATAGTCACTATCAGTAGGCAACTAAACAAACCGATTCCGGCTATCCTGGTTCCCGGTATCCGGTTCCGGAAGTACCGGAAATAGTGGTCATATATACCAAAATGGATCTCACTCACTTTTCTCAGCGATGGTTTGACCGATTTCCACAAACTTAGATTCAAATGAAAGGTCTTCCGGTCTCATACGGAATTCCTGAATTTCATCTCTTCTAGTACGCACTCTAAATTATGATTTAAAAGTTTGTTGTATTCGAAAATATTTTAAGTGACGGTGTGCAATGTTGAACACACTTTACCCTATAATTCTGGAACCGGAAGTCGGATCCGGATGAAATTCATAATTCCGTATAGGACCATGAGACCTTTCATTTGAATCTAAGTTTGTGGAAATCGGTCAAACCATCGCTGCGAAAAGTGAGTGAGATCTATTTTGGTATATATGACTACTATTTCCGGTACTTCCGGAACCGGATACCGGGAACCAGGATAGCCGGAATCGGTTTGTTTAGTTGCCTACTGATAATAACTTTCGATTAGTGTGGTTTTGAGACCAGTTTAGAAAATTTTTTACGTGTTTTGTTTCGTCGGTTTAAGTGACGTCGGACGTCAATCCTATCGGTCAGAACATCTGCTATCAATAAAGCACGTGCAACATCTCGACGAACTTGTAGTGTATCGAGACCGATTAACAACCCGCGACTTACGTAGCTTGGTAGTTGGTGAGGATTGTTCCACGGTAAGCGCCGTAGGGCGAAGCGAATGAATCTGCGTTGTATCGATTCGATTCTATGAGCTCCGTTTATGTAGTGAGGGTTCCAAACGACAGAGCAGTACTCCAAGGATGAACGAACAAGCGAGCAAAACAGAGATTTTAAACAGTGCACGTCTGTAAAATGTTTAGCCATCCTCATTACAAATCCTAGGTTGCGAGAAGCTTTGGACACGATCTAGCTAATATGTTGCTTGAATGTCAGTTGCTGACTATCGGCGATCCTTCCAGAAAGTAATCAAAATGAAATGGCTCTTTCTTCTTCGAGAACGTAATGGTCGAGCATTTGTCAGGATTCAATTTCATACGGTTTACTTTACACCACTCGGCGAAGCTCAACAACTGTCGTTGAAGAAAACCTGCATCTTCTGGGCTTCGAATGTAATAGTAGATCTTAACGTCATCGGCAAACGATAGACGAGGGCCCTCTAGAGTAAAGTTGACGTCGTTGAAGTACATTAAAAATATTAAAGGCCCGAGATGACTACCCTGCGGAATTCCGGACGAAGCGATAAACTCATTTGAAATGTGATCGCCGATTTTCACTGCTAAACGACGATCTAAAAGATATGACTGCAGCTACCGAAGGATGTTAGAGCCGAATCCAAGACTTTCCAATTTAGCAATTGTTATATTGTGATTTATTATATCAAAGGCAGCAGAGAGATCGGTGTAAATAGCATCTGTTTGTAAGCCTTTTGACATACCATCAGTCACGTAGCACATGAATGACAATAGGTTCGTGGTTGTGGAGCGCTTGGGCATAAAACCATGTTGAGTGTCAACAATATATTGCTTGCAGTGGTTGAAAATCGGTGCCAGAATAACCTTTTCAAACAGTTTAGGAACTGCACTAAGCGATATGATGCCACGGTAATTGTTCACGTCTTTTTTGTCACCTTTCTTATACACTGGAAACATAAAAGAAGATTTCCATAAGTTGGGAAAAATTTCTTTAGAGAGTGACATCCGAAATAGTCGACAAAGGGGAGCAATTACTCCAGTCGAGCAATTTTTCAATATAACTGCCGGTAAGCCGTCAGGGCCAGAGGAGGTAGACGACTTCATGCAAGCGATTGCCGTCCGAATCGAATCCTCGTCAATATGAATGAGATTCAAAGAATTATTAGATTCTGGAACGTTGAGCGCGGCGAGTGTAATTTGTTGCGGGCTTAAAGTTTCGTTTGTAAAGACACGAGAAAATTTTTCCGAAAAAAGCTGGCAGATTTCCCGCTTACACGAACCAGTAAACTCTCCAAACTTCATTATAGAAGGTAACTCAGACTCCTTCCTTTGCTCGTTCACGTGTTTCCAAAAAGACTTCGGATTGGATTTCAATTTCCGTTGTACATTTTTCAAGTAGTTGACATGACAACGCTTGACAGTTTTCTTATATAATTGATTGATCTGGACATATTGATTACGCAGTGTGTATCCTCCATGTTTTGAATACCGTTTTAGGGCGGCTCTTTTAGTCGTTTTCAGTTGTCTCACTACGGTGGTCTGCCATGGTGGATGCAGGGACAGCCGTTTGGGTCGTTTTGGTACAAAGAAGTCAATCGCGTAGCTCATGACGTTAGAGAACGTTTGTACAGAAGCGTTGACATCATCATTGTCCAGAATTTCCTCCCAGTCAATATGTATTAGAATGTCGGTCATTTTAGTGTAGTCACCTTTTTAAAATTATAGCTGATGATGTCGGTCGTGTTGTAGCCATCTGGTGGAAGATTAGAGTTGAGCACAATATGAAGTGGCGGGTGATGTCGAACAGATTTGACCAAAGGAAACGGTGAGGCACTAATTATAGGTGCAACATCTGCTCTGCTCGAGAAGCATCGGTCGTTTTAGTTGGTAACAGGATTCGATTGGCGAAGTAAGTTCACACTATAACCGTCGAGCAAGGTCGTAATGCCAACGTGGAATGTTGAAAGCGTCGGATCAGCGAAAAAGAATCCACCGGAAGTTTCTTGCCATTTGATTCCGGGAAAATTGAAGTCTCCAACGATTAAAATTTCGTCGATTGGACGCGCGTGAGTGGAAAATATTTCATGAAGGGACTCTAAGTGAGCATTGATTAGAGCAAGATCGCGACATCGATCAGGTGGACGATACACTACGCAGAGGAAGAGTGTGAACTCGGCGAGCTTGACACAGATCCACAATTGCTCGACACGACTACCAGGCGTTGATTCGATCAACTGCGCTTCGAAACGTCTATGTACCGCAACGAGCACTCCGCCTCCGATAGATTTGGGACTGTTAAGAGTACTGCGATCGGTTCGAAAAACTTGGTAACTGGCACCAAACCCCTGCACAGACAGTGTGTTTTCTCGGAGCCAAGTTTCGGTGAGAGCGATAATGTCAAAACAATCGTCTGAACTTGCTAACAGATACTCGTCGACACATGAGTTCATACCACCGACGTTTTGGTAGTAAATCTGCAGATTGTAGTTACTTGATCGGACTTGCGATGGAAGGCTGGAAACTGGGATCGGATCAGTGCTAGAACCGTTCAATGCAGATGAGTACTTGCCATTTATGGTGGTTTGGAAGACCCTCTTTTCGTTTCCGCACACAGGACCGGGACGGCTGACGATCGCTGGCGGCAGTGGCTCGACTGTGGGGAACGTATCGGGGGCTTCCATGATGCTAACTATGTTGCGTCCCAGTCCAACCTCAAACGATAAATTTTGCGCATCAATGGTGCTGGGCAGCAAGAGGTTTCCAACGAGGGGCAGACATCTACAAACGCGAGCAAGATCAGGACTTGGATGCAAAGAAAAAAGACAATACTTGCCGTGGAGAAATGTTTGGAAGACTCCTTCATCACACCCACACACAGGACCAGGACGGCTGGAGAACGCTGGCTGCAATGGCTCGACTGTGGTGAGGGGTTCAGGAGCTTCCAAAATGCCTATAACAGTGCGTCCCGGTATGTTTCCATGCAATCTCATAACGTCATTGGTGTTGTCAAGAGGAAAAAAGGCGATCCAGGTGTACCTTGCTGTTCCATACTCACAGGCTTATCTGGTCATTCTTATCTGGAGTAGGCGGAGAAACATCGATAGGCGGACACCAGACATCCTGCTTCCGGTTGTCCTCAAACTCGCGAAAGAGAACACCTTGAGGCCATGTGTCAGGATTAAGTGCAACATCACGATACTTAGCAAGAATTCCAACTTTGAAGGAAACAAAGTTCAGGGTGTTGACGTCCATTCCTTTTTTCACCAGCGGGATGACCGAAATTTCGTCATTGCAATTCAGTCCATCTTTCGTTAGTTTTTCGACCATCTCTTTACTAACGCTGGGATGAAAGCGGGAGAGGTAGATCTATGCAAGAGGGGAAGCTAGCGGAACCGTTGCAATATTGCAGTTTTCGGCTGGTTTCCGCCCACCCATCAATGAACTGCTTGTCTCAAATACCTCTTCGCGACGACGTTTAGCAGATGGACGAGAAACTGGATTCGCTGGCACCGATGACGAAGTAGAAACGATGCGAGACAGGCGAGATATTTGCTGGCTATTTTTTGTTATTTCGGCTTTCAGCTCAGCACATATTGACTCAGTTTTTTCAGCAATAGCTGAGACAGCACACCCAATGGAGGAAACTGTCTCGCGAAAACGAGCAAGTTTTATCAATTTACAACATTCGTCACAAATCCAGAGCAAATTGGGGTTCTCGTCAATTACTTTCAAAAACGGCTTGTTTAGTTTTGCGCACTTCATGTGGACTACATGATTGCAAAAAACCCGAACACCCTATGAAATCATCATCTGATTTAACGGTTTTAGCACACCGATCACAAGCACAAAAACTCACAATGCTGACACTGAGGCTCAGATGGCGCTTTGAACGGGAAAAATAGAGTGAGTAGTTGGATTTCTATATAAAACGAAATCTTCGGTAGCCGGCACTTCGCCTCGACACGACACGAAACACAATCCAGATCTCGTCGAAATCGTGAATAAAGCAGTGGGAAAAACGCTCAAAAAACTTCGAAATAATCAGAAAAACTACCAGAGCGAACAAACACACAACAATGGCGGTAAGTTGTTTACCTTTTTTTATGCTCAGATCACAGCATGCTGTGCGTTTGGCTATCAGCTTTCGTTTGTTTACTTGTTTGTGCGGTTGAAATTCTGCGTTTTCAAATTGTCGCGTATTGAAAAGGAAGTGAAAATTAAGGTTCTGGACCAAAGGGATGACGCTTAGAACAATGTGCCAATAACACATTAACACAATACGTTGGTGCATTTATCTATATTGGCACTTTCGTTCTCATACAGAGTGGCACACTTAGGTTCACAGTATATCACGTGTTTTTTTAGAGGCACAATATAGTTTGTGTTAAGCGCCTCTCCTCTTGTTCTGGACACGTGGCTAAGTGAGAGGGATATGACTAGGCGAAAATTGGCTAAGCGGTTTGGAATTCATCATGCCAGTGTTAAAACCATCATTAATAGGTTTGAGGAACACCATTTTTTGGCTAGCAGAAAGAGGCAGACAACCTGGTTCCTTCAAACCGAAACTGGACCAGAAAGTAGTATCTCTAATCATGAAGAACAAATCAATGTCAATACGTGATTTGGCCAAAAAAGCCGGAACGAGTGTCGGAATGATCCAGCGTATCAAGAGGCGAAATCACCTGAAGACCTACAAAAAGCAGAAAATCTCGAAACAAAGTGTAGAACAGAATAAGCGAGCAGCAACAAGGGCTTGGTAATAGTATTCGCGTCGTTTTCAGTGTCTGGATGCATGCGTTTTGATAGACGATGAGACTTATGTAAAGGAGGACTCAAAAACCCTTCCAGGTCCACAATACTTTACTGTCGTCGTTGGGGAGGACGTGAGCGATGCGGACAGGTCGATTCAAGTGGAGAAATTCGTTCAAAAGGTACTGGTATGGCAAGCAATATGTTCCTGTGGTTTGAATTCAACCATTATTCACACTACCGGAACAATAAATGCAGAAATCTGTCGATCTGAGTGTCTCCAGAAGAGATTGCTGCCTTTATATAAGAAGCATAGTACATTTTCGCTGTTTTGGCCGGATTTAGCGTCGGCTCACGATGCAAAAATCACTCTCAATTGACTTGCGGAGCAGGGTATAAATTTCGTTGAGAAAAATATCAATCCACCAAATTGCCCTCAGCTTCGACCCATCGAACGTTACTGGGCAATCGTGAAGAGGATCGTCAAGAAGACTGGCAAGGCAGCTGGAAACATGCAGGAGTTCAAACAAATTTGGGCTCAAGCGTCCAAAACATGCGATTTAACACCTGTCCGGAACTTGATGAAGAGCGTTCGATCAAAAGTTCGAAAATTCGTGAAGGAATAACTTAAATTTCATCCGGTTTTCATTATGCTCAAGTTTAACCTCGTACAATAAAAGATCATCTTTTAGTATGAATAAAATATTGTTTTTTATCATAATTTGATAGAATAAATTGTGGATAGCTTATTTTCGACACTACCTTATTGAATGTTTTTGACTATACGGGAAACAAAATTTTTATCACGTCTTAAATATGAATTAACTGTGCGGACATAAAGCCGGACATAATCCTAGTTATAATGGGTGTTTTTTTTTCAATTCCCAAAAAGTGTCTGGTTTAGTTTCCTAGTTATGAAATGTTCTTGTATAGTCAGTTTTTCAAACCGAAAAGCTTACTCAAATGCATGTCACCATCAAATTATATTCGCATCCAAGCTCCTGTTCCAAAGTTACGAGATCTTTCAAAAGTGTTCACGTGTTTGAAAAAGTTTTACAATCGCTATCTAATGACTTTTAAAGGCAACACCCACGAACGATTTATACCACCGTTATTTTTAGTTATCTAATTATTACAAACAATCGCGATCACCGTTTCAAAACAAGCCTACGAACGAACGAAAATATGCTCAACTAACATCATAACTTTTTTTTTTGTAGAAACATATTTGTTGAATGACGGGAAACTCTCCCGGGGAAACAAAACAAAAAAAACTTTGACTACAGCACCTGCCGTATTTCGCTGACTAAACTCATCACCGGCAAAGCTCTAGTACAAAGCAAAGTTTCCTGAAATTAAATCACAGGAAAATTTACTTACCGAAATGATGGATGAGGTGCACCTTCCGAATATGTGTGTACAAGACAGCCATAACGGGAAGCATGACGAACAAATGATGGAACACATCCTCACCCAGAGGCCCGGAGGCCTTTACATAAAACTCTAGCTCATCATCATCCTTCCACGGATGGCCCTTCTCACCCTCTCTTCCCTGGGGCCCCCCTAGTAGATATTTTCCATTAGGTGACCTGCATGAGGCCAAGTTATGTTTCGTGTCTCGGCAGCCGAAAGCTCTGCTAAATTAGCTACCGCCGTTGGAATTGCGGTATAGCTTCATTCTCTCTGTGTGTGTGTCTTTTAGGACATGCCGTGGCTCAGCGGGAGCGCATCGGAAAAAGAAGTCAGCGCCTACTCGTTCCGACTGTGTTAAAAGGAACGGTAGTAGAACAACAGACAGTTAGCCGTGCTTAAGAACGGACCAGGACGGAAGCGGGAATGAAATAAACAGGACACGCAATTTTACGATTAATTTGTGTCAAACCGTGGCGGCAGCGGCGCTGGAAGCACGCACACCAGCGATAAAAAAAAACCAAAACAAGCAAGGATCTGGATGTTCCAACGGTATGTTCTAGGTTGGAAAGCATCACCTGGCAGGACTGTTCACGGTTCAGTCCATCAACATCAGAACTCGGACTCTTCTTCTTCCCCAGCGGTGATTGTTTTGCGTGCGGGATGAGTGACAAGGGGTGAAAAGTTTTGGTGCGTGCTTCATTGTGTGTTCGACCGTAAAAAAAAGCGTAAGCGTAAGAAGCTCAACCTTGGCAAAGTGGAAAACGAGCCCATCTAAAATAGAAGCTCTAGAACGAGGTATTTAGTAGTCATTTTGTTGCCCCCGTGGCCGGTGGAAGTGGGCGGTGGTACGCAACGGTGAGGGTCGGTCGCGTTTGAGTGTGGCACGAATCCGAAGAGTTTATTTGAGACCGTTTTTCTTTTTCGTTACAAGAGTGCTAATTATGAGCAATTTTTTCGAGTGGTTCCCAGAAAGGTGTAATTGTGAACGAGGTACGAGGCTGCTACTGGTTACGGAATCGTCACCGTTTTGCTAGCTTGTGACAAGCGCCGTTTTGTACTTTGAAAATGGTGTAATTTTTAACGCTTGAGATCCAGCTGATTTGGACAACAAACGATTAGTATATGTCATTGTGTATAAAATTTAATTTAAGTTTATGACCATGAAAATTAAGTGCTGGCAAGTTACTAGCTCATGCCTGCCCGTGTGGCTATGATGACATTTGGTCGATAGAATGATGTCGACTGGGTTCTAAGAGGTGCTTAGTTAATTTTGAGCCGTACGAGTTAAAAACAGAAATTTTAGTAATTTTTGTCATAGTGCATTGTTTACATCTGTCTGGTTTCTTAGTTACTCATACATTAGTTTAAAATATGTCGTCGCAGCAAGAAATTATCCGTCGATATGAGAAAAAAAATCGTGAAATACTCTGAATTCGGGAGGATGTTTGTAAGA
Source organism: Malaya genurostris (assembly GCF_030247185.1). Taxonomy (NCBI): domain Eukaryota; kingdom Metazoa; phylum Arthropoda; class Insecta; order Diptera; family Culicidae; genus Malaya; species Malaya genurostris. Next base: position 63,432,320 of record NC_080571.1, read on the forward strand.
AGAAACAAAAATCAAATTTGTTTTTATAAGACCCATCTGTAAAATTACTTGTACTATCTATGAAGTTCCGAGAAGTGTTATTAAAATATTCTACGGAAGTCTAAGAGGGGCAAAGAGAGGTTTCAATGCGTCAAATTTTAGTCTATGTGGTTTATGAACTTGACCATCTGTTTCAACATACTTCGCAGCTGACTCCTAAGTGTACGGAGCCAGTACCTTACAGTCTGAACCACCAACCGAGGTATTTTTTCTTATGAAGAGCTATCTACTACCTTGATCAAAACAGTTCCCGGAATCACCACCATGTGGCGCTCTCAGCCACCCGATTAGATTTTTTAAAGTTGCCACATCTGTCTTTTATATTATATCAAATTTTTAGCTTGATACCTGGATATTTGTAAAGGTTGCGCTGTATTGAGTACATCTGCGATTGCGCGTGTCCTCAATTTTGTGCAGGTTTCAAAATAGAATTGAATTTGCAACAAAGAGTTTGTATGAAGTTTTGTGTTAAAAACAGTTTGCATGAAGTTTTGTGTTAAAAACGATAACGTACCGTCACACAATGCCATCGTTATCCGTGAACTTTTGACAAAAAACGAGGCGAATACCATTCAACAACCACCGAATTCACCTTATTTGACTCCCTGTGACTTTTTCCTCTTCGGTCAACACAAGTAACCTTTCCGTGGAACGCGTTTTAGCACCTTAGATGAGATCATGGAAAAATCGCAGTTTGCTCTGATGGCCATTCCGAAAATCTATATAGGGTAAGGGCTCCCTATTTCATCTCATTTGTAAGGACGTCGCCTTCAAACCCCGATTTAGCCACTAAAATCACTGTAACTATTTCATATTACTGCTTCATTCGCCTTGCTCCACGTTGAGAATAGATTCACATTTCTTGAAAATTTAAATAATATTCATAAAACAGCTAAAAACACTTATGATGTGTTCACTACTCTGCTCCTAATTCCATCTCAATGGATTTTTATCCATCCTATCGTTGATCTTTTATTCATCCTATAAATTAGCAATGGCGACAGCAATCAAAACAAAATATTCCACTATCACACTCTCACCCGCATATGCATGGCTGCTAGATGGCTGATCAAACGATGATTAAACGCTGCCAGCTGGAAAAATATGGCTGGGCAGACATTCTGGTGACCGACTGCCTCACCGCTGCCAGATATACAACTCAAACGATACAACTGCACCCACCAGGATTTTTCCACATTATTATTATTGGTAAAAAAAATTACTCGTTCAATTATCTAATTAATGGGGCAATGACTTACGGAGATCTAAAGAACTATCTTTTAACATCATTTTATTAGTGAAAACAGATAGAACAGATATAGACTTTCTATGCAAAGTAATACATATTTTTTATGAAAATATTTGGCATCTCTGTGCACAGCCGATGAAACACACACTTCACAGCGTTATGTTGGTGTATAGCGGAATGAAACCAGTGCTACTAGATTTGCCACAATGGTTATTTCATTAGTATTTAACACGTTCTTTCTGGTAATATTCGAAGCTGAAACAGTTTTATTGAAATATTAATATCAATAATATAATTAAACTAATGTCACGGATACCAAAAACATACTTTTTGATAATAATTTAAAGAAGAAAAATAATTTATTTTTTGTAACATTATGAGAAAACTTGGCAACTTTGCGAAACCAAATGAGATGAAAACAAAGCGCAATCAAGTGAACAAAGTGAAAAACTTTCATCTCATATTTTTGAAGACTTTTATTGCTTGTCGGGTAATTTTTGATGTTTTTAATCGTTAACTAAACAAGTGGCAAGTGAACATAACTAATTATGAAGTCATCCAGCATTCAATGGTAGTGTAATTGTGGGAAATAGTGATCATGTTTTGAGACGAATCGATTAGTTGATGTTCAAAAACATGACGAACTGTAAATCTTGAGACGAAAATGTGTCCTAGATTGAAAAGTGAGTTTATTTTATATGAAAAAACGATCACCGAAGAATTTAAAACCATTTCGTTCAATAGGAAAGTGTGACAATAGCTTTTCAAATCATTTTAAAACATTTCACAGTTTGCTTCCGGTAGGTTGTAAAATATTATTCATGTTTAAAGTTATGAGGTGAAAGGATGAGATGGAAATAGGAGCTCAGATGAAATAGGGAGCCGTTGCCCTATAAAAAATGTTTCGAGGATTGGATCAAGCGCTGGCATAACCCGATCATAAGGGAAGAGCAAACCAATATTATAACTATAGTTTATTCAGTTATCATTGCTTATTTAGCTATCATAATGGATTGTGAATGTTGCAAGAATTGTTGGGAATAGTAAAGTAATGAATAAATTTTTAATCATAGCTCGTTTTGTTATTATTTTCTTATTCTGACAGTGAGTAATGTATGAATGTATGAAACTGCCGCTGTCAGCATTTTCTGTCATATAATTTGACGAAAATTGAAATGTTTTGAAGACCATAGAAACATTTTGCATACCGAAGATATGATAATATGGGGGCGGATATAGCAAGTGCCTTTTATATGGGGGTATAATATACCGGGAAATTCAAAGAACTAAAGGACAATTATATTGATCTGCTTATGAACGCGAGTGTATGCAAGTTTCAGCATAACTACGAAACAACTAAAGAAATCGTCCCCAAGCTTGGCGCTATTCAGAGGTGGTCATGAGGCGTATCATGGAGCAGAGCTGTAGTAAGTACACTAAAAATGGAGAGTTCAATATAAAATTTATGTGATGAGAAACGATGCTTCTTGACAAAAATGGCGGGTGCGTAATGTCAGAGACATAACTGGATGTCGTGAATACGAAAACAACTGACATGTTCCTTAACACTTCCGAATATTAATTAGTTGAACAATTGTATGAATTATGCAAGCATTTCCCTTTTTCACATTTTTCGCAAAAACAAAGAAGGCTTCACTTGATCTCGATTACTGTGAATTTATCACAACGAAAAGTGCACAAATCTTATCAAACAGTTCTAGAATTGCACTAAACTGAGGTTTTTTACCTTCGATTTGCGAAGAAGAAATCCTAATAGTTCTTTAGAAAACGTTTAGAGCCATTAGAACGGCTGATTTTGTGTGATGCTATGAACCGTTGTCCTCTTTTCGTTGTTTTTTCACCAATGCAAAGAACTGGCGGCTGTGGCGTAATCGCTCTTTTCGGAAGCGAAATTAGCTTTGCAAACGACACAATACATCTGCTCGCATTGGCGAAAGAATCCAAACTGATCCAATTTTTGTTAGCAGGTTTCTTTTTACGTGATTTCGTTCGTAGCTTTTTCACTTATGGGCGGTCCTAACGGCAATAAAATTTACCGCATACAGAATTTTAATGTTGATTGTTTCATTTCGGATTTGCATAATTCATTGAAAGAAACTATCAGGATGCTGTACGGGATTCATTCCTGCCTTTCAGAAGGACCAAATTGTGGAACTCACTACGATATTAAGCACTCTTCGGAGCATTTTTCTCGAACGATTTGTTGTACAGCAGCAGATATTTTGTTCTCTTCCTCAGAACGCGTTCTGATTGGCTGGTGTTGACATGGGTCAAATGAGACAGGTTTTTCAATAGTGTACTATTGAAATACTTCAATGCTTTTGCTATACACGTTTAAGTTGAAAAATTTCGATTCTATTGAAAGTTAGATTATATAAATCCTTTCACAGATCACTGAGCTTTCAAAATACGAGAAAGGCCAACGCGCCTTATGAATTGTCCTCTTTGATACTCGTTTATACCAAACATTTCAGAAAAGTTTAATTTTGAATTATTTGAGATTATGTCACACAATTGAAAATTTTATCATAAAATTGTGATCATATCTCCGATGGCATGTAGCAAAAATTATGTTGATACGTTAGATACAACAAGAGATATTCACGATCAAAAACTTATCACTCTCTCAAGGGTAAATTTTGAAAAGGCGCCTTATAGTAAAGTAAGTCGTATTCACGACAAAAAGATATATTTTATATCATATCTATCGAAATTATAAGGTCATTTCTGTAGCAAGTGCCCCAAACATGAGAAGTGTAAGGGAACGGATATAGCGAGATGGGTAAGTCGATGCCCTTTCACGCAGCCCACTTGGGTTCAATTCCCATCCCCGCACATAGGGTCAGAAAATTTTTCTGGCCCGAAGAGGCGAATGACCTTAAGGTTAAAACCTCTATAATCGAAACAAAAAAAATAAGAAGTGTAAGTTAAAATTGATCGAATTTTACGGAAAACATAACAACACAAAACTGACCCAATTTGACGAGGATTAATTATGATTTTTGTGAGATCTGAGATGGGATACTGACCGTGAACAATCTGAACATTTACGGAGTATTGTTTAATCGGGTTGCCGTCTTAGTTATGTTTCACTACAATCAGAGTATTTCACTAAGCAGAAAAACTTCGAGAAAATTTTTCGGCCTTATCTTCCCGAAACATTTCCGAGCAACACCGGGTCATTCAGCCAGTATTAAAATATTTATTACCTTTATGCAATCTCCTTAATTTCACAAAATAGCTACACAAAATTTTTTGAATCATTAAATAATGTTTAATATATCGAGATTCATGAAAATCAATGTATGTTTGCATTTATGAATGTTCCATTATATCTAGGCTTAAATTGAATTCGGAAATTACGAACAACCTTGTTTTAACGCACCTAGAGGTGCGATAAATCCTTTCTCTTGTTACTTCTATTTTATAAGTGTTACTAATGCATTTAAAAAGAGAATAATAGAGTCTTGAAAGAAAACATAAAAGTTTATTTGGATATAAACTAGCATCACCTTTTCAATTTGTGAACAGTATTGAACAGATCCGATTTTGTCATTTTCCCACATTGTCGCTCTTTAACAACTGTTTGATAGTTTGAGCCTATATCACTTTGTAATTCCGAAACCGAAAGTCGGATACGCATAATGTTCACGAGTATCGTGTAAAATTATAATACCTTTCATTTACACCTAAGTTGTTGACTCAATTTGTTGAGCACACACATACAGACTTTGCCGATCTCGACGATCGGATTCGAGTGATATATGACACTTTGTAAATCAATGCAAAAATCGGAAACGTACTATTTAGTATGAAAATCACTCTTAAATATTTTTAAATACAAACACCGGATAAAAATATTGGATGTAAAAAACAGACTCAGATCGTATATAATTTAAAATATCTACCCTCGCAAAGGGGTTTTTAAAAAGAGAGAACACTTTTCACTTCTAAGGTTAAACTGAAACTAAACTTTATTTTTGTTCTAACTTTACTCTAAGCCTAACCTAGCTAGCTGCCGATCGTGAGAACCCTGTCGATTTGCTATTCCCTAGCGCCGGTAACGCGATACAAGATTTGTTTACCGTGTACGTGACTGATGCTGGGGCGACGATTGTTGTTGATGCTGCGGTCTTCATTCTGTGGGAATCTCGATCGTCTGCTATTGGTGACGTTCTTGGGAAACGCTGGCTGTTAACTCCTCCATCCCTTAAAGAAGCACGACCCGTGCGTTCGACTAATGCTGTTGAAGATATTTTGGTTTTATGATAAACGATGCCTAGAATTGTTGTAATCAGGATAACTGCGCATATGAAGGAACCAATTGATAAATGTTGTTTCAATTCTAAAGATTGAAGGTTCTTCCTGTTTTCGATATGTAGGTCATGTAACTGGGTTATGTTGACGTATTTTTCCAAATGTGTTTCTGCGATTTGGTTTGACCTTAGTGGTGCGATAATAGGGTGACGGAATTGAATTTCATAGTTTTCGAATAATTTGTTTCCAATAATGATGGTACAATTGTGGAATGAGACGAGAAAAATGCCTTTCAACTCTTTTTGATTAATTCCACACGTGCTGCTCAATGTAATTTTGTTGGTGAGCGCTTTGACTATTATGGTACCAGGTGCGGGTAATTCATATTCGATGGTTTGTGGCAATTCTGAGAAGGGACATTTTCCGTTCAAACCTCTAATCAATGGTGCGATGCAATCATCTGCACTGATGTTTGTCAATAGTTCTCGTTTACAGATAGTAATTTTGGGCGTTTCTTGGCATCCTGTAGAAACGGCTAACGTCTCGTTTACATGTTTGAAGATTACTTTGTGGTCAATGTTCACTGTTTTGTTGTTCACAGGTAGCGGTAATAAAAGCATTTTGTCAAACACAATAGGCTGTACATTAGGGATATTGATGCTGATAATGATGTTATCTCCTTGATAAAACGCTGTAGCTGTCAGGTACACGCAAACTTCGTCTAAACTATCAATCTTGAATCCTTGCTTGGTTAGCTTTGCTGCTATGACCTCTAGTTCACTATTTGATAAAATTTGTTTGTTTATTATGTTGACCTTGACGAGTGATAAGCTATTTTCTATAGAATGTAATGAGTTTAAGAGCATATCTAATTGAAATAAGATTGAAATTTTAGTAGATTCAGTTATGATATAATCTTCTTTAAGTAAAATTTTAGCTAAACTGTTCTCATGATCCTTGATCTGATTGTTTACAATATTAATTCGTTCTTGAAAATTTGCATTGATAGATATTTGTTTGTTATTTTCATTTAATAAGCTATTTTCATTGTTTTTCAGTGCATATAGATCTGCATTAATATTTCTCAAATCCTGGGCGTCTAAATTTCCGGTGATTAGTTTGATAGTGCTTCCTAACACTTCTATTGATCTTTTTACCTTTCTGTTTCTTGGGAGAAGGCTCATGAATGTATCATTTATCATTGAAAGCTTTAATTCGATTAAATTTGAAAAATCTCCTGTTCTATTGTCGATTCGATTCAACACATTTTTAATTGTAGTAATTGAATTCTGGAACTGGTTTAATTCTATAATGTGCAAAACCTTATCATAGCCTAAACTAATTCTTCCTTCTCCAACTTTCATAATTAACGCACCCGGATTATTCGAAATGTCATGTATTTGAATGAATTGAGGATAGGAAAAGGGAATGAGAGAAATGAGTGCAATGATCCGAAAGTCCATCCTGAAAGAAAGACAAATATTAATTTCAAAGTCTTTTTATGTTTTCTTTGTGAATTTCCCGGCCGGACCTATCGAGGATCGTTCTTTGTTTGTCCTCCATAGCTTCAGTCGGTGAAAATCTTTCTTTAGTTTTCTTTTTGATTCCTTGAATCCTTTTGAAAACTATTTCTTCGTCTGCTATGTGAGGTGCTTCTTCTCTTCCTTTATTATGGAAGGATAAATTTTTTGATCGTGTCTTATCGTTTGCCAAAATTACCTCATCATAGAAGTTGTCTCTTTCTTCTATCATTTTCTGAATGTCAAGAGGCCGTTCGTGTTCGTCCTTTAGCCCAAAGAAAATCTCTCTCGGTTTGAAACCGGTGGCTGAATGAATCGTGTTGTTGTACAAAGTACAAGCAATTAAGAAAATTTCTTTGTGCGTAAGGTCATTGTACTGGGGCTTTATACATCGAAAGATTTCTGCAACTGTTGAATGAAATCTTTCGACCAAACCATTACTTTCACTGTGATTAGCAGGCACGAAATGCATCTGTACATTCAAATTATTTACCATACCTCTTATGTCGGCTGATCGAAATGCAGGTTCGTTATCACTTACGATAAGCTCCGGTGTACCATAGGTTGAGAAAAGTTTCAGCAGGCCTCTTCTAACATCGACTATATTCCTGGATTTTATTGGGATCAATATTCCGAATCTAGAGAACTTATCTACTGCAGATAAAAAGATGTACGGTTGAGTTAAAAATATGTCAATATGAATTATTTCTAATGGTTTTTTCGTGTTCGGTGTTGAGCCAAGTTTTATTTTGTATGGGTGTCGGTCATATTTGTTTCGATTACATACTTCGCAAATTTTGATGAACTGTTGAATTTTATGCTTCATTTTTGGAAAGTAGAACCGATTGGATATTTGTTTTTCGTTTTCCCAAACTCCTCGGTGGGCTGATTCATGAGTTTGTTCAATGGTGGCACTTTGTTCCTCGAGGGTTTTTAAGTCAACCAAAAGTTTCTGCGTGATGAAAATTTTGAAAGTCTTACATCGACTAAAGTAATTTTTGTATACTATTTGAATTGTATTTATCAAACTCTCGGGACACAATATGCAATTATTGCGTTTCAAGTCCATAAAATCTTTAAATATTGTTATCAATTGAGGGATACCAAATATTAATTTTGTAATTGTTCTTCTATGAACTCTCGGAAAAACCTCTTCGTGAATATTGTTTTCTTCGGGGCCAACTTGAAGGATTATTTGATTACTGAAATAATTTAAAGGTTTTTCAGTACACGGAATGTATTCGGAATCATCCGTGTCTGCGGAATGTACTGTTGCGTTATCTGATGATAGTTCATTTTCGTTAACGTTAATTTCTTGAACAACTCTAGACAATCCGTCTGCTACGACGTTTTGTTTTCCAGGTTTGTATTGAACATCGTAATCGAATTCTGCTAAGCTTAAACGCCAGTGGATCAATCTTTGATTCGGTTCTTTTAAATTCAAACTGTAAGTTAACGGTTTATGATCGGTGTAGAGCGTAAATTTTCTTCCATAGAGGTATGGTCGAAAATGTTTACAACTCCAAACGATCGCCAAGAGTTCTTTTTCGATCGTTGAATAATTCTCTTCAGATTTATTCAATGTGCGTGAAGCAAACGCAATGGGTTTGTCTTTACCCAAAGGTCCTTGTGAAAGAACAGCGCCAATTGCACGATTAGAGGCGTCTGTAGTTAAAATGAAAGGTTTATCAAAATCTGGGTATTGGAGTATGTCATTACTAGTGAGGATTGCTTTACATTTTTGAAATGATTTAATGAACTCTTCAGAATGAATGATGGTTTCGCCTTTCCTAAGTGAATTTGTTAAAGGTTTCGCTATTTTCGCAAAATCTTTTATAAATTTTCGATAGTAACCCAAAATTCCAAGAAAGCTTCTAAGTTCTTTTTCGCTCTTTGGCAATGGCCAATTTTTAATAATATTAATTTTGTCTGGGTTTGGCTTAACTCCTTCAGTAGTAACGATGTGTCCTAAAAATGCAACTTCTTTACATAGAAACTCGCACTTATCTAATTGTACTTTCATATTGCATCTAGATAGTGTATCGAAAATTTTTCCCAAATTATCCAGATGTTCTTGAAGACTACTTGAAAAAACGATGATATCATCCATCATAGATGAAACATCTTAGGCCAATGTGTTCTCTTAGAACGTTGTCCATTACTCTCTGAAACGTAGAGGGGGCGTTCTTTAGTCCAAAGGGCATTCTCAAAAACTCATAGTGTCCATTCTCGACATTAAAAGCCGTTTTGGGAATGTCTGATGCTTCAACTTCGATCTGGTGAAAACCGGATGCTAAGTCTAGCGTAGAAAAATAATTGCATCTCCCGAGTTTATCGAGGATGTCGGTTATGTTCGGGATTGGGTATCGATCATCGATAGTCTTTTCATTTAACTTCCGATAGTCGATTACCAATCGCCATTTCTTTTGGCCGGAAGCGTCCATCTTTTTCGGGACGATCCAAACCGGAGAAGTCCAAGGGCTGACAGAGTGTCTTATAATACCCTGTTCAAGCATTTTGAGAATTTGTTTTTGTACTTCCTCCTTATGACAAAAGGGGTACCGATACGATTTGGAGTAAATAGGCAAATCATCTTTTGTTTTGATGCTATGTTTTATTGCGTTAGTAAAGGTAAGGTGTTCTCCTTCTAACAAAAATACACCCTGATTTCTACTGATGACGTTCAACAATTTCGATTTTTCGTCTGAGTTAAGGTGATTCAATCGCAATTGATCGAATAAACGCTGGCTTATCGGCTTGGCAAATTTTGGTGAAGGTTGGGTTTCAAAATTATTTAATTCAAATTCCATGGGTTGACTAATATCGATTCGCGATAATTCGTTCGAACTATTAGTTATGGCTAAACAAGCTCGACTATTCACTGCGCTATACAAGCCTGAGTGCAGGAGTATATTGTTGCAAATAAAAGTATCTTCTGATACTAGGAAATCGCCGTTATTGATATTAACAGGAAAGCTTACGAATTTCGTCTCGTTAGAGTTTAATTGTATTCGTTGAGAATGAGGATATTTTCGTTGCATTTGAATTTTTCCAGAAGCAAATTGAAGTTCGTTACTAGCAGTAAGAATATTGGCTTTCAGCAATTGTAACGCCTCGTATCCAATTAATCCATCGAAATAAGGATGAAAATCAAAGATATAAAATTTCAATTTTTGTGTGCCAGGAATCTGAATAAAGGGGTTAAATTCAACAAATTGATTTATTTTATGACAACCATTGATATTTTGAACAGAGGTTGGCTCGGTAAATCTGCATTTTTGAAGGTTTACGTGCTTGGTACTAATGTAATTCTTGTTTGCACCTGTGTCTATGAGAAATTTTAGTAAGCCTTTGGAAGTGTTTATTTCGATGTAAGGGATGAAATTATTTACGTCGGATGAAAGTCTGCCGCCACTTGATGAAAATTTAGATCATCAATTTCGGCTTCCTTGCTATCGGTTTCTTGATTGGATTCTAAATGTTGGGGGTTTGTTTCGACTGGTGGAGGTTCGTTAGTGTTTTCATACGCAGTTTGATATTGTTGGTTATAATTGTCGTAATAATAATATTCATTGGGATCATAGAAATAGGAATCATCACAATTTGTTGGAAATTCCTCTATTTGAAAATGTGGACGGTTCATATAATTTATCTGCCTACTTCTAATGGAGTTATCCACTTCCATTGGAATTGGCTTTGGTTGTGGGTTTTGAGTCACTCTTTGAGGAAACGGAAATGGTCGTTGTTGGAGATTTTGAAATTGTCCTTGCGGTGAGAAGGGAAATGGTCGTTGTTGCGGGAATTGGAATCGTGGTTGTTGGAAGGGAAAAGGTCTTTGTTGTGTGAATTGAATTGGTCGTTGTGGTGGAAATTGAACGGGTTTTGGTGAAAATGGTGGAAATTGTGATCTATTGTTAAACGGTTTAATGGGCCATTGTGGAGATGAATTTGGCTTTTGTGGAATTGGTGGAGGTGTGCCAAATGGTTTATTTCGTGTGTGAGAGTAATTGCCTTCTTCGATGCATAATCGAAGAGCATCCTTTAAATTTGTTGGGGCCTGAGCCCGGATTATTGGTCCTAACGGATCCTTCAATCCACCCAAAAATACTTTTAGTCCTAGCTGCTGATAAAAATTGTTCTTCGCAGCTTTCACAGCTGTGTGCTCTTCACTGATGTTCAGCAAATTCACTAACAGAGACACCACATGCGAGATTTTGCTGTAGAATTCTTCTACAGTGTTCACTTGGTGAATAGCGAAGAGGTCGCGTGTCAAAGACACCTCATCCCGTCGGTCGCTATAATGTGTGATTAAATTTTGCTTTATGTCGGTCCAATTCAAATTTGTACCGTACAATTCTAGAATATTGTCTGCTTCTCCCACTATTTTGGTTCGAATTGCTTGAATCCAAACTTGGTGGCAATCTGTTCCAACAGCTCTGTTGATAGTTGGCATTAAACTATCAATGGCTCTAATAAAAGAATGCAATTTTATTGGGTTTCCATCGAAACTGGGAAGGTCTCGAATGATCTGGGGAGTCTGGAGAGATTTTAAAATACTCTCGGGATCTCCTGCAGCTCGAGGTAGCATATTTGTTCTAGCCTCGGCAGCTGCTACTTGAGCCGCTTGGGCAGCTTCTGACGCACCTAGAAGCTCCATTCTTAATTGTTGAATTTCGTCCTCCTGTGAGGCGATCTGTTGATTGAGAGCAGCGATGTGCTGTTCCATTTTCACTGATTTGTTTAACTAAAATTAATTTCACTTCACTACAATGTCAATAGCTCACTTTTAGGCAATAGCTAAGAAATGTTAAATGCGTTAAACTTATGTGATAATAGTTAATTAAAAGATTAAAATTACTTACGGTTAGGTTGCGATATTCTCTCGCTGTTAACTAGATGATGGGTCCGGTGCAGCTTCTTCTGGATCTCTTCACTAATCACCGATGTACACTCGGGGATGGCTCTTCGTGCCGAAAGAAATCACTTAAAAAACCGCACTACAATCCTACCGACTGCGCCATTTAAAATATCTACCCTCGCAAAGGGGTTTTTAAAAAGAGAGAACACTTTTCACTTCTAAGGTTAAACTGAAACTAAACTTTATTTTTGTTCTAACTTTACTCTAAGCCTAACCTAGCTAGCTGCCGATCGTGAGAACCCTGTCGATTTGCTATTCCCTAGCGCCGGTAACGCGATACAAGATTTGTTTACCGTGTACGTGACTGATGCTGGGGCGACGATTGTTGTTGATGCTGCGGTCTTCATTCTGTGGGAATCTCGATCGTCTGCTATTGGTGACGTTCTTGGGAAACGCTGGCTGTTAACTTATATATAATGCAAAAATTGTTGTAAAACATCTTCATTTCTAGCTTCAGGTTTGCTGGTTCTTCCGAAACTAATGCCTATATCCGAATACTCTTGGGCCGACTGTCGTTCTGAAGCGCAGCGTGGATCAGCCCCCAAAATAAATAAACAAATTGTTCTTCGTTCACAGCGAAATTCAGTCAAAACTGAACTCGTTCTTTCGATACAAAGGTTTGTTCGGTTCTCGCAAAATAATGTTTCCTAAATGATTTTAGTAATGCTAAGTCAGTGTTTGGTTTGTATATTCAAATATACATAGTAAAACAGCTTTTCTAAATTTAATTGTATTCATTCGATATTGCCATATTAAAAGTTATCAATTAATTTAGTGACATGATAAATTTGTACATACTTTTGGTTGTAAATTTAAGTAAGCTGAGACGTAAATTTACATGATTTTCTCTTAGTGTGTCCAATACAAAGGTTTACAATAAGACCTTTTCCGAAATGGAATAAATGAAATGGATTCCGGTTATCATATATTCTGTTTAGTCTTTACAAAATGTGTTTTGGGGTACGGGTCTTACTCCATGCTAGATATATTTTCTCCCTTTGTATTGTCGAATCACGGTCTGTAATATCCACTTATCATTAAATTATATTTGTTTTTCTGCTGAAAAGGCTAACCTAATTCCTTTTCAATAGCCGTTATAAATAAAAAACCCGCACAAAAAAACTTCGTTTATCTGTCGATTCCAGAACTCTGACAAAATATTAGAAACTACTGCAGTGTACCGAAAATGGGCGACATAGAATAGCATTATAATTTCGTCGAGGTGCGATGAACAAGACCTCATTGTGTGATTATATACTAAATGCACTTGAAAATTTTAAAATGGTAATTATGTTTTTACTACATATTTTGAGCATGCAAATAAAATTTTTTTTCTCGTCCACATTTTTTTTTAATATGACAACATACCACTTATCATGTCCAAAAATTCTTTATTCATCACTAAGAAATCCGGGGTGGTGCAAAAATTGGAAATATGTTTCAAAATTTTCTAGTATTTTTTAATAAAAGAAATACATATTCAAAAATTTTGAAAAAAATTGTGAACCTTCCCCATAATGCCTTAAACATATCTGATTTTTTTCAAATTTTTCAGAGGAGCGGTTCCTTTAAAAATGAAATAAAATAAAAATCAATAGAGCCACCCTTGCTCTGTCAATATGGCAGTTAAAGGTTTGAAACTTCGAGGAAATTGTTTCCAGTCTATGACCTTTCGAATGCGCGGTTTTTTTTCGGAATCAAAAAAAAAAATTTTCGATTTTGGAAGTCTTAAAATTTTTCTATGTCCCAAAGTTGATTTTCAGAATTTTTTTTATTTTTTTAAGATTACACCAGATCTGGACGTTTCATGCATGTCTAAGATATTTGGCATCAAAAAATTTTTTTCTCTAGTTTGGAGGTTTTTTTTACGCGGATTTCCGAAGTTACGCGGTTTTTTTTGCACGGTTTTTTTTAACGCGGTACGTATCCCCCGCGTAAAAAGTGACCTCAGTGTGTTACGGTACTACAGTACTACGGTACTTCGATAGTATATTAAGTATTTTTCATATTCGTCGTGATTGTCGTAGTCATAGAAGTTGTTTGTCATAGTCATTATAATTTACTAGTCAGTTAATCAAGAACGCGTACCAGTTTATTGCATCATATCCGAAGTGTCTTACGGTGTCCCTATGTATCCAAAGTGTCCGCGGTGTCTCTATCCGTACGCAAGCCGTCCCAGGCTTCGTTTAGTAAAGTTCAATTAGACAACTGAGAGTGAATGCGTACCAGTTCATTTCTAACTAATAAATTCGCTCGTTGTAACTAACCCTATTGTATCTCCTCTTCTGCGCTCTTCATCGTTCTTCTTCTATCTTTTCAACCACTAATTAGATCTACATGCCGAACCTAACCCCGTTTCGTTCTCCAACTCTCATTCACCACTCCCTCCTTCTACCTTCCATTTTAAAGCATACTTCTTTTCTTCTCTAGTTTTTAAGCAAAATCACCATCGTTTATCCGATGGGTTTAATGTCATCTAATTACTATAGAGTTAGTTAGCTAGGGTTAGTTTTAATTGATAGTATTAAGTACATACGAGGTCTGTTCAAAAAGTATCCGGAATTCTCATTTTTCTAAAAAAATATTTATTTATTCGTCTACATCTATATGGTCCCCTTCAAAGTAATCCCCCCTAGATATAATACACTTATGCCAGCGTTTTTTCCAGTCTTCGAAACACCCCTGATAGTCACTTTTTGTAATGCTCTGTAGCACTCTCAGCGATTCTGCCTTTATCTCTTCAATTGATGAAAAACGCTGTCCTTTCATGGGTCTCTTCAACTTTGGTAACAGGAAAAAATCACACGGAGCGATATCTGGTGAATAAGGAGGTTGGGGCATGATTAAAGTCTTGTTTTTAGCCAAAAAATCACGATCAAAATTCAGCAGTCTTGGAACGAATTTTGCTGCCACTCGTTTCATGCCCAAAACATTTGAAAAAATATGATGGCATGAGCCAACTGATATGCCAACTTCATCAGCAACTTCTCTAATAGTGATTCGGCGATCATCCATAATCATTTTTTCCACTTTTCCCACATTTTCATCGTTTATTAACGTGCTGGGTCGACCGGAGCGTTCGTCGTCTTCAACGTCTTCGCGGCCATCTTGGAAACGCTTATACCACTCGTAAACACTTGTTTTTTTTTCATAGCAGACTCACCGTAGGCTCTCTGTAACATTTCGCACACTTGGTTACACTTTATTTTATTTTTCACGCAAAATTTAATACAAATTCTTTGACTCTTCAATTCTTCCATTGTTTAAACTAACAAAAATCGCCGAGCTCAAAAAAACACGTCTACACCAGCCGCTACAAGACAGAATGTAAACAATGGATACAGCTGAAAATTTCACTATACATTAGGGACATATGTACAAACACAATAAAAAAAAATTTTGACCACGGGACTCTCCAGACGCGCGCAATTAAAAAATTCCGGGAACTTTTTGAACAGACCTTGTACATGTATCTGTTGGATTGTAATCTGTTGATATAAACGATGAGGAGGTTTTATGCCTGCTGGGATGAGAGATTAATATTTCAGCTCCATTGGGCTTTTTCCTGCTCCAAATAAATAAATAAATAAATACAAGTGTTCCGCAGTGTCCCTAGCTGCTTGAAAGCCATTTCCAGACAATTTAAACACAACGTACGGTTCAGATGAGCCTCATCATAATCGTGTGGTGAGCGCCATCAAGAATACTTGTGTGACCATTCTTGTGTGTGTGAAATGAACGGTAAAATGCAAAAATCAAGTAAGTGAAACATGGTGTGGAAATTCGATTAAGGTTTTTTCCAATGCAAAAACCGGATAAAAACTTAACCGAGTCGGCAAAGTTGTTTTTATCATTTTTACGTTTCGTCTTTGACTCATCAGTGCAGAGCAGTTCAAATTGAACTGCTTAGTGCTGCACTCGGCAGTTTAATTTGAACCGCTAAGCAGACGTAAAGTTGTTTATGACGACTTCAATTTTTTTTCTTTGGACTCTTCTAATAAAGTTTAAGCAATTTTTGCATTAAAAATTCGTGTCCGATTTATGCATTCAATGTTTTTATTCGGATTTTGCATTCAAAAATACTCGAACCAGTTTTATGTCCCAGGTTTTATTTGTCCGATTTTTGCATTCAACTACTCAAATGTTTTGCAGTTACATTTTTTTCTCAACTAAATTTAATTGCGTTTGTCACGAAACAGCACATCAGCGACGCCACAGGAAATGCAACTACACTTGTGGTGCATGGTGTGAAATAATAGCTGGCAAAACGAATATGCTAATTAGGTTTTTGAATTACACATGTTCCTAATCTTTGTACGGACTAGCGTAGCTTAGAGGATCAGTGCTGCCAGTTATCTGCTGTGTGAATTCACATGGCAATAAATGCTCATTACAAATTATGATTTCAATCTTGAGTTGCATGTCGCAACTTATTTGTAATTCTCTTATTCAGTTTTCTCTCAAGACGGTATTACAAGCAAGTGTGACATTGAGCTATAACAGATGTCGGTAGATTTACTCACCTGTCATCAATAATTTAAATGATCAGTTCCGCTAAATTAGCGATTCAATTGTGCGTAAATGGCAACAGAAGATTGTTTGTTTTGTGCGTTAGATCAATTAGTCTTTGGCACTTTAATGTTGATTTATTATTGTTCGACAGGCGAGAGGCGAGCGCAAAACTTTGACATTGAATTTGAAGCTTTGGTATGTTTATGTAACGATTTACTGGGATCTGCCGATGGTCGAATTATGCTGGGATACGACGACTCAGCAGATATCGGACGGATCTTGTACGAATCAGCTTATGGTTGCGTTTCGAACAAGATTGACGTTCACATTGTGCATCGCTAGTGCAAAAACAAATTTTTGTTCGCTGATATTCAAAATGTCAGTCATATATAATTGAAAATACGTTGTTTGATTAAGAGTATCGCTTAGTGGATTTTAGCATCCATCCACAAATTTTTGAAATTCTTAAACAACACAATATTTCATTCTAAACCACCAGAGAAGATTTTGAGTGCATTAAGCGAGTATATTAATTAAGAAATTCTTTCCTTTTCGTGCGGCATACTTCGAAACGACACCCACATTACTTTTTTGTAAGTTTAGGATGTTACGCGTTTCTTTTTCATAAGTTATAGGTTCTACGCAGCGTTACATGCGTCAAATTTTTGTCAGTTTGAAGGTGAAGATGTTATGGAGTGTAATTTATAGGCGTTACATGCGTTTTTAATTTGTAAGTTATTCGTGTTACAACCGTTATATGCGTTACTTTTTTGTAAGTTATATGCGCTATATGTTTTACCATTTTTAGCTTTTTTTATAAATATAAAAAATAGGTGTAGAATTCGCTCAAACTTTGGAAAAATTTTCCGAGGCCCGGAGGAACGACTGTCATATACCAATCGATTCAGCTCGACGAACTGAGAAAATGTCCGTGTGTGTATGTGTGTGTGTCTGTATGTGTGTTGTCAACAAAGAGGTCGAGATCTCAGAGATGGCTGGACCGATTTTGATCAAACTAGTCTCAAAAAAAGGTCTCCCCATCACCCTGAACGCTATTGAATGGTTTTGAGATTGAATGTTTACTTTTTGAGTGATACGAAGTTTTATGTCAAAATTTCAAGATTTTTTGACAATATCTGTCACACTTGTCCTTGAAAACAGAATATGTTTTCAGACTTAGATTCCGCACGATAATGGCTATCCAACAAGCCATAGATTGCCAAAATCCGTCCATTTTTAGCGGAGATATCGATATTTTTTGTATAGGCGACTTTTCGCCTTATTCCAGTAGTAAGAGTTTTGAGCACTAAATGACAGAGTAATGTTTGGGAGCAACATGGAACACGATTTTTTATACAATTGTTTCTAAGTACTAAAAAGATTGTGTACAGTATTCTTTTTCATGACATTTTGCCTCGGACAGATTTTAGCACGGTTCGTTTTTGGCAACATAGTCGTTCGAATATGGCATATGTTAACCAGGTGAGCCAGGCAGCATTTTCGAGTTGATAGTAAATCCATCATTATATTGATTTACACTACTTACAGCAATAAATGCTGGAAGAACATAACACCCATATACCAATCAAATCAGTTCGTCGAGATCAGCAAATGCGTGTGTGACAAATAATTTCACTCAATTTTCTCGGAGATGACTAAACCGTTTCATACAAACTCAGATTCACACATTGCCGTTTCAACCTTCCGAACGAACGGATGTGATTTGGATTTACTGCGAAAGCATTGAAAACCAGTTGTGTGTGTGTGATAAAGTGGTCGGACGATCGAAACGATATTGTGTGATAGACAATAGTGCTTTTTCCTCTGAGAGGTTTTTTTCGCATTATATAATAGAACAGTGCCTTATTGTGAGCGGTGGATCGAAACGGTACCGTTAGCCGGTTATTGTTTCGGCGATCAAGGCCAAGTGTGCAGATTATAAACAAGCGGCCATTGTGTGAGGATTATAAATAAGTGTGCTTTTTCCTCTCGGAGGTTTTTTGCACATCTTCAAAGCGGCGATACGCCGACCGACGAAGACCAGCTTGGTGTCCCCCGTTGGATCTTAAGTTAAATACCGTTACTTCGATTATTCGTTTTTGACCATTATATTTCCCCCCGAATTACTTGTTTCTGCGCGGAAGTAGTTCCGCGACATGTCTAATTTAAGTCCTGGCCCCCCCGCTCCCGATGTTCAAATGGAGACTTCCCTTGTCTGTAAAATGTCCCGCATAAAGAGCTATCCTGATGGGCTCGCACTACCGGCCGGGCCTTACGCGGTCTATTTCCGGACCAAATCAAGAGAAAAAAATTTAAATATTTTAAAAATATCGCGAGACCTGTTTTCGCGATATAATACTATAAAAAGTATTGATAGAATACGGCCAGACAAGCTCAGGGTCCTGTTTACCAGCTCTAAACAGGCTAATGAGCTTGTTCAAAAGGATCCCTTTACGCAGGAGTACCGCGTCTACGTGCCCGCTCGCGAAGTAGAAATCGACGGTGTGGTCACCGATGCGAGTTTGACTTGCGAGGATATTCTTAAGTACGGGGCGGGTTGTTTTAAAGACCCCTCACTTAAGAATGTCAAGATACTGGATTGCAGGCGATTGCATTCAGTATCGATCGCAGGGGATGGAACAAAGTCTTATCCCCAATCAGACTCTTATCGTGTGACCTTCGCACCTTCGTTGGGCACTGCTTTGCCCAACTACATCCTCTTGGACCGGGTTCGTTTGCCTGTTCGTTTATTTGTACCCCGGATAATGAATTGTACCAATTGCAAACAACTGGGGCATACAGCTACCCATTGCAGCAATAAGCCACGTTGTGCTAACTGTGGGGAAGCTCATGCGGACGGCTCTTGCGGTAAGGATGCTGAAAAGTGTCTCTACTGTAAGGAGGGTCCACATGACCTCTCTGATTGTCCCGCTTACAAACTGCGAGGTGATCGAATGAAGCGTTCCCTAAAGGAGCACTCCAAGCGTTCCTTCGCAGAGATGCTTAAAAGTGCCACCCCTCCTAAACAGACAACGAATCCATATGCCTGCTTGCCGACTGACGAGAGCGATTCTGACGACCCTTTGGAAGGTCCATCTTCAGCGGTCCCTCATAGCTGTAGGAAAAGAATGAATAAATCTTCTCATAAGCTACCTAGTAAGGGTTCGAAGGTGTCTTCCGAAGGGCTTCGAAAAGTTACAGCTAACGGGAATCGGGAAAAATCACCGAAGCAAAAAGCTCCTGGTCTCGGAAAACTCAATTCCGAGATGGAATTCCCACCACTTCCAGGGACAACAAAATCCCCAAGCGTCCCTAAAAATCCACCAGAGAACCAACTAGGTGCTGGCCTTATCAAGTTTTCTGATATTGTGGACTGGATTTTTACAACTTTCAATATTTTAGACCCTCTTAGAAGCATTTTAATTGCTTTCATGCCTACAGTAAAAACATATTTGAAGCAGTTGACTGCAAATTGGCCCCTTCTTTCAGCGATTGTATCTTTCGATGGCTAAATCATCCACCGAGGTCACGGATCTAATCACTGTTTTACAGTGGAATTGTAGAAGTATTATCCCAAAAATAGATTCATTTAAATTTCTAGTAAATAATCTGAAATGTGACGCATTTGCATTGTGCGAAACTTGGTTAACTTCTGAAATACCCTTAAACTCCCACGATTTTAACATTATTCGCCTGGATCGAGATGATCCCTACGGAGGAGTACTTTTAGGGATCAAAAAGTGCTATTCTTTTTATCGAATTAACCTCCCCTCGATACCAGGTATTGAAGTTGTCGCATGTCATGTTACAATCAAAGGTAAGGACCTTTGTATTGCTTCCATCTACATTCCCCCAAGAGCCTCGGTTGGGCATCGGCGACTCAGTGATATCATTGAGCTCCTTCCCGCACCGACGTTGGTTTTGGGAGACTTTAACTCACACGGTACGGGATGGGGCTGTCTTCACGATGATAACAGATCAGCTATGATCCATGATATCTGCGATAACTTCAATATGACAATATTGAACACGGGAGAAATGACACGGATTCCTGCACCACCAGCAAGACCAAGTGCGCTGGATTTATCCCTTTGCTCGACATCGCTACGGTTGGATTGCACGTGGGAGGTAATTCCTGATCCCCACGGTAGCGATCACCTACCGATCGTAATATCAATCACCAGCGGCTCAAAACCATCGAAGACAATCAATGTTTCGTACGACCTCACACGAAATATTGATTGGAATAGCTATGCGACCTCGATATCTGAGAAACTTGAAAGAACTCAACAACTTCCTCCGGAGGAAGAGTACACGTTTTTGGCTGGCTTGATTCTCGACACCGCGACTCAAGCTCAGACGAAACGTGTACCCGGCGCGAAAACTAACATCCGTCCTCCCAACCCGTGGTGGGACAAAGAGTGCACAAATTTAAACGCGGAGAGAGCCTCCGCGTATAAAATATTCAGAAAAAATGGAACACCTGATAATTACCGGAATTACGCGGCGTTAGACGTTAAAACTAAGAACTTGATTAGAGCCAAGAAACGCGGTTACTGGCGTCGGTTTATAGACGGCTTAACGAAAGAAACATCTATGAGCACTCTTTGGAACACAGCCCGACGAATGCGCAATCATAACACCACGAATGAAAGCGAGGAATATTCCAACCGCTGGATATTCGATTTCGCTAAAAAAGTATGCCCAGACTCTGTACCGGAACAGAAGATCACCCGCGCCGCGACACCAAACACAAACGAAACACCGTTTTCGATGGTAGAGCTCTCACTTGCACTTTTGTCATGTAACAATAAAGCCCCGGGATTAGACAGAATAAAATTCAACTTGTTGAAAAATCTGCCTGACCCTGCCAAAAGGCGCTTGCTGAATTTATTCAACAAGTTCCTCACGGGTAATATTGTCCCACACGACTGGAGACAAGTGAGAGTTATCGCCATTCAAAAACCAGGGAAACCAGCCTCCGATCACAATTCGTATCGGCCGATTGCTATGCTTTCCTGTATCCGGAAATTGTTCGAAAAAATGATTCTCTTCCGTCTAGACAATTGGGTCGAAACTAATGGCTTTCTTTCAGATACACAATTTGGTTTCCGCAGGGGCAAAGGAACGAACGATTGTCTTGCGTTGCTCTCAACAGAAATTCAAATGGCATTTGCTCGTAAAGAACAAATGGCGTCAGTTTTCCTAGACATCAAGGGGGCTTTTGACTCAGTTTCCATAAACATCCTATCTGAGAAGCTGCATCAGCATGGTCTTTCGCCAGTTTTGAACAACTTTTTACATAATCTATTGTCTGAGAAACACATGTATTTCGCGCATGGTGATTTATCGACAATACGATTCAGTTACATGGGTCTTCCTCAGGGCTCATGCTTAAGCCCCCTTCTATACAATTTTTACGTAAACGACATCGATAAATGTATCAACACATCTTGCACGCTAAGACAACTTGCCGACGACAGCGTTGTGTCTATTATAGGACCCAAAGCTGGCGATCTGCAAGGGCCGTTACTACTCTTGTCAACTTATCCACATGGGCTCTTCAAATGGGTATCGAATTCTCTACGGAGAAAACTGAGCTGGTTGTATTTTCGAGAAAGCGAGAACCAGCACAATTACAGCTTCAACTAGGGGGTGAAACCATAGCTCAGGTCTTCACATTTAAATATCTCGGGGTCTGGTTCGACTCCAAAGGCACCTGGGGATGTCACATTAGGTATCTGAAAAGAAAATGCCAACAAAGAATCAACTTTCTTCGTACAATAACCGGGTCGTGGTGGGGTGCCCATCCAGGAGACCTGATCAGGCTGTACCAAACAACGATATTGACCGTGATGGAATACGGATGCTTTTGCTTCCGATCCGCGGCGAACACTCATTTCATCATGCTGGAAAGAATTCAGTATCGTTGTTTGCGTATTGCCTTGGGTTGCATGCAATCGACTCATACGATGAGCCTCGAAGTGCTGGCGGGTGTTCTCCCATTGAAAAACCGGTTCTGGGATCTCTCATATCGTTTGCTCATTCGATGCGACATTTTGAATCCTCTGGTGATTGAAAATTTCGAAAGGTTAGTTGAGCTCAATTCTCAAACCCGTTTTATGTCCTTGTATTTTGATTACATGGCTCAGAATATTAATCCTTTTTTTTTTTTTTTTTTTTTTAAATAACTATTTATTGGAATATGAGTTAAAATTAAATTATTAAGATTTAAATTGGGTGTTCAGCCACAAGTGGTGACTTTTCAGCCCTGTTATATATATATATATATATATATATATATATATATATATATATATATATATATATATATATATATATATATATATATATATATATATATATATATATATATATATATATATGATTTGGTTATTACCATGAAGACATCATTTGCTTCCGCAATTCTGAGATTTTTGTGTAGGGAAAATTCTAAACCTACTTGTATTGTGTAATGGGGAAAAGGAACTTATATACTAACTTACTAACTAATACAGAGAGCGAATCGATTCAATTGAAGATTGCATCGATTTTTGTCGGAATTTGCTTATAATATTATGTGACATTACATCTAATGGTTCTATATTTGTGAGTCTGTGTAACTCATTTGTACTAAACCAGGGAGGACGCTTCAGAATCATTTTCAGAATTTTATTCTGAATCCTTTGAAGCGTTTTCTTCCTGGTGGAACAACAGCTTGACCAAATTGGTACCGCATAAAGCATGGCTGGTCTGAAAATTTGTTTATAAATTAACAATTTGTTTTTTAGACAGAGCTTAGAATTTCTGTTTATAAGAGGATATAAACATTTAATATATTTATTACACTTTGCCTGGATTCCTTCAATGTGATCCTTGAAAGTGAGCTTTTTGTCATACGTTAAACCTAAGTATTTAGCTTGATCAGACCATGTCAATTCCAAGCCATTCAATTTGAGAATGTGATTATTGTTTGGTTTAAGAAAAGAAGCTCTTGGCTTGTGAGGAAAGATAATTAATTGCGTTTTTGCTGCATTTGGTTTAATTTTCCATTTTGACAGATAATCACTGAAAATATTTAAACTTCTTTGTAGGCGACTGCAGATCACTCTTAGATTTCTACCTGTGGCTAACAGACTTGTGTCGTCACAGAATAGCGATTTCTGACAACCAACGGGTAGATTTGGAAGATCAGAAGTGAAAATATTATACAAGATTGGAGCTACACTCGAACCCTGCGGAACACCGGCTCGTACGGGTAGCAATTCAGATTTACAATTCTGATAGCTAACCTGAAGAGTACGATCAGTTAAATAATTTTGAATCATTTTGATCAAATAAATAGGAAACTGGAAATCAGACATTTTTGCTATTAAACCTTTGTGCCAAACACTGTCGAATGCTTTTTCTATGTCTAGAAGAGCAACTCCAGTGGATAACCCAGAAGATTTATTTGATTTTATCATGTTCGTTACTCTGACAAGTTGATGAGTAGTTCATGACGAAATCCAAACTGCTCTGGTAAAAAAATTGAATTCTCATTTATATGAGTCATCATTCTTAACAAGATAATTTTTTCAAAAAGTTTACTGATAGAAGAAAGTAAGCTAATTGGGCGATAACTTGATGTTTCTGCTGGGTTTTTATCAGGTTTTAGGATAGGAATTACTTTAGCGTTTTTCCATCTTTTTGGGAAGTAAGCTAATGAAAAACACTTGTTGAAAATTTTAACCAGGAGTCTCAAGGCAACATCGGGAAGATTTTTAATAAGAATATTAACAATTCCATCATTACCAGGAGCCTTCATGTTTTTGAGTTTCCTAATAATTGATTTAATTTCATCAAAATTCGTCTCAATAATGTCATCGTGTGATAACACTTGGGTTGAAATATGATCATACTTCAGTGAGACTTCATATTCAATAGGACTCACAACGTTTAAATTAAAATTGTGGACACTCTCGAACTGCTGAGCTAGCTTTTGAGCTTTTTCACCATTTGTAAGAAGTATTTGATTTCGTTCCTTGAGAGCAGGAATTGGTTTCTGAGGTTTCTTAAGAACCTTAGAAAGTTTCCAGAAAGGTTTAGAATATGGTTTAATTTGTTCAACTTCTTTAGCGAAATTTTCATTTCGCAAAAGAGTAAATCTATGTTTAATTTCTTTTTGTAAATCCTCAACTATGTTTTTCATAGCAGGATCACGAGAACGTTGATATTGTCGTCGACGAACATTCTTCAACCGAATGAGCAGTTGAAGATTGTCATCGATGATAGGAGAATTTAATTTAGTTTGAGCTTTGGGAACTGAAAGATTTCTAGCTTCGATAATATAATGATTCAAATTATCAATTGCTGTGTCGATGTCCGCAGAATTTTCTAAAATAGTTTCATGATCCACATGATTTTCAATGTGAGATCTGTAATCCAACCAATTAGCTCTATGATAGTTGAAAATAGAACTAATTGGATTAATTATAGCTTCGTTGGAAAGTCTGAATGTTACAGGAAGATGATCTGAGTCAAAATCAGCATGAGTAATCGGTTCACTACAAATGTGACTTTGATCTGTTAGAACCAGATCAATTGTAGACGGGTTTTTCACGGAAGAGAAACAAGTAGGATTACTGGGATGAAGAACTGTAAAGTAACCAGCTGAGAGTTGATTATGAAGTATTTTACCATTACTGTTATTTTGCCTACAATTCCACTGGACATGCTTAGCATTTAAGTCCCCTATTACGAAAACTTTCGATCGATATCTTGTAAGTTTTTGCAAATCGCCTTTAAAGAAATTTAATTGTTCGCCGGTGCATTGGAATGGCAAATATGCTCCAGCGATGAAATAAATTCCATGAATGGTTTCAACTTCGATTCCCAAGCTTTCAATAACTTTAGTATTGAAAGAAGGTAATATTCGATGTTTAATTTGCCGTTGGACAAAAATGGCAACTCCACCACCAATTCCAGTAAACCTGTCAAATCGATGAACCACATAATGTGGATTACTTTTCAATTTTACATTTGGTTTAAGAAAAGTTTCTGTCACAATGGCAATATGAATTTTGTGAACTTTGAGAAAATTATAAAATTCATCTTCACTCGATTTCAAAGATCGAGCATTCCAATTTAAAATATTCAAATAATTATTTAACATCACTGTTAAATTTTAAATTCATTATAATATTATTTGCAAATTTCCATCCGATTTGAAATGCTTCAAAAAGTGATGAAGTCGAATTCATTTGGATGATCATTTGAAAAAGTTGATCTTGTAGGTAGATCATTTTATTTTCAGTTATATCGCCTAAATCGACTTCATTTAAAGAAGCGAATGGCATTGAAGGAATATTTGTAGGTAGACTGCCATTAGAAGAAGATGATTTGGCCGGTCTACCTATTAATAAATTGTTTTCGTTAGAAGAAGAACTGCAAGGCGGTCCTGTGTTTTGATTATTTACATTAGAAGAAATAGGAGATAGATTTCTACCTAATATACCAGCATAACTGACATTAGAAGAAGATGATGACGAGGTCGATCTACCTGTCAATAAATTGTTTTCGTTAGAAGACGAATTGGCAGGTGCCTTAGAAGAATTTTCAGGTATGTTCTGTAAATTTAAGGTCGTTGATTTGACTTGTTGTCTAAGCGAACGAGCGTTTAAAATTTTTTCCCTGACAGGACATTTCAAATAATTGGATTTATGATTTCCATTGCAATTTGAACATGAAAATTTATCAGTGGTTTCATTCATTGGACAAACGTCTTTCGAATGCGATTCACCACAATTCAAACACCGTATATCCATATGACAATTTTTGGTTCCATTGCCGAAGCCTTGGCAACGACGACATTGCGTTAAGTTTGCAATACGATTATGCCGTTTATAATGTTCCCAATGAATTTTAATGTGGGAAATGAAACGTACTTTTTCTAAAGTTTTCAAATTGTTTACATCACTTCGATTGAAGTGTATTAGGTAAAGTTCATGGGAAATTCCAGAGCGTGGTTTAGAAGTACCATTCGCTCTTTTTTTCATAAGTATTACTTGGGAAGGGGCAAAACCAAGCAATTCTTTTATTTCATTTTTAATTTCATCAATACTTTGATCATTTGATAATCCTTTCAAGACAGCCTTGAAGGGTCTGTCTGATTTTATATCATATGAATAAAATTTATGAAGTTTTTCGGACAAATATCGAATAAGACGTTCGTAATCTTCCAATCCATCCACCAAGACTCGACATTCTCCTCTTCGTCCGATTTGAAATGAGACTTTTACTTCCGGGAGAAAAGTAGAAAGCTCAGTACGGAATGCTTTGAAGTCGGAAATCATCACCGTCACTGGTGGCATAGATTGATGTTTCTTCCCAGAACGACAAGCGTCCATTTTGGGAATTTTTGAAGAATTTTCTTCTATGTCGCTACAATCGGATTCAGGAAGAATCTCGTAAATATTGTTAGACGGCATAGGATCAACGGAAGGGAAATCCGTCCGTTGTCTTTTATTTTTACATTCAGATTCTATAAGATCGTGAATGTTATTAGAAAAGAATATTAATCCTTCTTCGTTTGTTTCCAACCGTGCTCATTTCTTGGATACTTCTGATTCTACTGTGTTTTTCGATACTTCCATGAGAGAAGAGATTCGTGGAATTCCGGATCACGTGCGCCCTCAAGTGGCCCCAAATATTTTTTATAATAAATTTAGAACAGTCAACTGTGAAAAGGTGTTTTACACTGACGGATCAAACATCAACGAGTCCACAGGCTTCGGTATCTTCAATCAAAACATCACCGCTTCGTACAAACTCAGTGATCCGGCTTCAGTTTACGTCGCAGAATTAGCTGCTATTCAGTACACCCTCGAGATCATTGAAACCTCACCCAAAGACCATTACTTCATTGTCACGGACAGTCTAAGCTCAATAGAAGCTCTCCGGGCAATGAAGCCAGGAAAGTACCCCCCTTATTTTCTGGGGAAAATACGGGAACACTTGAGAACTTTATCTGAACGGTCTTATTCAATATCGTTAGTCTGGGTACCTTCGCATTGTTCCATTCCGGGAAATGAAAAGGCAGACTCATTGGCTAAGGTGGGCGCATTAGAAGGTGATATTTATGAAAGACCAATCTGCTTCAATGAATTTTTCAGTATTTCTCGTCAGAAAACTCTCGAAAGTTGGCAAACTTCATGGACGAATGACGAACTGGGACGATGGCTACACTCCATTATTCCTAAGGTATCAACGAAACCGTGGTTCAAGGGGATGAACGTGAGTCGTGATTTCATTCGCGTTATGTCACGGCTCATGTCAAATCACTATACATTCAACGCACATCTCCGGCGTATCGGGATCGTGGAGAACGGGCTCTGCACCTGTGGCGACGGTTATCAGGACATCGAGCATGTCGTGTGGTCGTGCGTAGAGTATCGCGACGCCAGGTCGAAGCTACTGGAATCCCTCAGAGCCCGAGGTAGACCGCCTGAAGTTCCGGTTCGGGATGTGTTGGCGAGTCGGGATAGCTCATATATGCTTCTGATATACGAGTTTCTCAAGCACATTAATATACAAGTGTAATCTGTTACATCTGGCTTAGAAAGTTCCTCCTATTTATCGACGTTGTTTCAACGGTGGCTAAGAATAATCTTCACCTGCAGGTTCGACACTAACTTCCGCCGATTATCCCGATTCCTCATCTGTCCACCATCTTCATCGGAACTAACAAGATCTTTGTGCTGTCACTAACCTTTTCGCTTCCCCCCTCCCCGTCTCTTCATCATCTCGATGTCAACTAATTAGATCTCTGTCGTTTTAGACAATTCATTCCCATATCCCCTTTTTACTCCGTTTTCCGCAATATTTACTTCGCTATTTTTTTTTTTCTCATTTTCTTCTGTAACAACACCATCATCGCCCACGGAAACTTACCAACAGCATGCGGGCCACCCGCCGGGTATTCGTAACCTGGGGGTGTTTCCCGCGGACCCACACGGACCGAAGAATGCGGCCAACATGAACATTCACCAACGCCATATGGAAGACTCTCATGTAATATTCAATTCACCGGCCACTGCCGATCACCAGCTGAAGGCTGGATCTGCCAAAGTCAACCATTGCGACCCAAATATGACATTACTCAATGATACAACCCTAGTTTTAAGTTAGTCGTAAATTAAAATTAGTAAAAGCCCTTGGCATCTTAGAGCTTAAGCAGTGTGCCTTAAACATTATATTCTTGAATAAAAAAAAAAAAAAAACTCAGATTCATATGAAAAGTCGTATGCTCCCAAACAAGGTTCCTGAATTACATTTGGATCCGACTTCAGATTCCGGAACTATACGATGATATGTGAAACGAAATAATGTAACTCATTTTTCTCGTAGATGGCTGAACCGATCTAAGATTCCAATGCAAAGTTTTAGGACTTATAAAACATCTTGCTTTTCAGTCAGATCTAACTTCCGGTTTAGAAGGGTACATGGTGATTAGTATAAATATGTTTATTTCACATAAATTGATCAGAATTATCGGGTATGCAGATTTGGATAGTCGATAACCAAATAAACTTATTTTAGTTTCAGTGGTATTCAGTTTTCGATTCGGATTTAATTCGCACTACGTTTTCTCAAAGATGTCTACACTGATTTTCAGACATTTTGAAACAAATGTAAACTATACAGCTACTCAGGTGAATTTATCCGACCTCGGCTACGCCGATTTTCGAATTTCGGTTCCAGTGTCGAATCGTTTCTCAAAGCTCAATCGTTTTCGCAAAAAAAAGCCAAATCGACAAAGACAAAATTATTAATTTTATCCAATTCTGACTTCCGATTCTAGAATTACAGGATGATGAATTTTCAAAATTCAAACCGAATTTTTAAAATTCTCAAATTGCCGCTTAAAACAACGGTCATTTAAATAATGTCACCGAAGAATATTCATGCAAAAAACTCTTGCGGATTGTTAAAAAAAGTTATCATCTCACTGCTAGGGTTTTTTTTTTGTTAAGGTTAAGATGTTATGAGGGATTACATGCGTTACTTTTTTGTAAGTTTTAAGCGTTACATGTGTTATGTTTTGTGAACTAAAGGTGTTACGTATTTTTCTTGAGTTCGCGTTACGAAGCGTTATATGTGTTACTTTTAAAAAGTTGTAGGTGTTACCCGCGTTGATTTTTGCAAATTGTATGCGTTACCTGTGTTTTTTGCCTTTCTCATATCGAAAGGCTATGAAATCGCTGTGAAAACCGAGTGTCATATACTATTCGACTCAGTTCGTCAAGATCACAAAATGTCTGTATGTGTATGTGTGTATGTATGTGTATGTGAACATGTATGTGTATCTATGTATGCATGTGACGAATAATGTAACGCAATATTGTAAGAAATGGCTAAACCGATTTTCACAAACTTAAATTCAAATGAAAGGTCTTATGGCCTCATATAGTTTTCTTGAGTTTTATTTGGATTCAAATTCCGGTTCCGGATATGTAAGGAAATATGTGCAAATTTGTAAAAACTGCGCACTCAATTTTCTCGGAAATTTATTGAGCAATTTTTACAAACTAAGAAGCAAATAAAAAGTCTTAAAATTCTATAAAAAGTCCTCGAAAAAATGATCCAGATTTGTCTTCCGGTTCCGACATTAGAGTGCGATTAGTGAAAATTTTCAATTTCATGAGAATTTTTTCTTATGGCGATGGCGAAACGAGGTGTACGTTTTTATAAAACTTACTGTTAAATTTATCTAGTTGGTAGAACTTGTTTGTTAGTGGTTATATAAATCTGCTGTGGGACTACTAGTCCTCGATTTCCGCTTCCGAAAGTACCGATAATAGTGAACAAAAGTTCCAAAAACGGAATTCATTTCGATTTCTTCGCAACGGTTTAATCCATTAAAAATTGATTCAAATTAAAGATCTCATTGTCTCAAAAGATACTGTGCAATTTCATCTAGATGCGACTTCCGGTTTCAAAATTATAGGGCGGTGAGTGTAAAAACATTTAAATCGTCATTCAAAATAACGATGCAAAATTGGTACGCGTCAGTACGTGCGGAATTGCTCCGTTCGCAGCGTGCTTTATTCAATTTCGTATAGCGTGCAGGGTTGCCACATTATAATTGATATTTTTCAGGAGATAAAAATGTAAATTTCTAATTGTTTCATTCAATTTGTATCTACTTATTAGTGTTATTACAAGATCATGATACCGATGCCTTTCTATAAAAGTGCATTTATTGCCTTTCTCATATAGAAAGTTTATACAATCACTTGAAAAATTGACAGAAAATTGGCCCAGAGGGCTAAACGTTCCATATCATTCGATACAGCTTATCTAGCTGAGTAACGTCTGTGTGTGTATGTATGTGTGTAACTATGTGTCAAATAATGTCTCTCATAAAATAAAAAATCTCGAAGTCCCAAAGGTTGGTATTGAATTTCATCATGCTTTCATATGGTAAAGTGAGTTAAGAATTGTACACCGTCATTTAGAGTGACGATGCAAAAAAAGGGTAAAATCCTTATTGACTGAGCTCAAAACTAATTCAATTTGTATACTGTATTAGTTAATCACTAAACGAACCGACGTCGTCTATACTGGTTACAAGTTCTCGGTTCCCGAAGTACCGAAAATAGTGGTCAAAAACTCTGATGATGATGATTTGATCGATTTCCACAAAAAGGCTCAAATAAAAGTTCCTAAAGTCTCAAAGGTTGCTGTTTAGTTTCATAAAATAAAAACGTAATTCGGCACTACTGGTCTCTCTTTTTCCTGTTCCGGCAGCACCGAAAGTAGTGGAGGAAAACTCCAAAACTAGAACTCACTTCGATTTTTCAGCGATGCTTGAACCAATTTCCACAAATCTTTATTTGAACCAAAGCTCATATTGTCTTTAAAGCTACTGTGATATTTTATCAGATCCGACTTCCGGTTCCGTAGTTACAGGACGATGAGTGTCAAAGTTTTCAAACCGTAATATAGAACGAACGATGCGTGCTTTGTTCTATTTCGTACACTTTATGAAGAAAGCGAAACAGTTACGGATGTTTGCTACTGGTGTGTGATATTGGTAAAAGACGGTGCTGCGGTTGATAAAAATGTTAGCTCTTTTATGATAAGTGCGGCCGAAAGAATAAAAGAACGTCAATGAAAAATATGCAAATCACACAGCTGGTAATAATAATAATAATAATAATAACAATAATAATAATAATAATAATAATAATAATAATAATAATAATAATAATAATAATAATAATAATAATAATAATAATAATAATAATAATAATAATAATAATAATAATAATAATAATAATAATAATAATAATAATAATAATAATAATAATAATAATAATAATAATAATAATAATAATAATTACAACCCTACTACATGTTTTTTTATGTTGCTGATTCAAGCTGTTTAGTTTGACTTACATGTGCAGAAGTAACAGAAACGCAGGTTCGTTTTGTTTGTTAAATTTCGTTTAATTGATTTTATCGGAATAGAGCATGAGATAGTAAGTCTAGGTTCAACTAGGTTCAAAACTGTTCCAATTTGTATGTCATATTTGTTGTTGGCAAACGAATCAGCTTCAGCTATTCCGGTCATCTGAATTCGGTTTCGGACGAATTGGAAATAGTGATCAAAAACTGCAAAAACGATCTCACTCACTTTTCTTCACGATGGTCGAATCGATTTTCACAAAGAGTTATAGGTTCAAATGAAAAGTCTTACAGACGGAATTACAAACTTTGTACTACTTCCGGTTCCGGAGCTACAGGGTAAACAGGATTTGAAGATTTTGTTCGATTAAAACCGAAAAAAATGAACTATTCAATGAACAGTTGCTTTTGCGCTCTTTCACAGTAATATTTATGATGTTATGAATAATATGAGAAAGGCATCATTACACCACTAGGTGGACTAAAACAGATTTTATCTATTCGAATCGATTTTTCTCGTATTTTGAATTTGCTTTTCTGTATAAAATTTAAAGAGTAGTCCTAGGTCAAAACGTGCGGTATCAGTGCAGTGAATAGTAGTAGTAGATATCTACGCACTTGCTTGATTAAATTTGAATCTCCCAATAGCCTATTTTCGGGAATAATTATCCCTTTCCAGGGAGGAAAGAAACCTTCCCAATAGGTTTTAGAAAATCTAAGTTTTGCTTTTTAAGCGGTTCGCAGGTTTGCTCTCTGAGATTTAGATCTTTGGTAGAAGATAGGAGAAATTGTTACGGTCGTCGCTGAATGGCGGTTCTATATTCTAAATGACTGTAGAATTGCATTTCCATGTCTATCAACGATAACGATTACGGTGGCATCTCATCGGATTTTTGTGGCAGTATAAAAGTAATCTGAAACTTAATCCTGTGTCGTGAATACGACTTACTTTACTATGGGGCACCTTTTCAAAATTTACCCTCTGAGAGAGTGATAAGTTTGTGACCGTGAATATCTCTTGTTGTATCTAACGAATCAACTTAATTTTAACTGCATGCCATAGGAAATATGATCATAATTTTATGATAAAATTTTCAGTTGTGTGGCATAATCTCAAGTAATTTAAAATTAAATTTACGTTTCGTCTTCGACTCATCAGTGCGTCAGCAGATTATGCTGACGCAAACCCCCGGATCAACATAATCCGCTGAGCAGACGTAAAGTTAATGCTATTTGCAAGACACTTTTTTTTGTACACATGAAGTGTAACGTCTAACCTGACGTCTCGAACGAAACAAGTTTCGGCTTACTGGCCGTACAGATTGTGGTAATTTGAAGGGGAAAAAGCTTGCTTTTACCCCCAAGTTTATGCTAGGTGCACATAACCATTTTCTTAAGTTTACGTTTCGTCTTCGACTCATCAGTGCGTCAGCAGATTATGCTGACGCAAACCCCCGGATCAACATAATCCGCTGAGCAGACGTAAAGTTAATGCTATTTGCAAGACACTTTTTTTTGTACACATGAAGTGTAACGTCTAACCTGACGTCTCGAACGAAACCCCCAAGTTTATGCTAGGTGCACATAACCATTTTCTTAAGTTTACGTTTCGTCTTAGACTCATCATCATCAAATTACCACAATCTGTACGGCCAGTAAGCCGAAACTTGTTTCGTTCGAGACGTCAGGTTAGACGTTACACTTCATGTGTACAAAAAAAAGTGTCTTGCAAATAGCATTAACTTTACGTCTGCTCAGCGGATTATGTTGATCCGGGGGTTTGCGTCAGCATAATCTGCTGACGCACTGATGAGTCGAAGACGAAACGTAAATTTAATTTTAAATTACTTGAGATTATGCCACACAACTGAAAATTTTATCATAAAATTATGATCATATTTCCTATGGCATGCAGTTAAAATTAAGTTGATTCGTTAGATACAACAAGAGATATTCACGGTCACAAACTTATCACTCTCTCAGAGGGTAAATTTTGAAAAGGTGCCCCATAGTAAAGTAAGTCGTATTCACGACACAGGATTAAGTTTCAGATTACTTTTATACTGCCACAAAAATCCGATGAGATGCCACCGTAATCGTTATCGTTGATAGACATGGAAATGCAATTCTACAGTCATTTAGAATATAGAACCGCCATTCAGCGACGACCGTAACAATTTCTCCTATCTTCTACCAAAGATCTAAATCTCAGAGAGCAAACCTGCGAACCGCTTAAAAAGCAAAACTTAGATTTTCTAAAACCTATTGGGAAGGTTTCTTTCCTCCCTGGAAAGGGATAATTATTCCCGAAAATAGGCTATTGGGAGATTCAAATTTAATCAAGCAAGTGCGTAGATATCTACTACTACTATTCACTGCACTGATACCGCACGTTTTGACCTAGGACTACTCTTTAAATTTTATACAGAAAAGCAAATTCAAAATACGAGAAAAATCGATTCGAATAGATAAAATCTGTTTTAATCCACCTAGTGGTGTAATGATGCCTTTCTCATATTATTCATAACATCATAAATATTACTGTGAAAGAGCGCAAAAGCAACTGTTCATTGAATAGTTCATTTTTTTCGGTTTTAATCGAACAAAATCTTCAAATCCTGTTTACCCTGTAGCTCCGGAACCGGAAGTAGTACAAAGTTTGTAATTCCGTCTGTAAGACTTTTCATTTGAACCTATAACTCTTTGTGAAAATCGATTCGACCATCGTGAAGAAAAGTGAGTGAGATCGTTTTTGCAGTTTTTGATCACTATTTCCAATTCGTCCGAAACCGAATTCAGATGACCGGAATAGCTGAAGCTGATTCGTTTGCCAACAACAAATATGACATACAAATTGGAACAGTTTTGAACCTAGTTGAACCTAGACTTACTATCTCATGCTCTATTCCGATAAAATCAATTAAACGAAATTTAACAAACAAAACGAACCTGCGTTTCTGTTACTTCTGCACATGTAAGTCAAACTAAACAGCTTGAATCAGCAACATAAAAAAACATGTAGTAGGGTTGTAATTATTATTATTATTATTATTATTATTATTATTATTATTATTATTATTATTATTATTATTATTATTATTATTATTATTATTATTATTATTATTATTATTATTATTATTATTATTATTATTATTATTATTATTATTATTATTATTATTATTATTATTATTATTATTATTATTATTATTATTATTATTATTATTATTATTATTATTATTATTATTATTATTATTATTATTATTATTATTATTATTATTATTATTATTATTATTATTATTATTATTATTATTATTATTATTATTATTATTATTATTATTATTATTATTATTATTATTATTATTATTATTATTATTATTATTATTATTATTATTATTATTATTATTATTATTATTATTATTATTATTATTATTATTATTATTATTATTATTATTATTATTATTATTATTATTATTATTATTATTATTATTATTATTATTATTATTATTATTATTATTATTATTATTATTATTATTATTATTATTATTATTATTATTATTATTATTATTATTATTATTATTATTATTATTATTATTATTATTATTATTATTATTATTATTATTATTATTATTATTATTATTATTATTATTATTATTATTATTATTATTATTATTATTATTATTATTATTATTATTATTATTATTATTATTATTATTATTATTATTATTATTATTATTATTATTATTATTATTATTATTATTATTATTATTATTATTATTATTATTACCAGCTGTGTGATTTGCATATTTTTCATTGACGTTCTTTTATTCTTTCGGCCGCACTTATCATAAAAGAGCTAACATTTTTATCAACCGCAGCACCGTCTTTTACCAATATCACACACCAGTAGCAAACATCCGTAACTGTTTCGCTTTCTTCATAAAGTGTACGAAATAGAACAAAGCACGCATCGTTCGTTCTATATTACGGTTTGAAAACTTTGACACTCATCGTCCTGTAACTACGGAACCGGAAGTCGGATCTGATAAAATATCACAGTAGCTTTAAAGACAATATGAGCTTTGGTTCAAATAAAGATTTGTGGAAATTGGTTCAAGCATCGCTGAAAAATCGAAGTGAGTTCTAGTTTTGGAGTTTTCCTCCACTACTTTCGGTGCTGCCGGAACAGGAAAAAGAGAGACCAGTAGTGCCGAATTACGTTTTTATTTTATGAAACTAAACAGCAACCTTTGAGACTTTAGGAACTTTTATTTGAGCCTTTTTGTGGAAATCGATCAAATCATCATCATCAGAGTTTTTGACCACTATTTTCGGTACTTCGGGAACCGAGAACTTGTAACCAGTATAGACGAAGTCGGTTCGTTTAGTGATTAACTAATACAGTATACAAATTGAATTAGTTTTGAGCTCAGTCAATAAGGATTTTACCCTTTTTTTGCATCGTCACTCTAAATGACGGTGTACAATTCTTAACTCACTTTACCATATGAAAGCATGATGAAATTCAATACCAACCTTTGGGACTACGAGATTTTTTATTTTATGAGAGACATTATTTGACACATAGTTACACACATACATACACACACAGACGTTACTCAGCTCGATAAGCTGTATCGAATGATATGGAACGTTTAGCCCTCTGGGCCAATTTTCTGTCAATTTTTCAAGTGATTGTATAAACTTTCTATATGAGAAAGGCAATAAATGCACTTTTATAGAAAGGCATCGGTATCATGATCTTGTAATAACACTAATAAGTAGATACAAATTGAATGAAACAATTAGAAATTTACATTTTTATCTCCTGAAAAATATCAATTATAATGTGGCAACCCTGCACGCTATACGAAATTGAATAAAGCACGCTGCGAACGGAGCAATTCCGCACGTACTGGCGCGTACCAATTTTGCATCGTTATTTTGAATGACGATTTAAATGTTTTTACACTCACCGCCCTATAATTTTGAAACCGGAAGTCGCATCTAGATGAAATTGCACAGTATCTTTTGAGACAATGAGATCTTTAATTTGAATCAATTTTTAATGGATTAAACCGTTGCGAAGAAATCGAAATGAATTCCGTTTTTGGAACTTTTGTTCACTATTATCGGTACTTTCGGAAGCGGAAATCGAGGACTAGTAGTCCCACAGCAGATTTATATAACCACTAACAAACAAGTTCTACCAACTAGATAAATTTAACAGTAAGTTTTATAAAAACGTACACCTCGTTTCGCCATCGCCATAAGAAAAAATTCTCATGAAATTGAAAATTTTCACTAATCGCACTCTAATGTCGGAACCGGAAGACAAATCTGGATCATTTTTTCGAGGACTTTTTATAGAATTTTATGACTTTTTATTTGCTTCTTAGTTTGTAAAAATTGCTCAATAAATTTCCGAGAAAATTGAGTGCGCAGTTTTTACAAATTTGCACATATTTCCTTACATATCCGGAACCGGAATTTGAATCCAAATAAAACTCAAGAAAACTATATGAGGCCATAAGACCTTTCATTTGAATTTAAGTTTGTGAAAATCGGTTTAGCCATTTCTTACAATATTGCGTTACATTATTCGTCACATGCATACATAGATACACATACATGTTCACATACACATACATACACACATACACATACAGACATTTTGTGATCTTGACGAACTGAGTCGAATAGTATATGACACTCGGTTTTCACAGCGATTTCATAGCCTTTCGATATGAGAAAGGCAAAAAACACAGGTAACGCATACAATTTGCAAAAATCAACGCGGGTAACACCTACAACTTTTTAAAAGTAACACATATAACGCTTCGTAACGCGAACTCAAGAAAAATACGTAACACCTTTAGTTCACAAAACATAACACATGTAACGCTTAAACCTTACAAAAAAGTAACGCATGTAATCCCTCATAACATCTTAACCTTAACAAAAAAAAAACCCCTAGCAGTGAGATGATAACTTTTTTTAACAATCCGCAAGAGTTTTTTGCATGAATATTCTTCGGTGACATTATTTAAATGACCGTTGTTTTAAGCGGCAATTTGAGAATTTTAAAAATTCGGTTTGAATTTTGAAAATTCATCATCCTGTAATTCTAGAATCGGAAGTCAGAATTGGATAAAATTAATAATTTTGTCTTTGTCGATTTGGCTTTTTTTTGCGAAAACGATTGAGCTTTGAGAAACGATTCGACACTGGAACCGAAATTCGAAAATCGGCGTAGCCGAGGTCGGATAAATTCACCTGAGTAGCTGTATAGTTTACATTTGTTTCAAAATGTCTGAAAATCAGTGTAGACATCTTTGAGAAAACGTAGTGCGAATTAAATCCGAATCGAAAACTGAATACCACTGAAACTAAAATAAGTTTATTTGGTTATCGACTATCCAAATCTGCATACCCGATAATTCTGATCAATTTATGTGAAATAAACATATTTATACTAATCACCATGTACCCTTCTAAACCGGAAGTTAGATCTGACTGAAAAGCAAGATGTTTTATAAGTCCTAAAACTTTGCATTGGAATCTTAGATCGGTTCAGCCATCTACGAGAAAAATGAGTTACATTATTTCGTTTCACATATCATCGTATAGTTCCGGAATCTGAAGTCGGATCCAAATGTAATTCAGGAACCTTGTTTGGGAGCATACGACTTTTCATATGAATCTGAGTTTTTTTTTTTTTTTTATTCAAGAATATAATGTTTAAGGCACACTGCTTAAGCTCTAAGATGCCAAGGGCTTTTACTAATTTTAATTTACGACTAACTTAAAACTAGGGTTGTATCATTGAGTAATGTCATATTTGGGTCGCAATGGTTGACTTTGGCAGATCCAGCCTTCAGCTGGTGATCGGCAGTGGCCGGTGAATTGAATATTACATGAGAGTCTTCCATATGGCGTTGGTGAATGTTCATGTTGGCCGCATTCTTCGGTCCGTGTGGGTCCGCGGGAAACACCCCCAGGTTACGAATACCCGGCGGGTGGCCCGCATGCTGTTGGTAAGTTTCCGTGGGCGATGATGGTGTTGTTACAGAAGAAAATGAGAAAAAAAAAATAGCGAAGTAAATATTGCGGAAAACGGAGTAAAAAGGGGATATGGGAATGAATTGTCTAAAACGACAGAGATCTAATTAGTTGACATCGAGATGATGAAGAGACGGGGAGGGGGGAAGCGAAAAGGTTAGTGACAGCACAAAGATCTTGTTAGTTCCGATGAAGATGGTGGACAGATGAGGAATCGGGATAATCGGCGGAAGTTAGTGTCGAACCTGCAGGTGAAGATTATTCTTAGCCACCGTTGAAACAACGTCGATAAATAGGAGGAACTTTCTAAGCCAGATGTAACAGATTACACTTGTATATTAATGTGTTTGAGAAACTCGTATATCAGAAGCATATATGAGCTATCCCGACTCGCCAACACATCCCGAACCGGAACTTCAGGCGGTCTACCTCGGGCTCTGAGGGATTCCAGTAGCTTCGACCTGGCGTTGCGATACTCTACGCACGACCACACGACATGCTCGATGTCCTGATAACCGTCGCCACAGGTGCAGAGCCCGTTCTCCACGATCCCGATACGCCGGAGATGTGCGTTGAATGTATAGTGATTTGACATGAGCCGTGACATAACGCGAATGAAATCACGACTCACGTTCATCCCCTTGAACCACGGTTTCGTTGATACCTTAGGAATAATGGAGTGTAGCCATCGTCCCAGTTCGTCATTCGTCCATGAAGTTTGCCAACTTTCGAGAGTTTTCTGACGAGAAATACTGAAAAATTATTTGAAGCAGATTGGTCTTTCATAAATATCACCTTCTAATGCGCCCACCTTAGCCAATGAGTCTGCCTTTTCATTTCCCGGAATGGAACAATGCGAAGGTACCCAGACTAACGATATTGAATAAGACCGTTCAGATAAAGTTCTCAAGTGTTCCCGTATTTTCCCCAGAAAATAAGGGGGGTACTTTCCTGGCTTCATTGCCCGGAGAGCTTCTATTGAGCTTAGACTGTCCGTGACAATGAAGTAATGGTCTTTGGGTGAGGTTTCAATGATCTCGAGGGTGTACTGAATAGCAGCTAATTCTGCGACGTAAACTGAAGCCGGATCACTGAGTTTGTACGAAGCGGTGATGTTTTGATTGAAGATACCGAAGCCTGTGGACTCGTTGATGTTTGATCCGTCAGTGTAAAACACCTTTTCATAGTTGACTGTTCTAAATTTATTATAAAAAATATTTGGGGCCACTTGAGGGCGCACGTGATCCGACGAAGAGGAGAATGTCGAGTCTTGGTGGATGGATTGGAAGATTACGAACGTCTTATTCGATATTTGTCCGAAAAACTTCATAAATTTTATTCATATGATATAAAATCAGACAGACCCTTCAAGGCTGTCTTGAAAGGATTATCAAATGATCAAAGTATTGATGAAATTAAAAATGAAATAAAAGAATTGCTTGGTTTTGCCCCTTCCCAAGTAATACTTATGAAAAAAGAGCGAATGGTACTTCTAAACCACGCTCTGGAATTTCCCATGAACTTTACTTAATACACTTCAATCGAAATGATGTAAACAATTTGAAAACTTTAGAAAAAGTACGCTTTATTTCCCACGTTAAAATTTATTGGGAACATTATAAATGGCATAATCGTATTGCAAACTTAACGCAATGTCGTCTTTGCCAAGGCTTCGGTCATGGAACCAAAAATTGTCATATGGATATACGGTGTTTGAATTGTGGTAAATCGCATTCGAAAGACGTTTGTCCAATGAATGAAACCACTGATAAATTTTCATGTTCAAATTGCAATGGAAATCATAAATCCAATTATTCGAAATGTCCTGTCAGGAAAAAAAATTTAAACGCTCGTTCGCTTAGACAACAAGTCAAATCAACGACCTTAAATTTACATAACAATTGAAAATCAAAAAAACCGTTACAAATGCCACGCCTAATTCTTCTAAGGCACTGATTTCTTCGAATTTAAAACAAAAAACAGGTACGATTGCCAGTTCGTCTTCTAACGAAAACAATTTATTGATAGGTAGATCGACCTAGTCATCAACTTCTTCTAATGTCAGTTACGCTAGTGTGACAGGTAGAAATCTACCACTTAATTCTTCTAATGTAAATATTCAAAACACAGGACCGCCTCGCAGTTTTTCGTCTAACGAACACAATTTATTAATAGGTAGACCGGCCAAATCATCATCTTCTAATGGCAGTCTACCTACAAATATTCCTTCAATGCCATTCGCTTCTTTAAATGAAGTTGATTTAGGCGATATAACTGAAAATAAAATGATCTACCAACAAGATCAACTTTTTCAAATGATCATCCAGATGAATTCGAGTTCATCACTTTTTGAAGCATTTCAAATCGGATGGCAATTTGCAAATAATATTATAATGAATTTAAAATTTAACAGTGATGTTAAATAATTATTTGAAAATTTTAAATTAAAATGCTCGATCTTCGAAATCGAGTGAAGATGAATTTTATTATTTTCTCGAAGTTTACAAAATCCATATTGCCATTGTGACAGAAACTTTTCTTAAACCAAATGTCAAATTGAAAAGTAATCCACATTATGTGGTTCATCGATTTGACAGGTTTACTGGAATGGGTGGTGGAGTTGCCATTTTTGTCCAACGGCAAATTAAACATCGAATTTTACCTTCTTTCAATACTAAAGTTATTGAAAGCTTGGGAATCGAAGTTGAAACCATTCATGGAATTTATTTCATCCCTGGAGCATATTTGCCATTCCAATGCACCGGCGAACAATTAAATTTCTTTAAAGGGGATTTGCAAAAACTTACAAGATATCGATCGAAATTTTTCATAATAGGGGACTTACATGCTAAGCATGTCCAGTGGAATTGTAGGCAAAATAACAGTAATGGTAAAATACTTCATAATCAACTCTCAGCTGGTTACTTCACAGTTCATTATCCCAGTAATCCGACTTGCTTCTTTTCGGTGAAAAATCCCTCTACAATTGATCTGGTTCTAACAGATCAAAGTCACATTTATAGCGAACCGATTACACATGCTGACTTTGACTCAGATCATCTTCATGTAACATTCAGACTTTCCAACGAAGCTTTAATTAATCCAATTAGTTCTATATTCAACTATCATAGAGCTAATTGGTTGGATTACAGATCTCACATTGAAAAAGACCAGCTACCTCCTTTGGCAATAGATGGTGATATGAGACGGCAGTGGACAATGCTTTAAGGGGCTGCTAGGGTCTAACACTTTTGAAAAATCATTTATTATTTTTTTTCTATTTTCTGAAATAATACATTTCAAGAATATTTTGCGAAATTTTCCAGCCTATCGGAACAAAACTCAGCAAGCTATGGGCCTTTATCTTTGATTATCTCATACTGCGAAGATGTAAGAACTTGGCACACAGGCCCAAAATTTCTGCTTCGGTCGACTTAAAAACTTGACAAAAAATTCTTGAAATGTTTCATTATAACAAATTATAAAAGGAAAAATATGATTTTTTGAAAATGTTATTTTGTTGTAACTTTGAACATTCACCGAAAATTCAAAAAAAAAAAATTAAAATAGAATCAAACAGAAACGTGGGGGTCTAAAAAACAAACATCTACTCTATTTATGCTGCTTTGATTTGTTCACTTCTGATTAGTCTGCGCTGAGATACAGCGGACACCGCAAATCATGATTTTTATAAAGCGTTCTCGAAAATACCTCTTCACTGACTTATTTCTCAATATTTTTCCACGAAAAAATTACAAAATGTTGTTCGAATGATGCTTTTTATCATGCAAAACGTTTGAATTTATTTTGTTGCACTATAATTCAAAAAAAATCTCAAAAATGATGATTTTTTCATATTTTAGACCCTCCCCTCCTTCCCTAAAACTTGAGTAGAAGTTGGAATTCAGTGCAAACATGAGTTCGAGTTTGTGTGCGAAAGCAACCTGCTGGTTAGCAAAGGTTCTAATTTATGATTTATGATGATGTTTATGATACGGATTTCGCAGCTAAATCATAAAGCACAACATGAAAAAGTAATTAAACATTTGACATCTGGTTTCCGAGACCGACCTTTGTATCACGGATCGGAAATGACTGAAAATGTGTATTAGAATTGTAGTCATTGCACCGAGTTATTTTTTTGTGATCCGGTAAAAAACAATGAAAAATTTACTAG
This sequence comes from Malaya genurostris, assembly GCF_030247185.1. NCBI lineage: Eukaryota > Metazoa > Arthropoda > Insecta > Diptera > Culicidae > Malaya > Malaya genurostris. The sequence goes on from NC_080571.1 coordinate 63,475,522, forward strand.
TGAGTAACTCAAACATGTTACAACCGGACTATGAAATCAATCTATGTTTGACCTTTCGAGACCCGAATCCAAATTCAAAACCTAGACGACGCACAGTGGTCCAAAACTGGAAAAAGACGGTCAATAGTCTGTACTGACTTTCACTGATTTTTAAGAGCTAACGTGTCTTCAAAGAAGTTTAATAAGATTATATTACGCTTCTTCTGAAAGTGGCACCTTAATTTTTGTTAAGGGGGCAGCACCAATTTCGAATAAAAATAATTTTTTTTCACAAAAAAATTTTTTTCTTTCTCATACTAGAGATATAAATAGTGTAAAAAAAATATTTTTTGAGATATATTCACTTTATTTTAAAAACTTCTATTACCTAAGTATCTACTACAAAGTGCGCGTAAACACGCATAAACATGCTTATGCTTGCACGCGCAACTTAAGCAAATTGTTGGGATTTTTATTTTGTTTACTTTTTGACAATTAACAATATAATAAAAAATCTCAGTGGAACTCTATACATTTTTTTTAGGCCTTTTCAAAGTTTTCAAAGGTTTTTCAATCAAAATATGAAAAAGTATTGCGAAAATACAAACCTTTACGAAGAGATTTCATTTTTAAACGTATAAATAAATTGAGTTATCGCGAAGCAACACGTTTTTTAAGATGATATATTGATCGTGCGACGCTCACTTTGAGATGTGCGAAGCAGCTCCGAACCGATCAGCTCACTAAAGGGAATCGATTCCATGTATCAGCTCATTTAGATTGAACTGAAGATTTGTTTTGAGCCCCGTTTTTCTTTCATATGCATGATCGAAATCATTGATGCACAAAGAACAATGCTATGCGAACTAACTTGTCTGCGAATTATTATTATGTCATATTTGAGAATATCTGCAAAATTGGCATCCCTGAATGTACCTTAGCCTACTTAGTGAGAGGTAAGATTTCTTATTGACAATGGCTCATTCAATCTGTTAAAGAAGGATAAATACACATTTGGAAAAACGAACAAAAGCTCATGCACACATTCCTACTCATTTATAACTCGCTCTTCAAGAGCCGAAAATCCGTTCAGCTTGTAGCTTGTTTCCACCTTACCAGCAGGGATGCGAGGTCCTTTTTTAAAAAATCTGTGATTTAGCCAAAAACCTCTATGTGCTAAATCTGTGCACGTTTCCCCGTTTCCATAATAGCTGATCGGAATCATTTTGGTAAGCAAAAACAAGGTCTCAATATTTCCTACAGCTCTGTAATTTTCGGTGCTAAACTGTGATCAATTACAAAAATCTGTGATCGATTTCAGAATCTGTGTTAATCTGTGACCATTTTCAGAAATCTGTGAAACTCTGTGCCATTTTTTAAATCTGTGCAAAAGGTTGAAAATCTGTGGAACACAAATTAATCTGTGAACCTGGCATCCCTGCTTACCAGTGCGGTGAACTGGTGAGCTGCGATTCTTTTAAAAAGAGCTGTGAGCTGTCAGCTCTTTTTAAAGATTCGATTCACTGGAATAGCTCAGGAACGAATTGTCCATCTCTACGCTCACTGCAAAAGTGAGTTACAGAAATAGTAGACGCGTGGCGCCCTCCGTTTCTTAAACATACATGGTTTCAGCACGGCCATAGTCAAAATGAGTCACACGAATAGTACTCAGGATATTCTTATTATAAAATAAATTGGATTAGGAATATAATTTCCTAAAAGTATTGTAAAAGTTTGCTGCATTAAGTTGCATATTTCGCTTCGGTACAAAGTTTCCTAGGTAAAAATAGGTAAAATGATGTATAACTTTTTCAGAAAAGAATAAACCTATGCATTACCTTCTACAAAAATATGGGATTTTATATTTTCTACAATTATTCCAAACAAAATATGTAAAAAAAAATAACTTGAATCAAGTTATGATTAGAAAACCAGTTTTTAGGGGGTTGACATAATTCAATAACTAAAACTATCTCTGGAATGGCCTAATAAAAAAAGTTCCATCGAGTTCCACTTAGAATTTTTTTTTGTAGTGTTGGGCATATCTTTTCCTATAAATTTTGTAAAAATCAGCTGCATAAAGTTGCATATTTCGCTTCGGTGTAAGGTTTTATCATAGGCAAAAAAAAGGTAAAATGTTGTATAACTTCGCCAGGAAACAACAAACCTATGCACTACCTTCAACAAAAATATGGGATTTTTCATTTTCTTCAAAACAAAGTATGCATAAAAATAACTTGAAACAAGTTATGAATAAAAAATTGATTTTAAGGGGGTTGCCACAAAAACGCTTTGTATATCCGAAACGGTGCGACCTACACTTTTGGTATGTTTGACAAAGTAAATTATTTTCAATTTTTCTAAATGTTTGTCGAAGGAAAAAAATTTCTATCCCTTCATAAAAAAAAGTTATGGTTATATTTTTTGTCAAAGTAGGCCATTAACAATTAGGGATAGAATCAAATTAAGCGGTATATATTTGTAAAAAATTTCTTCAAAGAAACTATATGCATTAAAAGAACGGTTTGGCAGCTACTGATTTATGTCCACGTTTTTATTGATTCGAACCACTGTGCGACGCAAAGTCTATAGTGAACTACGTATGACGAGTGTCAGGCTCATGAAAAAATAACCTTTAGTATCTCTTCTTTTCGCAGTACTGAGTTGTTCGTTCCGGATTCTGTTTACATCATAAATACCTACACATTGGTAGCCAGCATTGACTCAATGCGCTACCCTTTACAAAAAAAATGAAATTACCATGAAACACTAGCTCCCCCGTTTCTTCTTCAAAAGAACCGAAATCTACATTCAACAGGAACAGCCGTAGCTGCTGCTAGGTTACTAAAAATAAGCCACATCCTAATCGACCTGGCGACGAGGGAAGAGAAAAAAAATCACCAACTCGACTACGAAATGAGGAAAAAAACGACTCATTCGACTTTTCACTGCGTTCTTTCAATTTCCCCGTTTCTCGGTTCCCTTTTCAAACTGTAGTTTTAGGTTGTGTTTTCCCAGTGTCGGCGTTTATAATTTAAATATTTACCTTGTCCCCCAAATGGATGGAAAGAGTTTTTGATTTTCTTTGTTCCAGTTTGAGGAAGATAACTTGGAAAAGTAGTTCCGGAACGGTGGTTGTTTTAGCTTTCTGTGCGCGAAATTCGTAAACTGAATTCACTTGAAACGGTCACCAGAGAGGGCTGTCTCTTGAGTGAAAATTAAAACTATGGATTATTGTTTCATAACTTGCTGCTGACTTGTGACTCTGAAATTATGTAGTAAGCAATTTTTACCACGTTGTTCTACATTCTATTGAATCTAGACTCAATTGCAAAGGAATTCCTAAACAGATAACGTAAAAATGGCGTATATCCCCTCCTACTTGACTGTTCAGGAAATCATATTTAATCTCACCCATTCGGTCAAGACGTTTACGTACTGGTCATCTCAGCCAGCGGAAATCGACGTCTGTGCTCAGTTAACAAACCCAACCAACTCGGATCGGTCACACCAGTGACGTTTGATCCGGTAATATCAATAAAATTAGCCTTATCATATTTAGAATCGCTCGATACGCCATAGAAAATATCCTGCTGTCGACCGTCGACCTCGTTAGTATGCAAACGGTTTTCGTGCCGGTTCCACACCAACTGTTGAGTCCCGTATCCGTAGCGCCACGTTGTCAGCTTGGCCTTTGCAAAGTATCGCAAAACACGCCACCCCTGCACACCATTTCCCTTTCCGTCTTCATCCTGGCACCCTCGAGAAAAAGCCGAATAATAAAGCAATCCTAAGCCCACATCATAAGAAAAGGATTATTGCTATAAATATCATCTTCCGCGACTAGCCGCACACGCCTAGCAGTTTTCGAAGAAATGGGACTGTTTGTGGGTGTGTGTTTGTGTATGTATGTGTGTTCGGCGGTTCCCTTGTGTATTTAGGATAACAACAGGCGAATCGTACGGACGACGACTGTTTTGCGTCGAGCGAAAGGAAGTCAAACTGCCGCTCAAAGTGTCATTAGCAGCACCCCCCTCGGACGGAAGTAGGCCTTCCTCCGCAGCCGAACGGCAACGGTGCAACGGAAGGCAAGTCTCGTGATTTTTCGCCGTGTTCCGGCATTCCGGCAACCCGAAAGTGCTTCTGCAAGCCGAGCCCACCACAATCCAGGGCTCAGCGCTAAACCTTCAAAAATCGCTTTAATTTGTTAAGCTCCTTTTTAGAGAAGCTAGCAGCTAGCGACTTGGAATGTTGACTATTGCCTGGCGTTGGTTTTTTTTTTTGTTTATTCTTCCTTTGGATGGTTTTTTTTTCTTTCTAGGAGAGTTGGCTACGACTTAAATCCGTTGAAATTTATCGGCAATTGGACTTCTTCTGGGCTTGATTAAATTTTTTTAAACAACTTTTTATGGTATCTTGTGCATTTTTACAAAAATTAAATGATCCTTCCAACGAGAAGATTTAAAACAGAGGTGAATTTAAATCCGATTTTAAAGGGGAAAACAAGCCTGTCAGAGATAATATTTTTTAAACTATTAGCCGGTACTAAATACTAAATTTTGAAACATATTTCCGAATGATTCGTTGTTCCCAAAATTTTAAATAATTAAAAAACTTTTCCCGAATACAATTAATTCAAAATTTTGAAAATGAGTCAATTAATATCTGGATCCAGAAAACCGATTTATCTCTAAGTAACGTAGAGAAAAAAACAATGTTGAGTATTCAAAATGAGAGTCATTTATTGCACTTCAAAGGGAAAAATTGCGAAAAAGTTATGTCGGTCCAGTTTAAGAAATATCGCATTTCCAACAGTAGTTCTTTAAATTTTCTTATAGTAAAATATTTCAAGAATATTCTGCGAAATTTTCGAGTAAGGCCATTAGGCGCGTTAAAAATTGAACAATTTCGGAAACGTTTGCCGGAAATATAGTGAAAGCTATCGAAATTTATTTTTCAGTGCCTAATGAAGTGCATTCAAACGTAAAAAAAAATATTGTTGCATAATTCCAGCGCATACCAAGAAAAAAAAATTCGACGGAGGATTTTCATAATACCGGGGCTAAATCGGACACTTTTTGGAAATTGAAGAAAAAAACATCCATTAAAACTGGCTTTTAATCCAAGTCATCTCTACCGCGTAATCTCTAAGCGCGTTTACAAAGTCAATCCATGGATCAAAACAATTGCAGGTTAATAAGATATTTAAGCAGCCCAACCCCGTGTCCGGTCTAGCCCCGGTTTCTCTTAATAATATTTTGTGTTTCAAAAGGGGGGAGGGGTTGTGCCCAAACTATGAAAAAAATCATTATTTTTGCAAATTTTTTCCAGAATTATTGTTCAACAAAATAAATTCAAATGTTCGGCATGATAAAAAGCATCATTCGAACAACATTTTGTAATTTTTTCGTGAAAAAATATTGAAAAAAAAAATCGGTGAAGAGGTATTATCGAGAACTCTTCTTGAAAATCATGATTTGCGGTGTCCACTGTATCTCAGTGCAGACTCATCAGAAGTCAACAAACGAACGCAGCATAGTTTATTTATTTACTAATATACATAATCAACAGACAAAATATGGTCCTAATGATTATTTCTAAGTATATTTAAAAAACTAGTTTTAATTCGACTGCGCGGGACATGGAAATCGAAACCCGTCGAAACAGCATTGAAAGAACGTTGCAATCCAATGATGGCGCCATTGATTCCATAATTAGTGCGGCGTAAAGGCATTCTGAGGAGGTTGTTGTTGCGAAGAGCTCGTGCGCGAACATTTATGTTTATTTGACAAAGAAGTGCTGAACAATCGACATTGTTCAACAAAACATCGGCGATTAGCAATGCACGGGACAGATCACGTCGCACCTTCAGTGTATCGAGTCCGATAAGCAGTCCGCGGCTTTCATAACTCGGCAACTGATGAGGATTATTCCATGGTAACTGGCGAAGAGCGAAACGAACAAATCTGCGCTGTATTGATTCGATTCTGATATTCCCATTATGGTAAAGCGGGTTCCATACCGCCGAACAGTATTCGAGCGTTGAACGTACAAGCGAGCAATAGAGAGACTTCAAACAGTAGATATCTGTGAAGTGCTTAGCAGTTCTCATTACAAATCCCAGGCAACGTGAAGCTTTTGCAACAATGTACGAGATATGTTGCTTGTAGTTCAGTTGTTCGTCAAGAAAAACCCCAAGATCCTTGGCACATGTGACTCTATCTATCGTAGATCCTCGGAGACAATAGTCGAAACGTATAGGTGTTCTTTTCCGTGTGAACGTGATGATCGAGCATTTACTGATATTTAATGTCATTCGATTAATCTCGCACCACTCCGAAAAAATTTCTAGTTGACTCTGGAGAGAAATGGCATCCTCAGTTGTCTTAATAATTTTGAATAACTTAAGGTCGTCGGCAAATGATAATCGTGGGACACTCAGTAAAAAGTTCACGTCATTGAAGTACAGGAGGAAAATCAGTGGTCCGAGATGACTGCCTTGTGGAATGCCAGAAAAAGCAAAAAAATCATTAGATAGATTATCACCGATCTTAACCGCCAACCGTCGATTGCAGAGGTACGATTCAGTCCACTGAAGAATACAGGAACCGAAACCAAGTCGGTCCAGTTTGGCGATAGTAATAGCGTGATTTATTTTGTCAAAAGCAGCGGAGAGGTCCGTATATAAAACATCTGAGAGTTAGAGTAGAAGTTTTTAGAGACCCCCCACCCCTTAAAAGATACTGTGCAATTTCACACAGATCCGACTGCCGCACAGTGGTCCAAAACTGGAAAAAGACGGTCAAAACTCTGTACTGACTTTCCCTGATTTTTAAGAGCTAACGTGTTTTCGAAGAAGTTTCACAAGATTATATTACGCTTCTTTTGAAAGTGGCACCTTAATTGTTGTTAAGGGGGTAGTACCAATTTCGAATAAACATATTTTTTTTTCACAAAAAATTTTTTGTTTTCTGTCTCATTTTGATGAAAAAAACATTTGAAATATTTTTGCTGAAGATATAAATAATGTAAAAAAATTATTTTTTAAGGTATAGTTACTTTATTTTAAAAACATTTTTCGGATTTATTATTACTCTATTACCTAAGGATCTACTACAAAGTGCGCGTAAACACGCAAAAACAAGCAAGCTCATGCTTGCACACGCAACTTAAGCAAATTGTTGTAATTTGTGTTTTGTTTACTTTTTGACAATTAAGAACATTAGAAAAAATCTAAGTGGAACTCGATGCAATTTTTAGGCCTTTTCAAAGTTAGCTTTAAATATTGAAAATCCGAAAAATTATCAAAAGTTCAACACATTAAAAAAATGGTAAAATGTTTTCCAAACAAAATATGAAAAAGTATTATGAAAGTACAAACCTTTAGAGTAAATTCAGCAGCTAGAAGTTATATATGGAAGATATATAATAGAGCTGAAACTGGAACAAACGTATCCCCAGCAAGCCGTTCTAGTTTTATTTATTCCACCAGTTCTTCTGTCAAATTTAAAACTGGTCTACGATGCAGTTCTATTTTTTGTATATTTGAAACAGGAGTAAAACACTGCTGCGGCTGTCAGTTTTTCTTGTTATAAAATTCAGATTTAAATTTTGTAACTGACATAAATTATGCATCTAGAACTAGAACACTACTGAATATGCCCTTACGAAGAGATTTCATTCTTAAACGTGTAAACAAATTGAGTTATTGCAAAGCAACACGTTTTTTAAGACGATATGTTGATCGTGCGACGCTCACTTAGAGATGTACGAAACAGCTCATACCGGTGAGCAGCTCCCGAACCGATCAGCTCACTGAGGGGAATCGATTCAATGTATCAGCTCATCAGCTCATTCTGATTTAACTGAAGGTTTGTTTTGAGCGCCGTTTTTCTTACTCCGTTTTTCTTTCATATGCATGATCGAAATCATTGATGCGCAAAGAACAATGTTATGCGAACTAACTTGTCTGCGAATTATTATTATGTAACATTTGAGAATATCTGTAAAAGTGGCATCCCTGAATGTACCTTAGCCTACTGAGTGAGAGGTAAGATTTCTTATTGACAACGGCTTATTCAATCTGTTAAAGAAGGATAAATACACATTTGGAAAAACGAACAAAAGCTCATGCACACACATTCTTCTCATTTATAACACGCTCTTCAAGAACCGAAAATCCGTTCAGTTTGTAGCTTGTTTCCACCTTACCAGCAGGGATGCCGGGTCATTTTTTCAAAAATCTGTGATCAAGCCAAAAACCTGTCTGTGCAAAATCTGTGCACGTTTCCTTGTTTGCATAATAGCTGATTTGAATCATTTTAGTAAGCAAAAAAAGGTCTCACTATTTCCTACCGCTCTGTAATTTTTTATGCAAAACTGTGATCAATTTCAAAAATCTGTGATCGATTTCAGAAATCTGTGAAAATCTGTGTCATTTTTAAAATCTGTGCAAAAGGTTGAAAATCTGTAAAACACATAAAATCTGTAGAACACAGAAGATTAATATCAGCTCACTTTAAAGATTCGATTCACTGGAATAGCTCAGTAGCGAATTGGCCATCTCTACGCTCACTGCAGTTACACTGAGTTACAGAAATAGCAGACGCGTGACGCCCTTCGTTTCTTAACCATTCATAGTATCAGCATGGTCATAGTAAAAATGAATCACACGAATAGTACTCAAGATATTCTCATTGGAAAATAAATTGGATTAGGAATATATCTTCCTATAAGTATTGTAAAAGTTTGCTGCATTAAGTTGCATATTTTGCTTCGGTACAAGGTTTCCTATCTCAAAATAGGTAGAATGATGTATAACTTTTCCAGAAAAGAATAAACCTATGCATTACCTTCTACAAAATTATAGGATTTTATATGTTCTACAATTATTCCAAACAAAGCATGTAAAAAAAATATCTTGAAACTTCGAAAACTAGTTTTAAGGGGGTTGTCATAATTCAATAACTAAAACTAACTTTGGAATGGCATAAAAAAAAGTTCCATCGAGTTCCACTTAGATTTTTCTTTATAGTATTGGGCATATCTATTCCTATAAATTTTATAAAAATCAGCTGCATAAAACTGCATATTTCGCTTTGGTGTGAGGTTTTACCATAGGTAAGAAAAAGGTAAAATGTTGTTTAACTTTGCCAGGAAACAACGAACCTATGCACTACCTTCAACAAAAATATGGGATTTTTTATTATCTTCAATTATTCTAAGCAAAGTATGCATAAAAAAATAACTCGAAACAAGTTATAAATAAAAAACTGATTTTAAGGGGGTTGCCATAAAAACGCTTTGTATATCCGAAACAGTGCGACCAACACTTTTGGTATATTTGACAAAGTAAATTATTTTCAATAGCTCTAAAACTTTGTAGAAGAAAAAAAATTTTGTATCTCTTAATAAAAAAAAGTTATGGTTATATTTTTTGTCAAAGTAGGCCATGAACAATTAGGGATAGAATCAAATTACGCAGTATATATTTGTAAATAATTTCTTAAAAGCAACTATATGCTTTAAAAGAACGGTTTGGCAGCTACTGATTTATGTCCACGTTTTACCTTTTTTTATATATATAAAAAATAGGTATAGAATTCGCTCAAACTTTCGAAAATTTTTCCGAGGCCCGGAGGGCCGAATGACATATACCAATCGATTCAGCTCGACGAACTGAGCAAATGTCTGTGTGTGTGTGTGTGTGTGTGTGTGTGTGTGTGTGTGTGTGTGTGTGTGTATATGTGTGTGTGTCTGTATGTGTGTTGTCAACTAAGAGGTCGAGATCTCAGAGATGGCTGGACCGATTTTGATCAAACTAGTCGCAAATGAAAGGTCTCCCCGTCATCCAGAACGCTATTGAATGGTTTTAATATCGGATGTTTACTTTTTGAGTTATACGAAGTTTTATTTCAAAATTTTCAGTGTTTTGACAGTATCTGTCAGAATTGACCTTGAAAACGGAATATATTTTCAGACTTAGATTCCGCACGATAATACCTATCCAACAAGCCATAGATTGTTAAAATCCGTCCATTTTTAACGGAGATATCGAATTTTTTGTGTAAACGACTTTTCCCCCTATTCCAGCAGTAGGAGTTTTGAGCGCTGTATGACAAAACAATGCTTGGGAGCAACGGAAAACACGATTTTTTATTCTGTTACATTCAATTGTTTCTAAATACCAAAAAGACTGTGTACAGCATCCTTTTTCATGACAATTTGCCTTGGACCGATTTTAGCACGGTTCGTTTTTGGCAACATAATCGTTCGAATATGGCATTTATAAACCAGATGATATCAGCATTTTCGAGTTGAAAGTAATTCCATAATTATATTGATTTAAACTACTTACAGCAATAAAAGCTGGAAGAACATAACTTCCATATACCATACGACTCAGTTCGTCGAGATCAGCAAATACGTGTGTGACAAATAATTTCACTCAATTTTTTCGGAGATGGCTAAACCGTTTTCTACAAACTCAGATTCATATGAAAACTAGTATACTTCCAAATTTGGATCCGACTTCTGATTTCGGAACCACAGGATGACATGTGAAACGAAATTAAAATAATGCAATTCATTTTTCTCGTTGTTGGCTGAACCGATCTAAGATTCAAATGAAATCTAAGAATCATCTATGATTCAAATGAGTGGTCTTAAAATCCTATAAAAATTAGTCAGATCCGATTCCTGGTTTAGGAGATACAGGGTGATTAGTATAAAAATGTCCATTTCACATAAATTATTCAGGTTTATCGGGTTTGCAAATTTGGATAGTCGATTACCAAATAAATTTATTTCAGTTTAAGCGGTATTCTTTTTTGGATTCGGAATGTACCCCCAAATTTTAATTCGCACTACAATTTCTCAAAGATGTCTACACACGCCTCAGGTGAATTTATCTGATTTCGGCTACACCGATCTTAGAACTCCGGATCCAGTTTCGAATCGTTTTTCAAAGTTTAATCATTTTTTCAAAAAGGCCAAATCGAACTTCAAAAACAAAAATTCAAATTAAAGGACTTAAGGTCCCATACAAAATTGGTGAATTTTATCCGATTCTGGAATTACAGATGATGAATTTTTAAAATTCATACCGATATAGAAGATGTAAATTGTTTGGCGTATTAATTTACGGCCATTCGAATCATTTTGGGTTATGCTAGTTCCTGAATACCAGCTCTGGAAGTACCATAAATAATGACGAAAAACTCTAAAGTGGAACTTACTTCGACATCTCATGGAATGTTCAATCGAATGTCACACGTTAAGATTGAAATTCGATACGATTTGCAGATTCGAAATTACAGGGTAATGAGTGATTAAAATCTCAATTTGCCGTTTGAAACGACGATAATTAAAATAATGTCATGAGAACTAAAACACCTAAGAAAATCCATGCAAAAAAAACACATGCTGATTGATAAAAAAAGGTATCATCTCACTGCTAGGTGGATTAATCACGTTTTTATTGATTCGAACCACTGTGTGCCGGTTAAAAATATATAGGGCAAAACTTTCAAACATTTCAATGACATTTAAGATGATGCAAAATCGGTACGCACCGGTATTTCCTGGTACGGAAAAAGAAAACGTCACCGCCTAGCACACAGCGTGTTTTGTTCAATTGAAAGCCAAAGACAATTTATTATTTCATTCAAGTTAAAGAAAAATCTTGACAGAATCATGTAGTGATGTTTTGAAAATATAATTAATATGAAAAAGCCAACATCACACCACTAGGTGGATTAAAAACAGGTTTTTTCCTTTCTTATATAGAAAGGCTATGCAATCACTGTGAAAACCGACTATTTAAGAAGTGTATCGAAAATAAGCTATCCACATACATTTGTGTTGTACGCATGTATTTGTGATGGTTTTTTATGCTCAGATCACAGCATGCTGTGCGTTTGGCTGTAAACTTTCGTTTGTTCACTTGTTTGTGCGGTTGAAATTCTGCGTTTTCAAAATGTCGCGCATTGAAAAGGAAGTGAAAATTAAGGTTCTGGACACATGGCTAAGTGAGAAGGGTAATACTATGCGAAAATTGGCGAAGCAGTTCGGAATTCATCATGCCAGTGTTTAAACCATCATTAACAAATTTGGGAAACACTATTCTTTGGATGAGCTACCAGGAAGAGGCAGAAAACCCGGTTCTTCCAACCCGAAACTGAACCAGAAAATGGGTATCTCTAATCGTTAGAAAAAATCAATGTCAATTCGTGATTTGGCCAAAAAAGCAGGAACGAGTGTCGGAATAATCCAGCGTATCGAGAGGCGAAATCACCTGAAGACCTATAAGAAACAGAAAATCTCGAAACAAAGTGTAAAACAGAAGAAGCGAGCAACAACAAGGGCCCGGAAATTGTATTCGTGTCTTCTGCAGTGTCCGAATGCATGCGTTTTGATGGACGATGAGACTTATGTTAAGGAGGACTCAAAAACCTTTCCAGATCCACAATACTTTACTGTCGTCGTTGGGGAGGACGTGAACGATGCGACCTGTCCGCATTGAAGTGGAGAAATTTGGTCGAAAGGCACTGGTATGGCAAGCAATATGTTCCTGTGGTTTTAAGTCAACCATTTTTCAATCTACCGGAACTATAAATGCAGAAATCTCTCGATCTGAGTGTCTCCAGAAGAGATTGCTGCCTTTATATAAGAAGGATAGTACACCACCACTGTTTTGACCGGATTTACCGTTGGCTCACTATGCCAAAACCACTCTCAATTGGTTTGCGGGAAAGGGTATAAATTTAGTTGAGAAAAATATCAATCTACCAAATTGCCCTTAGCTTCGACCCATCGAACGTTACTGGGCAATCGTGAAGAGGGTCTTCAAAAAGACTGGTAAGACAGCTGGGAACATGCAGGAGTTCAAACAAATTTGGGCTCAAGCGTCCAAAAACTGCGATGCAACACTTGTCCGGAACTTGATGAAAAGCGTTCGATGAAAAGTTCGAAAATTCGTGAAGGAATAACATAAATTTTATCCGGTTTTCATTATGCTCAAGTTTAACCTCGTACAATACACCCAAACCTCCATTTACGAACCTTATATATGTACGTATGTATGCTTACACACTCACTCGTTTGCGTATATGTGTATATATTTATACATATAAATGATCGCTTTGACTTCACCAATATTTATATGTATTAAGAAATACAAATATTTGCACACATACGTACGTATATCAATACATATATACATATATACGTTACGTAAATGGAGGTTTGGGTGTATAGGATAAATTTTTAGTTTGAACAAAATATTGTTTTTTATCGTAATTATAAAGAAAAATTTGTGGATAGCTTATTTTCGATACACTCCTTAACCGAGGCCCGGAGGGCCGAATGTCATATACCATTCGGCTCAGATCGACAAACTGAGCAAATGTCTGTGTGTGCGTGTATGTGTGTATGTATGTAAAAAATATACACTCACTTTTCTCGGAGATGGCTGAACCGATTTTCACAAACTTAGATTCAAATGAAAGGTGTTATAGTTTCCTACCAATTTCTAGAACATTTTTTCCTGATCCGTTTGGGTCCGGAGCTAAAGCGTAATAATGGTAAAATTACTAACTTCATGAGCATTTTTTAACGAGATGGTCAAAGACAGGTACAAATATCATAAAACTGTTTGACAAATTCTTCTAATTTCCAGAACTTGTTATTTTGTGGGTATATAAACTAAATTCGACACTACTGCCCTCCCCTTTTCCTGTTACGGAAGCACCGAAAGTAGTGAAGAAAAACTCCACAAATAAACTTCACTTTGATTTCTCTTTTGATTGCTGAACGGATTTTCACAAATCTTAGTTTAAATTCAAACCCACATTGTCTCAAAAGCTACTGTGAAATTTCATCCGGATCCGACTTCCGGTTCCGCAGTTACAAGGCGTTGAGTGTTAAAGTTTTCAAACCGACATATGTTATAAAATGATAATAAAACACCGGTACGTGCAAAGTGGAAGAAGAAAAAATAACACGAACGATGCGGGCTTTGTACTATTTCACACACGCTATAAAAAAAACGACACGGTTACTGATGTCTGCTACTGGTGTGTGATATTGGTAAAAGACGGTGCTGCGGTTGATAAAATTTTTTGCTATATTTTGAAAAGTGCGACCGAAAGAATAAAATAATGTGAATAAAGCGAAATTTTTTTGGAAAAATAAACATACATTAGAATTTCAAGCTCCGCGATGTAAGTGCAGATTGCACAGCCGGTAGGGCAGTAATGCCTTTCCGGTGATGTGATGTTTATTATAATAATAATGATAATATTTCTATTACATGTTTTATGCTGCTGACTAATGCTGTTTGGCTTGGCTTACATATGCAAAAGTACCAGAAACGCTGGTTCGTTTCATTTGTTAGATTTTGTCTAATTGGTATAATCGAAATAGAGCATGAGATAGTAAGTCTAGGTTTAACTAGGTTCAAAACTGCTTCAAAGTGTAAGTTATATTTGTTGCTGACAAACGAACTCACTCCGGCTGTTCTGGTCATCTGAATCCAGTTTAGGAAGTATTGGGAACAGTAATCAAAAACTGCCAAAAGGATCTCACTCACTTTTCTTCGAGATGGCCAAATCGATTTTCACAAACTTATAGGTTCAAAGGGAAAGTAATATAAGAGAGGCATCATTACACCACTAGGTGGTATAAAACAGGTTTTGTTTTAGGATCTGATGATTGCTTTCCGAGTTTTACGACCTTTTATTGCAAAATTTTCAGTTTTTTGAAAATATCTGTCACAATTGACCTTAAACTAAAAATTTGTTTAATATTTAGATATCAATCCAACGAGGCGAGGATTGGACTCAAAATAAGATATTGTTTGATACAATCATTTCTAAGTAATTGAAAGATTGAATACAGTACGCTTCAACATAGTATTTTGGCGTGGTTTGTTTTTAGCACGGTCACTTTTTATCAACATAATTGTTCGACTGTGACATGTCAATCTTTAGATTGGCAATTCTGTATTATCTTCAAATTCAAAGTGATAACGCATACATTTTTGTAACTAAAATTATTGTAACTGTCTTTGACATAAACAAAATTTTTATATCACTCAAATATTTTCAAAAAATATGCATATATTTTGAAATTGTCCCGATTGATATAATAAATATTTTGTTTTATTTATTTAAATAAAGCAATAAATGATCACTCTTTCTAGTCACAATTATTAATGGAAAACGATTTTTGATGTAGAAAACATGTGGATCGATCTTCTCACTACTAGGTTGATTAAATAAGGTTTTTAGGAAGCGTTTGAATGGTCTGAAATATGAATTTTAAGCTCTAATCAAGGGGATTATGACTCTGTAAAAATTTAAAGAATTACCCAGATTCTTATGAATCTTTCGCGGGTTTAAAAAAAAAAAAAATTTAAAAATTTTAAGTTGCATGAATTTTTTTTCAACCATATCTATAGATATGATTGAGATTGATTGTGGATACGAATAGACTTCCAGTATAAATATGGCTGTTACCGAAAAGCTAACAAAAGGGGTAGAGCGGATGAACGAACAACTTTCCTTCGCATGACTTGGAATGATTATCCTTATTGTTTAGCTACTCATCAATTCGTCTGATGCCCCGATGCTCTCGTAACCATACATTTGAAACATTCAGTTATATGAAACATAATGATTTATAATATAATACAACAGAATGATGACGCACACCATAAACTTGTTTTGTCGTTCACCTGGACCGTGCATTGTGTTTAATTATCTGGAAAATTCCAAAGCCTCCAACTCTTCAACTTCAAGCATGGGACGACTCATAAACTTTAGGCTTCATACGGCTTGCAAAACGGAGCCTAACATTCCTGCATTGGAAGACGCTGCGGCAGCAGAAGCGTCACATTTGAAAGGCGATTAATTGTAGTCATCACGGCTGGAGACGCCACAGCTGAAGACAATGGAACAATTAAGCAATACTGAACTACTGAAATTCACTGCACTTAGCAGCTGGTACAACAAAAGTGATTTGTGGTAGGATTATTCTCGACTGATATTAGATTGAACTATAACGACTATGACAAAACTCAACATCAGAGGATTGTATAACGAATTAACGAGAATGAGTTAAAGTGTTGTCGAATTAACGTTTGTCTATTCATATTCTGCGTACATTATTCTATAAACAGATTTATATTTATAATTGCAAACTAACATAACTGTCGAACCATACACTCATTGGTTTCTGGTATTTCCTGAGATTTTCAAACTTCCGTTAACATTCGATTTTAGCGAATGCTATATTTGTTTTTTATATTTTTAAAAATAAATAATATTGCAATCGAGTAGGTTGTCGGAACAGAAAAGAACTGGAATGTGCTCTACCTGTGCTGTATGACGGATGGGGTAAGGGTCGTGCCTCACGTTGAACTGAGTCGAACTGAGGTACCCGAAGCTTCTATCAAAAGTTGGGATTTCCAGTAATTCCTAATCCTCTCCATAGAGAAATGAAAAAAAAGGGAAAAGAATAATAATTTTTGAAACACTCTCAGTAAAATTCGCACACACAAAATTAGAGTTTTTGTTGGATTATATTGCACATTTCGCCATCATTCATTTGATTTATTTTCCCTATCCGAATGCGCGAATCTTGGCCTTAACTCGGTCATAAAGATATGCACTAACTCAGAAACGAAATTTTGTTGCATATTAATGCTTTCGTCTATATTTTAGGTTGTTTTAGAAGACGTTCAGTTTTCCACTGGGTGCAGTTTCAGAGTGTTCGGGGAGGCTCAGATCTTTCGAAACGAAATCGATATTTTTCCATTTTTACATGGGTTCTATACCTAGATTCTACGCCTGGACCTGTATTGAGTAACTTGACCTAACCTCTGAACATGAGTTTGTGATCTGAGTGCAGAATATGAATTCTGAACCTAAAATCGGGACTTCGGTTTTGGTTAAAAGCTCTTAGTCCGGATCTGAAGTCTGTAATTGGACTCAGATTCTGGACCAAAATGATAGAGATATTTTACCTGAACCCGAATTCTGCATCAAGATTCTGGAATTTAGTTTTCAACTTGGAGTTGGGCTTTGGTTCTGAGCCAGAATTCTGACCCAGAATTCTGACCCCGGATCAGCTCCTGACAAAGTTTTTGCACCTGTAACTAGACCCTGAACCTTGACTCTGCACCTAAATTCTAGACCTAGTTTCAGAACATGGACCTGGATTCTTGAGCGAGAATCAGGTCCGAATTCTAGGCCTGCATTTCGGACCTGGGTTATAGAGCTAGAGATGGTCGGGTATAGAAATTCTTATACCCGAACCCGACCCGTACCCGAGTGAGCAGTAAAATTTTTTACCCGTACCCGACCCGTACCCGATGGAAAATAAAAATATTTACCCGTACCCGACCAAAAACCCGACGGGTACGGGTACGGGTCGGGTTTCGGGTAAAATACCCAATACCCGACCATCTCTATTATAGACCTGAACTCCTGACAGGAATAAATAGGATTTCGTGTGTTTTCCACATGAGTTCTGATCCCAGGCCCAGATTTGAGATTGAGAAATTTTGGATCTAAACCAGGAAACAAGTTTCTGCACCTGAATTCCGAACATGAATCTGATCTAACCTCAGGATTCTGAACAAGATTTGGGACTCGAATTCTAAAAATCATTCTGACCATCTGGATTCTGAACCTGGACCTGAATTATTATTACTGTACTTTGTATGAATTGAATTTGGAATAAAGATATGATTTTCTAATGAAATTTTGAAACTATTTACACTCATTCTTATTTGACAAATTCTTGGTCGTAACAGCACTAAATTTTTCATCTTCATATTTTAGTTTTATTCCTTACAAATTACACAAGAATTGAATGTTTCACTAATCACATTATTTCTGCAATTTTAATAAAAACTTTTCAGACTTTAAGGAGACGTATTAATGATTTGTATAATATTTTCGAATCCGTATCACACAATTTGTCTTCGCATAATACTGGGCGGAGATATTCTGCACTGTTTGAAAACTGCACAGTTGCAGAATTGGATTGTAATGTTTTGGCGTAAATACGTCTTACATTACTGAGGCGCCTTTTCAAAATTCACTCTGAACAAGAATGTGCAGATCTTAATCGTGAATACCCGTAAAACAGTAACCATTGATTTTACAGTTTAAACAATTGATTCACAATTAGATATATGGGCTACAATAAATTTTATTGTATCTTGACAAGATTTTTTTCATTTCCATCGATTCAATATATTGTTTCTACGATTCTACAATTGAACTTATTATACACGTGGTGTCTCAAACAATATGCAAACTGTACATTTGTTTGTTTTCCAAGAAAACATGCATGAGAAAATTTTATGATTTGAGTTGTTCATGTTCATGCATGTTCACAATTGATTGAATAATGTATAACAATACATTAAAATATTTTTCAATGGTCAAAGTAAAATTGTGGAAAGTTTTGTAACAGCAAATCGTATTGCTTTTCTACAATATTTTTTATTCTGGTATCTCTTGTTATATTTAAGGCAGCAACACAATTGTTTTTCTCCATACAATCGATAGTATGTTCTGCGCACTTGTGATAGAATTTTGAGAAGTATGAGATAATCACAAATAAATCAAAATTTCAGTTTTCCAAATTGTTTTGTATGAACGGGTATTGATGGGAAAATCAGTGCCAAAGTAAGCCACCTAAAATTTCAACCGCCTGAATTGAATGAACTAAGCGTATCGTGCAAAACCTAAACAAAAACCCTATTTTAATCCACCTAGTGGTGTAATGATGCCTTTCTCATATTACTCATTACATCATAAATATAATCGTGAAATTCGCAAAAAAACAACTGTTTATTGAATAGAAATAGGATAATTTGTTCGGATCTAATCTCACAAACTCTATAAAACCTGTTTATCCCGTAGTTCCGGAACGGAAAGTAGTATCCACAACAAATTAAGGAATTCGGTATGAATCTGTAAGACTTTACTTTTGAAACCACATGTTTGTGAAAATCGATTTGGCCATCTCCAAGAAAAGTAAGGGAGATCCTTTTTGCAGTTTTTGATCACTATTTTCAATTCTTCCGAAACCGGATTCAGATAAACGGAATAGCCGAAGTTGGTTCGTTTACTACCAACAAATATGATCTACAAATTGGAACAGTTTTGAACGTAGTTAAACCTATACTTACTATCTCATGCTCTATTTCGATTAAACCAATTAAACGAAATCTAACAAACGAAACGAACCTGCGTTTTTGTTACTTCTGCATATGCAAGTCAAGCTAAACAGCATAAAACATGTAATAGGAATATTATTATTTTTATTATTATTATTATTATTATTATTATTATTATTATAATCATTATTATTATTATTATTATTATTATTATTATTATTATTATTATTATTATTATTATTATTATTATTATTATTATTATTATTATTATTATTATTATTATTATTATTATTATTATTATTATTATTATTATTATTATTATTATTATTATTATTATTATTATTATTGGCATCACTTCGCAACGTGTACGAAATAGAACAAAGCACGCCTTGTTCGTTTTGTGTTTTCTTCTTCTTTCGGTGTTGTACATATTGTCACTCTATATGGCGATTTGAAAACTTTGACACTCATCGCCCTGTAACTGCGGAACCGGAAGTCGGATCCGGATGAAATTTCACAGTAGGTTTAAAGACAGTATGAACTTTAATTCAAATCAAGATTTGTGAAAATCGGTTCAAGCATCGCAGAGAAATCGAAGTGAATTTAATTCTTCTCCACTTTCGGTGCTCTCGGAACAGGAAAAGAGGGGACCAGTAGTGCCGAATTAAGTTTTCATGCCCACAAACTAACAAATTCTGCAAACTAGAAGAATTTATCAGGCAGTTTTAAGGGATTTGTACCTGTTTTTAACCATCGTTCGTGAAAAAATACTTTTAAAATTGGTAATTTTCCACTTATCACGCTTTAGTTCCGAAACCGGAAGTCGGATCCTGATAAAATGTTCCACAAATTTTTAGGATATTATAAGACCTTTCATTTGAATCGTAGTTTGCAGTTTGCGGTTGAGTTGTTCCAGAGATAATTGAGTGTAAACTTTTTCTCAAATTTTCACATATTACTATATAACTTCGGAACCGGCAGTTACATTCAAATGAAATTCAATAGCAAGCTATAGAACCGTAATACCTTTTATTTGAATATTAGTTTGTGAAAATCGGTTCAGCCATCTCTGAAAAAAGAGAGTGCATATTTTTTTCACATTTTTGGTACATATCATCCTATATCTCCGGAACCGGAAGTCGGATTGGAATGAAATAGCAGGCTATGGGACTATGAGACCTTTCATTTGAAACTTTGTTTGTGACAATCTCTGAGAAAACTGAGTGCATATTTTTGTTACATACACACACATACACACACACGGACACATACACACACAGACATTTGCTCAGTTCGTCGAGCTGAGTCGAATGGTATATGACATTCGGCCCTCCGGGCCTCGGTTAAAAAGTAGATTTTAACAGTGATTGCATAGCCTTTCTATATGAGAAAGGCATAACATTTTTAATCCACCTAGTAGTGTAATGATGCCCATCTCATATTACTTATACTTTCAAAAACATCGCTAGAAGATTCTGTCAAGTTTCTTTTTTTGAAACTTGAATAAAATCAAAAACTTTCTCCGGTATAAACTACCATCATATTTTCAATTTGTAAACAGTTATGTCAAGTTAATAAAGATTTAAATGTGGCAACCCTGCACAGTATAGAAAATTGAACAAAGCACGCTGTGTGCTAGACAGTGGTGTTTTTTTTTTCTTCCTAACCAGCACGTACCGATGCGTACCGATTTTGTATCATTGTGTATGACAGTTTGAAAGTTTCGATACTCATTGCCCTAGAGCTTTTCTTCACTATTACCGGTGCGTTCGTAAGCGGAAAACGGGGACTAGTTGTTACAAAGTAGATTTGTTCATCCACCAACTAACAAGGTCTGTCAACTAGATGAAACGCTTGTGAAAAAATCTCCATGAAATTGGAAATTTTTACTAATTTCACTGTAAAACCGGAACCGGAAGTCGGATCTGGATCAACTTTTCGAGGACTTTTTGAAGAATCTCAAGACCTTTCATTTGCATCTTAGTTTGTAAAAATCGGTTGAGAAATTTCCGAGAAAATTGAATACGCATTTTCTCATAGATTTGCACATATTGGCTTGTAATTTTGAAACCGGAAGTCGGATAAAGATAAAATACAAATAGCGATCTATGGGACTATAAGACCTTTCGATTGAATTTAAGTTTGTGAAAATCGGTCATGCCATCTCTGAGAAAAGTGAGTGACATTTATGTTAATTTTTTTTTTTGGTGCATATCACTCTGTAATTCCGGAGCCGGAAGTTAAATCGGGATAGAATTCAATAGCAATCTTTGGGACCATGAGACATTTCATTTGAATTTGAGTTTGTGAAAATCGGTTCAGCCATCTTTGAGAAAATCGAGTGACATTATTATTATTATTATAAGTTTTTTATTTATACCCGGTTTTAACCTAATTTTGGTCTTTTCGCCGGGTTTGTATCAGTTGGGGGGGAGGAGATTTTATGGTGGGGGGGGGGGTATTGTAAGGGGTGGAGGTTGGGGGAGGGGATGAGTTTACATCGAGTAGTAATTTACATTTCATAGAGTAGAGAGGGTAAAGAGAGAGGGAGAAGTGTGATTACAGTTTATTGACTCAAGAACTATTGAAGGAGAGAGAGAAGAAAAAAATAGAAAGAAAGAGAGAGAGAGATATGTGTAAGGAGAGAAGCTTAAAACTAGGGGTTTTTAGTAGATTTTCGGTAATCGAGTGACATTATTAATATGATGAAAACACATGTAGGCATGTTGTTTACAGCATTTAAATTTGAGCATTGCATTCTTCATGTCATCGTAATCGGTATTGTCTGTAACTTTTTGTTGTCGTGTGACTATCAATATTCTCAAATGTAGAAAAGCATGCCAGTTTTATTAGTATTCACGCCATCCAGTTATGTCTCTGATGCTGCCCACCCGTTATTCTTTTCTTATATTTCAAAATATCTGCTTAACTCAAAACATACACTGTTTTTTAAAATTGCTGTTTGTTTGTCAATTTTTTAATATTCAATTATTTGGTTCGAATTTGCGATATAAGAACGTCAGAACAGTAAGCATTTTTCATTTCCCATAAATGAAAAAATTCCTTCGAAATTAAGAAAACCCGCATTAAAATGTCACTAAGATCTATTCACACATTTCTCAACAGTTGAAATCAAACTGAAAAGTTTCACTCCGAACATAATTTGTACCGTTCAGCTGCCGATATGTTTTATCTTGAAATTGCTTAGCACTCACAACTATATTTTTTTTCTTCTTCTAAAAAAACTTCTGTGCTCCAGTGGAAACTGGTACCGTGAAGTTCACCTCGAATTGCAAATTCAAAGCACGGCTCGGCACAGTCGACATTTCCTTCTCTTGTAAACATAATGAAAACCAACTCGGGCCCACCCTTCCTCTCGTATCACTGCACAGGAATCACGTGCAAATCAAATACCACCGTCGAAATAAATGTTCGCAAATAAGCTTGCCGGAGCTAATTTCATGCTATTTACGTTTTCTCATAAAAACACATCTATTCAATATTTATCATTCTAAATCCCCTCTTTATGTTCCGGTGCTGGCTCACTTTCGCTCGGCCACGGTCTATTCGTTTCGCCTTCTTCCACAGTCGGTGGTGTAGTGACAGTTTTCCGACCGACAAAAAGTCTCTGCTAAGCTGCTGTCGGCAGCAAATGGGAAACAGATTTGGTACTTTTCTCGTGCTGGGTTGGCTGCAGCAGCCACTGCCACTGCCACTGCTACTGGGTGCGGTAGAAAATGTGAGATAATGAGGAACGCTGGAGAAGCGGGGAAAGGTTTGATAACCGTCCGTCATAATTCAGGACATTCTGCGGCATCATAATCGTACATTCCGCACGAGTACGAATCTTTAAAACCTGACCATCATGAGAAGCATTCCAGCGTTCCAGCCTCCCCCCCGACCTCGGGAATGATCTTGCTTCATCAAGGAAGCACGTACAGCGGCTAATGGGATGTGGTCACACGCGCTCCGAACGTTCGGATATTACCCGGTCCGAACAGTGCGTTAATATCACGCTAAAAAGTTCGACTTTTGGGAATGGGAATCCGTTACGTGAATCTCAAAATGTGTCTTGAGATGGGTAGAGTCTAACACTTTTGGAAAACCATTTGTTTTGACGTGAATACGTCTTCCTTAACCCTTTTCAAAATTTACCCTCTGGGAGAGTGATAAGTTTTTGATCATGAATATCTCTAGTTTCATTTAACGTATGAACATAATTTTTGCTACATGTGATCAAAAATATGATCAGTAATTTATGATCAAATTTTTCTATGACATAACCACAAATAGTATAAATTTAATATTTTGTGGATGGAAGGTATCAACGAGTATCAAAAAGTAAAATGGCATAACGCGTAGTTGCCTTTCTCGGACCCGCGAGGACGGTTTTGCGATAGTAAGCGGCATTTCATTTCTGTGCTCCCCTACCTACTGGATAGCTTTGAAACACTTGATAACACTTGATCTATTTCATTCGTTCTAGCTTGCGCAGTAGACTGAGCAGGAAGTAAAGCAAGTGGATCCTAAGCACTTCATTTTGATTGGTTCAGGTCACGAAGCATTACATGCGTTAATTTGTCATAAGTTATAATTGTTACGTAGCATTACATGCGTTAAGTTTTGTAACGTTACAAGCGCTACATTTTTGCAAGTTATAGATGTTACGTAGCGTCATTTTTTTTAAAGTTATGTGTTACAAAGCGTAATATTCGTTACTTTTTGCCTTTCTCATATAGAAAGGTTATGCAATCACTTGAAAAACCGACTAGTGAAAATTCGAATCGAATCGAAGAGAAATTTTTTGAATAGAATACCACAATATTATATGTACATGAGAAAGGCATCATTACACCACTAGGTGGATTAAAACAGGTTTTGTCGTAAATACGACTTACTTTACTATGGGGTGCCTTTTCAAAATTTACCCTCTGAGTGAGTGAGAGGTTTTTGATCGTGAATATCTCTTGTTGTATCTAACGAATCAACATAATTTTTGCTACATGCCATCGGAATTATGATCACAATTTTATGATAAAATATTCAGTTGTGTGACATAATCTCAAATAATTCAAAATTAAACTTTTCTGAAATGTTTGGTAAAAACGAGTATCAAAGGGGATAATCCATAAGGCGCGTTTGCCTTGCTCGTATTTTTAAAGCTCATAGCTCAGTGATCTGTGAAAGGATTTATATAATCTAACTACATATAGCAAAAGCATTGAAGTATTTCAATAGTACACTATTGAAAAACCTGTCTCATTCGACCCGTGTCAACACCAGCCAATCAGAACGCGTTCTGGTTCTTAGGAAGAGAACAAAATATCTGCTGCTGTACAAAAAAAAGAGTTCGAGAAAAATGTTCCGAAAAGTGTTGCATATCGTAGTGAGTTCCTCAATTTGACCCTTCTGAATGCAAGAAACGAATTCCTACAGCATATTGATAGTTTCTTTCAATAAATTATGCAAATCCGAAATGAAATAATCGACATTAAAATTCTGTATGCGGCTATTTTTATAGCCGTTAGGACCGCCCATTAGTGAAAAAGCTACAAACAAAATCAGGTAAAAACAAGCCTCTCAACAAAAATTGAATCAGTTTGGATTCAATAGCCACTGCGAGCAGATGTATTTTGTGTCGTTTGCAAAACTAGTTTCGCTTCCGACAAGAGCGATTACGTCACAGCTGCCAGTCATTTGCGTTGGTGAAAAAGCAACGGTGGAGAGCATTACACAAAATCAGCCATTCTAATGGCTCTAAAAGTTTTCTAAAGAACTATTAGGATTTCTTGCTTGCAAATCGAAGGGAAATATCCTCAGTTTAGTGCAAATCTAGAATTGTTTGATTTGATTTTTGCACTTTTCGCTGTGTGAAATTCACAGTAATCTAGATCAAGGGAAGCCTTCTTTATTTGTGCGAAAAATGTGGAAAAGGGGAATGCTTGCATAATTCATACAATTGATCGACTAATTGATATTCGGAAGTGTTTAGAAACATGTCAGTTGTTTTCGTATTCACGACATCCAGTTATGTCTCTGACATTACCCACCCGCCTTTTTTGTTTCGCCGGTTTAAGTGACGGTGTACAATATTGAACACACTTTACCCTATAACTCCGGAACCGGAAGTCGGATCCGGATGAAATTAAGGAATTCCGTATGGGACCGGAAGACCTTTCATTTGAATCTAAGTTTGTGAAAATCGGTTCAGCCATCTCCGAGAAAACCTAGTGAGATTATTTGACATACACACATACATACACACAGACATTGCTCAGCTCGATGGACTGAGTCGAATGGTATATGACACTTGGCCCTCCGGGCCAATTTTCACTAGTCGGTTTTTCAAGTGATTGCATAACCTACCTTTCTACCATATGAGAATGGCAAAACGTAAAAAATTTTCTAAACTGGTCTCAAAACTACACAAATCGATAGTCATTATCAGTAGGCAACTAAACAAACCGATTCCGGCTGTCCTGGTTTCCGGTATCCGGTTCCGGAAGTACCGGAAATAGTGGTCATAAGTACCAAAATGGATCTCACTCGCTTTTCGAGAAGAGTTTGTATGTCATGTTAGGTGGTGCTGGTGCCGGAAGTGCATATAATAGTGAACCCATTTCGTTTTTTTTAAGGATGACTTACGCAATCAAAGCACTGTTTTATTCTGTATGTTATGCATAAACAATCTCTTGGTTTCTTTCAAACATCGAAGAGAAAATTTTTGAATAGAATACCACAATATTATATGTACATTAGAAAGGCAACATTACATCACTAGGTGGATTAAAACAGGTTTTTGTAAGTTACAGATGATACAAAGCGTTACTACGTTACTGTTATACATTTTGTATGTTATACATACATGTGTTACTTTTTTGTAGATTAGAGGTGTTATGAGCCGTAACATGCGTTACTTTTTATACGTTATAGATGTTACGTAGTGTTACATTTGTTACTTTTTTGTATGTTATATGTGCTACGAAACGTTGCATATGTTCAGTGCAGTAAAACTTCATTCAATTGAATTGAAACTGAATGTAAAACACATTGACGATCTCTCTACTGCAGCAAACTTCACTCTCTGACACACACAATGTTTGCTGATGGCACGGATCAGGGTCATTTCGCCGATTCCTGCAAATGTCAAAAATCGCAATGGGAATCGATTTAAAATATAAACAAATTAAAGATGATAACGTTAACGTCCGTTTTGTTGTTGTTTTGTTTAGTTTTCATGAACCTCAGAACGGAGTTCCCATAGGTATCTACCAAGCAAATGTATGTGGTATTTCCCGTTTACTAAATAAAAAAGTATCTCATGCGGCTTCGCCACATCGATTTGATTCGTGTGCTGTCCGACCTCGCTACCGCTCGTTCGGACCTAACTAAAGCAAAGAAACCTAACTTTGAGTAGACCGGGCAAACTAGGCGGTTACAGGTTTGTATGCAAGAGGTCGCCGCTTCCGACGGCGAGTCGGCGGCCAACCCAGCCGGCGTCGCCTCGGCGGCTTTATGCCGCCGAGCCATCTAGGCTTCGGTTATGTGGCTGCGCCACATCAATTATACAGGAGGAATAATAACACAAAAAAATAATTTGATGTATTCGAAATTACCCTTTCGGCGAAATGACCCTTTCGGCGAAACGACTTTTGGCGAAATGACCTATTCGACGAAACGAGTTTCGGCGAAATGGCTTTCGGCGTAATGACCCGCTTCCTGACGGCACGAACGGTCAATTCATCACTCGTTTCTCTTCAATCGAATGCTCAGTTTTACCACCGTCAGTTGATTTCTTGAAGTAACAAAATATCTCATTCAATAGCGTGAGAGCGGCCTTCAAATGAGGTTTATGTAAACATTCGAATTGGTTCAAGAAAAGACCAACCAGATAGCTGAAATATCAATCACCGAATACACATAACTTTATTGTTTCCTCCTTCAGTTTTCATTTTTAATACTTTACTCAATTTATAATTCTATTCGTTTGAACTTGCTCACTACCAAGAGCGAAGGCAATGAAGCAGCTAGACTACTTGGCACTTGAAACTGAGGAAGCAAAACTTCAAATGACTAGATACGATTATTCAGCTGACGATGGATTCCGGGAGCTTCACTTGAAAATGGCAGCAAAAGTCAAATGAAATAGTAGGGATATGCTGACAGTCAGTGGCAATAAATTTCATTTTCATCTTATATTATTCGATTGAAAATTAAATTTTACCGCACTGCATATATTACTTTTTTATGAGTTATAGATATTACGAAGCGTTACATGCGTTACTTGATTATACGTTATAGGTGTTACGTAGTGTTATTTTTGTTTTGTTTGTTACAGGTGTTGGAAGGCGTTACATGCGTTTTTTTTTAAGTTATAGATGTTGCGAAGCGATGTTACGCGTTACTTTTTTGTAGTTGTAGGTTACTATTTTGTAAGTTATAGGTGTTTCGAACTATTACATGTGATACTTTTTTATAAGTTTTAAGCGTTACGAAGCGTTACATGCACTACATTTTTATAAGTATGTGTTGCGAAAAGTTACATGCGTTACTTTTTTGTAAATTATATATGATACGAAGAGTTACATGCGCTACAGCTGTATGTGTTACGAAGCGTTACGCGCGTTGCATTTTTCTAAGTTATAGATGTTACGTAGTGTCATTTACTACTAACTATTACTTTTTGTATGTTACAGGTGTTACGAAGCGTTGTATGCACTACTTTTTTATACGTTATAGGTGTTACGTGGTATTACATGTATTACTTTTCTGTATGTTACAGGTGTTGGAAGGCGTTACATGCGTTACTTTTTCCATGAGTTTTGGATGTTACGTGTTACGTGTTGTTGGTGTTACGAAGCTTTACATACGTTACTTTTTATAAGTTATAGGTGTTACGAAGCGTTAGAAGCGTTACTTGATTATATGTTAAAGGTGTTACGTGGTGTTACACGTGTTACTGTTTTGTATGTTACAGGTGTTAGAAGGCGTTATATGCATTACTTAGAGGTATTACGTAGCGTTACATGCGTTACTTTTTGTATGTTATTGGTATTACGAAGCGTTCCACACGTTACTTTGTTGTAAGTTATAGGCGTTACGTAGTGTTACTTTTCGTATGTTATAAATGTTATGAAAGTTTTATTTGCGCTACTTTTTTGTATGTAATTGGTCAGTTCTTGAATATAGTTACAGGTTTAGAATGCAGTTCAAGATACAGCATCAAGTTCTCAGTTCCAGTTTCAAATGGACGGTTCACAAAGTAAGATGGATATAATCTCAGCAACAAAAAACCGACATGGTTCACCAACATAGAATGGACACTAGAGCGCGAGCGAATTTCTCTCGATGGCCTGTCTGAGAATCAAAGGACAGCACACTGCTGTGGGGATTCTCTCTGAAGTAATAAACGGTTGTTTATTCTCGTTTCGCGATCCGATTCTATATGGGCAGTTGATAGTTGCGATAGAATCATTTTACTATTGCCGCTTATTCTAACTATGTGCATATAACCTTTGTATAAGTTGTGTCTATGAAAATGTCTGTGAATGCTCCACACAAGGGTTTTGAAATATTGCAACCTAGTACAAGAATCATCAAGTCGAATCATCGATTCGATTTTCTGCAATAATTGTCACCTTGCAATTCTCTCTTGGTAAATTCCACACAGCACCAATCATAACCAGACTGCAATTTTTTTAAGGGCCATGAAATACTCAGAGTATCAAGTGGAGCGAAGAAATGTAGAAAAATACTCTCACAGTTCATGCATCGAGAGACACAAGTTCTTGAAGCATCTTCTACCGGATTGAAAATGTTGTATACAATATAGATAAATATTGCGCAGCTTCTGTCAAATTATCGGCAATCATCAACACTGTCTAGCAATACAAATAATCAGAACTTTAATATAAAGTTCACTCTCCCAAGTTCCTAAGATTTTAGATGTCGATAGCCTATTCATGTTAATACTCTAGTAGCTAGTAGTAGGATAGATTTGTCCATCCTCCACCAATTTATTGAAAAACTGATCGATAACAGTTTCACTTTTTCTGTACCATTTAATTCCACTATTTCACTGTCACGTTATTACACTTTCACAAAGTCACTATACTTTAATGAAGCATAACAAACGTTACAATACAGATACGCGTATTTCGGAATGTTACTTACATCCTTCTTCAGTGTATCGGTTTTATAAGTTTGTTTGAAAGAATGCTGTAATGCTGCACCTTTTATACGAAATGTCTTATTGTCAACGGGTAAAAACGGGAAGAAACAGGTAGTAACAGACGGGTAGGACGATAGTTTGATTGTCAGCGGAGGGCAACAAACTGAAGAAGAAGATATTAAGAGATTAAGTATTACCTAAATCTATTTGTATCTTATGTGTCGGTAATAGCTTGAATAACCAGGAGGGCTTATTTCCTTGGTCACGATTCAATAAAGAAATGGAGTTATTTTTGAAGATTTCTAAACTTTCAGCTGTGTCTAATTTCCATGGGTTGGAAATTTGTCTTATGATTTTTATGTCGTTGGTAGTGAGTTCACGATCTTCAGAAAAGGCATGTTCAGCTACTTTTGACTTGAAATGATGTGGTAGTCCTTTCTCTAATTCTTTAGATGCTTTCGCTATTTCAGCGACGTGCTCTTTGAAACGGATGTCTAGAGTTCTCTTTGTTTGTCCAATATATATTTTATCACAATGAGAACACGAGATTTTGTATACCCCAGATTTTTTCAAATTATCCGTAGGATCTTTTGTAGAACCTAGTAAATTTTTCAATTGACAGTTCATGCTGCTGAATACTAAATCCAAACCAAATTTATTTAGTTTTGATTTCAAAGGATGTGCAATGTTTGGATTAAAGTCTACCGATATTCTTTTTAAATTTTCCGATGGGGGAGACAGAGTTGTAAGTGATTGTTTTTTCAACAATCTTAATTTTTTGTCGAGGATTGTTTGAATTGAACGCCCCGGATATCCATTGAGCTTTCCAATTTCGAAAATAAAGTTTTTCTCTTTTATTGCAGCAT
Source organism: Malaya genurostris (assembly GCF_030247185.1). NCBI lineage: Eukaryota > Metazoa > Arthropoda > Insecta > Diptera > Culicidae > Malaya > Malaya genurostris. The sequence goes on from NC_080571.1 coordinate 63,505,733, forward strand.
CTTCCTTAAGGGGTAAGATCAGCATTCATATGGTGGAAAGCTGCCATTTTGTGTTGGTGGGAATGATTAGAAGTATTTGGTATGACCCGATCTGTGTTGGTTGGCTTCCTGTATATCTCAAAATTTAAGGTTTTTGCCTCTCTTATAATGAGGATATCTAAGAAAGGTAAACTGTTGTCTTTCTCCTCCTCATAGGTGAATTCAATGTTTTTATGTAAGTTATTAATCATTTGTAAGAAAGTTGATAAATCATTGCGTTTGATGATACAGAATATATCATCAACGTATCTCCACCAGCGATTAGGTAATAATCCCTGGTTTTTCAAAAGTTGTTCAAGGTTTGCCATAAACAATTCGCATAAAAACGGGGAGAGCGGATTACCCATTGGTGCCCCTTGTAACTGTTTATAAAATCCGCCTCTGAATTTGAAGTAATTTACATCCATACAAAGCCGAGTTAGGTTCAGATATGACCTTACTTTGCTTTTCCATAAATTGTTACTATGTTGTTGAAGTAACCAATCTTCTAATAGATTAATTGAGTCGACATAAAAATCATAAGACAAATTTCAAACCCATGGAAATTAGACACAGCTGAAAGTTTAGAAATCTTCAAAAATAACTCCATTTCTTTATTGAATCGTGACCAAGGAAATAAGCCCTCCTGGTTATTCAAGCTATTACCGACACATAAGATACAAATAGATTTAGGTAATACTTAATCTCTTAATATCTTCTTCTTCAGTTTGTTGCCCTCCGCTGACAATCAAACTATCGTCCTACCCGTCTGTTACTACCTGTTTCTTCCCGTTTTTACCCGTTGACAATAAGACATTTCGTATAAAAGGAGCAGCATTACAGCATTCTTTCAAACAAACTTATAAAACCGATACACTGAAGAAGGATGTAAGTAACATTCCGAAATACGCGTATCTGTATTGTAACGTTTGTTATGCTTCATTAAAGTATAGTGACTTTGTGAAAGTGTAATAACGTGACAGTGAAATAGTGGAATTAAATGGTACAGAAAAAGTGAAACTGTTGAGTACATTCCACTAACAGCTCCAGGTAAAAAATTGTGATCGATAACATTACACTCGCAAACAATTCTCATTTTCAATTACTGAAGACTACTTTGTAGATACAATACGAACTGTTTAGTCAATCATTTAATAGATATTAAAACCCTAGGTCAACTTCCCCAAGAAACCATCTGAATGAGTCAACATAAATTTTAAAACTTGAATTGCACGCTAGCACAAATTTAAGAATTTTCAGATATTGTTTACACTATTTGATCTGTTTGAGCTCCGGAAAATTCTTTTCGAAAACACCAACATTCTATATCATCAGGGTTTAGAGATATCACATTATAAATTTTCTATCGCCAAATTGCCCACTAGCAGCATTCGGTGGATAAGTCTCAACTAACATGGTTTACGTAATGTATACCCTGACATTTCTAACAAAGTTCCAACAATAAAAACCGCTCTATATCTTTAGGTTTTTTAAGAGCATAATTCTGTTAATTAAAATATGAATTCAAGCACACTAACTACATCTGATGGAGAGATTCCGAGTTAAAACATTTGCTGTTTAACAAACTTTGAATTCCCACATTCTTCAAAATACTGTAATTTGCGAGTTATTTGGAGCCATAACCGTTTTGTCTGTGTTAAGCGAATGATTTATATCGTGGATTTTTCAAAGCGCCGTTGGCGGAGCAGTTCTCAACTAATTGTCTTTCAAACTATACTAAATTGTTGGTGTAAGTATCTACAACACGTTTGCCGAAGATTGTGTGGCTCTATCTGTCGACCAAAGCGAGATAACCGTTCACAACCTCCATCAGTAGAAATCCCATATATGTGTCTATTCTATGTTAAATGAACCATGCCGGTTTTTTTTTTGTTGCTGCGATGATATCCGTCTCTCTTTGATGGCACTGATTGAATCGTGTGAAGAGTTGCTGGTGAGCGTTCTTTGATACGATAAAAACCATCCTTGTCGGCAACAATGAATACCAGCAAAACCGAATCCGCGTTGTACGAGACCCCACTGTATTTGTCACGAACACTTTGGTTTTTGCTCCGCAACTTAATTAAACTTCTTCTCGCGCCATTGTCATGTAGAATTTTTGTCCGAAATCCATTTTGACGTAGGTTTCATCGTCGTTGAGCAGACATCATTGGTACTTCGTCAAAACCTGCTATAACAATTTCCGAGCTCGAGCTTTGGTGACGAAACTTTGCTTCAACGTTCTGTTTGGTTGATTGCTGGGTTGATTAGAACGATATCCTGCTCCCAAACGAATGCTTCCAACGGTACTGCAAGCTGCAGTATATTTTTGTGCGATTCTATTATATGACAGTCCAGGGTTTGCTCTGACGATTCTCGACACTTTCTGGTTCAGCTTGCGGTCCTATGTCCCACTACGATGCTTACCTTGAAGCACTCGATCCAAGCTCTTTTGCTCCCAGAAACGTTTATCCACATCATAAACGGTTGATTTGGTGATTTTCAACGATTTTGAGATTTTTATTGCGGACGACGAAGTATTAGCAAAGTTGGTGTGCAGAGTTTTTTCTCTCCTCTCGGTTTCCAACTGGATAGAACTTTATTTTCGGATTCTAACTGGACAGAACTTTATTCATTGTTTACTGTCCCGGTAATGATAAAGCTTTTGTCTTGCTCGACCACAGCTGCAAATTTTTTGCCAAACCAAATATTTTTTGGAGGAAGCTAGATCTTTTTCTTCGCCCTGGAATGCCTCTTTTTACCGTTGCGTTGCGTTGGAAATATTCAAAAACATTCCGGAAGGCTGCCTATAAGTTTAAACCGCATCTCGAGTTTTGGTCATCACATTTTGTTCATCATTGATGATATCAATAATACATAGCTGGGTATCGAGAATTGTCCCACTGTGAAAGTATCTTTGACAGCGGCCTTCGCCTCCCGGGACGAGATGGGAATAAATTGTACTAAGAAATAAGTTTTGATTTCCGGTATTCATGGCACGAGTGAATTGGTACAGTGCAAAAAGGGAAATATTTACAACCACACAAAAAATTATGAAATTTAAAATACAAATAAATGGGTTGGAATTCCAAAAAATCCAAATTTTCCAACCGGCACGAACCAAGGAGATTGGACGCTACAGAAGTCGAAGTTTCCGGTCGAATAACACACCGAAAATCGCGTCCAGCTGGAATTTGTTCTCACGTACCTGTTATAACAAACGGTGGGCGGTAGCAACTCACACGTACCTGAAAACGTTCTAGGCCAAAACTGGTTGGCAAACATTCACTGAACCTTGAAAATCGCGATACTTGTTTGTTTTTTTTTTCTCCCAGTCGATTCTCAGTGGCATAGGAAGCAAACAAGAAAAACTTGAATTTCAACATTCGAAACGGCGGTTTCGGATCGATGAGCCAGGGCGGTGAAAACTCCAGTTAAAAATACCTAAAAATACATACCAAACATCCAACTGAATGTGTTTCCTGGCCCTTTGACTATCGTTGTGAAAATCTTCCACTTGTACAGTTGGGTCGCACAATGGAAATAGGCACAATGAAAGTCAGACGCTTCGGTGAGATGTTAAGCGAACGATAAGGGATCCGATTCTACCTGAAGCATCCTTTTATCTGGAGCCACAGTATTTTTTTGGGAAAATTTACCCAGTGTTGCTAATAGGCCTGTTTTACTGCTCCAGCCCTCACCCTGCTTTTCGTACCGTTGCTTACTCACTCTTTTTCATTCATTCATTCATTCGTTCGCGTTGACTGTAGACAAAATGCCGGAAAATCACGGGAAATTATATCGATGTTTTCACTGATTCCTCCTTAGATAATTCCTCTGGGTCTGGCACATACTACTAGTCCATAAAGAGGTCCATTCGTGTTTGCTCCCGATAGGAACGGTTGTTTGGAAACGACATGCTGGCGAAAAAAGGTCTCCCCTCGAATCGAAACGGTTTGATCTTTAAGACGTGCCACAAGTGTTTAAAGTGGATCCGAAGGGCTGAAGCAGAAATTTGGGCCGAATGAAAAGTTCAATTTCCGGTGTGCTTAGTAACTGTTTTTAGTTTATGTGACAGCTGCCATGTCAGTGCTGATGCTGGTTGAGTGGATACGAAAGACCAATTAATACCTTCGTGGGGAATCCGTTTTGACTTTTCAGAACCGGATGTCTTGTCCCTGAGAGCCTAACGACAGGGCAATGCTATTGATTTTTATTGAATCATGTCGCTGGTAGGTTTTAGAGTAATTATTCCGTAACTTTTGAAACATTAAACGAAGAAATTTCCCGGAATAATTTTCGCTTCACACACACACACCAGTACTCAGTCGGAGTTCCGATTCGAAAAGCTTTCCGAAGAACATCAATGTGAAATCCGATTTTTGAACCACGCTCCCAACTCGTCGAGATCAGAAAATGTCTGTTGGTGTCAAATGTGTCTTCTCGACGGTGGCACAACCGTTTTTCACACACATGCATATAAGACTAATTTCGCGCCAAATCTTATTTGTTGTTATATGAAACTTTCATAACGCGTTGACTTTATCACAATTGCTATCAAACAAGAAACTTGTTGCACATCATACAAGCAAACTGCGCTTTTTCAATCGCACAATCGTTGCGAGAAGAGTGAAGAAAAACAATACTAGAACAATGTTTACTACTTGAGTAAAGTAAGAACTAGTTGCATCAAGCATTCTGAAACACAATTTAATATTACGAATTAATTTGTATTGTTCTTTATTATTATAACAGTAGTGGGTCTGAAAAGAACCTTCTATGAAGACGTTCATTTAGGAGAGTGACGAGTTTAATTCGAATTTCGATGAATGTCGCTGACTTCCGTAATCTGTGTCAGACTGCCCTGTTGTCCGTGGATGCGATACTGATATTATTGGCGTAGGTATAGCGTTCACAACTGATTATAAGTATGATCGGCTTTCTACATTGATGTTTCTAGTAAATCCGAGATAATAAATGTGCTTCCCAGCTTGTGAAGGAGCGTATCTCATATCCAACTTTATATACTTGCTCATAAAATCATTGAATTCAATTTCGTCACATTCAAATTTGTAAATTTCAGAAAAAATAAAATACAGATATTATGATGAGATTTATGTGGAAATTCTGTTTCGCACAGGATATTGCGAAACGACACCCCTACTAGTATAAAGATGTGTTCTACATCAATACTTACATTTTCGCATTGCGTTAGCGCGTTGCTCGTCGTAATCGAATGCGCTAGTAACGAAGCAAACTTTTTCAACTCTATGTTCAATGTCTTTTTGTAAATCATTAACTATGTTTTTTATAGCAGGATCACGAGAACGTTGATATTGTCGTCGACGAACATTCTTCAACCGAATGATCAGGTGAAGATTGTCATCGAAGAATTTAATTTAGTTTGAGCTTTGAGAACTGAAAGATTTCTAGCTTCGATAATGTAATAATATAAATAATCTATTGCTGTGTCGATGTCCGCAGAATTTTCTAAAATAATTTCATGATTCACATGATTTTCAATGTGCGATCTATATTCAAAAAAATTAGCTCTATGATAGTTGAATATAGAACTAATTGGAAAAATTATAGCTTCGTTGGAAAGTCTGAATGTTACAGGAAGGTGATCTGAGTCAAAGTCAGCATGTGTAATCGATTCACTACAAATGTGACTTTGACCTGTTAGAACCGGATCAATCGTAGATGGGTTTTTCACGGAAGACAAACAAGTCGGATTACTGGGATACGGAACTGTAAAGTATCCAGCAGAGAGTTGATTGTGAAGTATTTTACCATTACTGTTCTCTTGCCTACAATTCCACTGGACATGCTTTGCATTTAAGTCCCATATTACGAAATGTTTTGGTCGATATCTTGTGAGTTTTAGTAAATCGCCTTTAAGGAAATTCAATTGTTCACTTCGGTTCCCAAGCTTTCAATAACCGTAGTATTGAAAGAATGTAAAATTCGATGATTAATTTGGTTTTTAGGAAATGTTTCTGTCACAATAGCAATATGAATTTTGTGAACTTTGAGAAAATTATAAAATTTATTTTCATTCGATTATGAAGATTGAACATTGCAATTTAAAATATTCCAATAATTGTTTAAATCATTGCTAAATTTTAAATTCATTCTAATTTTATTTGCAAATTGCTATCCAACTTGAAATGCTTCAAAAAGCGATTAAATCTAATTCATTCGGATGATCATTTGAACAAACTGATCTTTTATTTTCCGTTATATCTCCTAAATTGATTTCGTTTAAAGAAGCGAATGGCTTTGAAGGAATACTGGTAGGTAGATGTATACCTGTTACGCTAGCGTAACTGTCATTAAAAATAATTGAATATAGAAGACGAATTGGAAGGCGTACCTGTTTTGCCTATCTCATCTATAGAAAGGCTATACAATCGCTGCAAAAACTGACTTTTGAATCGCGGCCCGGAGGGCCGAATGTCATATACCATTCGACTCAACTCGACGAACTGAGCAAATGTTTATGTGTGTATGTGCGTGACAAATATTGTCACTCGCTTTTCTCGGGGATGGCTTAACCGATTTCCACAAACTTAAATTCAAATGAAAGGTCTTATGGCCTCATACAAAGTTCATGCATTCGAAGAAATAAGTGCCTTGGAAGACTTAGGCGTGGTATTTGTATCGTTTTTTGATCTTCAGCTATGTTCTGAAAATTTAGGATAGTTGATTTAACTTGTTGTAGTCTAAGCGAACGAGAGTTAATTTTTTTTCCCTGATAAGACATTTCAAATAATATAATTTATGATTTCCATCGCAAGTTGAACATGAAAATTTATCAGTGGTTTTAATCATTGGTCTTTCGAATGCGGTTTATCACAATTCAATCACCGTATATCCATATGACTGTTTTTGGTACCCTGGTTGAAGCGTTGACAACGACGACATTGCGTTAAGTTTACAATACCATTATGTCGTTTATAACGTGCCCAATAAATTTTAATGCGGAAAATGAATCGTACTTTTCCTAAAGTTTTCAAATTGTTTACATCACTTCGATTGAAGTGTATTAGGTAAAGTTCAAGGGAAATTCCAGAGCGTGGTTTAGAAGTACCATTCGCTCTTTTTTTCATTTTCAGTATTACTCGGGAAGGGGCAAAACCAAGCAATTCTTTTAGTTCATTTATAATTTCATCAGTACTCTGATCATTTGATAAGCCTTTCAAGACAGCCTTGAAGGGTCTGTCTGATTTTATATCATATGAATAAAATTTATGAAGTTTCTCGGACAAATATCGAATAAGACGTTCGTAATCTTCCAATCCATCCACCAAGACTCGACATTCTCCTCTTCGTCCGATTTGAAATGGGACTTTTACTTCCGGGAGAAAAGTAGAAAGCTCAGCACGGAATGCTTTGAAGTCGGAGATCATCACCGTCACTGGAGGCGTAGATGGTTGTTTCTTCCCTTAACGGCAAGCGTTCATTTTCGCAGAATTTTCTTCTATGTCGCTACAATCTGATTCAGATATCTTAAATATTGTTAGAAGGCATAGGATCAACGGTAGGGAAGTCCGTCGGCTGTCTTTTATTTGTACATTCAGATTCTGTAAGATCGTCAAAGTTGTTAGAAAAATGTGGAATAACGGATTCTTCCGTATTGTATTATTTTTAACCTTAGGCTTGTTGTCTTTCCGGTTGGATGCAGGCATTTTTGAAGAATATAATTTAACTAGGCTAAATTAGTCCTTGATTAGACTCCTAGTTTGGTTAAGTCTTGATAAAGACTGATTTTATGCTAGTCTTCATGATGATTGATTAGTTCGAAGAATAATTCTTTGGTTGGATAGCCTTGAAAAAGGCAGATTAATTTCTTAGTCTTGAAAAAGACTGATTATATTAGAATATCACTCTTTGTATAGCTTTGTAAAAGACTGACTAATTGTTGTCTTTAAAAAGACTGTTAGTGATTCAGGTAGCCTTAAAAAAACTGAAGTCTTGAATCAATGAAACTCTGGGTAGCCAGAAAAAAAGACGAGTGGGTAATGTCAGAGACATAACCGGATGACGTGAATACAAATAAAATGACGATTCAGTTTCTTAAATATTGAAGGATCTGAATTTTGGATCTGGATTTCGGGAGCTAAATTTTGAGCCGACCGCTAGAACTGAATATTGAATCTGAATTTTCAATTTTGATGCTAGAGTCTGGAACTGAATTCTGAAGCTGAGTTCAACAACTTAATTCAGGATTGCTGAACTGATTACTACATCTGTGTTGTGGAACTAAATTCGAGACCAGGATTCTGGCTCGACACTGAATTCTTAACCTGAATCCTAGTAATGTACTCTGAACCTAGATTCTACAGCTGAGTGTTAGCTACAGAATTTCGGTTCAGGATTCAGTTTTCAAATTCGGATTCCGAACCCAGCTCCGAAATCAAAATGTTATCTAAAAAATTTCGAAAATCTGCAGATTCTATTTCCAGATTTTATTTATCCTTCTAGATTGTAAAACTGAAATCATGAACCAAATTCTAATACTGCACTGAACTGAATTCTGAACATGGATTCTGCAGTGTATTTTTGAACTAAGCTCCGGAAATACTATTGAATTTTGAATCTGAATTATAATCCCAGATTTCGGTAGTTCCAGAACTTCAGGTTCAGAACTCAGTTTCAGGATTCTGAAACTACTGATACTGAATTCTGAACTTCGGACAAACACTTTGAAACTGAATTCCGGACTGAAGTTAAAATCTGGATTGTGAAAATCAACAAGAAAATCTGGTCTTTGATTCTTAATCTGAAATCCAGAACTGAGCTCTAGAACTGTAAACTACGCCGGCTAGAATGAATGAGTACCAATTTGTTAGCTTATTCACTTATGAAATATTTATAAAAAATACAATTCGAACTAGAATTATTTGAAAATGATGTTGAATGGAACAAAAGATATTCACGATCAAAAACTTACCAGTCACCCATATTATAAGCTCTTAAAAGGCGCTCAATAATAAAGTGAGACCTATTTACGTCAAAAAAGCCGAGAAAAGTATGCGAAAATTTTCTAATTCGAATCTATCGGACTGTCAGCACTCACTAAACCAATTATTTTCACTTCCAATTTGCATATTTCAACAGATAAGTAATTATAAATAATTTTTAGATAACATTTAGAGCCCTTTGAAGGGTTGGTTTTGTAGTTCCCCATCTTTGTTCATTTTTAGTTGTGTTTTTCTCAAATGCAAACGACCAGGAGCTGGATGATGCAATCACTCTTGTTTAAAGTGAAGCTCACATAGCGAACTATAAAAAAAACAGTCACGCAGCAGAACTGAATGCTTGATTCTGTATCTGGAATTAAATTCTGAAATTCTATTCAGAAACTGAATTCTCGATACTCAAACTGAAACTGAGCTGTGGACCTCAACCAACCGAAATGATACAATTGCTTCACTTTCTGTTAAGTCAACTGCACAGACAAGAATGAACGAAATATATCAAGTGTTAACCTTTTATACCTCTCCAGTAGGTAACGCGGAAATGAAATGTTGCTAACTACATCAATACCGTCGGCACGGGTACGAGAAAGGCAAACATGCTTTAAGTTTTCTTCTTTGATACTCGTTGATACCAAACATTTCAGAAAGCATTAGTTTTGAATAATTTGTGATTATGTCATACAACTGAAAATGTTTTCATAAATTGATGATCATATTTCAGATGGCATGTAGCAAAAATGATGTACATACGTTAGATACAACATGAGATATTCACGATCAAAAACTTATCACTCTCTCAGAAGGTAAATTTTGAAAAGGCGCCCCATAGTAAAGTAAGTCGTATTCACGACAAAATTCAAGGAGCCAAGAGCTATTCGCGTGAGGTGCGAACGACTGTTCAACACCGACTTGGTCGAAACAGTTAATTTCCCGGTCTTCCCTATACCATCGATAATACGTTTTTCTGGTATGCGGATTGGATACAAAAAAAAGATGAATGCATTTGATAGATATTTTTACGTATGAAATTTCATGGAAAATAATGGGTTAGATTGAACATGAATATTCATTTTAAGAAATGACATTAACAAATTTTTTTTCTGAGGGAAATTCCTGGAATTGTTCTGACAAGTGATTAAGAAATGCTCAGAGGACCCGTGGCACGTTCGATTAACGATTATGTCATTGCAATGAAGTGTTTTAGTCAAGTGCTGGGTTCGAATTGCGCACGTCAAAGATTTCTATTGTTTGTTCATACTCACGAGCAGAGAAGTAAAAAAATCCATCTGCTATTATTTCGTTACAAAGGTTCCCGTTGCGGTTGAGACTTGAAGCGTCCGATCAGCGCACGATTGAAGTGGAATGACGAGTTTCTCGATGAAGCATCCACGCACCCAAACTCTTATCTATGTTGAATGTTGCCACTAGCGGGGATTCCCCACACACGACGATCGCCTACCGAGCGAACGGCACAGTTGCGTCAAGATTCTGGCATCGTTTGGTTCGAAAACAGAAAAAACACAATGCAGCCGACTAAATATTCACTGAAACTGTCAATTGCGACTTTGGTGTTCGCATGGGACTGGTCGAACGGTATGTCGTCGCCGGAAGTCAGGTCAGGACACTTCAGCAGTGAGTCTCTCACCATCAGCTTTCTATTTGAGGTTAGCCATGAACGACGACTGCCAAACTCCGGCCGGACATCATGGGCGCTGTTTACCGGTGAAAAACTGCAAATATATTCTGGATATTCTACACAAACCCGGATTCAGCGCGCAGGATCAGCAGTATTTGGACCAGTTCCGTTGTGGGAAGCTGTCGGGATCACGGAAAGTGCTGACCTGCTGTCCGGAGTTCCAGAGTGTTGACGGATGTGGTCGGTTGACTCTGAGGGACAACATTATCGGTGGTCAGGAGACGGAACCGGACGAATTCCCCTGGACGGCTTTGCTGGTTTATGCCATGGGCGTACGAGTATTTTATCGCTGTGGAGGGGCGCTGATTGGCGATCGGTACGTACTGACTGCCGCCCATTGCGTGGACAGTTTGGGTCGCATGAAGCTGTGAGTAGCATTTTGTATCATTTTGTTACGAGCAGAATATTTGGAATTAGTTTCTAGGGTGGCTGTTCGCCTAGGCGAGTGGGATCTAAGTACCGTGTATGACTGCAAAGACGAAGAATTCGGCAGATCACGTTGTAACAAATTTCCTCATCGGGATTTTGACATTGAAAAAGTTTTCGTTCACGAAGGATACTCCAGCACGCGGCTCAACAAGGAACATGACATTGCACTTTTGAAGCTAGCTAAGTCAGCTCCCAGCACGGATTCTATATCACCAATATGTTTGCCCACTGTGGAAATGGATAGCCGAATGGAACCCGAAAAAAGCTTGTTTGATGTCGCCGGTTGGGGAGCTACGGAAGCCGGAGGTGATTCCTTAGTAGTACAATGCCACAATTTATTTGAAAAAATAAGTTATAATTTATTTTGCAGTACCGCGAAGTGATCGCAAGAGAAAGGTGACGTTGCCCGGTCAAAATTTGTCCGAATGTCAGTTAGCTTACGAAGCGGCTGCTGTGAGCTTCACGGAAAATCAACTCTGTGTTGGTGGCACCGTTGGCAAGGATAGCTGTCGAGGTGACTCGGGAGGACCGCTGATGGTGATAATTGACAATCGTTGGCATCTGGCCGGCATAGTTAGTCTGGGTGCTGTCAAATGTGGCATGAAAGGTGTTCCAGGAATCTACACCCGACTGGGTAGTTATTTACCGTGGGTGGCCGCCAAGATCGAAGGAGCGGATAGATTCCAGGTGATGGGGTCTCACTAGGCGTGTTAATTAAATTATTCAATCTAGTTTTAGTTATTTTGGTCTATAAACTGCTGTCAACTGTATTAAAGAACAGGTGACAGGTACAAACAATATATTTCGTTTTCGCTTGATGCTGAACATAACCTAGTTTCCAACCTATGACTTAGTATTTGTTTGAAAAAATATTTGTTTGAAGAAACTATCTTGGTTTTACTAGGGAAGCCACAAGCACCGGGCTGCACCAGGACCGACAGCTCCTAATAATTTATACCATTTCATTGGGATTAACAGTTTTGGAAAATTGTATGTTTTATATATTTTCTTGAAGTTTTTCAAAAATATTGTATCAAAATTTCAAATTATTCGGAACAAAACACTCATAATGTTTTTTGTTCACTTTTTGAGGAAAAAAATTTAAACGGGTTTTTTTTAAAAACAATTTTATGATCACGATCCTGCAAAATCTACTGAACCGATTCTATTCAAACTTGGAACATACTTTCTTGGTATAAAATGTTCCCCCCCCCCAAGTTTTTGAAATTTTTTCAGTTTATGGTAGTTTTTCACTTCAAAATTAGCGGGAATTTTTGCGTAGAGGAGCTGGGGTCCACTAGGAGATTGATAGTACCTATTAGCTCTCTCCGGACAGTACCAGCCTAGATGCCGTGTGGAATCCGGCGGGAAAAAATGAACCAAGAATAGATCCACTGGGTTCCTGCTTCCATGTCGTAAAAGGCGACAATTGCAGGAGTTTCATTTTCCTTTCAGTTATCAGATATTTTCAACGCTTCACTTCTGATTACTCTGTTTTACTAAATTATCTCTTTATTCAACCTATAAATTTCCGTCTAGCTTCGGAGAAAAGTTTTATTTGGAATGTTTTCTTCTTCCATGTTATTGATTGTCTTTCAGGATTATAAATTGAATGATAAAAATCAACTATTGCGCAAATCCGTTGATATTACAAAGTTAATAACAAGAGGACGGGTATAGCGTGACGGGTAAGTCGATGTATTTCACGCAGCTCGCCTGGGTTCGATTCCTAACCCCGCACATAGGGTCAGAAAGTTTTTCTGGCCCGAAGAGGCGAATGACATTAATGTTAAAACCTCTATAATTGAAACAAAAAAAAAGTTAATAACAGAGATAACATATATCGGTGTATTGAATGCATAGTAAAGAAATACTTGATATTAATATTTCAAACAATAAATTTATATTTTTCTCGGTAGCCGGCTGCCAAGATCAACCAATATAAACAATTCATAATTTTAATAAATAATTAAAACAATAAATCGGAAATAATAAAGAATCAAGAAAAAATCTGTTCACCTTTGTTTGGTGATTTAAAATGATTTTATAACAACTGTTTAGAATATATCAATGCAGTGAATCAACTACCCAGAAAACCATTTCGTACCTATATCGCAAACTATAATCGCATTATGCGTTCTGTTATATATTATAATAAAATCGCAGAGCATACTGCAAATATGGCCTATGCGTGCAAAGGTGGAGGCGATATACATGCAATTTCGAAAAATCAAAAGCTAGATGCGATGTAGTAAAGCATTTAATGTGATTCAGTTTATCAGCTTCAGTGATTTTCTTTTGTAATGTATGCGATCGTAAGTATATTTTTTTGAGAGTTTATTCAAGTGTCTATGCGATTCTAACCATACATCCTACTATTAAGCAAAAAATAACAACGAGCTTTTACGGATCGAGGCTCGAACCTGAAACTTGTGGATCGTTTACCGAGTTTTCCTACTCTCATCCATACCATAGCTGTTGATAAGCCCGATTTCAGACAAATACATTCTATTTATCTTATAGATGACTGAGTCACATCGCATATCTAAGCATAACTAGAATCTTACAGTGCGAAATAACTCATTACGTTTTATGATGTAAACTATCATTTACATTCACACACATATGTGTTCACAATATATCGTAGAAGAGAAGGTTTATAGAATTTCTTATTGTGAGGAAGTTCGTATTGTTTCACGAACAAGTCTGTTGTTTACATAAATATTCCATGATACTTATAATTTTCAATTATCCTAACCATTTTTCGAACAAGTGTTCTTGAATTTTCAGTAAAACACTCCGTATTAGCATGCGACCAAATATTTTTATATTCAGCCAGTAAAGTCAGAATTGTGAGCTAATCGCATTGGATCCTAGGAATTATCATCTTGTGCGAGGGGATTTAAGTACAATGCGATATAATTCAGACAAATTTTGGATATCATGTACAGCCAAACATTTATGGAAGTAATGCGAGTTCAATTCTGTATACGGCGAGGTTGTTCAAACAATTATGCGATTGTATGCTCATCGTCGCAATAAGCTTGTGCGATAGCATCATATGGGTAAAAATATGAACTTCAGTTATATGATTATGCGATGGTGATTATGAACCGCGTTTTAAACGATCTAATTCGTGCTACCTTATGCGATTTGTGGTTCTCTGGGTATTTTGTCTTAATCATATTCACTCATTTATTTTGTATCACGTAATTTCATTTATAAAAAATAGGGAAGTTTTTATTCTTTACGCGGTAGTATTGCAAATTTTTCTTCAGTTTCCTCGAATGAGAACTGTGAATCAAGACTTGCCGGGACTTCAATATAGGATATTGTTGAAACGTTCACTCGGGAAGCCAGTGAGTTTAGTGGTGCATCCGGGCATCTTGAAACCGGAACATACTAAGTCGCGCGCGAATAATACCAATACTGAAATTTTTACTAACAAATACCCTTCTCCCGTGACACTTGTGGAAGGCGCAGTAGTATATACGGCCTCTAGTGTTGGACTAACATCCCTTCCCATTCCTTAGACGATCTACGTTCGGGCCTGGCCGGCGCCGGTACTGATCAATGAATTCTGGGATTACCAGAAGATGTACATTGAATGATGATTTACCAGTCCCAGGTCGGATTATCTAGAAACTCCCTGTACAATTTCAGCTAATGCCGGTCAGTAACGGAGTAGCAACTAGGGGTGGTCGCTCAAGCTCAAATTAGCGGGAATTTTTGCGTAGGATCGCGTTTTTTCTGCATAAATATGCCTCAAACTATTGAAAAATTCAAAATAATAACTTGAGAACGACGAAGGGGGCAGAAATAACTCGTATTTTAAGTAAATTTAAGAACATTTTTGATTTCATATAATTCTACGCCATGTTATCGTGTTCAACGCGCAACGTGATTCTCAAAATAGGTTTTTAGGGGATGCCCTGTTACCGCCTTATTTTTAAATAACAATATACGGGAGTTTAACTAAATATTCTTTAAATAACGTAAAATATTTGAATAAATTCGCTTAAGCTCTTTTTCTCTCCTTAAAATGTGCTCAATCCACCTAGCAGTGAGATGATACCTTTTTTTATCAATCCGCATGTGTTTTTTGCATGGATATTCTTCGGTGTTTTAGTTCCCATGACATTATGTTACATTGTCGTTTTAGGCGGCTATTTGAGATTTTAATCACTCTGTAATGACGAAACTGCAAAACGGACGAATTTGCGGTGGATTGATTCAAGGCGTTGAATGACTCGAAGGTGAAAAGGTCACCAAACGACAGATGCATACTCTAGAGTCGAGCGTATCAAGCTGCAGTTAATTAATTTTGTCTGTCAATTTGGATTTTTTTTTGAGAAAACGATTGAGCTTTGAGAAACGATTCGATACTGGAACCGGTATTCGAGAATCGGTGCAGCCGAAGTCAGATAAATTCACCTGAGTAGCTGTATAGTTTACATTTGTTTCAAAATGTTTGAAAATCAGTGTAGACATATTTGAGAAATCCGAATCGAAAACTTAATACAAATAAAACTGAAATAAGTTTATTTGGTTATCGTTTATCCAAATCTACAAACCCGATACAACTGATTAATTTATGTGAAATGGACATTTTTATACTAATTACCCTGTATCCCCGAAATAGGAAGTTGGATCGGACTGAAAAGCAGGATGTTTTATAGGATCTTGAAACTTTTTATTTTAATCTTAGATTTCATTTGAATCTTAGATCGGTTCAGCCATCTGCGAGAAAAATGAATAACACAATTTTAATTTCGTTTCACATATCATCCTGTAATTCCGGAACCAGAGGTCGGAACCAAACATAATTCAGGAACCTTGTTTGGGAGCATACGACTTTTCATATGAGTCTGAGTTGGTAGAAAACGGTTGAGTCATCTCCGAAAAAAATGAGTGAAATTATTGGTCAAACACGCATTTGCTGATCTCGACGAACTGAGTCGAATGGTATATGGGAGTTAAGTTCTTCCAACAAGTAGTTTAAAACAATATAATTATGAAATTGCTTTCAACTCGAAAATTCTGCCATCATCTGGTTTACATATGCCATATTCGAACGATTATGTTGCCAGAAATGAAGAGTGCTAAAATCGGTCCGAGGCAAAATGTCATGAAAAAGGATGCTGTACGCAGTCTTTTTGGTACTTAGAAACAATTGTATGTAAAAGTATGAAAAAAATCATGTTTCACGTTGCTCCCAAGCATTGCTTTGTCATACAGCGCTCAAAACTTCTACTACTGTAATAGGGGGAAAAGTCGTTTACACAAAAATGTCGATATCTCCGTTAAAAATCAACGGATTTTAAAAATCTATGGCTTGTTGGATAGCTATTACCGTACGAAATCTAAGTCTGGAAACATATTTTGCTTTCAAGGTTAAGTGTGACAGATACTGTCAAAAACCTATTTTAATCCACCTAGTGGTGTAATGATGCCTTTCTCATATTACTCATTACATCATAAATATAACCGTGAAATTCGCAAAAACAACTGTTTATTGAATAGGAATAGGATAATTTGTTCGGATTTAATCTCACACACTCTATAAATCCTGTTTAACCTGTAGTTCCGAATCCGGAAGTAGTATCCACAACAAATTAAGGAATTCCTTATGGAATCGTAAGACTTTTCCTTTGGCCCTATAAGTTTGTGAAAATCTATTCGGCCATCTCCAAGAAAAGTGAGTGGGATCCTTTTTGCAGTTTCTAATCACTATTTTCAATTCTCTCGAAACCGGATTCAGATGAACGGAATAGCCGAAGTTGGTTCGTTTGCTACCAACAAATATGACCTACAAATTGGAACAGTTTTGAACGTAGTTAAACTTATACTTACTATCTCATGCTCTATTTCGTTTAAACCAATTGAACTAAATCTAACGAAACGAACCTGCGTTTCTGTTACTACTGCGTGCTAAACAGCATGAAACATGTAGTAGGATTGTTATTATTATTATAGAAAAAAGCACGCCATGTTCGTTTTGTGTTTTCTTCTTCTTTCGGTGTTGTACATATTGTCACTCTATATGGCGATTTGAAAACTTTGACACTCATCGCCCTGTAACTGCGGAACTGGAAGTCGGATCCGGATGAAATTTCACAGTAGGTTTAAAGACAGTATGAACTTTAATTCAAATCAAGATTTGTGAAAATCGGTTCAAGCATCGCAGAGAAATCGAAGTGAATTTAGTTTTAGGAGTTTTTCTTCTCCACTTTCGGTGCTCTCGGAACAGGAAAAGAGGGGACCAGTAGTGCCGAATTAAGTTTTCAAGCCCACAAATTAACAAGCTCTGCAAACTAGAAGAATTTATCAGACAGTTTTATGGGATTTGTACCTGTTTTTAACCATTATTCGTGGAAAAATAGTAATAAAATTGGTAATTTTCCACTTATCACGCTTTAGTTCCGGAACCGGAAATGTTCCACAAATTTTTAGGATATTATAAGACCTTTCAATTGAATCTAAGTTTGCGAAAATCGGTTGAGTTGTTCCAGAGATAATTGAGTGTAAACTTTTTCTCAAATTTTCACATATTAATATATAACTCCGGAACCGGAAGTCACATTCAAACGAAATTCAATAGCAAGTTATGGGACCATAATACCTTTTATTTGAATCTTAGTTTGTGAAAATCGGTTCAGCCATCTCTGAAAAAAGTGAGTGCATATTTTTTTCACTTATTTGGTACATATCATCCTATATCTCCGGAACCGGAAGTCGGATCGGAATGAAATTCAATAGCAGACTATGGGACTATGAGACCTTTCACTTGAGTCTTTGTTTGTGAAAATCGGTTTGGCCATCCCTGAGAAAAGTGAGTGCATATTTTTGTTACATACACACACATACACACACACACACGGACGGACACACACACAGGCATTTGCTCAGTTCGTCGAGCTGAGTCGAATGGTATATGACATTCGGCCCTCCGGGTCTCGATTAAAAAGTCGATTTTCACAGTGATTGCATAGCCTTTCTATATGAGAAAGGCAAAAACTGAAAATTTTGACATAAAACTTCGTATAACTCAAAAAGTAAACATCCGATCTCAAAACCATTCAATAGCGTTCAGGGTGATGGGGTGACCTTTCATTTGCGACTAATTTGATCAAAATCGCTCCAGCCATCTCTGAGATCTCGATTTCTTAGTTGACAACATACACACATACACGGACACACACACACGGACACACACACACACACACGGACATTTGCTCAGTTCGTCGAGCTGAATCGATTGGTATATGACACTCGGTCCTCCGGGCCTCGGAAATTTTTTCTAAAGTTTGAGCGAATTCTATACCTATTTTTTATATATATAAAAAAGGTAAAAATACCAAAAACAGTGTTTTTGCTTGCTCATATAGAAAGGCTATGCAATCACTGTGAAAACCGACTTTATAACCGACCTGGAGTACCGAATGTTATATATCATTCGACTCAGCTCGACGAACTGGACAAATGTCTGTGTGTGTCCCTCCGTGTGTGTCTGTTTGTGTGTATATATGTAAATAAAATATACAATCACTTTTCTCGGAGATGACTGAACCGATTTTCACAAAATAATATATCTGACTTCCGGTACCGGAGTTACATGGTAACATGTAAAAATTAGAGGAAAAGTGTGTATTCAATTTTCTCTGAAACAGCTCAACCGATTTTCACATACTAAGATTCAAATGAAAGGTATTTAAGTTTCCTAAATATTGCTGGAACATTTTATCCGGATCCGACTTCCGGTTCCGGTATTAAAGCGTGATAAGTGGACAATTACCAATTTCATTAGTATTTTTTCACAAACGATGGGCAAAAACTATAAACGAATGTCAATGAATTCAAATTTATTTGATGAAATATGAAATTCTCACTTCCGGTAGTGCAGTAATACCGTGCCGGTGGTGTAATGATGTCAATAATAATAATAAAAGTAATAATTCATCTACATGTTATATGCTACTGATTCATACTTTTTAGCTAGACTTTTATATGCAGAAGTTAGAGAAACGCAGATTCGCTTCGTTTGTTAGATTTCGTTTAATTGAGTTAATCCAAATAGAGCATGAGATAGTAAGTCTAGGTTTAACTAGGTTCAAAACTGTTCCAATTTTTAGGTCATATTGGTTGCTAGCAAACAAACCAACTTCGGCTATTCCGGTCATCTGAATCCGGTTTCGGAAGCATTGGAAATAATGATTGAAAACTGCAAAATGGTCTCACTCACTTTGCTTCAAAATGGCCAAATCGATTTTCACAAACTTATAGGGCCAAAGTAAAAGTCTTACGGTTCCATACGGTATTCCTAAATTTGTTGTAGATACTTCTTCCGGTTCCAGAGCTACAGGGTAAACAGGATTTGTAGAGTTTGTTAGATTATTTCTGAAGAAACTTTCCTATTTCTATTCAATGAACAGTTGTTTTAGCGAATTCCGGAGTAATATTTTTTATATTGTGAGTAACATGAGAAAAGCATCATTACACCACTAGGAGGATTAAAACAATTTTTTTAATTAAAGTTATCCCTTACTCCCCTCTTAAGAGAGAGAAAATGGAACTTTTTGCTCAATATGATATAAGATATCATACTAGAGTTTGACAACACTTTAACATTCAAAATCAACAGATTTTAAAATTCATGATATCGGAAGAACAGTCGATTAAGATTGGGACATTCTTCTAGTCTTGGATTGCGTTGCGTTGTGACGATGGACTTGGCGCATTGCAAACTAATCTCTTGGAATTCATTATATTCACTTTGTAAGCTATGGACAATAGAAATTATGTAGAAACTCTCTATACTGACTTCAGCAAAGCTTTCGACAGAATTGACATACCATTATTACTATTCAAAATTTAAAAATATGGCATTGAACAAAAACTTTTGGAATGGCTTGGATCATATCTCACAAAACGTAAACAAATTGTACGCTATCAAAACACATACTCCAAATCAATAAATGTCACTTCAGGTGTTTCCCAAGGCCCACATTTAGGCCCTCTTCTTTTTATCTTGTACGTAAACGACATTTCCTTCTTACTCAAACATCTGAAAGTACTTGTATATGCAGACGACATGAAGCTCTTTCTGGAAATAAAAAATGCTGTAGATGCTGAATGATGTAAATTCTGAAGTATTCCAATATGAAATTAACGTATTCAACATTTGGTGCAATAAAAGCTTACTCCAACTAAACGTTAAGAAATGTAGTTCAGCAACGTTTAGTAGGAAAATCATGTCTCCTTCTATTAACATATATCTAGGAAGCCAACCGGTAGAAAAATGTAAAATTATTAGAGACCTAGGCGTAATTTTGGACTCAAAACTTTCTTTCGTGAAGCATTATAATACAATTGTCAATAAAGCAAACAGTATGTTAGGCTTCATTGAACGTTTTAGTCATAATTTTCAGTACCCTTAAACAATAAAATTATTATATACAACTTACGTCAGGCCAATTTTGGAATACTGCGGCAAAGTATGGAACCCATGTACCTCCGTACACGTAGAACGCATCGAATCTGTCCAAAAAACAATTTCTACTGTTTGCGCTTCGTAGACTAAACTGGACTACATTTCCTCTTCCATCATATAAAACGCGTTGTATGCTCAAAAACTTACAATCAGTGCTTTCAGAACTAAAATTTTATGCTCCTAGTCGTCATCTCAGAAGTCGTCAAATATTCTCGGAAAAAAATAAAATAAAACAAATTAAGCCAAAAATAATTCTGTTAATCAAATGATGCGCTTTTTTAACGAAAACTGCCAAAAAATCGATCTAACTATGTCTAGGAAACAAATAAAAGAAAAATTGAAACCAAATCGTAGAAATAATGTTTGGCATATAAGACCATTGTAACTTTTTTTTGTCTGTAGTCTACATTTGTTTGACGAATAAATAAATAAATATCATCATGTTTTCTGCGGATTGACAAATAAAAGTTGCCTAGGAAATAGCCTCGAGCTGGATGGATTCTTAGTACCAATAGGATCGTAGCACTATGTCTAACCTTGTACACGCTGAATCGTACTTAAGTTTGTACACAAGTGCAGTGTACAAGTTTGAACATCGTGTTTTAAACTTGAGTACAAACATACAACGTTTATACTTCAATGTTCCCTTTGAGGAGAGCGGTTGAGAAGTGAGTTTGAGTTCTTTACAAACTTAATTCAACACAAATTTCAGAACATATTATTCTAGTGAAATCAGAAACACAAAGAAGTAACGCACACAGAATAAAACATTTTCATGGCGTGTAAATCAAAAGTCATATGAACCAGACATCAATGGAAGTGAAATTTAGATTGAAAACCGTCATCAATGAAATTTAAATAGGAATGCAATAAGACTATATAAATAGGAATGCCAAAGACTGGATTATTAAATTACCTCAAAGTTTTGCATTGATAGTGAATTGGAAAATAAATAACTTTAACTGGAAAAAGATGTAAATTTACTAAGTATTGTAATTTTCAAAAAAAAAAACCCTCTTTTTATTCGTGTAACGGTGTAATGATACCAACAACATACAACCATGTCTGACTGCGCTTCAGAGTGTCTATAACAAGGTTCAGAGTGGCGAAATGGTAGCGCGTATGAACGGAATGCATAAGAACGCAAGTTCGAGTCCTGTCTCTGAGCGTATCTTTTTCCAATAAATCATCTTTTCTGTTAGTTTCTCATTCGTTGGCTTCTCCAATATATGTTTCCACTCAGTCATTGCAAAACTGAACATACAAGACCGAAACATTGAAATAATCTAGAAATCCGCTTTAAAGAGTTCTTAGATGATGACTCGAGTCTTCATCCACATAACTGTTGGAAACCGTAATCGAATTGCCGATATAGCTGCAGTTGGTTTGTATGACCAGTCTCTAACACAACCTTTAAATGATAACAGTTTTGAGACATGTTAAGATTTTTTACGTTTTCTGCATCATCGCTCTTAATGGTAGTGTTAAAATTGGAAGACTCGTCATTCGGTAATTTCAGAGTCGAATGTCGGAACATTTTTCACTGACATAGTGTTATGAAATCAAAACAACAAACATTTGAAACACAAATTGGCTCAAGTGACACGTTTTCCATTAAAACAAAAGTTCTTGGTATACCCCAAAATCTCCATTTACGAAGTTTTTTTGAAGAAGCATTCGAATTATGTAACTCTTTTTACGAACCAAATCTGGACTAATGTTATATTCTCTTTCGAAGTAAATTCCAAATAACGTAAACTTTTCTTACGAGCTTGTACATTTAAGGTGGGAGTTTTTTTTTATATTATGCCGTTTCAAATCATTTTTCTTTCGAATTTTACAAGAAATCGTGAAAATATTAGTTACTGATCAATTAAACTGAACTCGGTCCTAGGATTCTGGTTCCGGATTCACCGGAAATAGTGGTCGAAATTTAAAAAAAAAAGAAACTTATCTCGAAGGCAATTTCCACTTATTTAAGTCTTCTGATCGAAAACACCATTGCTGAACATTATCCGGAGCCACTTTGTGCATGGAGTGTCATTTGAGCCATTTTGTGCTGGTTTTATAACACTTTAAGTCTAATATGGTGATATTCAACCGGAAGTGCATGCGGGAGTGCATATTTTGAGCCATGTCATTCCAAAGTGACATATACAAAATTCGCGCTGACAAAAGAATGCGTATTTCTCCGTATAACGAACTACAGATTGGACCAACGAAACCTTTGAAAACTACGTACTGCTATTTCAGTGAAAAATTTTTCAATAGCATAGCATTATTGACGAATCGTCTTTTGAACAAATGACAACACGGTATGCAAATGGATTGCAATAACCGATTCTCAAAAATTACCTATTCTCAAAAATTATTGAAAATTATGCCGTTTTTCATTGAAAAACACTGGTGGCGTGGATTGCTCTGATTTTGCACTTTCGAGCAGAAAGGCAATATTTTGACGGTGTTTCATTGCCATTTCTGCTCGAAAGTGCAAAACCAGAGCAATCCACGCCACCAGTGTTTCTCAATGAAAAACGCCATTAGTTTCTCCTA
The DNA here is from genome assembly GCF_030247185.1 of Malaya genurostris. NCBI lineage: Eukaryota > Metazoa > Arthropoda > Insecta > Diptera > Culicidae > Malaya > Malaya genurostris. Next base: position 63,528,903 of record NC_080571.1, read on the forward strand.
AGCATGCTACAGTTTGAAAGATCATAGCATAATGTTTCACAGTGTCAACCTGTCAGATCGTCCGACAACGCTAGCGTACTCACGATATATATTCTCTAAATAGGTATTTTTAGCTAATCTAGCGGGCAATTCTGTGGAAAATGTGCATTTCGTCAAAGTTTTCATCGTAACTCGAGGCTGACGACTTTGAATAGCTCATATAACCTACCTCACAGTTCACATTGTTTCTACTTCACCAAATCCATGGCAGTCCGATTCTTACTCAGCCGAAACGACGACTTTTTCTGGTCGACGGTGGATTCAATCAACAACACACCATCGATGAAAATTCCTTCCACCCCGCACAAGCGGACAAATTTTCCACTTAATCGCCATCGCTGCCACCGGGTGACCGATGAAGTGCCATGTAATGAATTGCCTTCCGGAATAAATCATAAATAATTATTGAGTTCGGAGCGGTGATCCGGAAAACGATACCCTTTTCACTGGAGCCAGTTGTGGGGTTGGAAAAATGTGTTTGTGTCTATGTGGGAAAAATTAGACGTTTCCCGTTGGTCAGTGATTTTGTGCCACCGTTTGCTATGATCGAGTGACACCACGCCGTCACACAGCAGTGGTTTAAATCGATAAAAAACGTGAACCTCATTCAGTAGCATTCAAACTATTCTTTTAAGGACTGAGGCCTGTAGGTCGCGTGTAACCACGTGGCTCGCTCTGCGTATTACATTTCCCTCCATGCTCTCTCTAGCAAATGTGCAAAATTACTCTCGATGTGGCCGGGTGGCCAAGAAAGTTTTGATATTTTCAGTTACAAGTTTGATTACATCACATAAAATCCAATAAAGTTGCCTTGCTGAGCCGATTTTATGTATCTCTCATGTTTCTTTACGTTACCAGGTAACAAGAGCAGAAAAAATGGTGCGTCTGTAGAAATCGACTTACCTTTACAAAAATAACATTCACTTTATTTTCATCGCGACAACCCCTATGTTTTTATCGCATCTAAATTAATTTATCTAGACATTGTCAGAATAGATTTTTGATCCATGCTTTTGAAGGCGAGATATTCAATGAACAAGTTGCAAGACGGCGTTTTCAGCTAAGCAATTCTTCCTTCAGAAAAAAGACTTTCCCGACAGCTAATGTCAATGAATCAGTCAGAAATTTTCACAGAATAATCTAAACTAATTTTTTAAGAAATTGTCAGTTGGGTTTTTTTTATATGATAGACATTGTCAGGAGATATTTTTCATGCATGCCTTTAAGGCGAGATATTCAATGAACAAGTTGAAAGACGGCTTTTTCAGCTATGCAATTCTTCCTTCAGCAAAAAGACTTTTCTTACCGCTAAAGTGAATGAATTCTTCTGAAACTTTCACGGAATAATCTAAAGATTGTCAGTTGAGTTTTTTTTATATTCGTCACCGTTTCTGAGAAAATCAGATTTGTAGCGTGAAAATAGTCCTCTAATATGCCCTGAACCACACTGGCCTCAGCCCTTTAGATAAAATGTAGTCCCAAAAATGCGCGCAGAATTTTAACCGGTTGACTTGAACGAATCGTCGCACAAAGGGTAACAGACAAAACCGATACAGAGAAACCAGGAATGTTTTCAGTGATTGATCGAAGTGGGCTTACCACACGTTTTGTTGGCTTGTAAAAACAGACTCCAAATGATTCGTAATGGATTTGTGAATATTTCACTATTCGAATATATCCTAATTTAAACTTTATTGTTAATGATTACTATTATTCTATGCAGGGCCGGTGAAAGAGGTGAGTACGGTGGGTAGTACTATCCACCCGAAAATTCCAAAGGTGGGTAATTACCTGTGCATTTTATAACTATTAATCGGAAACGCAATCACCCAGTACGGTGCACTTCTTACCTGAATGGTTGTTCGTGATAAAAAGAGTGAAGCAGTTCTTTTACAATTCGATTGACCTGTTGAAGTCGTACCCATGGCATGCTATGCATTGATCATTATGAATTCGTTTGTACCCACACATTACCCACCTGAAATTTCTTACGAAAAATAATAGTACTATTAGTATCATTTATAACAATAAAAATAGTGTTATTGTACCTGTGAATAATAAATAAAATCAGAATTATAAAAAGCTAGTACTCAAGGTAGAGCAAGGATGTGGAGATATACAACAAAAAGGTGAAGCGTGACAATGGTCATTTTAGCAAGCAGAAATCTTTTAGTGACTTAACTTTTACCTTTAACCAAAGGGGTCAAGTTTAAGCATCTCATTCATGCAAATCACTCGAGTCTCTGATATGCCGAAAAGTACCTAAAATGGTCTTTTACCATTTACTATACGAACCGGTAAAAAAAAGTTACCAGAAGTTGTCAGGTTCTACTTGCGACAGTATTCTTATACAGAAGAATTGAGTTCTTCACTGTATGGATATTTTTCTCAATCTTTATACAGCTAGTTGAACATCTGAATTAAAAGTTTGTTCGAACTATTGCTTATGCCCCCAGAGTCACAGCGTGCTGGATGTTTAGCCTAGGTTGTAAGCGGTATTCAGTAGCGCTGCACTCACCGCTACTTGATGGAAACCCATCATGCTATTTTTACTTTTTCACTATTAGAGATAGTGAAGAATTAATTGTGTACGAGAATGCAGCCGCAAGTAGAAAGTAACAACTTCTGATAACTATTCTTTTGTCGGTTCGGGTAATAAGTGGTAAAAGACCTTTATCGGTACTTTCCGGCATACAAGAGACTCGAGTGATTTGCATTGATGAGATGTTTAAGTTCAACTCCTCTTGCGAAAGTTAAGTTAGTAAAAAAATTCAGTTTGCTAAAATCAACCTTGTCACATCTCGCCTTTCCATTCTTTATCTTCGCATAAATGAATCACTCAAAATCTTTTGACGTAGGATTGCGTCTTTGTTTTCTATACCGGGGTACAAATGCAAAACATAGAAGTAAAACCATATAGACAGTGGTTAGATTTTGAACATCTACAACTCAACCACGAACAATGTGTAATTCTCCCTGTTTTACAAACCATTGTCATTCCTCTAACTGATATGACGGTTTCGTATACATAAGTTTACGGTTGAGAAAATTACTCACTGAAAACCAAATTCAGTGTCGAATTGACTTGCACTCTGTGCGGTTCAATACTGCCGTAGAGAAGGTTGCTTCCACATCGTCCAAAAAGTTCAGGAACTAACTAGGAGAACAACATTTCTTGAGCAAAATTTCTTTATTTATTATCTAAATTTTTTATATCATACTTATAGAATGATTTGTATATGGCCTTAAAATAGGCTTCAGTCTCTCAGATCATCGAATGACAAGTAGTCGCTGGGGCTAGGTTATTGAGAATATGGTGGGTGAAGAAACAGATCGGTGCCCAATACGTTCAATTTGGCCATTCTTTTCATTGACTTGTGACACGATGCATTGTCTTGGTTAAAGATGATTTTTTCTGCTTCATATGAGGCCATTTTTTACGATTCCATACTTCAAACGCAATAATAACTCCTAACGCATTAATAACTACAAACTTTTGTTGGTACTTCCTTTTCAAGATAGTCGACGTTAATTATACCTCGAGCATCTAAAAACTGACGCCATACTTGTTGCAGCTACCTGTTGCGTTTTCCCCGTCTAAATGTTGAAACAACTGCGGAGAAAAACGATAGATCCATGTTTCGTCCACTGTTTCATACCAACGCAAGAAATCCTTTTTATTACGACTAAACAGTGCCGACCAGCTCTCTGGATTATTGATGCGTTGTTGCTTTTGATAGATTGTAGGCGATATTTGAAAAAGAAGGCACCTATTTGAAAAAGAATTTTTTCATGCCCAGATTTTCGCATACGATCATAAAAGCACTTCCAGTTCAGTCGGTCTTTGATTTTGTGTTCATCCATAACGATTATCAAAACTTGCTCACATTTTTTCCGGATGACTGCTTAATTTTGTCACGTTAAAATCAGAAAAACAAAATATCGAAAAAGTTTCAAGCTTCGAATTTACGCGTCTCATGCAAAGTTATATTGAAACAAAATATTATTTGAAAATCGACTAAATAATACTTCAAAATAGTGGGTCGTTCTCTCTGGTACGAAAAAATTACCCACCTGGGCTTAACATGTTTCACCGGCTCTGATACTATGAAGTATTAATATTTATAATTGACTAACTTGGGGTTATATTTAAATGCATAACAAACAGTGCGGATGCCTGAGTTTAGTAGCAAGCATCAATGCTAGTTCTAAAGGACAATTGGAAACAAGAAACATTCAAGTGTTTCGGTATCTTTACCAGTACCAAACAGACATTCAACGCATGAGAGAGTGCGATAAAATTTCATAATCAATTATAATCGATCTGTTGAAATAAAAAATTACTGGACGCCACCGAGCCCACCGTGAAATTCTCACAGCACAACCATGCGAAACAGCAGCTCGCAAGTAATAGAGAAAATAATGAAAAGTTTATGAGATTCACTTGAAACTATTTCAAATTTCGCTTATTTCGGCAAAAGTTTTATAATTTTGAGTTGCCATTTCAGATTTCTTGTGAAATTTCGATTCAAACACCCATAGAACGGAACCGTAACCGTTCATACATTTCAAAAACCAGTTACGGCTTGGCAAAGCTAATTTTAAGAATACTTAGTTGTGGTGAATTTGATTGCTAAAACGTAGGTGCCTTCACCTAACTCAAAAGTTCGAAGCTTCTTCATTCAGCCTATTTAAGTAAATGTAAATGTAAGTAAATTGTTGTAAGACGACTTTTAATGCACAATGAAATCAATAAAAAATGCATCTTCTGAACAAAATTGTTTTATTCCAAATTTAATCTTTCTGTTTCTAATTTAATTTGTCGCAAAAGGTCTTATGTTCGGGACTTGAACTGGATGGATTTTTTAATTAGTAGGACCATAGAGGACTGCCCTAGACATCAAAAAAGTGCAGAGACTAGGAATAAAATCATCGCTTCGTCTTATCGCACGGATAAAAATTGATTTTTTATTCATTAAATCATGAACCCTTCTCATGAAATTTCAAGAGCAAAATGATTGATATCATGAAAATTATTATGAAAGATGTATTATTGTTCATTCATTGTATATCATTTTGCTCATAAAATCATGACTTATTATTCATGATAGACATGATTCATGATTTCATGATTTTTAATCATGGTACCGGCAATGGATTTTTACCCGTTCAGTTAGTTAAACAATTAGTTTTTTTACCAGCAAGAAACATGTGATAAAAATAAAAACTAGACACAAAATTGTCGGTCACTATTCTCATCAACCCAAAATTTGTGCACAGTTTTAACATCAATAACAGTTCGGCTGAAAAGTTCGTATCGTTTAATAGAAACACACATTTTTTTGCCAAAATTCGTTTTAATTATTCAACATAATTGCCATCAGAGGCGAAACAGCGATTATAGCGATCTTCCAACTTTTCGATACCATTTTGGTAGTACGATTTGTCCTTTGCCTCAAAATAGGCCTCAGTTTCAGCGATTACCTCTTCATTGCTTCTACATTTTTTACCAACGAGCATTCTCTTGAGGTCTGAGAACAGGAAAAAGTCAATGGGGGCCAAATCTGGAGAATACGGTGGATGAGGGAGCAATTCAACAGCTCCAAACACTGCTCAGAATCATCAATTCGTTGTTGTTTTTGATCGATTGTGAGCTCACGCGGCACCCATTTTGCACAAAGCTTTCTCATATCCAAATATTCGTGAATAATATGTCCAACACGTTCCTTTGATATCTTTAGGGTGTCAGCTATCTCGATCAACTTCACTTTACGGTCATTGAAAATCATTTTGTGGATTTTTTTCACGTTTTCATCGGTAACAGCCTCTTTTGGACGTCCACTGCGTTCATCGTCTTCGGTGTTCATATGACCAGTACGAAATTTTGCAAACCACTTACGAATTGTTGCTTCGCCCGGTGCAGAGTCTGGATAACACTCATCAAGCCATTTTTTGATATCGGCGGCACTTTTTTTCATCATAAAGTAGTGTTTCATCAACACACGAAATTCCTTTTTTTTTTCATTTTTTTCACAATAACAAAAGTAGCTTCACTCAAAATGCAATATCTCACAAACTAATAACCAGACAGTTGTCAAATTTATACACGTATCTTTTGAAGGTTGGTACTAACTGAAAATGGTATGGATTTAATTCTAGTGGCGCAAACTCATAGAAACGATACGAACTTTTCAGCCGATTTGTTAGACCTAAACAAACTAATAAAAATCGATAACTGATTACCGACTATTAAATTTGCTCGTTTCAAAACCATGCCAAAAATAAGCAAACGGTCAATTGTTCGCCACTCACCTAATCCACAATTTAATTTCGAGCATGCTCGAATTAGAGTACCGGCCCGTGTGCGGTTGGCGGCTGCACACAGGAGTTTAATTAATTTTCAAAATTTATTAAGTGTCACTTGTGATAACCAATAACCAAGCTTTCTGCCCGAGGTGGTAAATTTATGATAAGCCAGTCATCGAATGTTCGAGTTGAGACCAACAGCCGTCCATTTCGGGTCAATAAATATTGGTTTGGAAACTGTTTCACTTGTTGAGTCTCTTTAAAAAGAGGTCAAGTTCCATATCGAATTTGTGGAACAGTGGTTATTCGTGATTTTTTTTTGTGAAATATAATTATCATGGTGAATTCGGTAAAAGTGGTAAATTGTTGATGTTTGTGCTTTTGGACAGATAACTATTTGCATTTTCTTTTTTTCAGATTAAACCATTTGTCTGTTCTATACCTTCAAATTCAGATGCTAAAACTTGCACAGTATTTGCTTGAAAGCCGACCGAAATATTTTAGGATTTCCGATTGAATAAATAAACGCACTGTCTCCCGATAACCTACTTAATCTGAAAATGAAAGCTGACAGTCGAGACCGTTGGCATTTTCGCACAAACAGACACACCGATTTGTGTCAAGTTTATTGTGAACCGAAGCAAAACAGTGTCAGGGTCGGGTTGCTTCCTAAATCCAATGTTCCGCCGATGTCACTGTGCTGTCGTCCTCCTAAATTTCGGGGTCCGTCCGGTGGGATCGCTTGCCAGGCGCTCATATCCATTTCATCAAGTGCTGCAACGAACCGAAGTTGCCCCACAAAACCACACTCTCAGGCACGTGACGACCCATGGTTCGACGGCAAACCCACCCGGCACGTGTCTTTTCGTTACCCGATGCGGCATGTTTATTGCTACCCTTTTCTACTGCTTCCCCCCGACCGACATCCGAAAAACGAGCATACTGTTTTTCGGTTATTGTCTTGTTTTATTGCTCAGCCGTTTATGGGAGTTACTGCTTTCCTTTCGTTTCCATTGCCATTGCCACTGGAATCTCCCGATCGGGTTGCCGAACACAACCTGGCGGTGAAGCATTATCAAAGGCACATCACATTAATCGCAGTCCAGCACTTCGGTAATACACCGCCGGGAGCCATCTCTGTCCGTGCCCGAGCTCCATGACCTGAAATGTGGGAGAACTCGGTGCGAAGCGCATAACAAATCGTAAATCATCTCATTTTCCTTCGGAACTGTCTTATAGTAGGGCTGGATGTTGGATGCGCAACTTGAAAAGATAGTTGGTTCTATCTAAACACATCTCCGACTGTCGGTCAGTGCACCATCTGCTGGATTTCGGTGGGTGCATGTAGGATATTAATGATGTACATGGCTTTGAATTATATGCTTGATTTTTGGTGATGTTTGAGATAAACTGTGTTTCCCGGTTGAAGGCTCTCGAAGGAATGGTACAAGAATATACATGATGGAAATGATAGTAAAAGGTAGTATCAAAATACATACGGTCATTCTGAGTAACCGTGGCCACAAGCTAAACAGTTGACTTGCGTTAGTCATGGATTTGTCATGATTGATTAATTACTGGTGAAATCCAAACATGCCGGGTTAGAATTTCCTATAATATTACATTAGCTAATGTTACAAAATCGCACCATTTCTCATCACTAAGTCTCGTATTTATGTATGCCTACACTACAAGTATTCCAAATGTGTGTTTGTGTGTTTAACCTATCCCAAGCCCCATGTGTTTTGTGTTTACATGCAAATTACTTTAGTCCGGGAATCAGGAAGGTGTTGACTCAAACGAATTCCGATGACCCATTTCGTACACAGAGCCAATCGTGTTCCGAGCCCCGCCTAAATGAAATGTTCACATCAAATGGATTTAAACATTACAGAAAGTCTTTCGATTGGCCCGTAATCGACGCGTATTTAGTTTATGTTCTTAAATTTTGTATGAATAATTACCATTTTTCAATCTTACCGATACTCGAGCTTTCATTCAATGTTTCATTTCTTACCGTATCGAAACCTTCCAAACCTTCAGTCTTCTGAACCGGCCAATTACACCCTTGAATTATAATATGATATATATTATAATATGATTCCTGCACAAAACTCTAATAACAAGAATAGAATTTGTATTTATACCCAAAAATTATTCTCACTTATAAGACTTATTTTACTTCATGCGTTAAATTGCATAAGGTTGATACGCAAAATGCAATTTTATAAATTGCAAGGAATTCTACAGATACAAGTGTTTTGAAACCAAGCTGGCAACAATTTTTTACGCTTTTATTGTTGGCCTTAGAGATTTGTAGTTGTCAGTACATTAGGTGAACTTAATAAACTGCGTTTTTCGGCTATAGTGGTTTTAGGGTGGTCCTAAAACAAATCATTAAAATTAGAATTATAAAATAATTTTCAAATCTGGATGAGATAGAACAATGCATCCTTCCACAATAATTTAGAATAATCAATTTGTAGCAACTTTGTTGAAGATATTGGATGTGTATCCCTAACCGTTTTAATATTAGAATGGCTTACATATCCTAAGTGCTTCTTAAAAAACAGTTTTTTTTTCATTTGAATTTTCTCAATGAAGTAATGTTCTAAGAAATTCAGGACTTTCCAAAATGTCCAAAAAATAGATTGTAAATATTTGTTATGGAAATACACTCTCAATTCCTTTTCCTACCATTCCTTAGTATGTTACACCCAAACCTCCGTTTACGTAAACTGTTTTTACGTTTTCTCTTTTTTACGTATTTTTTCTGTGTTCAGATTTTGTCGCGAACAAGCTTTACTTTGTGTTTCGTGTTCGACTTATCAGTACATGACAGTTTGTATTGAACCCGTATGTCACCCAGCAGTTCAACATATTTTCACCAATATATATATATATATATATATATATATATATATATATATATATATATATATATATATATATATATATATATATATATATATATATATATATATATATATATATATATATATATATATATATATATATATATATATATATATATATATATATATATATGTATATATATATATATATATATATATATATATATATATATATATATATATATATATATATATATATATATATATATATATATATATATATATATATATATATAATAGGTTTAGAATTCCCTCAAACTTTATACAATAGAATCATTTTACTATTGCCGTTTTTTCTAACTATGTGCATATAACGTTTGTAAATGTCTGTGAATGCTCTTCACAAGGGTTTTGAAATATTGCAACATAGTATGAGAATCATCAAGTTGAATCATCGATTCGATTTTCTGCGATAATTGTCAACTGGCGATTTTCTCTTGGAAAAAATGAAGTGGAGCGAAGAAATGTAGAAAAATTCTCTCACCGTTCATGCATTGAGAGGCTCGAGTTCTTGTAGCATCTTCTACCGGATTGAAAATGTTGTATACAATATAGATAGCAATATAGCAGCTTCTGCCAAATTTTCGGCAATCACCAACACTGATCACCAAATGAATTGCATGAAACGTCGAGATTTAGTACAATCTCAAATAAAAATGCCAAGTATCTTACGATTGCATCAAACGTCGAGATAACACCAGATCTCGACGTTTCAGGCAATTCTATGATATTTGGTATCAAATAAAAACTTTCGATCTCGGAAATCTCAATTTTTTTCTAAATCTCTGAGTCGATATTTTTCAAAAAAAAACTACAATATCAGCCACTGGGGTTGTTCGAGCCATTGATGTGGAACAAGGCAACCAAAATTTCTAATGATCGATATTTTCAATTAATCGTCAAACTTCTGAATCCGCAAATGCACGAGAGTCTGCTTAGATTGATCTTTATTAGGAACCAACACCGAACACGCGAACCCAGAATATAGACTCTAAGGCTATTCGCAACGCGGTGATGGATATCTGTTCTAAAATGACATACTGTTGTATAATTTAAAACTGTCAAAAATAAAACTCGAGCTTGACGATCTCAACGGAAAGATTTAAAATCTGTTCTATATATTTCTGTAAATGTATTGGTGTTGTGTCTATTCACTTCACTGTTTCAAATCAGAAACAAACAAACTAAATTAATGATTTCGAAAACGATATAAATACTTTTACAGATCATAGTGAGCTGGAGTGCTTCTAAATGAAACTGTATTATTCAGTGCAAAACATTTAACGCTTATATTGATAATTTCTGAAATGTCATTCGACGCTTTGACATCTCGTCTCTCAGATTTCGTAACAGACGCTCACGCAAAAAAAAATTAAAACAGTGTTCTATTCGTGTTTCAAATATTCATGAATTTAAAACATTTTCGTCGAGCAGTTTTAAATCTGTTTTAAATTTGTACTCGAAAAATAGAACTAAATCTCAGCGTCGTGATTGACATGTTTCAGTTGTAGATCTAAAGTAGATCAGTCCATATGAAAAAAAAACAGCGTTGCGAACAACCTAATAGTCGTGATTTGTATTTGTTTTGTAGCCGACGAAATTACATCAATAGCCCAAATGTATGCAATTATATGTTTGTACATGCTTGCGATACGGATATCGATATTTAAGCTTCTCTTCGCCCAGCTTGTGTTCAAGTTTTGTACGCAAGCAGTTATTTTTATAGCGTTTCTCTACCATTATTACCATTCTGCGATTTCGGTTGAAGCCATAAACTTCTTCTCATTATCTATCGAGTTCATCTCATATAAATAAGAAATTAATCTTATGCAATCAAAATTTACCCTGGGGTTGTTGTCATTTTCTCAGACGAAACGACATAACATGAAATTTGATCCAAGCTTCCATGACACATGATCAGAGCATACCAATTAAAGCTTCAAATCGTTTTATGGCACTTTTTGTCTTGCTGTCTAGCAACAACCTACCTCTAGCATGCTACGCGTAGGACTGAAACGTTAGCTAGAATTTCGCTTCTACTTATAGATTCGCGTGCTTCCAACAGCTTCGCTTTTGCATCGATTGACCAATTAGAGCGATGCTTTCCCTTTGATATATCGCTCACACCTTCAAAACCGTCGTCTATGGCAGGGAAATCCGATATGCCGGAGATTTTGTCGTGAATACGACTTACTTTACTATGGGGCGCCTTTTCAAAATTTACCCTCTGAGAGAGTGATAAGTTTTTGATCGTGAATATCTCTTGTTGTATCTAACGAATCAACATAATTTTTGCTACATTCCATCGGAAATATGATCACAATTTTATGACAAAATTTTCAGTTGTGTGACATAATCTCAAACAATTCAAAATTAAACTTTTCTCAAATGTTTGGTATAAACGAGTATCAAAGAGGATAATTCATAAGACGCGTTTGCCTTTCTCGTATTTTTAAAGCTCATATCTCAGTGATCTGTGAAAGTTTTTATATAACCTAACTACCAATAGAATCGAAATTTTTCAACTTAAACGTGTATAGCAACAGCATTGAAGTATTTCAATAGTACACTATTGAAAAACCATACCAGCCAATCAGAACGCGTTCTGAGAAAAAAAAAACAAAATATCTGCTGCTGTACAAAAATTCGTTCGAGAAAAACTTTTCGATCAGGGCTTAATTTCGTAGTGTGTTCCACAATTTGGTCCATCCGAAAGGCAGGAATGAATCCCGAACAGCATCCTGATAGTTTCTTTCAATTAAATGCAAATTCGAAATGAAATAATCGAAATTAAAATTCTATATGCTATTTGTATATCCGTTAGGACCGCCCATTAGTGAAAAAGCTACAAACGAAATCACGTAAAAAGAAACCTCCTAACAAAAATTGGATCAGTTTGGATTCTATCGCCACTGCGAGCAGATGTATTGTGTGTCGTTTGCAAAGCTAGTTCCGCTTCCGACAAGAGCGATTACGTCACAGCTGCCAGTCGTTTGCATTGGTGAAAAATCAACGAAAAGGGGACAACGGTGGAGAGCATCACACAAAATCAGCCGTTCTAATGACTCTAAAGGTTTTCTAAAGAACTATTAAAATTTCTTCTTTGCAAATCGAAGGTAAAAATCCTCAGTTTAGTGCAAATTTAGAACAATTTGATTAGATTTGTGCACTTTTCGCTGTGTGCTGTGTGTTCTTTGTTTTTGCGAAAAATGTGAAAAAGGGGAATGCTTGATAATTCATACAATTGGTCAATTAATTGATATTCGGAAGTGTTGAGGAACATATCAGTTGTTTTCACGACATCCAGTTATGTCTCTGACATTACCCACACGTCTATTTAGCAGACAAAACAGGATACTGCTCGCTACTAATCAAATTTTCAATCATTTATAATTGAAAATACGTGGCTTGATACATTCAAATCGAATCTTAGAAATATTTCCAATCAAATAATGAAATATTATTAATAATTGATACAAAATATACTGTAAGTGTTTAAAACCTGACCATATTTCTACGTGTATTTTTCCTTGAGTTTCTAATTTGCAACCCTATATAGAGAATAAAGATGTGTTCCACATAAAAAAATTCTGGGTACTAAATGTAGGAAAAGAGAAACTCCTGCTCCTCCTGGCTTTTTACTACATGGAAACAGGAACCCAGTGGATCTATTCTTGGCAACATATTTTTTGAATCCAGATTCCACACCGCCTCTAAGCTTATCCTGTCCGGGGAAAGATTATAGGTACTATCAGTCTCCTATTGAACCCCAGCCCTTCACTAAATCAAAAACTCAGTGTTAAAATTCAGATATATTCAACAAATTAGTCTTTTCCAGAGCCAGAAATGAAACTAAAGGATGTAAGCCGAAACATGCGAATCCAAAACAGTGCAATCAATAAAAATTTTTGCTTTTTCGTGGCTGTTAATATTGGTTTGTTTCGAACGCTTTTTTTCAAGGTCATTAAAATTACCCGAATCATATGCGGAAAATTCAAAATATCACTTTCAGGAACTTAAGTAGTACAAAGTGATCGATTTTTCATTTAGCTCATCTACGCCAATCTCGTGGTCATGTCTCCATGACATTACCAACTCTACTTTCCTTTTCATCATGTTTCATTACAAATCAGTGTAATTCTACAAACTGAGGCCGTTATTTTGTTGCCATCACAAAGGCCGATTTTGGTTCGGTAGATGAATGAATTGCCTATGAACTGCTTCCGACCTGCAAAAAAAAGGCCAGACAACGAAAGGTAGCTTCCAGCCAACGGAAGAAAATTCCCGGGAAAAACTTTTCCTAAGATCAACAGTTGGCTCGGGGAGTTTTCTTGCGATTCAATCAGTAGCCCTAATCCATCACACCGCCGGTTTTCGCCGCGTGGGTCGAGCCAAAATATGATCAAAGAGGAAAAACCAAATTGTCGGACTGTGATGAGTAGACCGACCAATTCATCCGAACACGAACAAAGTTGCACTTTGTAATTAGCAATCGCTTCGGGAACGAGCCGGACGAACTTTTGCCAGTATGTCAGCGCAGTGGGAAACGATACAAACTTTGATTGTTTTCGGTGTTTTGATGGCGATTAACAGATGTACAACTCGGGTGCTCCTTGGGCTTTGATCCTGCGGGGGTAATTTCGGATGGAAGTTTTTCGTTTCGTGGTTGTTTTGTGATTGTTTGCAAGATTGTGGTTGCGGTGCTGTCCGTGGGAATTCGATTCGTGGAAACTGTTTCCTGATGCAGAAACAATGAATTCACTCATCCTTTCTTTGATGATATGCTAGAGCTTCGATTTCATGGAATGAATGTGCTACGGTTCATCTTGGATCAGTGAACGGTAAATCATTTCGATTGAATCGTTTTCCGGTTTGCGATGGCAACTGTGAAATTCAACCAAAGTTAGAAATCTCCAAAATTAAATATACGTGCCCAAAACGTAAGAAAAACTTGGAGCATCGGTATCAGTAGCAGCACAGTATGCCCTAAAAACCACAGTAAATAATTTAGAACAATCAATCTGGCGCCAGGAAAACTCTGGCCAGTGGTACGCAAATACATTCTACTGCGAAATTTAATATTCAACCAACAAATTCGTAAGCTCCATTAAAAGTTCCAAGCAACATTTCTCCACGGTGCTGTGGCCAGCCAGCACCGCACGCCGTTTTCGTCAGTCATTCGCTGGCCGCCGCCGAGTACTCCGAAAACCGTTGGCAGCTGCAGCGCAGCCGGGAGTCTTTTAGTATGCGGAAAAGTTCCGCAAATGTTTATACTCTCCATTCGGCGCGCCGCTGCCACTCGGCAAGGGGCCCATTCCTGTTGGTGGCAGGCATGAAGGCGGGAAAGGCAGGCAGATGCTCGAATGACGGGTCCTTCGAGGTCGCATTGTGGTGAACGGATATGAAACCACCACCCGCCCGGAAGCTTTTTTCTTCGGTAAGTTTAGATTTTTCACCCGCAGCAGGTTTTCTGCTTTTGCTTAGAGACGATAGGTAAAATTTGTACCGCTTTGGTGAATGGACCGGACACCGATCGTGCTGGGCCTGTGCCACGAGTAGGTTTTTCGTTTCTGATAGCCACCACATTTTTCTGGTTTGAAATATTTCAGTATTCCGGAGGAGTGAAACATCTCAGCTGGAATATTGAGTTCTTTTCTTTATGTCAACCATAGCTTTATATGAGAGATATATGGACGAGAACATTTTGTATTTTATTAGCTTCCAAATCACTACTTAGCTGCTAGAAATTTCCAAATGTCTTCGTCTTTACAGTTCGACTTAAACCATTGAACGGAACTATACTCGAGTATAGCAATCATAGAAATTATGCCAAAATAAAAAATAATGTGACAAAATTCTGGTTACCAATCGATAGTAATCATTTAGGGGTTTTTCGGTTACAACTAGGTTGTACCACTTATTCAGCTTGAACGGTTGTGTACTAACGAATCGAAGGCAAAACGTTAAAGTAATTATGTGGGTTACGTGAAAAAAACTGATCGTTTCTTGATGCAAGTTTTCAGTGCGTCCGCTGTGTATGAAACACGTTTTTGCCTTTCTCATACAGAAAGGTTATGCAATCACTTGAAAAACCGACTAGTAATATAAAAATAGTGTCATATACAATTCGACTCAGTTCATCGAGCTGAGCAATGTCTGCGTGTGTGTCAAATAATCTCATTAGGTTTTCTCGAAGATGGCTAAACCGATTTTGAAAAACTTAGATTCAAATGAAAGGCCTTACGGTTCGGGTGTGGAATTCCTGAATTTCATCTGGATCCGACTTCCGGTTCAGAAATTATGGGGTAAAATGTGTTGATATTGTACACCGTCACTTAAACCGGTGAAACAACAACCGTAAAAAATGTTGTAAACTTGACTCAAAGCCGTTATTTCCAATCTTAGGGTCAAATGAAAGGTCTTATGGTCCTACCAAAAATTACTGCATATTTTTGGATACAACAAAAATTTTAAATGTCATTTAGAGTACGATGGCAAAATCATATAAAATATTCAAAATTTGAATAAAAACTAGTAGAGTTTGTAAGTCATGTTAGTTGGTGGCCGTACGAACCGACTTTGATTATACCGGTTCTCGGGTTCCGGTGCCGGAAGTGCATATAATAGTGAAGCCACTTCGTTTTCATAAGGATGACCTATGTGAGCACTGTTTCATTCTGTATGTTATACTAGGTAATGCACAATGCAGTTAATGATTTTTTACTTGTAAACATGATCAAACACTGCTCTGAATCAAACGCGACATCCACTCAGCAAAGAGCATTTGCATTTTAGAATGCTAGAATGCTAGAATGCTAGAATGCTAGAATGCTAGAATGCTAGAATGCTAGAATGCTAGAATGCTAGAATGCTAGAATGCTAGAATGCTAGAATGCTAGAATGCTAGAATGCTAGAATGCTAGAATGCTAGAATGCTAGAATGCTAGAATGCTAGAATGCTAGAATGCTAGAATGCTAGAATGCTAGAATGCTAGAATGCTAGAATGCTAGAATGCTAGAATGCTAGAATGCTAGAATGCTAGAATGCTAGAAAGCTAGAATGCTAGAATGCTAGAATGCTAGAATGCTAGAATGCTAGAATGCTAGAATGCTAGAATGCTAGAATGCTAGAATGCTAGAATGCTAGAATGCTAGAATGCTAGAATGCTAGAATGCTAGAATGCTAGAATGCTAGAATGCTAGAATGCTAGAATGCTAGAATGCTAGAATGCTAGAATGCTAGAATGCTAGAATGCTAGAATGCTAGAATGCTAGAATGCTAGAATGCTAGAATGCTAGAATGCTAGAATGCTAGAATGCTAGAATGCTAGAATGCTAGAATGCTAGAATGCTAGAATGCTAGAATGCTAGAATGCTAGAATGCTAGAATGCTAGAATGCTAGAATGCTAGAATGCTAGAATGCTAGAATGCTAGAAAGCTAGAATGCTAGAATGCTAGAATGCTAGAATGCTAGAATGCTAGAATGCTAGAATGCTAGAATGCTAGAATGCTAGAATGCTAGAATGCTAGAATGCTAGAATGCTAGAATGCTAGAATGCTAGAATGCTAGAATGCTAGAATGCTAGAATGCTAGAATGCTAGAATGCTAGAATGCTAGAATGCTAGAATGCTAGAATGCTAGAATGCTAGAATGCTAGAATGCTAGAATGCTAGAATGCTAGAATGCTAGAATGCTAAAATAGTAAAATGCTACAATTCTAAAATACAAAAACAAATATAGAAAAATGCATAAAATGCCATAGTTCTAAATGCCAAAACGTGGAAATTCCAAAATGTTGTAACGCTGAAAAGCTGTTTGACGATGTGGCCTGAAAAAGAAACTATTCGTTACATACCAGACGGTAACATCCGAAGTTTTCATCTAAGAATGCTTTTTTTTCGTTTATTTATACCCAGCTTTAACCTAATTAAGAATGCTTTAAAACTACAATGGGTTGTCCAAACTGTTGACGTAGAACTACTAAACTAATGTCAAATTTACTATTAAAGTTCGTTTTGAATATTAAAATAGCATTTTTTTTTGTTGCACACAAACATATTTATATCTAAGTGAAATATGGTTTCAAAAATATTTTTTTGAAAATTTTAGAAGATTTTGAAAAAGTTTATTGATATTGGTGACAGAAAGTGTTGATTTATAAAAATGAGAGGTAAACGATCCATAAAATAGATTTTTCGCTTGTCATTTTTCATAACTGAATATGATAGGTATTCGAAAATTCTGCACTCTGACATTTTAGTATGACTACTTACCTTCATTGTGATGTTTTTTTGTAAACAGATTCTCAGTCGATTGTTAATCCATTTTGATCCATTCTCAGGGTCATTTCACTCACTCATTCTTTCAATTTAATGATAAAAAATCTTAAAACCAAACATTTTCATTGTCGTTGAAAAAATGAGGATATGGCTTTTTTCTTGGAGTAATCAATTATTTTTTATGAAATTTGGATGGAGGTCGAAGAAATTACTAACTTTAGTTACAACAAAATAATCAATTAATTTTTATTTCTATGGTTACTCGTACTCAAGCCGGTACCGCGGGAAGTAGAGAAAAAGGTTACTAAACAAGAGGCTGAGGACCACTTTGGGGCCTATATTACGCATTGTCCAGTCGTTAACCAGCCTAGGTAGTCCTACGTCAAAGGCATGTATCGCCAATCATCCGTAAGCATAAGGGTAAAATCATGTTTTTGGCTCGATGGGCCAGCTGTCACTACTTCGAGGTAGGTACCACTGAGATTTTCACTGAGATTTCAATAAACTTGTCTCGAACTGACAGCCTCCGACGTCTCCGTCGGCATCTGGGTCGTGCTGCCGATTACCAGCTACCGAACGAAGATGAAATCTGTAAACCAACTGAACGGGAAAGGATTTGCCGTATCGAACAAATAATTGAGAAGAAGCCAGTAGGTATTTATTGAGAAATTTTTTTGAGAAATTGTTGGGGATTGATTATTAAGGATCTTCTAATCGAAAGAATTGCCAACCTTTTTTGAACACCACCTAGATGTGATGGAAGAAGTTTCAATAATTTCATCAACCCACGACACCCACTGAATATGAATGGAAATGGTGATGTATCATGCATGGGTGTAAATCTGATTTACCTATAAAACTGCTTAATTTACGCGAGCGAAAGAATTCTCAGAATACTTTTTCGAACATTAATTTATTGAAGGAAAAAATTCATACAATAACAATGTGCGTCAAACTTCAGTTGAAACGGCATAAATCATCTCGAATCAGCCGATAAGAAATCAATTGGAACGCTCGGGGCTGGCAGCTATCAATATAAATCCATATCGTGATAATTGGCTTCCAGATTCAATCCGGAATTGACATCATTTTCATATCGATGCGTTTCTGAAGAAAGCTGAATAATGGATAAAACACGAATTCGCTTCATTGGGTTCACTAACGCATTGCATTGTACGAGTAGCAGCTATAAAATATACGATTATGAATACAACAGTGCTTATGGCACTTATAGGAAACAGAATTATTTTCTGAAACATTTATTATACGGAATCATTTATCGTAGGATGTGACTTAATGGATACCGTTCGACATATTTCATCTGGAAGCGATTGTGTCTGTTCCCGCCTCTATACACAACCCAATTCCTCTGCAGAAAATAAAAATAAAACAAGAAACGCTGGAACACTTAAGCAAACAGAAAGTCAATTGCGACATCATTTTTTCGCCATTGTACAGAGAAAGTCGAACGTCAACATCGAACGAACGCGCGTATGTTCGTTTCCGTTACGAGAAGGGGATCCTATTGGGGGGGTGCCAGGGGGGGTTCACAAGTATCGAGTGTCGTGTCGGGATAGAGAAAAGAAAAATGTTAGCGACACCGTTATTACAACAAACGGAGCCAGCAAACTTCAAAGGGATGGGGAAAATATGCTTTGATGAATTATTGGAACAGCTTCGGATCAGGGAAGGACAAAGGCGATGGGGTGGGCGGGAAATGTTCTTGAGAGAGTGCCTCGGATTGGAATGGATCAGTATTTGAATATGGTTCGGAATTCCCTCGAGGTGCAATGAATCGTGGCAGACTGTCATTGTTGCTTCCTCATCCGAGGGTTACGAGGGGTTGCGGACGGCAGGTTCTCGAGGGTGGATAAAATGTAAATTTATTGACCATCAATAACAAAGAAATCGTAAATTAGAAACAATGTTGCTACAGCAACATCTGTCCGTAAGCTCTTTGTTTCTCATTGTGAGATATTGATTATGTGCTTGCTATCATTAATCACGGAATGGAGTCAAGATAGTCACCGTACAGTAAATGAACTTGATAAAATGAAAGAAAGTGTGTATCAGTTGAACCTGATGACCAATGTAGCAAATTATGATAACTACGTTACGCAAAACAGTTAATTCTTGAGTTATCAACCACTTTGCTATAATTTTGAAATTTTTCAATGATTAGGTGAAAAAATAGATTAGAGAAGTCACTTTCTTCTCCATATTCTAATATGGCAGAATTTTCCGATGCAAAACTGATTTCAAACCTTGAATATTAAACCTAACTTTTCAAGTTCGTTCTAAAATTTTTGAGCTGAAGAAAAAGGTTCGAAATACTTCGACACATCGAAAGCCGTTAATTTTTTTCTGCGACAGCTTCAAATAACGAATTCAGGTACTTGCGCGTCATAAATAAAACCTACCCCGATTTGAAAGGATGGGATAATTAAATATTGTAACAAGAAGTAGAAAGGCGGTGCTTAGAAATACGAAAGCAGTCATATGTACATAGCACAAACTGGTCCACTTGCGGTACCAAACCCCCTAAATGACTACAATCCGATGACGGTCAGAAAGCCGTTACTGAGTTTCTTTTCTTTCGGCACTTCAGTGGAAAAAAATTTTAATTGTAAATACCATTAAATTAACGTCTGCTAAAACTGCACTGATGAGTTGAAATCAAATCGTTAAAATAAGAGTAACTTCTTAGTAACCAAAAATTTTGCTCCTTGAACTAAAAATATACCTAAAGGCTATAGCAGGATAAGCATGTAAAATCTGCCCCCAAAGGGAATTCATATTGTTATGCCACATTCGAAAGGTCATATACTGTATACAATTTTCTCAAAGTTTCAACCCTTTAACTGCCATATTGACGGAGCTAGGGTGGTTCTATTGATTTTTATTTTATTTGATTTTTGAAGAAACTGCTTCTCCGAAAAATTTGAAAAAAATCAGGAATGTTTAAGGCATTATGGGGATGCTTCACAATTTTTTTCAAAATTTTTGAAGATGTATTTCTTTCATTAAAAAATACTAGAAAATTTTGAAACATTTTTTTCCCTCTTCCAATTTTTGCACCACCCTGGATTTTTTAGTGATAAATAAAGAATTTTTGGACATGTTAAAGTGGTATGTTTCCATATTTTTTAAAAATGTGGACGACCAAAAAATTTGATTTTTTTCTAAAAAATTAATAACAGTCGACCATGCGTCCCCATCAAATTCTGAGAGAAGGAAACGCATGGTGCTTTGTTCTAGTAGTTTATGATGCAACTCAAGTGCAGGGCTTAGAAATCAAAGTAACGAAAAGAAGGAAATGAGTATCAACCTTTGCATAATACATACACGATCATACTCCGGGTACAACCTAGGAAGCTACAAAGCAAGAACTTACTGGTATGCGGTTCATATATGAATGGTAGTAATATATGAACGTCGCGAGTATCACACATATGCAGTTCGGGTTACGGCAGTCAAGAACTAGAGCGGGTGTCGGTTTTTTATGTGTTGCTGATGGATGTAATGAAAGAATAGTGAAAAAAAGAATGAAGATTTCATTACAGCGTCAAAAGTTATCATAAAGATATGTTATCGAGGGATGTCTATAGTTTTCTGGAAAAATGTGTGATAAAGATAAAGTTGGAATTTTGTGTTTGAAAACGTCAATCGAATATCTTCATGATGGTTTTCATGGTTTGTAGACTGATAGCGCTATATATTTTTATATTTATTCTAAAATTTGAAACAACAACAGATATAAAAAAAATAGTGATGCGTTATCTTTCGTTTTTGAGTTATAACCTTTGCATAATTTCAAATCAAGCATTTATCGACCATGTCTATTAAAAACTTGATTCGCTGAATCGATCTCTTTAATTTTTGGGCATATTGTGTTGAAAGCTCCATATTTTCCAGAAAATATCTGAGAATACATAATTAACTCAGTAAGTGATTTTCACTCTCAGAGGAACGCTTCCAGGTTTTTACAGGTTTAATAATTTTGTTCAAATTGCGAACGGGAAGTTCTAATAAGATAATATTATCAATCCGAGAACGAGAGCAACAAGTATCGGAATATCGTAGCTCTGGAAT
The DNA here is from genome assembly GCF_030247185.1 of Malaya genurostris. NCBI lineage: Eukaryota > Metazoa > Arthropoda > Insecta > Diptera > Culicidae > Malaya > Malaya genurostris. Next base: position 63,550,536 of record NC_080571.1, read on the forward strand.
AGAAGCTTTTGAAAAGGTTGTTCTGCCAAGTAATTTTGGATTTAAAGCTTTATCACGAGATGACCCAATTGAGACACACAGATCACAAAAAAGCTATTCGGGCCGGTAATAAGTCTCATTTTTATAAGCTTACAAGTACTATATCGAGTACACTACAAATTCGACTGGATATTTGGGAATCCAGCGCCGTTGCTGTGAATGCGTTATTGGCAATAGAACTGTTGGTTGCTGTTCACACGAGGCCGCCATTATTCACTACCTTTCCTTATGCTCGGTTTTTATCCAGAATTGTAAGACCGGCGAAAATATTGTCAGAAATGCTTAAATCAGAACAGCTACCAAGTGACGATGATAATTCTATAGAATAAACGAAAAGAATCAGAGAGAAAATGTGTGCATTGAAACAGCAATGTATTTTTATAACGTTTTTATCCCATTTCCTATTTAAATGAAAAATACAGTCAATAATTTACAGAAATTTTTTCGTGACCTTTCTTACATGAAACTTCTTAATCATTTCATAAAGACCATTGAAGTTTCAATTTAATAATTGACCCTTTTGAGTCTTAGTTCTGACTCCTACTGCGTCCATTAGTTCATCCAAAAGCAAAATTTTATTAAAAATGATGTGCTGATAAAAAAAAACTCCAAGTGGGTTATGAAATCAACCACAAAATGTATAAAAATTTCAGCTTATTTTAAAATTTATAGCAGTTCATCGTTCATATGCTTTATTAAACTCAAATTGATGTGACTATATTAGTATTATATTAGGATAAGTATTCTATGTAAAAGTGATGCTACGGCGAAGAACAACTTATGTAAATTGCCTTAAGAAATAAACGTATTTATGGAAAAACAGTTCCAAGAAATCGATTCCAACCTTCATCAGTGGCCACTTTTGTTTGACACCAATATAAAAAAAGAAAAAATTAAATTCACTGCTGCTTCAACTCGCTATGTATTTAGTGAAATGTACAGAGCTGGCAAAAAGAAAACCGCGTTGTACGAGACCCAACAGTGCAAAACGATTTGACCATTTCATGAAACACTATTGAATCATCGAATTATATACAGTCACTCGCTCTAGTTCTTGACTGCCGTAACCGAACTGCATATGTGTGATACTCGCAACGTTCATATATTACTACCATTCATATATAAACCACATACCAGTAAGTTCTTGCTTTGTAGCTTCCTAGGTTGTACCCGAAGTATGATCGTGTATGTATTATGCAAAGGTTGATACTCATTTCCTTCTTTTCGTTACTTTGATTTCTAAGCCCTGCGCTTGAGTTGCATCATAAACTACTAGAACAAAGCACCATGCGTTTCCCTTTTAAGAGAACTTTATGGGAACGCATGGTCGACTACTACTAGAAACTGCTAAGATAAAGCACCATGCGTTTCCTTCTCTCAGCATTTGATGGGCACGCATGCTCGACTGTTATTTATTTTTTAGAAAAAATTCAACATATTTTGGTCGTCCACATTTTTAAAAAATATGAAAACATACCATTTTAACACGTCCAACAATTCTTTATTTATCACTAAAAAATCCAGAGTGGTGCAAAAAATGGAAGAGAGAAAAAATATGTTTCAAAATTTTCTAGTATTTTTTAATGAAAGAAATACATATTCAAAAATTTTGAAAAAAATTGTAAAGCATCCCCATAATACCTTGAACATACCTGATTTTTTTCAAATTTTTCGGAGGAGCAGTTTCTTCAAAAATCAAATAAAATAAAAATCAATAGAACCACCCTAGCTCCGTCAATATGGCAGTTAAAGGGTTGAAACTTTGAGAAAATTGTTTCCAGCCTATGACCTTTCGAATGTGGTATAACAATATGAATTCCCTTTGGGGGCAGATTTCACATGCTTATCCTGCTATAGCCTTTTGACGAATTAATATGTCATTCGAAAATGAGCAATATAGTACTCAGAACAACGAAATGTATTTTGGGTTTAAATTGTAGTATTTTTTGTCGAAAAGTGTAAGCCACTTAAATATTTATTCATTTAATTAAGTATTGGATTGGTTACGCGGCGTAAGATCCGTACGCCGCCCTTGCTCGATTCATGTAAGAGCGTATCGTTAACCGGAAAAAAAGCTACTTTATATTTTGAAAAGTCTTCAGCTATCAAGTTTTGATTCGTGTGCGTTAGATTCACTTTAGAAACATCCGCATTGCGTTTTGAAGAATATCGAAACATTCTAATTTTATTTTAAAACTACTTTATACTGAATATGGAAATAACATAACTGACGGGTTGAAGCTTGCCTAAAAAAACCTGATTTAAACCAAATAGTGGTGTAATGATACATTTCTCCTATAACTCATGTTTTCCCAGCCTCAGTATGTATATGAGACCGTAAAAGCTTTCATTTGAGTCTAAATTTGATTTCCACTCAGCCGTCTCTGAAAAAATGAAGAGAGTACACTTCAAGCTAGAAAAACTTTTCGACCCTATCTGCAGGGTTGGGAATCGAACACAGGCGGGCTGCGTGAAAGGCATCGACTTACCCATCACGCTATACCCGGCCCCAATATGGAAAAAATGTTCCATTTAACGAAGCGTTTCACTCGATATTGTAGTGTGATGAGAAGCGTTACGTTAAGTTAAAGAAGCTAGAAAGCGTTGCATACGATAATTTTCTTAAATTGAAGTTTACAAATCATATGGGTTATTTTGAGGCAATTATGAATATTAAACCCCGTTATAAGAGTAAGATGCTTGCGGTAAACGAGTTATGATGCGTTACGTTTATGGATGTTTTAGGTCTTACGAAGCTACGGCGTTACACGTGTTACTTTTTTATAATTCATAGGCGTTGCGAAGCCATACATGCGTTGATTTTCAGTAAGTTATAGGTGTTACATACGTTACTGGAGGTTATAAGCGTTACGAAACGTTACATGCATGACTTTTTTGTTAGTTATGGACGTTACAAGGCGTAAATTTCGTTACTTTTCTGTGCTATGCGAAGCGATATATGCGTTACTTTTTTGTCATTCATTGGCATTACGAAGCGTTACATGCGCTATTTTTTGTGATTAATAGGCGTTACGAAGCGTGACATTCGTTATTTTTTATAAGTAACAGGAAATACGAAGCGTTACATGCGTTAGTTGATAGGAGTTATAGGTGGTACGAAGCGTTGCGTGCTTTACTTTCTCTGTAAGTTATAGGTGCTACGAAACGTTGAATGCGTTACTTGTTTGTAAGTTATAGGCGGTACGTACATTACTTTCTTGGAAGTTAAAGGCGTTATGAAGCGTTGCATGTCCTACTTTGCATGAAGCGTTACGTACGTTACTTTTTTTGTAATCTATAGGCGTTACGAAGCGTTACATATCAAGTGTATAACTTTGCTTCCGCCGTTTTTTTTCAAAATTTAAAGCTTTATTGCGAAAAAGTTCTTACAGATGTTTTATTGAAAGTATTGTCCGTCGCTAGCGACAACTTTCTCCTATCTTTCCGGCAACTTTCAGATCCCGACTCAAAAAAAGGAGTCCTCTTTTGACGCTGTTCAAGAAGCAATCCATTTTACCAACTCTTCGAAGGATTGAAAATTTTGATCTGCCAGGCCGTGTGCCACCGAACGGAACAGGTGGAAATCAGAAGGGGCGACAGCTAGGGAATACGGCGGGTGGGGCAAAACTTCCCATTTTAGTGTTCCCAGGTACTTTTTGACCACTTTTGCGACGTGCGGCCGCTGGAGGATGACTTTGTCATGTCGCTCTTGATATTGCGGCCGCTTTTCTTTTAGCGCGCGACTAAGGCGCATCAGTTGCGTTCGGTAGCGATCTCCTGTGATGGTTTCACCCGGTTTTATGAGCTCGTAGTAAATTGTTATTCATCTTTGAAGGTTTTTTCTCTTCCACCATCATGTTTGTCTTCGACATCGAAATCACCATTTTTAAAACGTTGAAACCACTCCCGATGAGTTCTTTTACTCAGAGCAGCATCACCGTAAGTTTCTGAGAGCATTCGATGCGCTTTAGCTGCATTTTTTTCGAATTGTAACAGAAAAGTAAAACTTCCCTCAAATGGCGAGAATTGGGCTAATAAGCAGACATTTTCGAGCGTGAATAATACGAAAACAAGAATAACTGTCACTGAAACGGCGATGACAATTCGTTAGGCTCTGTACACACTCACTTTTAAGGCATTATCATCTATGTATTTTGACCAGCCTCAGTCGGTACAGCTACCTATCGGAAAACGGCGGAAGCTAAGTTGTACTCCTGAGACTTTATGAGTTATACGAAGCGTTACAAGCGTTACTGGTTTGTAAATTACAATGTTTGTAAGTTACAGGCGTATCAAAGCGTTACATACGTTACTTTAAATAGGTTTTGGGTGTTACGAAGCGCTACTTTTTGTAAGCCATAGGCGTCACGAATCGTAACATGCGTAACATTTTTGTAAGTTTTAGATGTTACAAACGTTACATGTGTTACATTTTTAAGGGTACAAGCGTAACGAGGCGTTACATCCGTAGCTGTGTTGTAAGTTTTGTGTGTTAGGAAGCGTTATATGTGTTACTCTTTGTAAGTTATGGGAGTTAAAAAGCGTTACATGAATTTTGGCATACCAATTTTAAATTATTGAAGAATCATTTATTTGCAAACTCTACTAAGAAAGTACAAATTTTGAAATGATTATAAATCATGCTGCAACAACATGGAATACACTAATCAAAATTAGCACGATGACATATCTCACGAAACGAAAACTTGTATCTAATTTTGAAGGAATATGAGCGTAAATATTACTCAAAAGAATTTATTGTTCTATTCTATCTATGAAGGAATCATTAGGTTTTTTCTTGATATTCACGTACCAAGAGGAGGTCGAGGGGCATTGGCATGGGACCAAGGCAATGAGACCTTTCATTTGAATCTAAGTTTGTGAAAATCGGTTCAGCCATCTCCGAGAAATTCGAGTACACATTTTTGTTACACACACGCACGCTCGCACACACACACACACACACACACACACACACACACACACACACACACACACACACACACACACACACACACACACACAGTGTGGCGCGATGTAGCGACATTGGGTCGTCGAGGCGCCAAAAGTTGATCGAGATGGATAAAGAGAGAAACTCAGGAGCTCATTTTCTCAAAAACGAAGAAGTGCATGAGCACAGCCACTCCCGAAGTATTGAGCTTAGCTTAGTTCCGGGGGGTTTGAGGCAAGATGTCCAAGGTGTTTTAGTGGGTAAGGTTCAACCAGTCCCACTCGCTGGTTCACAATAGCGGTAGCTTGACAACTACCGAGCGCGTGAGCTGGGAAAGTACATAAGGTATTTCACCTTGTAAAAAAAAAAACGCACACACACATACACACATTTTGCGTACTCGATTAACTGTTCTTCTAAATAACAGGCCGTATCAAGAGATTCAGACATGCAGTTCAAAAATCTCAAGTTTTCGATAAATTGTGCTATTTTTCATTAAATCGCTGTAAATCTAAAACTATCAACTGTGTAGAATAGTGTTTAAGAATTAGTTTTGGGGAAATAGATGGACAATTTAAAAATTTTATAAACTGACAAAATACGTTGGATTGAAGTTTTTAATTTTTTTAATATTTCAACTAGTTATGAAAACAAACATTTGACGTAAATTTGATCAGTGTCATTCTAGCCTTTTTTAATCCACCAAGTGGAGTAATGGTGGCCTTTCTCGTATTACTTATATTTTCAAAAACTTAACTAGAAGATTTTGTCAATTTCTATTCAAACTTGAATAATATCGAAAATTTCAATTTGTAAACAGATATGTCAAATTAATATAGATTTGAATGTGGCACCCCTGCACGTTATACAAAACTGAACATGGCACGCTGTGTGCTGCACGGTACTGATTTCTTCTTCCGTGCCAGCACGTACCGATGCGTTTTGCATCATTTTGTATGAAAGTTTGAAAGTTTTCATTCTCATTGCCCTATATATTGGGACCGGAGGTTGGACCGGGATGAAATTACACAGTATCTTTTAAAATACTGAGAGCATTAGTTCCAGTTTTGGAGCTATTACCGGTGCGTTCGGAAGCGAAAACTAAGGACTTGTATTCCCAAAGTAGATTTATATATTTACCAACTTGAAAAGTCTGTCAACTAGATGAATTATCCAGCACCTCGTTTCGCCATCACTTTTGAAAAAATCCTTATGAAGTTGATAATTTGTATCAAAGACCTTTCATTTGCATCTTGATTTGTAAAAATCGATCAAGAAATTTCCGAGAAAATCGAGTGCGCATTTTGTCATAGATTTGTTCATATTGACTTCTAACTTCGGAACCGGAAGTCGGATAAAGATAACATTTAATAGCAAGCTATGGGACCATAGGACTTTTCGTAATAATCTAAGTTTGTAAAAATCGGTTACGACATCTGTGAGAAAAGTGAGTTACAATTTTTATTCGTTTTTTTTGTGCCTAATACCCTGTATTTCCGGCACCGGGAGTCAGATCGGCATGAGATTTGATAGCAATCTATGGGAACATAAGACCTTTTATTTGAATCCGAGTTGGGTAATGACTCCCTATTTTATCTGAGCTCCTGTTTTCATCTCATCCCTTCACCTCATTACTTTGAACATTAATAATGTCTTACGACGTACCTGAACCAAACTGTAGAATGTTTTAAAATGATTATTCAAGCTATTGTTACACTTTCTCATTGGAAGAAATGATTTTACATTTTTCGGTGATCGTTTTTTTGTCGTGAATACGACTTACTTTACTATGGGGTGCCTTTTCAAAATTTACCCTCTGAGAGAGTGATAAGTTTTTGATCGTGAATATCTCTTGTTGTATCTAACGAATCAAGATAATTTTTGCTACATGCCATCGGAAATATGATCACAATTTAGTGATACAATTTTCAGTTGTGTGACATAATCTCAAATAATTCAAAATTAAACTTTTCTGAAATGTTTGGTATAAACGAGTATCAAAGAGGATAATTCATATGGCGCGTTTGCATTTCTCGTATTTTTAAAGCTCATAGCTCAGTGATCTGTGAAAGGATTTATATAATCTAACTACCAATAGAATCGAAATTTTTCAACTTAAACGTGTATAGCAAAAGCATTGAAGTGTTTCAATAGTACACTATTGGAAAACCTGTTTCATTTGACACATGTCAACACCAGCCAATCAGAACGCGTTCTGGTTCTGAGGAAGAGAACAAAATATCTGCTGCTGTACAAAAAAAAGAGTTCGAGAAAAATGTTCCGAAAAGTGGTGAATATCGTAGTGAGTTCCTCAATTTGGTACTTCTGAATGCTAGAAACGAATCCCTACAGCATATTGATAGTTTCTTTCAAAAAATTATGCAAATCCGAAATGAAATAGTCGACATTAAAATTTTGTATGCGGCTATTTTTAAAGCCGTTAGGACCGCCCATTAGTGAAAAAGCTACAAACGAAATCAGGTAGAAACAAGCCTCTCAACAAAAAGTGAAGCCTTCTTTGTTTTTGCGATGTGCAAAAGGGGAATGCTTTCATAATTCATACAATTGATTAACTAATTGATATTCGGAAGTGTTAAGGAACATGTCAGTTGTTTTCGTATTCACGACATCCAGTTATGTCTCTGACATTACCACCCACATTTTTTTCATTTAAAACAAATTCACTTTTCAATTTAGGACACATTTTCGTCTCAAGAATTACTGTTCGTCATGTTTCTGAATATCTACTAATCGATTCGTCTCAAAACATGATCGCTATTTCGCACAATTACACTACTATTGAATGCTGGATGACTTCATAATTAGTAATGTTCACTTGCCACTTGTTTAAGTAACGACTAAAAACTTCGAAAATTTCCCGACAAGTAATAAAAGTCTTCAAGAATATGAGATGAAAGTTGAATGAGCTTTGTTTTCATCTCATTTCGTATCACAAAGTTGCCAAGTTTTCTCATAATGTTACAAAAAAAAATTGTTTTCCTTTATCAAATTATCATCAACGAATTTTTTTTCCGTGACATTAGTTTAATTTGATTGTTGATATTTATATTTTAATAAAACTGTTTCGACTTCGAATATTACCAGAGAGAGCGTGTTAAAAACTAATGAATAACCATTGTGTCAAATAACTACTAGCACTGGTTTTTTCCGCTATACGTCACCAACACTACACTGTTGTTTCATCGGTTGTGCACAGAGATGCCAGATATTTCCATGGAAAATATGTGTCTGCTCTATCTGTTTTCACTAATAAAATGAATCAGTTCAAATTAGTTTAAAATTTCAATATAAATGTTTATCAGTGTTTATCATCAAATATTTGCACAAAAGATATCCATTTTAACATGTGATTTGTCCGTTGATTAATAAACTATCAAATAAGCACTGCAATCAAATACTAACATATACTCAGAGAGAAATGACTAACTTTTTACTTCTCACTTTTTATCAACCTTTACCAATCTGTATTGAATTTAGAAAATCTGTATAAAATCGTAATCTGATTTAAATCAGTATGCGAACGCAACAATCTATACAATACAGATAAATCTGTATAAATGGCATCTCTGGTTCTGCATTTTGTTTTTAGGAGGGCTTTTTTAAGAGCTCCAAATTAACTGCACAGCAAAATTTTAAATTTAAAACGATAAGGTAACGAAAACGATCCAAAAAAATTTAAACGTCGAAATGATTCCAAACTGTTTCCTAAAATATCGTGTGTTGTTTCATAGTTGGCTTTAGGCCCTTTTAAAGGAAAATTCTGACATTTTGAACCTGAAGGTGTAATAGTGCAATATTTTGGTTTTGATTGCTGTCGCCATTGCTAATTTATGGGATGAATAAAGGACGAACGATACGATGAATAAAAAATCTTTGTGATGAAATTAGGAGCACAATAGTGAACATATCAGAAGTGTTTTTAGCTGATTTTTTAAATATTGTTTTAATTTCCAAGAAATGTGAATCAATTCCCAATGTGAAGCAAGGCGAATTAAGCAGAAATATGGAAAAATCGTAGTGGTTTTAGTGGCTAAATCAGGTTTTTAATTTAACGTCCTTACAAATGAGATGAAATAGAGAGCCCTTACCCTATGTGAAAGTAGGTTCAGCCATCTCTGAGAAAATTGAGTGACATTATTTGTCACATACAAATTTCTTTTAACATAATTTTTAAATTGATTTCTTTAGTCGAAAAATAACAAATCCTACAAAAAAGTGTTGTACTAGTTATGTTCACAAAACTAAGATATGAAAAAAAATGTAATTTTTATAATCTTCTGTCCCAAAATAAGTAGTTATGTTTCCCATAAATCGCACATACGTTGCAAAAACGGAACTTTTAAGGAAAAAAGTTATTACAAAAAATTGAAAACTAAAGAGATCAAATCCTTCATCATCATTTGAAACCTCTGATGACAAGCACCAAATGACACCGCTTATCACGAAAGAGATTACGAAACATACACAAATTAGTCACGTTACAACCCTATTTGGCATCTAGGGACTGATAGCAAAAATTACATCCCATGAACATAATAGCTCTCTTCCACACGAATTCGGACTAGTCGTATGAGAATCAGTTTGACTTATCTCGGTCAAAGGAGGGACCGTCGGATTTCGTCGGACATGGGTAAAAGCAGCAGCAGCATTTCGTCCTCTGTTTCTTACTCGGTATCCCTAGAAATGAGTCAAATTATTAATTATTGCACTCCCGCTGCCCACCCTTTACCGGACAAAACCAGTTGGCATAGTTCGGTAGTTTTTGGTAAGGGTAGCACCGAAAATAATGGCACATGTGCGATTCAGCAAAGTTTTGACAGATGGAAAATTTACACCTCCGCCCACTCCAACCCGCTCTCAATGTGTTAATTAATTGTCGGGCAACCAAAGGAAGAAAACAGTGGACCCGGACAGAGGACAGACATATCCCCAACGATCCGAGTCTGTGATGAGACCAGAAGATTGATCGGTGACATTAGACCGGGGTCAGCTATGGTTGTGGTTCTGCACGATTAAGATGGAATGCTTTTGCGGGTCAATTTTAAATGATGAAGCAATTAGAACCTCTACCGTCCTGGGGTGGGAATGTTTCCATTTGCGGATAATGATTTTATTCTTTCTTTCATACTCCAAACCAAAAGCAAACAATCAACTGCGGAAGGAAGCTTCTTTTCCGACATTCTCGCGGGATAAATTTCATCAAACCGCCATAATCAAACAAGTAAACTACAGGTAATCTGTAGACGGACATTGTCAGCTTCATCAATCACTATCCCAGCTCTTCAGCAGCACCCGGTGGCGGTATTGTGATACAACATTCAAACAAACGCACCTCCCCAGCTCCGCCCCTGTGATTCCCATCGTTGCATAGCAGGCTATGTCAGGAAATTAAATGGAAGTTTGGCCTGATTCGCATCAAAAGCCTTCAATAGTGTTGTTTTCCCAGCATTGCGCATGATGATGGTACCAAAGTAAAGGAGAAAAAAAAAAGCTGGAAGCAGCAGCAATATGCACAGCAAAATCAGGCACACTAACAACAATGTGCAGCGCCTGCTGCCATCGATAAGACTCAACACCGGACAACCTTGTTCATGCAACGCGAGACAACAGCACATTGCACTTCTCGATGCAAGCCGTCTGAGAGGGGCTTCAGCTGGCTACAAATGCTCGATGCCGGTCGGAACGGGGAAGGATTAACCGCCAGTGCAGGGTGCTGTATCTATCGATTTTTATCCGATCGGGAGTTCGTTCCAACGTTCGTGCTTCGCCGGCACGTGGCATAATCAAGGATGGACTGGATAACGCGAAATTGAAAGTTGCAAATTGATGCTCCTATCAGCGCCAAAAAAAAAAACAAATTACGTGTTCGAGCAAGACCGCTCAAATTGAATAAAATTCCGTAAATTTGTTGTTTGCTGGCAACGGTAAAGTTTCCATGGAAAATTCCATGGACTTGAGTAAGCAAATGCTACATATAAAACGCCATACGAAACCATTGAACTCGGAGCACTTCCGCCGTACTCTGGGACATGACCGAGGTGTGTTCGCTGATAACGTGACTTTCAATTTTATATAATTTTCAAATAAGTAAACCTAACGATCAAAACGGAGTATCAATTTTAACGGGTTCGGTTAACGCACTGCGGTACTAAAAATTGAAACTATTGAAACTATGCAATGTAAAACAAGGTACATTTGCTTCAGTTCAAATAAAACGAGTAGTGTACATTCAATCCAATAGGGAGTGTGAAGCAATTGAATCACATTTGATTTAATTTCATAATTCTGAAACTGGATTCAATAACTAAATTGGAAAACTGGAACTAGTTCAGAATTCAGTGGCAAAATTCATATTCGGAATCACCGAATCAAAAAAAAATTGTGTTGATTCCAAAAAGAGGATGAAACTTGCATAAGAGAGAATGTTAAAGACGGTAAACACTACAAATGGTCCCTTCTGCTAATAAAGGTTTTTCTATGTTCACACTTTTTGTTGAAACCAGTGTAGCGTAATTCTCTATGTTTAAAAAAATTCCTTCTGATAAGACGGAAAGATGATAGCCTAGGTCACAATGTAAGGTGGTAAAAAGAAAGATGAGCAATAAGCAGAAAAAGTTTTCCATTTTCAGATAAGGTTTTAAATCATTATTTCGGAACTCAAACGCAAAAATCACTTCCAATGTTTTTTTTTTTTCATATAAACCTTAGTAAATTGTTTTAAGGTCTTTGAACTTGGGTTCTACAGGGTCCGGCACTCGAAGTGTAACCAATTAAAAAGGCCATAAATTCAGTTTGGAAAATTACTTTTACTTAATTCAAAGTACAAAATGTGTAAAAATAATACAAAATTCAGAATCAATTCACTTTTGCTCGATATGACCACCTTTTGCCTTGACTATGGCCTTGAGACGGTCAAAAAACGAATCGCAAGCTGCCCGAATGTGACTTGCAGGTGTATTTTGGCCCACTCGCGGACAATAACATTTTTCCAGCGCCTCGAGACTGGTGTATCTTTTAGTTCGGACTTTGCTCTCCAAAATGGCCCAAAGAGAATAATCCATTGGATTCGCATCTGGTGAATTCGAGAGCTATTGTGTGGACGTGATGAAGTTCGGAACGTTGTTTTTCAGCCATTCTTGGTTCACTCGAGCTTTGTGAGACGGTGCCGAGTCCTGCTGAAACATCCATGGTCTGCCACCGAAATGTTTGTCTGCCCACGGCTTCAAAGCAACCTCCAGAATACTTTCCCGATAATATGTCGCATTTACCTTGATGCCAGGCTCGAAGGTCTGAAGTTGGTTACACTTCGAGTGCCGGACCCTGTAAAGACTATTTTATTTAGTTGTGCTACGATTTCTTATCATTTTCAAATACAGATTTTCAAAACAGACTTTTGATCCCCCGATACAGATTTACAGATTTTTCTGTTGAAAAAAAAACAGATTTAAATATGGTAACCCTGCCTCTATGGTAAGACGAAACCAAACTAACGGCTGCAGAGAGAATCAGTAGAACTTCAATTCCCATTCTTTCATCGTTTTTTTGAAACTCGGTGACGCTTGGCTACACCCCAGAATTTTTTTTTAACTAAAGCTACTACAGATTCGAACATCAATAGGTAATCAAATCATTGTCAATCGTTTTTTGTTATTATCGAATCGCAATGCAGGGGTTGAATATCGACACTGCACAGTATACGATTTTCACTAAAAACCTAAAATGACTGAAAGGGCAAATAAAAGAAAGAAGACAATTTTGAAACCACTGTTTCGCTTACGTCGTTGGCTGGACATGGATCTCGTTTTCATAATTTGCAAGCGAAGCTGCTCGTGATATTTATTTCTCGTCATTTTCGTCTATTTTCAGTCAATGAAAATGACTTCTGTTAGCAATAAACAGTAGTATTTAATAGAAAAAAACCTTTTTGATCAATCTAGTAATGATGCCTTTTTCATATTACTTAAATTTTCAAAAACATAACTAGAAGATTCTGCCAATTTTTTTTCTTTCAAACTTGAATAAAATCAAAAACTTTCTTTGGAATAAACTACCATTACCTTTTCAATTTGTAAAAAGTTTTGTCAATTTATTATACGATTTATTAATTTTAGTTGGTGTGACGTAAAGCCGCCATAACTAAGTTTAGTTTTTGAATGACTGAGCGGAAACATATATCGAAGAAGCCAAATGAATGAAAAAACTAACAGAAAAGATGATTTATTGGAAGGTTCGAGTCCTGCCTCTGAGCGTATCTTTTTTTTCCGATAAATCATCTTTTCTGTTAGTTTTTCATTCATTTGGCTTCTCCAATATATGCTTCCGCTCAGTCATTGCAAAAACTGAATTTATTATAGATTTTAATGTGGCAAACCCTGCACGCTATAAAAAATTGAACAAAGCACGCTGTGTGCTAGGCGAGTTGGTTTTCTTCATCTTCCGTACCAGCACGTACCGTTTTTGCATCATTTTGGAAGACAGTTTGAAAATTTTGATACTGATTACCTTATAATTTTGGAACCGGAAGTTGAATCTGGATGAAGTTTCATAGTATCTTTTAAGACAATGAGAGCTTTAATTTGAATCATGATTTGAGAAAATTGGCTTAACTGTTGCTGAGAAATCAAAGTGAGTTCCGTTTTTGGAGCTTTCCTACATTATTACCGGTACGTTCGAAAGCGGGAACTGCGCACTAGTAGTCTCAAAATAGATTTATATATCCAACTAACAAGGTCCGCCAACTAGATGAATTTAGCAGTGAGTTTTATAAAAATGTGCACCTCATTTCGTCATCGCTTGTGAAAAAATACTCATGAAATTGAAAATTTTTTACTAATCTTACCGGAACCGGAACCGAAAGTCGGATTTGAATTTCGAAAACTTATTGAATAATCTCAGGAACTTTCATTTGAATCTAAGTGTGTTAAAATCGGTCACGCCATCTCTGAGAAAAGTGAATGATATTATTTCATTTTTTTTGGAGCATATCACTCAGTAATTCCGGAACCGGAACTTGGATCGGAATAAAATTCAATAGCGATGTATGGGACCACAAGACCTTTTATTTGAATCTGAGTATGTGAAAATTGGTTCAACCATCTCTGAGAAAATCGAGTGACATTATTTGTCACACACACAGACATTTTCTCTGTTCGTTGAGCTGAGTCAAATGGAATATGACATTCGGTCCTCTTGGACTCGGTTCGAAAGTCGGTTTTCACAGTGATTGTACACCGAAACCTCCATTTACGAACTAAACGGGGGTTCGTAAATGGAGGTAGTTCGTGAAAGAAGTTTACGTTATTTGGAATTTACTTCGTAACAAAAGTTTTGTGAAATGAATGTGGAAACCCCCAATCACAAGGCCATTTTCGGAACGGATGTGATAAGTGGGTGCAAGAAAATGAGGTTTGGGGTCGGTTCGAAATCCAAGATGGCGACTTCCGGTTTATCGATATTCCTTAAATATCCTTATAATGTGGGTATTTTCGGAACGGAATTGATGAGTAGTTGACGGAAACGATATTTGACGTGGTTTGAAAATCCAATATGGCGACTTCCGGTTCATTAATGTTCCTTAAATATCCTTATAATGTGGGTATTTTCGGAACGGGACTGATGAGTAGTTGACGGAAAACGATGTATGAAGTGGTTTGTAAATCTAAGATGGCGACTTCCGGTTTGTCGATATTCCTTAAAAACCCTTACAATGTGGGTATTTTCGGAAAAGGATTGATGAGTAGATGACGGAAAACCGATGTTTGAAGTGGTTAGTTACGGTTTTAAAATTTGACATTCTAAAAATTAATATTGAGTCGAAAAGGTTCCTTTATCAGGAAGAAGAGATTGCCATACTGAAGAGGTGTACATTGTTTCATCCGATTCGGAGAAAGTCGATACTGCCAGTTTATCTGCTATTTATTCCTGGAATTGCTCATAAATGTTAGAAATTCAGTGTCATGTAGTTGTCTAACTGACTCTTACCACTTGAGCCAAATAATATCCCATTTTCTCAATGACTTACAAAATGTTAAATCATATTCCGACGGGCCAGTTGACATGAGATTTTGACAAGTTTAAATAAAAAATAAATGTATCGTGATGAAATTATAAGTGTAACACCGAAAATTTTAAAAAAATGGAGAACACGGTCATTGATTTGAAACCAAATTATAATGTTTGTGGTTGCTTCCGAATATTAGATTGAGACTTCCAGTTGTTCCGTAAAATATTGAAAGCATACAATATAACTATAACAATATAAAATTATTATAGCTGTTCAGACGTCTACTTGTTATGGTCATTTCGATAATATAGTACAATATTCAAACAATAATGATTAGCAGGAAACAGCTTTGTCAGAAGCATAACTTTTTTTTAAACAATAATTTCCTGGTATATACTCATCAAACCCGTCCCGAAAATACCCATATTGTAAATGTTTTTAAGCAATATCAAAGAACCGGAAGATGCCATCTTGGATTTCCGAACCACTTCAAACATCGTTTTCAGTCATCTACTCATCAATCCCGTTCCGAAAATACCCATATTGTAATGTCCATGGAGCAGGAAATAGTTTTCATTGGATGCAAAAACCTATTTTTACGAAGTTAGTTCATAAAAAAAGTTTACGTTATTTGGGATTTGGTTCGTAAAAAAAGATTACGTTATTTGGGATTTGGTTCGTAAAAAAAGATTACGTTATTTGGGATTTGGAGCGTAAAAATAGTTACGTAAAAAGAGGTAACGTAAAAAAATTGTTCGTAAACGGAGGTTTGGGTGTATAGTCTTTTTATACGAGAAAGGCAAAAAGTTTGTAATAGACGAATTTTGCACCAAATCTTATTCGATATTGCCGGAAACATCTTCGATTTTAATTAAACATTCTGGACGTGTAGATTTTGTATTGAAAAACCTATTTTAATCCACCTAGTGGTGTAATGATGCCTTTCTCAACTGTTTATTGAACAACTGTTTATTGAATAGGAATAGGATAATTTGTTCGGATCTAATCTCACAAACTCTATAAATCCTGTTTAACTTGTAGTTCCGGAACCGAAAGTAGTATCCACAACAAATTAAGGAATTCCGTATGAAACTGTAAGACTTTTCTTTTGAACCTATAAGTTTGTGAAGATCTATTCGGCCATCTCCAAGAAAAGTGAGTGAGATCCTTTTTGCAGTTTCTAATCACTATTTCCAATTCTCCCGAAACCGGATTCAGATGAACGGAATAGCCGAAGTTGGTTCGTTTGCTACCAACAAATATGACCTACAAATTGGAACAGTTTTAAACGTAGTTAAACTTATACTTACTATCTCATGCTCTATTTCGTTTAAACCAATTAAACTAAATCTTAAACTAAACCTGCGTTTCTGTTACTACTGCGTGCTAAACAGCATGAATCAGCAGCATGAAACATGTAGTAGGATTGTTATTTTTATTATTGACATCACTACACAACGTGTATGTAGGCACGCCTTGTTCGTTATGTGTTTTCTTCTTCTTTCGGTGTTGTACATATTGTCACTCTATATGGCGATTTGAAAACTTTGACACTCATCGCCCTGTAACTGCGGAACCGAAAGTCGGATCCGGATGACATTTCACAGTAGGTTTAAAAACAGTATGAACTTCAATTCAAATCAAGATTTGTGAAAATCGGTTCAAGCATCGCAGAGAAATCGAAGTGAATTCAGTTTTAGGAGTTTTTCTTCTCCACTTTCGGTGCTCTCGGAACAGGAAAAGAGGGGACCAGTAGTGCCGAATTAAGTTTTTATGCCCACAAACTAACAAGCTCTGCAAACTAGAAGAATTTATCAGACAGTTTTATGGGATTTGTACCTGTTTTTAACCACCGTTCGTGGAAAAATACTAATAAAATTAATAATTTTCCACTTATCACGCTTTAGTTCCGGAACCGGAAGTCGGATCCAGATAAAATGTTCCACAAATTTTTAGGATATTATAAGACCTTTCATTTGAATCTAAGTTTGCGCAAATCGGTTGAGTTGTTCCAGAGATAATTGAGTGTAAACTTTTTCTCAAATTTTCACATATTACCATATAACTTCGGAACCGGAAGTCACATTCAAACGAAATTCAATAGCAAGCTAAGAGACCATAATACCTTTCATTTGAATCTTAGTTTGTGAAAATCGGTTCAGCCATCTCTGAAAAAAGTGAGTGCATATTTTTTTCACTTTTGTCGTGAATACGACTTACTTTACTATGGGGTGCCTTTTCAAAATTTACCCTCTGAGAGAGTGATAAGTTTTTGATCGTGAATATCTATTGTTGTATCTAATGAATCAACATAATTCTTGCGACATGCCATCGGAAATATGATCACAATTTTATGATAAAATTTTCAGTTTTGTGACATAGTCTCAAATAATTCAAAATTGAACTTTTCTGAAATGTTTGGTATAAACGAGTATCAAAGAGGATAATTCATAAGGCGCGTTTGCCTTTCTCGTATTTTTAAAGCTCATAGCTCAGTGATCTGTGACAGGATTTATATAATCTAACTACCAATAGAATCGAAATTTTTCAATTTAAACGTGTATAGCAAAAGCATTGAAGTATTTCAATAGTACACTATTGAAAAACCTGTCTCATTTGCTCCATGTCAACACCAGCCAATCAGAATGCGTTCTAAGGAAGAGAACAAAATATCTGCTGCTGTACAACAAATCGTCCGGGAAAAATGTTCCGAAAAGTGGTGAATATCGCAGTGAGTTCCTCAATTTGGTCCTTGTGAATGCTAGAGACGAATCCCTACAGCATATTGATAGTTTCTTTCAATAAAATATGCAAATCCGAAATGAAATAATCGACATTAAAATTCTGTATGCGGCTATTTTTATAGCCGTTAGGACCGCCCATTAGTGAAAAAGCTACAAACGAAATCAGGTAGAAACAAGCCTCTCAACAAAACTTGAATCAGTTTGGATTGTATCGCCACTGCGAGCAGATGTGTTTTGTGTCGTCTGCACGCTTCCGACAAGAACGATTACGTCACAGCTGCCAGTCATTAGCATTGGGAAAAAAACAACGGTGGAGAGTATTGCACAATATCAGCCGTTCTAATGGCTCTAAAAGTTTTCTAAAGAACTATTAGGATTTGTTGTTTGCAAATCGTGGGAAATATCCTCAGTTTACTGCAAATCAAGAACAGTTTGCTTAGATTTGTGCACTTTTCGCTGTGTGAAATTCACAGTAATCGAGATCAAGTGAAGCTTTCTTTGTTTTTGCGAAAAATGTGAAAAAGGGGAATGCGTGCATAATTCATACAATTGATATTCGGAAGTGTTAAGGAACATGTCAATTGTTTTCGTATTCACGACATCCAGTTATGTCTCTGACATTACCCACCGCCTTTTTTTTGGTACATATCATCCTATATCTCCGGAACCGGAAGTCGGATCGGAATGAAATTCAATAGCAGGCTATGGGACTATGAGACCTTTCATTTGAATCTTTGTTTGTGAAAATCGGTTTGGCCATCTCTGAGAAAAGTGAGTGCATATTTTTGTTACATACACACACACATACACACACACACACACACACACACACACACACACACACACACACACACACACACACACACACACACACACACACACACACACACACACACACACACACACACACACACACACACAGACATTTGCTCAGTTCGTCGAGCTGAGTCGAATGGTATATGACATTCGGCCCTCCGGGCCTCGATTAAAAAGAGGATTTTCACAGTGATTGCATAGCCTTTCTATATGAGAAAGGCAAAAAGTCTAATCAATTTCATCTCTGAAAAAACTATTTTAATAGTTGAAAGTCAATTCACAGAAACAAACCATTTTTGATTTCGATTTAGAATTGTGTCCCAAGATAGCTAATTATTTTCCCTACCAACCGTCCATAAATTTCAAGATGAGAACTTATTGGAAGCTTTTCTCGTCCAGTCGGATACTTTTTGCAAATATCGGGCTACTAGCGACAGAATATTCGGTAAAACTTTCTCACAAGTTGAATTCCATTGAATTTTTTTTTTGTTTCAATTATAGAGGTTTTAACACCTTAAGGTCATTCGCCTCTTCGGACCGGAAAATCTTTCTAGACGTACGTGCGGGGTTGGGAATCGAGCCCAGATGGGCTGCGTGATAGGCATCGACTATCCCATCACGCTATACCCGTCCTTCCATTGAATTTATTCTGAGGTTGAGTCGGCAGGGCGCTTTGATTCGCTATGCATACCTTTATTCATTGCGCCTTGTTGTTCTAATACTAATAGTAACTATCAAACGAGCCAAGACTTGTGGAAATAAGTCCGAGGAAATTTAACAGTAAGAAATACAAAGGCGAGTGGGTAATGTCAGAGACACAACTGGATACAAACAAAACTGACATGCTTTTCCCACACTTCGGAGTATCGGTAATTGCAAGTACTAGCTAATTTATTGGGTGAATTTCAATGCTTCACTTGCATAATTGAAATGGTGCAAATAAAGGACAAAACACATGAAGGCAAAAAAAATTACTGGAGTGTAGCAGACAAATCCAATTACATAAAAAATGCAATGTTCAAATTCATTCATAAATGGAAAAATTCACGGCATATCATTTGTGGCCATCTAGGACTTCTAAATTCAAGTAAGAGAATAATTCACCATTAATTACAATAACTTCTTGTCAAACCCGTGTCGAAAATGTAAATTATTTATCGATTTGGAAGAATATTTACTAACCAAAAGCCGCCATCTTTAAATCAATGAATTCTTAAGCTATAAATTGTGCATGTCCACTCACCAAGTGTGGACAAAAAGCATCTATAGTGTCTGAAAAGTTCTAAAGAAATTCTAAAGTGTTATTCACTTATGCACTGATCTGAAATGCACTTCACAAAATAGATATTTATTTTACTTTACTATGGGGCGCCTTTTCAAAATTCGCCCTTTGGAAGAATGGATAGAACTTAATCGTGAATATCTCGAATTGTACTAAACGTACACGGAACGACCGAAATTAGCTCTGCGCCTAATTCGTATTACTGTTTTTGAATTAGTTAATTTTAACAACAAAATTTCCAAAATAACTATAAAATTAGTTGAAATTTAGAATTTACTGTGCTGAAATAAACTCTTATTTTTAGAGAAAGTGTTTAGTTGGCGAATATTCTGGACACAAACCAGCAATATTTCAATCCAACACGAAATTCTCATTGACAACTAATTTCGTTATTAAAATCAGAAACTTTGATTCTATTTATCTATCACCGTCATTACTGAAGGACAGCAGTGTCAAAGCAAAACAATCCATTAAAAAGCTAAAAGGGACAGTCTTGTTGAAACTGCTCGCAAATTGTTTAGATGTTTTTCACATGTGTTACGATATATCCCTATATAATTTTCTAAACCGATATGTAAAAATGACGTAAACTGTTAGTGGAAAGTGTATTTATTCAGAATTTGTGCGCAGTTAAAGCGATTGTGGGTAATAATGTTTTTACGCGAAACAGTGAAGTGAGTTTCGAATGTTGCACTCTAATTGTACACGTCAAATGATGTTTTTTTGTATCTTCTCATTCCGGGCTACGCCGTCCGGTGTACTACTTGTATTCGGTTTTTGTTTTCCGAGTGCTCAAAGTTTTCAGTGAGAGAGTCGATTTTGCGAAGTCGAATGAAGAAAACAGCAATTTAGAAGTAAAATTTTCAAAAAGAAGTTTATGTTTCGCTTATGTCTTTTTCTCCAATACAACATCGTATTTATACCTGCCAATATAGAAAAGACAACCGCGACTGAAATTTTTTTCGGTAGTAGTGTGCCATCTAGTGGCTAGTAGTCATTACGGTGTTAACGAGCGCCATTAGCTGCTAATTGCAGAAACCAATTCAACCATTTATGTTGGTTGAAAACAACGTTTTATTTCTCTAATTCAACTAAAAAATTAGTTGAATGGATATGAAGCGTGCCTTAGCTAAGAAATGACAGCACGTTCAATTGGTGAATTCAACTAAAAAAATAGCCATTTCAACAAATATTTTATTATTATTAAGAGAATTAGAATTAAAAAATCTAAATTAGCAAAAGTAAGATTTTTTTAGTTGTCTCAAAAAATAACTAACTAAAATCAGAAAATCAACTAATTTTTTCGCCAAAATGCTAATTTCGGTCTTTCCGTGTAGCAACACAATTCTTCTTACAAACCGTCAGAAATATGATCAACAATTTGTGAATAAATTTTCAATAGTGCAAAATAAGCATAAATAACTCAAAAACTTAGTGTTCTCAGTCATTTGAAAGCAACGAGGAAAATACATCGCAATCGCTTGCCTTTCTCATACCCGAGCCGACGCACAGTGGGGAAAAAACAATCAAAAACGCGACTTTGCTCAATAGTTTTATAAAGACCTAAGCAAATATTTTCAAAGTTAGTATTTCTTATACAAATTTTTCCGTAGAATCGATTCATGATAGTAAGAAGATCTGCAAAATTCACTATCATGCCCGTTTTGCTCCAATTCCTCTTTTTTTCTTACTTTACTTTGAAAACTAACTGTGAAACTCGGGAAAAATTGAATTCGACCAATCGGAATGTACTCCTGACATGTTCATAAGTTAGATGAATGCATTGGTTTTAATAAAATTAACCGCAAATAACTATACTCTGTTTTACCTCCAGTCATCTTCTTCCATGAATTTACAGAAAAAAACGTGCTTAATCCACCTATCAGTGAGATGATACCTTTTTTTATCAATCCGCATGTGTTTTTTCATGAATATTCTTTGGTTTTCATGACATTATTTTAATGACCGTCGTTTTAAGCTGCAATTTGACATTTTAATCACACATTACTTTATCTAAAAAGGTTACAATCGATTAAACTTTTCATGATATGTCGAAGTGAGCTCCACTTTAGAATTTACGGTAATTTAAGGTACTTCCAGAGCCGGTATTCAGGAACCAGCTTAAACCAAACCGATTCGTATGGCCATATGACGAATAAATTGCAATAGTTTTGAGTCCAACTTTCAAGCTTTTCGGGATTATCATCTTCTATATCGGTTTGAATTTTAAAAATTCATCCTCCTGTAATTCCAGAATCGGAAGTCAGCATTGAATAAAATTAATTATTTTAGTTTATTTTAATTTGAATTTTTTTTCTGAAATTCGATTTGGCTTTATTTGAGAAAACGATTGAGCTTTGAGAAACGATTCGATACTGGAGCCGGAATTCGAAAATCGGTGTAGCCGAAGTCAGACAAATTCACCTGATTAGTTTACATTTGTTTCAATATGTTTAAAAATCAGTATAGACATCTTTGAGAAATCGTAGTACGAGTTGAATTGTTGGGTGCCTTCCAAATCGAAAACTGAATACCACTAAAACTGAAATAAGTTTATTTGGTTGTCGACTATTCAAATCAGCAAATCTTAGATGATTCTTAGATATCATTTGAATCTTATATCGGTTCAGCCATCTACGAGGAAAATAAGTTACACAATTTTAATTTCGTTTCACATATCATCCTGTAGTTCCGGAACCAGAAGTCGGATCCAAACATAATTCAGGAACCTTGTTTAGGAGCACACGAATTTTCATATGAATCTGAGTTTGTAGAAAACGGTTGAGTCATCTTCGAAAATAAGGTAAAAAATTGAGTGAAATTATTTGTCACATACGCATTTGCTGATCTCGACGAACTGATTCAAATGGTATATGGGTGTTTTGTTCTTCCAGCATTTAATGCTGTAAGCAGTTTAAATCAATATAATTATGAAATTGTTCAGAATTCGGAAGTACTGCCATCTTTCCAATATGTCATATTCGAACGATTATGTTGCCAAAAACGAACCGTGCTAAAATTGGTCCGAGGCAAAATGTCATGAAAAATAATGCTGTTCACAGTCTTTTTGGTTCTTAGAAACTATTGTATGTAACAGTATGAAAAATAGTGTTTTACGTTGCTCCCAAGCCTTTCTTTGCCATACAGCGCTCAGAACTTCTACTGCTGGAATATGGGGGAAAAGTCGCTTACACAAAAAATTCGATATCTCCGTTAAAAATGGACGGATTTTAACAATCTATGGCTTGTTGGATAGCTATTTCCGTGCGGAATCTAAGTCTGAAAACATATTCTGTTTTCAAGGTCAATTGTGACAGATGCTGTCAAAAAACTGAAAATTTTGACATAAAACTTCGTATAACTCAAAAAGTAAACATCCGATCTCAAAACCATTCAATAGCGTTCTGGGTGACGGGGAGACCTTTCATTTGCGACTAGTTTGATCAAAATCGGTCCAGCCATCTCTGAGATCTCGACCTCTTAGTTGACAACACACATACAGACACACACACAGACATTTGCTCAGTTCGTCGAGCTGAATCGATTGGTATATGACATTCGGCCCTCCGGGCCTCGGAAAATTTTTCGAAAGTTTGAGCGAATTCTCTACCTATTTTTATATATATAAAAAAAGGTAAAAAGCTCTACTGATCGGTGTTTGGACCAATTTTGGTTAAACAAGACAGTTCTATGTTTCGCGTATAACCTCAAAAACTAATTAACAGATAGTCTCCATGATTGCATGCTTCGTGCTACATCGTTTTACCCCGATTTTCCCACAAATAGAATTTTATGTTGAATTCAAATTTACAATCCCGAAGCAGATCCAATATGACCTACCAATGTTGGTTCATATCACGTACAAAACATCTGTGATCCAACCAAACACAACGGGAATGACAGTAGTTGCCTGTTTAACTCGTTTTACCCCAATTTATATCAAAATCGTATTTCTGGTCAAACTTTATTTCGCATACCGAAAGCAGGCTGATTGCGGTTGATGAAAATCGATTGATATTACGAAAATGAGAATAAGATTACACATGAATTCAATGACCACACGAATCTTGTTTTAGTGTTTTACCTCATTTTTTTTTAAATTCAGCTTTGATCTACAATTCGGAAGCATATCCAATACGAACTATCAATATTGGTGCATATTACGTAAGAAACTTCAGCGATCCAAGTACATTTTATGGTTTATAACTGTCATTGAAGGTTTTATAACAGTTTCGAGGTAAATTTTTTCCTGAATTCTGAAAGGAATCTGGTCGAATCGATTATTGATAAAACAGATTGGTTATATTATACTAATATTTTGTTGAAAATACGCAGTGGCTTAAGCAGCTCTTTGAACATTTTCGCAGTAACATGATCAATGTACCTTGATTTGAAAAATTATAAAAAAATTAAAGTGAAAAAAAATTTGCGTTCGATGGACACTTACAAACATTTGTTCATTCTTTCGTTTTTTTTGCACAGATAATTATTTCTCTATTTTCTCATCAGTATCGTCAGTGTCTTCTGCTGACAGTGATTCGTCTACGACAGATTGATAAAAAAAATTAACTGTTCTTCAAACCAGAAATACGTTATATGACATAAATTGGGATAAAACGGTATAACAAAATTCATGCGGTCATTGAATTCATTTCTTTCTGCTTTCGGTATGTGAATGAAAGTTTAACCAGAATTACGACTTTTGATATAAATTGGGGTAAAACGGGTTAAACAGGCAACTACTGTCATTCCCGTTGGATTTTATTGGATCACAGATGTTTTGCACGTAATATGAATCAATACTGATAAATCGTATCCGACATCCGTTTCCTGAGTTATGGGGTGAAATTGCAAAAAAATGAAAATGTATGCTCTAACTTTTCTCATAGATGGCGAGACCGATTTTCATAAACTTAAGAAAGGTCCTGCGATCCCATACGTAATTCCTAAATTTCATCCGTATCCGACTTCCGGATCCAGGAAAATAGGGTAAAGTGTGTTACAAATTTTATACCATCACTGGAAAGGGCGAAAAACCGTAAAAAGGTTTATAAATCGACCTTAAATCTTCTTTAATTGATAGTTTTTTTTTCAGTTGTTATTACGGTTATTTTCTCAAGAATCGAAGAAAATTATTTTGAAGAATACAACAGTATTATATATGATAGTATGATTGATATGAGAAAGGCATCATTACACCACTAGGTGGATTAAAACAGGTTTTTACATCAGATACACTCTATTAGCTCTTCTGCAAGTTCTTCGGTTTTATCTTATATAGTTAAGATTGAATACAATGCAGTATAAAAAGGGAACTTAGGGTAAAATGAACATGATAGCGTTTCGTGCGGTCCTTCTAAATACTAAATGTAATCGAATTTACTGACTATTCTACACAAAAAAAAATGATTTGTGGTCAGCTGTATCATGCCTCCAAAAAAATCGTTGCGTTTTTTGGTCCATTTTTCCCCACTGTGCGACGGTTTTGAGGTAGTCACGCACATATCGGTCTCGAGGTTTCAGAATTCAAGTCCTAAATTCAGTTTCAGAATACATTTCCAGAACTCAGAATCTGTTTCCAGGAACTAAATTCGGAACAAGGATTCTGGAGCTACATTTTCGAACTGAATTCAACTCCTATATCAAGGCTCGGTTTTCAAGTTGAGAATTCAGTTGTAGAGCTAAATTTTGGATTATGAAAATGAGTACAGTTCCATAATCCTAGAACTAAATTCATGACTAGATCTCTTGATCTAGATTCCAAACATGAATTTTGCAACTGAACTCTGGACCTGTTTCAGCCTGCCTATTTAGTTGAGAACAAAGACTTAACAGTTGTAAACGTTGAATAAATTACGCGATCGGTAGAACCATTTAAATATTCCCGATATGGTGCAATATGTTTATTGTCAAAAAGTCATTTTTTAGTATAGATGCACCGTTACAATTCTGGAAGCGAACCAATAAAAGTTGAAAATTCACACAACCTTCTAATACGAACGATTACCTATACTCGGAGGTGTGAGAAAATCTTGTCAGTTTTATTCGTATTCACACCCTCTAGTTATGTCTGTGACATTAGCCACCCACCTCTTTAGTGAACATCTCACAAGATAGTTGTTATTCCACATAAAACGATGTTGCTTGAATTTTATTCAGTCCTTTAAGGAGGGATGGTGTCTAAGTGATGAAAACAAACATCATTTTTACGAACTGTTTTTTTTTCAGCTCTATCGTTCAACAAAATAAATTCTAACGTTTTCCAAAACACAATTATAACATCATTCGAACATGATTTTGTTATTTTTTCTTGGAAAAATATTGAGAATTAAGTCGGTGAAGAGGTATTTTTGAGAACGCTTCTTAAAATTCATGATTTGCGGTGTCCACTGTATCTCAGCTCAGACTTATCTGAAGCCATCAAATTAAAACAGCATAAATATAGTAAATGTTTTTTAGACCCCAACGTTCCTGTTTGTTTTTTTTTTTAATTTTTTTTAATATTTTTACGAAAAAAATCTCCTTTTCCATTACCAACATCCCCAAAGTAACAATTAACAAAAAGGAAAACGTTGGTGTCTGGTATTTTATATGTAGAAAGTGTGTGTAAAGTTTGGAAAAAAATAAGTTTGTTTATTGTTTATTGTTTATTGTTTATTGTTTATTGTTTATTGTTTATTGGAGCAGGTAAAAAAATGTTTTTAAATGAAGATGGGCACGGACTTTCAAAACCTGTTTTCGAGAAAAACGCGTTTAAAGTTTTTTTTGTCTATAAAATCGAAGGAAACAATTTATTACTCTAGGGAGGGTAGGGTCTAACGTTTTCAAAAAACCATTTTTTTGTATATTGTTATAATGAAACATTTCAAGAATGTTTTGCAAGCTTTTAAATCAATCAAAGCAGAAACCTTGGGCCTGTCTTCGCAGTATGAGATAAGCAAAGATTAGGGCCCATAACTTGATGAGTTTGGTTCCGAATTCTGATGGGCTGGAAAATTTCGCAGAATATTCTTGAAATGTTGTACTATAAGAAAATACAAAAAAAAAACAAATGATTTTTCAAAAGTGTTAGACCTTACCCGCCTCTTAAAAAAATAATGCATACTTGATATCAGCTAGGTGAAGCCTTGTCATCATGCGAAAGATTTTGATGAGTATACAATTTTGCAACAGTAAAAGTAAATTGATTATAAGAGTCGTTTGGTTATGAGTTCAATAACTAAATTGACCGTCTTAAACAACATGCACAAATGTGCCTCCTTCATATTAGTCATTTAAAAATAATCATGCTTTATAACCATACATAGCTAGTGTTTGTTTTACTATCGAACTAAACGTCTCGTAAGCCCACTGCATATGCCGTATTTCTATGTGCCGGTTTTGCACGATACGCTTTGTGCGATGGTTCGTTCAATTCATGTGATTGATCTTTGACACTGGATTTCTCCTTAATTCTCGTTCGTACCAAACATTTTAGATAACTTATTATACTACTGAAAATTTTATCATAAATTGTTGACCGTATTTCCGATGGTATGGAGAAAAAATTATGTAGCTGCGTTAAATACAACAAGAGATATTCGCATGTTCTGTCCAGAGAGAATTTTGAAAAGGCGTTCCATAGTAAAGTAAGACGTATTTACGTCAAAAACTCATGTGTTAATAAAACACCAACGGTTTTCAAGCAATGAAATAATCTTGAAATTAATCGATCAAATGAGACTGTTCCGGAATTAGTTTCAAAAGATCATTTCGCTGTGCCGCGTTTTTTTACATCCTTACAAATCCACGTGAAATTTGAAATGCAACCGCAACTACCATATTTGCCATATTTAGCCCCCCGTGACAATTTCTGTTCTTAGATTTAGCAAGGAAGCTTAGTAGAATAATATTTACATCGCAGTGATTGAGAAGTGGCGTAGAAAAGCTGGAGCGCCGTGGGAACAATTTTATAGCTCTTCAAAGAGAATACATTGAAAAATAACCTCGCCCAAATCTACTTTCCTACATGGACTTCCAGTGGTTATAAATAATTATTTGCGCAACCTTTTGTCAGAGAAATGCATGTATTTTTCACATGGCGATTTGGCAACAATCAGAATTAGCTACATGACCCTTGCGAGAGTCATGCCTCAGTCCGCTCCTGTATAATTTCTATGTAAACGACATTGACAGCTGTCTCGTAACCCCATGTACACTAAGACAATTGGCAGATGATGGCGTAGTTTCAGTTACTGGACCCAAAGCTGATCTGCAAAAACCATTGCAAGATACCTTAAATAACCTGTCCGTTTGGGCTGTTCATCTGGGTATCGAATTCTCTGCGGAGAAAACTGAGCTGGTCGTCTTTTCAAGAAAGCATGATCCCGCGCAGCTTCAGCTTCATATGTTGGGAAGAATAATCCAACAGGTTTTGACTTTCAAATACCACGTGGGGAGGATACATTAAGTATCTGATAACAAAATGCCACCAAAGACTAAATTTTCATCGAACAATAACAGGATCTTGGTGGGGTGCTCATCCGGAAGATCTGAAAAAATTGTATCAGACAACGATACTTTCAGTGATGGAATATGGATGCGTTTGCTTTCGTTCCGCTGCAAACTCTCATATTATCAAACTGGAGCGAATTCAGTATCTTTCAGTTGTTTGCGAATTGCTTTAGGCTGCATGCATTCGACACATACAATGAGTCTTGAAGTTCTGGCGGGAGTTCTTCCATTGATAGATCGCTTTTGGGAGCTTTCATCGCGACTGCTAATAAGATGTGAGGTACTGAATTCCCTGGTAATTAATAACTTCGGAAGGCTAGTTGAGCCTCAATTTCGAACAAGATTCATGACAGTATATTTTAACCATATGTCACAGGAAATCGACCCTTTAAGATATGTTCCCATCCGTGACAAACAGCCTTCTAAATGCCCATGACTCAACTTTATTTTTCGACACATCCATGCAGCGCGAAGTGCGTGGAATCCCGGAACACCTACGCTCGATGGAAATCCCAAAAATATTTTCCAGTAAGTTCAGACTTTGAGAAAATATTTTACACGGACGGATCACGAACTGAAGAGGCTACTGGGTTTGGTATATTCAACAATAATGTTTCGGCCTCATTTTGGCTTCAAGAACCTGCATCTGTTTATATAGCAGAGTTAGCAGCAATTCATTATAGTTTGAGTGTAATCATCACATTATCTCCAAACCATTATTTTCTCTTCACAGATAGTCTGAAGCAATTGAAGCCATTCGCTCAAACAATGATGGCAAAAATGAACCGTTTTTCTTGGGCAAAATAAAACAATGTCTGAACGTCATATTGAATAATAGTTATCAAATAACAATAGTTTGTGTCCCGGCTCATTGCTCCATTCCAGGCAATGGAAGAGCCGATATTTAAGCCAAACGTGGTGCTATTGAGGGTGGAATTTATGAGAGTCCGATTGCTTTCAACGAATTCTATAGTGCGCCTCGTCAAAGAATACTTGCCAGCTGGCAAGTTTTTTTTGGGAGATAGATGATCTGGGTCGGTGGATGCACTCAATCATTCCTAAAATATCGACAAAGGCATGGATCAGGGGACTGGATGTGAGTAGGGATTTCATTCGTGTGTTGTCCAGACTCATGTCCAATCACTACACGTTAGATGCACATCTTCTTCGAATTGAACATTCCGAAACTAATCATTGTGCTTGTGGCGAAGGTTATCGCAATATTGATCATGTCGTTTGGACATGCGTGGAGTATCGTGATGTCAGATCTCAACTAAGAAACTCCCTGCGTCCTCAAGGTAAATTATCCAATGTCCCAGTTCGCGATATTCTTGCTTGTCGCGATCTTTCTTACATGATACTTCTTTTTCATTTCATTAAGTCCATTGGAGTTCCAATTTAGATTTTATTTTATGTTATACTCTTTTCTCTTCCATTAGTTCAACCAAAAGCCAACTATCTTATATTAAATAAAAGTGATGAACTGATACAAACAAACCTGAAATAGTTATAAGATCATGTACAAAATAAATGTATTTCATATAATATAATTTATAATAGCAAATCGCTTGAAAAAAAACAGTGTTTAGATTAACTAATGAATATCAACATACTAATATGATACTCGAAATGTATTAGGTTTTAAGAACTATGTATTGTGGATGCCACGGCGAAGGAAAACTTATGTATATTGCGTATGAAATAAACGTATTTATGGAAGAAAATCTACATTTCTACTTTCGCCAGGTGTTGTTCCCGAAGACGTGATATAACATATGCACAATTCCGACGATTGAGTGTGAGGAAACCTTCTAATTTTCACATCCATAACATAATATTAGCGTACATATGAATAAACGGGCATAAAGCCGTACTCTTTAATCATTAGTCCCATCGAGTCCGAACGGAGGGTGAACTGCAATTAAAGTACAATTATTTTGATATCAGTTACGCGACACAAGCTCAAAAGCGAACCGAACAACAAACGTCCGTGGCCCGTTGCATTGTATTGCTACTTAAAAAGTCAAAACATTTATCCGCAGGACCACACCCACACTCCGACGCTGCAGACCCACTTGAATCCGAACTGCCTGGTGGATGTTGATTTTAAGCTGCGGTAAAGGCCGGGGAAAGCGATGACGGGACTACAAACAGTTTGACGAAATGATGTAAAAAATCCAGAACAGGTTAGGCAAACATATCGACATGTAAATTTCCCGATTCCCTGTCCCCTCATGTCGTGACGAATCCGAGGCACACGGCACACCAACGGAAACCGCAAATTGAGGCTCAAAGGCCGCATGTGTGTTTCTGTGGCTTTCTATGCTGCATAGGGTGACTAGAGTTGGATTTTTTTTATCATCATCGATAGGAAAATTCAACCAACATTGAGCGGTTGGCGATTCGGGTTGGGTTCTACAACCCTCATGTCTACCAGAGCAGTGATGGGTGGACTCGCTGACCACTTCAATCAACGCAATATTCAAACTCATGCTTCTGGTGCACCGATACGAAAACAAAAAAAACCCTTCTTAATCCACCTAGTGGTGTGATAATGCCTTTCTCTTCTTTCATAACAGTCTCATGAAAATATGTTTCATACATTTATTAAATAATTTTAGACGCCAATTGATTCAGATTGACTCGAGTAGTTCACAAAAGCATGCTTCAGTGTTTATGTCACACAGTCAGCATCATTTTTCCAAACTAGTGCTTGACATTTGCGTTGCCTATTTGTATGAGAACAATGATGCTAATCTAAAAAAAGCCTTCTTAGTCCACTTAGTGAAATTTTCATATATCTTGAAAAATCACCATAGGGGGGAGTACATGAAATTTTCAAAATCGAAAAAAAAAATTTGATGCCAAAAGGCTTAGAATTGCATGAAACGTCGAGATTTAGTGTCATCTCGAAACAAAATTTTTTGGAAAAAATCGACTTTTTGGGATTTAGAAAAAATATGAAAATTTTTCTAAGTCCCAGAAAGTTGATTTTTTCAAAAAAATTTTTTTTTGAGATGACACTAAATTTCGATGTTTTATGCAGTTTTAAGAGTTTTGGCATCAAAAAAAATTTTCGATTTTGGAAATTTCATGTACTCCCCCCTATGGTGCTTTTTCAAGATCGATAATTGTCAAACCTTTACCACCGGGCAGCACCCCTTAAGCATGTCCGATTTAGGTCAAATTTTGCATGAAGGCTTTTTTCGAGGTGCTTAAACTTTTGAGCACTAGAACTTTACGAAAATAGAGTTGATCCCAAAATTTTGGCACCCTTATATATACAAGAGCGGTAAAAATCAACGTGTTTTGTCGGTTACGTCACTTATACCATCATATATCTGGAACCAAAAGTCACAACCATTTGATCTTCGAACTTGATCAACGGCCCGACAGTAGCTTTCAAACGAGCCCAAGTTTGTTAAAATCGGATCAGCCATCTCTGAGAAAATTGAGCGCGTTCAAATACAACGCTTTTTGTCGATTACGTCACTTATACAATCATATCTCCGGAACCAAAAGTCACAGCCATTTGATCTTCGAACTTGATCAATGGCCCGCGAGTAGCTTTCAAACGAGTCCAAGTTTGTTCAAATCGGTTCAGCCATCTCTGAGAAAATTGAGCGCGTTCAAATACAACGCTTTTTGTCGGTTACGTCACTTATACAATCATATCTCCTGAACCAAAAATCACAGCCATTTGATCTTCGAACTTGATCAATGGCCCGACAGTAGCTTTCAAACGAGCCCAAGTTTGTTCAAATCGGTTCAGCCATCTCTGAGAAAATTGAGCGCGTTCAAACATCTTCGAAAAGTGCACACACATACACACACACACACATACACACACACACACATACACACACACACACACACACACACACACACAGACATTTTCCGATCTCGACGAACTGAGTCGAATGGTATATAACACTATGGGTCTCCGAGGCTCCGTTCGAAAGTCGGTTTTTCCAGCAATTCTAATACCTTTCTATAGAGAAAGGCAAAAAGCCTTCTTAGTCCACTTAGTGAAATTTTCATATATCTTGAAAAATCACCATAGGGGGGAGTACATGAAATTTTCAAAATCGAAAAAAAAATTTTGATGCCAAAAGGCTTAGAATTGCATGAAACGTCGAGATTTAGTGTCATCTCGAAAAAAAATTTTTTGGAAAAAATCGACTTTTTGGGATTTAGAAAAAATATGAAAATTTTTCTAAGTCCCAGAAAGTTGATTTTTTCAAAAAAATTTTTTTTTGAGATGACACTAAATTTCGATGTTTTATGCAGTTTTAAGAGTTTTGGCATCAAAAAAAATTTTCGATTTTGGAAATTTCATGTACTCCCCCCTATGGTGCTTTTTCAAGATCGATAATTGTCAAACCTTTACCACCGGGCAGCACCCCTTAAGCATGTCCGATTTAGGTCAAATTTTGCATGAAGGCTTTTTTCGAGGTGCTTAAACTTTTGAGCACTAGAACTTTACGAAAATAGAGTTGATCCCAAAATTTTGGCACCCTTATATATACAAGAGCGGTAAAAATCAACGTGTTTTGTCGGTTACGTCACTTATACCATCATATATCTGGAACCAAAAGTCACAACCATTTGATCTTCGAACTTGATCAACGGCCCGACAGTAGCTTTCAAACGAGCCCAAGTTTGTTAAAATCGGATCAGCCATCTCTGAGAAAATTGAGCGCGTTCAAATACAACGCTTTTTGTCGATTACGTCACTTATACAATCATATCTCCGGAACCAAAAGTCACAGCCATTTGATCTTCGAACTTGATCAATGGCCCGCGAGTAGCTTTCAAACGAGTCCAAGTTTGTTCAAATCGGTTCAGCCATCTCTGAGAAAATTGAGCGCGTTCAAATACAACGCTTTTTGTCGGTTACGTCACTTATACAATCATATCTCCGGAACCAAAAGTCACAGCCATTTTATCTTCGAACTTGATCAATGCCCCGATGGTAGCTTTCAAACGAGCCTAAGTTTGTTAAAATCGGTTGAGCCATCTCTGAGAAAATTGAGCGCGTTCAAATATCTTCGAAAAGTGCACACACATACACACACACACACACATACACACACACACACACACACATACACACACACACACACACAGACATTTTCCGATCTCGACGAACTGAGTCGAATGGTATATAACACTATGGGTCTCCGAGGCTCCGTTCGAAAGTCGGTTTTTCCAGCAATTCTAATACCTTTCTATAGAGAAAGGCAAAAAGCCTTCTTAGTCCACTTAGTGAAATTTTCATATATCTTGAAAAATCACCATAGGGGGGAGTACATGAAATTTTCAAAATCGAAAAAAAAAATTTGATGCCAAAAGGCTTAGAATTGCATGAAACGTCGAGATTTAGTGTCATCTCGAAACAAAATTTTTTGGAAAAAATCGACTTTTTGGGATTTAGAAAAAATATGAAAATTTTTCTAAGTCCCAGAAAGTTGATTTTTTCAAAAAAATTTTTTTTTGAGATGACACTAAATTTCGATGTTTTATGCAGTTTTAAGAGTTTTGGCATCAAAAAAAATTTTCGATTTTGGAAATTTCATGTACTCCCCCCTATGGTGCTTTTTCAAGATCGATAATTGTCAAACCTTTACCACCGGGCAGCACCCCTTAAGCATGTCCGATTTAGGTCAAATTTTGCATGAAGGCTTTTTTCGAGGTGCTTAAACTTTTGAGCACTAGAACTTTACGAAAATAGAGTTGATCCCAAAATTTTGGCACCCTTATATATACAAGAGCGGTAAAAATCAACGTGTTTTGTCGGTTACGTCACTTATACCATCATATATCTGGAACCAAAAGTCACAACCATTTGATCTTCGAACTTGATCAACGGCCCGACAGTAGCTTTCAAACGAGCCCAAGTTTGTTAAAATCGGATCAGCCATCTCTGAGAAAATTGAGCGCGTTCAAATACAACGCTTTTTGTCGATTACGTCACTTATACAATCATATCTCCGGAACCAAAAGTCACAGCCATTTGATCTTCGAACTTGATCAATGGCCCGCGAGTAGCTTTCAAACGAGTCCAAGTTTGTTCAAATCGGTTCAGCCATCTCTGAGAAAATTGAGCGCGTTCAAATACAACGCTTTTTGTCGGTTACGTCACTTATACAATCATATCTCCTGAACCAAAAATCACAGCCATTTGATCTTCGAACTTGATCAATGGCCCGACAGTAGCTTTCAAACGAGCCCAAGTTTGTTCAAATCGGTTCAGCCATCTCTGAGAAAATTGAGCGCGTTCAAACATCTTCGAAAAGTGCACACACATACACACACACACACATACACACACACACACATACACACACACACACACACACACACACACAGACATTTTCCGATCTCGACGAACTGAGTCGAATGGTATATAACACTATGGGTCTCCGAGGCTCCGTTCGAAAGTCGGTTTTTCCAGCAATTCTAATACCTTTCTATAGAGAAAGGCAAAAAGCCTTCTTAGTCCACTTAGTGAAATTTTCATATATCTTGAAAAATCACCATAGGGGGGAGTACATGAAATTTTCAAAATCGAAAAAAAAAATTTGATGCCAAAAGGCTTAGAATTGCATGAAACGTCGAGATTTAGTGTCATCTCGAAACAAAATTTTTTGGAAAAAATCGACTTTTTGGGATTTAGAAAAAATATGAAAATTTTTCTAAGTCCCAGAAAGTTGATTTTTTCAAAAAAATTTTTTTTTGAGATGACACTAAATTTCGATGTTTTATGCAGTTTTAAGAGTTTTGGCATCAAAAAAAATTTTCGATTTTGGAAATTTCATGTACTCCCCCCTATGGTGCTTTTTCAAGATCGATAATTGTCAAACCTTTACCACCGGGCAGCACCCCTTAAGCATGTCCGATTTAGGTCAAATTTTGCATGAAGGCTTTTTTCGAGGTGCTTA
Organism: Malaya genurostris; assembly: GCF_030247185.1. NCBI lineage: Eukaryota > Metazoa > Arthropoda > Insecta > Diptera > Culicidae > Malaya > Malaya genurostris. Next base: position 63,585,829 of record NC_080571.1, read on the forward strand.
AACTTTTGAGCACTAGAACTTTACGAAAATAGAGTTGATCCCAAAATTTTGGCACCCTTATATATACAAGAGCGGTAAAAATCAACGTGTTTTGTCGGTTACGTCACTTATACCATCATATATCTGGAACCAAAAGTCACAACCATTTGATCTTCGAACTTGATCAACGGCCCGACAGTAGCTTTCAAACGAGCCCAAGTTTGTTAAAATCGGATCAGCCATCTCTGAGAAAATTGAGCGCGTTCAAATACAACGCTTTTTGTCGATTACGTCACTTATACAATCATATCTCCGGAACCAAAAGTCACAGCCATTTGATCTTCGAACTTGATCAATGGCCCGCGAGTAGCTTTCAAACGAGTCCAAGTTTGTTCAAATCGGTTCAGCCATCTCTGAGAAAATTGAGCGCGTTCAAATACAACGCTTTTTGTCGGTTACGTCACTTATACAATCATATCTCCGGAACCAAAAGTCACAGCCATTTTATCTTCGAACTTGATCAATGCCCCGATGGTAGCTTTCAAACGAGCCTAAGTTTGTTAAAATCGGTTGAGCCATCTCTGAGAAAATTGAGCGCGTTCAAATATCTTCGAAAAGTGCACACACATACACACACACACACACATACACACACACACACACACACATACACACACACACACACACAGACATTTTCCGATCTCGACGAACTGAGTCGAATGGTATATAACACTATGGGTCTCCGAGGCTCCGTTCGAAAGTCGGTTTTTCCAGCAATTCTAATACCTTTCTATAGAGAAAGGCAAAAAGCCTTCTTAGTCCACTTAGTGAAATTTTCATATATCTTGAAAAATCACCATAGGGGGGAGTACATGAAATTTTCAAAATCGAAAAAAAAATTTTGATGCCAAAAGGCTTAGAATTGCATGAAACGTCGAGATTTAGTGTCATCTCGAAAAAAAATTTTTTGGAAAAAATCGACTTTTTGGGACTTAGAAAAAATATGAAAATTTTTCTAAGTCCCAGAAAGTTGATTTTTTCAAAAAAAAATTTTTTCGGGATAACACTAAATTTCGATGTTTTATGCAGTTTTAAGAGTTTTGGCATCAAAAAAAATTTTTTATTTTGGAAATTTCATGTACTCCCCCCTATGGTGCTTTTTCAAGATCGATAATTGTCAAACCTTTACCACCGGGCAGCACCCCTTAAGCATGTCCGATTTAGGTCAAATTTTGCATGAAGGCTTTTTTCGAGGTGCTTAAACTTTTGAGCACTAGAACTTTACGAAAATAGAGTTGATCCCAAAATTTTGGCACCCTTATATATACAAGAGCGGTAAAAATCAACGTGTTTTGTCGGTTACGTCACTTATACAATCATATTTCTGGAACCAAAAGTCACAACCATTTGATCTTCGAACTTGATCAATGGCACGACAGTAGCTTTCAAACGAGCCCAAGTTTGTTGAAATCGGATCAGCCATCTCTGAGAAAATTGAGCGCGTTCAAATACAACGCTTTTTGTCGGTTACGTCACTTATAGAATCATATCTCCGGAACCAAAAATCACAGCCATTTGATCTTCGAACTTGATCAATGGCCCGACAGTAGCTTTCAAACGAGCCCAAGTTTGTTCAAATCGGTTCAGCCATCTCTGAGAAAATTGAGCGCGTTCAAATACAACGCTTTTTGTCGGTTACGTCACTTATAGAATCATATCTCCTGAACCAAAAATCACAGCCATTTGATCTTCGAACTTGATCAATGGCCCGACAGTAGCTTTCAAACGAGCCCAAGTTTGTTCAAATCGGTTCAGCCATCTCTGAGAAAATTGAGCGCGTTCAAATATCTTCGAAAAGTGCACACACATACACACACACACATACACACACACATACACACACACACACACACAGACATTTTCCGATCTCGACGAACTGAGTCGAATGGTATATAACACTATGGGTCTCCGAGGCTCCGTTCGAAAGTCGGTTTTTCCAGCAATTCTAATACCTTTCTATAGAGAAAGGCAATAAATGCTTTCCCTGCCGTTCGTCCACGGCAACAGCAGCTTTCAAATGAATTGTGTATCGATTATACCATTAATCGTTGCTAGCCTCTGACCTCAAACCCCTGCTAGCTTCAACCCACTTCTCTGCCGGGACGCGGCTCATTCCGGGCGGGAAATTATGCAATTCTCCACAGAATTCCACATTTCAAACTTAAGTCAGCATCGATATGGGCGTCGGTCGGTCGGTCGTTTGGGGTCGGGTGAATATTTTATTTTTCAATTAATCCAAAGTGAACGATTTTATGGAATGATAAGTGATCGGACCATTTTGCTGGTGCTCGCTGTCTTTCACATATCGCGCACACACACACTAACCACCACACAAACAATAGCTCATGGGAAAACGGTATAACAGCGAGACTCCCGCGAGCATTCACAGACAAATTATTTTATCCTTCTGATCATCGCGAACTGCAACAAAACATACTCGTTTCCCGTGGGATTTTCGGCCATTGAACGGAAGAATGCAAATTATGGGTGTATCGTGTTATGTAGAAGGTAAATCAGGCGTTATTAAAAACAGTTTTATGGTGAATGACACAAATGACTACAAAAATGCGTTTTGGGACAGGGACCAAAGGATGCATTTCGGTTGCCACTTCCACTCGTGAAATTTCTGTTTATTGGTTCGGGGAGGCGCCTTCCTCACCAGAATGAAATGAAAGGAGAGTCACAGTAGGCCTAGCCAAAACTGTACGTGCACCTTTCAACGAAGTTTTGTCGCGAAAACGTTTTATTTTACTATTAAGGGCACTCCGCATTCGGCCGAGCCAACCGATCCGAGCTCTCCGGCGTTGACTTCGGCTATGGCTGAGCACGGGCGTGCGCATGTATAGGTACGCCGGACCCGACACAGTTGCTACGGTGCGAAAAGCTCGGTGAAGAATATCGTTGCCAAAGATATGAATTTTATGTCGGGTCCGGCGTACCTATACATGTGCACGCCGGCAGCTCAGTCATAACCGAAGAGCGAAAAAAAGATCGGCGATGGAAATGTCGGCCGAATGCGGTTTGACCATTAGACGCCTTTTAAAAATTCACCCTCTGAAAGAGTGATAAGTTTTTGATCGTGAATATGTCTTGTTTTAAATAACGTATCAACATGATGTATATTTTCTACATTTTCAGTTGTATGACATAATCAGGAATAATTCAAAAATTAAAATTTTCTGAAATGTTTGGTATCAACGAATATCAAAGAAGAAAGCCCATGACACCTTTTTTGTACCCGAGCCAACGGTTTTGATGTTAAAGCGACATCTCATTTCTGCAAAAAGTAGGGCAAGTACATCATTCCAGTTGGTTGATATCCAGAGCTCAGTTTCAGTTCCAGTATCAAGAATTCAGCTCAGTGTTGAATCAATCCCCACAGAAAGAAGTTCTACTGCGGGATCATTTTATGAAAAAATTTCTAAAGCTAATTTTTGCTCATTCTTGACACCAATTAATTCAGATTGATTCGAGTGGTTCAAAAAAGCATGCTTCAGTGTTTATGTCACACAGTCAGCATCATTTTTCCAAACTAGTGCTTGACATTTGCGTTGCCTATTTGTGATCAGTGATGCTAATCTAAAAAAAGCCTTCTTAGTCCACTTAGTGGAATTTTCATATATCTTGAAAAATCACCATAGGGGGTAGTACATGAAATTTTCGAAATCGAAAAAAAATTTTTGATGCCAAAAGGCTTAGAATTGCATGAAACGTCGAGATTTAGTGTCATCTCGAAAAAAAATTTTTTTGGAAAAGTCGACTTTTTGGGACTTAGAAAAAATATGAAAAGTCCCACAAAGTTGATATTTTCAAAAAAATTTTTTTTTGAGATGACACTAAATTTCGATGTTTCATGCAGTTTTAAGAGTTTCGGCATCAAAAAAATTTCGATGTTGGAAATTTCATGTACTCCTCCCTATGGTGCTTTTTCAAGATCGAAAATTGTCAAACCTTTACCACCGGGCAGCACCCCTTACGCATGTCCGATTTAGCTCAAATTTTGCATGAAGGCTTTTTTCGAGGTGCTTAAACTTTTGAGCACTAGAACTTAACGAAAATAGAGGTGATCCTAAAATTTTGGCACCCATATATATATAAGAGCAGTAAAAATCAATGTGTTTTGTCGGTTACGTCACTTATACCATCATATATCTGGAACCAAAAGTCACAACCATTTGATCTTCGAACTTGATCAATGGCAGTAGCTTTCAAACGAGCCCAAGTTTGTTAAAATCGGATCAGCCATCTCTGAGAAAATTGAGCGCGTTCAAATACAACGCTTTTTGTCGGTTACGTCCCTTATACAATCATATCTCCGGAACCAAAAGTCACAGCCATTTGATCTTCGAACTTGATCAATGGCCTGACAGTATCTTTCAAACGAGCCCAAGTTTGTTAAAATCGGTTCAGCCATCTCTGAGAAAATTGAGCGCGTTCAAATATCTTCGAAAAGTGCACACACACACACACACACACACACACACACACACTCGTCGAACTGAGTCGAATGATATATAGCACTATGGGTCTCCGATGCTCCGTTCGGAAGTCGGTTTTTCCAGCAATTCTAATACCTTTCTATAGAGAAAGGCAAAAAACATCAGTATAGTGCAAATCTAGACCAATTTGGTTAGCTTTATGCACTTTTCGCAGTGTGAAATTCACACCAAATAAGTGCAAACGAATCTAGCCTTTGGCTGTTTCGCGTTCGAGAAAAATGCTCTGAACCTATTCAATGTCGTAGAGTATTTCACAATTTGGCCTTTCTGAAAGCCAGAAATGAATTCCGTACAACGTTTTGATAGTTTTTTTCTTCAAAATATGAAAAATCGAAATAGAATTATTAACATAAAAATTCAGTATGTAGCTATATTGCGAACTGTTAGGACCGCCCATTAGTGAAAAAGCTGCGAACGAAATCACGGAAAATAATTTTTATCACAAAAATAGCTTCAGTATTGAATCAATCCGCACAGGAAGCAGTTATGCTGCGGGATGTTGGCAGTGTGAGTTTCGCTTCAAACAATAGCAATTCTACAAAATCAGCCATTCTACTGGCATTTAATTGAATTGAAAATAATGTCTGTATTGAAGGTTTACAGTCTGATAGATTCTAATTAGAAAATTTCCACATACTTTTCACGGCATTATTTCAATCGGATTTTTTGTGTGTTGGTTAGAATACGTTTGATTCAGGATACGCAAGTGGTGTCAGATATTTTATTGTCCATTGCATCTGCGTTAAAGTAGAGGATTTATGACTATATGTTATGACTGATTGAGATTTACATGATTAGCACGTGATTTTCACATACCGCTTTTACACGTGTAACTTGGCCGATTGTCGACTATATAAATGTACATATATATACACGGAGGCTCTGTGATCAAATGATTTCTGGTTCAAATCCCAGTCGTTACCAATTATTTTGTCGTGAATACGACTTACTTTTCTATAGGGCGCCGTTTCAAAATTTACGCTCTACAAGAATGGATGGAACTCAAACGAAAAAATATCTTGTTGTGCTTAACCCAGCAACATATTTTTTTCTGCAAACTATCGGAAATATGATCAGGAAGTTATGATTAAATTTTCGACAGTTTTCTATAACCATAAATAACTCAAAAACAATGTTTTCTAAAATTTTTGGGAATAATGAGGAAAACTGATTACGCTTGCATGCGGATTTTGAGGTAGTCAGGGACATATATGTTCATTTCTTTTAGTGCTTTAGACGGAACTGGATGTGGAGATGAGGCTCTCCCACCAACTTTAGTAGGAACAAAGCAGGTAGGGTAACGGTTCCTTATTTCATCTGAGCTCCTATTTCCATCTCATCCCTTCACCTGATTACTATGAACATAAATAATATCTTACAACGTACCTGAACCTAACTGTAGAATGTTTTAGAATGATTATTCAAGCTATTGTAACACTTTCTCATTGAAAGAAATGATTTTAAATTGTTCGGTGATCGTTTTTTTTTTTCATTTAAAACAAACTCACTTTTCAATTTAGGACACATTTTCGTCTCAAGATTTACAGTTCGTCATGTTTCTGAATATCTACTAATCGATTCGTCTCAAAACATGATCGCTATTTCGCACTATTACACTACTATTGAATGCTGGATGACTTCATAATTAGTAATGTTTACTTGCCATTTGTTTAATTAACGATTAAAAACATCAGAAACTACCTGACAAACAATAAAAGTCGTAAAAAATATGAGTTGAAAGTTTTTCACTTAGTTCACTTGATTGCGCTTTGTTTTCATCTCATTTGGTTTCGAAAAATTGCCAAGTTTTCTCATAATGTTACAAAAATAAATTGTTTTCCTTCATCAAATTATCATCAACAAGTTTTTTTCCGTGACACTAGCTGATTTATATTGTTGATATTTATATTTCAATAAAACTGTTCCGGCTTCAAATATTACCAGAAAAAGCGAGTTAAATACTAATGAAATAACCATTGTGGCAAATCTAGTAGCACTGGTTTCTTCCCGCTCTACGTCACCATAACACTGTTAAGTGTGTGTGTTTCATCGGCTGTGCACAGAGATGCCAGATATTTCCATAAAAAATATGTATCTGCTCTATCTGTTTTCACTAATAAAATGAATCAGTTCAATTTGGTTTAAAATTGTAATATAAATGTTTATCAGTATGCATCATAAAATATTTGAACAAAAGATCTCCATTTTAACATGTAATTTGTCCGTTGATTAATAAAATTTTAAAGAAGTAATGCAATCAAATACTAACAATTACTCAGAGAGAAATGTCTAATTTTTTACTTCTCACTTTTTATGAACCTTTACAAATCTATATTAAATTTAGAAAATCTGTATAACATCTGTAATCTGATTTAAATCAGTTTGCGAACGTAAAAATCTATACAATGCAGATAAATCTGTATAAATGGCATCTCTGGTTCTGCATTTTGCTCTAGGGATGGCTAATGCCTAAATAGTAACAATTCCTTTTTTGTTTTTATTTAAAGTTAACCAAATTAAATTTAGAGTAAAATTTTAAACTTAAAATAAATGGTAACGAAAACGATCCAAATGATTTTAAACATCGAAATGATTCCAAACTATCTTCAAAACTATCGTGTGCTGTCTCATAGTTGGCATTAGACCCTTTTTAAGGAAATTTCTGACATTTTGAACCTGAAAGTGTAATAGTGCAATATTTTGGTTTTGATTGCTGTCACTATTGCTAATTTATGGGATGAATAAAGGACCAACGATAGGATGAATACAAAACCTTTGAGATGAAATTAGGAGCACAATAGTGAACATATCTGAAGTGTTTTTAGCTGTTTTTTTTTTAATTATTATTTTAATTTCCAAGGAATGTGAAGCAAGGCGAATTAAGCAGAAATATGAAAAAAAAAATCATAGTGATTTTGGAGGCTAAATCAGGTTTTAAAGTTAACGTCCCTCCAAATGAGATGAAATAGGGAGCCCTTACCCTACATATAAAGCGTGAAACGCTTCGGTCGTGCTCCCATTTGGGTTTCGGACGTCGCACAGTGGTTCGAATCCATAAGAACGTAGACATAAATCAGTTGCTGCCAAACCGTTCTTTTAATGCATATAGTTGATTCCATCTCTAATTGTGGATGGCCTACTTTGACAAAAAATATAACCATAACTTCTTTTTTAAAGAGATAGAAAAAATTTTTCTTCTACAAAGTTTTAGAACAATTGAAAATAATTTACTTTGTTAAACATACCAAAAGTCGCACCGTTTCGGATATACAAAGCAACCCCCTTAAAATCAGTTTTTTAATTCATAACTTGTTTCGAGTTATTTTGTTATGCATACTTTGTTTGGAATAATTGTAGAAAAAAATCCCATATTTTTGTTGAAGGTAGTACATAGGTTTGCTCTTTCCTGGCAAAGTTATACAACATTTTACTTTTTTTTTCTATGATAAAACCTTGCACCGAAGCGAAATATGCTACTTTATGTCGCAAATTTTTACAAAATTTATAGGAATATATATGCCCAATACTAGGAAAAAAAAACCTGTTTTAATCCACATAGTAGTGTAATAATGCCTTTCTCATATCAATCATATATAATCATATATAATACTGCGATTCTTGAGAGAATAACCGAAATCGGTTTGTTTGACCGTCTACTGATAAAAACTATCAATTGAAAAAAATTTGAGGTCGATTTAGAAATTTTTTAAGGTTTTTCCCCATTTTCAGTGATGGTATAAAATTTTTAACCCGCTTTAATTTTTACGTATGGGACTACAAGACCTTTCATTTGAACCTTGAAATTTGTGAAAATCGGTCGCGCCATCTATGAGAAAAGTTAGAACATATATTTTCATTTTTTGCACATTTTACCCCATAACTCCGGAACCGGAAGTCGGATCCAAATAATATTCAGGAATTTTTTATGGGACCCCAAGACCTTTCATTTGAACCTAAGTTTGTGAAAATCGGTTCAGCCATCTCTGAGAAAAGTTAGTGCACTTATTTTCGCAATTTTTTGCACATTTTACCCCATAATTCCGGAACCGGAAGTCGGATCCAAATAATATTCAGGAATTTTTTATGGGACCTGAAGACCTTTCATTTGAACCTAAGTTTGTGAAAATCGGTTCAGCCATCTCTGAGAAAAGTTAGTGCACTTATTTTTGCAATTTTTTGCTCATTTTACCCCATAATTCCGGAACCGGAAGTCGGATCCAAATAATATTCAGGAATTTTGTATGGGATCACAAGACCTTTCATTTGAATCTAGGTTTGTGAAAATCGGTTCAGCCATCTCCGAGAAAAGTTAGTGCAAAAAAACGTTACAAACAACAACAAACGTGGAACACAATGGAACTTTTTTTAGGCCTTTTCAAAGTTAGTTTTAGTTATTGAATTATGACAATAGTACTACCCCCTTAACAAAAATTAAGGTGCCATTTTCAAAAGAAGCATTATATAATCTTATAATCAAGACACGTTAGCTCTTGAAAATCAGTGAAGATCAGTACAGACTTTTGACCGTCTTTATCCAGTTTTGTACCATTATGCGTCGGGAGGAACAATTGCCAGCAATGAATTCAGTTTCAAAATTATAGCTTCAGAACTAAATTGTTACTGGTTTCTGTATCTGTTCTAAGTTCTGAATTTAGTTTCTAACCTCAGGTCCAGTTTCTAATTCCTGAATTCTTCAAATCGGTTCTTGTTAGAACAATTAATACTATTCTAAAAGAACTATGAGAAATTTCATTTTGCTGTATTATATGCTAAATCTTTCGACATGAATACATGTTAGTTCAATCTAGAATACCTATCCGTCTTTTCATTTCATATCTTTCGTTTCTCTCAGTTAATGCTTGCCGAAAGTTGAACTAAACGCAATAACATAAACCTTCCTCAATGCTATCAGAAATAATATCAGTAATATGTAATTAAATTTTCAACAGTGTGAGAAACTCCGAAACTGAACCCTAATTTTAGATTTTTGGAACTGGTTCCTTGACTAGATTTGGAACTAAATTTAATGCCTTAATGTGAGTTCAGAATTCGTATCCAAAATTCACATTCTGGAACCAAAATTTGAAATACTGAAACAAAATACATGATATAAATTTTAGATCTGGAATTTGGAACAATATTTTGAGACTTATTTCAGAACCTCAATTCAACTCCCGATTTCAGTTTTTGAGTTACCCTTATTCAGATCAAGCATGCTGAAGTTGAATGCAGGAACTTGGGTTCTGAAACAAGATTTTGAAACTGAATTCGGTGCTTCATGTGAGGTTCGGAATTCAAGTACAGTATACAGTTCTAGAACTAAATTTTTATCAAGAATTGTGAAAATGAGTTCCTTTCCAGAATTCTAAAACTAAATTAATGAAGTGACTTCTTGATCTGGATTCCGAAGCAAATAAATTTAGCAACTGAATTTTAAACTAGTCCCATGTTCCGAATTCAGATCCAGTCATACTTCAATTAAGATGGTCCTTTAAAATTCTACAAACGAAGCAGTAAAAGTTGTACAATTCACACAATCAATCAACTAATATGAACGATTAGTGATATCCGGAGGTGTAGAAGAAGCATGAGACATTACCCACTCGTCTTTTGTTTCTAGTTTCATTTAATTTCCACCCATATAATTCTCTAAACGCATTACACCCAAACCTCCGTTTACGTAAACCTTTTTTACGTTACCTTTTTTTACGTAACTCTTTTTACGACAAAGATCCCAAATAACGTTATCTTTTTTTAAGTTGAAAATTCCAAATAACGTAACGTACTTCGTAAAAAGAGGTTTTTGCATACAATGAAAATCGTTTCCGCCTTTTTTATATTTCATGGAAATTACTACAATATGAGTATTTTCGAAACGGGTTTGATGAGTAGATGTCGGAAAATACGTTTGAGGTGGTTCTGAATTCCAAGATGGCGACTTCCGGTTTTTTTTTTATATTCCTTGAAACCCCTTACAATATGAGTATTTTCGGAGCTGGTTTAGTGCATATTGCGTAGAAAATAATGTTTGAATATTACTGGATTGCTGATCGTATCCTATATAGTATTAGTATTTTCGAAATGGGAAGAGTCGCTTACAACAAACTATGTTGTGCCTCTGAAAATCACGTGACATACTGTGAGTGATGCTGCTTAGAACATCCTTTTTCTGTAAATACTCATAATTTTCGTTCCGTAACTATCCAATATATTATACATATCTAATAATACATATACATAAGAATAACTTTTTTCACGTTGAAAATTTCATATAACGTAAACTTTTTTCACGTTGAAAATTCCAAATAACGTAAACTTTTTTTACCTTGAAAATTCCAAATAACGTAAACTTTTTTCACGTTGAAAATTAGAAATAACGTAAATTTTTTTTACGTTGAAAATTCCAAGTAACGTAAACTTTTTTTACGTTAAAAATTCCAAAAAACGTAAACTTTTTTTACGTTGAAAATTTCAAATAACGTAAAGTTTTTTACGTCATAATTCGATTTACGTAATTTGGGTGTAAAAATTCCTGTTATTTCTGGTGGAAGACTTTTGTTACATCTGAAAGAATGGAATTTTACAATGTACGAGAAAAATTGATCTAGTTCAATTTGAATTGTTCAAGTGACCTAATCTCTCATACGGTGCCACTCATTTATACCTAATTTGCCGCTCTCGGTATCAATAATTTTGTTATATCAATGAATTTCATGTACATGTTCTTGAACGTAAATTTACGTGAACTGGGATGCTACATTTATATGCATCTTACACATCGCAGTTCACGTAAATTTACGTTCAAAAACATTTCATGTACATGTTCTTGAACGTAATTCATTGAATTCATTGATATAAAAAAAATATTGATACCGAGAGTGACAAATTAGGTATAATTGAATTGCACCGTATGAGAGATTAGGTCACTTGTAAAATTCAAATTGAACCAGAGTTACTTTTCTCGTACACTGTTTGAAAAAAAAAACCTATTCATTCAGATGTAACAAAAGTCTTCCACCATGTTAAATCACAAAAAATTTTCAAAGTGTGTAGAATGCTTCGAATATAATTTGTCCTTTGCCAGTTTCCATTTGACAACAATACGAGTATGATACGAGTTTGTGATAGATTAAGTTCGGAGGATAATAGCTATACTTTCAGATTGCAATTTACAACTCGAAAAAAAAACTATTCAACTCAATCATTTGTTTGTTTGCTGCCCCTACGATCCCACCCACCGATCAGGTGTCGAATAGCTCGCTCTATTAAACATCAATACATTTCTGAGCATTTTGTTTCCCTCAGCAAACAGCATCAAACGGCAAACTGCCAGTCGATCCGAAAAATGGGGGGTGTTTCAATTCACAATCATCGGTGATTTTGGCTAAGCGATAAAAATGCACCTTTTCCTTCTTTTCACTCTCAGTCTTTCTCTCTCTCTCTCTCTTGTTCTGGCACATTTTTCTGATCCCACCACTACTACGGTGCGGTAAGGAGGAGGCACCACAACGGGTGTCAGTGCTTGTCGACATTTGCAGCTGTCATTCAAAAATCACAGGCAAACCAGCACATTTTTCAAAAGGTGTACAATTTCCATGCATGCTGCCAAAGGTAGGAAGGACCTTATGGTTTGCTGTAACGTGCCAAATTCCTCTCGCTGTATTTTTCCGATCTACTGATTCATCGTGCAGTTGCACTGCTGCAGTTCACCGTTCTGCTTTGAATTCGATTCACCTATCAGAGCATTCCACATATGGAAGAATCATTTTTCACAGACGAATTCCTCTAGCACGAAAAAAAAAATGGATCAAGGCTGCATCTGAAGTCCGAATTAAAATTCCATTTAAAGCGGACCCTTTTTGCGATTGTGATCAAAACCGAACCTGATAGAGTGGGGGAGAGAGAAAGAGCTCAAAAAGAACAGCAATTCGCTGTCCGGCTGTACGACCGGCCAGTCATCAGTTCCTACGGGACCAAAGCGAACTTAGAGCGATAATTAGAGAATGATAAAGACTGGACCCACGCGGGAGGAAATCGTACTTTGATGCTGGTCGAATGTTTTGTTTTGACATGTTGTTTCTACTGACATCAAAGCCAGATCTAATTGAGCAGAACTTGACATTGAATGCACCGGAGTCCTCTTCTCCCTATCCGAGTGCCAATTTTGTACATGATCCGAAATAAAAGGGGTACGAATTTAGCGGCTGGTTTCACCGAAATAGATTTAATTATGACCAGTCTTTCTGAAAATGTGTCACCGTATCTTCGTATTGAAACCAGATTAGAGCTGGTGGACGATTTATTGCTAGTTCATTTAGATTGTCAGTAAATATAATCAAACGATTTCAACTCTAGTGGAAATCAGAATAATTTTTCAATTCACAAGCATAATTTTTCGGTATATTTTTCATTAGTCCGGGTGGATTCAGAATATTCAACGGGTATAAAATATCATTTTTACACCGCTTTTTTTCTCAGCTCAAGGGAACCCCCTGTTCGGAGCCGCCATAAACTTTACTAACGAAGGTTCGACACATTTCTCATACCCAAATTTGCTTACTGTAATTACAGAAACTGGAATTGGATGCTGCCGGAATCGGAATCATTGACCCGAACCAAACGTGAAGTGTGTGGAATTGTAGTTTCTGTTGTGTAAGAGTGATATTAGTACGAGATTAAAAAAGTAGAGGAATACAATTTAGAGGAAGTGTTTTGTGTATAGACAGCATTAGATTTGATTATTTTTCGAAGGAGTTCACAAGCTACAGCTTTCGGAAAGTGGTGAGTAGCTATGTTATTATTGAAATTCAGAAAATATTATTTCGACCATTATCGAGGGTTGTAATGATTTCAAGTATTTCAAGTTTCCGTATAAACTTATCTGTGTCTGCGAATTTTTGAAATTAATTCTTTGAGAATTTTGGTTTTGGGTTGATGATGGAAGGTGCTTAACTCGTTTATCTAATACCTCATGATAGAGGTCATCTTGCATTTCCTGGAATACGAATAAACAGTCGATTTGCGTTCAAAATGTGTCTTGCGGTTAGCACATCAACTGGAAGTGCTTTTGCAATCTTACGCGAAAATCTGGACATGGAAAAGGTCTTCTCCAAATGGGTGCCGCATTCGTTCAGAATCGAACAGAAGCAACAACGCATCAACGATTCAGAGAGCTGATCGGTATTGTTTAATTCGAATAAAAAGGGTACCTTGCGTTGGTATGAAACAGTGGACGAAACATGGATCCACCATTTTTCTCCGGAGTTATAATAGCACTCAGGTGGCGAAAGCCATCGAAAAATGCAACAGGTAGCTGAAACAATCATATCTTGAAAAGGAAAGTACCATCAAAAGTGACTATTACATTGAATTAATTATGCGTTTGAAGTGCGAAATTGAAAAAATGGCCTCGTATTGAGAAGAAAAAAACCTTGTCTATAACACCGTGCCACATGTCAATGAAAACAATAGCCAAACTGATCGAATTGGGCTCCGATCTGTTTGCTTACAAATCATATTCTCAAAAACCTAGATCCTCGTGGCTACTTGTCTCCCGTGGGGGGTTAATCTCAAAAAGATACTCCCGGGAAAATGTTCGGATCGAATGAGTGTCCATGGCCTCAAAATAAGCTCCACCACAACTGAAGTCTATTTTGAGGTCATAGACAAATCATTCTCTAAGTATGGTATCGAAAAGTTAGTCGCATCAAAGATGCAGATGTTCAAAACCGGACCTCTGTTTGTACGGTTTTATTTTCTGTATTTTTAATTTGCACCTCGGTATAGAAAACAAAGATATATGTATATCTTCACATTATTTAATTAATCCAAGTTACAATAAAAATATTCCTATTTTTATAAACTATACTAATATTACCATTTCTTTTTGCTCGAAAATTTCAGGTGGGTAATTACCCACCTTTGGAATTTTCGTGTGGGTAGTGCTGTTTTACCGGCCCTGTGACAAGGATAAGTGTGATGTTTCCGAGAACCTCCGGACACAGAAGATGTCGAAGATCATAATTTGGTAAGCGATTTGTACTAGTGGAAAGCGGAGTACATCTTATGAATGAACAGTTGTATTAGGAAGAGTGCCTCCAAAAACGGCTACTCCCTCTCCGGGTTAATCAATAGAGTAGTCTTCCTGAATTAAATGCAGGGACTCTCCAGCAATTTTGAAAATTTTAATGCAGGGAGGTTGGTTCATTCCTTCCATATAAAGTGTATGGCGTAAAGACTAAGTTTTGTATCTAGAGGGTCAAATGGGCAAGAAACGGCTGTAACTGAACGAACAAAAAAGCTCAAGCCTGAAATAGATTGTAGTATTATCGAAGCAATTTTGAGTCATAACTTCTATGATTGCATTGCACGATTTTCTTAAACACTTCAAGCAAGGTTTTCTCTATTTATTTTTTATGTCTCTCGAAGGGAATTATTTTTGCGAAAACTTGCGTAGTTCACTTAATAGTGTGGTGAGTTTTTTTTCATAACTCAGCATAAGAGTTGACGCATTCAGGAATTCAAGAAAAAATGCTTATTTTTGGGTTACACATTCATGTCATGTTTCAAATACAAACAATATTGTTGTTGAACGGATTCCAAAAAATCTGTGTTTTTTCTATCATTTATTTATACCCGGATTTAACCTGTTTGCAATGTGATAGACAAATGTGATATTGAAACGTTGACCAGCAACGCAAAATTATTATTTACTAAAAGAAAAAAGAAATTAATTGAAAAGCCCTATTGAAATTACAACAGAAGTAAAAAATTTTGTTCCGAAAAGCGAAATTTTGACTAGTCTCTAGCGATCAGGCCCGTACCTAGGATTTCGTTTCGGGAGGGGCCCAAAAATAAAAAAAATAGTGTTACTGAAGATTGCTTATGTACCTAATTCTCGGTGTGCTTTTTACGGGTGTTTTTAACAGACACTTGAAACTTTTCCACTGGAACTGTTATTCTGTTACATTTCTTTACGCTTACTACGCTATTGTTATTTCTGCAACACATACCTTAGAACTTTTAAATAATTATATATCTGATTTTGATTTTAGGAGGGGCCCGGGCCTGTGGAATAGACATTTTTATACTAATCACCCTGTATCTCCGAAACCGGAAGTTGGATCTGACTGAAGAGCAAGATGTTTTAAAGTATCTTGAAACTTTTCATTTGCATCTTAGATGATTCTTAGATTTCATTTGAATCTTAGATCGGTTCAGCCATCTACGAGAAGAATGAGTTACACAATTTTGATTTCGTTTCATATATCACCCTGTAGTTCCGGAACCAGAGGTCGGAACCAAACATAATTCAGGAATTTTGTTTGGGAGCATACGAATTTTCGTATGAATCTGAATTTGTAGAAAAGAAATTTTCCGAGAAAATTGAGTGAAATTATTTGTCACACACGCATTTGCTGATCTCGAGGAACTGATTCGAATGGTATATGGATGTTATGTTCTTCCAGCATTTATTGCTGTAAGAAGTTTAAAACCATATAATTAAAAAAAATCTGCCATCATCTGGTTTATATATGTCATACTCGAACGATTATGTTGCCAAAAACGAGCCGTGCTAAAATCGATCCGAGGCAAATTGTCATGAAAAAGGATGCTGTACACAGTCTTTCTGGTACTTAGAAACAATTGTATGTAACAGAATAAAAAATCGTGTTTTCCGTTGCTCCCAAGCATTGCTTTGTCATACAGCGCTCAAAACTCCTACTGCTGGAATAGGGGGAAGAGTCGTTTACACAAAAATTTCGATATCTCCGTTAAAAATGGACGAATTTTAACAATCTATGGCTTGTTGAATAGGTATTATCGTGCGGAATCTAAGTGTGAAAACATATTCTGTTTTCAAGGTCAATTGTGACAGATACTGTCAAAACACTGAAAATTTTGACATAAAACTTCGAATAACTCAAAAAGTAATATTCAATAGCGTTTTGGGTGACGAGGAGACCTTTCATTTGCGACTAGTTTGATCAAAATCGGTCCAGCCATCTCTGAGATCTCGACCTCTTAGTTGACAACACACATACAGACACACACACACACACACACACACACAGACATTTGCTCAGTTCGTCGAGCTGAATCGATTGGTATATGTCATTCGGCCCTCCGGGCCTCGGAAAAATTTTCGAAAGTTTGAGCGAATTCTATACCTATTTTTTATATATATAAAAAAAGGTAAAACAGGTCTTGATACCAGATAACGAATTGCATCGTTCAAAAAGATTATCAATAATATCAACGAATTCTTAGTTCAATAAAATATAATCAGTTGTTCAAATAGATAAATAATTCGTCTATACGCAAAAATAATACTTATGCATGTGAAAGATCCATTTAATCAACCTGTCACTACACACCTTCTGAGCAAACACCGTGAGGTACAGCGGTAGAGTACATTTTCGTCCGCAGCGGTAAAGTACTTTTTCGTCCGCAGTAGAATACATTTTTTTCGTTGGCGGTAGGAAGCTACAGTACATTTTTTAAATCTACGGGAGTTTCAAGCAGCAGTACAAGGCCGTACCATCAAGAAAAGGTAGAATGAAGTAGAGCAAAACTTGTTTCTACCTGTACCGTTCTGATCGTCACTGGTACTCTCTCTGCGGTAAATGTACCATCAAGCAGACTGTAGAATTTTGAATGTGTAGAATGTACAAGGATAAATGTATTCTACCGCTACCGTTTGCATCCCTGGCTTACAACGAATTTGTTGGCCTTCACATCCCAGTGCATAACTAGTATGGAAGCTAAGGCGCAAATGGATGTTATCTATACCGATCTCATTGTTGCTTTTGACTAAATAGATCATAAAAAGCTTCTTTGCAAACTATCTCGTCTTGGATTATCATCGCAACTCGGTTGGACTCATATCTTTCCGATAGGAAATTACACGTGAAAACAGATGACAGCACATCATCCGAGTTTTCCAATAAAACAGGTGCCCCACAAGGTTGTAACTTAGGACCCTTGTTATTCGTATTATTCATCAACGATGTGGTGTTTCTTTTGGGAGCCGTCTACGCATGAATTAGTCTACGCATATGATTTAAAACTGTATCTCGTTGTTCGTAGTGTAGATGCTTGCCGGCGACTACAATGTCTGCTTACATTGTTCACCGATTGGTGCAGGAGAAACAAACTCATCATAAATGTAGCCAAGTGCCAGCTCATCACATTTCATCTCCAGTCATATTTGACTATAACATTGATGGTACAATTATCTCTTGAGTGGATCTAGTGTGTGATCTTGGTGTACAGTTGGATGCTGAACTGGCGTTCGATGTTCATCGGTCACAATCCGTTTCGAAAGCAACACGTCAATTAGGTTTCATCGCTAAGATTGCAAAGGACTTTAAAGACCCACATTGCCTTAAGGCTTTGTATTGCTCACCCGATTCTCGAAAACGCGTCGGTAATCTGGTGTCCCTAGCAAGTATCGTGGAGCCTTAGACTTGAACGAGTGCAGAAACGATTTGTTCGTATGGCATTAAGAAATTTACCGTGGAGAGACCCAGTAAACTTGCCACCATATTCAGATAGATGCCAATTGTTGGGAATCAGCTCGTTACAGCGACATAGAAAAACTCAACAGGCGTTGATAATTGCTAAGTTGATCAACGGAGCGACTGATGCTCCTGAACTGATTTATAACCTTATACCGTTTTCGTTTTTGAACCTAGACGCGGGCTACTCTGACTCCGAGTAAAACGAACACGTGGTACACGCCCTAAACAACTCATGAAAAAAAGAAAAAATAAACAAACTCGGCTGGATGCATGATGCGACCCGAGAAAATTTTCAGAGCGAAACTACGCGATTGGAGTCCGATCTAGAGCGACCTCAGGTTGCTTAAACAAACATATCAAACGTTGTTTGGGCGACTCTGGGTCAGCTTTCGGGCTGCTCTGATCAACAAACGAAAACGGTATTAATGTTCGAATACCGAATAGATCACTGCGTAACACAAACCTGCTTCAGCACAGATTCCATAGGACTGTACTCGGATGCAACGAGCCAATTACGGCAGTAATGGTTGATTTTTGTTTTGCTTTGTGCTGTTTTTGATATCAGACAGCATTGAAAACAACATATTTTTCAACTACCTTAATATGTGCAAATCGAATAGCAAATTGGTTGAATCAACTAATTATTAGTTAAAACAACAACTGCAAAAATCAAAAATTGCGAGATCGTAATTTTTTTATTGGAGAGTTTTCCGTGTGCCGGATTCCGGTTTCGGAAGTATCTGCATTAGTGGAACTAACTTAGTTTTCCTGAGATGATCTTACCGATCTGAGAACTGTTTCACTCTGCAGCTTATATTAGTTGATGGACAAACCTTTTTGTTTTTCAAGAACATTTATATATGAAAATATGAACGGACCGAATTAATTTGTACTCCCAATAGAAGGTGTTGCTTAGTAATGCACAAGTATTTTTCTCCTGGCACAGTTCCGGTGTGTACGGCTTATACCATACTAGAACGTCCTTTAACTAGTGGCATGATGCCAAGTCTAGTCAGAAGGTAGTACGACCGTTGTGAGCCTTCAGGATAGGGAGAATTCGCTCTTGGTGACACTCTTTTAAACACATCTAACAATTCGTGGTGCTCGCGCTTACGAATGGTTTATCCTGATTTCCGCAAGTACAACACGCTTGCCAAATTAAGAACTTCTTGGTGAGCTTCGACATCTTCTGTATTCACAGATTCTCGGCTACACCACACTGTTGTTGTTCTTGTCACGATTTGAGGACTTCTGAACCTTAAACGTACGTAGTCCAGCTCTAGTGTTGGTATTCTGCACGGAAGTCTTACTCACATGTTACTTTTTTGCCACATCGTGAACGGTTTCCATTTAAAGGTCCCAACCTTGCGTTTTTTATCGTTCACGATGACTTGACGGTTTTTTTCTAGATCTTCACTTTCGGCCAACAGTCTGACCTTCTGCGAGCTGTTATAACACCTTGGAATTCGCGATTACCATCGTCTTATGCGACAGATCCTCATTCTCAAAGTACTCGTACAATACTTGTTACGAACCTGATGAAATCAACTCACAGAGTGTGAACAATACACATTAACCTATGTCTGGGAAAAACTTCAAACAATTTTACCCAGAAGATCGAATGTTAAAGAATTTTGAGTGTGTGCGGATTTTAAACGGAATACCCTTTACAGTGATAGGCAGAATAAAGTAACTATCTTATTCTCATTCTTGAATTTCTATCAATTTAATTTGAAAAGACTTGCTTAAATCGCGGACCCACACGAACGAAAAGATGCGACCAACAGTGATGCGTACCAACGTCGTGTCAGTTTACTCCAGCGTACAAGATCCAGCCAGCCACTGCCGACCACCCGCTGAAGACTAGATCTCCCAAAGCTCATATGGTGTGAAAATAAAAAAAAATCTAGTTTAAGTAGTTTAAACATATGCCCTCGGCATCTTATAGCTTAACGCAATGTGCCTTAAAATATGTTATTGAATAAAAAAAAAAAAAACTTGCTTAAATACTTTTGAATGCCAAAATCGGACATGCAATGGGCGTTTATA
Organism: Malaya genurostris; assembly: GCF_030247185.1. Classification (NCBI taxonomy): domain Eukaryota; kingdom Metazoa; phylum Arthropoda; class Insecta; order Diptera; family Culicidae; genus Malaya; species Malaya genurostris. Next base: position 63,605,939 of record NC_080571.1, read on the forward strand.
AACACCTTTTTTTGAAGCACTGGACAAAAAAAATTTGAATGCAAAAACGATTAAAAACAGTTGTTTCGGAGGATCCCGCAAAATTATTTTCCCGTCTTTGCATTCAAAGTTGATATTCATAATCAAATCAAAGCATGAAATCAGGCTTTCTATAATAAAGTCTACATGTCCAGAAAATTTAACAAGATTCTGACAGCACCCATCCAACATTTGTTCGAATTGGTGCGAAATTCGGTACTTGTAACTATAGCGTCTCGGGTTGGTGGTTCAATGCATAGGGCGCTGGCCTTACAAACCGGTTGTCGTATGTTCCTGCTCCGACCTGGAAGAATTCGTAGTGTCAGTAGAATCGTAGCACCAGCCATACAATGGTTCTGTACACTCTGAATCGGCTGCGAAGTCTGTTGAAACAGAAGGTCAAATTCTACTACAGGAATGTAATACCAAGGCTTTGCTTTGATTCGGGGTTGTTTCCCAAAATCGCGAGCAAAACTGGCTTTTATGACATTCACCTAAGAATCCTTCATAGTAGAGATGGATGGGTTTCGGGTATTTGTACGGGTTCGGGCTCAGAAAAAAAAATGTTTGCCAGGATTCGAATTAGAATATCCGATTTTTTTCGGGATTGGGTCGGGTAGGGGCTTTTTCTCGATCGGGTACGGGCCGGCCTCGGGCTTAAGAAATTGCTAACCCGACCATCTCTACTGTACAGGGATGTTATCCAATAGAAAAAGACTAGCAAAAATTTCCTAATTTTTGTATTGAACTGTTGCTCCATCAGATAAAAAAAATTAAAAGGTTTATCGATTGTTTCATAGAATATTTTTGAGATGAATACTTGAACTGCAATTGTATCGTGCGTTATTTTGATTCTGGTAATATAATTTTGATTGACTAATAATGCAGCTTTTCCTGGCAAAGTTCATGAGTTTTAGGTTTGTCAATTAATTATGGCTTCTTAGTTACAGAAATCGCACTGTTTTTACTACAACTGTATAATCACATTTTAGTCGATTGATTTTATTAACATTGAGAGTTTCTTTCCATTATTTGATAGCACAGTTTGGATTTAGATAAAAAAACACTGAACAAAATATTCAGTTTGGGCAAGACAAAGTTTTTACGCAGGACCGTAGGCTACGCCATCTGGATGTATGCTATTTCAACAAGGAAATAACTCCGCCATTGTTCGAACGGTTTTGACAGATAATCACGATTCTGATACGTCATTGTATGCCATTTCAGCGATGAGTCGGCACCAAAAGAACATGTGGGAATCGCAGCGCTTTACATTGAATATAATCCTTTTTTTCTTTGCAGAGTGCTTTTCCAGGACGTGTTGTTTTAAGAAATGGTGCTTTGGAGTGGCCACCCTCGGTACTAGACTTATTCTTGTCGGGTTCTTTGAAAAGTAACGTTTATTGTAGCAAACCGAAGAACATTTTCGAACTCCAAACTAATATACGAGCTGAAATAGCTGCGATAAAGCTCGCAGTGCTGGCTATGGAAAATGTCCGCAAAAGAGCTGCTTTTAATGTTTAAAATTTCATTCAATTGACAGTATATTCGAAACCTGGTTCGAAATAAATGGCATCCTAGAAACTATTTGTTTTGTTGGCAAAAATCGGAATGTTGCAGCATATGTTCAAATCGAGGACTAATGGTGTACTTATTATATGCGCCGTTCCACCACACACAAGAGTTAATCACTTTCACCGGACTTCCCGAATAAATCTGGAAGCAAACTGATATCAATGTAGTAGTTCATTTTACTATCATTCATTATTTAGGCACTATTTTATTATTGAAATGGTAAAATAATGCTTTAATTTGGTATAATAAATTGTTTTGGTATAACTACGCAATTTAGAGATAATATAATTAATTTAGGTATTTAATTTAACAAATTGTTTGAAAATTTTGATAGCTTTTAAAAATTTTTTAGTGAGTTTATTTAAAATGCAAGAAAAAGTTTAATTTTGTTTGAAATTCATTAAAAATTAACTTAGTAAAATAGTTGGCAATAGTAATAATTAAATCATGTAGATAATAGGGCTGAAAAGTCACCACTTGAGGCTAAACACCCAATTCGAATCTCAATAATTGAATCTGAGCTCATATTTCAATATTTATTTATTTATTTAAAAGAACTAGTAGCAAAAACATAATTGTGAGAAAAGATAATTGAATGAATTAAGTAGCAATACCTTAAAAATGATGGATAGTTCAACATGATGAAAAGATGTGGTGATTGAAAACATGAATATTTAGTAACTAATTGTGTAACGAAGAAATATTGCTGTTTTAACCAGTGTAACATAAAAAAACGCGTTCGTGATATTGTTGCAATCTAGTGTGAGCTTAGTGGTATCAGAGAATCACTACTTGGGTGATTACAAAGCAAAGTCTTGGCATTACATTCCTTTTGTGGAATTTGGCCTTTCTGATTCAACAGACTTTGCAGCCGATTCTTAGCGTACAGAATCATTGCATGGCTAGTACTGCGATCTTACTGACTCTATGAATCCTTGCAGGTCGGGTCTCGAACATATGACAACTGGCTTGTAAGGCCAGCGCCGTATGCATTGAACCGCCAACCCGGGTCACTTTTGATGAATCGAGGGTTTTTTTTTTTTTCATAAATACGTTTATTTCTTAAGGCAGTTTACATAAGTTTTTCTTCGCCGTAGCATCACTTTTACATAATATTCTTATCCTAATTTAATTCTAACATAGTCACAACGTTTTGCATTTATTAAAACATATTCTCTTATTACTTAAATATCATCTTAGGTAACTCGTCATTAATTATGAAATCTACTCGGAAATATTATTTGAACCAAACGATTAACTTCTATAAATTATAAAATAAGCTGTTATTTTCAGACATTTTGTTAATAATTTCATAAACTGTTTCGAGTTTGTTTGTATCATTACATTATTTTTATTCTAATTTAGCTATTGGCTGAACTCATGGACGCAGCTGGGATCAGAACTAAGTCTTGAAAGGGGCCTTTATTAAATTGAAACTCCAGTTTTCTTTATGAAATGATAAATAAGTTTCATGTATGAAAGGTCACGACAAGCAAGAATGTCTCGAACTGGGATATTGGATAGTCTACCTTGGGTACGCAAAGAATTTATTAGTTGAGATCTGACATCACGATACTCCACGCATGTCCAAACGACATGATCAATATCTCGATAACCTTCGCCACAAGCACAATGATTAGTCTCGGAGAGCCCAATTCGAAGGAGATGTGCATCTAACGTGTAGTGATTGGACATGAGTCTGGACATCACACGAATGAAATCTCTACTCACATCCAGTCCCCTGAACCATGCCTTTGTCGATATTTTCGGAATAATTGAGTGCATCCACCGACCCAGATCATCTTTATCCCAAGAAGCTTGCCAGCTGGCAAGTGTTCTTTGGCGAGACGAGCTATAGAATTCGTTGAAAGCAATTGGTCTCTCATAAATTTCACCCTCAATAGCACCACGTTTGGCTAAAATATCGGCTCTTTCATTGCCAGGAATGGAGCAATGAGCCGGGACCCAGACTATAGTGATTAGATAATTATTGTTCAATATGTCGTTCAGGCACTGTTTTATTTTGCCCAGGAAAAACGGTTCAGTCTTGCCAGTCATGTTTGAGCGAATGGCTTCAATTGCACTCAGACTATCTGTGAAGAGGAAATAATGGTTTGGAATTAATGTGACGATTACACTCAAACTATAATGAACTGCTGCTAGCTCTGCTATATAAACAGATGCAGGTTCTTGAAGCCTAAATGAGGCCGAAACATTATTGTTGAACATACCAAACCCTGTCGCTTCTTCAATTCGCGATCCGTCCGTGTAAAACATTTTCTCAGAGTCAATATGCCTGAACTTACTTGAAAATATTTTTGGGATTTCCGTCGAACGTAGATGATCCGGGATTCCACGCACTTCGCGCTGCATGGATGTATCGAAAAATAAAGTTGAGTCAGGGACATTTAGGAGGCTGACACGGAGAATCGAGGGTTGTTTGGTATAATATCAAGATTAAAATATATTGGTAAAATCAAATATATTGATGGGAAGCCATTAAACATCTATATCTATATACATAAAATAATAGCGAAAAAAGTGTGTGTTGCTAATGTTCTCTGGTATGCGTGGGCCGATCTTCAAATGATTTTTTTTTTGTTCGAAAGGTGTCGTTTATGCGGAGGTTCTAGGCTATAGTACATAAGGAAAATCCTTCGGGAAAGTTGAGAAAAACTAGAAAATTGGTTCGTTTAGAATTGGAAATTTTCCATTTAATGCATGCTAGATCTCCAATGATTGTTTGGCGCGCATCGAGTTATGCAATGCTGCTGCCCGCTGGAGAGCAAAATATGAATACTAGATTATTAATAAAACCGTTTGGCGCCAAACGAGCTGATTTGTGCAAAAATTTCACTGAGCCTACTTGATTCACGTGTTTCGTTTTTTCGAATCACATGTTCGGTTAAGTAAGGGCGCCAAATGAACAGCATACAGGTTTCCATTTTCCGTTATATAAATTTGGGTTCAATACCGTGAAGGCAAATTATAAAACGACTATAAGAAAAGAAAGTGAATAACGCTTTTTTATGATTCGTTGTTTTACTAAAATTCCAGGAATGTGAATTGAATCTTCTTGATAGATATAATTATTGCTTTCACAATGCACTGAGACAACAGGATCAGCACACTTCAGCTGTCACTTCAAATTAGGACTGTTAACTCAAACACCAAAACTGTTCGGCTCTCTACTTTCTGGAACGATTCCATTCGAATTAGAAGGATGTTTTCTGTTTTTTTTTCGGCTTAAATTTTTCATAAGCATTTCCCATGCTATACCTATGAAGGATTTTTTGGACGGGATTTTGTATAAATTTTTCTCGAAACGACCTCCAAATTTCGTCAATTGTTTCAAATTGCAAGTTCGGTTATTTATTTGAGTCCAAACGTCTTCAATTGGCCCAAACGTGATTCGAATTATATCAACCCAGAGTATTCCGAAATTTCAAATTATTTGCATTTGAGTAACTATGAACAGTTTCGTCCAATGTACTCGAATCATCCCGTTTGCCTTCTGTTTTTAAAATACATCAATTGAACCGAAATTTGGGAACTCATCGACATGTTTTACCTATTCGAATGATTCACTCTCTTGCTCATAAACCGTCAAACTGACTTTGGTTGTATTTTGCTTGAATCATTTGGGACTTTTGAAAGCAGGAAAAAACTGCTTTGAAGTGCGAAGTGTACATGTGTATCAGAATTGGGGAAAAATGTTGAGATCGAATAAAAAACTCTTGTCAGATTTGTCATTTTTACAGATTTTACATTTTTACATTCTACTTCACTAATCTCGAGCAATCATGAGGGTCGTTCGATTATTCTAATAATAATAAGTACAGGAGCTAAGTTCAGGAAAAAATAAAGAAGGTACAGGAACCAGCGCAGAAAGTACAGGGTGATTTTTTAAGAGCTTGAGAACTTTTTTAAACAATAAAACGCATAAAATTTGCAAAATCTCATCGGTTCTTTATTTTAAACGTTAGATTGGTACATGACATTTACTTTTTGAAGATAATTTCATTTAAATGTTGACCGCGGCTGCGTCTTAGGTGGTCCATTCGGAAAGTCCAATTTTGGGCAACTTTTTCGAGCATTTCGGCCGGAATAGCCCGAATTTCTTCGGAAATGTTGTCTTCCAAAGCTGGAATAGTTACTGGCTTATTTCTGTAGACTTTAGACTTGACGTAGCCCCACAAAAATAGTCTAAAGGCGTCAAATCGCATGATCTTGGTGGCCAACTTACCGGTCCATTTCTTGAGATGAATTGTTCTCCGAAGTTTTCCCTCAAAATGGCCATAGAATCGCGAGCTGTGTGGCATGTAGCGCCATCTTGTTGAAACCACATGTCTACCAAGTTCAGTTCTTCCATTTTTGGCAACAAAAAGTTTGTTAGCATCGAACGATAGCGATCGCCATTCACTGTAACGTTGCGTCCAACAGCATCTTTGAAAAAATACGGTCCAATGATTCCACCAGCGTACAAACCACACCAAACAGTGCATTTTTCGGGATGCATGGGCAGTTCTTGAACGGCTTCTGGTTGCTCTTCACTCCAAATGCGGCAATTTTGCTTATTTACGTAGCCATTCAACCAGAAATGAGCCTCATCGCTGAACAAAATTTGTCGATAAAAAAGCGGATTTTCTGCCAACTTTTCTAGGGCCCATTCACTGATTTGCAAGCGTTGCTCGTTAGTAAGTCTATTCATGATGAAATGTCAGAGCATACTGAGCAAATAATAATGCATGAAAATCATAACCTCAAAAAATCTGAGCAAATACTAATGCATGAAAATCCTAACCTCAAAAAAATCACCTTTTACAAAACCAATGAATGAGGAAAACAAGTATAGAAAGTACTGGCACAATTGAGTGCATAAAAAGGTACAGAATGTGCAGATGGTACAGATATAAGTACAGAAGTTACAGGACCAAATACAGGAAATACTGGAGCAGGTACAGAAAGTACAGGAACAAATTTTGAAACAAGCACAGAAAGTACAAAATAAAGTGCAGACAATAGAGGAACAAGTACAGAAAAAAGTTAAAAGTTCAAAAGTTAATCGCAAATGTTATCGAGACAACAATTTTGAATGGCAAATTAGAAGAAGAAAAAAGTTATCATTTCACGCATTCCAATGATGCCCACTGCTATGCCATTTCAATTTGAACGTCACTTTCTCATCCGTTTAACTTTTCTATTACCGTCAATAATCGTTATGAGTTTGTAGCGTGAATTTAGAGTCTTTTTCGAATGATAAATTGTACGCTACCTGTTTGCGTAACCATCGGTTTTATATATTTTGTCCTGTTGTCCGCGATTTAAAAAGGTTTGAGTCACTATCAGAGAGCATTATAATGAATTTTTTTCTTCAATAATAATTAAAATTGATGAGTAGTTTTGATTTTCTACATTCAATCTAATATTATTGCGCTACGAAGTGTGCAGGGGTCCGCTAGTACGGATATATAATAGTCAACTTTTGTCTGCGGAGGCATCACTGTGCGACCGATCGTGTGTCGCTTTCGTTCTCATAATACATCATGTCTACCGTTTAATTTTAATATTTTTAACAATATTTTTCTCGATCGTTAAAATGGGGCTTCGAAGCAAGAGTAACAACGTTTCAAAATTTTGTTCGTATATCGCAAAAATTCAAACGACTCGCACGCGAACGTGATCAAACTAACTGTTACTAATGCAATGAAAATACTCGGAGAACGTTCCGAGACCACCAAGATGACTGAATCAGGAGGAAAACGAAATTGCTTTCTTATAAATCTCGCAAAAAATGAATGATTATCTATTCACATCATATTTACAATTAATATGTTAGTTTGATTCTGGATGAGGTTTAGAAATTCGGGATGGGATTGTCATGAATGTATTCACTTTGACTTTTTTCAGAAAGTTTTTTTTTTAATGGGGAAACCCACAATTTGAGCCTGCTCACTAAATATAAACTAACACCCACTAATGGGTTATAGGGGACAGTTTGGGAATCAATGATGATCACTTACATACAAGCCAAACAATGCGTATTTCCCCGCATTTCCTTCCTGCACTTGAACAAGTTCCGAACAAATTTTCATTCCAATCGGTTGAGACTGACCTGTTTTGAAAAGAAGAAACCACCTTCCCGTTTTTTTTCTTGTTCGAAAGTAAGATCAATATTAGTTATTTATATATTGGAATAACTACACCGGACAGGGAAACGAAATCGATCGAAAACATGTTATTGATATTGCCTAGCCCATAACTTGATTGTCAATCATCCCGTGTCAGGCTGGCTTCCTTTCAGTCGGTGGCAACCCGTTCAATTTTCCATGAAATTGATATTGGTTACTCTCAACGGCCGACCGATGCAATTATTGCAACTACATGTGTGTGTGTGTGTGTGTGTGTGTGTGTGTGTGTGTGTGTGTGTGTGTGTGTGTGTGTGATACAGATGATTTTCCCTGCTAATTGATAATGAATTATGGCTTGCGGGAGACGTGTGATGTGGCCACCGAGGTTTACGTTATTGAAAATTGAGCTTTGGATAGGAATATTATTTTTCCAGTCCGGGACAGCCTTGCAGACGACGGAGGTATACGAACAGGGAATCTCAGTATTCGTAGATCCTGATAAGTTGAGGATAAAACTGATGATGGCCCGTCGGAAGCAACACCTTACCGACCCGAAGGGATATCATTAATACAATCTCAGACAGAGCACTACCTCCGGAGATCATCGTGACAGCTGAGGCAATTCAAACGGCTGTGGTTCTGAAGCCTCTTACCATCCGGATATCCCCCTTTTGGTAGTGAGGAATGTGTTATTACACGAGCGCTGCAGTGATTGGCAATGATGCGTTGTTGTTTTATGATAATTTTATGAAGCGAACCGGTTGTATGTTGCGCCTCGACCGACCGACCGACCGGGGGATTATGTTGTAAGCCGCCTCGGAACCGCAACCCAGAAGTAGGAGTTCTTGAATCGGTCGGTCGATCGGCGGAGTGTGAAAATCAATAGCGCCAGTCAGCTCTCGCAGCAGGATTCCCTCGGTCGTTGTCGGTCGTTGCAACGCAGTAGTGCATCAGTTGATTAGGTGTTTGCCCCCGGAACAATGCAACATCATTAATGCAGCAGCCATCGGATACTGTTTGATGAGCCGTGAATAAACGGATCAGTTGTGGATGTGCCATCCGTGCTAACGAGGTTGATGAGTAGAGATTAATTGAGTTCCTCCAATAGAATGATTGAATCGAGATGAGAAGTAGTTATGGGAATAGGAATTAATTCGAAGTCGCTTTGCGTGTACAGATGGATTGGAAACTAATAGCTTGTCGTTCATAGCAGAAGAAGTTGGGGAAAGGTTTGTGCTGGGCATTCGAATGAGAAAGTGAGCCCAGGCTCAATCTGTTCAATTTAACTTTTGTCGAACAGAACGAAAAAAAAAATTAGGTATCCTCAACACCTACAAGAACGGCAGCTGCGATAAGCTGCAATTTAATTTTCAATTCATTTGCATACTGCAAACCACAGAGAAGAGGGACGCACTCCAGTCTCATTTCTTGCATTTCGATAGTGCAGCTGGAAGAAAAGAGTCCAAAAGTCCCCTTAACTGAATGCATTTCAATCTCTTTTTCATTTCAATTCCAACCCATTCATCGAGGTTTTATTATGTATATTCAGAGGAATGGAGCTTCCATAGTTCGGCTCTCGCCTAAAGCATGTTGGACAGGGGGGGGGGGGAGGGGGGGGGGGGCTTCGAGCTTCGAGCTTCGAGTCCCTCTTCAACAAAGGCATCCCTGGCATTCCTTCGTCCGAGGATCATTCATAGGACTGATGTACACTCTGATACTGCACTGAGCTGCATTGCAAATGATTTCCGAATTCGTTAGGTGCGTTTTTAGTAGTAAAGGGCTAGTTTGTGGAAGCAATTACATTAAGCGCATTCAAAGATGTCGCTGGGGCATACCGGCTAAATACTGTAGCAGAGTTCGTTGGTTGGTTACCAATGCCCGAATTCCTGACAGCCAGTGTTAAATGTGAAATTAGATCTGTTTTAATTTCACATTTAACATTGACTGTCGAGAATTTTGAATCATTTGAATGTTTTATTCCTCCTAGTGCTGACACCCATACTTATGATCGAAGTTGAACAACAATATCTGAGACCAGGAACAGCTTTTAATCACTTTCATTTTTAGTATTGCCACTATAAACAAAGGTTTCGAAATTTTTAACACACATAACACTAGAGTCTAAAGTCGGATCCGGATACAGTTGAACAGCCACCTATGCGGCTACAAGATCCTTTATTTAAATCTAAGTTAATGAAAATCGGTTTCGTTATTTTCGGAAATTCGAAGTGAGTGCCGTTCTAACTAATTTACGTAGGGCTACGTCTTTATTTTTCATATTGGGACTCGAATTGAAAATTCGGAAGATAGAACCGTACAAACAGTGGTCAGATTTTGAATGGCTTTTCGATATCATGTGCGCAGTTCGTCCCGCACAAGAATCAATCATTTTTGTTAGAAATCTTCTAATTCTTAGCATTCGAGGAAAATATTGGGCAACCTTTACATGACGATTCTCAAAAAAATATTTTTGAAAGTAGATTCCGTATAAAGTCAAATAAGTACATGAGGAATACAAAAAATGTGCACAAATTTATGAAAAAATGCGCATTCAATTTTCTCGGAAATTTATTCACTGATTGTCACAAACTAAGAAGCAAAAAAAAAAGAATTAAAAATTCTTTTACAAGTCTACGGAAAGTTGATCCAGATTCGTCTTCCGGTTCCGGTATTACAGTGCGATTAGTGAAAATTTTCAATTTCATGAGAACTTTTGCACAAGCGATGGCGAAACGAGGTGCCCATTTTTATAAAACTTACTGCTAAATTCATCTGGTTGGCAGATCTCGCAAGTTGGTGAATATATAAAACTACTTTGGGACTACTCGTCCTCGGTTTCCGCTTCCGAAAGCACCGATAATAATGAGAAGAAGCTCTAAAAAAGGAACTCACTTGGATTTCTCAGCAACGGTTAAACCAACTTTCACGAGTCATGATTCAAATTAAAGCTCTCATTGTTTCTAAATATATTGTGCAATTTCATCTAGACCCGACTTCCGGTTCCGAAATTATAGGGCGATTAGTGTAAAAACATTAAAATCATCATTCAAAATGACGATGCAATACTGGTACGCGTCGGTACGACCGGCTTTGCTCCGTTCGCAGCGTGCTTTTTTTCAACTTCGTATAACATGCAGAGTTGCCAAATTTAAATCTATATTTTTCAGGGGAAAAACTTGTAAATTTGAAAATCTTTTATTCAATTTTTACCTAGTGTTAGTGTTGTTAGTGTTATGATAAAATCATTTTAACGATGCTTTTCTATAAAAGTACACTTATTGCCTTTGTTATATAGAAAGTTTATGCAATCACTTGAAAAAATGGCTAGTTAAAATTGGGCCAGACGGCTTAGTTCATCTGTGTGAGTGCGTATGTATGTGTCAAATAATGTCACCCATAAAATAAAATTTCTCATGGTCCCATAGGTTGAAAAAGGGTAAAATTCTTCTAGATTTTACTCAAAACTGATTTTTTTGTAGGCTATATTAGTTACTTACTAAACGAACCGACTTCGGCTGTACTGGTTCCACGTTCCCGGTTCCAGAAGTATCGGAAACAGTGGTCAAGAAGTTTAAAACGAGACTCACTTAATTTTCTCAGAGATGGTTTGATCGATTTCCACAAATAGGCTCAAATAAGAGTTCCTACAGTCTCATAGGTTGCTGTTTAGTTTCATCCTTGTCCGACTTCCGGTTCCAGTTCATGATTGAAAAAAAAATTCTCGACAGAATCTTCTAAAGATGTTTCTGGAAATATAAGTAATGGTACAAAATTGATTTTCACAAAATCAGTCAAATTTTCGAATAAAAAGACGGGTGGGTAATGTCAAAGACACAACTGTAGGACGTGAATACGAACAAAGCTGAAATGCTTCTTCGGCATTTCCGAATATCAATAATCGTTCATATTAGGGAAATGATTGTGTGAGTTTCGAAACTTTTACTACTTCACTTCCAGAATTATAACGATGCATGTGTACTAAAGTATGCCATATTGACGACACTTATTCTAGCCCACAAATAAAGCTGAGCAAATGAGAGTAAAACAATACAACGAACAATGCTATAGATGTTTTTGTTTTGTAAATTTACATACCCAGTGTAGAAAAATTTCGCATAGGTTAATGGTTCTAAACAAAACGTTTTGTGATATTTATCTGATGTTTTCAACTGTTGAGTATTTTTTTCCACTGTTTATTCATCTATACCAGAATTAGAATTCTGGACATTCAAGAGCTGAAACTGAATTAAAGAACTAAACTCGAAACCTGCGAAATTCGACATATCAGAGACTCGGGTGATTCGCATTGATCAGATGCTTAAGCCCGACTCCTCTGGTAGAAGGTAAAAGTTAAGTTACTGAAAGGTTTCTGCTTGCTTAAATGACTCTCTGTCACATCTCACTTTTCCGTTCTATATATTCACATCCTTTGAATACTATCACTCCAAAGCTCCTTTGAATACTATCATTCTATAATTTTCATTTACCGTTTCTATAAAATGGTCTCTGGTTAGGTGAATATCGCTAAATTCTGAAACTGGTTTCTGGAACTAAACTCTTAACCTAAAATCAAGCTCGGAATTCAAGTGGATACGAATCCAGTTTCTAAATTCAATTCCAAAATTACCTGTTGAAAGATACTCACCCAGACATTCAGTCCCGTCTAACGCACAAGAAGAAATGATCGGCTTTCGACCTTTTTTTATACTCGTGAAGCTGAAAACCAGGACTGATATGTGCCTGACTAGTTTAAAACCGTCACCCGTGTGCAAAAAAAAAAAAAAAAAACAAACAAGCGTGATAAATTTTCCTCATTGTTTTCAAAAGTTTGAAAATACTAAATTTTTGGTTCATTTATGGTTCTCTCACACTATTGAAAATTTAATCAGAAATCGCTGACTACATTTCTAATGGCATGAAGAAAGAATTATGTTGTTGCATCTAGTACAACTCGAGATGTTCACAATCAAGTTCTACCCATTCTTCCACGGGGCGAATTTTGAAAGGGCGCCTGCGGTAAAGTAAGACGTATTCAGGTCAAAACTTTATCACAAAAAGCCACTTTGTTTACTTGTTTTTTTTTTTTCAAATTGATCTAGAGTTTCATTTGAAAAGGACCAAATTTTTCGTCTATCAATTTTCTGCAAAAGAAATAGTCGAAAAATGACAAATCCTCCAAAAAATTGTTGTGCTAGCGATGTTAACAAAATTAGTCTAAATTTTGAAAACAAATGCTGACAAAAATACTTATCGAACTCTATACTGAAAAAAAATTATCTTGAAAATTTTCATGTCAAATTACAAAAAATCTCCATTGCTTATTCGAATGGAATGCTGTCCCAACGTAGATAATCATGTTTCCTGTTAACCTTCCGTATGCAGCAAGATGTCCAACAAAAACATTTTCTTATCCACCACTGATTCGTTTTGTTAATTTCGGACAACTAGCAATTGGGCACTCGGTGTAATTTTCTCACAAATTTAGTTTAATTGGAATCTTGGATTAAAATGACTTTCATTTTAGTTTAGTTCTCGATAAAAAGACACTGCAATTCAGTGTGAACAAGGAATAGTTTTTGTTAGAATTTTTTGTCGTGAATACGACTTACTTTACTATGGGGCGCCCTTTCAAAATTTACCCTCTGAGAGAGTGATAAGTTTTTGATCGTGAATATCTCTTGTTGTATCTAACGAATCAACATAATTTTTGCTACATGCCATCGGAAATATGATCACAATTTTATGATAAAACTTTCAGTTGTGTGACATAATCTCAAATAATTCAAAATTAAACTTTTCTTAAATGTTTGGTATAAACGAGTATCAAAGAGGATAATTCATAAGGCGCGTTTGCCTTTCTCGTATTTTGAAAGCTAATAGCTCAGTGATCTGTGAAAAGATTTATATAATCTAACTACCAATAGAATCGAAATTTTTCAACTTAAACGTGTATAGCAACAGCTATTGAAAATCCTGTCTCATTTGACCCATGTCAACCCCAGCCAATCAGAACACGTTCTGAGGAAGAGAACTAAATATCTGCTGCTGTACAACAAATGAGAAAAAAGTTCCGAACAGTGCTTAATATCGTAGTGAATTCCACAATTTGGTCCTTCTGAAAGGCAGGAATGAATCCCGTACAGCATCGTGATAGTTTCTTTCAATGAAATTCAAATCCAAAAAGAAAAAATCGACATTAAAATTCTATATGCTGCTACTTTTAGGCCGCTAGGACCGCCCATTAGTGAAAAAGCTACAAACGAAATCACGTAAAAAGAAGCCTCTTAACAAAAATTGGATCAGTTTGGATTCTATCGCAACTGCGAGAAGATGTATTGTGTGTCGTTTGCAAAGCTAGTTTCGCTTCCGTCAAGAGCGCTTACGTCACAGCTGCCAGTTGCTTGCATTGTTGAAAAAACAACGATAAGAGGACAACGATGGAGAGCATCACACAAAATCAGCCGTTCTAATGGCTCTAAAAGTTTTCTGAAGAACTATTAGGATGTGTGTGGAATTCACAGTAATCGAGATCAAGTGAAGCCTTCTTTGTTTTTGCGAAAAATGTGAAAAAGGAGAATGCTTGCATAATTCATACAATTGATCAACTAATTGATATTCGGAAGTGTTAAGGAAAATGTCAGTTGTTATCGTATTCACGACATCCAGTTATGTCCCTGACATTACGCACCCGTCTTTTTTTTTTTTTCTTAAAAGTATCCATCTTGCAATGTGTGAACGTGACAAAATTTCGTCCGAATCAAATATGGTTCATTTTTGTAGATTGAGCTTTGATTTTTGATGTCAATTTTCTTAAGTGTAGAACTCAACAAAAATTTTTTCAGTATTTTTTTTGGAAAATTTTATAGTTTTTGTGAAATTCACTAGAACAACACTATAACTATAGTTTGTCAATTTTCGAAAAACTACCTAGATCAATTTTGGAAAAAGTATGCAAAGCAGAGATAAAGTCTACATGTTCAAAAAATCTTAGTCTCATCCGAGAGGGTGCTGCCAACATTTGTTCGCGTTGACACGAAATATGTCTATTTTTTCTCCGGACAGGACCAGAGTAGATCCACTGGCTTTCTGATTCCATGGTGTAATAGGCAACAATTGCAAGACATTTTTTCAGTTACCAGAAGACTTTTTGCAATTTTCATATCGGAAGGCTATGCAATCACAGTGAAAACTAACTTTTACACCGAGGCCTGGAAGGCCGAGTGTCATATACCATTCAATCCAGCTCGACAAACTGAGCAAATGTCTGTCTGTGTGACAAATAATCTCACTCAGTTTTCTCGAAGACGGCTAAACCGATTTTCACAAACTTAGACTCAAATGAAAGGTCTTGTGGTACAAATTTCCTGAATTTCATTTGGATCAAACTTTCGGGTTCTGGAATTACATCTATCTTAAATTCAATTGTGGTGTTTTCAGATACCATAATAATATACTGATTTCTATTCAGATCCGACTTCGGGATTCAGAGATAGGGTGCTATGAATAAAAATGTTAATTTAAGGAGTATTTTTTCATACAGTCTGTTACATAATAGCGTGGTCACAATTACTCGCGATCGGTAAAGTGGAATGGTTTTTTAACACAGAGGACAATAGTGTCCTTCATGTAATGCGAGAATAAATCAGCTGACTATTGCTTACAATTCGATCTCAGCATATTTCCAAAATGAGTACCGCGTACACTTCGCGCTTCGAAGCAGGTTTTTTGTGCTCGCACCCGTAAGGTTCCAAAATGCAAAAGTCGAAACAGTTTATGAGCAAGTGGGTGAATCGTTTCAAAGAGGTGAATATGTCGACGATAACAACTTGGGTCATTGAACATGATCTACTACTCCCAAATATCATGCATTGGGTTCAATACGTAATTTCCATTGATTTCCCGGCTGATCGGCCATCCATGAAAGCTGTCCATACAATGTCAACTTCCCTCTCTGAGCAGCCTAGATAGCCGTGTAGTGTCGGTAGCGGTTTCCCAACTGGCTAAGAATAATGCTACGGTCCACCTGTACCGTTGGTATAAGTCCACCAAACAGGTAAGCCGTGTGGCATCCGGCGGAATTATTTTATACCAAGAATTGATCCACTGGTTTCCTGTTCCATGTCGTAAAAGGCCACAAAAATAGGAACTCATAAGTCAAGGTGTATTTCCGTGCCGAGGACTGAATGGCTGCAGGAGGTTAAATAATGCAGTCGTGAACGGAATATCTTGGGGTTTTCCCTTACTGTGTTGAGCGAAGCTCTGGCACAGTGGACGACTTCTTTCTTCGCAACTCGTGGTATTTGAATGATTAAAACATTTATAGAAATCCTTACATGGTTCGCTATAGGCGATTATAAGCCAATATATTTGGTTTCTTCTAGTTGTTGTACGATAAGTGCTGGAGGTGGAATGTTCGTTACTCTAATTGATAATGGTTAGAGTGGCACAAATCAATCTCCAGCATAAACGTACAGCAACTATGAATTTATCCAGACTTCCGCAAGAAAGTAAAGCTTCTATAGCCTTGGTTCAAGAACCATATTTCCAAAAGGGAAACTTCTACGTTGGAAAGTTGTTAAACCCAGTATTCGCTGCCTTCGACAAGAACGGTATGACCAATCCACGTGAAATGCCTCGAGCATGCATACTTGCAAATAGTGCTCTCGATGTTTCTCTCATATCGGAGCTCAAAACTCGGGATATTTGTGCTGTCACAGTCGGTATGACTATTGATGGCATAGACAGGAAATATGTTTATTGCTCGGCATGTTTGCCGCATAATCAACATTCGCCAAGCGATGACTTTCAAAAGGTTTTATCATACTGCAGCAAAGGTGATTTACCGCTTATAATCGGTAGTGACATAAATGCTCACCATATCATTTGGGGCAGCACAGATGTAAATTCGAGAGGCTCTGATATGATGGAATTTGTGAGCAGTACAAACCTGCACATAGTCAATGCAGGAAACCGTCAAAACTTTTGCGAGATCTGGAAGAGAGGAGGTTTTGGACGTAACTCTCTGCTCTGATAGAAATGCGCATGAGTTGGTGAATTGGCTCGTCTCCGATGAGCTCGAACCTTCGTTGTCTGATCATAAGTACATCTTCTTTGATCATTCAAACGTTAAATTTGATATTATCACATATCGTAAACCCAAATCTACAAACTGGGACCTCTATGAAGAGGGCTTGGCGACTAGATTTTACGGGTACCAACCAACAATTGAGACCCCAATTGATTTGGAAAATGTTGTCGACGAGACAAACTCACTCATAGTTGCAGCATATGAAGAGGCTTGTCCACTTCGGATTGTTCGAGCTACTAGAGGAACTCCTTGGTGGAATGCTGAACTTGCTAGACTAAGGAAACTATGCAGAAGAGCTCGATAGGTCGGGGGCATTCGTGTCGGCTCGAAAGGCTTACAAAAATGCTCTTCGATCGTCTGAGCGAAGTGGTTGGAAAAGCCTCTGCACAAATGTCTCTAGTCTCAACGAGGCTAGCCAATGCAGACGAGCTTTTGGGAAATCATGGGGACTCAAACCCAGATACATTCATTGGATCTACACAACTATCGTTAGACCAATTTTAAGCATATGGATGTCTTGTATGGTGGCAGAAAGGAGACATTCACGACAACTCCTACTGCTGCTCTAAAGGCGCTACTGTGCATTAAACCACTACATGTGTTCCTAAAACAAGAAGCATTATCATGTGCATACCGTCTTAAGGTTACAGGGCTTTAGAACAGTAACCCTCTAGATTATGCTACTAGCCACACTCGCTTGTGGTCTCAAATGGTTACGTGGGATGAGTATTAACTCGCTCCTAGTGACCTAACTCTCACATGCAGTTTTCCTTTCAAAACATTCCATGTGAGCTATCCTCTTCGTGAGGAATGGTTGTCTGGTTGTCTGGAACGACAACTTGATGAACACATAGTTTTTTATACGGACGGTTCTCTGTTGAATGGTCGTGCTGGTGCTGGTGTCTACTGTCGTGAAATGAGGCTGGAGCAGTCTCATTCACTTGGTAGACACTGTACTGTGTTCCAAGCAGAAATCTATGCGATTCTGTGTGGAGTACAATCGGCACTGCAGCAGAGGATCTGTGGTAAACGTACTTATTTTTGTTCCGACAGTCAGGCAGCCTTAAAAGCACTCAGTTCGAATGACTCACGGTCGAATCTAGTGATCGCATGTCAAACTCAAATTGAAGACCTCAGCATTTCAAATGCTGTTTACTTCTTATGGATACCCGACCATTCTGGTATTACTGGAAATGAATGGGCTGATGAGTTGGCTAGAGCTAGTGCAACGATTGATTTCGTTGGTCCTGAACCAGCTTTACCACTTTCAAGTTGGATAAAGCACAAGATTCGTTTTTGGGCTGCATAAAAACATGCCAGCTACTGGGGCAGCTTGCAAACTTGCGCTCAGACAAAAGCATGTTTAACAGATTTAAATCTGAAAATGTCAAAGTGTCTACTGCATTTTTCCAAGCATCATTGCAGTATTCTGGTCAGAGCTCTGACTGGACATTGCAAACTCAATTATCACATGGCTACTATTCAACGTGCTGAGTATTATTCGTGTGAATTGTGTGAATGCGATTACGATACTTCATATCATCTGATATATAACTGTCTCGCATTGACGCAACTACGTATCCGGGCTTTTGGTTCTCCATGAATGGTTGAGTCTGTGTATGCGGAGCTACAATTAAAGGATATTGTTTGGCATCCTTTATAGGGTACCGAATTTACTTCTGCTCGTACATACTGTGAATCGTTCTGCATTCATCCGGGAGTGCAGAATGGTGTCGCTTTTGTAAAATCTCTAAATCCTCTCAGCGGTTGGAGGTTTCATTAACTGTGCATCGTTCTTCAGAAAGAACGCACATAGTAACAAACCATAATAGGGTTTACAGCAGTCTGTTCGGGACCTCGTAGAGGTTCAGAATTTACTTCTGCTTCCACTAAATGTGATCCCCAGCAGATTGTTCAGCATCCCTCAGGGGTGCAGAATTTTCTTATGCTTTTTTGTGTTGTAAATTTTGCCCATCCTCCTAGTCCAAACCATACCATTTCCATTCAATCCTTCCCTCTTATATATCGGGAAAATGATGCTAAAGACAAATTGATGACAAGGCACAAATCTCCAAATATCAAGGGGAACGTGCTATTTGAGCCAATTTGTTCTGATGAATGTAATAGTAATCAATAACAAGAACGATTGAATTAGGACATATTCAACGTTTGAAATATTCAAAAATCGTTTACGAATCAATAAGTCTCTTGTACAAACCAACAAAACGTGTAGTAAGCCCACTGCGCTCGATCACTGAAATTATTACTGGTATCTATATGTCGGTTTTGCTTGTTATGCCTTGTTTGACGATTCGTTCAATTCCGGCGGTTGAAATTTTTCGCTTATTTTTTGGGACTACATTTCACCATAACGCATTGTGCCTCAACGTGAATCTCCGGGCGAATACTAAGGTTGAGACGGTAACCCAACCTCAACTGGTTTCTGACCAATCACGGAAAACTCACGGGTGGTCCACTAATTAAAAATTAACCACAGAATAGCTTCTCAATCTGCTGTCCAAACGCTTCCAACAACGACCACTAGGAGCGCTGTAGCAAAAGTAGTGTGTTCAGTGGTTAATTGAATTGAAGTTAAACTCACTTGATCGAAAAATCAAATTTGGCAGTAGAGTTTATTAGTGCTGAATGCTGGAACAAAGCCAAAACATCCACTCGCACTGCCGTATCTATGATTCCCGTCAACAATCGGAGAAACATTAAGACTGACATTCATTAACCTACACCGAGGGCCGAGTGAAGTGATTGGAAAGACCCTCTTGTGACAATCGTCACAGTTTTCGTATGCAGTGTACATATTTGTCATTTCCGATTCTCACATTCGACTTGGCACTTGCCTTGTCAGGCTGGTATTCGGTGTAGCGGACACTGCCAATTTTCCGGATCAGTCCGCTTTGGTGCAAGCCAAAGCCACAAGTTCATTACACCCGAGGATGTTTTTTTTTGTGTCGAATTTCTGATAAGAATAGCCTAAATTTTGCTATTACATAAGATCTGTTCAAATTGAATTGGTTTGGAAATTAACTAAATTCTAATAAATAATAGAAATCGTGTCCGAGCAAACAAAAAAACCATGAAATCACGACCCGAGTGTATTCGATTACGGAGCCGAAAATCAGGCACCATCCTCAAGCTTTGTGCTCAGTTATAAAAGCCCCTAAATCTGACAAGACAGCAAAAAAAAATGTGCATTCATAGCCAACTTTTCCACTATTGCGCCACTAGTGTTTCATCGGACTTTAGTCTGACTGCAGGATTAAGGCAGCAGGAGGATGTACTACATTCCGTGCTCGGTGAATTGTCCTTTGCCATCATATCGTACGGTTCGAAGCGTGCTCGAAAGTTCGGACAGACAATAGCTATTAGGAATATAATGGCCTTTTTGGGCTTGCAGAGCTTAGAGCATTTTGCTGAAAACTGGTGCCGAGCAGGTTTTTTTTTCTTCCTAACACACTCGTAGCTAATTTCATGCAAGCTTGGTATCTGCGGAAGAAACTGTTCGATGCATTTGCCGACTGGACATTTGGCTAACGAGAATTTGTGGAAGCGTCTCGACGGCGAAGAACCGGAGAAGTTTTTCCTTTATCGGTAACTTTTACCGAACGATCAGGAAAAACTTGTTCCACCACTGCACGGATAACGGGACGGTCGTCATTCGTCGTCCGTTTCAACGGGTCTCCGGTGTCATTCCCATTTGAGTAATTGGATTTTAATGAACGCCATTCATCCGAAGGAGTTAGCCGTTGGTTTTCACACATGTTTGCTAGACTGCTTTTTTTTCTCTCTCCACTTTCGCGGAAATCGTTGAAAATCTACTGAATCGCAATCATAGCGTGCTGGGATTGAATCGCTCCGTCACTTGACTGATGACTGGAAACCCCGTTTGATTCGAGTATTTCGAGCAATCGTCGTGTGCGATGACCATGATTTAATGTGAAACTTATTTCTAGTGCCATGATTTGACTTTTCTTTGCTTCGCTTCGGGTGTGCATTTCTAATCTATTGACATATCGATGCAAGCGAAAAATACCCTACAAAGAGGCAACCCCCTCCCGAAATAAATCCACCGGCTGGTAGGATTTCAGTTTTTTTCGTGTTTGTTTTGCTTTTCCGCAAGTTTCATTTATTTTGTTCAATATTGTTTCGACTGCCCATGGCCGATTGTAACACCGGCCGGCCGACGCTTATTGAAGTTTATTACAGTTTTCAAGAGTCGTTATTCTTTTTCCCTCCACCGACACCCCCACCTCGCCGACCCAAGATAGGCCCCTAATGCCCCATGACTTTGCCTCGGACGGTGGAATCGAAACGGGCCATAACTTGCAGTATAATTCAATCGTGCTTGGCTTTACCGATTTTGTAGTTTTCTGTAGCAATCTGCGGGAGGATTTGTCGGTTTTTTTGCTGCTATTTTGTTTTTGTTTTTTATTTGCACCGCTACGATGCGCATTGTGGTCTAGAGTCAGTTTTAGGTTTTCTGAATGTGTAATTTAATTTGGTATTTTAGAATTTTCGTCTATTTGATTGGACTAAAACTTTCGTCTATTTGATTGACGCTCTATGTTAAAAATCTTACAAAATAAATAATACTTTTCCACTATGAAAACTGTTCAAGTTCTACATCAAAATTCATTGTCGACCCTTTTCTGGAACATGAATGTATATTTTATACATATATTTATTTATACGAAAATAAGGAAGTTTTATGCCTTTCAGAAAATGAAATTTAATTTCATAATTTCAGTTCCAGATAGCTCACTAAGCTCTTTCACTAAGTATAACAAACAGTTCAAAAAGAAAACGTATTTCAAGCAAAGATGAAAAAGTAAACCAATTTTGCCCTGCATCTCACCATCCGGCATCACTGTGCGACGGAACCGAAATTGCACACGGAAGCGGGTAAACTTTTATGGGATTAGTGAGCAGAACAAAACGAAAAATAACATTACACACAACCGCTCCGAATGGGCCGCTAGACGTCAATGCTGAGCTAGGCCATCGATTTCCGATGGCTTAGGGAAGGGCAAAGAATCCGGAATGATGTGTTTGGTTTGGGAGGTGTTCGTTTTTTTTAAGTATTCACTGACCAGCGGATTTGTGAAAGATTTTTATCGCTGTAATTGTGTCGGTCGTAGAATAAGCACGGATTTTGTCAGAGCTAATTCAGCTTGAATTAAGATTTTTTTTGCCAAGGATGTTCTTGCAAATTTACGGCAAATTTATTTATTTATTTATTTATTTGGAGCAGGAAAAAGCCCAATGGAGCTGAAATAATAATCTCTCACTCCAGCAGGCATAAAACCTCCTCATCGTTTATATCAACAGATTACAACAATCCATGTATGTACTTAATACTATCAAGTAAAACTAACATTAGTATTATAACTGCAAAAATAAAGAATCATGGAATAATCGTTGTATCGCATTATGAGAGAGATGAAAATTAAATTCCTGTGATTGCGGAGTGCAAATCTAACGAATTTGCGTTGAACACTTTCGAAACGATCAATGTCGATTCGATAATGAGGCGACCAAACGATAGCTGCGTATTCTAATATTGATCGAACTAGCGCACAATAAAGAGTCTTCAGGCAGTGTATATTGGTAAAGTTCTTAGTGATCCGAAATATGAAGCCTAAGAGTTTAGAAGCCTTCGAAATTACATAATCGACATGATTCTTGAAATCCAATTTGTGATCGAGAATAACACCTAAGTCCTTAACCGAGGATTCACGTTTGAGGACATTTTGCAAAAGATGATAGTCATATGTAATTATTGAGCGTTTTCGGGAAAAAGATATAATGCAGCATTTGGAAGCGTTTAGTACCATCCTGTTATTGTGGCACCATTTGGCGAATGTGTAAAGCTGAGCTTGCAGAAAATGTGCATCTTCTAGTTCCATTATAGGATGATATAGTTTGAAGTCGTCAGCAAATGATAGTTTGAAACATTTCACGGAGAAGTTGAGATCATTGAGGTAGAGTAAAAATAGAAACGGTCCTAAGTGGCTTCTTTGAGGTACTCAAGAACTAACAGTAAAATGAACTGTTGTGAAGTTTCCTATTTTCACCGACATTTCGCGACCAGTAAGATATGAACGCATCCAATCCAGTAAAGCGCCACTAAAGCCCAGTCTGTCGAGTTTAGCAATTGTTATTTGATGATTTATTTTATCGAATGCCGCTGAAAAATCTGTGTAGAAAGCATCAACCTGTAGATGTGATTGTAGAGATCGGATGATAAAAGATATGTAAGCTACAAGGTTTGTAGATGTTGACCTCTTAGGCATGAAACCGTGTTGAGTTTCAGATATGTAGTCCTTGCATTTGTGAGTTATGAAATCGAGAATAATTATTTCAAATAACTTGGACACAGCACATAGTGAAACTATTCCACGGTAGTTAGTAGTATTCGCCTTGTGGCATTTATAACAGAAAAAAATTACAAGGTTGTGTACCAGACACGATCGATCATGATAACATTAAAAATGCCAATTTCAAACTCTCTCATCAACAGACTTGCACCGGTGATTTGTTCGCTATGTTTGATGCATGTTATTGGGTAATGTCGATAAATGACCATACGTTAATTCGACATATCAACAAATTCCTGCTTTCTCTCCGGATCTACTTTTTAGGAATAAATTTAAATGGTTAATTTCGTTAGAAAACTACATAAATTTTGGATGGAACACTATTCAATTATAATCATATTATTTTTAAATACTATAATTAGGGTTTTCCTTATCTCATTTCTACAATTTTATTATCACCAATATCTACTTTTTGATAAACTGAATTTATCCCTTAGAAATGAGAAATACATGACGATCCATTCTCTTTTGCTGTGTATTCCGGGTATATTTCGATTTAATACAGATTGACGTCAGAAAAATTAAAACTGGAATCACTGATGCTGTACGATATATGTTAAGCAGCGATATTTAATATACTCTAATTTCATTCTGACATTCAATAGCAAAACTAACGGTCAGAAACAATAGTGCAGGGCCGACGTAGATACACAATGGTTTGTACATAGTATTGCCTACTACCACAGGCTAATGGAAGATGGAGATGCAGATTGCTTTCTGTATTGCAGTTAAAAACTAAAAGAAGATTTATAATACACTATCAATATTGGGGTCAAACCTAATGTTAAAATTTTGATTATCGACAATCCGGAAATCGTCATCTTGATTTTTAGAGTAAATCAAAGCATCAATTTTCAAATCCCACTTGACAACCCAGTCGCCACAGTTCGCTTTCACATCTCATCCAAGTCAGTCGATAAAACAAAACCGCTTACATCGGGACGAAAGAAACCAAGTACAGTATTGTGTAGTGAACAATAGAACGACCTCGAAATGAGTTAACCAAACGAACAAAAGCTAAGAAAAGAATACAATTATTGTTGACTTCAGGCAGTGCAAAATTCGACCTTCGATACGAGAACTTGAAGGTTTCCTTAAGGAGCAAATGCATCTTGACATTAAACGTGTGCATTTACTTCAATGCAATAAGACGAATAATGTTGTTTATATCCAGTTCTATAAAGAGTTGGATGCAATTCAATTCGCAAAAGACAATAACAATGCGCACTATGTGGAGCACGAGAACATTAAGTACAAAATTCCAGTATATATGGATGATAGTGCTATAGAAATGCGTGTGCATGATCTTTCCTCAAGCGTCATCGATCCTTATATTCGCAAAACTATGTCCCAATACGGAGAGATTCTTTCTATCGTAAAGAAAAGTGGAAGAATTTTTTCCCCGGTATTCTAAATGGCGTACGTTTGTTACGCATGCGCTTGATGAGGCCTATACATTCTTATGTGACTTTCAGTCAAGATACAAGAATACCGTTACCTATGACAATCAGATGGCCACATGTCAATATTGCCAAAAAGCTATTCACTACGCTAAGCCATGTGATTAACCGGACAAGGAGACAACTATACCAAAGGACAACGGTGCTTCCTTCATACCAACCCCAAGCAACCCCAGTACACCTGTGACAGTCACCAACAGCAGGGAAGTTTCTCCTTCAACGAAACCATCCAACGTAACCCCTACAGAAACAAAGTACACCAGCTGCAGTTAACAACTTACCCTCCAACCAACCAGCAACTGCAACCAATGTACAACAGGGTGCATCTACAGCAACTAGCAACGAAAAGAAGACGGAAATCGACAACAATACCATCGATGCAGCAATGGATGACGAGATGAACCACGAACGAAGTGCCCCTCAATCCTCGCAGGAGGGAAATGGAAGCTCCTCTGCCCCTAGAAAAAGGGTGACAACGAGATCCAACTAAAAAAAAATTAAATAAGCCAGGCGCAAATAGGCCTGAATAAAAATATCTTTTATATAAAAAAAAACCCAGTCGCCGTCTTGGATTTGAAAACAGCTCAAACCATTACTTTTTGGCATTCAATTCGTGCCCGTTCCGAAATATTTTAAGAATTTAATTTAACCTCAATAAACTGGAAGTCACTCATTTGAAACCTTCCAACCTACTGTTTGTTAAATTTCGATGATCATTAGATTGGGTCCTAAGTGCAGAAGACAGTTCCTTTTTGTTTTTGTTCTGTTTCAATTATTTCGAAATACTCCTGCATTTTTCGATAATTCCTTCAAATCAGATTTTAAAATGTTATTATGCTCTCCAAATAGTTAGAGAGATAGAATGCCAAGAGTACCGTAATAATCGAAAGAGAATCTGTCATATTCACTTAGATTCTAATCTAAT
This sequence comes from Malaya genurostris, assembly GCF_030247185.1. Classification (NCBI taxonomy): domain Eukaryota; kingdom Metazoa; phylum Arthropoda; class Insecta; order Diptera; family Culicidae; genus Malaya; species Malaya genurostris. The sequence goes on from NC_080571.1 coordinate 63,631,528, forward strand.
ACTCATCGAGAAATTATATAAGAGTTAGAAGCGCTCGAAATTACGGCAATTCTAAGTAGTCTGTAACTCCATCGTTCACCGGTGAACCAAAACTAATATCGAATTGTAATTCAGTGCACACCCTCACAAACGAGAGCAAATTTAAAGCATTTTTAATGCCAATATTATGCTCCATAAGACTACATCAATTTCTAATCAATCAATTAGGTTACATGATTATAACTTGGTCCAATAATAGTATCTAAAAGGCTTATCTACGATTATCTTCTTAACACAGCTTTGAACTGAATCCATTTGCGAGTCACCGTTTTGCTCATAAATGAAAATTCCAGTATGCACAAGACCCCACCAACAAAACAACCCATTTTCACGCGTACAATATTGAAGTAATGCTTTCGAATCAAGTTAAATGTGGCAAATCCATTAACAAACTACTGAGATACAAGCGCTTCAAATTAGGTCCGAAAAATGTATCCCCGAACGTTCTTGATTATCTGCTAGTTACCGGAGAATCAAAATCGACAGCTAATTGGTGCTCAATATATTCAAGCAAATACGGTGTGAAGCAGAGAGAAAATGGCATCCGCACACCACACACAATGAATGTAACTTGAACGTGTGAATGTATGTTACTTTCAGTTTTGCATCCACTCACTAATCAAACAACTTGCTCGCTTACAGCTCGAAGTTGACTGTGAAAACAGCGATGGCAGGTTGAACGCGCGAAATTTCCGTATTCCATTCCTGGGTCAGTATAAAAAAAATCAACATTAATCCGTATAACTTATTTAATATTTATAATATGTTTTTACCTTTATCATACAATCACTGTGAAAACTGATTTTAAACCACGGAGATCCGAGTGTATTATTACGTTCGACTCAGTTCGTGGAGTACGTAAAATGTCTGTGTGTGGTTTTGTATGCATGTATGTATGTAACATTTTTTGCACTCACTTTTCTCAGAGATAACTGAACCGATTTTTACCAACTCAACCGAAAGGTCTTATAGTCTCATACAAAGTTCCTAAATCTTATTCAAATCCGACTTCCGGTTCCGGAGTTACATGGCGATATGTAGAGAAAAACGTGCTTAATCCACCTAGCAGTGAGATGATACCTTTTTTTTATCAATCCGCATGTGTGTTTTGCATGAATTTTCTTCGGTGTTTTAGTTTTCATGACATTATTTTAATGTCCGTCGTTTTAAGTGGCAATTTGCGATTTTAATCACTCATTACTCTGTAATGTCGAAACTGCAAATCGGATCGAATTTGAATCTATAAGTGTAACAATCGATTAAACATTCCATGATATGTCGAAGTAATTTCCACTTAAGAGTTTACGGTAATTTAAGGTACTTCCAGATCCGGTATTCAGGAACCAGCATAATCCAAACCGATTCGTATGGCCATATGACAAATAAATTACAATATTTTTGTTTTTGAAATTCGATTTGGCTTTTTTTGAGAAAACGATTGAGCTTTGAGAAACGATTCGATACTGGAACCGGAATTCGAAATTCGGTGTAGCTGAAGCCAGACAAATTCACCTGAGTAGCTGTATAGTTCACATTTGTTTCAAAATGTTTGAAAATCTTTAAGGAATTGTAGTGCGAATTAAATTCTTGGGTGCCTTCCGAAACGAAAACTGAATACAACCAAAAATGGAATAAGTTTTTTGGTTATAGACTATCCAAATCTGAAAACCCGATAGAACTGATTAATTTATGTGAAATAAACATTTTTATACTAATCACCCTGTATCCCCGAAACCAGAAGTTGGATCTGACAGAAAAGCAAGATGTCTTATAGAATCTAAAGACTTTTCATTTGAATCTTAGATAATTCTTAGACTTCATTTGAATCTTAGAACGGTTCAACCATTTACGAGAAAAATGAGTTACACAATTTTAATTTCGTTTCACATGTCCTCCTGTAACTCCGGAACCAGAGGTCGGAACCAAACGTAATTCAGGAACCTGGTTTGTGAGCATACGACTTTTCATATAAATCTGATTTTGTAGAAAACGGTTGAGTCATCTCCGAGAGAATTGAGTGAAAGTATTTGTCACACACGCATTTGCTGATCTCGACGAACTGATTCGAATAGTATATGGGTGTTATGTTCTTCCAGCATTTATTGCTGCAAGTAGTTTAAATCAGTATGATTATGGAACTGCTTTCAAGTCGAAAATTCTGCCATCATCTGGTTTACATATGCCATATTCGGACGATTATGTTGCTAAAAACGAACCGTGCTAAAATCGGTCCGAGCAAAATATCATGCTGTACACAGTCTTTTGGTTATTTAAAAACAAATGTATGTGACAGTATAAAAAATCGTGTTTTATGTTGCTCCCAAGCATTTCTTTGCCAGACAGCGCTCAAAACTTCTACTGATGGAATAGGGGAAAAAGTCGCTTACACAAAAATTTCGATATCTCCGTTAAAAATGGACGGATTTTAACAATCTATGGCTTGTTGCATAGGTATTACCGTGCGATATCTAAGTCTGAAAATATATTCTGTTTTCAAGGTCAATTGTGACAGATACTGTCAAAAAACCAAAAATTTTGACATAAAACTTCGTATAACTCAAAAAATAAACATCCGATCTCAAAACCATTCAATAGCGTTCAGGGTGACGGGGAGACCTTTCATTTGCGACTAGTTTGATCAAAATCGGTCCAGCCATCTCTGAGATCTCGACCTCTTAGTTGACAACACACATACAGACACACACACACGGACATTTGCTCAGTTCGTCGAGCTGAATCGATTGGTATATAACATTCGGCCCTCCGGGCCTCGGAAAATTTTTCTAAAGTTTGAGCGAATTCCATAGCTATTTTTTATATTTATAAAAAAAAGGTAAAAAGAAAATAACTGCTCCAACTTTTCTCAGATATGGTTGAGCCGATTTTTTCAAACGTAGATTAAATTGAAAATGTTTAATTGAAAGTTATAAGGTATAAAATCGGGTCAATTTTATGTGTCGCTTCTTTTGCTAAGAACATTTATAACACCTTTCTCTCTATAAATCACTTCCTAGTCACCCTCCAGACCATATTTTAGTTTTACAAAAAACATGTATGGTCTTCAAAAAGTATCGATTCTCGTCCAATTAGAAACCCTGTTAAGGGCACTTGCTACGCACCCTACACCCCCCCCCCCCTTAAACCATCTGAGAAGAGTTAAAAGTGCCAGTGCCAAGTTTGATAGCAATTCATGCAATAGTTTCGGAGTTATGTCGTTACAAACATTACACCCTCCCCCCTCCCTTTCGAAAGACACTTAGTACACCGCTCCCTCCTCCCACACACACTCTTATAATCATATATAAGTTGTGCAAAAAGTATCCTTGGTCTTCAATCAGTATCGATTCTTGTCAAACAGCAATTTCATTTGTTTATTTGGAGCAGGGAAAAGCCCACTGGAGCTGAGCATCACCAAAGTTTAGCTCTCTCTCCAGCAGGCATAAAACCTCTCATCTTTTGTACCAATGAATTATAATTATCCAAATGATACATTTCCTTAAATTACATTGGTTACTACTACACACAGCACCATTCTTATCTCTAATACTAATACTAATACTAATACTAATACTAATACTAATACAATACCAATAGCTAGTGAGACAAAAATCTTAGAAACAAATTCTTTATGCTGTTATGAGTTAAGTGAAAATCGAAAGCATTTGAGCAACGATTACGACGACCGTAATTGGTTCTAGCGGAAGGAAGACGGAGAAAAGTATGAGTTCGAAGAACACGACGGCGAATATTGAAGTCTAGTGAGCGTAAGAGTTCAGAACAATCGATTCGAGATTGAAGAAGATCTGCGACGAAAGTTGCCTTAAGCACGTCTCTACGAACAGACAATAGATCGAGACCTATGAGCTTGCAACGGTCTGAGTAAGTCGGAAGATTTAGAGGATCTCTCCAAGGAAGTTTGCGAAGCGCGAAACGAATGAATTTATGTTGGATGGCTTCTATACGCTGAATATCATTCTGATAATAAGGTGACCAAACAACAGCTGCGTATTCGAGTGTAGAACGAACCAGAGCACAATATAGCGCTTTTAGGCAATGTATATTCTCGAAGCATCTCGTAACACGAAAAATAAATCCGAGTAACTTAGAAGCTTTGTTGATTGTGTAATCCACATGCTGCTTGAAGTTCATTTTTGAATCCGGGATAACTCCTAAGTCTTTAACGAACGGTTCTCTTTTAAGAACGGTTTGTGAAATAGAGTAGTCGAATTTTACCACTGAGTGTTTTCGTGTGAACGACATAATTGAACATTTCGAGGCGTTTATAGTCATTCTATTTACTCTGCACCAATTTGTAAAGATGTCTAATTGTGACTGCAGAAATATAGCATCATTGGTAGTTTTGATTAGATGAAAGAGTTTGAAATCGTCAGCAAAGGATAATTTCCTGCATTTCAGCAAAGTATTTAAATCATTTAAGTAGAGCAAAAATATGAATGGTCCTAGATGACTACCCTGTGGAACTCCGGAGCTGACTGCAAACGGTGATGTAAAGCAGTCACCAATTTTCACTGACATTTTGCGCCCTATTAGGTATGAGCTAAGCCAGCTCAGAAAAGAACCATTAAAACCAGTTCTACTTAGTTTGGAAATGGTAATCTGATGATTAATCTTATCAAAAGCCGCAGAGAAATCGGTGTATATGACATCTACTTGTAGTCGTGCTTGTAAGGATTGAATAATAAATCAAAAACTTATATACGATCTCTCCGAATTTTGTAATATTTGGAAGAATCGTTCTAAATCGAAAAATAGTAGACCCTCATTTTTTTATTTTGACATTAGGGTGACCATCTCCTTGTTAGGATGGATCTAAAAATCGATTATTTTCGATTTTCTTCAACTAACACATATTTCTGAAAATCATAACCTTTGAACCGCTCAGCCGATTCTGCTAATTTTTGGATATGTTGTCAACAAATGCTTATGGTTAGGAAAAATATGCGAATATTGTAAAGTTGAAGTTTTGTGCTTGGAAAAGTCAAATGTGTATTGTTTTAACGGTTTCTTGGTTTGCGACCAATGGGCACTATGTCATTTTATTTTTTTTTTTAAACTGGAACATTTTTACATAACATATCCAAAAATTAGTGACGTATGTTTTTTTTTTTTTGTTTTTGAATTATAATTTTTAGGAAATTTAGATTTTTCGTAGTTTCCGTGTTTTTTTGATTTTCTTTTAAAAAGATGTTATTGATAAATTTATTACTTTTGAACCACTCGATTGATTCCGCTAATTTTTGGATATGTTATTTAAAAATGTTTAATCTTTAAAAGAAAAATATAGAATTACATAGTGCCCATTGGTCTACCCATGCATGCAAAAATACTTAAGCCCTCATTAAAAATCAGTCTTGAATCGAACTGATCTTTGCATCCGTGCAAAAAAAAGTGTGATCATCGCTGAATTTTAATAGGAGGATTTGAATTCTCAGTTGTAACCTAGCAGTTCATAAAGAACCCTTAAGTAGACGTGTAACTCATCGCAGTATCTTCACTGACGTCAGTATCTGGAACCGATAAATTAAGCATCGAAATTCATTAAATAAATTGAATAGTGACAGCTAAAAATATTAATCAATTCTAAAGCTTTCAAAACTAATGAGTAAATTGCGCACTGAAAGCCAAACGCCAACGTCGCCAGTTTATTTGGAATGTTTACCGTTGTCGTTGAGTTTGGAACTTGGCTCCCAATGAAATCCAGTACGAAAACAATAACGAATGGTATAAAATTTTGAAAAGTCAAACATTCAATTCGGTACCGGCTCCAACTCGCCGCCGACCACTCGTCAAATATGTAGCAGGAAACGAAGTTGATGAGGCAACCGAAACCCATTCTCGGTCAGCAAACAACACAATCCCGGTACGATAGAAGCTTGGGGGATCAATTACTCTATCATCCATCCTCCCCCCCCCCCCCCCTCCTCTGGAAAGTCGGGTTCCTTAGCGCCAAACAAACTCAAATGAACAAGTTCCATCAAATACAATGTTTCCCGAATTTATCTGGATCAACAAAATAAATATCGGTTTTCGTCGGTCTTTCGCCGGAGCAAATTTGCAATCCCGAGGATCTCATTTATTACTATGATGAAAACTATTCAATCAACTTGACTGCAGCCAAGCTGTATCCTTTTATTTACTCCTCTCCGTCCTTCGGAGTCTTTCCTTCCGGTTCCGGTGCTGTGTCGCCTTCTAACCCACAAAATCCACGGGACGAGGGCAGGGGCAGTTGATGGGGCTTCATCCCAAATCGATTTATCATCGATCTGATTTCAACCCGAATCATCGAGTCTCCGGATCTGTCGGGTCTTGAAAACCTCTTCCATTCGTGATTTAGCAATTTCCGCGCCCTTGGCCGTCATTGCCCCCAGGAAGTACTTCATCATGTCGGCAACCCGCTCGCTCTCTCGGTCCACCTAACCTTCTGCCGCCGAACAACCCGAAGGACAACCGAAGCAAGTCGCAAAATGAACGACCATATAAACAATTTTCTCACAGTAATTGCGATGGTTATCGGACTGTGCGCTCTTTTCGGTTCCTCGACTCCGCCATCCCCAAGCTTTTCCGATGAGTGGGATACTAGAAAAATCCTGCATAGAAGATACCGATTGGATACCGATTTGAGAGCGTCCGTTTTTCATTCTAACATCCACCACCGCCTTCGCAGCCGGCTTTCCCAAACTAGGATTTCGATTGTTCGGGGACTGCTTTGGTCCATTTTGTTTTAATAGTGTTCATCTTCTAGCCGATTGCTTTGGCAATGGGAAGACCCAAAACAAGGAAGAAAAAATCTAGCAAATTTTACCGAAAGCTCACAGATTACAGATTTTCATCATTCTAGCTAAACCGACATTGGTTCACTTGAGCTGACCATTAGAAAAAGAGGAGCTGACCCAACCTTTCTCGGGTGTCCCGGAACTGCTGCACTGCTGCACTGGTGACGTTTGCTGGCTGGCATTTGTAGCCGAGAAGATTTATCTGAGGAACGAGATAAATTATGCTCTCGGTACAACAATGGCAATGAGGGAATCTGTGCGCAATTGAATCTTGACCCGTGCCCACTACCTACCTTTCCGGAACCAGCCAGCTCCAGCTGCAGCTCGATCATGGTTGGAGATTTTTCCACCGAACAGGGAAAAACTCTGTGAGAAATGAGTGGTCGAAAGGAGTTGGTTTGCTTTTTTTGCGGTATGTGGAAAACGGTTCTCGGTCTTTGTGATGCGTTCGAGGGAGGATGTGGATGAACGGTCCCACACCAAACGCCAGGACCAAGTGTTTCACGAGCAACCGTGATGATGCGGTGCGGTTCTAATGAATTTTATTTGCGTTTGAAATTCTAGTCTGTTGGCTTGGAATCGCATGAAAGAAATTCAATGCAAATTATTTAACTTCTCTTGGAACGTAGTTTTAGCAACCGAAACGGGGTGCAAGAGAAACTTTAGTACCGAACAAATCTTCACATTTCATTCTACTTGGTTAGGTATGAAATGTGTGCTGGTGCAGTATTCAACAATTTAAATGGTAACTGAAATTTAGTAAAAAAAACCTTTTTTAATCCACCTAACTAGTCGTGTAATGATGCCTTTCTCATATTACTTGTATTTTAAAAAACAGAAGATTCTGTGAAGAATTTTTTTTAATTCAATCTTGAATAAAATAAGAAACTTTCTTTGGGTATGAACTAACATAACCTTTTCAATTAGTAAATAGTTATGTCAAGTTAATACGAATTTTTCTTTATTTTTCATCGTCGCACAGTGGTTCGAATCAATAAAAACGTGGACATAAATCAGTAGCTGCCAAACCGTTCTTTTAATGCATATAGTTGCTTTAAGGAAATTATTTACAAATATATACCGCGTAATTTGATTCTATCCCTAATTGTTCATGGCCTACTTTGACAAAAAATATAACCATAACTTTTTTTCTGAAGAGATAGAAATTTTTTTTCTTCTAAAAAGTTTTAGAACTATTGAAAATAATTTACTTTGTCAAATATACCAAAAGACTAGGTCGCATCGTTTCGGATATACAAAGCGTTTTTGTGGCAACCCCCTTAAAATCAGTATTTTATTCTTGTTTCGAGTTATTTTTTTATGCATACTTTCTTTGAAATAATTAAAGAAAATAAAAAATCCCATATATTTTTAAAGGTAGTGCATAGGTTTGTTGTTCTCTGGCTAAGTTATACAACATATTACCTTTTTTTACCTAAGATATAACCTTACACCGAAGCGAAATATGCAACTTTATGCAGCTGATTTTTACTAAATTTATAGGAAAAGATATGCCCAATACTATAAAAAAAAATCTAAGTGGAACTCGATGGAACTTCTTTTTAGGCTTTTTTTAGAATAAACCTTCTACAAAATTATGGGATTTTATATTTCCTACAGTCATTCCAAACAAAGTAAGGATTAAAAAATAACTTGAAACAAGTTATGATTAGAAAAATAGTTTTAAGATGGTTGTCATAATTCAATAACTAAAACTAACTTTGAAAAGGCCTAAAAATTGCATCGAGTTCCACTCTGATTTTTTCTAATATTGTTAATTGTCAAAAAGTAAACAAAGCAAAAATCACACCAATTTGCTTAAGTTGCGCGTGCAAGCATGAGTTTGCTTGTTTATGCGTGTTTACGCGCACTTTGTAGTAGATACTTAGGTAATAGAGGGAGATTCTACGTAGATAAATCCAAGAAAACTGTTTTTAAAATGAAGTGAATATATCTCAAAAAATATTTTTTTTACATTATTTATATCTTCAGCAAAAATACTTCAAATGTTTTTTTCTTCAAAATGAGATCGAAAACAAATTTTTTTGTGTGAAAAAAAATATTTTTATTCGAAATTGATACTACCCCCTTCACAAAAATTAAAGTGCCACTTTTAAAACGCTTCTTTGTAAAACTTCTTCGAAGACACGTTGGCTCTTAAAAATCAGAGAAAGTCAGTACAGACTTTTGACCGTCTTTTTCCAGTTTTGGACCACTGTACGTCGCACTAAATGATTAAACACCCTTTACCCTATAGTTCTGAAACCGGATGTCGGATTCAGACCTATGAGAGTATAGGAACTATTATTTGAGTCGGTTTGTGGAAAACGATGAAATCATCTCTGAGAAAATTGAGTGAGTCTCGTTTTACAGTTTTCGACCACTATTTCCGGTACTTCTTTAACCGGGAACTAAGTACCAGTATATTCGTAGTCAGTTCGTTTAGTAAGTAACTAATATAGCTTACAAATTGAATCAGTTTTAAGCCAAATCTATAAAAATTTTACCCTTTTTGAATCGACGCTCTGAATGACGTTGTGCAATTCAATAGCGTCCCATAGGTTGCGAGATTTTTTATTTTAAGAGTGACATTATTTGACACATAATCACACACATACATTGCTCAGCTTGATGAACTGTGTCGAATGATATAGAACACATAGCTCAGGGCCAATTTTCACAAGTAAATTTTTGGAGATTGCATAAACTTTCTATATGAGAAAGGCAATAAGTGTACTTTCATAGAAAAGCATCGTTATCATGTAATAACACTAACAAGTAGGTACAAATAGAATAAAAGAATTAGAAATTTACATATTTTTTTCACTAGAAAAAATAAACTTTTATATGGCAACTCTGCGCGCTATACGAAATTGAACAAAGCACGCTGCGAACTAAGCAATGTCGCACGTACTATTTTTGCATCGTCATTTTGAATGACGATTTGAATGTTTTGATACTCATCGCCCTATAATTTCCGAATCGAAAGTCGGATCAGAAAGAAATTGCACAGTATTTTTGAAGACAATGAGAGCTTTAATTTGAATCATGATTTGTGAAAATCAGCTTAACCGTTGCCGAGAAATCGATGTGAGTTCCGAAGATTTCCTTCACTATTATCGGTGCTTTCGGAAGCGGAAACCGAGGTTATATTCACTAACTAACTAGTTCTGCCAATTAGACGAATTTAGCAGTAAGTTTTATAAAAATGTGCACCTCGTTTCGCTATCGCTTGTGAAAAAATACTCAATTGAAAATTCTCACTAGTCGCACTGTAATACCGGAACCAGAAGTCGGATCTGGATTAACTTTTCGGGGATTTTTTAAAAAATTTGAAGACTTTTTATTTGCTCGAGAAATTGGTCGGTGAATTGGCCTCCGCGTTCGTGTGATTTCTGTCTGTATCGTTCCTCGTTCGCTCTAGTGCGATGTTGCAGCATCCTCGCCCTTGCTGCACTCTTCTCTTCGACCAACTGCTGACATTCGCCGTCAAACCAGTCATTTCCTCGATTCGATAACCTCGTACCTAGAACGGTTGCAGTGCTACTCACGGCGTACCTTATATTCCTCCAGCTGACTTCAAGAGTCACCGCGCCAAGCTCCAGTTGTTGCGCGTATTCCTCTGCAGTACGAATGCTACGTAGCTGCTTGGGATTGAGTCCCGGCGTTCCTGTGCGACGAGTATTGTGCACCGTCGATAGTTTTGAGCGCATACAAACCGCGACAAGGTAGTGGTCGGAATCAATATTGGCACTGCGGTAGGTGCGGACATTGATGACGTAGGAGAAGAATCGCCCGTCGATGAGAACGTGCTCGATTTAATTCTCCGTATGTTGATCAGGTGATCTCCAGGTGGCTTTGTGGATATTTTCGCGGGGGAAGAAGGTGCTTCGAACTGCCATTCCTTGGGAGGCTGCAAAGTTTACGCATCGTTGACCGTTGTCGTTTGTTACCGCGTGCAGGCTCTCCAGCCCAATCACGGGTCTGTACATTGCCTCCCGGCCTACCTGAGCATTCATGTCGCCGATGACGAGTTTTACATCTCGCCGTGGACAGCTGTCGTAGGTTCATTCCAGCTGCGCGTAGAATGGTTCCTTCTCGTCATCGGGACTCGTCTTATGTGGACAGTGCACGTTGATGATGCTGTAATTGGAGAAACGGCCCTTGATCTTCAATACGCACATTCTATCACTGATTGACTGCCACCCAATCACGCGCTGGCGCATCTTGCCCAACACTACAAATCCAGTTCTTAGAACGTTGGTTGTGCCACAGCTCTGGAACGTTGGTTGTGCCACAGCTCTCGTACCCCAGCCGGCACCGCAGGGAGGTATGGATAGGAGTTACTGGACAAGAGGCTAAGAACCACATTGGGGCCTGAATTGCGCATTGTTCAGTCGTTTACCAACCAACGACAGATTCCCAGCCCCTGATCTGTCGGAGATAAGTGAGGAGATCGGCAAGCTGAGGAACAATAAAACCGCGGGCAATGACCACTTACCAGGCGAGCTGCTCAAACATGGAGGAAAGGCACTGGGTAGAGCGCTGCACTGGATGATTTCTAAGATTTGGGAGGAAGAGATTCAGGGCGATAAGCTAGATTGTTGCAATTACCGCGGAATCACATTGCTGAACGCCGCCTACAAGGTACTCTCCCAAATCCATTGCCGTCGTCTATCACCAATAGCTAAGGAATTCGTAGGGCCGTACCAAGCGGGATTTACTGGAGCCCGCGCCACTACGGATCACATATTCGCGATAAGACAAGTACTCAAGAAGTGTCGTGAATACAACGTACCCACGCATCACCTATTCATTAACTTCAAAGCAGCATACGACACAATCGATCGAGAACAGCTATGGCAGATAATGCATGTATACGGTTTCCCGAGTTTCTGGGACGATCTCGAGTCCCTTCGAATCTCGGAGAGGGCTACGTCAAGGTGATGGATTTTCTTGTATCTTGTTCAATATTGCCCTGCAAGGTGTGATTCGAAGAGCGAGGATCGACACGAGGGGCACGATCTTCCGGAAGTCCGTACAACTTTTTGGCTTCGCTGACGATATTGATATTGTGACACGTAACCTTGAGAAGATGACGGAAACCTACATCGGACTGAAAGCTGAAGCTAGGCGTATCGAACTAGCCATAAATGCATCAAAAACGAAATACATGAGAGGAAGAGGCTCTAGAGAAGAAACAATACGCCTCCCACCACGAATATTGATAGACGGTGACGATATCGAGGTGGTTGACGAGTTCGTGTATTTGGGCTCACTGGTGACAGCCGACAATGACACCAGCAGAGAAATTCATAGACGTTATTCGGCAGGGAATCGTGCGTAGTTTGGACTCAGAAAAACCCTTCGATCGAGAAAAGTACGCCACCGCACGAAATTGACCATCTACAAAACGCTCATTAGACCGGTTGTTCTCTATGGCCACGAGACCTGGACTATGCTGGCAGAAGACCAACGCGCCCTCAGTGTTTCCCAAAGAAAGGTACTGCGGACCATCTATGGCGGAGTGCAGATGGAAGACGGAACGTGGAGACGGAGTATGAATCACGAATTGCAACAGCTGCTAGGAGAACCACCTATCGTACGCACAGCTAAAATCGGACGTCTACGATGGGCTGGGCATGTCATAAGAATGTCGGACGACAGCCCAGTGAAAATGGTTCTTGAATCTAATCCGACTGGTACAAGAAGAAGAGAAGCGCAGCGAGCAAGGTGGGTCGATCAAGTGGAGGGTATCCAGAAGCATCCGTACCTTGAGTGGCTGGCGACGAGCAGCCATGGACCGAGTTATGTGGAGACGTATGCTTGATACAGCAAAGGACACCCCAGGCCTATAGCTGTTAGGTAAGGTAAGTTCGTGTGATTTGACGCCACTCAATTATTTTTTGTGGGAATACGTGATGCTGTTGGTTTAGGTGGAATCGGCAATGATTGATGCTTCAGAAACCAATATTCTATGTGCTGAAATACGCCCTCAAATGTTTGAGAGAGTGGCACTTCGGCAAAGTTTTTTCTCGTTTGAAGTTCTAAAATTTTGTAGAAAATATCAATAATCTGTGGGTTAAGAGAAAACCTATGCATTGAGCCGCAAATTCGAGACGTAATGGCTACATCTGCAACATGTAGCCGAGCGTTGTCGTGATGAAAAATGGCTAACTCGTGTTTGGTCTCATATTGTGGCTGCCCGGAATCCGATTAGCTAGTTCGGCTAGAATTGTTTACTGAAGGTTTGGTCACTCCAAATTGGAGTGAAGCATACGATAACTCCCGTCCCGATCAGAAAACTATATCAGAATTATATTAAAATTGTAGCTCTGCTTGACATTTATACAAAAAACCTGTTTTAATCCACCTAGTGGTGTAATGATGCCTTTCTCATATCAATCACACTATCATATATAACACTGTGGTATTCTTCAAAATAATATTCTTCAATTCTTAAAAGAATAACCGAAATCGTTTTGTTTGACCGTCTACTGATAAAAACTATCAATTGAAAAAGATTTGAAGTCGATTTAGAAATTTTGTTAAGGTTTTTCCCCATTTTCAGTGATGGTATACAATTTTTGACACACTTTACCCTATATTTCCGGATCCGGATGCGGTTTCCCCGGAGTGGTCGTTTGCGGTTTGCTGAATAGCCAGAAGTCACTCGGAGCTTTATCAGACGAATACGGGGGTTGCGGAAATCGGAAGAATCATTTTTTTTTTTTTGAGTGAGTTTGGAACCAATCGTGTTTTCACATTTTAACAACGTGTTCTCGATCCCTTTTGAACAACTAATACAAATCAAAAACATTTGCTCGCGACATACAATTATCACCGAAGGACTTTTGCAACATTCTGAACGTTTAGGCACCAGAAATTTAATTCCGTACACAAAATTTAATGGAACTTTTTTATTTGATAGTTTCATCCATTGTACAAATCACCGATGTCACTTTTAATACGTCAGCAAAACAGACGAATACTAAGCACTAATGAATATTTTGATGTGACACTTGGCACAGATGTTTCTGACAGTCATACCAACATAGGAAAAAAATTTCGACAAATAAGGTTTCCACGCGAAATATAATTCAAAAGTCTTACTACTTTTTGCCCACAGTGTTATCTACGAATCTTTCTTTTGAAACCATTGGTAACACTTCCATCTTTTGATAAATCATTGCCAAAGATTCTAATTAGTTTACACCGTGAGATAGAAGTTTTGAGAGTTACGTGACGGTCAAAACTCCACTGCCGATAAAGCACGCAACGGCAGGTCCGTCGAAGCAGAACGGAGTCCAAAAACTCCATAAAATGGAGGATGGAAATAATACATAAAATACATATGATAGTAGCTTAGTTTTTGAAGTTATATACGTTACGAAGTTTTTTGAAGCCTATCTGAGTCAACGCCTAAGTGAAGGTACAATGGAAATTTTTTTGTTCCGATTATAGATGTTTTTATGTACGGAGTTGAGAATCGGGTTGTTAAAATGGTTCTATTTGACGAAACGTTGTACTCGATATTATAGTGAGATGAGAAGCGTTACGTTATGTTAAAGAAACTAGAAAGCGTTAAATTCGATACTTTTCTTAAATTGAGATTTACAAATCATATGAGTTTTTTTTTGTGGAAGTCATGACTGTTAAAAACCGTTATAAGGGTTAGATTCTTGTTCATTACGATGCGTTACTTGTAAGGAAGCTATAGATGTTACGAATTGTTATATAGTCTCTCTTTTGTAAGTTATAGGTATTACGAAACGTTACTTTCTTGTAAGTCATAGGCATTAAGAAGCCTTGCATGCGTTACATTTTTTTGTAATTCATAAGCGTTACGAAGCGTTATACGCGTTACTTTTTAGTCAATTATAGGCATTACGAACCGTAACATGAGTTTCTTTTTTTGTGAGTTACAAATGTTACGAACCGTTACATGCGTTACTTTCTGTAAATTAAAGGCGTTACGAAGCATTACATGCGTTACTTTTTAGTAAGTAATAGGCGTTACGATAGATTACAAAGCGTTTCGTTTATGAAAGTTAAAGGTGTGACATGCATTACTTTTTTGTAGGTTATAGCATAAATTAAGTAAACCTAGATTTCCCACTGCACGGTGACACAAACAGCACCTCTAGTGAGAAATGGGTTTACTTTTTTCCATTAGCTACTGTGGTTGTGTTAAATGCGCAGGTAACTTAATAGGCACCCATTCTACACCAGACGGCGATTTTGGTGTCACAGGTTGCTCAACTACAGTACTTTACAGACAAAGTCGAAGTCCTGGCATTACATTCCTTTTGTGGAATTTGGCCTTCCTGTTTCAACAGAATTCGCAGCCGATTCTTAGTGTACAGAATCATTGCATGGCTAGTACTATGGATCCTACTGACACTAAGAATCCTTCCAGGTCGGGGCTCGAACACACGACAACTGGCTTGTAAGACCAGCGCCCTATGCATTGAACCATCAACCCGGGGTAATTACAGACAGACGTTACGAAGCGTTACATGCGTGAGTTTTTTGTGAGTTGTAGGCGTTACTCTTTTGTGAATTACAGGCGTTAGGAAGTGTTACATGCGTTACTTTTTTGTAAGTTACGAATGCCTTACGAAGCGCTACATGCGCATCTTTCTTTGCAAGTTTTAGGTGTTATAAAGCGTTACGTGTGTTACATTTTTAAAAGGTACAAGCGTTACACGGCGCTACATCCGTAGTTCTTGCAAGTTTTGTGTGTTACGAAGCGTTATATGTGGTAATTTTGGTAGGTTATAGATATTAAAAAGCGTTACAAGAGTTTTGGCATTTGGCATTGCCAAATCTACTGGAAATGTCAAAATTATTAAATGATTAGAAATTATCCTACAACGACATGGAATACACTGGTCAAAATGAGCACGGTTTCAATACTTTAAATGTTACAGACAGTCACGTACCCGGGATCCCGCACATACTTATTAAGGGCTATAAAGACGAACGCAAGCGCACTTCTACTACATGTTTGGCTGAATCCATTATTATACGCCAGAGAACAGAATGATTACCCGACAATAGACTGGAGTTAGCTCGAGTGTTTCGAAACGGGACGAGTGCCTCGAAGGGCGTGTCAATGGGATGGAAAGATCACAATGTTGGTTTCTTGGGATCGGCATAGTTTACTTCTGAAGGACTACTTCAAATCAGAAAAAAGCCAGTATTAGCGTGCAGTAATGAAGCGATTGAATACCGAAATCGTTTTGAAATGGCTTTACATTAAGCACATGAGCATCGCTACCATGGTTAAAATCAACGGTTTAGGTTTCAATTACTTCGGCATTACCCTCATTCTCCCTGATTTGGCTTCCTCGTACTATTATCTATACTCAAACGTTAATTTATCCCTGTGAAATTTATGTGAGCTTCGTTGTGGAATTTCAATCCGATCGCCAGCTGAAAGCTGGATTTTCGAGAGCCCGAGATGACATAGTCTAATGATACTATTCTAGTTTTAAGTAAGTCGTTAATTAAGATGAGAAAAAAACCCTTGCCATCTTAGAGCTTAAGCAGTGTGCCTAAAATTATATTACATTATTGAATAAAAAAAAAGTTCTGAAATGAAATAAAGTTGACAAAATATGATGACTGAAGTTTCAAATAGGTCGAGTTCAGATAATGACAGATAAGACTAATGTTTCGAAGTTATTGTCTAACCACGAAAGATTCAGCCCAACTTTGCGGTTGAGATAAGAGATTAATGATTCAAGATTGGTTACGGATGAAACAAATGTTCCATTCATGTGAAAAATATCAAATGTTCTAAGGCAAAAGGCACTTTCTGTAATTCATTTCTACTTGAGAATAGCTTTTCCTTCATCTTCAAACCGTCAAACATTCGACGATTTTGTGGATGAGTTTAAATTTTCAATGGCCAATGGTTGAAATTATCATTTTTTTTTTACTTTCCGCTCTTATCAATTTTTAATGAACTTCTGCTTTGAGTAAGTTAATTCTCAACTTGTTTTAATTAGTCCCGAGTGACCCACCCAATTAAACTTTTGCTTGAAACAATGAAGGACTACGACTTCTGATGTTAAATTGTTGTTCATTGTTTGTAGCAGATTGTTCAATTTAGGTTTGCTAGTACAATCCTTTTTTAATAGACCCCGCTGATTACAAAACCGGACATTCGATGAAGAATCAGTTTCCGAACAGTTGGGACATTTCTAATTAGACCGGTTCGTTCGTTGCAAATTCCCAAACTTTGACGATGCAAAATAATATTTCACAAAAATATTCCTCCAGAGGCAATAATCGAAGTGTGTATCGTTCAGTAAAACGAGCAAGGTCATCGGAATATATTGGACAAACTGCCGCATGTATCCAAAACGAGTCGTATCATTCTAGCTCTCTCTCTCTCTCTCGTTCTATCTCCGCTCGGTATCGGCGCTCGTAATTGTTCCTGAACCGAAACTACCTGCCAAACTTTTGTCCATATCTCACCTGCCCTATCGGTGCTTCGTTACGGGAAGGGACATACCGGGTTCATATTTTTACGCTTCAAAAACCAACATCAACATGAACCGGGGCGCTGGCAATCTCTCGGGTGGAAACTGTACCGTTCTTCCCTGTCCCTTTTCGTCCTTTTCGGCTGGTGTCTGCCTCCAGTAGTCTCGGTACACTATTCAAATGTGTTAGATCCTGGCTTGCTACCTGGAAGCTGCTGGGACCATTCTCCAACTTTGTCATGTTTGTATTTCATCTATTTTACCTGTGCTTTGGTTTGCTTTGGCAAACACACACTACACTCGGGCCCAGATTTAACACCGGCAGCTTTGGCAACTATTTTATGTCATGTTTTTCTATTTTTTTTTCTCTCTCTATCTGGTTGGAAATAAAACCCTTCCTGGCAAGCTTCGTTTGCCGATTGAGGTGGTATCTTTTGAAGTGACGTTCATCTATTCTTCGCCTTCTTTGTTGAAGTTCAGTTTAGGTTATCGTTGTCGTTATTTGTCATTTCTACGTTACTTTGATCAGCGTTCCGATTTGGTTCGGTCTTCATTCAGCAACTGATGTCTACGATAAACGCAATTTGTTGCCGAACAGTAGAGTCCTTTGTGCAAATTTTGTAGCAAAACGTTATAATTTTGCACGAGTATTTTTAAGCATTATGACCAACACGTGAATTTTTTTCAAACTTAAACAACGATTCGGTTGGCAATCAAACCGTAAATTGTGTATTCATCAGAACTCGAAACCATTGTTCCATCGATCAGCACCACCGCAATGCAACGTAATTAAATATAATCAAGCATTGCAGAGAAAGAAATCGTCTTAGACCCATCAGTGCATTAGCAGTTTGTGTTGAATCACTGATGATGCCACATAGCGCCGATTCCACCATTGCATTTCGGTGTAAATAATTATTTAGTAAATAGTAAAAACTTTAAGTCTGCTTAGCGGTTTTGGTTGAACCACGTGATGGCATTAGCAGTGCTTCAAAATACACTGCTAATGCACTGATGAGTCCAAGACTAAACATTGCAGAGATACTTTCGATCTTTTACGAATGGCACGCGATCAACGCGCGTTTAGCAGGTGCTTTTGGAGACTTGCTTCTTTATATACTTGGTCGTTGAAGGTACACAATATTCATAAGTGCAATAAGATCAACATTTATTTAAATAAGCGATTCAACACATTTTTCCTAACTGGTTTCCATAAAGCTCATGCATGAACATGAATCGATTATGTTTTATCTTTGGTTGGCCCGGTTCGACCCATCATTATGTGCAATTGGGATTGTCGAAATAAATCTCCCCTTCCATCACGATTCGGTGCAGGGACCCATTTGTTTCATGCCGAGAAAGTAAAATTTCGCCCATCAATTTTCACTTTCCCGTTTTTTTTTTACATTCGGCTCATGAGAAGCCCATTTTCCCACCTTCTGACATTTTCGCATGCCATGTAGACGATCAGAAATGGCTGAACGACTAACTTTTAATCTTTCCGCAATTTTTTTGTGCGACTATCCTTGCGTTTCGGCATCTTTATCTTTTTGGATTGACCTGTGCATTATTTGCTTCTTCGTGAAAAAGATCAATTTCTTATACAAATTTTCGTTGCAAGCAAGATTAAAAACTACTATATACATCAACCTGAATATTCATCTAATATCAAAAGGGGAACTCTTTCCCATGAGGTTGCTTATATTTCATAACAATCTTCTAATTTTGTGTTCAATTTATTTTTACAAATTAGTTTAAAAATTCCTGTCCAAGGGTGTGAAAATTTGACATTTTTTTAAACTGTCGCCAAGCATAAGACAGTCACTGCCAGCAATACGCGCAGCTGCTACGTTCAACAGCGATACGAGAGCTTCAATGATACGAGAGCTTGGCGCAATCATGAGAGCTACGACACACGACAGCAGTATTGAGAATAGTTAATTTTGTCGCACTCTCTCACAGTAGTCAAAGCCACAGCATTCGCTTTTTGGTAGTGTAATGCGTACATCTTGGATAGGTAGCTGCTGTATTCATTGTTGGTCACAGGTCACAGAATGTCACGAGCTCAAAATGTCATGACATTTTCATAATTGTACTGTCATATCCACTGTGACCGCTCGGTGGCGGTTACTGTTTCCGTTACCGGTTTAGTTTCAGTTTTTAGCAGCGTTAAGTAATTCTCATGCGTGAATGTATTTTCATGATATTTATATCTGCTTAGAAAATTGAGATGAAAATCGCACATGAGCATGATCAGGCTTTATAACATCACATTTATAATGACAATAATTGACATGATACAAATTCAATCAGAAAGCTTGTTCGTACAGCTTTTTCAAAAATATTTCAACTGTTCACTTGAATTTCATACACGAAGTAACAGGAGGGCAGGGTTTTGCCTGTCTGACGCAAAGACAAAAAATCTTTACGCAGAGATAAAATATCTTGCGCTACTGTTACTTCTACAATTCTAGTTCTTGCTAAACGACGTTTAATTGTTTAATCGAAAAAGTGCATTGGAATAAATTACTCACTAGAAATGAAACTAAATCACTCGAACTGCCAAAACAAATCCATCATTCACACTTTGAAAGTCAACGCAGTTATTTACTCTGATTTTCTCGCTAAACCGCTTCCTTCGGACGGGAGAACAGAGAAATAAAACACGTAAGGATACAAACAAAAAACCATCTGCCTTTGGGGAGCAAAACTTTCATAAATTTCACGATTGAGCCTTGTTGGCGACTGTCTCTCGAAAGTTGTTAAATTTTGAGGGAGCAACTGTTCATTGTGGCTAACCATTCTCAGATTGAAGAGAGTAGAACAGCTATCGATGAGAGCAAACGGTGACATTCACTAAAGCAAATGTCATGAGACCTATGGCATTTTTCATCCGTTGCAGTCATGAGAATGTCATCTGCCTGATTCAACTAAATTCAAAATATTCGGTTTATAATACAATTGTGTTTGCTCAATGCAAAAATAATATAACAGACTTTCATTCGCGATAGAAACAGAAAATTATATCTATTCTATTTTAAATTTGTTCTCGGAAAAAGGATATTCTATGAAACTGTGAAAAAGTTTTAAGCATGTTGAATGTTTATACGGAAAAATATTTGAATAACTTGTCGAATTTCATATCTAATGGCTGGATTTAGAAATTAAAATTGATCATCCTAAAATTGTCAAAAGTTGATGGAAGCACGTTATCTCTGAAAGAGAAATTTAAGCATTCAAAAAATTTTAACTCGAAAACGAAAATTTCAATTTATTCCCAATTCCAATGATATTACGATTTTCACATTCACAAAATATTCACATATTTTTCCCAAAAAACTGAAGACATTTTTTGACAAAATATTCACAAATTAGCAGAATCGGTTGAGTGGTTCAATGGTAATAAATTTATCAA
Organism: Malaya genurostris; assembly: GCF_030247185.1. NCBI lineage: Eukaryota > Metazoa > Arthropoda > Insecta > Diptera > Culicidae > Malaya > Malaya genurostris. The sequence goes on from NC_080571.1 coordinate 63,652,269, forward strand.
AAATATCTTTTTAGAGAAAATCGAAAAAACACGGAAACTACGAAAAATTGAAATTTTCAAAAAATCATAACTCAAAAACAAAAATAACGCATCAGACATATTATGTAAAACTGTTTCAGATTTCAGAACAAAATAAAAAAATAGCCCGTTGGTCGCAAACCATGAAAACCATTAAAAAATTATACAATTGACTTTTTCAACACAAAACTTCAACTTTACAATATCCGTATATTTTTCATATAAACTATAGGCATTTATTGACAACATATCCAAAAATTAGCGGAATCGGTTGGGTGGTTCAAAACTTTTGATTTTTGTAAAAAATATCAGTTATTGAAGAAAATCGAAAAAAATCGATTGCTTCATCCACCCTAACATGGAAATGGTCACCATAAGGACAAAATAAAAAAAAACACGGGTTGAATATTTTTCGATGGTGATCGATTTTTCTAAATATTTCGAAGTTCTGCGAGATCGTATATCAGTTTCTCACGGAATTGCTGATGTAGAAAAGTGTACATTAGAAAAAAAAATGAAAATAAATAGCGCCAACAAAAGTCCAAGTTTTTTTTATGTTTTTCGTATTTTTTCTGGAAAGAATAAACGATTTCACAGAACATATTCAACAGATCAGAAATCTTTAGAAGTCGTTCAAAAGGTATGATTTTTTTGATGGTCAATAAATGCACGATTTCAAATTTTAAAAAACATCAAAAACGAGACTTTCATTAATTCTTGAGAAAAAGACAAAATTATCAGACAAAAATAGCGATTCTATCTACAAACCGGATCGGGTTCATTTCGCCGAAAGCCGTTTCGCCGAATGACATTTCGCCGAATGGGCCACTTCGCCGAATGCCATTTCGCCGAAAGGGTCATTTCGCCGAATGACATTTCGCTGAAAGGCTTATTTCGCCGAATGCCATTTCGCCGAAAGCCATTTCGCCGAATCCTGAAATCGTAACTAGAATTGATTTAAAATAAAGACAAATGAAAGATGATAGCTTTACCACCCATTTTGTTGACCTACAATTGTACTTCTTGAATAAAGATTGATTCTTGTACTCCTGAATAAAGATTGATTCACGAAACTCAGAACGGAGTTCCCAAGAAATCTTGTTAACTATTACCTACTAAGCATCAAAGCAATTGCATAGGTGTTTCTACCCGGCAAATGTATGTGGTATTCTCCGTTTATTAAGTGAAAATGAAAAAATATCTAATGCAGCTATGCTACATCGTTATTGCCACAATTAAAGCAAAGAAACCTAGCTTTGAGTAGACCGGGCAAATGAGGCGGTAACAGGTTTGTATGCAAAAGGCCGCCGCTTCCGACGGTGGGTCGGCAGTCGACTCATATGTCGACTCATCGGTTATGTAGCTGCTCCACATCAGTTATACAGGAGATATAACATACAGGAGACACGACCCTTTCCGCGAAATGACTCTTTCGGTGAAATGACCCTTTCGACGAACGTCTTTCGGCGAAATGACCCTTTCGGCGAAACGACTTTTGGCGAAATGACCTATTCGGCGAAATGACTTTCGGCGAAATGGCTTTCGGCGAAATGACCCGCTCCCCAGCAAACCATAAAAAGCACTAAAAACTTTTACAAATAACGTTTTTTCGTAATTTTTAGATATGTTTTTTACAAAAGTCAATTCTTTGCAGAAAAATACTATGACAACAAAAATTGTCCAAGTGAAATTTTTCCTTTTCGAGTATATTTATTAATTTTAAGGAATGCAATTATCGATCACGGGAGCGGGTCATTGCGCCGAAAGCCATTTCGCTGAAAGTCGTTTCGCCGAATACCATTTCGCCGAAAGTCGTTTCGGCGAAAGTGTCATTTCACCGAAAGGGTCATTTCGCCGAAAGGGTAATTATGAATACATCAAATTAATTTTTTTGTGTTATTATGCCTCCTGTATAACTGATGTGGCTCAGCCACATAACCGAAGTCAAGATGGCCGCGGCCTCTTGCATACAAACCTGTAACCGCTTCGTTTGCCTGGTCTACTCAAAGCTAGGTTTCTTTGCTTTAGTTACGTCCGAACTAGCGGTAGCGAGGTCGGACAGCACACGAATCAAATCGATGTGGCGAAGCTGCATTAGATATTTTTTTATTTAGTAAACGGAAAATACAATTGTAGGTCAACAAAACGGGCGTTAACGTTATAATCTTTAATTTGTCTTTATTTTAAATCGATTCCCATTACGATTTTAAGAAAATTGCAGGAGTCGGTGAAATGACCCTTTCGGCGAAATGGCCCTTTCGGCGAAATGGCCCTGAGCCATCGATCACGACCATTTAAAAAAAATCATTAATTATTTTGGAACCACTGAACCGATTTAAAAATAAATGATTTTAATCCTCCTAAAGACTGTTCCAGGAAGTATGGACGCACTTTGATTTCGCTGTAAATAATTCAAAAGTATTAGATATTCAAATTTTATTCGATACACTGTTAATATTAGACTACAACAACAGAATATTATTCTCAACATTTGCTACTTAGCCATTGTAGACTAGCTGGCGCACTTTCTGGCGAATGTTCCTCATTAAATTCCGTACAGACTTCTTGGCGACAAGTTTTGACACTTTTTTCCAATCTTTTTTGAGCTGTTGAATGGTTTCGGCTGCCGAGACATGTTTCCTAAGATGTGCCTTCGTTAATGCCCAAAATTCCTCAATTGGTCGAAGTTGTGGTAATTTGGTGAATTCATGTCTTTTGGGACGAAAGTGACATTTTTGGTAGTACACCATTCTACCGTTGATTTCGAGTAGTGGCAAGAATCAAGATCTGGCCAGAAGACAACACGATCCTTGTGGCATCGAATCATGAGTAAAAGTCGTTTTTGTAAACATTTCTTGATGTATATTTCGCTGTTTATTGAAGCAGTGGTGATGAAGGGTTTCGAAACCATACCGCAGCTACAAATTGCTTGTCAGACCATAGCTATCTTACCAAATTTTCGAATTCATTCTATGTCTCGGACTGGTTGAACACTTGCCCTTCTCGCTCCGAATAATATTGTGGTCCCGGCAAGGATTTGTAATCGAGTTTCACGTAGGTTTCGTCGTCCATGATTATGCAGTTCAAATTTCCAGCCAGAATCGTATTGTACAGCTTTCGAACCCTCGGCCTGATCGATGCTTCCTGCTTCGGACTACGTTTTGGTTGTTTCTGCTTTTTATAGGTTCGAAGATTCAAACGTTCTTTAGCACGAAAAACGTTTGACTTCGAAGTGCCCACTTTTTTGGCCACATCTCGAACTGAAACCTCCTTCTTTTGCTCGAACACCTTCAGTATACGTTTATCCAACTGAAGGTTAGCATGACCTTTTTTCGACCCGTTTTCGGTTTATCCTCAAAGGTGCCTCACCGAACTTCCTGATTGCGTTTCGCAAGGCTTTTTCACTTACTCCTTCCATTTTTGCTATCTTTCTCAGTGACAGTCCGCGTTCTGTGCACCATTTGTACATAATTTTTCGACGTTATACTTCTGAAAGTACACGCATTTCGAAACAAACTAATGAAAACGAATAAACAACTGTGTGGTGGTTAGAGAACAGGGCGCAGCTATAAAAATTGACAGATTCTGAACCATTGCGAAATGGCAGTCATATTACTTAGTCATCGGATCTGGATGAAATTCTGGAGTTTTGCGTGACCTCTTATTTGAAAATCGATCCCGCCATTTCTAAGGAAAGTGAGTAAGTGATTTGGAACTGAAATTTTGGAGCTGATCACCCTGTAATTTCTCTACCGAGAGCCGGATCAAGATGATGATATTCATGGTACCTGAAATCGAATAGAAATTTTTGCAGAAGTTTGTTTTGATGAACAATATTCTCATGATTTGATCAAATAATAGAAGAAAAATAAACTCCTCAAAATAGATATTTCTTTCGAAGCTCATTCAGAGCAATTCATACTACTGCTATCAAATTGCCTATGACACACTTCGAATGTAATTTTCTACATTGTTTACAAATCATCTATTATGGATGAAATCCAACCCAGTTTGCTCCATTGGTCGTACGAATATCGAAAAGGAAAACGAAAGCAATTTCCTACTCTGCCGACGTACGCACAAACGGCAATTTTTCGATCAAACTCAAATCAACATTACGGTCACAGCCCTACAACTAACCATTAACGTCCCCGGCAATCACCGATAACCGCCGGTCCGTACTCGAAGTCCGTGTGTGCGAAGACATCATTATCTGGGCAGGCTAATTACCTTCACGGGGAAGATTACAATTCCGTTCGGTTTTACCCCCTCCCCAGCCCTCCCCCCCGCATCCGAAAGTGCCGCTCAGTGGAGAAGACATTTTTTTTTTGTTGTTTTTCACTTCCCCTCCTTGGACCGAAAAACGGCAGACCTAATTCCAAATAGTGTCATGTCAGCCCCTTCGCCGCCGTGTCTTCACCCAATCCGGATCCGAACTCGGATTATCAAACCGAACAAACACACACACCGAACAAAATAACATGAAGGGCAAATAGAGAGTCAAATGTGGTAGGAAAACTTTTGCTCCCAACAGTTGCTCAACCGCACCACGTGGGATAAATGATAGCTCTGGGGATAGCATTGACGACGTTGGTAAACCAGAACACCATTGGTCTCCGGTTTGCAATGTGTTTGTGTTCGTGTGTGTGTATGTGTGTGTGAATGTCACTCTGTGTTTGCTAGATACTGTGGGCGATCCTTTGTTTACTTTGCGGGTTTTATCTGTCGAAATCGAAGATAACGTCCCTTCGATTGCTCACCGCCCAGCCCAGTTCTCCCCGTGGACGACCGCGCTGCCACCCCCGGAATCACTTGCTAAGTCGGATAGTCAGCGAATCGGACGGTGAATGTGAAACCCAATGTGGTTCGCCTGTTTTTGTTTTGGTATCGATAGTTGGCTTTATGCAGGGACAGGTATTTTCCGGAACGAATAGTTTTAGTTTCTCTGTTTGATTATTAGATCGGTTCGAATGAGATGGCGTATTTGATGAATTCTACACTTCTTAAGTTGACTCCCATGCTAAACAGAACCCAACTATACTTGCAAATAATAGCAGCTCCAGTGAATTCGAAAATTTACCCTCACAACAGAGAACAGCTCAGTCAGGGTCAACTTCATTTAGCATGTTATTATATATCATCCGTGTCGAAGCCGTACCCAGGACAAGGAGGATCTCCCCCTTTCCGGGACACGGTGTACGAGAAAAGGTACGGCGGCACCCGATGAGCGATTGTAAATTCGAACGGGAAACCGAACCGAATGGCTGATCACGTGTAATTACATGCCATCAGCAACGAGCTAATGTCGGATTAGGATCCAAAATACACCGTGGAGCAGCAGCGGCAGCAGCGGAAACGAGGAAGATCTCGTCCTGCTGAGTAACTGCCATGATGGCAGTGCATGAAGAAGTCCACGTTGGATGGTGCTTTTAATCGTTTCATTGTAACAAGATTGCGAGGACGGGGAAGCCGCGGTGCAAGTCGGGTGGTAAACTAGTGATATAAACCGGAGACGTTTTATATCTGGACCACGAGCGACCATCGTCGACTGCCCGACACGAAGCGGATGGCAGTTTGATGCCATAGTTTGGTCGATCCTTTCCCGACCTGACGAGCTGAACTCTGCCATCATCATTCGACTGGATATGTTGTTTGTTCAACGGCAAAACTAGCCCGATAAAATTGTGTACAATCATGAAAGCTATAAAATTGTACTTTAATGCCATTCAGAGGGTACAAACTAGTCGATAGTAAACGACAACAAACATCTATTATGTATATTAGTTTGCCTTTGCCCTTGTAATGGGTGATGGGTGTGTGGGAGAGGGGGGGCAGAGGACTGTTACGGGAAAGTTTTCCGAGTGAAACCATAGCACGCCCTTAGTGAAGGTAGGGGGAGGGAGGGGGTGAGTTACGAAACTACCATCGACGGGGAAAACGGAATCGTCGGTCGATGCAACCTATCATAGCATCAAATCAGGACCAAATCAAATATAAATGAGAAGCCCTGCCTACAAGAAATCGATTCGATTGCGTCCATAAGCGGAAAATTCGAATCCGAAATTAGATCCCATCAACTCGTTAAATTGTATTCCTAAACCGAAAGAAAAGAATCCCAATTTTCGATTTACGAATAAATCACTCCGAAAACATAGTTTAGCATGTCTGTAAGCATTTTAAATTACCCAATCATTAAATACAATGAAATACTAGTAGGAGCCACAAAACTTAACTTTCTTATTTACCTTTGGAATTTTTCGACCAAAGTACCCAACTGCATGTCGGATGTTGTGGAATGCAACGGAGAAATATTAGTCCCCATTGAGTTAAGAGTTAAGAGGCAGAGACCAGAAAGCAGCGGTGACCCTAATAACGGGTAACAATTGAAAACAAAATACCTAAACGACAAGGTTTCAAATGCAACAATTTAGTCCAGAACATGCATCTGTGGAAGCAAGTTGAAGTAACGGTTGAATGCGGTTGGCAACTGATTTCATGTTTGACCACGTAACCCGAAATGCTTCAACATGCACATCTTGTAACATCATAAAACGGATTGAACATAGTTATCCAAATAACGGTTTTCCGTATAAACTGATGTGATTGGTTAAAGCAACAATGGAATCTCTTATGTCTTCTTCCCTATTGCTTTGGAAGGTGTGATTCGAAGAGCGAGAATCGATACCAGTGGTACGATCTCCCGAGGTTCCGTAAAGCTTTTCTGGTTTCGCTGACGACGTTGATATTGTAACACGTAACTTTGAGAAGATGATGGAAACATACATCGAACTGAAAGCCGAAGCTAGGCGTATCGGACTGGCCATATATGCGTAAAAAAACTAAATACATGAGAGGAAGAGGTTCTACACGGAAAACCCTCCAATCGAAAAATTACGATCTCGCAATTTTTGATTTTTGCAGTTGTTGTTTTAACTAATAATTAGTTGATTCAACCAATTTGCTATTTTATTTGCACATATTGAAGTAGTTGAAAATATGTTGTTTTTAATGCTGCTTAATGTCAAAAACAGCACAAAGCAAAACAAAAATCGCAATGGAAAATCAACCATTACTTTAGTTGAAATTCAAACGCGTTTCTTGAACATTTTCATGCAAACGAAATTCGCTTATTATACTCGTGAAGAGTAACTTTTGAATGATAGTAAATTGATGTTTATCATAACACTAGTCGTCAGAATGTTAATGTGATGATAAATTATCTACATCTTTACTGCTCTGGTATTACAAGCAGAAACGATTGATATAAAGTAGTGCTATGCACAGAACTGATAGCCGTTAGAGATATTGCAATTACCAAAACCTGTTTAACCAAAACTAGAACCCAGTGAATTGTATGCGTTTGAATTTTGGTCTTAAAATCAACTTGATTCTCGATCGTGAAATGCATGTTAATGAATGAGCATCATGTGATCTTCAAGTCATGTACAAAAATTGTATGAACAAAGTAATTAAATTGAAAATGATTAATATTCATTCATATAATCTGTTGAAACTGTAAGTTGCAATGACTCAAAAAATAAAAATCAGTGCATTCGGTTCGACTTTTTGTTCGTAAGTAATATAGGTCACAATTAGAAAGTTTCGTTGACACCAGCACTACTAAAAGACAGTATATTAAAAACAAAAACAAAAATGATTTCAATGAATAATTCATTTAATCTATAGCAAGGACTGAGAAAGGTTTTACCATGCCGATAGATGGAAGGTAATATCATTTTTCAGCTTCATTAAAAATAATACTTGCACAGAAAGAAAAGATGAAACTTACACGACATGTAAACCAATCGTACTATTAAACAGACATCAGTTGAAACGAAAATCTGATTTAAAACCATGATTGAGGTAAAATTACATTGAAATGCATTTACTTTTTCATCGAACAAGGCTGTATATTTACAAATCGCTTAGTTTTGTAATGTAACATTCCATTCAATTACCTGCTCCAAATATGTGCATGAAAATAAATGTAAATTCACAAAATATTTTTATCTGTGTGGCTTGATAGGATATGAGTGTGATCCTTTACTAAAAATTAAAAATAAATTTTAGGAACATAGGATCTCATTAGACTTTGAATTGATATACTAGTTTTTTTCGTAAATCAGTTACCAATCATAGAAATCAATAAATTTGATGCGTTACTTCTGTACATGACCGCCGGTTTCAGTGCGTAGAATCACTACGCGCAGAACTACAACAACATTAACTTTTATTTAAACCGTCATAATATAATATATTATTTATATGAAATATTACATATTTTTTATATATCTTAACATACTGAATTTTCATTTAAAAAATCAGAACGTATAGCAATAAGGAATATTTTATTGTCATTCAAAATCAATAATTTTGCTTAAGTTGAAATAACTAATCCTAATATCTTAAACAACTAAAACCGATTTGTTTTTCAACTCACTCTTGGCATTACATTCCTTTTGTGGAATTTGTCATTTCTGTTTCAACAGACTTCGCAGCCGATTCTTAGTGTACAGAATCATTGCATGGCTAGTACTATGGATCCTACTGACACTAAGAATCCTTCCAGCTTTTCAACTCACATAACTGTTAAATAAAAAAACAAGGTCGGTTGTTGTAACTAAAAACTTTATTGAAATTGAAAGGTGTGTGCGACGACACGATCAGACACTTCGAACGAAAACGAAATAAAAAATTGTTCCGCCAGTTACCCCAAATATAGCGACCCCTTGTGAAATATGAAAATAAAATTTTCAAACAACACTGTTTTGGTTGCTACAAAATAGTTACCAAGGTACCCTAGCAATATGAATCAACAAACAAATTAAAAAAGTTCTTCTGAATTTGAATATCGTCACGACTGCAATTTTTACTATAAATCTATTCAAAATTTAGACTAATGCAGTTTTTCATTGAAAAACACTGGTGACGTGGATTGCTCTGGTTTTGCACAGATTGTACATGTACCAACTTCGAACGGATAGATTAGCTTAACTATATTTAGACCACTGCTAAGCTATTACAAGAAGCTAGGAAGAAGAACTAAAAGACGCAAAATGCCAAACAGGAATGCATACTAAATAAATGATTCATGAGTTCCCCGGATATTTCTGTCAATCTCGATTACATGCTACGACTCAAGAATGTTAAACATTAAAAAGAAGTCTATCTTTACTTTAGTCTATTTGGATTTGGAACTTTACTTAAGAAAAACATTCGTAGGAAGTTACAGATGCCTATAATGTCTCGGCGAATGACTAAAGGCTAACATAAAAAACTAACAACTAAAGACCGTACTACAGCACTTCACTAAGAATCTATTATAAATCTTCACTTAGAATCTCTTTTAGTGATGTTTATCGAAGTCGTATTGGTCGTTTTTATATTTTGTCTTTTTTTTCTCCCACGAGTTTTTTTAACAAACAATTACGTTAATTATATTCGATAGTATCGATTTCATGTTTCGTGATCTAAATTAACTTTCTTTGTTGATTAATCGAACCGCATTTGTTTGATAAAAATGCATTAGCTTGTTTTGCATCTCGTTTCGCTACCTTTTATATCTTAAAGGCCTTATTCCAACCACTTCATTCCTAAACATTTGAATTAGTGTGAGCGGTTTTCTCGGGCGCATCCGGGGGCAAATCGCAAACGCGATTGCAGACAATTTTGAAGCCTCTTAAAAAAATCATTATTTGTTATATGAGTTATCGATTTTAATTAAACCTGGGTATATTACATTTATACTTGTCATTTCGTTTTCTTTCTTTGCGCCCTGAGGTAGAACCGTGGTGAAATACATATAACATATTTAGTCGTTTTGTCCCACTTACATTTTTAAAAGGAGCAACAATCGTAACCCAGGATATTGTAACAGTTATTCTAAAAACAACAGTTTATCAACCTGGGTTGCCAGTATCAAACATATTTCCTAAGCTTTCATTTTGACATTACGAGTTACTGAGGGGTAGTTAAATTTATGATACAGTTTTAATAAGCGAGTGGCAGGTCGTGTCGTCGGTGTGTGTCTTGACTAACTGACAGCATCTTTTTTTCAACCAAAAATTTTGTTATTTCAACCATCGTTTCTGTTGATCGAAAAACAAAAATGACAGTTTATAAAAAACAACAATAGATTATTTGTACCAAATTTTAACCAATCAAATTCAGAAAAAACAACTAATATTTTGGTTGTTTCACGATCGCGAGGGGTTCCGTGCAAGTTCGTGTATTTGGGCTCACTGGTGACCGCCGATAATGACACTAGCAGAGAAAATTCAGAGACATATTTTGGCAGGGAATCGTGCTTACTTTAAACTCAGAAAATCCCTTCGATCGAGAAAAGTACTCCACCGTTCGAATGTTGGCAGAGGATCAACGCACCCATAGTGTTTTCGAAAGAAAGGGGCGGATCATCTATGGCGGAGTGCAGATGGAAGATGGATCGTGGAGACGGCGTATGAACCACGAATAGCCAATGCTGCTAGGAGAGCTACCTATCGTACGGACAACTAAAATTGGACTGTTGCGATGGGCTGGGCATGTCATTACGATGCCCGACGGTAACCCGGTGAAAATGGTTCTTGAATCGGATCCGTTAGGCATAAGAAAAAGAGAATCACAGTGAGTAAGGTGGATCGATCACAGCAGAGAACACTACAGGGCTAGGCTCACCGGTAAGGTAAATAGGAGTTATTCTGAGGAAGTGTTTGAAATTGGAATTAAATCCGTTGAATATACACAATAGGAAAATTTTGCAGAATTCGACAATTCTTTACCGAATTTTCAACAGCTGAACGTTCGATTATCAGTTCGGCTATTCAATCGATTACACGATACGACACTGAAAATACACCTGACAAATAACATAGTGCAGGTTTTAAATATAGTGGCATAATGCTTAAAACTATTTTTGTTATTTTTTTGTACCCTCCAATATTTTAATAAAATTCGGCTATGCTATTTTTTCGTAAATAGAAAACTTCGACGGTTGAACCGACGACACGACCTGCCACTCGTCTATCAAAACTGTATCGCAAATTTAACTAGCCCTCAGTAACTGGTAATGTCAAAACGAAATCGCCTGAAAAGCTATTGAAACTGGCAAAACAAGTTGATAGATGATTGATTTCAAATAACAGTTACCATAACCATGGTTACTGCATATTAAAGACTTGGGAAATGTAAACAAAATAAGCTGCCTTGAGTGGAATTATCATTTAGTTTAATCGAATAGAGGTCTTCGTTAAAGCTACCTGGTGCTCATATTAAAAAAGACTTCCAGACAATTCAATATTTATGGATGTTTGTTAAATAGTAACCATACTTAGATCTATAATGACTATCTGCTATGTAAATAAGTTTCATTTCAATTCGCCACTTGTTTAAAATCGTTCAACCCTCGTTGCTAATCAGCATAAATGTTGTGGAACAATGCGCTGTTATATTTTGGAAACTTCTCTACTTCTAAAGCTTGCTTCATTTAGAATTGGTACAAAGACAATTGCCTGTATTTCAGTTATTTATTATTGAATTCAAGATCTTTTTTTATACAAATGTAGCGTTTTATTCATACTTTCAAGAAAAAATACGGATAAAATTATTCGTCACGGTTTCGAAGGAATTCTCGAATTTTTCCTGTAACATGGCTCATTAGACGGCGCACACCTTCTTCGTCCATCGTTTTAGCTATCTTATTCCACCAGGTCGTCATCTGATTGATGTCTTTGACATCCTTTCCCTTTGCCTTGAGTCTCCTTTTCATGATTGCCCAGTATTTCTCAATAGGGCGGAACTGGGGGCAGTTGGGTGGATTGAGGTTTTTCGGAACAAACTGGACCCCTTTATCTGCATACCATTCTTGAACGACTTTGCTGTAATGACAGCTTGCCAAATCTGACCAAAACATTACGGGATGATCGTGGGATCGAATGAGCGGGAAAAATTCGTTTTGCGAAATTTTTTTTTTTGTGCAAATTTGTCGGTAAAAACAAATTTAAATTTGGCTGGAACATCTCCCCGAGCCGTTGCCAAGTAAAATTTTTGACCTGGGATTTACCCGAAATCAGGCTTGACATAGGTTTTATCGTCCATCAGAAGACACCCGTCGAACTTGGTCAGCACCTGGTCATAAAGTTTCCGAGCACGAATTTTGACCACACTATTCTGTTTTATGATCCGATTTGGCTGTTTGCTAGCTCGATACGACTTGATTCCTTCCCGGAGCCGAGTTCTCCTCACGATACTATGGGCAGCACCGAATTTTCTGGCCAAATCACGGTCCGACAGATTAGGATTCCTTTTGATCGCCTTCAAAATCTTACCACGCAGTTTCCGGTCGACAGTTCCACTCCGACGATTGGCTTGAGGCTTCCGAATCGTCGTCAATGTTTCCTTATACCGTTTGATAACGCGCCATACGGTATTTCTGGACAATTTCAGCTGTTTATCTAGCCTAGATGCAGACCACAATGGATTTTGCAAATAACTGTGCACAATTTTTTCCCTTCTTTCGCCTTCCATGTTGATAGATTCGATTTGCGGAATGTCAAAAATCATACGTGAAGCTGACAAAATTCCCGACACGTGGGCGCTAAGAACTTCCAAATCCGTCCAACAGGAGCGCCACAATATGAGCTTAAGTTTGCTCCAATTCTAAATGAAGCAGGCTTTACTCTCAGTGATTTGAGGTCTTCGAAAAGTGTGTGTATACTAGGGTGGGACAAGGTTGTTTGGGAAAAAGGTGAAAAGATTTGCTTTCTCGCTCCACCAAATTTTTCGTGTTCGAGTCCCATAAGCACTATGCAAAATTTTAGCTCAATCGGAGAAGCTATATTTTGGCGCCCGAGGTTTAAAGTTTGTATGGGAGATAGTATGGAGAAATTCACTTTTAACAAAAAAAATCGGCTGGAGATCAACCTATGAACTCTAAAAATAAGTGCCTATGGTATTTGCGTAGAAAATTTAACGAGAAAGAAAACTGTAGAAGGCCGCAAAACAATCCGACGTTTGTAGAAAAAATTATCAAAGGAAAACCGGCACAAGGTCCGAACAATGCCTCATTCCTTAATATATTTAGCACTACTGCTGCTAATGAAAATAATAGGATGTGACTTCCTTTTAATGTGTTATAACGGTTGATCCAAGTTGTTTGATATCTTAACGATAGTTACTCAGCAGAATATGAAGATTATTTTTAAGTGACAAACCATGCTCCGAACCTTACTGTAAAGAAACAAAAAAGTCATGTAAATTATGTTTTTAGTTGCATAAAATAGTACCGTTTATATCTTCTAAACTATAAGAGATAGCGAGTTTAGACCTTCGACAAGGTTATTGGATTTAAGGTTATCTAAAATATTATAGAAAAAAAATATTCAAATTAAAAAGTTAGACTTTTTTGTGTCTTTATAGTGAGTTTTGGAACATGGCTTATCACTTGAAAAAATCTTTATGATGAGCTGAGAAACTTTTTGGAAGTCATCAAACAACTCAAATCAACCGTTATAGCATAATAAAAGAAAGAAAAATCATATTACCATCACGAACAGCAGTGGTGCTAAGTATATTAAGGAATGAGACATTGTTCGGACCTTGTGCCGATTTTCCTTAAATACTTTTTCCACAAACGTCGAATTCTTTTGCGGTCTTCTAAAGTTTTCCTCCTCGATAAATTTCCTACGAAAAAAACCCATGCACTGATTTTTAGAGTTCATAGGTTGATCTCCAGCCGATTTTTTGTTAATAGTGAATTTCTCCATACTAAATCCCATACAAACTTTAAACCTCGCGTAAAAAATAGTTTCTCCGATCGAGCTAAAATTTTGCACAGTGCTTGTGGGACCCAAAAGGAACACGAAAAGTTTGGCGGTGCTGAAATCAATATTTTGTCCCTAGTGTAACTTTGATGAATATGAAAAACACTTGAACAGCACGGTAATCAAATTTCTCAGGATATTAGATCTGATTGAAATTATAGGTTTTGAAGTGTATATCGAAAGCCTCCAGTGAAAACAGGTCTCCTTCAAATAATTTGATTATTTGTGTCTCAAACAGACTGTAACGAAATACAAATAATTTGTATTTGCTTCTCTACGGTCTACTGTAAGGCGGCTGGAACTTGTCGAAGTAGTCGAATGTGAAGAATGTCGGATACAATTTAACAGTGAAGTCTCATTTTCGTTTTGTGAAGACTGGTACAAACTTCCAGGTTGGTTGACAGTATATTAAGCAAAAGTGATGTTTTTTTTTTTGTTTCAATTATAGAGGCTTTAACATTAATGTCATTCGCCTCTTCGGGCCAGAAAAACTTTCTGACCCTATGTGCGGGGTTGGGAATCGAACCCAGGCAGGCTGCGTGAAAGGCATCGACTTACCCATCACGCTATACCCGTCCCCTAAAGCAAAAGTGATGTGTTTCGGAAACTCGACTGGATATTCCTAAAAAGAAAGACCATCATCATGGATGAGTTAGATGAACACACTGCAGATAGAGCTAATGGGTAGTTGTGGATGATGTAGGATGACGCCTTTCTGTCTACTTCTACTACTTCTAGTACTAGATTTGGTTATTGTACTATTGTGCTCGGCGCAAATCTCGAAAGTACGTTGTAACTAAATTTAAATTTATAGAAACTTTTTCAAATGATTTGTTTATTTATTATAGCGCTCCTTGGTAACTAGTTCATAGCAACGTAAACAGTGTTACTGTTCTTTACGTTTCGTCTTAGACTCGTCAGTGCACAGCAGTTCAAATTGAACTGCTTATTGCCAACTCAAACAGTTCAACTTGAACCGCTAAGCAGACGTAAAGTTAATGCTATTTGCAAAACACTTATATATTTGGTACCGAAGTACCACGTCTTTCCTGACGTGCCGAACGAAAAGGTTGTTTTCGGCTTATTCTGGCCGATGCAGGTATGGTCATTTAGGGGTTAGCCTATATTTGTACTGTCCAAAATACCGGCTCTGGAAGTGCCATAAATAATGACCAAAAACTTTAAAGAGGAACTCACTTCGACATCTCATGGAATGTTCAATCGATTGTAACACGTTTTGATTCGAAGGAATAATTTAATAGTTTCATGCAATTTTTCCTTTCGACACGACTTGCAGTTACGAAATTATTAGTTCAAAAGACGGTCAATAAAATAATTTCATGTATACTGAAAACTGATAAAAAAAGGTATTATCACACTGCCAGGTGGATTTTTAATAAATTGCATTTTTCGGTTAATTTTCTAATACTTGAAATAGCATTCAACTTTTCTTAGTTCATATTTTTCAAAGTGCCCAATTGATTCCCTAAATTTTCGACACCTGTTTTGTACGGCTCTCGGGTTACAACGATTCAAATATAGTACATGCCAAAATGCATTCGCCCTTTCCTGAATTCAGTTTTGAGTCGGATCGATATCTCTATCCGTGCAAAATTAGTAGTTTGTCATACTGACGGGGTGTACGAAATCGCATCCCAACTGGGATATGTGATGTCTAATTTCTAATGCCTAATTGATATATTATATTATTCATTATATAACTTCTAATAGAGTTTGAAACGAATGCATCGCATACACCTTTTTTCTGTTGACGTATAAAATTCATTCAACTGATTTGAAATCAACTGTACAATACTACAGCGTCCTGCTAGAATCAATGGAAAATTATTGCCACACAGCAATAATTGCATACACCTTGCAGTAACTGCTGCACCAGCTCGCCTGATTATATCGTGTAATAAACCGGCAAGGCAATAACCCATAAAGCATACCAAAAAAAAAAAGAAACCCCAACTGATCCGACCCGTTACCAATCGGAGAGTAGTACTTCGAAAGTCGAGAGCCAAAATCATTTCCTAATTCGCATCCTTAAATGTTCCGCAAAAGACAACAATCAACCTGCTCGGAGTCGACCTGCGAAGGCCAAGCAGGAACAGCACCTAACCTAGAACAATTTAGGCGGTCCACCGGTGCCTGCCCCGTTGCAGCACCTCGACAGTCACCCTGAATACAGACAGGCAGGCAGGCAGGCAGGACTTCAAAATCTCCTCGGCTCTTGCTGGGCAAACAAAACTCCCTCGTCGAGTTCTTATTTTTTCTTTCATTCTCTTGCGTTACAACTTTATCCTTCGCTCGCCTAGAGCTGGCATCGCACGAAGCAGGTGCCAAAACACGTGATTGTGGACGGTAAAGATTTACGAGTCCGCCGGGTTTCTCTCGACAGAGCGACACACACTCACACACATAGACTCAGATTTTCCAGTTTCGCAGCAAAAAGACATCCTTTTTCGAGCTACAGTTGGCCCACATCGGCAACTTGCGTCTGTTTGTGTGTTGGAGAATGTGCGATTATGGGTGTTGATGGAAGTACGATTGTATTTACGTCGATCTGTTCCAACTGGAAGATGTATCAAATAAAAAAGGACACGAAAACATCAACTAGGAAACACACAGTACCGAAGGTGACCGGAGGGGGTCGTAACAACGCAAAGAAAATAGAGAATGCGATGAACTTTGACTGCAGTAGGCCACCGTGTCAGAGTGAGACAGGAGATGATCGTTGTTGCAGGCAGTACAAAGCAAACCGGATCAAAATTAGCAGCAGCCCGCAGCAACGAAAACATCGGCACAAGAGGGAAACTAGGAAAAAGGAGAATTCCATGAATTTTTAAACCAGTATCAAGTTTACTTCTTTTCACCGGTCGGAATGGGCAAAGAATTGGTGAAGTTTATTGTTTTCCTGGATGATTGCAGTTCTTTTTTCTGTTGCTTTGTTTCCACAATGAAGCTAAGGCGAAAGTACATTAGAAGAAGATATCGTGTTTAGGGGAGGGAGCGGGGGAGGGGTGAAGACAATCGTAAAGATGATTTTACCTGGGATTAAAGTTGCTAACAAGTGTTCAGGTAGTGGCGAGAGTGTAAGGCTTCTAACCGCAAATATATCCTCGAAGAAAAAAGTGTATTTGAAACATGTAGATAATTTGTCGGGGAAGGTTGGTTGAACAAACACAGCCGCATTTTTCGATTTTCACATTTATTTAATTCCTTAACTTTTTTTTGTACCATAATGTTTTGGATACTAAAACTGAAATTAATTCGATTAGATTGATTTTTCCTTTTCCTACTCTTTTTCGACTGAGCGAAAAGGTGCTGAAATCAAGATAGACTTATTTCGAATTGGATGAAAACTTTGCACACATCTTGAGTATGGCAAACCGTTTGATTGGCAACGATGAAGAGACCAATTCTACTTCAGACTAATTTATATTTTTCTTCAAAACGTTGGTACGCAAAAATCGAGAATTGTTTAAAAATTGTTACCAAAACAAAGTTGCAGGTAATCGATTGAGTACTATATTTAGTAAAATATACACAAAACCCTGTTTAAATCCACCTAGTTGTATGGTACCATTTACATACAACTCATAGTTTCATCGATTCGTGAATAATTCCACGACGGAAAGACGCATCCGGATGTCATCACAAAACTTTGCCTTTCAAATCTCAGTTTATGAAAGTAGCTTCAATCATATCAGAGAAAACGACGAGAGCTCCGTTCTAGAGTTTTTGATCAATATTTCCGGTATAGCCAAAGTCAGTTCGTTTGGCCATCAACAAATGAGAATTGAAAGAATTTTTCGCACAGTTTCCGAAATTTCTGTTCTTTGAACTGTTACATTGAATGACAATTAGAAATTTCCGAACCGGAACTCCCCTACCTAGCGAAAATCAGTTTAACTAAGCCGGAGAAATCGATGTGAACTTCTTTAAGTACCTTTTAGTAACTCTTGAACCGAACACTTTCAGTACCCAAGTAGCATGTTAAGTTGCTGTCCTGTAATTTTCTACTGATTGTGCAATTTATCAAGTTAGTTTATATCACTATTCTAGTAAGTGTTGTGTTATGGAAAAAGCGCAATTTTTCAATGTTCTGCAACATAGTTTTAAGTCCATCCGTTATTACGAACATTTATTCACAACGATTGTGCAACTGATACAAAAACTCATGCCTCGATCCCATCACAAAGGCAGTAATAAAATCAGCGAAAAAACAATTGTGAAACGCGTAAGAACTAATACGCAATGTAAACAAGAAATGGAATGACGTTTACAAAAACATGCAAACTTAATTTCGAATGAATAAGTTTCACATTTGATTTTCAATACAACGGCTCTTAACACAAACTTGGATCTCGTTAAATAATCTGCACATGAAAAATGATAATCCTACATATTGAAGAATTGATCTTTTGTAATTGAAAAGTCGACAACGAACTGCCTTTTTATGGTGAAACATGTATTCGTACGGTCGAAATTTTCAAGCGCCTTTGAATTAACGTGTTTTACTGATTGTGCACCAATTACTGTGAAAATAACAGTCTATTATTTTTAATGAGAATCATCGGAATGGTGTTTAAACTACATGTATTCAAACATTCTTCAAATTTTCAGTCGATTTTGATCAAACTAATGTGTAATTAAATCTGAAAAATCTCGAAATGAATTTTGCTTGAATATTTTCCAATATGGCAACGATGGTAACAGTGAATTGAATAGAAAATGGTTCACCCAACGTAATGACATATATTATCTAAATAACAGTAAACATTAACATGTTAATATTTAGGAAAGAAATGCTCTACGTTTTGTTTTTTTATCAGTTTCAATCTTCTAGTTGAATTAAACAACAATACAATATAGTCATTCATCTTAGCGGGACCGAATTTTGTGATATCCACTGTAGGTATTATTCTAAAAAGTCCGTGTGCTGGAGTTGCAAAAACAAGTTGCACAAACGGTAATATATAACTGTGGGAGTAACTATGATGAAATTAACTTTTCGTTCATTATCTTTAAAAATGATGTCAGCTTTTCTTTTTTTTTCGCGAGATGAAAGCCGAATACAAATTATCTGATTGATTTTTGTTTTCATTGCGTATATAACGCTGTGTTCCTGCAACTTTTATGATAATAATCTCATGTCTGCATGTTTTGCGTTCAATTCAAACAGAATAAATCTTGCACAACTATTTTGCAAGTTTTGAATTTTATATCAATGTTGTTCTAAAACTGAATAAAACTGCACACACTGATCTAAAAATTCATGAGGCAGCAAAAACAATGCAGGATCTGCAGAAATATATTTTTTACAGCAACGTTATCAATTCGGCTTGCCTTTTTTGCCTTGCGGAGAGCATCAATCATTTCACTAATTTTCCTTCCACAAGAGATTTATAGCAATTTTGACGTATATTGTGTCCGGTACAATTATGACAGCCGTTTGAAAAGTTTTTGATAAGTTGCACAATAGTTATAGTTACTCCCGTTTTACATGACGATGTATTTTTTTTTGTAGAGCTTCTAGTGAAACATTAACAAGTTGGTGATTTACTGCACAATTGTTTTAGATGTACTTAAAGTTGTTCTACAGTGATTTTTTCGGTAGTATTGTAAAACTTAACAGTAATAAGTTGCAAAACCAATTTTAATATATATTTCTAAACATGTCTAACATAAATAACATTTCTAAATCAATTGTAAAACATCTTGAAAGTTCAATAAGTTACATTTGCTACTTGGGTACCTCTTGAACCGGAAACCGGGTGTCGCAATAGCCAAAACCCTTTTGTTCACCTATCAGCTAACAAAATTTGCATTTTAAAACAGTTTTAATCACAGTCCCTTGAAATTTTCACTTTCTTGGCATAGCCACTCAAACGATGATTGAATTTTTTTTAATATTCTCCTCACTAGAACTCCGAAACCGGGAGTCGGATCCGAACGATTTTTTTAGTAACCCGATCGGAAAACCAGATATTAGAATTATATGAAAATTGTAGCTCGTTTTGATATTTATACCAAAAATAACATATAATTAAGACGAATAGTTTTCCAATCCATGAACAATTCTATTTGAATTGTGCCAAAATTTGATCACATAATTTTGTGTTTCGAAAATAAGGAATAGGCTGAAGGAATAGACGAGTGATTACAATTTACGATACACAATTTTAAGCTACACACACACAACCGTATTCGATGATCAATCTTGTCAAACGCTACTTTTAGATCGGTGTAGATATAATCAGATACAATTGATACAATGGTTTGATATAAAATCTTGATATTTTAACCACTATCCATACTGAATTTGTATCCCAATCAGATAGGTTTTGTGATTGTTATAACTTCAAAATTTGATAGCATTCAGTACAGTCTAAAAAAAATTGAATTTTACAGGTGACTTAATCCCTCATACGATGTAATTCTTAAAGACTTAATTTGTCAAATGACGGAAAATTTTATTTGGAAGGACTTAATGTTAGATGAGCTTGAATTTTACTGGTTTCGACTGTAACTTGCATTCTGCTAGCAGGTTCGACTGTATAAATTTAAATGCACCTTTTGCCAGCCAAGCAGATGCATGCTTCTGTGGCTCAGTCGATTAACAGACGTACTTGCGATCCAATGATTCTCGGTTCAAGTCGCGGTGGTTGCTTCAGAGTATTCTTTTTTTTTTTATTTCAATGAATTTCATGTCATGGGGTCTTAGACACAATATTAAATGTTCTTCGACGTAAACTTGCGTGAACTGCGACGCTCCATTTATGTGCATCTAATAAGATGTAAGATCACAGGGTTTTATAAGTGTGTAGCTATTCACGGTACTTTCAGAGCTAGAAACCGGGAACCTATAGCACCAAACTGAATTTGTTTGATCATAAAGTTACAATAACATCAAATTTGACATTGATTTTATACACTTATTCCGGAAACGGTTATCGAATATAGAATTCAGGATTTTTGTATGGGATCTGAAGTATCTCTAATCCTCAGTTACTCAAACTCAATTGAAGTAGTTATTTTGGTAATAAATCGATTAAAAATGTTCTGTAATCTATTTTCAGCTGTAGTTTTTGTGTGTCTCATCAACTAGCTTGGAGTTTACGAATTGAACGTGTGCAGAAATAAATTTGTTCGATTCGCTCTAAGGGATCTTCCCTGGCGAAATCCGTTAGATCTTCTACCGTATCCTGATCGCTGCCGTCTGATTGGTTTGGACACACTGGAACGGCACAGAAAAATTCAGCAAGCAATTATTGTTGCGAAAATAGTAAATGACGATATTGACTCTTCGAAGCTTTGATCGAGTCTTGATTTCCGTGCATCACAACGGTCGCTACGTTCTACTAGTTTACTTCAACCGAGATTCCACCGAACGACGTTTGGATTCTATGAACCGATAACAGCATGCATCAGAACATTTGGAACTGTTGAACATCTCTTCGATTTCGTCGAACCTGCACATAAATTTGCGCAGAAAGTGTTACGTTCCACTATTTTATAACTTGACTACATTATATTCATTAAGACCTTTTATTGTCGGATGAATTAGATAAAAAAAAACAAATATTAAAAAAAAATTTCTCGGATGGCCAATGTAGAAACACTTGTAGGGCTAATTTGAAACTATTATTTTGCTGAAGGAAGTATGTTGATACGTTAAGGCGTTTAAGAGTTATTCAATGTTTTTGAGGTTTTTGAAGGTATTTTCAAGACTAATTTAAATAAGTTAAAAGAATAACGCCCTTCTAATTTTCTCTTAAACTTTTCACTTATATTATGATATTTGATATTTGAAGCTTAACTAGTTTTTGATGTTAAAACAATTACAACTTTTTACTTATAGCACATACGAAAAAACTTAGTTGGGCAAAATAATAACAAAATCAGTTATGATGTTGTATTTTCATTTGCAAGACACATGATAAAGTTCATTAATTGAAAAAATGAGTTTCTCCGTTGCTTCATATCGAAATATAATGATCGGAATTTCAAAAAACGAAAGAAAAAATCAGATCACTAAATAAATTATTCATTTAATAAAAAAAATCATTTAACAATTTTGAATTGAAACGATGCTAAAAGTAAGCTGTGATATAGTTTTTCTATGTTGAATTTGCTATCTAATTTATTACAACTATTGTTATAAATTTCTGCTTTCGGACCACTGTAGTTATGTTAAATTCAATTATAATCATGATACAAACGTTTCAAAATCTGTTACGATTTTGTTTCCGCCAGAGTCTTTTTTGTTGTGATTTTTGTTATTTTAACAGCCTACCAGCCAAAAATGTTTCAAAATTTGTTACAACATATTTCTGAAATAAATTACTTCAGTTGCTATAATTCTGTTATTACCATCTGATCGGGAACCTCTCCGCCAGCACCGCCAGCACTCTTTTGCCGTTTTTCATTGAGAAACACTGGTGGCGTGGATTGCTCTGATTTTGCACTTTCGAGCAGAAATGCAATATTTTGACGGTGTTTCATTGTCATTTCTGCCCGAATCGGTTCAGCTGTCTATGAGAAAAGTTAGTAAGCACTAATTTAATTTTTTTTGCACATTTCACCCAGTAGTTTCGGGGCTGGAATAAAATTCAGGATCTTTGTAAGGGGCAACAAGACCTTTCATTTTCTGTTAGCCGGACTCAAGAAAAATATGCTTAATGCGGCTTCCCCGAATCTCACTGCCACTCGTTCTTAAGTAAGGTGAATGTATTTAAAATAGTTTCGGATGGATCAGGAAGACGGAGAGAACTCAAAAAGTGTGATATTTTTTAAGAGGTATAGGATTTGATTTCCAAAAAAAAATAAGCAAAATGAGAAAATCTGTATTCAAATCGAGAGAACGATCAAAATATTTAATTTGGCTCCGCTTTAGATGGCCCATGCGCAAGATCTAATTTGTTTACACTCTCTTCAAACTTTCGGCCGGTAAGGAGTGTATCGAAAAGTAGTTAGCAACATTGATTATTGAATAAAAAAGTGAAAAAAAAAAACATATTTTGACATCAGTTTTCGATATATTGTAGAAAAATTACATTTTTATGCATTTCACTGATTATATTGAAAAAAATCCTAGTTTTTGTGAAACGCTCGCACTTTGGACTTGACATTCTTCATTTAATTCTGCACAGTTACTTTTGTGTTTTTCCTGGTGGCAGCTGTCCAGTTTTTTTAACTCCTGCATGTTTTGGGACACTGTACCTTCTTTCCAAAAGTGCCGCTTGACAATTGCCCAATACTTTTCAATTGGCCGAAGATCCGGGCAGTTCGGTGGGTTGATGTCCTTTTCCACGAATTATGCATTATTTTTTGACAACCACTGTAGAACGGAGTTGGCGTAGTAGGCTGAAGTCAAATCCGGCCAGAAGAGAGGAGGAGCCTTATGCTTTCTGTACAGTGGCAGCATTCTCTTCTTCAACATTCTTCCTCGTACACCTTGGCCCTCACGTGCCCTTCGTGAAGAAAATCGACGACCGCAAACCGCAGGTACAAATTGCTTGCCAGACCAACACCTTCTGCAGAACTTTTCCATCGCCACCATGGTGTCAGCGTCGTCCAGGTCCTGGTACACCGATTTCGTATAATATTGCGGCCCGGGCAGCGCTCGAGAGTCTTCCTTGGCGTAGGTTTCGTCGTCGATCAGGATGCATCCGTCTTTATTCTGTAGAATCCGGTTATACAGTTTTCGCGCTCTTGTTTTGGCCTGAACTTGCTGTACCAGGGACTTTTTCGGCACCTTCTGTTTCTTGTACGTTTTCAGGGAGTTCCGAACTTTGATTCGTTGAATCATCCTGATGCTGGCGTTGAACTGTTTGGCGTTGAACTGTTTACCGTTTTGCAACTTCGTTGTACGTGACACCACTTTCTGAGCAACAAATGTGCAGAATTTTCTTTCGCGTTTCCGGATCAATTCGACTCATCATTGAAACGATAAACCGCACCGAAACCAATCGATTGCGCAGCTGTTATTTACATGTAAACAAACATGTCACCGCCAAACACGCTGCAAAAAATTAAGCCATTTCGGAGTAATAACTGTTTGAATGTTGCTAACTACTTATCGATACACTGCTTATATCACGAATGAATGCTTCTATATTGGCTTCCAGTGTATCAATCGTTGCTGGTTTATCCTTGTAGACATGAGCCTTAACATGGCTCCACAAGAAATAGTCCAAAGGCGTTAAATCACACGATATAGGCAACCAAATGACGGATCCAAAACGTGAGATAAACCGAAGGTGGCACTCAATTTTGTCATTGTTTCGCGTGCCGTGTGGAATGTGGCATCGTCTTGTTTGAAACCACATATCCGACATATCCAATTCTTCCATTTTGGGAATCATCACACGGTAGCGCTCGCCATTCACAGTAAAGTTCCACCTCCAATAGTAGCCTTTGAAGAAATACGACCCGATGATGCCACCGGCCCATAATCCACACCAAACAGTGACTTTTTTTCGGATGCATTGGTAGCTCTTGCCATTTTTCTGGCTAGTCTCCACTCCAGATGCGGTAATTTTGTTTGTTGACGTATTCGTTCAACCAGAAATGAGCTCTATTGCTGAACACAATTTTTCGATAAAAAAATGGATAACCGAGTATGAATTTTGATAGTAAAATTAAATAGTTTGCACGCGTTGTTCGTTTGTAAGTCGATTCATGATTGACTGAAGCAAACTGAACAAGTTTGATCATGACATCTTGTGTCACGATTCACGCGTGATTTATCAAAAATAGTGTGGCCAAAAAGATACCAGAAAAAAATCACCCTTTATTAGGGGGTAGATAATCAATATTTCAGCCAAACGTTTAGGTATTCGAAATAGCTTCTCAAAGTTGCCATCCGGTATTGCAAACAAGTGGCCAAGTAGTTCAACTTTTTCTTGCCGGCAGCACCACTTTTTCTTTTGCAAATAATATTGCCCAAGGAAGACCTCCATTACTACGTAATATTTTTTTAATAGTTTTGCTGAGTTTTATCTCTGGATGAATTGTCTCCCGTTAGCGTCAAAAAATTTCTTCTTCAGCTTGACGGGAATTCCAATTTAAGCGAACAGGCTATTTTTATTTTTTTTCAAAAGATATTTTGTTTACCGAAATTCGACTGCTGATGGCATTATTTTCCGTATAAAAAAAAACCTGCGCAACGATTCCAATCAAGATCATACTGACAGAGATTTGGTCAATTAAAAATTATCTGCGATCCCTCGAATGCTGGTGTTTTCCAGCAGTGCTAGTCGTACATCACACCCATACAAATGACCGTTAATTTCAATTATCGACAAACCCGCAGCCGGAGCCTGTCATGGCTAGTAAGTGCATACAAAGTAGATGACACTGTTGCATCATAGATGCTGTAACTGATGCTGCCGCTAATGCGGTACAAGTTGGCCAGCGCCCGGCGTGGATCCCAAGCGGTGCCCGACCGGCTGACTGACTGACTGACTGAGTGACTGAAATGAGAGTGTTAATTATGTAGTTCGGAATATGCAACTGCGCAAACATTGGAAAATGATGAGGGAACTGCATATTTCCGTCGATTGCCGGCTGGTGGTAGGGGTGCAGCCGTTGCCATCCCCGCTGCTGCTGCTGCTGTTAAAGTGATTGAAAGTCATAAATTCATTACACGAGTGACACGGTACTGGAGTAGTGTTCCCAGGATGGTGGGTGATTGTGCGATGGCCAACGAATCTGAGCTGTCAGTTCACCCAAAATTGCGTGGGGGTTTTCTCATTTGCTTTGAAGGTAATTTGTCGTTTATCAGTGGGAAATCGGTTAATTATTGATTTGCCCGTCAGTTTCGATGGGATGATGCTTTCACGTGTGTGTGTGTGATACTATGAGGTTGTTCGTGTGTTTTCACCATCATAATTTTATACTAATATCATAGAAACACGTTACCTTTTCGATCAAAGTGATCAATAATCCCACTGGAAAACGATGCAACCATCTCGAAGCGCTCTGTTGAGAACTATAGAAGACTATAAGCGAGAAATTTACTGTAAATCGAGATTACTTTTCGGATTCGAACAGACTCAGACCTCAAATTTAGCTCCATTCATATCAGTCTTCTCGTGCATCCTACCGCGAAAGAAAAAAAACCTTACATTTTATACACGGGAAACCAGGAATTCACATCCACCCAGTAGCAGCCACCGGCATCAGGATCAATCCACAAAATTGAGTTTTTTTTCTGTACGAAGGCAAAGAAAATAATAAAAAACGAAATTCCACCGCACGCTGCTGCTTGAGCCGGCCTTCCTTCGGTGGATGCAATATAAAAACCTGGGCGTTCAGAATCTTCCCTTTAAAGTGTGCGCAGGGAGGAAAATCAATTTCATCGCTAGAATGAATGCTGCGCCACGGCTTTTATCGTCTGATGCTATCCCGAGTGGAAGCGAAGCAAAAGCTTTTCCCGTTCACCACCGCCGCCGCCGCCGCCACCGCCAGAACCACTATCAATCGGAAGAAGAAAAACTCTCATAAAGCAGCACAGTTAAATCTTATTCCACCGCTTCAAACACACTCGGCACTGAAGACTGTAAGTACTACAAACCCACTGATCCGTACAGACATGAGAAAGATCCCGGAATAGCTCCCACACGCGCTGTCCCAAACCGACAAAGTACTGCCTACTCCTGGTCCCCCGCATCCCCCAGAAACACCACCCCTTCTTGCGTGAATAGAGAATGGAATCATTTTTCTTTGGTTCGAGTCGGTTCCGTCCTCCCCTCGGGCTTTGCTCGGTCTGACTGGATTTCTACGAAATTAATTAAAAACCAAATAAATGTATGATACCTTTAATAATTTAAGGCTTGAAAACTGTTCAAACGCAAAATATAAAAAAAAAACAAGAACGGACGCACTAGGCCAAGGAAAGCAGAATGGTCGATTCCATCCCTGGTGACTCTTTGTCTAGTACGAGAAAATTGCTTTAATAATTTAGTTCTGAGGGTACTGGTTTTTTAAAGAACGTTTGTCGGTTTAAATATTTTCATATGAAAATATGCAACGACCACCATTTTCCGTATAAATTAGAGTTTTTTGGTTCGACATAAGAAATGTCGAAGGGGCTACCACGTAAGAATTGGCGGAGCACCACTTAATGAAAAATGGTGTATGTGGGTGAGGTTGTTTGTTTCCAGGAATTGTAGATTAACTAACCAGCGATGGAAAGTAATACGAAGAACGTACGCGAGTTTTGACTTCGACGGAGCATATTTAGCTGATAAGCATCCCGGAATAACTGTGCTAAATTTTACGGTGGGGTTTATAATTTTACTCATATAAACTACAGAAAGCTAAGTAAAGCAAAGCAAAGTCTTGACATTATATTCTTTTTGTGGAATTTAACCATTCTATTTCCACAGACTTCGCTACCGGTTCTTGATGCACAAAATTATTGCATGTTTAGTTCGTCAAATCGCGAAACCTTTGTATTGACATTGACAAACATGAGCTTGGAAATTTGCACTATTGTTGTGTCTTTTTTCTCTATAAATACGTTTATTTCATAGGCAATATACATAAGTTTTTCTTCGCCGTGGCATCCACAATACATAGTACTTTAAACCTAATACATTTCGAATATCATATTAGTATGTTGGTATTTATTAATCAATCTTAACACTGTTTTTATCAAGTGTTTTGCTATTATAAATTACATTAAATAAAATACATTTATTTTGTACATGATCTTATAACTATTTAGGTTTGTTTGTATCAGTTCATCACTTTTATTCATATAATAAAGATGGCTATTGGTTGAACTTATGGAAGAGAAAGGGTCTAACATAAAATAAAATTTAAATTGGAACTTCAATGGACTTAATGATATGATAAAGAAGTTTCATGTAAGGAAATATAAATGATAAAGAATGATAAAGAAGTTTCATGTAAGGAACGTCACGACAAGCAAGAATGTCGCGAACTGGGACATTGGATAGTCTACCTTGGGTACGCAAGGAATTTATTAGTTGAGATCTGACATCACGATACTCCACGCATGTCCAAACGACATGATCAATATCGCGATAACCTTCGCCACAAGCACAATGATTAGTCTCGGAAAGTCCAATTCGAAGGAGATGTGCATCTAATGTGTAGTGGTTGGACATGAGTCTGGACATCACACGAATGAAGTCTCTACTCACATCCAGTCCCCTGAACCATGCCTTTGTCGATATTTTAGGAATAATTCAGTGCATCCACCGACCCAGATCATCTTTATCCCAAGAAGCTTGCCAGCTGGCAAGTGTTCTTTGGGGAGACGTGCTATAGATTTTGTTGAAAGCAATCGGTCTCTCATAAATTTCACCCTCAATAGCACCACGTTTGGCTAACATATCGGCTCTTTCATTGCCTGGAATGGAGCAATGAGCCGGAACCCAAACTATTGTGATTTGATAATTATTATTCAATATGACGTTCAGGCACTGTTTTATTTTGTTCATTTTTGCCAGCAGCGTTTGAGCGAATGGCACTTAGGCACTTAGACTATCTGTGAAGAAAAAATAATGGTTTGGAGACAATGTGACGATTACACTCAAACTATAAACAACTCAAGTTTACGTTTCGTCTTCGACTCATCAGTGCGTCAGCAGATTATGTTGAACTGCTGACGCAAACCCCCGGATCAACATAATCCGCTGAGCAGACGTAAAGTTAATGCTATTTGCAAGACACTTTTTTATTACACAAGAAGTGTAACGTCTAAACTGACGTCTCGAACGAAACAAGTTTCGGCTTACTGCTACTAACTCTGCTATATAAACAGATGCAGGTTCTTGAAGCCCAAATAAAAAAAAACCGAGACATTATTGTTGAATATACCAAACCCAGTAACCTCTTCAATTCGGGATCCGTCCGTGTAAACTATTTTCTCAGAGTCCATATGCCTGAACTTACTTGTAAATATTTTCGCGCCGCATGGATGTGTCGCAAAATAAAGTTGAGTCGGGGACATTTATGAGGGTGTCACGGATAGGAATATATCTTGAAGAGTTGATTTCCTGTGTCATATGGTTAAAATATACTGTCATGAATCTTGTTTGAGATTGAAGCTCAACAAACCTTTCGAAGTTATTAATAACCAGGGGATTCAGTACCTCACATCTTATTCGCAGTCGCGATGAAAGCTCCCAAAACGATCTTTCAATGGAAGAACTCCCGCCAGAACTTCAAAACTCATTGTATGTGTCGAATGCATGCAGCAATTCGCAAACAACGATACTGAATTCGCTCCTGTTTGATAATATGAGAGTTTGCAGCGAAACGAAAGCAAACGCATCCATATTCCATCACTGAAAGTATCGTTGTCTGATACAATTTTATTAGATCTTCCGGATGAGCACCCCACCAATAACCTGTTATTGTACAAAGAAAATTTACTCTTTTTTTGGCATTTAGTTATCAGATACCTTATGTGTCCTCCCCACGTGCATTTGTAATCAAACCACACCCCGAAGTATTTGAAAATCAAAACCTGCGCGATAATTCTTCCCATCGTATGAAGCTGAAGCTGCGCGGGATCATGCTTTCTTGAAAAGACGACCAGCTCTGTTTTCTCCGCAGAGAATTCGATACCCAAATGAACAGCCCAAACGGACAAGTTATCTAAGGTATCTGGCAATGGTTTTTGCATATTATAGAGGAGCGGACTGAGGCATGAGTCTTGCGGGAGACCCATGTAGCTAATTCTGAGTGTTGCCAAATCGCCATGTGAAAAATACATTCATTTCTCTGACAAAAGGTTGTGCAAATAATTATTTAAAATCGCTGGAAGTCCATGTTGATGGAGCTTGTTTGAAAGCACATCAATGGAAACAGAATTAAATGCTCCTTTAATGTCTAAAAATACAGATGCCATTTGTTGTTTTTGAGCGAAGGCAATGTGGATGTCAGACGAAAGGCAATCATTCGTCCCTTTATTTCTACTGAAGCCAAACTGAGTATCTGACAACAAACCGTTCGTCTCGACCCAAGTGTCGAGACGTCGAAGAATAATTTTTTCGAACAATTTCCTGATGCAGGACAACATTGCAATGGGTCTATATGAGTTGTGATGGGTGAAAAGACGTTAGATTTTTTTGAGAAGATAATTTAACCATACATTTACATTATATGTGGCGGGAATTTAAAAAGCACCTGTGTCAGAAGCCCGCATGACACAAAAGGGCAAAGCCAAAAAGAAATTCCGTTCGCGACTGGAACAAATACCCCCCTCCATTCATTTAGTCTTCAGCACGGAAATACGCCTTGACTTGGGGTTTCTCAGTATTGTCGCCTCTTACGATAGAGACAGGAAGACTCTTGGAAGACTCTTCTTTGCTAGTTATAAGGTAATGGTACTAACCTGCCGGTCACCACACGGCAAAAATAAAATTCTATGTAGATGAGAATTCGTTTTGATAGAGAAATTCATTTATTTAGTTCATCAAATACTGTATGCAATTCCAAACATTCTGATTTCAATTTTGTAGATTGCATTTATAAATTTAATTATTTATTTTTTGTAATATTTTGATCTTGAGTCCATCCTATAGCTTTCTTGTCGTTGCACCGCAACTGAATAAGTGTGAAACGGTAAAAAATCTGAAAATTGCAGCACTCCAGATCCACGAAGGATGCATCGTCGATAGAGAATTATGTTCCTCCGATCGTCGGAACGGTTACCGGTCAGGGCTAGGATTCTCCAGCCGCGCGTATTCAGGTTTGGATTAAGTTTTGCAATGTGCCTCAGAATCTCTCGGTAGAGAAGTCGTTTTCACCCACAGTTGGGAAAGACCCCCATTAATCTGTGTAGAGGCGTCGGAGGTGAGTAATCGCGCACTGTTAGGTTTATAGCGGGGTTTCTTAACTCGACAGATTAGCAGCCTCTATCCAGAGATCGCCCGTCTGGAAACCGAAGCCATTAAACTTAGGCGGGTCCTGATCCACTGGAACCGCATCCTGGAGCACGTATAATTCGTTGAAAATAAGGCTGACGTGATTATCATGAGTGCCACTTGTTGCTATGAGTAAACGGAGCGATTGATCTCTTTTCTACCTTTTGCCATTTTTATTATCTTCGGGACGCGGTGCGGAGCTCTCACGTCTCCTCTTGGAAGATGATGACGCGGCATCTTCCTCACTTTTATTGCACTTTTGTTCAGTCTCAACTACACCGGATTCTAAAAGTTTGTCCTCATCGATAGAGTCCATAATTGAGTCAGCTTCGTTATTGTTACTCATTTTGACCACTGCTAATGATAACTTCCCGCGGAATAAAGGTTATGTACGCGCCTAATTGAAAGACCAGTTACAATTATAAAAGCTGATGGTTGAGGTTGCTTCTGACTACTAATACTGAACCAACACACTAATGGCAAACTTAGTATAAGTGACATGAGTAAAACCATTACTAGGTCAGACCTCGCAGCCAATGGATGCTGTTGAGCCAAGAGTAATATCTGAGCAAAATACTGTTGAGCAACTGAATGATCAACGTAAGCAAATAAATATACGCAAATTCACGGATAGTGTGATTTCGTATGATTTGTTTTAGCTCAGTAACTTTATTCGCCTGATAGCTAGCAGTACCCAACAGGGCAGAAACCGCGAGAGTGTGATTCGGGTTCACTGAGATGTTAATTTCGGGTTCACTGAGCAGTCTTATATGTAGATCGTTATTTAGCGAAGATGAATAATATAAATTTATAGTATACGTAGTATATACGAATGCCCACTTCTCAATGTAGTTGTGATATTGAAAAGATAAAAAGAGTACTTACCTGAGCTAATGGAAACCATGTTTGTTGATTTGGTCTATCAAGAGATGAAGAATTCACCCGCGATTATAATTCACACAAAACACTATAATTATCACTGAACTCGATCTTGATAGCAGATCGGACACCAATTAAAACAGTTTGCGCAACAATCGGAGTTGTAGCAAAGCACATTTACTGAGAAATAACTGAAAATTCCACAGTGATCATATCACAACCAATCCAGGCGGCGGCCATGATACATCCGAGCTTGCATGACACAAGATCAGTGCATACCAATTAAAGCTTCAAATCGTTTTATGGCACTTTTTGTCTTGCTGTCTAGCAACGACCTACCTCTAGCATGCTACGCGTAGGACTCACTATTTTGGGGCTTCCGAAATCAAATAACGGAACAGAACAGCCGAAATTGGTCTACTGACAATAATTCCAAAGAGGACAGGAGGGGTTAGTCAATGCCTTTCACGCAGCCCACCTGGTTTTGATCCCCAAATCTGCACAAAGGGTCAGAAAGATTTTCTGGCCCTAAGAGGTGAATGACCTTAGGGTAAAAACAACTATAATCTAAACAAAAAAAATCCAGATTAGAATAGTTTTGAACCTATTCAGAAATTTTTCCTGCGTGTTTTGCTTTGCCACTTTAACCCTCAGGGTACGGACTATAAAAAAGTTACGTTCAGTACGGACAGGGTTAGCCTAACCCGGCGACTTTGATTGGGTGTATATCGAGCTGTACTTTGTGGGTGTATATCTAGCTGTAACTTTTTGAAAAAAAAAATATTAACATTGTATAACTCGCATTTGAAAGGTAAAAAGTAGTTCTTACAAATGTCCATAACGGTTCTTTGATTTATGCCAAAAACTATATTTTTTTTGAAAAATGAAAATACGCGTTTTTTCGCGTTAGCGAAAAAACGTTGTTTCGTTGTTTCGGAGACTGACTCTGCCGCTTGGGCCTCTAATAGTGTGTACCTATAAGTTTTTTCCCCCCCTGGTCCGGACCCCCCTCGCCGACTTCTCTTCGTATGGCGCTTCTTTCAAATTTCGCTCGGGTTACGGTAACCCAGTCCGTACCCTGAGGGTTAAGTGACGGTATACAATTTTCGACACTTTCCACCGTGTAATTCCGGAACCAGAAGTCGGATCCGGATGAAATTAAGGAATTCCATGTGAGACCACAAGACCTTTTATTTGAACGGTCAATCGGTCAATCCATCTCTGAGAAAACCTAGTGAGATTATTTGACGCACAACCAGACATTGATCAACTGCGCGAAGTGAGTCGAGTGTTATAGACTGTTGGTTTCACAGGTTTTGGTTTGGACTATGATTTTCAAAACTGTTCTACATTAGAAGGGATAACAAATGACGGAATAGGACGTTGTGAGAAACTGCCAAAGCCAAAGCTTTGGTATTACATTCCTGTAGTGGAATTTGACCTTCAGTTTCAACAGACTTCGCAGCCGATTCAGAGTGTACAGAACCATTGCATGGCTGGTGCTACGGTTCTACTGACACTACGAATCCTTCCAGGTTGGAACTCGAACATACGACAACTGATTTGTTAGACCAGTGCCCTATGCAATGAACCGCCAACCCGGGACGTGAGAAACTGCTGTTGAGGTTAAATAACCGAAATTATTTTCACCGCACGGAAAGACCGAAATCAGCATTTTGGCGAAAAAAATAGTTGATTTTCTGATTTTAGTTAGTTATTTTTTGAGACAACTAAAAAAGTCTTACTTTTGCTAATTTAGATTTTCTAATTCTAGTTCCCTTAATAATAATAAAATATTTGTTGAAATGGCTTTTTTTTTAGTTGGATTCACCAATTAAACGTGCTGTCATTTCTTAGCTAAGGCACACTTCATATCCATTCAACTAATTTTTTAGTTGAATTAGAGAAATAAAACGTTGTTTTCAACCAACATAAATGGTTGAATTGGTTTCTGCAATTCGCAGCTATATGGCGCTCTGTCACCGAAAAAACGCTAACACCGTAATGACTACTAGCCACTAGATGGTACACTACTACCGAAAAAAATGTCAGTCGCGGTTATCTTTTCTATATTGGCAGGTATAAATACGATGTTGTATTGGATAAAAAGACATAAGCGAAACATAAACTTCTTTTTGAATATTTTACTTCTAAATCGCTGTTTTCTTCATTCGACTTCGCGAAGTCGATTCTCTCACTGAAAACTTTGAGCACTCGGAAAACAAAAACCGAATACAAGTATTACACCGGACGGCGTAGCCCGGAAGGTTAGAAGATACAAAAACATCATTTGACATATACAATTAGAGTGCAACATTCAAAACTCACTTCACTGTTCCGCGTAAAAACATTATTACGCACAATCGCTTCAAATGCGCGCAAATTCTGAATAAATACACTTTCCACTAAGAGTTTACGTCATTTTTACATATCGAAAAACATCGAAACAATTTGCAAGCAGTTTCAAACAGACTGTCCTTTTAGGCTTTTTGATGGATTGTTTTGCTTTGACACTTCTCATGAGTTTTTGGCTAATAAACTTGTTAATAAAACCAATTTCATTTTTGTTTTCTTTGTGCTGTCCTTCAGTAATAATGGTGACAGATAAATAGAAACACATTTTCTGATTTTAATAACAAAATTAGTTGTCAATGAGAATTTCGTGTTGGATTGAAATATTGCTGGTTTTTGTCCAGGATAATCACCAACTAAACTCATTCTCTAAAAATAAGAGTTTTTTCAGCAATGTAAATTCTCAATTTTAACTAATTTTATAGTTATTTTGGAAATTTTGTTGTTAAAATCAACTAATTCAAAAACAGTAATACGAATTAGGCGCAGAGCTAATTTCGGTCGTTCCGTGCGACATTCAGCAGCGAAGCTTCGCATTCGAAGAAAATGCACTCAACCTTGTTGCACATTTTGATCATTTTAAGAACCAATAAACCAACAATGAACCGATCTCGAAAAAATATTTGATGATGATGATGATTGCTTGATGTCCGTTGAAATAAGTGAATTTACAACAAAATTATCTTTCGTTAGCTCCGCCTTATTAGACGAAAATCTGTAATAATGCAAATATATATATTGAGAGCCCTTTCCGGTAGCTGCAAGACAAATTTGAGAAAGATGGCCACAACGAAATAGCAATTTATAGTTCGATTGCATATCTGATTTTATTTTGGAACTGAAAAAATCGTTATGAAATAGACTCTAGAGTTTCAGGGAGTATTTCGACTAATGCCACTTCAATGATGATCCTGACAGCGCAGGCAGTATCGAAAACAAACACTTATCCGGAACTTCCAAGATCACAAACCAATTAACCTGTTTATTTACTTTGCGTTGTATGGATCTCAATGACGTTACCGTACGGGGAAAACTTTTACACAATTCTTTTGAAAAGCAATAGACTGATCCAAAAGCAGCCATACTGAATGGAATTCTTCCGAAAGCACAAGTTTCCCCTCTCAAAGTTTCCGCTTCCCGGGGGCTTACTCAGCAACAGCGCACACAGAGGAAATAAGTCTTATCATTAGTAAGTAAAATAAAAGCTCGTCTTTTCAGAACAACTCCGGATCCCTTTGGAGAGAGAACACACAAACACACACACACCGAGTGACTTTCTTCTTTGAAATTGCCTCACCAACGGTGCCGGCGCGCTTAAACTCGGAATCACCGATTCGAACCAAAAACCGAAGTAAAGGAACAGGAAACGTCTAACGATCTTCACAAGACGCTCGACAAATGCAATCTTCAGCTGCCTGGTTCATTTCAGAAAGAAGATGCTTCCTGTGGCGGATGCTGTTGCATTGGAAGTCTACCGCCTTTCCACCACCCAAACCGACAATCCTTTGGCTCCAGCAGTCTCTTTCTAGCAGCACACAGCTGCTACAAACCACCATGCGATGGCCGATGATGAACGTCTGGGTTTGTACACCAAAAAGAAAATGCAGACCAGCAACCCGACCACCAGTAACCCTGATCCTTCCCCGCCTCCCCCACACCCGTAACGGAGGAAAATCTTTGAAAGATTGATTTCCAGCGTTCCGAAAGTGAGTGAAAAAGTCCGTATGATGGGCCCCGGCTCGGTGAAAGCCAGGGGTCGGGCACCGGGGCCGGGTTCTGCATTTCGGACGATCCTGCCTTGGCGTATACAATTTAAGACAGGCTGTCTAGTATCATCATCACAGGGGGGAAATACTACGGAATCCAAATTGGACCATGTAAACGCAGAGTGGTTCGTTATAAATTTGCTGTGTTCTCAAATAGAATTTTAGAATAGCTTACTCGAAAGTGCTCGCCGAAGTAAGTTTTAGAAGCTTGCGGTATTAAGCAAGCACAAAACTGTTGATACTGTACTTTCCAATTGCGGTCAAGTCGAGAGTCGAGTAGTTACGGGTTCTGTTGCAAACAGTGTTGACAATGAAAATTTCCGCAAAGCAAAGCGCTTACTGAATTTATATCTCCGAAAGTTTGAGATTACATTTCCGGTGAATGTCAACATTTGTCATTTGAAATGAAAAATAATTATTTAGCTTTGGAAGTTTTCCGAAGCATTTCGAAGTTGAAATTTTCGATTCCTAACTACTGTGTGCGAGCCGTTTTGCAATTCTGACCGAATCTCAACTCAGCACAAATGGCCATTGTCTGACCTCTACGGGACTGCTTCTTGTAGGCAAATATTTCCAACTGATGGATCAAAATGAACACTCCACATTTCATTTAGATTAGTAATACTCATCGGCATCATCCTCCAGATTTGTTTTCTGATTCCAACGATAAAACAACATTCCAACAGTAGTCGGCTTTAATCATTGACCTCTGCTAGCTTCTTAGCGTTTCTCATGCTTCGGATCAGATATAATTAGATCCTTTCTCGAGGGCCGTCTGTCGGAACTTGATAATTAAAACTAAGTTGAATTACCTTCTCCTGCTCATATTTTCCATAGTGCCATTCTTCAAAAGCCACTTGAAGTAACAATAACACGCCTCTTCTTGCTCTTCTGGAGATTACATTGGCAACGGAGGGAAATTATTGTAATTTTCTTAGCATGCACAAATGATCTGCCGTTGGTTTAGCAGGTATGCTGCTCTACTTTGCATAGTACTAATTCATTTTGTTTTGATATGGTAAATATTGATATCCTGTAAATTTAAACCGTACCACCGGTTGCAAGAAGAATTCTAGGACAGTAAGTAAGTATAACTGAACTACTATCTTCTAGAATTCTTGTGAGATTTATAATAGAGGTGAGGAAAATTGTTCGTTTCATAAGAACCGTTCCGAACTTGATTATTCTACTAAAAGAACTAGTTTTACTGAACCGTTCTTCCGTTTGGAATTTTCCAATGAATGTTGACAGATGCGTTTCGTCATAAGATTTACATTAATTTTTCTTTTTTTATATAATAAGTTTAAGTTTATTGTATTATTGCGTTCTGTATAAGTGTAACTCAAATATGTTTATTTGTTTGGCATGATTTTGGTGAAAAAGTGACAAAAAAAAACATTTCACGAAAACTTTTTATTCAATGTATCTTCTGGAAAGTCATTTTAGTGATCAAACAGAACCAAATTATTAATAATTAAATAAAAATAAAAGTAGTCATTTTCTTATGGACGATTTTGCGAATTGTAGTCTTATATTAATTAACAGCATATTTCTAAACGGTCGCATTTTTACGCTCTCGGTGGTGAATGGATATTAAAATTCAAACCAGAGTTAATTGAATTAATGAACTAATATATTCACTTATAGAGTTTCACTTCTAACATATATTTTGAAAAGAATAGAAAATTATCATTCATCAATAACGAGCTCCTGTTCACTTATTCTTATAGAATAATCTCTTATTTAAAATTAAAAAAAAAACTAAAGTGAACCTTTGAAAACTTACCTTATGATAAAAAAAAGAACCGGAATTTTCATTTTAAAATTCCCGCGCTTGTCCAATCGGTAAACATTTATTCTCTCAACGTTGGCAACACTTTTATACACATTCTGTCAAATTTTGACGCATATCGTAAGATTAGTTTTTGTTTGGCGTCTATACAAAGAAGTTGAAAATTTTTCGTGTGGCGATTTTTATAATGGATGAAAATTTAGAACAACGGCTCGCCTTCGAAGCGCCATTCGGTCGATTGTTGTGCGGTTTCGACGTCATATTCGTAGATCCACACCTCATCACCAGTTATGATGCATTCGATGAATGTGGGGTCACTATCTGCGTTGGAAATCATCTCTTTGGTCTCAACAACACGACGCTGTTTTTGAATGAAATTCAGCTTTTTTGGCACCAGCCGAGAAGCGACGCGTTTCAAACCCAAAACATCAGTTAAAATGTGTTCGGCTGATCCATTAGAGTTGCCCAACAACGCGGCAATCTCTCTAATCGGTACAGAACGATTTTGCAACACGATTTGCTTCGCCGATTCAATGTTTTCTTCAGTAACAGATGTTGTTGGGCGGCCAGGGATCTCATCATGATCCAAGCTTGTACGACCACCTTTGAAGCGTTTATACCACTCGTATGCCTGTGTTTTTCCTAGACACGATTCACCAAAGGCCTTTTCTAACATTTTCAACGTTTCGGAACACTTAAATTCATTTGCAACATAAAATTTGCACGCACGTTGTTATAAATTTTCATCCATTATAAAAATCGCCACACGAAAATTTTTCAACTTCTTTGTATAGACGCCAAACAAAAACTAATCGTACGATATGCATCAAAATTTGACAGAATGTGTATAAAAGGTTTGCCAACGTTGAGAGAATAAAAGCTTACCGATTGGACAAGCGCGGGAATTTTAAAATGAAAATTCCGGTTCGTTTTTGATCATAGGTAAAACTTGTTACGTTCATAAATTGATCTAACAGCAATGAGTGTAAATATGTCGCTTGCCAACTTTTCTCAAATGATTATAGTTAAA
The DNA here is from genome assembly GCF_030247185.1 of Malaya genurostris. NCBI lineage: Eukaryota > Metazoa > Arthropoda > Insecta > Diptera > Culicidae > Malaya > Malaya genurostris. The sequence goes on from NC_080571.1 coordinate 63,690,842, forward strand.
CAATAACCATTCCTAAAAAAAGAGTTGTATGAGACAAGTCTTTTGAATAAAAATGTCAAAAGATCATGTTTTCGAATAATGTCTGGTTGTTTGGAACGACAACTTGATAAACACATAGTTTGTTATACGGACGGTTCTCTGTTGAATGGTCGTGCTAGTGCTGATGTCTACTGTCGTGAAATGAGGCTAGAGCAGTCTCATTCATTTGGTAAATACTGTACTGTGATCGAAATAGAAATCTACGCGATTCTGTGTGGAATACAATCGGCACTTCAGCAGAGAATCTGTGGTAAACAAATTTCTTTTTGTTCCGACATCTAGTGATCGCATCTCGAACTCAAATTGAAGACCTTAGCATTTCAAATGCTGTTTACTTCTTATGGGTACCCGGCCATTCTGATATTACTGGAAATGAATGGGCTGATGAGTTGGCTAGAGCTGGTGCAACGAATGATTTCGTTGGTCCTGAACCAGCTTTACCACTTTCAACCAAGCACAAGATTCGTTCTTGGGCTGCATTCAAACATGCCAGCTACTGGCGCAGCTTGCAAACTTGCGCTCAGACAAAATCATTTTTACCAGATTTAAATCTAAAAATGTCAAAGTGTCTACTGCATTTTTCCAAGCAGTATTCTGGTCAGAGCTATGACTGGACATTGCAAACTCAATTATCACATGGCTACTATTCAACTTGCTGAGTATTATTCGTGTGATTTGTGTGAATGCGATTGCGGTACTTCATATCATCTGATATGTAACTGTCCCGCATTGACGCAACTACGTATCCGGGTTTTTGGTTCTCCATACATGGTTGAGTCTGTGTATGCGGAGCTAAATTTAAAGGATATTCTCTCGTTTCCCATCCAACGTGGTAAGGAGCTATAGTCAGAAAGGTTAATCGTTCTTCCTGGAGTGAATGAATCCTTTCTGTATTCACCTTAAATAGGGTTTAGCAGATTGTTTGGCATCCTTTATGGGCTACCGAATTTACTTCTGCTCGTACATACTGCGAATCGTTCTGCATCCTTCCGGGCGTGCAGAATGGTGTCACTGTTGTAAAATCTCTAAATCCTCTCGGGGGTTGGAGGATTTATAAACTGTGCATCGTTCATCAGAAAGAACGCACATAGTAACAAACCTAAAAAGATTTTATAGCAGACTGTTCGGGACCTCGTAGAGGTTCAGAATTTACTTCTGCTTCCACTAAATGTGATCCCCAGTAGATTGTTCAGCATCCTTTAGGGGTGCAAAATTTACTTCTGCTTTTTTGTGTTTTTGTGTCTTCAATTTCTCCCAACCTCCTAGTCCAACCCTTACCATTTCCTTTCAATCCTTCCCTCTTATATATCGGGAAAATGATGCTATAAACAAATTTTAGGCAAGGCACAAATCTCCAAATATCAAAGGGAACGTGCCATTTGAGCCAATTTGTTCTGATTCCTGCTTAGTCAAGTCTTTCGAATAAAAATGTCAAAAAATCAAGTTATCGAATAAAATTGTTAATAAAATTCTTTATCGACTATTACCCTGAAAAAAATATTTTTAAAAATTTAAAAACCTGAAGTTGATAACATAATCGCCTATATTGGGACAAAATTTCATTCAAAATTAAAATGAATTTGGATGAAATTTTGTCCCAACACGAAAATAAGCTGTCCACAAATTTTTCTTTCAAATTATGATAAAAAACGATAATTTATTCAAACTAAAAATTGATTCTTTATTGTAAGAGGTTAAACTTGAACATAATGAAAACCAGATGAAATTCATGTTATTGCTTCACGAAATTTCGAAATTTTTATCGAACGCTCTTCATCAAGTTCCGTCTCGGGTTGGCGATTCAATGCATAGGGTGCTGGTCTTACAAGCCAGTTGTCGTATGTTCAAGCCCCGACCTGAAAGGATTCTTAGTGTCAGTAGGATCCATAGTACTAGCCATCCCGATCAACAGAGCATAACAGGATTCTATCAAAATTATATGTGATCTTAATATTTACATCTCATTATGTTATAAACATAATTTCAAATCAGAAGCAAACATTCAGATTTTATTAAGATTTTAGCAAGTCCAGATATTATATTAAGGGCCGTTCCATTTCAGGTAAAACTATAATAGAGAATTGAAAAAAAAAGAGTTCAAACACTTTTGTCGATCAGGTTTTTGACTTTCAACCCGAAAAATGCTATGCTTCAATAAAGAGCAGTAACAAACATTTTTTCCAATTTCACATACCTGAAGATGCTTTTGAAAACAATAATTTGATATTTGATTTTGAAATGACAGCCTAAATTTTAAATTTGAGAACGTAAGTAAGTAATTCCTACTTAAATTGTGTAAAGTTTGTATTCAAATATTAATTTTAAATTGAAAATAAATATTTTTCAAGATGATTTTGCGCTTTTTCTCTTATGAACAAAGAAAGGTAAGGCAAAAGCTTTAAAACTCGACTAATAAATATTGGAAATAGTGATATAGCATTCGACTCAGTTCATTGAATCCACAATGTTTCTTAAGAGATGATTTTCACAAGCTTGGAGTAAAATTAATAAAATTTGAACTGGGCTAAACACCGAAATCTAAACTCAGCTCAATACTTTTTCGATTTATAGGTCTTCTAGTTGCAGATTGAAAATAGCGACTTTAGTTTTACCGGACCCCGGATGTACTGGAAATAGAGAAAAAAATCTTTAAAAAAATTCGTATCGATTTATCTTTAGATCTTGCTGCACTTTATACTATGTTGATCTGATGATTTTTTACGTAGTTCTGAATAAAAAACTTTATTAATATTACATTGAAAAATGTTCACTAATGGCGCTGATGATATCATCATGGCCTAACGCAAACTAAAGTAATATCGAATCACTTTCGCAATTTTTGGATCAAAAATCAGTAAAATCGAAATGAGTTGGTTAGGTCGTCAATTAACAAGATCTACGAATTGCAGATATCGAATTTTGTCCGTTGTTATCTATATCATTGCATGAACATTTTTAAATTCATGAATCAGACAAAAACGATTTATTGCACCATAATACCTTCGATTTGAAAAGTTCAATCTATCCATATCTGATAAATTTATGATAGTCGCATTTTGTAGTATTGTGATTACTTCCAATCCAGAACCATCAGCTGGAATTCGAAATTTACAATGTATAGTTTAAAGCGACCGACCCGCATTATGAGACTTTCCATTTGAATCATTTTTCTATGAGTTAATCTAGGTAGATATCAAACAATCAAACCGGAATAAAAGTTCAATTTTGATGGATTTTGAACAATACTTGCGGGGCTTCTGTCTGCGAATATCGCAAACTAATGTGACTAATAGGCAAATGGTTGATCATCAATCGTTAAAACTTGCTATTTGAATCGATATTATACACACTTCTTCTGATTTTTCACTGTCTTTCAAACGAAAGCCATCTCCGAGAAAATTAGGTGCACATTTTAATCGAATATACCCGCCAATCGACATACATACACGTACAGACAATTCACTACTTAAATTGAACGAGCGAACTGATTCGAATTGAAAGTCGGCAAGAGGGTACAAAGAAGAAGAAACTGAAAAACTATCATTCATTAGTTAATGTCCTCAGATTCTATAAGGTAGTTTTGTTTCACTGGATTTAATCATTTCCGTTCATTAACAACTATTCTTCAGTACCAAAAAAAACTCACTCATAGTTCTAAAATAGCCCCTTTGTCATTCCTGTACCGATTGGAAGGAAACGACGAAAGAGGTGGAGAGCGATAGATTATTTTTGTAGCAATATGGACTTACACTAGTTATTATATGATTCTAATATATCCTCCAAACCTCAGTTGGTTCTCATGCGTCGATGCATTCGTAGCGTATGTTGGCAACTCAAAACTTCCCGGCTCGAAACCAGTCGCTTTAACTGTTCATGTTTTTTTTATCGCAAATCAAATCGCCTAAAGGTATGCAATTTCATCTTACTTCGCGAAATCTATTTTTAGATTTGCACGATTAAGCCTTTCCCTCCAAAAAATGCTGAAAAGTCGTACTAAATTTGTAACAAATTTAGATATAATATTGATATTTTCATATCAAGGTTTGTAACAATTTTGTTATCACCTAGGTTAAATTGAGTTATAATTTTTGTTATTTTAACTATTAACGAGGCCAAGATTATGACTAATTTAGATAGAAAAAACGAAACAACCCCAGATACAATTTTGTTCGACCTTGTTGATCGGGATGCAATGATTCTGTACACTAACAATCGGCTGCGAAGTCTGTTGAAACAGAAAGGCCAAATTCCACAAAAGGAATGTAGGAATGCCAGGACTTTGCTTCATCAAGTTCCGAACAAGTGTTGCATCGCATGTTTTGAACGCTTGAGCCCAAATTTTTTTGAACTGCTGCCTGTTCCCAGCTGTCTTACCAGTTTTCTTGAAGACCCTCTTCACTATTGCCCAGAAACGTTCGATGGGTCGAAGCTGAGGGCAATTTGGTGGATTGATATTTTTCTCAACGAAATTTATACCCTTTTCCGCAAGCCAGTTGAGAGTGGTTTGGGCATAGTGAGCCGACGCTAAATCCGGCCAAAACTGTGGAGATGTACTATGCTTCTTATATAAGGGCAGCAATCTCTTCTGGAGATACTCAGATCGATAGATTTCTGCATTTATAGTTCCGGTAATGTAAAAAATACTTGATTTCAAACCACAGGAACATATTCCTTGCCATACCAGTACCTTTCGACCGAATTTATCCACTTGAATCGACCTGTCCGCATCGCTAACATCCTCCCCAACGACGCCAGTGAAGTATTGTGGACCTGAAAGGGTTTTTGAGTCCTCCTTTACATAAGTCTCATCGTCCATCAAAACGAATGCATCCGGACACTGCTGAAGACGCGAATACAATTTTCGAGCCCTTGTTGCTGCTCACTTTTTTCTGTTCTACACTTTGTTTCGAGATTTCCTGCTTCTTGTAGGTCTTCAGGTGATTTTACCTCTTGATACGCTGGATCATTCCGACACTCGTTCCTGCTTTTTTGGTCAAATCACGTATTGACATTGATTTGTTCTTCATGATTAGAGGACCACTGTCTGGTCTCGTTTCGGTTTGTAAGAACCCGGTTTTCTGCCTCTTCCTGGTAGCTCATCCAAAGAATAGTGCTCCTCAAACTTATTAATAATGGTTTTAACACTGGCATGATGAATTCCAAAGCGCTTCGCCAATTTTCGCATAGTAATACCTTTTTTACTTAGCCAGAACTTACAGAACCTTAATTTTCACTTCCTTTTCAATACGAGACATTTTGAAAACGCAGAATTTCATCCGCACAAACAAGTAAACAAACGAAAGCACTGTGCTGCTGTAATCTGAGCATAAAAAACCATCACAAATACATGCGAACAACACAAATGTGTGTGGATAGCTTATTTTCGATACACTCCTTATGTTATCAACTCACCGTTCATACTTTGAAAGATGGGTAGGTTTTAAATGACGATGGAAACGGACTTTTAAAACGTGCTTTCGAGAAAAACGTCAATTTTTTCTTTGTATTTTGTTATAGTAAAACATTTCTAGAATATTTTGTCAAATTTGCAAGTCAATCAAACCAGAACTCTTGGGCCTATGCGCCTTAGATTCAAATGAAAAGTCTTGTAATAATCTCATACAATGCTTCTGAATTTTATCTAGAGCTGATTTTCGGTTCCGCAGTTATCGGGAAAAATGTGCAAAACTATATGAAAATAAGTGCACTTACTTTTCTTGGAGATTGTTTAACCGATCTTCGCTAACTGATATTCAAATGACATGTCCTAAGGTCTCATAGCAAATCTCTGCATTTTATCGTAATCCGACATCCGGTTCTGAAAAAAATTTCAAATTACTTACTCACTACTACACTACTCACCGATTGTTACAAACTTTGATTCAAGTGAATGTTCTTGTGGTCCTTAATAAAACTTACGGTTCACGGTAAAGAAAACAAAAACTGACACCGAAGCTTTTGGAAAACACAGATTTGTTCCACAAATTTCTAGACTTCAAGACCTTTCATTTGAATCGTAGATTGCGAAAATCGGTGCAGTGTGTGGCATATTTTTGTTACACACACACACACACATTCACCAAACTAAAATACACGTACATATTTTTTTTTGGGAAGCCTAAATCAAGTAATATAAAGTTACGAAGTACGTTGCGTTGACCTTATAAATTGTGTAAATAAGATAACAAAATATAAAGTACTTTTTTACTAAATAAACTTTTATCATAGGTGGATTTGCACATTCTTTATCAAATCACGAGGTTTATTTTTGTATAATTCTGTAAATTTCATAATTTGCAAACACTAATTGACGAGCTTGTTCTGGTTTTAAATTACTAATGTGCTAATAGAGAAAAGGATTGAAACAGTAAAAAAAATTACTCCGAAAGCAATAGCAATGACCTACTAAATGAAAAGCGAGTTTACTGGGTGAACGAACAATGTGCAATATAATCCCTTCGAAATTGTGCTATAATCGAGAACGCTACGAGCAACCGGTAATGTGAATTAATGCTGGTACTGATACGAATTGCAGTCGCAAAATGTATTGATAACAATATAAGGCCTGATTCCAGTGTATTTTTTTTTTCCCGAGCTACGATCATAACAACGTTCATAATTTATCATTTTACAAACACAATCAAACCGAACAAGAGTTTCCATTACCTTCAGTTCGTGGAATTGGCTGAGTGACTGAAAAATGGAAATGATTTAATCATCAATTAAGCTACATTAATTAAATATTCAACACAACAACAACAACAACAAAAAAACGATCGGCATGATAATAAACGAACGTTTTTCGATTGATTACAATTTGTCGATTCTGTAATGTTTGTAATTGATTTCGAACACATAACGTATACAACAGCCATTCAATAATCGTGCACTGCGGAAGGATGTAATTCCTCAGCATGGCTCGGCACTCGTTTCCGTACCTGGAGGTACAGAAACGCTAGTAAGAGGTCAAATCCTTCATCTGAGCAGAAAAAAAACGTAAACATTACCACCCACGCACACACAGACAAAACATTTTGGTCGAGTCCTATTGAATAGTGACAAAACAAATGGAATAAATCTACAAACAACGCACACACACACACACTTGCACATGCTCTCACACCAAACATCAAAAGATCAAGCCTCATTTAGATTTACGATCTGTGAAGAATGTTCAAACTCCATACAGTCTCCCGTCTGACGATGACGGCTTCCATCTATTCGACAGTCAAGTCCGCCTAACACGGATTGGATTCGACTGGTGAGCCTTCTCCTGTTTGCATTCGCAGCATTTCTCTCACTGCATTTAACTCTCTCTCTTTCTCTCTCTCTCTGATGTGTACAAGAAAAGTATGTAATTTCTTCCGCCGTACCCGCAGGAGCATAAGTAACCGATGCCGAACCAGCCGAAAGGAAAGGATGAGGAATGAGCATAAAAATGTGATGCACCGACCACCGAACGAGCGAAGAAACACACTGGCAGGACAGGATAAAAACCGATGCAAGAGAATCGTACCGCGCTTTCGCTCTCACTCTCTCACTCTTTTTTCCCGACTGCAGACTGGAGTGCGTTCTGGCGTGCGTTCTTGTGCTGTTCCTACGAGGGGGGTTCTGACCTCTCGCTGTTCAGTTCTGGGAGGTAGTCTAGGATCACCGCGCGACCCGACTAGAAGTGAATGAAATTCGGTGCCACTGGAGAGGCTGCCATTCGGACGTGACGTACAACGTGTGTGTGGACCCGTTCGATCGGTTCGTTGAAATACGTTTACGATATTTTTTTTCCTGTGCCAGCGAATTACGCCAGCCAAACCAAGGGACTTTGAAAGTGTGAAACGGCAATAAGTGAACTATCCGCATCGAGAGCAATCGGAGCAAGCGTGGTGTCCGGAGGAAAAATCCATTTCGGGCTTGCCTGCTATTGGTAGCAGTAGCAGCAGCAGCACGTGGAAACCGAACGGAAATTTGCCGGTGATCGACAGCCGGAGTCGGAAAATTCGAGTATCTAAAGTGAAGAGTGATTTGGAATGACGTGAAGGAATTCCGGTGATCCCACCGCGCGGTTTAGCAGTGATTAGTTTTTTTTATCGCTTCAGAACGAGATAAATTGAACCCGCGGAAGTGATGTTTTGATCGGGGTAAAAACCAACAAACCAATTACAATCAATTACTGGGGGAGGAAAAAATATAGAACTCGAATTTTGTGTGGTGTTTTCTCAACATTGCTACTTCGATTCGGGCAGATTCCCGTAGGATTAGTTTAGTGTTTGGACTCGAAGATCTCGAAGGTAAGAGTTGCTGTTAACTGTAAATATGACTAGAAGCGTTCGGCCCCTGATGGGTGTCGGTTTTTTCTCCCTTGGAACAGTTGTACTGTAAACTTTAGTCCTCTAAGCCGACCCAGTATCGAACGGACGAAAACAAAACAAAAAAGTTTTCGGATCGATCGACCTCGAAAATAAAACTCGTTTCCGTCTGGTTGAAGGTTCGCTACATATCGGATTGAAGGATGAGGCTTCTAAGGATCGTAACGATGATGATGATGATGACGGTATTGACGGGCGTTGAAATTTGCAGCACGAAAATCGACAGCAATCAGAACTTTGTTACATTGTGATACTTCCGATAAAGCTGGTTTCATTACTGTGCATGAATTTACGCCGTTAAATTCGACTTCGTCGAATTCGTCGAATTCGTTGATGGTTCAGAACTAATGAATGATTTTTGTAACGAAAAATGTTATATTTTGCTCAATAATGCTTTGATCCTTTCCATTACCCCGCGGAAAATTTACGTTGATTCTGAAAAACGTTAATTCTACTACACGGAAAGGTACTATTTCAACAGCATATAAATAGAACCCAAACGAGCAGTTTGATAGAATTATTAATGGGAAGTCATCGGAAATGTGTTCCGGTAGGATTCTTGGAAACGTTAGGCTCGCTGGAAAAAAATATTACCATCGATTTTTCAATGTTTGGCGCACCACTTGTTGCGCCGAACTGGCTTCGTGCCGATTATGTGCAGCACTGGTATCATTGCCTCGGGGTAACAGAGAGCAAAATATGTTGAAATATCCTGGAAGTCAATGGACAGGGACTGAATTGACTCGAGCCAAGAAGCGTTCGTATTTTTTTTCGCGAAACTATTTCTAATAGCTTATGTGACATAATTAGAATCGTCGAGTTGCTTACTATTGAGGGAGTTTGTTAGAAAATAATTTTTTTTCGGGATCAAAGTACCTTTGACTCGACAGTGGATAGCAGTTCAACTTGAGCCGGTGAGCAGACCTGAAGTCCATGCGAAGGACCATTGGTCACGAACGAAACTTCAGGCGAATAAAAAATTTCATATGAGTGCTTTAGGGGTTATATGTCCTGAACACGGAAGTATGTTGTGGAAGGCAACGCTCGAAAACGCTACACCAGAAAAATTCACACGAAAAGCAATTATTCATCCCACTCACGGTTGTGAACTGCAATGAAACCACGTTTAATCCAAATTCTTGCAAATAGCCGTATCGTACTTTTCACTTGGAAACGGGCGTCCGACATTGTGCCAAAAACAATGTTACTCAAATTAAATCCAATTTCGCATATAAGGTTCTAGTCGAGCTATTAATGCTCATCTGTCATTAAGTCATTACAAATGAAATTGTCCGTCATTTGACAAATTAGGTCTTTATGAATTACTTCGTATGAGGGATTAAGTTACCTGTAAAGTTCAAATATTTTTGGTCTGCACATATGCACTGAACAGTACAACAAAATATCCGAAGAACTGTAAGCTAAAACAATGTCTGACACTCAGAAATTCCACAGTTTTGTCCCAATTCCTGATGGCAAAGTAAAGGCGAAAAGATCTAATTCAGAAGATGAACCAAAAATATTTCCCTTGTATAGAAATAATGAAAAATAGCATGCATGAATATAGCTTTAAGACGAATGTAATATATAAAAATAAATAAATATATGCAATATTAGTTTAGTGACATCAACTCTTTTCAATGGAATTCTTGATTAGTAAAAATATACTTAGTTATTTGATATTAGATATTAGCTATAGGATAATAGATATCAGCTATAAGATGATAGATATTAGTTATATTAGAATATATCTTCTCACAAACTGAGTTTCATTGAATTCTGAGACGGCTATGACTTTCATTGGGATAGGCTTCGGTAAAATTACACAGAAAAACAAAATCAGTTTGGACAAAGAAAAGATTTTTTCAAAACAAAAATTTTCTTGAAAAGTGAACAACTTTTTTTCAGTGTAAGAGTCGATTAAGTTTTTTTCCGTGTTTTTGGTCAAAAACTAATTCTGTAAAAATCACCACTTTATTGTTGGATTTGTCATTTTCCGACTACAGTCTTTTGAAAAAAATGGGTAAAACAAAATTAAGCCCTTTTTAATAGACAGCCTAGATCATTTTAGGAAAAACAAAATATGCAAATCTGAGAGGGCATTGCCAGCTCTGAATACGATTTAGCGCGAAATTCGTCACTTGTAAGTTTAAGCCTTGACCTAGAAGAAATCATTACATAAATATAATCCTAACACAAATCATACTATTGCTCATACACAGTTCGAAAAATTCTTGTGATTTTACATCTCATACGATGCACATAAATGGAGCGTCATATTTCACACAAATTTATATTCAAGAACATGTAAAATTGTGTAATTTGAAAATTACACGGCCTTAAAACGAATGGAATAAAAATCAAAAGATCGATAGTAACAACGCGACTTGAACCGAAAAACATTGGATCACAAAGCACACCAGTTAGTCGACTGAGCCGCAGAAGCACATATCTACTTGGCTGGTAAATCGTGCATATAAATTCATACAGTCTCACTTGCCAGCCTAGTGCAAATTACACTCGGAGCCAGTAAATTTCTGTACGAATGGAATATTGGGTCATTTGAGAAGTTAAGTAGTTATGAATTGTATCGTTTGTAGAATTATGTCACCTATAAAATTCATAATTTCTTTCTGTGTATATTTCGATATTCCATAAATCTTAATATTTGTGTGAAAGAAACTATCAAAATTCATTTGTGGTTTTCAGAAAAGCCAAATTGTGGAACTCTCTACGACATTATACACTTTTCGAACATATCCCTCGAACGCGATGCAGTGAAATGCTAGCTTTATTTGCGCTCGTTTGGTGCGAATTTCGCACAGCAAAAAGTGCCCAAGGCGAATCACATTATTCTAGATTTGCACTACATTGATGATTTTTTCGTTCGATTTGCAAAGAAAGTATACTTAATAGTTCTTTAGATAACATTTAGAGCCTTTAAAACGGCAGATTTTGTATAATGTTCCCCATCGTTGTCCACTTTTCGTTTTCTTTTACTCCAGTGCAAACGACCAGCAGATCGATGGCACAATCGCTCTTGTTTGAAGCGAAACTCACACATATGCCCAGTTGTTGTTTTTCTGCATTTAGGCTTAAGGAACGGAACCTCATATTCGACATTGACTGAAGCAACAGTTGAATAATGCCGGGTGTAGTTCCATTGCCTTGACGTAAATGGCAGCCTGCACACTCGATGGACTATCACAGACTGAAGCTAGTAAACGTGCTACAGAGTCCATTTATAGATTCGGTCGAATATAAAGTTTCGCGTTTGGACCTGATTTTTCACTATTTAAACAATGTTTATGTGATATATGTGGCGTTACCCACAATTTTACATCGGGGACGGGTAAAGCGTGGTGGGTAAGTCGATGCTTTTCATGCAGCCCACCTGGGTTCGATTCGCAGCCCCGCACATAGGGTCAGAAAGTTTTTCTGGTCCGAAGAGGCGAATAAACTCAAGGTTTAAACCTCTATAATCGAAACAAAAAAACAAACAATTTTACATCTTCTTTCATTATCATTTTTTACATCATTTCACCCAGGTGAGCATAGTAAAGAAAGACGTAGCCCTACGTCAAAAATCAAGTGGAACAATAGCGCATGGTTATGTTTTTCCAGAACATCTTCGGGCACACTGTCAAAAAAACTGGAGCGGTAAAGGCAATACCATAACACAACATGATTGCTACTAGTTACTGCCACGTTTGTTTACATACCGAAATATTAAACAAATTGAAACGTTAAATGTGCATTGTCGAGCATTTTTCATGGAAAATTTTTGTAGTGGATGTTAAATAGTACGATGGAGAATCAATCCATCTATCAAAGTTTACCGGCTGAGGCTGGTCAAAATACATAGATGATAATGCCTTTAAAGTGAGTGTGTACAGTGCCTAACGAATTGTCATCGCCTTTTCAGTGACAGTTGTTCTTGTTTTCGTATTATTTACGCTCGAAAATTTCTGTTTATGTGACCAATTCTCGCCATTTGCGGGAAGTTTTACTTTTCTGTTACAATTCGAAAAAAAAAAACAGCTGAAGCACATCGAATGCTCTTAGAAACTTACGGTGATGCTGCTCTGAGTAAAAGAACGTGTCGTGAGTGGTTTCAACGTTTTAAAAATGGTGATTTCGGTGTCGAAGACAAACATGATGGTGGAAGAGAAAAAACCTTCAAAGATTGCATTGCTTGATGGAGATTCTTGCCAAACCCAAGAAGAGCTTGCCGAATCGTTGGGTGTGAGTCAGCAAGCTATTTCAAAACGTCTCAAGGCTCTGGGCATGATTCAGAAAAAAAGGAAACTGGGTGCCGTACGAGTTGAAACCGAGGGACATCGAGCGCCGTCTATTTGTATGTGAGCAACTGCTTCAAAGACAAAATCGTAAGGGGTTTTTACATCGAATCGTAACCGGTGATGAAAAGTGGGTTCGATACGATAATCCTAAACGCAGAAAATCATGAGTAAAGCCCGGGCATGCTACTTCGTCGAAGGCAAAACCGAATATTCACGGCGTCAAGGTTATGATATGTATTTGGTGGGATCAGCTCGGTGTGATTTACTACGAGCTCTTAAAACCGGGTGAAACCATAACAGGAGATCGCTACCGAACGCAACTGATGCGCTTTAGTCCCGCGCTAAAAGAAAAGCGGCCACAGTATCAAGAGCGACATGACAAAGTCATCCTCCAACATGACAACACTCGGCCTCACGTCGCAAAAGTGGTCAAAAAGTACCTGGAAACGCTGAAATGAGAAGTCTTGCCCCACACGCCGTATTCCCCAGATGTCGCCCCTTCTGACTTCCACCTTTTCCGTTCGATGGCACACGGCCTGGCAGATCAACATTTTCAATCCTTCGAAGAGTTGGAAAAATAGATTGCCTCATGGATAGCGTCAAAAGAGGACTCCTTTTTTCGAGCCGGGATCCGACAATTGCCGGAAAGATGGGAGAAAGTTGTCACTAGCGACGGACAATATTTTGAATAATACATCTGTAAGCACCTTTTCGCAATAAAGCTTTTAATTTGAAAAAAACGGCGGAAGCAACGTTGTGCACCTGATAGGAAAACTTGCCGGAAAAGTGGGAAAAACCAATTAAGTTTTTTTTTGTATGGACGATGGAATTTTCCACTGAAAAAGAAGCCAATGATTGTTAAATCTACGATTGATGTTTGGCGCGCAACGAGTTGCATAAGTGCTTGGCCATCGAAAAAAAGAATACTAGATCGTTGAAAAAATCGTTTTGCGCGCTACGAGTTGTTTTGTGTGGAGATTTCACATGCACACTTGATCTATGTGATTCGTCATTTCAAGCACGTGCTTAATTGGGATATCGTTCACCAGTTGGATTGTGTGTAATGGAATCAGGTGAATATTATTGTGAATCAATGAAAAAATTGTACTGTAGAAGTGCTTAGATCAAACTAAGAGATTTTTCTTGCATTTTGCTTTCATATGCACATAATAAGTGGTAATTTGATATCAGTATTCAAGATGGATTGAGACTATCAGAGAGCGGCTCGATATTTCTCTACATTTTAACACATGGATCAATAAATCCCGAGACTAACAATGGAAACAACATTTTTTTTGCAAATTTTTTTTTATTCATCAACATAATCACCTTTTAGGGTGATACAATGGTTCCAACGTTTTTTTTTTCGATAAACTGTTTTCTGAATCATCGACTCGTTGCTGTTTTTGTTCCATCGAAAGCAATCGCGGCACCCACTTGGAAAAAACCTTTTTCATGCTCAATTTTTCATGAAGGATAGTAAATACACTTCCATATGATATCTGTGTCATCTCAGCAATCTCACGGAGCTTCACTTTACGATCTTTCATTATAATTTTTGTCACTTCACTCACATTTTCCGGTGTAACGGCTTCCACAGGTCTACCCAAGCGTTCCGCGTCATTTGTGTCGGTACGACCACGTTTAAACTCGGCGAACCACCGACAAATCGTTGCTTTCGATGGACAAGAGTCTGGATAACATTTTTCAATCCATTGTTCCGCTTGCACGGTGTTTTTACCCATTAAAAAACAATGTTTTATCAAAACACGAAACTCGGTTTTTTCCATTTTTAACAAACTACAAAACGACTTTACTCCAAACTCGATTACTCAGCTGTTTCTGGTCGGATCGACTTTGACCCGTTTCAAGCAAAGGTTATTACTCTAGAACGTGGTTACTGGTTTACTACTAGCGCCATCTCTGCTTTAGTCTCGGGACTTATTGATCCATGTGTTATACAACATCGTCCCGGGTTGACGGCTCAATGCACAGGGCACTGGTCTTACAAACCAGTTGTCGTATGTTCGAGCCCCGACCAGGAAGGATTCGTAGTGTCAGTAGAATCGTAGCACCAACTATGCAATGGTTCTGTACACTCTGAATGGGCAGCGAAGTGTTAGATATTCAAATTTTATTCGATATACTGATAATATTAGACTACAACAACAGAATATTATTCTCAACATTTGCTACTTGTCCATTGCATAGTATAGTATGTATAGTGGCAAGAAGCAAGATCTGGCCAGAAGACAACAGGATCCTCGTGGCTTCGAATCATGGGTAGAAATCGTTTTTGTAAACATTCTTTGATGAATATTTCGCTGTTCATTGAAGCAGTGGTGATGAAAGGTTTCGAAATCTTACCGCAGCTACAAATTGCTTACCAGACCATAGCTTTCTTACCAAATTTTTCGACTTCAATCGATGTCTCGGACTGGTTTAACACTTGCCCTTCTCGCACCGTATAATATTGTGGTCCCGGCAAGGATTTGTAATCGAGTTTCACGTAGGTTTCGTCGTCAATGATTATGCAGTTCAAATTTCCAGCAAGAATCGTATTGTACAGCTTCCGAACCCTCGGCCTGATAGATTCTTCTTGTTTCGGACTACGTTTTGGTTGTTTCTGCTTCTTATAGGTTCGAAAATTCAAACGTTCTTTAGCACGAAGAACATTTGACTTCGAAGTGCCCACTTTTTTGGCCACATCTCGAACTGAAACCTTCTTCTTTGCTCGAACGCCTTCAGTATACGTTTATCCAACTGAGGGTTAGTAGCACCTTTTTTTCGACCCATTTTCGGTTTATCCTCAAAGGTGTTATCCTCACCGAACTTCCTGATTGCATTTCGCACGGCTTTTTCCCTTACTCCTTCCATTTTTGCTATCTTTTTCAGTGACAGTTCGTGTTCTGTGCACCATTTGTACACAATTTTTCGACGTTGTTCTGCTGAAGGTCCACGCATTTCGAAACAAACTAATGAAAACGAATAAACACCTGCACAAGTGGTTAGAGAAGAGTGTAAACAACAGGGCGCAGCCATAAAAATTGACAGTCCATACTTTCTGGGACAGTCTTTACCAGGGCTTTGCTTTGTATACAACATCGTCAATCTGGTACATGAACTCGCATGAACCGTTACTACATTTCTTCGCTCCACCTCATACTCTGAGTATTTCACGACCCTTACCAAAATAGATACAGTTTTGCATTGATCGGCGCTGTGTGCTTCAGAGCGAATCCCCACAGCAGCGTGCTAACCCGTGATGCTCAGACGGGTCATCGGGAGAAATTCACTCTCGCAGATGATATCCATCTCTTTTTGATGGAACTGATTGAATCGTTTGAAAAGCAGTTAGAGAGCGTTCTTTGATACGATACAAGCCATCCTTACTGAGAAGAATGTTCAAATTGGTAAGATCAATATCAACTTAAAATGTAAGCATCGTCTCTCCAAGTCACCAAAAGTTCCTTAGTACCTAAAACTATCCACTTTATTAGAACTCTAAAGTACACGTGGCACTTTTTGGCAACTTGAACGTACAGAACAAGTTCTGAGGAAACTTTCTCGATGCATAAAAGCTATACAAGGAACTACTTCAAAGTTTGTTCTGTTGCGTCGGGTGAACATTAGAGTATGGGTAATTCCTCAAAAACGGACTGTTCAGAATGCTTTGTATACAGCTTAAATCAATTTTTTACGAACTTTTCGTTATTTATTTATTTATTAATTTATTTGTAGCAGGCAAAAGCCCAATGGAGTTGATACTCATTAAGACTCTCTCTCCAGTAGGCATAAAACCTCCTCATCTTTTGTACCAACAGATAATCGCATCCAAATGATACATTAATTAATTATAATTGAATACAAGGTACACTTACAAACTAACATAATATAAATTGCACTCACAAACTTAAATACAAACATACGAATTATAAGTAATGTTATTCTTAGGTCAAGTTCTTAAAAAATACTATAAATGAGTGTCTGAGAGTAGTACGAGACAGATTGAAATCAAATATAGTATAACAACGATTAAATATGCGAATCATGCTCGATACAGGTCCGTTCTTCGCATAATTCGTTCTAGCGAACTGGGGGACAAGAAAAGGGTTACTCCGAAGAGTTCTGCGTCTGATATTTATATCGAGTTGTAGAAAACAATCTAGCACAAGTTTAAACATTAGGTTTGACAAGATCGTGTTGTAATTTGGTTTAGAATTTGCACCATCAACTTTACGCATCTGCATCAACGAACAACTTTACACATTACACGTTGGGCTAAAAACAAATTGTAAATATATCCTGAGATGACGATCTGTTCTTTTGCTCTATTTTCACTTAACAAAAGTATTTCACCTTTTCACATTAATTTTTGGTGATGTTTCTTTTTTTTCACTAAAGCGAATTTGTCGTTTAAGAATTCTGCTGTCCGAACACACAAATTCGAACAATCAATTTTTGATTTTTGGTCGAGACGAAGTTCGACGGGTCAGCTAGTAAAAATATAAATATTCCAAAAAGTTCAGGTGCAATCCAGAATAATTTGAATTTTACAGGTGACTTAATCCCTCATACGATCTAATTCATAAAGACCTAATTTGTCAAATGACGGACAATTTTATTTGTAATGTCTTAAGGTTAGATGAGCTTGAATTTTACTGACTTCGAATGTAACTTGCGTTCTGCTAGCAGGTGCGACTGCATGACTTTAAATGCACCTTTTACCAACCAAGCAGATGCATGCTTCTGTGGCTAAGTCGATTAACAGACGTACTTGCGTTCCAATGTTTCTCGGTTCAAGTCGCGTCGGTTACTATCAGTGTTCTTTTTTTTTATTTTAATGAATTTCATGTCATGGAGTTTTAGACACAATATTAAATGTTCTTCGACGTAAATTTGCGTGAACTGCGGCGCTCCATTTATGTGCATCTAATAAGATATAAAATCACAGGGTTTTTTTTAAGTGTGTGTGTGTTACATTTTTGCACAAATTTATCGTTAGACATAATGTTTTACTGAAAACTCTGTTCCAAACGATGAAAGAGCATGTTGCTAAATTGCAGTAGCAGAAAAATCTTTAGTGTTCGTGTATAGAAAATTGTCATTTAATTAGTGTTATTTGTGAGTGGTAAGCTTTTGTG
Source organism: Malaya genurostris (assembly GCF_030247185.1). Classification (NCBI taxonomy): domain Eukaryota; kingdom Metazoa; phylum Arthropoda; class Insecta; order Diptera; family Culicidae; genus Malaya; species Malaya genurostris. The sequence goes on from NC_080571.1 coordinate 63,708,689, forward strand.
ATATCCTTAAACTCAGTTTAATTTCAACTGATTAGTAAATGAATATTGATACGATTCGCACTCCTTGTTGGACGTTCCATCACGCAATATCGTTTGAATTTTCCAATTCCTAAACACGTCAGAAGTTGTGGAAAATTGTTCGAATTGGCTTATCGAACCGAAAGAAAAAATCTATTCAACTGCCATCGCACGAACGATCGATAGACAGTGCTCATATAATATTTATAATTTATTGATACACGTAATCACTGGCATCCGTTTAACAAAACAAAACTTCTCCCACATATGGTTACCATTCCGACCGGTGCACGTCATACGGAACCTGATTTTCCCCCATTGGTGAAGCCTTTCGGCGAAGCACACACCCACACACACACACTCACCTTCGCCTACCGTCCTGGCTCTTGTCATGCACGATGGGTTCCTTGCACTCCGCACGTACGCTCCTCTATAGCCTGTATCAGAGATCTGCGACTACCAACATGTGTATTTATTATTGTTTTGACTTTTTGTATTAATCGACAAACATCAACCTGCATTCGTACATAGACAGAGACAGAGACAGAGAATCAGTGCTAGCTAGTCTTAGGCAACTCCGCACCGCACGATTGCGGTTGTTTTCGGTCCCCTAAGCACTCACTCCACCAACACCTATTAAAAAGATCTAGAACAAGTGATATGATTCGGCTTTCATCGTGAACAACCTCCTGAACTACGGCGGCCGAATCGCTTGTTCGCTCGCTTGCTTACCGGTGGTGCCAGCATCCGGAACAGTACGGTGCATACATCGGCTGGATGCTACTTCCCCACCTCTCTGCCGACCCCCAGGGGAAATTCACCAGCGAGCGAGCGAACGGACGGACGGACGGTCTGTGGCACGGTATGATGTACGGATAAACCATATTGTTTATATTCCCATCCTGATATGTTTATGTTTATTTGGAATCACAAGAAAAACACATCCAACCGCACGGAACGAACAGCTGCCGGGAGCGCCGGAGAAGTTCGCGCTATTACTAGACCCGGCCTAGGCTCTGCCGCTGCAGTTGAAGGTTGGAGTTATTTTTGTGTTTTGATGTTTGTATCTCGCATTCACCGGTTTGCGGTGACGATGACGATGACGGCGAGAAAAACGAGAAAGATGACGCAGGCAACATTGATATCCTGTTTGTGTGTGGGGAAGTGCGCCAATATCATATCCTTTGCTCTGTGGTGCATGAACGCGATCCATCGGAAACGGTAAAATGGATATTCATACTTCGCCACTGAGTTTATGACACCTTTGAGTAGCAGAAATTGCCTTGATTTAGACAGCGACGATGCAGCAAGATCCAATCACTTGAGAGTTCAGAGAGAGAGGGTAAATGTTCCGGAAGCAGATTGTGTCCTCGTTATTGGTAGTATCACAAAGAAGAAGGAGGTGAATGTTGCAAGATTGCAATTTTGGTTTTGATTTTCGTCACATGAAATCAAGCTACTCTGGAAAGATGACAAACAAAAGTAAGGTCGACAGCCACCACCCACTAGACGGGGAACACTTATCCAAACCGGCATTAATTGAACAGAACTAACTAACCTGCCGGGTAACCTGTCGTGCCACACGCTTAGCGCCACGGTCTCGAACGGGTTATCCACCAGTGTGCCAGGTTGCATTTGCAGCTAGCGTGCGTGCGTCCTGGACGGGAACCGAGAATCACAACGGCCGCTCTTTTGACGGTGCGATAACAGTAGGTAACCGTATCGTATATCGCGCCACTCTCATGATGGCGATGACAATAAAGATGATGTCAGAGCAGTGGTAGCTACAACAACAACAACAACAACAACAGCAATAACAATGGCACAAGCAGGACACGCAAGAGTCTGTACGGGACGGGGTGATGTGGCAGGGCGGATGTGGGTGCGGTTCTACGAAACCCGCAAGTGCCGTGCGGGGAATGGTTTATGATTATTGGGACCGTTTTTCTGTGTCTCTCGGTTTACTGCAGTCCACAGTAACTGGAGCAAACATATGTCAGGAACGGGTACGGCGGCTCTAGGTGGGTAGATCGCATGCGATCGCACATGGCAACGAGCCAGACGGGAAGAAAGTGATGAAGCTCAAAGATGGGGAAAATTAGTTTTAATTTACTGTAGTTCTGCTGCTGCTGCTGCTGTCGCTTTTTGAATAGAGAATCTCCCGAACGGCAAGGGACGTAGCAAAGCGGCGGGAAACGGGCGGAGAGTGGTCGGTTCCACAGATTCCGAGCCGGGTCGTATAGATAGCATTTAAACAGTCGTCAACGCCGCAAATTCAGAGAAATGTGAATTCTAAAACATTATGTTTCTTGCAGTACGACCAATTCATGCGCTGTGGTGGCGCTGGTGTCTGTTTTAATGTGCTTCAACGCCTGGCTCCGTGGCGTAGTTTTTCGCTTTGAGGTAAAAGCAGCAGCACCGGACCGGACCCCGATGCGGAAGGACGAAATTCCTCGCAATGAGGTGATTAACTGGAGTTAGTTGGGTTTTAATTAAAATTTCACGCTTCTGTTTATGAATACATGAAAGCAAGCGAAACTGCCACAGAGAAACGAGTGCCGCAGTTAGGGGGGCAAGGGTTGTTGTGTGTCCGAGTGCCAACTGTCATGCGGAGAAAAAATAAAAACGACAAGTTGCCTGCCGAATAAGAGATCACACGAAATTTCGTACTATTGGCGAGCGATGTTGGTAACCGGCTTTTAATTAATGTCCTTAGTTCTCGGAGGAGAGATTTTGAACACCGGAGATAAGTTTTCTGACATTGATAGTTCAGTTTCTTTGATATTAAAAAATCTGAGTTCTAGAACTTGACCAAATTGCGAATCAATATGCTAGAGCTGAATTCTAAATCTGAGCTCTGAATCTCAATTTTATTGCTAGATTCTGGAACTGGACTCAGGTAATGAATTCTCAAACTGGATTCTTGAACTGAGCTTCGAATATGTGTTTTGGAACTGAACTCGAGAACAGGATTCCGTTTAGACACTGAATCCTAAACCTAAATCCTAGCACTGAACTCTGGACCCAGAGTTTGGTATGTTTCTGAATTTTAATTACAGAGTTCCGGTCTAGTATTCAGTTTTCAAATTAGGATCTAGAATTCAACTCCGAGATTTAGTTCCAGAATTCAGATCCGGATTTCAGTTCAAAATTTTTCAGAATCTAGTTCCTGAATTCAGTTATACTTCTAGAATTGTGGAACTGACATTTGAATCCAAATTAGAGTTGCTTTCTGGAACTGAAATCTGAACGTGGATTTTTGAATGCATTTTAGAACTGAATTCTCGAAATACAACTAAGTTTTGGATCTGAATTCTGGTCCTGTATTTCGGCCTGAAGTTCCAGAACTTCAGGTTCAGAATTCAGTTTCAAAATTCTAAACCAAAATTCTGAAACTAAATTTTCGACCGAATTTTGTAACTGAATGCTAGTTTCAGTTTCAGAATTCAGCTTCAAAGATCATTTCCAAAATTTAGTTCCGAAGTCCAGGACAAGAAACAAGATCCTGATCTCAATTTCAGATTTCGTTTTCAAAACCCAGACGTAGAGTCGATTCTGAAATTCAGTTTCAGAATTCGGGGACTAGATTCTGACCTTGGATTAAGGACGAGGAACTAAATTTGAAATCAGAATTCTAAAAATGTAAAAAAAAATCTGATCTTGTGATCTGAAACCGAATTTCAGAACAGTGCTCTAGCACGGTATTCTGCTTTAAGCTGAACGTGCCAATTACCCCGGCTAGAAAAAAAATACATAGCATAAAATTTTGACTTTCCGTACATATGAAACATTGTATAAAATTAAAATTTCAAGTTATTAGCGAACATTTTACCACATTACTAATCATATCTCCGAAGACGTTATATACAACAAGATATTCTCACGATCAAAAACTTATCACTTGAAGAGTGATAAGAGAAGGTAAATTTTGAAAAAGCACATAGTAAAGTAAGTTGTATTCACGACATAAAATTCCCCTGATTTTATGTACAGTGCTCATTCATAAACCTATGACTTTTTTTTAGATCGATTTGCTCATTGAGAAGGTTTCCAAAAAATCCTATTTCCGAAAATTTGATATTGAGAGATAAAATTTTAATAAAATGCACATGTGCGTAGATTTATGTACTATTATTCACTGCACTTGTAACGCACATTTGACATAGAAGTATGTCTTTGTTTACCAAATAGGAGTACGCTTTCGAAACACTCAATTTAAAACAGCAGTTTAAAAAGGGATCAGGCCACATCGTTTGGAGTAGATAAAGATATTCAAGATAATTGATGGTGGAAACATCAATTAATAACGAACTATGTGAAATATTCTGTGCTTACCTAGCCGCTCTCATAGCTTCCCCTAACAGTGATGACGATAAGTATTAAATTGACTTAGACTCCGTGCGGCTCGTTAACGCCTTAGTAATGGTTTCTGTGCTCATCAGCAAATGGGCCTTCTGTGGATTTATATGCGCCGTTCGCCTTACACACCTCTCAAAATAAACATAAACAAACTAACGGTACGTTATAGGAAATCTGAAAGAGTATATTTAACCGTGGTATGAATAAGGATATGAGGAACACAAAAGATAACTGCTTCGTGAATGTTCAAAACAGACATTAATAGCGACTTCACTATAATTGTGTAGTCCTACGTCAACAGTTCGAACAAACCCAAAGGACTATCCCTTGTAGTGTTTCAATTCGAATGGCTTTGAGTTTTAATTTTAATGTATAAGGGTTATGTAATTAATGTAATTAATATGTAATTAATTAAATAATTTTTGGTCGTTTTTAAAGCTTTTATATAACCTTTTGCGCAGACTAATAGCTTATCAAGATTGTGGCCTTACCATTGGTATTTGATTGCATTGCAACTCACCAAAAATATAATAACAAGAATCAGGGGAGTGACATTAGCCGATGCCTTTCATGCTGCCCAAAATTTCATGTTCGCCATTTTGATGTTCTACTCTAGCATTTATTGACATCAAATAAACTTCAAAATACAAATAGGAGGAATTATGATCGACTTTCATGTTTTATTCCCAGAACACACAAGTTCCGACGACCAAAATGAATATGAATCACAAAAAATATGTTTGTAAATCATGCAAACTCCTGCAAAAATCGCATTTATTTTATTGCAAATAGTTATAATCGATAAAAATGAAGGCGCATTCATCAGAGAAAGCCTCAATTTCGTAAATAGATTCTACTATGGAATTCCTCCGAATAAATTAAATGAGGATCGTGAAACAGGTTTTAAAACTTTTTTGAATTTTGAAACATTTCAGAATTGATTTAACGCAGGTTCATGCTGATTCCTGCTTTATAAACGAAACGAAAAATTATTCACTTGCGAAGTAGTCTCAATACAAGATTTAAGATATAACACTCAAGATTTCTACAATTCGCATTTCACTTTACTTACGAACATACGCTCAAAACTCCTACTGCTGGAATCGGGGGAAAAGTAGCTTGCACTAAAACATTGCTATCTCCGGTATAAATTAACAGATTTTAACAATCTATGGCTTGTTGGATAGCTATTATCGAATGAAATTTGAGTCTCAAAACATATTTTGTTCACTAGGTTAATTGTGTCAGATGTTGTTAAAAACCAGGTGTTGAAAATTTACAATAGCGTTATGATTTACAAAACCTTTTTTGAATCCACCTAGTGGTGTAATGACCCCGGGTTGGCGGTTCAATGCATACGGCGCTGTTCTTACAAACCAGTTGTCATATGTTCGAGCCCTGATCAAGAAGGATTCGTAGTACAAGCCATACAAAATAAAATCACAAACTTTCTTTGGGTATAAACTACCATAATCACTTCAATTTGTAAACAGTTATATCAAGTTAATATAGATCTAAATGTAGCAACCCTGCACTCTATACAATGTTGAACAAAGCACGCTGTGTGCTGGGCGGTGGCGTTTTCTTTTTCCGTACCAGTACATACCGGTTTTGCATCATTTTGTATGACAGTTTCGATACTCATAGCCCTATAAAAAGGATCTGGATGAAATTACACAGTATCTTTTAAGACACTGAGAGCTTTAGTTTGAATCATGATTTGTGAAAATCGGTTTAACCGTTGCTGAGAAATCGAAGTGAGCTCCGTTTTGGGAGCTTTTCTTCACTATTACCGGTGCGTTCCGAAGCGGAAACCGAACATTAGTAGTCCCAAAATAGATTTATATATCGAATAACTACCAAGGTCTGCTGACTAGATGAATTTACCAGTATTTAAAAAAAAAATTGCTCCTAGTTTCACCATCACTTTAAAATTGAAAATGTTTCACTTATCGTGCTGTAATACCGGAATCTATGCAGCATTTTAAGGCCTTTCATTTGCATACTAGTTTGTAAAAATCGGTTAAGGAATTTCTGAGAAAATTGAGTGCGCATTTTCGCATAGATCTGCACATATTGCCTTTTGATTCCGGAACCGAAAGACAGATCGAGATAAAATTCAATAACAGTCTATGGAAACATAAGACGTTTCATTTGAATCTCAGTTTATGAAAACCGGTTCACCCATCTCCGAGTTTTGTTGAACATGAACCAAAGTATGATCCAAATGAAATTCCGGAACATTGTATGGGACCATAAGACCTTGAATCTAGAACACATAGACACACATAGAAATCTGCTCAGTTCGTCGAGCTGAGTCGACGAGCCTCGGTTCAAAAGTCAGTTTTCACAGCTATTGTATAGTTTTTCTATATGAGAAAGGCAAACATTATTTATTCCCAAACAGTTTCTGTTCCTCATAAGACGATTTTTGCTCAATACGTCGAATAATTAAAGAATGAGATGAAAATGCTAATTCATGGATAATGCAAGGTATATTACAGACGGTTTTATAAACCAAGTTGAAAAAGACTGGATAAGTTAATAGCAATTGAAAACCGCATTAAGTTGCTTAAATTCACATTAGCAATAGGAAGTCAAGCCGAATGAACTATTTGAAGGGTTTCAAATTAATGTTTGCATGTCATAGGATACATACGAACCAATTTGCACCCTCTCATTTTGATACTAACGCAGAAGGCGATAACACCCAGTCGACGTCGTTCTATTGAACGAATGTCATCATAGACTCACGGGGAGGCATGAGATAGGAACCTGTGAACACACTTTTTATTTGGGACAGGGATATGAAACGAACAAATAGGTATTCTAGATCGAATCAGTTATAAATTTATAACGGAAAAACTAGCCTAGGAAGGCTCATATAGGCGTGATCAGAAGTAAAAATTGAATTCTATTTTACCTTCTACATGAGAGGGTCGTACACTAAATTCGAGTCTCCAAGTATGGTCGTGTAATAAGTGTAGTTCCTCACTACACTATACTACCGACACCGGCCGGTTTTACGTTATAAATTCATATTATTCGCCTCTACCAGTTAATGCTTGCCGAAAAGAACCAATCAAAATCGTATCGTATCGTATAGTAGATATTTTGTTGCAATTAAAACCTAATAACAGATTTTGAGCACATAGTTGACGAAAAATTCAAAAATACTTCTGTGACGAAATTCGAAAAGGTCGAAAACTCACTGAAATCGACAGTTGGAGTAGATTTTTTCCACCACAAGTTTGTTATGTTCCACTCGGATGAATACCACAAATGATTCTTAACGGGATGATGACGGAAGCGTCATAACTGTCATGAAAATTTAATGAATCTTCATAATATTCTAAATCAACTCGCACTAGATTTTCGTCAGTTTTTAAGTTAGATAGTTTTGTGTCATTATAGTTTTGGAATATGATTTTTCATATAAAAAATATGCATACTGTACTGAGTTACTACTGTGAAGACATAAAGTAACTCAGATTAGCCGGTATGGAACAATAAACGAAAGTCAACTCGAATTACGACCACTGGTGCTAGATTTAATGAAAAATGAGCCATTGTTTTGACATTGAATCATTTTTATTTAAAAAACTTTTTTTTTCAAACACGGGAGCGTTTTGCGACTTTAAATGGTTTTCTTTTTCGTCAAATTCTCAATGAAAATTATATGAATCAATTTTTTTGTATAAAGTCAGTATACTTATCTAAATCCCACACAAACTTTAAACCACGGCACAGTGGTTCAAAAGCGCAATTTCACGCTCTTAATTGATAACTCATAGGATCGTGATTTTTGAGGTAGAGTATCTTCAGAAAAGTTGCTCAGAATGATAGACGCCATCTTTTGGCAAATTTTATTTATGTGATTAATCCCCCTAAAAGTAAGATAAAATTTTATTTTAGCTCAGGGCCAACCTAAGGGCTAAGTTACTTCGACAAAGTTGTGCAGAAAGTTATTTCAAACAAGTTTGCTGAACGTACTATTTTCGTAACTTGTGTGTAATTCATGATATAATGTATTTTCTGAAAAGGGTGTCCAAAAACCAGTTTTTGTAAGAAAACATTTGTATTTTCAATTTATATGAATTTTTTATGTTATACAAAGTTTTTCAGCAATAAAAACTACACAACTTTCTCAAACATAATATGCTGCTATAATTTCAGTTTATTGAAATAGAGCATTTTTTTATGTTTTTTTAAATAAAATTCCAACTTGTCTATTATCACAAGGCGCAGGAAGGTGCAAATGAGACTACTTACATATTAAACTACTTCAAAAGAGCTTACATACCGTGGTTGAGTTACTCGTCTGCGATCGTCTGCAGGCGAGATATGTTCTTTTCAAATATCCTTGTCCTTGACATTTGCAATGATAAGGTTCATTGTATATCAGATCAGATTTCAGTATATATTCGTTACCATGGAAACTGTCACAATAAAAGGTTTTAATGGGCATCGAAGTCTTAAAATAGAAAAGTTTAGTAATAATTGCAGACGTTTTTTGAAAGTAACTGTCCGATGCTAGCAAGTGAGATAAGAAGCTACGACTTTGAAAAAAAGCAATCATCATGTCGAATTACGTTAAGTCATTTTTTGGTAAGTTTTTTTCTATAGAAAAGCTCTGCGGATAAATATCCTCTATTCATCAATTAAAGTGGAGATCGATAAACGCTTGCAATATTGTATTGTTCACAATGATTAAGAAGTCTCTCTCATACAGATTTCGAGACACGCAAGCAATACAGATCACTTACGAATCGGGATCCCATGAATTGGTAATTAGTTTCATTGGATCCTCTGGCTACAAATATTCCTGAATGGCCAAAACAGTCCAAGAAGAATCTGTCGAACGATGCTAAGAGTCTTTTAGCTGGTTAAGAACATTATCAGCTATCATAAAATAAATACAAATAATTAAAAAATGAGTTTTGATAATACTTTTTTTCTACCAGAAGATGACATAACTTAACTCGATTTGATGATGGCTTTTTTAAAAGTCGTGACAAAACAGTTACTAAACTTTTCAATTTATAGACTTCTATGTGCACAAAAAAAATCATATTTTGTGGCAAGTACCATAGTAATGAATATATACTGAAATCTGATATGAAATACAATGAACCTAATCATTGCAAAAGTCAAGGACAAGGATATTTGAAAAGAACATATCTCGCCTGCAGACAATCGCAGACGAGTAACTCAACCACGGTATGAAACCTCTTTTGAAGTAGTTTAATATGTAGGTAGTCTCATCTGCACCTTCCTGCGCCTTTTGATAATAGACAAGTTAGAATTTTATTAAAAAAAAAAAGAAAAATTGCTCTATTTCATTAAATTGAAATGATAGCAGCACAGCATGTTTGAGAAAGTTGTGTAGTTTTCAAAGATGAAAAACATTATATAACATGAAAAACTCATATAAATTGAAAATATAAATGTTTTCTTACAAAAACTGGTTTTTGGACACCCTTTTAAGAAAATACATTATATCATGAATTACACTCAAGTAACGGGAATAGTACCTTCAGCAAACTTGTTTGAAATAACTTTCTGCACAACTTTGTCGAAGTAACTTAGCTCCTATGTTGGCCCTGAGCCAAAATAAAAATTTTATCTCACTTTTAGGGGGATTAATTACATAAATAAATTTGCCAAAAGATGGCGTCTATCATTCTGAGCAACTTTTCTGAAGATACTGTACCTCGGAAACAACGTTTTAAATGAGTTATCAATTAAGAGCGTGAAATTGCGCTTTTGAACCACTGTGCACGGGTGTGAATAGTTATAGTACCTGTGGGATCCAAAAGGAAATCGAAAGGTCCTTGTCCAAGTTCTAGTGATATTTGGACAACATAACGTTCTCAAGTAATACCGCTCTAAATAATCAATGATACGAATCAAAATTGTTAAATTGACAAATTCAGCTTACAATCGTTCACTACATTGCCTTACTTTGCCTTTGTGTTTACAATCAACCGAATTACTTAGATGTGCATATCTAATCATATCATATCGGCAATTCCGATGTTTCCTGAAAACCAGATCTCGCCTACCATTAGAACAGATTACAATGAGACTGGTTAGATTGCAATCACGACAAGGAACTCGCACTGTTTGTTTGCTGCACAATAAACAGCCTGACTCGATCCGGTAGACCACACAACCGCTTATTATGTATAATCTTGGCATGTGCGGCTTCTGGGAATGGAACCCACTATTATTTCAATAGAATTTCAAACTAGACCAAATCACACACCCACAAAGCAATACCGAAGGCACACGCAAAACAAGTGAATCCGTTCACATGGAGCTCCGCACTGGCTTCTTTACCGAACAGTACGGACTGTCCGGCGAATCCAACCGGGAACCGCTACTCAACCATTCAACCAAGCTTCATATATCAAAATATGTCACCCTTGTGTGTGAGTATTTTTTTTTTGTTATTTTGGTTGATTTCTGATTCTTACTAAAAGTAAAAGTCCGTACCATGACTTATTTCCGTTGTGTCCGAGCAGCGGTTGACCAATGAGAAACGATAAATAAATAAATAAATATAATGAATGTGTCCTTTGTTCTTGACCGGACCGGGGGCTCCAACCTCCTACTCGACCGGAGTATGGTACTTCCGGTTTGCCCGAAAGAAGGTGAAACCCGGTCCCAACAGAGTTGACTGACTGCATTAGTAATACACACGATGATTTTCTGCTTCCTCTCCGTTTGACAGATTACATTTACGTGATTGTGATTTCGCCATGACTGATGTGTGTTTTTCTCTCTTTTTCTTTTTTTTTCTGGTCTTCCTAGGTGAGCATCCTCCCATTAGAGTTAAACAAGGCAACTAACCCAAATCGGATTTGATCGACGGCGCATTACCTCCGACACGTGTAGAAAGAGTAATCCGTTCATCAGTGCAAAGGAAAACTGTTGGCACGCACTTCACGATCTATCATTGCGAAAACATTGATGCCGAAATCGATATTCACCGCCGGTAACTGGTTGGAAAGCGTTTCGTTTTACCACCGGGAACGGGGAATGTGTGACAGGCGTAAGCCACGCCGTGTTTATTTGGAATTCCTTTCCTCAGTTCCCTACAGACCACCTTTTCCTACTCCTCCTTTGATCCGGAGACTTCCTATTGTTCCTAATTTGATGTCCACCTGCATTAGCATATCACCGACCGGTATAGCAAACAAATTTCACGGATTATCCAGCAGTTGATTTTCAATTCCCGCCATCGCAGATGGCACTGTTTACCTATTATTCAGTATGCGAAAATTACCGACTCGTGAGTGACCCCCTTCGCTCCAACCGCGTCCCACCGACTGGACGGGATTTCAATTATTCACTAATTAGCATATGTTAAAATTCCGACTCAGCATCGCGGTTTCCAACAGCCTGCGAAAATTACCGACTCGTGAGTGACCCCCTTCGCTCCAACCGCGTCCCACCGACTGGACGGGATTTCAATTATTCACTAATTAGCATATGTTAAAATTCCGACTCAGCATCGCGGTTTCCAACAGCCCGGTTCCACTCCCGCACCCGAAATACCGAAGTCAGTTTTTACTAGGCCTCCCCATCACCCGGCCCGGGAAACGGGGATGGTGAAAAATTCGCGAATGCATCATCGCACAGAGTGCAAATGTTTACTTTCCATTACGTGGATCGGGTCGTGTCAATGTATCGGCATTATCCTGATCACTATCCTCATCAGCGATTCGTACGTTTCGGCTCACGGCGATAAATTACGGCTATGAGTGTAATTGCTAAATGTTCGATAACGGTGATATTTTTGCGATCAATGCAAATGCGGTCGTCCCGGATGCCAATGGAGCGGAAGGTTCCATTGTGTTACCGGGGAGCGCACCGGTTCATGGCAGAGTTGAAATTATGCTAATGGCGTATTTTTCACTTCCAGCTGAACAACAACGGCATGAGTGGCGAAACTGTGGTTGAATATTTTAATAGGTAGGCAGGTTCCTCCGCTACAGGTTTTCGGAATAATTTGTCCTAGCTCGGCTCCGGTTAACGGCCCCTGCCTCTTCCTAGGAGTCATGAAAACTGGCGCAATTGAATCAATACTGATTGTCATTGAACTAGATTTACTTTTGAACATACCGATTAGGATTTCTAACTGGATCGAAGTGCTACAAAAAGATTTGGCAGATTTATTTTCAGACGTGTGAAACCTTTACTTTACCTTTACTTTACCTTTACTTTACCTTTACTTTACCTTAACTTTACCTTTACTTTACCTTTACTTTACCTTTACTTTACCTTTACTTTACCTTTACTTTACTTTCACTTTACCTTTACTTTACCTTTACTTTACCTTTACTTTACCTTTACTTTACCTTTACTTTACCTTTACTTTACCTTTACTTTACCTTTACTTTACCTTTACTTTACCTTTACTTTACCTTTACTTTACCTTTACTTTACCTTTACTTTACCTTTACTTTACCTTTACTTTACCTTTACTTTACCTTTACTTTACCTTTACTTTACCTTTACTTTACTTTTACTTTACCTTTACTTTACCTTTACTTTACCTTTACTTTACCTTTACTTTACCTTTACTTTACCTTCACTTTACTTTTACTTTGACCTTTGGTCTTTGGTCTTTGGTCTTTGGTCTTTGGTCTTTGGTCTTTGGTCTTTGGTCTTTGGTCTTTGGTCTTTGGTCTTTGGTCTTTGGTCTTTGGTCTTTGGTCTTTGGTCTTTGGTCTTTGGTCTTTGGTCTTTGGTCTTTGGTCTTTGGTCTTTGGTCTTTGGTCTTTGGTCTTTGGTCTTTGGTCTTTGGTCTTTGGTCTTTGGTCTTTGGTCTTTGGTCTTTGGTCTTTGGTCTTTGGTCTTTGGTCTTTGGTCTTTGGTCTTTGGTCTTTGGTCTTTGGTCTTTGGTCTTTGGTCTTTGGTCTGTGATCTTTGGTCTACGGTCTTTGGTCTGTAGTCTTTGGTTAGACATTAGAATTTAGACTTTAGACTTTAGACTTTAGACTTTAGACTTTAGACTTTAGACTTTAGACTTTAGACTTTAGACTTTAGACTTTAGACTTTAGACTTTAGACTTTAGACTTTAGACTTTAGACTTTAGATTTTAGACTTTAGACTTTAGACTTTAGACTTTAGACTTTAGACTTTAGACTTTAGACTTTAGACTTTAGACTTTAGACTTTAGACTTTAGACTTTAGACTTTAGACTTTAGACTTTAGACTTTAGACTTTAGACTTTAGACTTTAGACTTTAGACTTTAGACTTTAGACTTTAGACTTTAGACTTTAGACTTTAGACTTTAGACTTTAGACTTTAGACTTTAGACTTTAGACTTTAGACTTTAGACTTTAGACTTTAGACTTTAGACTTTAGACTTTAGACTTTAGACTTTAGACTTTAGACTTTAGACTTTAGACTTTAGACTTTAGACTTTAGACTTTAGACTTTAGACTTTAGACTTTAGACTTTAGACTTTAGACTTTAGACTTTAGACTTTAGACTTTAGACTTTAGACTTTAGACTTTAGACTTTAGACTTTAGACTTTAGACTTTAGACTTTAGACTTTAGACTTTAGACTTTAGACTTTAGACTTTAGACTTTAGACTTTAGACTTTAGACTTTAGACTTTAGACTTTAGACTTTAGACTTTAGACTTTAGACTTTAGACTTTAGACTTTAGACTTTAGACTTTAGACTTTAGACTTTAGACTTTAGACTTTAGACTTTAGACTTTAGACTTTAGACTTTAGACTTTAGACTTTAGACTTTAGACTTTAGACTTTAGACTTTAGACTTTAGACTTTAGACTTTAGACTTTAGACTTTAGACTTTAGACTTTAGACTTTAGACTTTAGACTTTAGACTTTAGACTTTAGACTTTAGACTTTAGACTTTAGACTTTAGACTTTAGACTTTAGACTTTAGACTTTAGACTTTAGACTTTAGACTTTAGACTTTAGACTTTAGACTTTAGACTTTAGACTTTAGACTTTAGGCTTTAGACTTTAGACTTGAGACTTGAGACTTTAGACTTTAGACTTTAGACTTTAGACTTTAGGCTTTAGACTTTAGACTTTAGACTTTAGACTTGAGACTTGAGACTTTAAACTTTAGACTTTAGACTTTAGACTTTAGGCTTTAGACTTTAGACTTTAGACTTTAGACTTTAGACTTTAGACTTTAGACTTTAGACTTTTGACTTTAGACTTTAGACTTTAGACTTTAGACTTTAGACTTTAGACTTTAGACTTTAGACTTTAGACTTTAGACTTTAGACTTTAGACTTTAGACTTTAGACTTTAGACTTTAGACTTTAGACTTTAGACTTTAGACTTTAGACTTTAGACTTTAGACTTTAGACTTTAGACTTTAGACTTTAGACTTTAGACTTTAGACTTTAGACTTTAGACTTTAGACTTTAGACTTTAGACTTTAGACTTTAGACTTTAGACTTTAGACTTTAGACTTTAGACTTTAGACTTTAGACTTTAGACTTTAGACTTTAGACTTTAGACTTTAGACTTTAGACTTTAGACTTTAGACTTTAGACTTTAGACTTTAGACTTTAGACTTTAGACTTTAGACTTTAGACTTTAGACTTTAGACTTTAGACTTTAGACTTTAGACTTTAGACTTTAGACTTTAGACTTTAGACTTTAGACTTTAGACTTTAGACTTTAGACTTGAGACTTTAGACTTTAGACTTTAGACTTTAGACTTTAGGCTTTAGACTTTAGACTTTAGACTTTAGACTTTAGACTTTAGACTTTAGACTTTAGACTTTAGACTTTAGACTTTAGACTTTAGATTTTTGACTTTAGACTTTAGACTTTAGATTTTTGACTTTAGACTTTAGACTTTAGACTTTAGACTTTAGACTTTAGACTTTAGACTTTAGACTTTAGACTTTAGACTTTAGACTTTAGACTTTAGACTTTAGACTTTAGACTTTAGACTTTAGACTTTAGACTTTAGACTTTAGACTTTAGACTTTAGACTTTAGACTTTAGACTTTAGACTTTAGACTTTAGACTTTAGACTTTAGACTTTAGACTTTAGACTTTAGACTTTAGACTTTAGACTTTAGACTTTAGACTTTAGACTTTAGACTTTAGACTTTAGACTTTAGACTTTAGACTTTAGACTTTAGACTTTAGACTTTAGACTTTAGACTTTAGACTTTGTTGGTTATTGGTTTTTAAATTTTGATTTTTATTCTTCAACTGAACTTTAAACTTTGAACTTTGAACTTTGAACTTTGAACTTTGAATTTTGAACTTTGAACTTTGAACTTTGAACTTTGAACTTTGAACTTTGAACTTTGAACTTTGAACTTTGAACTTTGAGCTTTGAACTTTGAACTTTGAACTTTGAACTTTGAACTTTGAACTTTGAACTTTGAACTTTGAACTTTGAACTTTGAACTTTGAACTTGGAACTTTGAACTTTGAACTTTGAACTTTGAACTTTGAACTTTGAACTTTGAACTTTGAACTTTGAACTTTGAACTTTGAACTTTGAACTTTGAACTTTGAACTTTGAACTTTGAACTTTGAACTTTGAACTTTGAACTTTGAACTTTGAACTTTGAACTTTGAACTTTGAACTTTGAACTTTGAACTTTGAACTTTGAACTTTGAACTTTGAACTTTGAACTTTGAACTTTGAACTTTGAACTTTGAACTTTGAACTTTGAACTTTGAACTTTGAACTTTGAACTTTGAACTTTGAACTTTGAACTTTGAACTTTGAACTTTGAACTTTGAACTTTGAACTTTGAACTTTAGACTTTAGACTTTAGACTTTAGACTTTAGACTTTAGACTTTAGACTTTAGACTTTAGACTTTAGACTTTAGACTTTAGACTTTAGACTTTAGACTTTAGACTTTAGACTTTAGACTTTAGACTTTAGACTTTAGACTTTAGACTTTAGACTTTAGACTTTAGACTTTAGACTTTAGACTTTAGACTTTAGACTTTAGACTTTAGACTTTAGACTTTAGACTTTAGACTTTAGACTTTAGACTTTAGACTTTAGACTTTAGACTTTAGACTTTAGACTTTAGACTTTAGACTTTAGACTTTAGACTTTAGACTTTAGACTTTAGACTTTAGACTTTAGACTTTAGACTTTAGACTTTAGACTTTAGACTTTAGACTTTAGACTTTAGACTTTAGACTTTAGACTTTAGACTTTAGACTTTAGACTTTAGACTTTAGACTTTAGACTTTAGACTTTAGACTTTAGACTTTAGACTTTAGACTTTAGACTTTAGACTTTAGACTTTAGACTTTAGACTTTAGACTTTAGACTTTAGACTTTAGACTTTAGACTTTAGACTTTAGACTTTAGACTTTAGGCTTTAGGCTTTAGGCTTTAGACTTTAGACTTTAGACTTTAGACTTTAGGCTTTAGGCTTTAGGCTTTAGACTTTAGACTTTAGACTTTAGACTTTAGACTTTAGACTTTAGGCTTTAGGCTTTAGGCTTTAGACTTTAGACTTTAGACTTTAGACTTTAGACTTTAGACTTTTGACTTTAGACTTTAGACTTTAGACTTTAGACTTTAGACTTTAGACTTTAGACTTCAGACTTTAGACTTTAGACTTTAGACTTTAGACTTTAGACTTTAGACTTTAGACTTTAGACTTTAGATTTTAGACTTTAGACTTTAGACTTTAGACTTTAGACTTTAGACTTTAGACTTTAGACTTTAGACTTTAGACTTTAGACTTTAGACTTTAGACTTTAGACTTTAGACTTTAGACTTTAGACTTTAGACTTTAGACTTTAGACTTTAGACTTTAGACTTTAGACTTTAGACTTTAGACTTTAGACTTTAGACTTTAGACTTTAGACTTTAGACTTTAGACTTTAGACTTTAGACTTTAGACTTTAGACTTTAGACTTTAGACTTTAGACTTTAGACTTTAGACTTTAGACTTTAGACTTTAGACTTTAGACTTTAGACTTTAGACTTTAGACTTTAGACTTTAGACTTTAGACTTTAGACTTTAGACTTTAGACTTTAGACTTTAGACTTTAGACTTTAGACTTTAGACTTTAGACTTTAGACTTTAGATTTTAGACTTTAGACTTTAGACTTTAGACTTTAGACTTTAGACTTTAGACTTTAGACTTTAGACTTTAGACTTTAGACTTTAGACTTTAGACTTTAGACTTTAGACTTTAGACTTTAGACTTTAGACTTTAGACTTTAGACTTTAGACTTTAGACTTTAGACTTTAGACTTTAGACTTTAGACTTTAGACTTTAGACTTTAGACTTTAGACTTTAGACTTTAGACTTTAGACTTTAGACTTTAGACTTTAGACTTTAGACTTTAGACTTTAGACTTTAGACTTTAGACTTTAGACTTTAGACTTTAGACTTTAGACTTTAGACTTTAGACTTTAGACTTTAGACTTTAGACTTTAGACTTTAGACTTTAGACTTTAGACTTTAGACTTTAGACTTTAGACTTTAGACTTTAGACTTTAGACTTTAGACTTAAGACTTTAGACTTTAGACTTTAGACTTTAGACTTTAGACTTTAGACTTTAGACTTTAGACTTTAGACTTTAGACTTTAGACTTTAGACTTTAGACTTTAGACTTTAGACTTTAGACTTTAGACTTTAGACTTTAGACTTTAGACTTTAGACTTTAGACTTTAGACTTTAGACTTTAGACTTTAGACTTTAGACTTTAGACTTTAGACTTTAGACTTTAGACTTTAGACTTTAGACTTTAGACTTTAGACTTTAGACTTTAGACTTTAGACTTTAGACTTTAGACTTTAGACTTTAGACTTTAGACTTTAGACTTTAGACTTTAGACTTTAGACTTTAGACTTTAGACTTTAGACTTTAGACTTTAGACTTTAGACTTTAGACTTTAGACTTTAGACTTTAGACTTTAGACTTTAGACTTTAGACTTTAGACTTTAGACTTTAGACTTTAGACTTTAGACTTTAGACTTTAGACTTTAGACTTTAGACTTTAGACTTTAGACTTTAGACTTTAGACTTTAGACTTTAGACTTTAGACTTTAGACTTTAGACTTTAGACTTTAGACTTTAGACTTTAGACTTTAGACTTTAGACTTTAGACTTTAGACTTTAGACTTTAGACTTTAGACTTTAGACTTTAGACTTTAGACTTTAGACTTTAGACTTTAGACTTTAGACTTTAGACTTTAGACTTTAGACTTTAGACTTTAGACTTTAGACTTTAGACTTTAGACTTTAGACTTTAGACTTTAGACTTTAGACTTTAGACTTTAGACTTTAGACTTTAGACTTTAGACTTTAGACTTTAGACTTTAGACTTTAGACTTTAGACTTTAGACTTTAGACTTTAGACTTTAGACTTTAGACTTTAGACTTTAGACTTTAGACTTTAGACTTTAGACTTTAGACTTTAGACTTTAGACTTTAGACTTTAGACTTTAGACTTTAGACTTTAGACTTTAGACTTTAGACTTTAGACTTTAGACTTTAGACTTTAGACTTTAGACTTTAGACTTTAGACTTTAGACTTTAGACTTTAGACTTTAGACTTTAGACTTTAGACTTTAGACTTTAGACTTTAGACTTTAGACTTTAGACTTTAGACTTTAGACTTTAGACTTTAGACTTTAGACTTTAGACTTTAGACTTTAGACTTTAGACTTTAGACTTTAGACTTTAGACTTTAGACTTTAGACTTTAGACTTTAGACTTTAGACTTTAGACTTAAGACTTTAGACTTTAGACTTTAGACTTTAGACTTTAGACTTTAGACTTTAGACTTTAGACTTTAGACTTTAGACTTTAGACTTTAGACTTTAGACTTTAGACTTTAGACTTTAGACTTTAGACTTTAGACTTTAGACTTTAGACTTTAGACTTTAGACTTTAGACTTTAGACTTAAGATTTTAGACTTAAGACTTTAGACTTTAGACTTTAGACTTTAGACTTTAGACTTTAGACTTTAGACTTTAGACTTTAGACTTTAGACTTTAGACTTTAGACTTTAGACTTTAGACTTTAGACTTTAGACTTTAGACTTTAGACTTTAGACTTTAGACTTTAGACTTTAGACTTTAGACTTTAGACTTTAGACTTTAGACTTTAGGCTTTAGACTTTAGGCTTTAGACTTTAGACTTTAGACTTTAGACTTTAGACTTTAGACTTTAGACTTTAGACTTTAGACTTTAGACTTTAGACTTTAGACTTTAGACTTTAGAATTTAAACTTTAGACTTTAGACTTTGTTGGTTATTGGTTTTTAAATTTTGATTTTTATACTTCAACTGAACTTTAAACTTTGAACTTTGAACTTTGAACTTTGAACTTTGAACTTTGAATTTTGAACTTTGAACTTTGAACTTTGAACTTTGAACTTTGAACTTTGAACTTTGAACTTTGAACTTTGAACTTTGAACTTTGAACTTTGAACTTTGAACTTTGAACTTTGAACTTTGAACTTTGAACTTTGAACTTTGAACTTTGAACTTTGAACTTTGAACTTTGAACTTTGAACTTTGAACTTTGAACTTTGAACTTTGAACTTTGAACTTTGAACTTTGAACTTTGAACTTTGAACTTTGAACTTTGAACTTTGAACTTTGAACTTTGAACTTTGAACTTTGAACTTTGAACTTTGAACTTTGAACTTTGAACTTTGAACTTTGAACTTTGAACTTTGAACTTTGAACTTGGAACTTGGAACTTGGAACTTGGAACTTGGAACTTGGAACTTGGAACTTGGAACTTGGAACTTGGAACTTGGAACTTGGAACTTGGAACTTGGAACTTGGAACTTGGAACTTGGAACTTGGAACTTGGAACTTGGAACTTGGAACTTGGAACTTGGAACTTGGAACTTGGAACTTGGAACTTGGAACTTGGAACTTGGAACTTGGAACTTGGAACTTGGAACTTGGAACTTGGAACTTGGAACTTGGAACTTGGAACTTGGATCTTGGAACTTGGAACTTGGAACTTGGAACTTGGAACTTGGAACTTGGAACTTGGAACTTAGAACTTAGAACTTAGAACTTAGAACTTGGAACTTGGAACTTGGAACTTGGAACTTGGAACTTGGAACTTGGAACTTGGAACTTGGAACTTGGAACTTGGAACTTGGAACTTGGAACTTGGAACTTGGATCTTGGAACTTGGAACTTGGAACTTGGAACTTGGAACTTGGAACTTGGAACTTGGAACTTGGAACTTGGAACTTGGAACTTGGAACTTGGAACTTGGAACTTGGAACTTGGAACTTGGAACTTGGAACTTGGAACTTGGAACTTGGAACTTGGAACTTGGAACTTGGAACTTGGAACTTAGAACTTAGAACTTAGAACTTAGAACTTAGAACTTAGAACTTAGAACTTAGATCTTAGAACTTAGAACTTAGATCTTAGAACTTAGAACTTAAGACTTAGAACTTAGAACATAGAACTTAGAACTTAGAACTTAGAACTTAGAACTTAGAACTTAGAACTTAGAACTTAGAACTTAGAACTTAGAACTTAGAACTTAGAACTTAGAACTTGGGACTGGTGACTTTGGAATTGGGACTTGGTTTCATGAATTTTAAATCATGACTGCAGTAACGAATTTTTACCGTACATGCTATGGTTTTCTGTAATGTCAGTAGGATTAGTATCGTTGTTTGGAAAATTATCTTTTTTCAAAGACAATGAGTTTTTGTCTTCAACAATGTTTCTGCCGGTTTTATGTCTGGTGGCTTTACTAAAATAAGAATGCTTATAGGTAATAAATTAACGGTGATTTCATAGATTTAGTGAGGCTCGAACACTGAGAAAACTTCTTTCAAGTCATAAACTTTACACCATTTCAAGTCAATCTTAATACGCACTATGGAAACGACAGCTTCTATGGGTGTTTTCAAAATAATGAAATGTTTACAACCAAATGAAACACGGATCCAGCAAACCGCTCGTCTTCAAATCACCCACCGTATCGGCATTTAATTAACGAGTCTAACAGCAGACCGTCAACAATCAATGCATTCGAACAAGAAATTGACGCCGTTCGGTTCTCCGGATCAGGTTCTCGAGCTCATTAGAATCCTAATCGCACCACGAAGCACCCTCGACGGTGGCGGCGGCGGCTGCGATGACCGCATCTTCAAAAGCGTACTCCGCCTCGATTGCGACAGAAACTAGAACTCAAACGGTGTGCCCGGGACACGTGGGGATGTTGTTAACAGTACTAATGAGCTCCCGTTTCTCACCGAAGTGTGAAGCAAAGCCGCGTACAGGTTTCATTAGTGGTGGACCGCCTACCACCGCACGATGGCGCGGCCAGAGAAGGACACGTGTGTGTGTTGCAGACATTCAACGTCTCGCCGATCCGTCCGTTTTGCCAGTAGGGATAGGAATAGTCGAGAGCAATTTTCAATAATTAAAAAGTGTCACGTCCGCATCACTCCCCGTTTTGACCTGACCGAAGGGAATCCGGTACACGGGAATTTATGTTACGAATGTTGTTGAGGTTTCACGCAGCTGTCATGAAGTTTTCAATCGGCTTAGTTTACACGCCCGTCATCCGGTTCGCATTTACAACCCGGAGCGGCTTTCGCTGGTAATCGGCATCAATTATTGATAGACGCTATTGTTTCGCAGATCTGCGTTTGAACCAGACAAGCGAGTTCTGATTGACGGCAATCATTCCTTGAGGCATGTTCGGTATGAGATCTCAGCATTCTCAGTGCGATGGAAGCATGTTGAAATCAAAACGCCAGGATGATGTTGGGCAGAATGTTAGAAGCATCGTGCGGTGCCAAACGCTGGAATCAACAGCCCATCCCGATGTCCGATGAGAAATTGTTTTCAATTTTCAAACCCCATCGGAAAATCCACGGGACACGAAATGTTCGAACCATTTTGAAACTTTAACAAACACTAATCGGAACTCGCCCACCGCCGGACGATCGGGAACGCGAACCTCATTACGAAAGTTAAATTAAATTCGGAACCCGGTGCCCATCGGGCACTCGAACTTTTGCTGTTGCAACGAACCTGCTGCAGCGCTTCCATGGCAGTGAACACGAATTACCCGAGGAAACGACCAATAAATTTCACGTTTAATCGAGCGGCATATTTTCCACGCCACCGTTAGAGCGTTAGCTTTAGCCCATTCCCATATATAAATTTTTTTTTTCCTTTTACGGAATTGTTCTACTTTCTCTCTCTCTCTCTCTCTCTCTTTCTTTCTCTGCATGAACAGTTGTGTTATGTGTCATGTTATTACTGCTGCTTTTGAATGATTTCAATTGTTTTAATTTGATTTTTCTCCCCATTTTCCCCGTTGCAGCGCCAACGGAACGCACTGTTTACCAATCCCCGTCCCGAATTGAATGGCCTTTCATCGATTGTTTTCATTTTTTTTCTGCCTTTCCTGGTCGCCGCAGTCTCAGTCCAGTGGTGTTGTTTGTTCGACACAGCACAGCATTTCGGGGGCCCTTTTCGGAAAACCAACCGAACGGGTAAACGCAACTGCGATGAAGCGTAACAGTCGTAAAACAAACAAAAAAAAATACTAGAAAAGGGATTGGCTCTCCTCCTGGTTATGCGAGCGCACCGCCGAGTACCGGCCGGGTAGAACGGGGGAAATTACCGCATAATAGTATGCATTCACTGTGTGGCTATGTGTCGAAATGGCCGGCCCTGGTCCAGACCGAATCCGACCATGTCCGGAAGTTGTAACCGTTTTCACTGTGAACGTGACTAATTGTTCATGAGCAATCGGTGCTTTCGGTGTTTGTTCTGCAGATGGAGTTTATTAACTGTGCGGTTTCAAGACCGACTGTGAACCAGTTTTTGGAATGAGCAGAAATAATATTTAGTTTTGTGGCTTCCTTTCGAGCATAAGATGGCACCGGACACGCTCTGGACTTGTGCCAGAGACAGGAGGAACGTGACAGTAAATAATTGGTTGATGCTCATACTGAATGTCATGTGGAATTCTCTTTTCGAATGTCGGAGATATTTTGTGCTGTTTTTAATACGATTCCTTAAATGATTGCAACACCTAAATGTGTGAAAGCTTTTGAACAATTCTTATCCTTCATTTCAAGTAAGTGGCCGTTTCTGGCTGCGGAAAATCTGCAAACATGAATATGGAAATCGGTTCAATGGGAAATTTTGTACACTTCACGATCTCTCTTTAATTCTCTTCTCTGACTAGTAGACAAATAACTTAGTTTATTTGTTTCCATAAATACGTTTATTTCATAGGCAATATACATAAGTTTTTCTTCGCCGTGGCATCCACAATACATAGTATTTTAAACATAATACATTTCGAATATCATATTAGTATGTTGGTATTCATTGCTATTGCTATTTGCTATTTTAAATTACATTAAATAAAATACATTTATTTTGTACATGATCGTATAACTATTTAGGTTTGTTTGCATCAGTTCATCACTTTTATTCATATAATATAGCTGGCAATTGGTTGAACTCATGGAAAAGAAAGGGGTCTAACATAAAATAAAATTTAAATTGGAACTCCAATGGATTTAATGAAATGATAAAGAAGTTTCATGTATGTAAGGTTACGACAAGCTGGGACATTGGATAGTCTACCTTGGGTACGCAAAGAATTTATTAGTTGAGATCTGTCATCACGATACTCTACGCATGTCCAAACAACATGATCAATATCGCGATAACCTTCACCACAAGCACAATGATTAGTCTCGAAAAGTCCAATTCGAAGGAGATGTGCATCTAACGTGTAGTGATTGGACATGAGTCTGGACATCACACGAATGAAGTCCCTACTCATTTTTATCCAATGAAATCTACCAGCTGGCAAGTGTTCTTTGGCGAGACGCGCTATAGAATTCGTTGACAGCAATCGGTCTCTCATAAATTTCACCCTCAATAGCACGACGTTTGGCTAAAATATCGGCTCTTTCATTGCCTGGAATGGAGCAATGAGCCGGAACCCAAACTATTGTGATTTGATAATTATTGTTCAATATGTCGTTCAGACACTGTTTTATTTTTCCCAAGAAAAAAGGTACATTTTTGCAGCAGCGTTTGAGCGAATGGCTTGAATTGCACTCAGACTATCTGTGAAGAGAAAACAATGGTTTGTAGATAATGTGACGATTACACTCAAACTATAATGAACTGCTGCTAACTCTGCTATATAAACAGATGCAGGTTTTTGAAGGATAAATGAAGCCGAAACATTATTGTTGAATATACCAAACCCAGTAGCCTCTTCAATTCGTGATCCGTCCGTGTAAAATATTTTCTCAGAGTCAATATGCCTGCACTATTTTGGGATTTCCATCGAGCGTAGGTGTTTCGGGATTCCACACACTTCGCGCTGCACGGATGTGTCGAAAAATAAAGTTGAGTCAAGGACGATCAGGAGGCTGTCACGGATAAGAATATATCTTGAAGTGTTGATTTCCTGTGACATATGGTTAAAATATACTGTCATGAATTTTGTTTGAGATCGAAGCCCGACTAGTCGTTCGAAATTATTAATTACCATGGGATTCAGCACCTCACATCTTATTAGCAGTCGCGACGATAGCTCTCAAAAACGATCTTTCAAGGGAAGAATTCCTACCAGAACTCATTATATGTGTCGAATGCATGCAGCCTAAAGCAATTCGCAAACAACGATACTGAATTCACTCCAGTTTAATAATATGAGAGTTTGCAGCGGAACGAAAACAAACGCATCCATATTCCTTCACTGAAAGTATCGTTGTCTGATACATTTTTTTCAGATCTTCCGGATGAGCACCCCACCAAGATCCTGTTATTGTTCGAAGAAAATTTAGTCTTTGTTGGCATTTTGTTATCAGATACCTAACGTGTCCTCCCACGTGCATTTGCTATCAAACCACACCCCGAGGTATTTGAAGGTCAAAACCTGTTGGATCATTCTTCCCATCATATGAAGCTGAAGCTGTGCGGGATCATGCTTTCTTGAAAAGACGACCAGATCTGTTTCCTCCGCAGAGAATTCGATACCCAGATGAACAGCCCAAACGGACAAGTTATCGAAGGTATCTTTCAATGGTTTTTGCAGATCAATAGCTTTTCATCCAGTGCCAATTGTCTTAGTGTACATGGGGTTACTAGACAGCTGTCAATGTCGTTTACATAGAAATAAATCAGGAGCGGACTGAGGCATGAGCCTTGCGAGAGACCCATGTAGCTAATTCTGAAAATCGCCATGTGAAAAATATATGCACTTGTCTGACAAAAGGTTGTGCAAATAATTATTTATAACCGCTGGGAGTCCATGTTGATTTAGCTTGTCTGAAAGTACATCAATGGAAACTGAATCAAATGCTCCTTTAATGCCTAAAATCACAGATACCATTTGTTGTTTTTGAGCGAAAGCAATTTGGATGTCAGACGAAAGCAACGCAAGGCAATCATTCGTCCATTTATTTCTACCGAAGCCAAACTGAGTATCTGACAACAAACCGTAAGTCTCGACCCAAGTGTCGAGATGTCGTAGAATAATTTTTTCGAACAATTTTCTGACGCAGGACAACATTGCAATGGGTCTATATGAGTTGTGATTGGAAGCTGGTTTCCCCGGCTTTTGAATGGCGATAACTTTCACTTGCCTCCAGTCAGGTGGGACAATATTTTGCTCAAGAAACTTGTCGAACAATTCCAACAAACATCTTTTTGCATGGTTGGGCAGATTATTCACCAAGTTGAATTTATTTCTGTCCAACCCAGGAGCGTTATTGTTACAAGACATGAGTGCTTAGAAAATTCCATAACTGAAAAGGGGCTATCAATGAAATCATCATTTGAGTTTATTCTATTTGTGTTAATTGAATTAGTTAGGAAGTATTTCGTAATTACTACATATCCTTCAGGTGACATAAAATTTATGTGCATTGCACTTATTTTATTTATTCAATTGTCGCTGGTTATTAGTGAGTGCCATTGCGCATACTTGCATATCCGTACTACATAGGAAATTGGTGGGAGTCAATTTACACTTTTTACGAGGTAAAAAAGTCGGACCATACCGAGATCGATTGTACGCTTATAAATGTAAAAAATGAAAATTGTTATGTTCTCTGGATTGATCACGCATCTTATGCTTGGAATTGGTCACAAATTCAAACTATCTTGATGCAGTTGGGGTGAATATAAATATATCACATTCGTCCTGATCTAGTGAATTTAATTCAAGAGGGAGGACTATTATTATCAGGAACAACAGTATTTTGACATCTTATGAACCGTGAAGGAACTTTCAAACCTTTACGATCCGGCTCGGTGCGGGCAATGATGTTATGCACATTGCAATGACGACGAAACAAATTCGATGAGGTGTAAATACACTCTCAGATCGAGGCAGTTTTTAATGTACCTAAACCTCCCATGTATGAATGCGTAGATTGCAATGTGTATTAACTTTATATTTCTGTTTTGTTTGTTAAAATCATGTCCTCTTTGTTATCTCTGGGAGATGCAAACAGCGCGGACAGCATCGTCCAAAGTCTGCACACCTAGTACTTTGATTGCATGTTGAATGTTGTAACTCTCGTTTAGATTCCGTCGCAGAATACTTGGTACTTTTTCTGAAATTCGTTGCTTTCATACAGATCCACACTAGCTCTTCACTGAATCATCAACCATCATTCATATTCTACTGTGCGGATGCAAAAAAACACAAAATAATAAATCTACAAAAATAGAAACAATTAGCAGGTCAGAACAGCTGGTGTAGACCAAACAATTCTAGATAATTAAATCAAAATTAGCGTACATATGTACCATTTCAGACATAAAAGACTATATAAGAGAGCAGGGCCAAGATCTCCGAAGTTTCTTTAACGAAGACATTCAAGACACAGAAGCAGTTGGTAGGATGACAAAATACCTATACAGACGCACGACTCATTATTTTGTGAACTTGCAATAGAAGATACTCGTATCTTTCGTCACCAAATTGGTTACCGTAAAAGAATTTGTCGCTTGAGTTACATGTTGGAGGGACCCGTTCAATGATAGGCCGATGTCCTCCTTCGTTACTAGTGTTCATTTGGGCACCGTAGCCTAGTTTGTCCGGCTTGAAAAGCCTTGTAATTCCCACTTGCTTGCCAGAGTAGCCCATAAAGAAAAAAAAAGATATTCCAGAAATACGGTTCTAGGTCAACAAAACGGGCGGAAGCACCATCCTTTTTCAACTGTTTTTTTTAATCGATTTCAGGTACAATATTAAGACAATTGACGGAGTCGGCGAAAATGACCCTTTCGATGAAGTGTCATTTGGCGAAATTACAAAATGGCTTCTGACGAAATGAAATCACTGTGAAAACTGACTGTTTAACCGAGGCCCGGAGGCTCAGCTCGACGATCTGAACAGATGTCTCTCTCTCTCTCCGATTTTGACTAACTAGGAATCAAATGAAGGTCTCATGGTCCCATAACCTGCTATTGAATTTCATCCCGATCCGACTTCCGGTTCCGATGATATAGGATGATATGCACCAAAAATGGAAAAAATATGCACTCACTTTTCCAGAGAAGGCTGAACCGAACAAACTAAGATTCGAATAAAAGGTCTTATGGTCCCATAGCCTGCTATTGAATTTAATTTGGATCCGACTTCCGGTGAAAATATGAAAATTAGAGAAAAAGTGTGCATTCAATTTCATCTGACACATCTCGACCGATTTTCACAAACTAAGATTCAAATGAAAGGTCTTATAGTTTCCTAAAAATTTCTAGGACATTTTATCCTGATCCGACTTCCGGTTCCGGAACTCCCATAAAGCTGTCTGATAATGAATGTCAATGAATTCAAATTTATTTTTTAAAAATATGAAATTTTCACATCCGGTAGTGCAGTAATACCGTGCCGGTTGTGTAATGATGTCAATAATAATAATAAAAGTAATAATCCTACTACATGTTTATGCTGCTGATTCATGCTGTTTAGCTTGACTTATATATGCAGAAGTAACAAAAACGCAGTTTCGCTTCGTTTGTTAGATTTGGTTCAATTGATTTAATCGAAATAGAGCATGAGATTGTTAGTCTAGGTTATACTAGAATCAAAATTGATCCAATTTTTGATCATATTTGTTGCTGGCAAACAAACCAACTTCGGCTATTTCGGTCATCCGAATCCGGTTTCGGTAGAATTTGAAATTTTATAATTAAATACAGAAATGTATCTAAATTGTGTCCTACACTGAAAACAAAACAATTTTTCAATTTTTAGATGTCGATATGCAATATTTGATTCTTATGAAATTTGGTCCTATGTATTCCTACCAACTATACATTCCAAAATATGTACTTGTACGGAAAAAACGTCTTCTTAACAAGAAAAACTTTTTCTTGTCTAAACTGTTTTTACAGCGTGTTTTTATCGAAAACAAAACAAAACGCAAGGTTGAAATCATCCAAAAATCCAGAGAAACCCAATTTGCGAGTTGCATGATTTTTGCAAAAAGTATCAGTACTGAATGAGAAAAATTTATAATTCGAAAAACTTCTTCTCATCTTGCAATATATGGACCTTTGCTTTGAAAGAAAATTTCATCAAAATCAAAAAGTTTCAATCCACCTATGGTAAAATGCACCATGCCTTTCTCTTTTAACTTAGCCGAGTGTCATATACCATTCGACTCAGTTTGTCGAGTACGCAGTACTCAGTTTGTCGAGTACTGGCCTCGAAACTATTCCAATCGGTAACCGATTATCGGTATCCGATTCTGGAGGCACCGGAAATAGTGGTTATATCTTCCAAAATGGATCTCACCCACTTTTCTCAGCGATGGCTAGACCGATTTTAACAAACTTAAGTCTTGTAGTCCCATATAAAATTCCTGGATTTCATCCGGATCCGACATCCGGTTCCAGAATTACAGGGTAAAGATTGTTGAAATATTTATACCGTCACTGAAAGCGGCGAAGCAAAATCGTTAAAAAAAATTCCAAAGTTGCCTCAAACCTATTCCAATTTGTGGTCATTTTCAGTAGATAATCAAACAAATCGATTCCGGTTGTCCTGGTTCCCAGTTTTTGTATAACGACCGAACGTTGTAGCCATAGACTCAAAAATGGATCCCAGTCTCTTTTCTCGAACTGACTTAGATTTTACCGGCTCCCGGATTCCGGTTTCGGATTCTCAGATTTCTCAGTGAAGGCCTGACCGATCTGATTACTGTTTCACTCTGTAGGTTATACTAGTTTATGGACAAATCGTTTTGTTTTTCAAGAATTATTATACATTTTTACATGACCTTTCAAATTTTTTACAGTTTTGACACAAAATAATAGGAATTCTTCGATTAGTTTTACATTTCCGCTTTAAATGACGTTTTAAAATTCTGAACAAATCTTTCTCTGTTACTCCGGAAACGAAGGTCCGATCCAATCAAAAGTCAGAAGCAGTCTATTTTTATAGACGTAGACCCTTTGATTTGAGAGTTAGTTTGGGAAATGCGACTCCGCTGTGTCTGCGGAAATGAAAAGAGCTCCGTTTTTGATTGACCACTATTTCCGGTGCCTCCGGAACCGGGAACTGGAATCCGATATAGCTGAAATCGGTTCGTTTGCCCAGCAACTAGCATATCCTATAAATTTAAACAATTTTGAGTAAAATTTAGAAAAAAAATTTACGTTTTGATGACAGGTGACATGATAGGTTGCAATTTCATGCAAGCTACCCTGTATTTCCGGAACCGGAAGCCAGATCAGGAGTAAATTCCACATCAACTTATGAAAACATAATACTTTTCATTCAAATCCGAGTTAGCGAAGATCGATCTTGCCGTTCCTGAGAATTTTGAGTGATTTCTAGTTGAAGCACACGTGCATTTTTCCGGTACTTCCGGAACCGGAAACGGTTACCCGATATACCCGAAATAAACGTATTTGGTCATCAACTAATTATATCTGTCTTATATAAGAATTATACGGCTATTTGAACGTATTTGTATCGATTTTTCTGTGTCACGCTCCTGAAAATCAATTTTTGAAACTTATCAGCCTGTAATTGCAGAACCGGAAGTCGTATTCGGATGTAATTCGGTAGGGTTATATGGGGTTTGTAAAACCTTTCATTTGAACTTAAACATATGAAAATCGGATGAGCGGTCTCTGAGAAAATCGAGTACACTTTTATAATTTATTTTGCACATTTTTCCCAGTTACTTCTGAACCGGAAGCTCGATACGGGTAGAATTCAATAGGAACCTACGGAACCAGGAGACCTACATTTACATTCTTCTTAATTTGCCTTGAAACAGTTCTATATTGGAAGTTATGTTAACTGTTTGTCAAACAAAATTTTTTTGCATTTACTCAAAAGTCAATAAATAATTTTGGGAAGAATCATCATTATTCCACCAGAGGAATTAAAACAGGTTTTACTGATACGTCACAAAAGTTACAGAAGATTCGTTGTGTTCTAGTTTTTCCCCTTGAAGAAGACACCAATCAATATTGATTAAGATTAAGCAAATACCTATAAAACGGGCTGCTTAGAATAGTTTTGCTGAACTTCCTGAGATTCCTGAGCAAAATCATTTCTTGTTATCCTACTTCCGGTCAATTTGAACCGATCCCCCGTACTGTAGATTTCGAGGCGGGTGGATTTGCGTTGCAACATGAGAGGCTATTAATTCCATCGTTCCGAAGAAAATGCCGTCATCATTGCTGAACATCTGAGAGTTTTATTGGACTGGTTCTTTTAAGGTAAAATAACTCGATTTTGAAAAATAACTAAATTCTATATTTAGAAAACTCTTGTGAAATAATTAATTAAAAACTAGACAAGTTTTTTTTCCTTCACGCGTGGTTATGTTCTGTATCCTTGATCATAATAATAAATTAGTAAATTAGTAAATTGACTTCTCCGTTTGACTTCTCAAGTAAACAAAACTCAAACGATTTATATATCTTTTATTTAAAAGCAAATTCCTAACGGTCGCCATCCAAACATTACTGGAAACTGGCAGACAACATCCGAGTCACATATTCTACAAGCAAACAAGAAATTCAAACAAACTTGATTAAATTTTCCATGAAGCCGCCTGTAGACTGCATACGGAATTTGCATTTTAATTGGCGATGACCTGCGAATCAAGTCGAATAATTCGATGGTTCGCCTGGTTGTCTTCCCCGTCTAGCTTAACCGTAAATTATCCGTTCCAAGTTCGCCTCGGAAGGACCACCACCCGGACGGACACACGGTCGGAATGGGTGTCTCTGCCGCACCCAGACAGAATCGAGTCTGCTGATGAACTATGCTGCGCTTCTTCGCAGGAATGTTGACTCGCGCTCGATTTGACCTCCATCTGAGCCGCCCGTTTGCTCTCTTTATGACTGACTGAATTCAAATTAATTGAACCGAAAGTCCGAACATTCAGTGCGTGCCATTTCATTTCAATTAATTTTAATCCCCGTGCCCATCGCTGGAACCGTGGACCAACCCAGAAGCAGAAGCACACTGGTCCCACTGGAAGGTCATCGTCATCCGATGACCAAGACTTTCCCAGCACGAGACAACCGTACAGGGGTCTTATATCGGGCGAATGGTTATTTCTGTTGCGATTAAAGCCACTGCCCGTCCCCGATTCCAACGTAGGATTAGAACGTAGGAGCACAGCACGGCGAAAAGCACGGTCCGACCATTCCTCGTATCGTAGAGCTGCGAACATAGCGAACATGACGATGTCGGAATTTTCCTGCGTGCACTGAAACAATTTCACTTGCCATTTAAAATAACCAATCCGGTTTGCCTGCTGGGAAGTGCATTTCCCGTGTGCACTTGCACCCCTCCTGCTAACCCCGTCCCCCCGGACCGGTAGTGGCAAAGTAATCGATTAGTTCTGGGTCATCGAGCCCGGTACGAATCCATTTCCACGTAGGGAGGATGAGGCGATTCGAAATAAAAAAAAACTACCGAACACGAAACACAAAGACATCTCTCACTGAGCCGATTTGCTACGGAATGAATGGAATTGGAAATCGATTCAAGCACCAAACTGTTGATACGAAATGTGCCACTTCGGTCGATTGCTGCGGGGAGAGATGGCGCAGAATGGTTTTTCGGTAGCCGTTCCAAGTGACATTATCTTTAATAAGATGAGTTGGCACTTCGGCGGCCGGCAGCGTTGGTTTGCGTTGGTTCGCTTCGCCAGCAGTTTGTTTCAAGTGAACGTGACTTTCGACTTCATTAGCAATTACCGCACTGGACAGGCTGTGGATTGGCGGTCGTGACGAGCGAGGCGAGAATCCGGATCGTTATCGTGCACCAGGGTAGGCAGGATATTTCGTTGACGAAATTCTGACTGCCAGCTAGAGTTTGGCTTGGTTATCGCTTCGTTCTGTGGGGCTACGACAATTCTAGCTTCTGGTTCCATTTCGTATCGAATGGCAGTGGAGATTTGTATTATGTTGCTGAATTTGTTTTGCTTTCCGTCGCCGGAATCGAGCTCAATCTCACACTAATCCTATTTTCACATCGCTAATCCGAACTCGTTACTCAACCGAGTGTCCTCAATTTCACGCTGTATTTCGTTGGTACGATTGTCATAACCAGTCTGTTTTTTTTTAAGTAAGCTGCTTACAATGACAAGTATTACGGGTTTCTTTGTACGATAGTGAAATTTTATTGGTAAAGTGATAATACTAATCTAATAATAATTACAAATTGAGAACCTCTATAACCGAAATAAGAAATAACAAAAATATGCACTCAAGATAGTTTTTTCACAAATTTGGAATCATATAAAAGGTCTTTCGGTTCCATAGACTGCTATTGTATTTCATCCGCATCCGACTCCCAGTTCCGGAGTAACGGGGGAAAATTTGCAAAAAGTTAAAATAAGTGCACTTGATTTTTCTCAGAGATTCTCAAAGACTAATTTTCACAAGCTCAGGTTCAAATGATAGGTTTTCCAATCCCATAGAAATCAAATATTTTCAACTAGTGCTTCAATTATGCAGGTCTGATTAGTTAAGGACCAAATATGTTGATTTCGGGCATACCGGATCTTCGTTCCCGGTCCCGGAAATACCAGAAATAGTGTGCAAAACTCAAAAACTGTACTCTCTTCATTTCCTAAGATACATAAACAGAGACTCAAATGAAAAGTTTTACGGTGACTTTTGTCTTTAAACACCGAAGGATTACTCTCCAATTCGCACAAAACGGCTCATAAATTGTATGGTAGTTTATGTGCAAGCAAAGTATTTTGTTCTTATTTAATACTCGAAGAAAATTTCCTCGACGAATCCTACAGTAATATATATGAAAACATAAGGTATATGAGAAAGGCATCATTACACCACTAGGTGAATTAAAACAGGTTTTTAAATGACTTCTTTGGTACACAAGAATAATTATTTGCTTCTCATTCCACATCAAGTTGGCCATGAAGATAGCGTCTTTTAGTTCTGAAAACACTGTTCATTTCGCTGTAGCGCTCCTAGTCGTTGTATCTAGAATGTTTTGACAAAAGTGTTGTTTTTTCCCTTTCAATCCTGAAAATATCAATTCGATTTGAACATATAAAGCCCTCTATCAACAATCCATGAAAACCGTAAAAATAAACATAATCACATGGGCAAAATTACGATTCTAGAAGTGAGCAAATCCATTCATGGTTTGGGGAAAACAGTATATTTTAATGTTATGATAATACACCATGATAAAAAGTTCTCGAATCATAAACCATTTCTTGTTTTTATTGTCTGCATTTTGCATTCCAATTAATTTTTTAAGCAACCCATGATATCACTTGAGTCAGAATGTTCAAAGTGATATCCGGGTGAAAAATTGAAGCTACGAGTTTTGAATGAAATGATTCCTAAGGTAACACATTTTTTTACCATGATTATATTTCCTCGAAAGAAAACTTATCACTTATGATTTGAATCCATTTGGATTTCTTTCCACTTTTCTTTTTTTTTATTTACCAAACTACAATTTTATTACGTATTTACATTTTTTTCAGAAAAGTATAGAATAACTAACATGACAAGACTTGAAATTTTCTAAAAGAAAATAAATTTATTACTCTATTTATTTAGTAGTGTCCCACTAAAGCTTAAATCAACAATCTCTTTCTCTAGCAGGCATAACCCGGGTAGAAGTGACTGGCGAACCGATAGCAAATTTTATTATTAATACATCTCAGTGATAGAAATTAACATAGTTTAGTTTGAAATAAAAATCATAATATCGAAATCATAACAAAGTCTGCATGAGAGAATAGTAACAAAATACGAAAGTCTGCTATTGTAATATTAAAGTAAAAACAAAATATTTATAGAAGATGAATTTTTCAGTTATTCGATATTCTACCACTCAGGATTGAATAAGATCATATGTATTTCTCTCATCCGCTTCTGATGCAGTTTATTCTATTGTATTTTATTTGAAGATAGAACTAGTGTATCAATTGTTTTTAATGAAATTGAAATAACTCATAAGTAATGAATTAAAATATAACAACTAATTTTGATGCTAAGCAAATATTGCTCAATTTCTTGATTCCGTTGATGAAATATCAAGAAAATATCGAATATCGCTATGTCGGCAAATAAACATCAAGACTATATATGATGGTAAAATTTGTTAGTATTTTGATCTTTGTTTATTTACACTTTCCCCACGAAAGCCCCCTCACTTTTTATATCAACCGATTGCAATAATCCAACAGATATAATCTTTTTTGTAAGTAGTCACAGTGACAGCAGGCCCTGGCTTCAATTGAACACTGGACTCTTGATAAAATTTACTTCCAAGGGCATTCGATTTCAAATCAACACACAGACGTTCCTAGGCTATGGTGCCCACTTAGTCACTGTTTTTTTGTGCTGATTCAAAGAGCTTATACAAAATTGTCCTTATAATGTACGTTCACGGTTGGGTCTTATAGTTTTAGTTGTTGTTTTTGTCATTGTAGTAGATCTATTTTTGTGATAATAAGCACTTCTGGCAAAAGTTTGTATCGTTTGATTGTTTGTAAGTGTTGTCAGTTAAATAAAGATAATTTTTTTTTGTTTCAATTATAGAGGTTTTAACATCTTAAGGTCATTCGCCTCTGCGGACCAGAAAATCTTTCTGGCCCTATGTGTGGGGTTGGGAATCGAACCCAGGCGGGCTGCGTGATGTATAAAGATAATAATAATAATATTTTATAAATGGTTTTGCCTTGAAAACACAAATACATTCACATATACATGCCTACATGTATTCCGCTAGCAAACAACGTAACACTGGCTCATTATTTCTATTCTAATAGATCTTAGCTACTTCTGTTTCTATTATTGATCGATCGTTAGTTCTGAGATGAGACGGTGGCCTTTTTTTACCGTTCTTGCATTCTCATTCACTCACATTTTTCTCACTCATCACTCCACCAATCAAGTTCCACAAGAAAACGACATAACCTAAAAGAATACACTGAATGAACATCATTGGACAACTGTCAATGATTTGCTCACATGTTCATTCTATGTTCATTCCATAGTGTACCAGAGTACACAAACCACCAATGAACGTCAAAAATTTTTCGGCGAATGGATAACAGGTAAAGATCGATCGCTCAGACGACAGAAGCGTTTATCTATAAACCATACAAGCCGTTAAAAGTGAAACAGTCACCGTTTTCAAACAAATAGCTCAACTTTGTTATGTTTGCATATTTTCCTTGAAAGCATAGACTTTTTTTTATAAAACATATCCAAAAATTAGAACAATTAGTTCAGTGATTCAAGATTTCATTCGAAAATTTGACTAATTTAGTAAACATAACTAATACAGAGTTTCGCAAAGGAACCTGACATATTCATTATATAAAATGACAAATGCTCTGAAGTGCTAGACGAAAACACTAACCTGCAATAAAAAGTAGAAGAATGAACGTTTACAATCGTTTATTTTCTAAAAACAATATTTGACATGACATGATGCCAATTACTTGATACGTAATTTTCGAGTTGTTTTAAGATATTATTGGTTACTGTTTTCAACAACAATCAAACAATATCGATTTCGGAAATTTCAAGGCGTAACTCTTTTGTCACTCGTAA
Organism: Malaya genurostris; assembly: GCF_030247185.1. Lineage (NCBI taxonomy): Eukaryota > Metazoa > Arthropoda > Insecta > Diptera > Culicidae > Malaya > Malaya genurostris. The sequence continues at coordinate 63,745,161 of NC_080571.1, forward strand.
TTAACGGAGGGGCTTCTCCACAACCCGTAACGGATTCGTCTCGGCATAATAATGACAATTTTACTTGGTCAGGTGGAAGTGGGATTCGTCACTCATCATTATGTCACTCAGAGAAATCGCTTCACTGCCTAGCATTTTGAACAACTTGTTCGCGAACGAGTTCTATTTTACCTGCTGTTTGATAACGATCTTATTTGGATGAAACGACAAATCTTCCTTGACCATTCGATGGAAAGAACGGCAAGAAATTTGAAGAGCAACCGCATGTTTGTTACCTGAGCGCGCGGGACTCTTCTCAAGATCGGGTTGAACTCGTTCAACATTCTCTGGTGTCCAGACAACCCGGAGGTTTTATATTGATCACAGAATCTGTATTTAAAAAAAAATAATTACTCACAGCTTATCAGTACTATGCGAAGGCACCGGCACTTTTGGTTTTAATTTCACATGTTTTTGACACTCACGAAAAGTTGTAACGTACGACTTATATTATTGGAAATAATCCTATGGTCTACTCTTGATTGACGACAATAAATAAATAAATAAATAAATTCTTCAAAAACGGAGCGACACTGAAGTGCTACATGACGGAAAACTACTAAACGATAATGAACCATCATCATTTCACTCTCCTTTGCGTGTTCGGTTTCTCCCTCTCTTGTTTGGCTGCAGTGTAATTAGAGAACAAAATGGGTCAGGTTCCTTTGCGCAGCCCTGTACTACACATTTTTGCAGGACTTGTCATTTCAATTACGGAAAAAACAAAGTAGACAAAGAGGCTTTTTTGTGATAAAGTATACATGTTTCATTAAAATCTATATCAGTGCTGTCCACTCCAAATACGATTCGGCACGAAATACTGTTAATCGAATCCAACACTGAAAAAACAATTATTTTAATCCATCTGGTTGTGTAATAATTTTTCCATTTATTGCATCGTTGCTGTAAATGACGCTTTGAAATTTTGAGCATACCTCACTCTCTAGTTCCGCAACAGGAAGTCGGATCCGCACAAAATTCAACAAGTCCGTAAGGTTTGTTCACTTGTAAAGGCCTTCAAAATAGGCTTCCCTTTCTGCAATGACCTCAGTATTTGACGAAAAATTCTTTCCCCGAAGCAGAGATGGCATTTCACCAGAGTGATACACGCTAGAGTCAGATTTTTGCCACACCGAGGATGCAAAAAACGAAGCACCGCACAAAGAGGAAAGCGCACTTCTTCTCAGTGTCGAATAGACAGAATTTGTGTGTGTGCTTGTGGTTAAAGCAGCTAGCGCGAGTGAAACACATTCTCTTCGCATGAATCGCTCACACGCGCTCTCGTCTAAATACACCCAAGTGACCACTGGCGCGTGATTGTGAGCGAACACTTCTGTGAACTTCAATTAATAGAGAGTAGATCTGGCCTTGATATGAAAAATTTGCAAGGAAAACCGAAAATTTTACGATAAATTGTTTTATTTTGCTGATTTTGCGTGTCCACGCTTCATCTACGAAAACCATACAGCAGAGTGCCTCAGAAAATTTATTAGCTTATGCTCTAGCACTTTGGTGCGATTCAGTGGAAGAGGTAAAAGGAAATAAACAAACGCACTCATGATGCGTGCACACTTTACACAACAGTGGTGTATAAATGTGAAAGAGAAGAGCTCTCGTTGAAGTTGTCAGTGCGAGGGGAGAAATTTTGCTTGCTCTTCGTCACACAGAGGAGATAGACATCTCTGCCCCGAAGAAACTTTTTCAGGTTTGAAAGTAGATAATAGTCGATGAGGGCCAGGTCTGGAGAATACGGGGGATAGTGGACCAATCCGCACCGCAAATCATTCAATTTCACCGTTGCTTTGATGCATGAATACGCCGCTGCGTCTTTTTCCATAGCGTGATGAAAACTAGAACTCGTCTGACACGATCAGCTGTTATTCAAACATTAGTGGATAGATTGTCATGAAATTTGGTATTGGGCCATCTAAAGGCTTGTTCTCAACAAAATTCTGTGAGGGGCCCGGGACTTCTTATTCCATAGAGTAATTGTATTTTTTTCTAATCGCCTATGTATTATAAAATTTACATTTTCAGGAAAAAAAATTTTACGATTATATCGAGTAACTATAGTTAGAATTTTCCTCATAAATTCAGTTCCATTGGATTGTTGGATGAAAAATAAAAAGGCAGTGAAAAAAAAATCGCCTTGGACCAGAAAGTAGTCTTTGCAAGAAAAACTTGTTTTTCTTAAAAGTACCCGACTTGCAATTGGTAGGTTGGTTGAAATCAAATTTGGTTGAAATGTAAATTTTGTAATTCGACTTTAAAATTTTGAAATCGATTTTTTCTATGCAGGAGGTGTTTTTTCAGATTTGTTTGGAAAAAAACAATGTATGCAAAGTATCTCTTTGATACATGTCCAGAAATTTTCATTTAAATCTGAGAGGATGCTGCCAACATTCGTTCGAGTTGGCGTAAAATTTATCTCATTTCTGCATAAGAACCATATTTGTCATCTCTACTAGGACATCCTAACAAATACATCAGCTTAAACTAATCGCGATGATTATCACAAACCACAAAAGTGCTCTCACAACTGTTAAGCTGACCCCGTTTACCACTCGACTGTGGCCATCGGTTAACCAACAGACGGACAAGTAATGAATCTTATTATATCAAATCAGTGCCATCATCACCAGCCAGTCAAACCGCACCACGTGACGATGGGCAGCTATCAACTCTGGCTCAAAACAGACCGATAGAGCCCTAAATTGGCACGCTGGAAAAGAGCTCACCGAGGTTGAAGTTAGCCCCGGCACTTCAAGGCAAACGACAGCTGGAAAATTGTCCTCCGAAGCGAATGGTGCGATAATTGATCTCATTAGTCCACCCATCAGCGCAAAACATATTCCGTTCCCTTCGGCAAGCCACAATCAGTTATCCACATGCTGATAATTTCAGGTACCGCCAGGATGCGGTCTATTATCGTTCACCGGCCAGCATCGCTCTCCAAGATTTGATTTTATTATTAGCGATTCCGAAACAATTATGCCATGCTAAGTGCGCTAGCTGATCAGTGGACGCAGTTCTCATTTGTCGACGATTGCCACGGTCCTAACACTAACACCAGATGGCTACTAAGCAAGTCCTCTATCCGTTTCACATTTTCCGTTCCAAGCCGCAAATCCATTTCTGGACGGCAAAATGAAATAAATGTCTGTCCACAGTGGACAGTTTTTCACAAATAACAACAGTGAGTTTGAACCACGCCATCGTCGTCGTCGTCGTCCTTGTCGTTTGTGCAGTCCGGGATCCCGTCGAGGAGTTTTCCAGCTGCCAACTGACGTTTTCATTAAAAAGCTTAATGAAGCCCCGGACCTTTCGTGCGAACCGGACCTGCCGGGGTTTTTTTCCCTGCTTTCTTTCCAACACCGGACGCTTCCTGTCACATATTATCACTGTATACATCACGAGTTACGAGTTACCGGCGGCTCACGTGAGGAGACGGAAGAGGCGCAAGCGGAGCGGGAACTCTTGGTTGTTGAACAAAGGTGAAATCTCTCCGGCTGAACACGGCCATACACTCGCTCGTTTATGCTTGGCTGGGGCCAAGCCACTCGAGAACGGGATAATACCATTTTCACGCTACCCATGGAATGGTTTTTCCTGTTGTTTAATTCTCAGTACGGCGAGCGGGGAAGTGCACTGTACTCCTTCCTATCGGATGCTGCCGTATGGTCCAAGTCGTTTAAATTAAACCCTTTTTTTTCGCTTCATCCCGGTTAAGTAATAATGCTCTGTGTGAGCTCAGTCCAGTTAAGTATGGAGCATCCGAAGGGGTCATTTCAAAGTTGGCCCTCGTGGAGGTTGGCTTTAAGTGAATGTTTCAGAGCTTCTGGTAGCGAATCTTTATGGTGTTTTGAATTTTTTTACCTTTTCCTGGTTGGCACTGTCGAAGGATTTAAAAAGTTTTCTTGTAAATTAGAATTAATCTGTTTTCTTGAAAATACAGTGATCAACAGAAACATCAAATTTTTTTTAAGATTGTATGGAAATTCTAGTGATCTCAAGATATAAGTAAAATTTGTTATTTATTATGGCAAAAAATAATTTACCTGAGAGCATTTATATTTTTGTTATATCTCAACCATGTCAATATAAAGTGGAGGTTCGTAAATCGAATCAAATTTACTCGGTCTATAAATAGAAAATAAGGCTTGTTCGCGACAAAATTCGGACATATTATATGCGGAATAAAACGAATTAGCTGTTATTTCAACCCAAGATACATTTTTATTCATATGATTGTGCATTATTAGTTATCGTAAAGGTATTTACAGTTACTAAATAAGGCTCCGTGCAGACTTCTATGCAACCGATTCAGTTGCTTTTGTTTTTAATTTTTGACTCTCGAATTATTTCTGTAGCGTGTTTATATTGAGGTATAATAGCATTCGCTTATTTTGATTCTCTCCTCGGTATGTTTCCTTGTTTAGCGTTCTAGTGAAAAAGCTTTGACTTGCTGGCCACAGCTGCATATTGCCTGCCAAACCAAATATTTTTTGGGAAACTTTAGCTTTTTTTCGTTTTACAATACTCTTTTACGCCGTTCCGTTGGAACTAAATATTAAAAAAAAAACCAATCCAGGAAGCTGTCTTCCAGCACATATAACCAAAAAGCTACTAACTCTTTCAAGGATTAAATTTCAAGCCTTGTTTTCAGCGAAGAATTTCCCAAAGTACAATTCTTATAAAGTTAGAGCTGGCGTTATACACGATTTGGTGTTATGCCAACAGAATGGTATTGAATGCTTTAAAATGTTCGGTTGTATCTTCAATCCGCAAACACACGCCATTCAAGGCCATCGTCCAAGTACCATGCGCGCGGGTGATTTTAGAAAATTTTCGATGGAAATTTTGAAAAATTTGCCAAAACCAAAAACATACAGACCTTTGAAATACTTTGAAATACAAGTAAACCTTATGATGGACACAAAGATTACATTCGGACACATTTTTGGAATTTCAATTTCAAAAATTTCCACGAAATCGGTTATATGAAATTCGTTGATTTTCCATGAAGAGCGTGAAAAGGTTTTCATAAAATGCTATTTATGATAAGACTCGGAAAATCCTCCGAATTTTCCAGTCATTTTCACGCTGTAGATAGATAAAAGTATTGCAAAGGTCTGTATGTTTTAGGTTTTGTCAAATTTTTCAAAATTTCCATGGAGAAGTTCCTAAAACCACCCGCGCGCATGGTACTTGGACGATGGCCTTAAATGCAATTTTAGTGAAAAGGGAGCTTCGCTTCTAATCGGGCCTGATAATTCCATGGAGCCACTATGCACCTCCAATATTTCACTAAAAGACTCTTTGAAAAGACTTTCATTCAATCATGAATGAATGAATTATTTGGACAAGAAATAGAATAACCTTTTCAACAGTATTTAGCCAAATTTAGGAGATTCACTCTTAAGGTGAAATGTAGCGGAGTGCACGTGTCACTCTATTCATCATTTATTCAAAAATTAGACAGATTTTTGCAAAACTAAAAGCACTTAAGTTTTCGCAATTAAATTTATCACCAAGGATGGCTTTTATCGTATCAAAGAACGCTCACTAGTAACTCTTCACACGATTCAATCAGTGCCATCACAGAGAGACGATTATGATCGCAGCAACAAAAAACCCGCATGGTTCATTTAACATAGAATAGACACAAGTGCGAGAGCGAATTTCTCTCGATGACCTGTCTGAGAATCGAAGGTTAGCTCGCTGTTATGGGGATTTGCTCTGAAGCAACAAACAGTCGCTTATTCTCGTTTCGCAATCCGATTCTGTATGGGCAGTGGATAATTGCGATAGAATCATTTTACTATTGCCGCTTATTCTACACACCAAAAAATTTTGAATTTTTCAGGTAACTTAATCCCTCGATCGATGTAATTCATAAAGACCTAATTTGTCAAATGACGGAAAATTCCATTTGTAATGACTTAATGTTGAATTACCTTGAATTTTACTAGTTTCAACCGTAACTTGCATTCTACTCGCAGGAGCGACAGTATGAATTTAAATGCGCCTTTTATTAGCCAAGCAGATGCATGCTTCTGTGGTTCAGTCGACTAACAGACGTATTTGCGATCCAATGATTTTTGGTTCAAGTCGCGGCGGTTGCTATCAGCATTTTTTATTCCAATGAATTTCATGCCATGGATTTTAGACACAATATTAAATGTTCTTCCATGAAAATTTGCGTGAGCTGCGACGCTCCATTTATGTGCATCCAATTAGATGTAAAATCACAGAGGTTTTTTTAAGCGTGTAACTATGTGCATATAACCTTTGTATAAGTTGTGTCTATGAAAATGTATGTGAATGCTCCACACAAGGGTTTTGAAATATTGCAACCTAGTATGAGAATCATCAAGTCGAATCATCGATTCGATTTTCTGCGATAATTGTCAACTGGCGATTCTCACTTGGTAAATTCCACACAGCACCAATCATTATCAGACTGTATTTTTTTAAGGGCCGTAAAATACTCAGAGTATGAAGTGGAGCGAAAAAATGTAGAAAAATTCTCTCGCGGTTCATTCATTGAGAGACTCGAGTTCTTGAAGCATCTTCTACCGGATTGAAAATGTTGTATACAATATTGATAAATATCAAGCAGCTCCTGTCAAATTTTCGACAATCACCAACACTGTTTATCACAACTAAGTATTCTCAGAATTCTGAAATTTTGCATTGCTAAGCCGAAAAATGTATAGATTTAGAACTGAAAAATAGGGTGGCGAAATGGTAGCTCATATGCACGGAATGCATAAGAACACACGGTCGATTCCTGTCTCTGAGCGTATCTTTTTCCAAAAAATCATCTTCTCTGTAAGTTTTCCATTCATTTGGCTTCTCCAATATCAGTCATAACAAAAACTGAAAAATAGTATTTGAAGCAAAATTTCCCAAAGAATCTGGAAATCTGAACTCAGAACTAAAATATCCTTTATCCGAAATAAACGAAATTTGAAATAGTTTCAAGTGAGTTTTGTAGACTTTTTATCATTTTCTATATTACTTGAGCGCTGCTGTTTCGTATGGTACTGGTTTGATAAATGCACAGTGGGTTCGGTGGCGTTATACCGTGAGCAAAAATTACATACAAAACAATGGCACGGATTTATGCATTGGTTTTTGTGTTGAAATAACAACGAGTTGAATACCATAAAATTGGTATAATAAGAAATCGTTCATTTTCTACACGCTTATAACAAATCGTGTAAATTTACGTTTTTATAGATGCACATAAAAGGAGCGTCGTAATTCACATTAATTCACAATCAAAGCATGTAAGGATAAGTCATATTTTTTAACTTTACAGTTAATTTAGCTTAAGTTTACAGCAAAACAGATACAAGCATAATTTAACGTTCATTTAGAATATTGAAAAATGTAAAATGTATTTATTTGGTAAAATTTCCTTGTCTAATCAACGTCCAGTAATTTCTTGTTTCAACAGTTTTTTAAACGATAATGAAATTCGATAAGGGCGCATGCATGCATAAGAGGTCGCATGCGGTGAATTACTATTTGATACTGGTGAAGATACCGAATATATTAGAATGTTTTCTTGTTTTCATTCGTTCTTTAGAAGGAGAGACTATGCTTATTACTAAACTCAAGCATATACGTTGTTAGCATGTTAGTCAACACATATACATATAACTTCACGTTAGTCAATTATAAATACTAATTTTTCATAGTTCTATTAAAATACTAATCAATAACAGTAAAGATTGAATTAGGATTCTTTCAAGTTGTGAAATATTCACAAATGCATTACCAATCAATTTTAGTATCTTTTTTACAAGCCAACAAAACGTGTGGTAAGCCCACTGCCCTCAATCACTGAATATAATCCTGGTTCCTATGTGTCGGTTTTGCCGGTTATGCTTTGTGCGACGATTCGTTCAAATCAAGCGGTTAGATTGTTTCGCGCATTTTTTGGGACTACATTTCACCTTACGACGGTTTGAAAGTTCAAGCATTTATCACATTGTAATTCCGGAACCAAAAGTTGGATTCGGTTAAAATTCGCGAGTTTTGAATTTGATCACAATACCTATTATTTGAATTTAAGATCATATGAAATGGTTTAGCTATCTCTGGGAATTCGTAAGGAATTCCATTGACATTGAACCACTGCTTCCGGTGCTTCCAGAACCGGAAATTGAGGACCGGTACAGTCAAAGTAGGTTTGATTAGCTATAAAATAACGACACGAAGAGTATTTGCCGAAATATGATAGCAAATAACCCCTAATTGGCACCTAAACCACTTTCGAGACTGAATTAGAGCCGACTTTAGCAAAATATACGTACATTCAGAAAGCTGAATTATGATATGTTTACAACAGATGAATTTTCAGATGGCAGATATTTTTTTGAGTTCTGTTTCAGATTTGTTTATTACTATTTTCGGTACTTCCGGAACCGGGAAAACGAGAACCGATTCAACTGAAATGAGATTATTTTGTCATCTACTTGCAAGATCTACAATATAGAGAAATTTTTAAGCAATCTTCAAGTGAAGCGATTAATTCCAAACTTCCAGGTGAGGTTCCTAGTTGACTTTGCTAGTTTGTGTAGGAAGATTTTTGCATTACTACATTTTTGTGTGATTGGTAATGCTTTTTCAGAAAAAATTGGTATTAAAATACAAACACCCACTTTCGATTTGACCACTTTTATGGATTCTAACAAATTTTCCGAAATTTTTCTTATGTTCGAGCGAAATTTCGATATGCTGCCTCTATTGCTGATTAGTCAATACACACTTTTAAAAAACCTGTGATTTTACATCTTGTTAGATGCACATAAATGGAGCGTCGCAGTTCTCGCAAATTTACGTGGAAGAACATTTAATATTGTGTCTAAAACTCCATAGCATGGAATTAAAAAAAAAAGAATGCTGATAGCAAACCAGCCACGACTTGAACCTAGAAACATCGGATCGCAAGTACGTCTGTTAATCGACTGAGCCACAGAAGCATGCATCTGCTTGGCTGGTAAAAGGTGAATTTAAATTCATACAGTCGCACCTCCTAGCAGAACGCAAGTTACAGTCGAAACCAGTGAAATTTAAGCTTATCTAACAATAAGTCATTTCAAATAAAATTGTCCGTCATTTGAAAATTAAGTCTTTAAGAATTACATGGTATGAGAGATAAAGTCACTTGTAAAATTCAAATTTTTTTGGAGTGTAGTAATAACGTCAAAAAGTCAACATTCCGTGCGAATATTAAGCAATTCGACTCTCTGTTACGCACACCGATGCAGTGTACGGATTTTGAGGGGTTTTAATCTTACACTGACGAAACAACATACATGATATTTCATAATTATACACTGTGGAAAAAGCGCTTAGAATTTCATTAGTTTAGAACTTATGACACAATAAAAAATCAGTTCTGTTACGTGTTGAATATTTCCATAAGCAGTTTTATGATTATCTTAACTTTTCTCTAGGCATTGTATAATTTTTCATTTCAAATATTCCTTCCATCATTGGCCACTGGGTATCTTTCGCACACTCACACTAGTATAAACCACACTAACAAATTCACGCGTGAATTGGACTATTTCTGCCAAATTATGGTTTGGGCACGATAAAAAAAAATGTTCACTATATTTTATAAGTATAATATTAATACTAAAACAAAGATAATTTGTAGTTTTAAGATTACTGCAATAGAACAGCCATTCTAATCGTACACTCAGACAAAATGATTTTCGAAAGTAATAAGAACGAATTATGACTTTCAAGCATAAGGTTAATTAATGTATTCCATAAGTATACCTTTTGATATAGAGGGGAAAATATCTTCAATAACCTAGTTACGAAAGTCGCTAATTTTCCATTGCACTCAGTACGGTCAAAATAATTCAACAGGCATTTGTTGTCATCGCTTCAATGGTATGTATCATATGTTTGATTTTACAATAAAAAAAGACACATTTAAAATTAAAATCTCTATGCTACGTTTAGAGTGCAGTTGTACAGCAATAGTCTATGCGTTAATTTTAGTTCAATCGAGAACAAATTTCTGGAAATATGTTCTTCAATATTTTAATTCAGATATTCGTAAGAGAGTCGTTTAAAAATTCACAAAAATATTTTAATTAATTTGATAGGTTGTTTTATGATTATCATTTTGTAATGTAGTAAATTTTGTTCTGTAATTTAACATAGAACTTCAGGTATAATCCAATCTATTCCAGAAACTAGTCACATTACAGATATTTGCGATTTGAGTAAATCGTAATTCTTTACACATAACTACAAGGGAATATAGGTTAAATTTTCACCTTAATCAAAATAAAACTTATGAAACTCTTAGTTGTTTTTCTTCAGTGTATACAAAAAAAATGGAATGAATGACTTGGGTGTCAGATATGGCGACAATTTTTGATCAAAGTAGACTATGTTTTCAATAGACGAAAATGTTTGAGCGGTGCATGAATGAATATCAATCAACTCATTATTTATTAGACGTGGTTGAAAATTTTTGTCATCATACAATATACACATTTCAAACTACAAAAACCGGAAATTGATGGAATTGGCTACCATTGTAAACAATAACTTATTTTTTCCCGTTTATCAAATAAATAAATATAAGTGTTCGTCAGGAACTACGATACTTTAGAACTACTCGGACAGAGAGGTTAATGTTGGTTTCAGCATTTTTTGCCGTCTCTGGCTCTTTAACTGTCCTCGATCCAGCCTTGTTACACAAACGTTCTCCGAACCCTTTTAGTGCGTAGATGACAGTTGATTTGGTAACATTCAACAATTTCACCAACTTGGCGCGCGAGTAGCTCGGATTTTCGCAATGCGTGAGCAATATTTTGTCTCGTTGCTCTTCTGTCTCCGATGAGACTCTAGAACACAAGTCATGATATAGGCATGATGTTACACGCACTAGCATCTTTAAAATATCGGCAGGAGTTTTTTTTTTTCAATGTAACACACCTTTAAAGCATTGTGACAGATAATAGACATCCAAGTAAAGATTTCTTTGTGTGAAAAAAAAATTAACGATTGTTTGCGAAAGTAATCACCAAGTAGCAATTCGCCTATAGTGTAGCTTTGAGTAGCGGCCTAGGAATCGCTTATGGGCTCTTATTCTCGAGTTCACATAAAATGGTTTTTTATGCGAGAAAAATCGTACGCAACGGAGATTTTCTGACGATTTTTCACTGGAATGCTATACACAGGCTTTTTTTTCGCTGTTGCATAGTTTTGATTCAAGTACCTGTTTAGTTCGAGTTTAATATTGAACTAGAATGAAGCATGCTCACGATGCGTACAATTGGAAGCATATTTAAACAATAGAAAAAATGCTTGTGAGCTTTGTATGTTGCCCTATCCGCCCTTTGCTTCAAAATAAAAAAAAAGTTATTAAATTTTTGTGTTGAAAAATCTGGTGAACAGAGAAAACCAAATTCTTGCTAGTATGACCCTAGCGAACAAACACAAAACCCTTCTAATCTCTTAGATCCTAATCAGATTACGACATCTCATTCAACTGAAAAAAATCTCAAAGTTGTTGATTTTTATCTTGTTAACTTGAAACAAAACAGCAACATTTACAAAGCCACCATTAACCTAATGGCAGGACAGCCGACCGAACTGTTATGGCATTGAGACATTTGATTCGGTTACCAAGCAGCCAACAAAAGACTTTCGATTTGTTGAGACATTTGTTCGGTTTCCTGTGCCGGCGCACTGGCAAACCATCACCTAAAATAAAAAAAAAACATTCAAAAGTACCTCTCGACGGTCGGAAAACGTATTCTTGTTTTAATTAAAATCTTTCTTTTTCTCCGTCTCATCTTGCCATCGTCGGCGTAAAATTTGTGTTTCAACAGGAACCCTCATCCTCCCGTAGCGGGATTCCGTCCAGCCAGCCAGATCCGTTTCGTTCTCCCGATCCATGCCGTAAAATCCGAAAGGCTTCCATTCCTTTCGACAGACTGCCAGTAGCCCCTGGTTGTGCTGACTCCTTCCCATCAGCAAAGCCCATCAGTTGTTTGGCTTGTGTTTGTGTATATTTGTTTATTTCAATTTATCGCCACGTCCCCGGGTTCGCCCTGCCGGACCGCTCTCCCGCCCGATGACGGGATCTCCACCATCTCGGCGACACCACGCCGGCTGCCGTTGTTGTCAATTGTCAAATTCAATTATTTTGCACCGGAGAAGCTTTTAAAAATCGGTTCAACCGCCGCAGGCAGTACCACAATTTTCCAGCTTCTTTCGTCGTTAGCGAAACGCAGAGGAAAACATGGAAAACTGCTTTCGTTCACGACAACGACGAGCTGGCAGCGTGTGCGAGAGTGCGTGGGTACCGATTTACCGTCGCCGCTGGGCAAGTACAATTCGAAAAACAGCGGAAAAGAGGCTCGAGTGGGTTGATTAAAATATTTGTCCTCCCCTTCCCCGTGCCGGAGGGATGAAAGTACCCGGCCTAGCGAATGCATTTTTAAAACTGCAAATTCAATCATACCAGAATAATGGTGGAATTAATCAAAGGAAAACCGGACCCCGTTTGTGACCCGGCACAGTTTGGGGATTACGTATTTCAATATTTTGAGGAGCGATGATCTACTAGCAAAATTTACAGTCATTGAGTTTTTTTATGAATAGGTATAAAATAGTGTAATTTAAAAAATGTTTTTCGAATTTCAAGTCTACAACATGAATCTGCGGAATATTCTGTTTTTCATTGTATTAAACCCGTCTACTATCATCGAAAATCTATTCCTCTTGTTGTATTTAAAAAAAAACTGTTCTATTCTCCTACTTAATTCTATTTTGGGACGGTTCTCTAGGGTAAAGCACGCTGATTTTGTCTATATTTACGAGAGCTGCTTGATAAGTTATATGGTAACACTAATTTCAATACACTAAATCTGACATCAGCATCGTTTAGCTAAGTGTTTAGATGGTATGCGTGTTCAGAACACGTTGTCATTCGTATCTACTTGTGCTATTTATAGAGTGGTGATCTATACACTTTGAAAAAAAAAACAAAGCCTTTCTAGATAACATTGCTTTCAGTTTAATGAAAAAGTCTGGCTCCTTTCGATGATGAATGCCAAACTTCTCAAATTTAAACTGTGATCAGCATATTCTCTTCCACGACACGACAGAGACGGATCAAACACCAATCGAGGTTATAAAGCAACAAACTTCTATACACTGATGAGTCAAAGACGAAACGTAAAATTAATCAAAACTGGTATATGCACCTAGCATAAATTTAGGGGTAACATATTTTTCCCCTTACAATTATTTACAATTATCTACTAATCGGAGGCTGTGAAGTTTAATGATTACTCATTAAGATTTCAGGTGTAAGAGGACTACCGAACAATTGGTAGCTCGAGTGCGCCAAATCTGAACCCATGTAACGAGTAGAGAAAAATTTTCTTCTTGGACAAAAATTTCCGGATTTTTGACGAATTTACCTTCACCCGCACTGACGAAACTACCCATGCAGCATCAATCATAGTAACCCATGAGTCAGCAGATCAAATTTTAACCGTGATGGCAAAAACAGTAAAGCAACTCGCGTTCACATCGCTGCGTGTGCTTGGTCGGGAGGTCGGTGCAACCGGTCATACAATAAAAAAAGTACCTGGCGAACATGACCATACATGTCTGGAAGTGAAAGTCACGTCCACTGGTTTCGGAGCTGCACGATTCTGGCTAACTCGATTTTCACGGCGAATTTCAAACTGTCGGTGGTGATGGAAGACGAAACCTATCTCATCCTGGATGGCAACGACTGGCAGTGTACTTCGTATTTTACTTCCTCCACGAAGGAAGTGAGCTCCGAGGTGAAGTTCATTTCATACACCAAGTTCCCCAAGAAGGTACTGTGGTGGCTGACAATCAGCGAGAAGAGGATGTCAGAACCTCTCTTCTTTCACTCCGGACGTCTGAAATGCCTGCCAGAAGTTGCGTCGTTCTTCAAGAAATATCATAAGGGTGATGACATGGTGTTCTGGCCAGATTTGGCGTCGGACCACTAGTTGGAGCGATCGTTGGAAGAGATGGAGCAACTGAATACCGATGTAGTACTTAAGTCGGCGAACCCGCGTAAGATCTACTCCCACAAGTTGTCGCGAAAACTGAGGAAAAATTGATAAATAAAACGAAGAAAAAACTATAAAACACGCAAGGTGAATATTCCAGTTAACTGCCGGAAGGCCGCTAAATTTATTTTTTTGCAAGTAAGCTTCAACAACTGCCTTCCGTTAGAAACTCATCAAAAGCAGTTATCTGTTTAAACTTTCTTTTTATCACCATCCGAAAAAAGATCATTCTTCAATGCAAATAAAAGTTTTAGATCGTGTTTACTTCATGTGCCCTGTCGTTGTCGTGAAGAAAAATTACTAATTTTTACCATTTAAAACGAATTAGTTGAGCTTGATACAATGGAATTTTACTGATTTGACCACTCGCTAGCAGTCGATAGTTTACGACACATAGTGCACCCACCACTTGCAACGGATGAGCGTGAACATTTCGCTTTGGTATCGATTCACAAATTTACTTAGGGTATTTTTGTTTACGGGATTGCACCACTGAAGAAAAAACAAGAGAAAGACTTTTTTGGGGAATTATTTTGGGATCCAAAAAATGGAGTAATCCGAATTTTGTATAAAGCACTTTTTAATATGTATATTTAAGTACAAAAAAATGATCAGTTTTAAAAATTGAAAAACAAAATGGCGGCTTGGCGGCATTTCCGCAAAAGTTCTGCATATTGACGGCCGGAAACATAAGTCAAGTAAATTTTGACTTTACAGAATATTCTCGATAGTTATCTTCACAGAGGTACGAAGGGGTTTTTTGATGAATTGAATTTCTGTAAAATGGCAGCCCATTGAAAATAAAACCGAATTTTCTCATCACAAAATTGTTCATAAAAAAATATTTACAAATTTTAAAAACCCCTACGTACCTCTGTGGTGATAACTATCGAGAATATTTTGTAAAATTTTTGAATCGATTGGGTAATATTTACTTGACTTATGTTTCCGGTCAGCTCAAAAAACGTGGTTCTGAGATAAACGCGTTTAAAGTCGTTTAATAGTCGGAGTCTCGCAGTAAAACTCGAAATTAAGACGTCTAGAAAATTTTCCCGCTTTTTATCTTTTGGAATATTATTTTTAGGATCATACATGACCCTTTGCAATGAAAAAAAAATCCGATTTTTGAAAATTCAACAGTGGTGTAACCCCCTAAACAAACATTTTTTTTTGTTTTTGATTATAGAGGTTTTAACCATAATGTCATTCGCCTCTTCGAACCAGAAAAACTTTCTGACGCTATGTACGGGGTTGGGAATCGAACCCAGGTGGGCTGCGTGAAAGGCATCGACTAACCCATCACGCTATACCCGTCCTCTTAAACAAACATGTTTCACAAAGCGGAATTAAGTTCACATTGAGCAACGGGGGTGTGAGCGAACCCTCAATAAGAATCAGATTCAAAACTGACTCGAATTTCTGTTCAATGGCATTGAAATTTGGTTCAGTTGTGATCATCAAAATTGTATTAAATTTTGATACTTAAATAATACAAAGCGTACCTGAATTTGATATAAATTCATTAGGGATAGTTGTTAAAATATCATGGTTTTATATTGAACATTTGTATCGATTGAATCTGATTATGTATAGGGCAATTTGTATCTTAAATATTGTTTTTATGTCTTAATTTGTTTAAACTTGTGAATCGTCAATTTAGTACTTTCTAGTAGAGCCTTCTTTTTTAGGAACCTTTTGTTTTTACTTCACCAAACCGACCCGCCCAGAGTGAAACCGTGCCGGTGCAGGATGAGCCCATATCATTATGCGATTATCATGTTTTTCTTGCATTGCAAAAATTACTTTGTGATAATACATTGGCATCTTCAGTTGAATATCTCTAGTTGTTTAACTCGTATGGCATCCAATTTCCAACCTTTTGGGATGGATCTCAATTTTTTTCAAGATTGGGGACAACTATTAAAAATTACAAGCCCGAAAAAACTTTTTTGTTCTTATTTAATATTCAAAGAAAAGTTTTTTGATGAATTTCAATACCAATAAAGACTGTCCCAGATAGTATGAACGCACTTTGATTTCGCTGTAAATAATTCACAAGTGTTAGATATTCAAATTTTATTCGATATACTGATAATATTAGACTACAATAACAGAGTATTATTCTCAACATTTGCTACTTAGCCATTGTAGACTAGCTGTACTTAGCCATTGTAGACTCTTTTCTACAAACTACGCTGTTTTTCCGGAACATTTTATAATAATTTATGGACACATCACCCGATCAGATGCTCGGAACAAATTTATAACAAATTAAGATATTTATATCACATTACAAAATTTGTTTTAAATTTGGCTGGTTAGCTGTTAAAATAACAAAACTTAGGCGATAACAAAATCATAGCAAACGTTGATATGTTAATACCAACATTATATCCAAACTTGTTATAAATTTGCAGAATTTTTCAACTTTTATTACTCTTATTATGGAGCGTAAAATTTTACCGGGCATTTCTAAAAATAGCTATACGAGTATGAACACTCACCTGAAAATGAATTTTCAATACTTTTCAGCCTATAATTCCGGAACGGGAAGTAGTATACGGATGAAATTCGGTGGGAAAATCGAAAAAAATGGGATCTCTGAAAAAATCGAGTGCACTTTTTTAGTTTGTTTTGCACATTTTATATCGTAACTCAAGAACCACAAGTCGGATCCAGATGAAATTCAAGCTATGGGACTGTAAGGTCTTTAATTTGAATCTGAGTTGAAGGAAATCGGTTAATCGGTGTCTGAGAAAATCTAGTAAACTTTTTGTAATTTTTTTGCGCATTTTAGCCCGTGACACTCGAACCGGAAGTTCAAACGAGGTCCATGAGACCAGGAAACCTTTCATTTGAATCTAAGTTTGTGAAAATCGGTTTAGCCATCTTCGAGAAAATCGAGTGCACATATTTGTTACATACACAAATACATACAGGCACAGACATTTTGCGTACTCGACGAACTGATTCGAATGGTATATGATACTTGGCCCTCTAGGGCTCACTTCAGAAGTCGGTTTTCATAGAAATTACATAGCGTTTCTATATGAGAAAGACAAAAATATTAGAATTTTATTTTTGATTCCAAGTGTTCTGGAATTACATGAAACGTCAAGATTACGGGATTCGAAAAAAATTTGAAATTTCTGAGATCGAAACATTTTTTTTATGCCAAATTGGAATTGGTCCAAAATCATTTGGATCCATTAAAAAACGATGGTTCTTACTTCAAGACGCTCTACCAAAAACAAAAAATATGCGGCAAAATGTAACAAAATTTAAAACTCAAACACTGTACTAACACATCCGAGATACTGATAGAAAGCAGTTGATTTCAAACCACTCCAGTCCTGTTTCTTCCCCAATCCGTGGAAGGTGGTAATCACACGGCGCCTATTGAACGGAACACCGTACATGTACAATGTGTACTAAGGTGCCAATGAGACGTATGAGGGAGCATCGAATTTCACGATGCGGCCGTTGCTGAAAGATTGAGAAAGTCCCCATGCAAAATGGAAGCTAAATTAGACACGGTTAGAAGGAGCCGGCGGTCAATGTTTGACAAATGGAGCATGGAGTACGAAAACTAACTGTTCCAGATGAATAGGGAACATGCAACGTTGAGATTTGATGTATTTCGATTTTTTTTTAGAAATTTCGATTCTCTTATGTTTTGTCCGATAGTTTTTTCCCAATGATTTACATTTTACGCGTGATATTTTTATTCAAACTCCAGTCTCATCTCATTTAAAGAAATTTGTATGTCGCAAAAAAAACGGTTTCTTCATTTAATCGGGTTGCTTGGATATATTGTTCCTTCAACATTTCAGAGTGGCTCAATTGGTAGAGCAATTTCATACCTGTCTTTGAGTAGTGCTTTTTTAACAATTTTCTTTTCTTTATTATAAAGTAATTCAACGTTTGATTTGTTTTTCCGTTGTGCACTGCAGCTCCTAGCGAATGAAATGCAATCATTCCTGAGAGAGTTCCCCACTTCGTTCTGAAAAATCAGAGTAGATTAGTTCCTCGATTCTCGGTAAGCTCAAAGGAATATTTGTTCCAATGTTATTTGATTGCTTCGCAAAAAACAGTAACATTTTCTTTTCATTCGTCCATTTCAACTGAAAACAGGATTTTTTTTATGTTTTATGTTTAACGGAACTGTAGTTACCCAACGTCTTCCCATTGCTGTATCACCAGCTGTGATGTTTAGATGCGTTTAACGGGAAGTCGTCACAAGGATGCCTGCTGGAGAATGTAACCTGTTTCTGTACCGGAACCGAAAAAAATAGAAATTTATACTCCCATCAACCGTAAATCAACCGGAGCTCCCCGGAGTGGATCAACTTCCCGACCGGTGGATGATTTTCCTCACTTAAAAATGCATCATCTCACCGGTCTGTCGTGCCTCCCGCCTCTGCCCGTTACCGTGCAATCGAAGTCACCGGAGTTGACATTAATCTCGTTTGAGAGGTCCAATTACTCAAACATTTGCACCGGATCTAGTGCCACTTCTTCCTTCTTTCTCTGCTGGCGATGACCCCTCAGGCTCTGTGTCGCTGTGTTTCGTTCGATCGGAGCCTCTTTTACACACCACCACCGGTGTGTGTCTGAATCTCCCGGTGTGTGTTTGTGTATGACAATGTGTCAGCAAAGGACCTGGTTGCCTGATGTCATCCGGGAATTTTACCCTCTAATCCCAGCTGACAGCCTCAAGTGGGGTATCGTCTCACCTTGCCGCACCCACTCCGACAGGACCAACTGCGGCAACCTCTGCACTCACATGACGGTGACATAAGGAGTGCTAAAGAAAATATATCGCTGCCAAGCCAGGCAATAGGAGCAACCCCTCCGGTCATATTTCAAACGCGCTTCCCATATTTTGTCCGGAATGTGCATTTACATACATTCTTCCAGCGTCGTCTTCGTCGTCGTCGTCTTCGTCGTCGTCGTCTTCGTCGTTGCTGTTGCTGTTACTGCTGCTGCCCCGGGGCGTTGTTCAGGGGGAAATATGCTGCAATAAAAAATCTAACTGGCAGCTACTTTGACTTGAAGGAATGACAAAAACCTTCTGCTTTTCACTAACTGCTGGGTTAAAAACCTCCGGGCGCGCGATCAAAACAGAATAAAAACAGGGAACCGATGCCGTAAATCAGTGGGAACTCGGGAGGAGCGTATTTGTTTACATTTCCGATTGATGAACTATGTAATTTGACTGTACAGGGATTAAATTTCTCGTACACTCGAATCAACGTCTTCCATTTGGGCCTAACAAGCTTTCTCTTTATTGGGATTTGAGTACATGAATAATGAACATCGTATTTAATCAAATTTTTTCTTCTTCTTTGCAGGTTCGTTGGCATCATTCCTTGTATTACAGTCTGAACGTTAAAAAAGTAAGTAAAATAGGTAATTTGTCCTCGTAAAAAAAGGCGTCGATTGCGCTTCTATTGTTCATGAATGGAAAGGAATATACAAGTAAATTTGTCTTTGGTTTATTACAGTGTGTAAAAGATCACAGAGCTGCGCTTTGCCTTTCGCAAAACAAAGTCGTCTGACAATTTTTCTAAATCGAGTTTGTCCGTTATTGAGTCGATCTTGCAACATTGTTGATCCTGAGTACGTTTTTAACTTGCGAAAAACCGAAAAACTGATCCTGGTACTGTCAAAAAGTATATGAACGAAACACACAAACTCTGGAACAAGCCCTCTTATCCATGTATATTTTTGTAAGATATCCACAACTTCCCCCAGACTATTTGCCTGTTCATTTAGCTTTTTCAGTAGTTGCAAAAACTCAACTTCGTTTTTATAAAATTTCCCAGTTTCATCGATATCTGCTGGCTGACCAATTGCAAATCTTGCCAATAGGTTGAAAAATCGCGCAGTATCAGATCAAAAACTTCAAAGGAAGATTTGCTCAAAAAATTTATCGATTTTTCAAATTCAATGCTCTCTCAAGAAAACTCGTCCAAACGTCCTACCTGTCCGATTGAGATCCAGCCAATTTGCCAATTAAACTACCCTGCATATGAAAACACATGAAGAGAAAGTCCACTTGACTAGAAGAACCAAGCATGCTTCGCTGTACTTGGCCACCACAGCATTCACTTACAGTCCTATATCCATGCAAACCAATTCAACAGAAAACAATCATGTTTTTACATGTTCTTGATTACAAGTTTGTGTTAAATACGACGCTTCATTTATGTGCACCTTATAAGATGTAAATTCACAAGTTTTTTTTTAACTGTGTATTTACTGGCCAGGTCCCTACATTTAGCTCCTACGATTGATATTTCATGTTTAATGCATTTCGAAGTGCTTTTGTTGAAGTGCTGCTTCTTCAATTTAAAACATGCCGAATTGAATTTGAGTGTAGTGAAATATGTTCATTTCAAATCTTGTTGCTATTTTGTTCTGAAGCTACTCTTTATCAGTGCTGTCTTGTCGGATTTTTTGATTATTTGATTTGGAACTACATTTGATTTGCAGTCCCAATGAAAGCATTTTATCGGTTTTATAATAACGTCATACTTGTTCGATAGTGGCACTGAATTAATATTTACACCATAAAATCACTAATACTTGTAAATTCTATATTAGCGCTTTTTGCAAATATCGGTCAATCAGTATTCTGTAAAATTTCTTCCTAAATTGAGATTCATTGAATTATTGGAAGATAATGACTTTCAGTTTAGGTTGTTGTCGATCAAATACAACGTTATATTTTTTAATGTGGTACACATTTTTGTTTTCTATATAGCGGTGCAAATTAGAAACTCAAGAAAAATACACGTAGAAATGTGGTCAGGTTTTGAACAATTACAGCTCAGTCAATTTTGTATCAATTATAAATATTATGTTACCATTTGATTGGAAATATTTCTACGTATTGCTTTGAATGTTCATAGCCATGTATTTTTAATTGTATATCATTGAAATGTTGATTAATAGCTCGTAGTGTCCTATTTTGTCTGCAAAAAATCTCCGGCATACCGGATTTTCCTGCCATAGTAGACGGTTTTGAAAGAGTTAGCGATATATCAAAGTGAAAGCATCGCTCTGATTGGTCAATCGATGCTAAAGCGAAGCTGTTGGAAGCACGCGAAGCTATAATTATAAGCAAAGTTATAGCTAACGTTCCAGTCCTACGCGTAGCTTGCTAGAGGTTGGTTGTTGCTAGACAGCAAGACAAAAAGTGCCATAAAACGATTTGAAGCTTTAATTGATATGCTCTGATCTTGTGTCATGCAAGTTAGGATGAAATTCCATGTTATGTCGTTTCGCCAGACAACTACCACAGGGTAAATTTTGAGCGCATATGATTAATTTCTAATTTATAAAAGATGAACTCGATTGATAATGGGAAAAAGTTCATCGCTTCAACCGAAATCGCAGAATGGTACTAATGGTAGAGAAACGCTATTAAATTTACTACTTGTATACAAAACTTGAACACAAGCATGGCGAAGAGAAGCTTAAATATCGATATCCGTATCGCAAGCGTGTACAAACTTACATTTGGGCTATTGATGTAATTTCGTCTGCTGCAAAACAAATACAAATCACGACAAATAGAGTCTATATTCTGGGTTCGCGTGTTCGGTGTTGGTTCCCAATACACCCAAACCTCCTTTTACGAACCTTATATATGTAAGTATGTATGCTTACACACTCACTCGTCTGCATATATGTGTAAATATTTATACATATAAAGGATCGCTTTATATGTATCCAATATTTATATGTATTAAGAAATACAAATATTTGCACACATGTGTACGTATATTAATACATATATACATATATAAGTTACGTAAATGGAAGTTTGGGTGTATAGTTCAATCTAAGCAGACTCTCGTGCATTTGCGGATTCAAAAGTGTGACGGTTAATTGAATATGATGATCATTAGAAGTTTTGGTGGCCTTGTTCCAGATCAATGGCAGCTCCTTGTACTTTTATTAATAAAACAACAAAATGTTATTTTTTGTGTAAATTTCTTTTAATTTTTCAAAATCAATTGGATATGAACGTTCTTTATTATTTTTATTAGAAAATTAAATTCGACTGATTTTGTGAAATTCACTGACATAATACTTTTCTGTAGAATTTGTCATTTTTCATCAACTATTTGAAATAACCCTTTTTAACAGACAGTCCAGATCAATGTTGGAAATACAAGTATGCAATGTGACATTTTAGGACAATGTCTACATGTCCAGAAAGTTTCATTTAAATCTGATACGATTCTGCCTACCAAGAATATGATTTAGCGTAAAATTTGTCATATTTAAGTCAATTATAAATTGAATAATTTCCAACAAACGACTTTATCCAATTACTTGCCTTCAACAATTGGCCCAATGCGACTCGACAGTATACAAAGTATACAGAGCTCACCCACATTTTTCGCGATAAATTAGAAAACTTCTAGAATTCTAGATTTCCGGGTAGGCATCTTACAACTACCAATACTATTTGCCGGGCCTGCATGTATGTATGAATTATTCGAAGATGCTGAAGAATTTTCTAGTATAAGGATTAACACATCACAGTCGAGCAATTGTGTTGCCTAAAAGGCCGTAGCCGTGCCAAAAACAAATCGAGCCAAAATACTATGCTGGAGGGTACTGTATTCAATCTTTCAATCACTCAGAAACGGTTGTATTCAAAATTGTGTCTAATTTTGATTTCAAGCGTCATGTCGTCGTGCTTAGTTGGAAACCCTAACTGTTGGGATATGTGTGTGTGAGTGGTTACATGTTTAAAGATAAAAAAAAGTTTCCATTTGTTTTGTTAATACATGCAAATAATTTTAGTTCAGGACTTCGTATAAAAGAGCAAATCATGTTCCGAGGTCACCGTTTCATCGACCAACCCCGCCCGAAAGAAACTTTTGCATCAAATGGATTCGAATATTACAGAAATACTTTGGATCCGATGCAATTTGACTCGTATTTAAGTGATGTTCTTCAGTTTTGTATGAATAATTAACATTTTCCAATCTTCGCCCTTATTCTGAATAACGACGTATTGGTTTTTCAATCGAATGTGGTTCGATCGAATCATAGCTACCTTTGATTTTGCTAGCGTTATGGGGAATACAAATGAAATACGAGCGAAAAAACGATACGACGTTATTCAGAATAATGGCGCTTACCAATAAGGAGTGTATCGAAAAGTAGATAGGAACATTGATTATTGAATAAAAAAGCGAAAAAAAAACATATTTTGACATCAGTTTTCTATATATTGTAGAAAAATTACATTATATTGAAGAAAATCTTAGTTTCTGTGAAACGCTCGCACTTTGGACTTGACATTCTTCATTAAATTCTGCACAGTTACTTTTGTGACTTTCCTGGGGGCAGCTGTGCAGTTTATTTTGAATTCTTGCATGTTTTGGGACACTGTACCTTCCTTCCGAAAGTGCCGCTTGACAATTGCTCAATACCTTTCAATTGGCCGAAGATCCGGGCAGTTCGGTGGGTTGATGTCCTTTTCCACGAATTGTACATTTTTTTTGACAACCACTGTAGAACGGAGTTGATGTAGTGAGCTGAAGCCAAATCCGGCCAGAAGAGAGGTGGAGCCTTATGCTTTCTGTACATTGGCAAGATTCTCTTCTTCAAACATGCTTCCTCGTACACCTTAGCGTTAATTGTGCCCTTCGTGAAGAAAATCGACGACCGCAAACCACAGGTACAAATTGCTTGCCAGACCAACCTTCTGCCCAAACTTTTCCATCGCCACCGAGGTGTCAGCGTCGTCCAGGTCCTGGTACACCGATTTCGTATAATATTCCGATCCAGGCAGCGCTTGAGAGTCTTCCTTGACGTAGGTTTCGTCGTCGATCAGGATGCATCCGTCTTTTTTCTGTAGAATCCGGTTATACAGTTTTAGCGCTCTTCTTTTGGCCTGAACTTGCTGTAATAGGAACTTTTTCGGCACTTTCTGTTTCTTGTACGTTTTCAGGGAGTTCCGAACTTTGATCCGTTGAATCATCCCGATGCTGATGTTGAACTGCTTGGCCAAATCCCGCGTCGACGCCGATGGGTTTTTCCTGATGTACTCAACCACTTTTAAATCCCGGCCGGGCTGGCTGAGACCCGTTTTGCTACCGGATCGGGGCAAATCCTTCATGGAAAGGGTCTTACCGAACTTCTCGATAATATGTTTGACACTGGTGTGGTGCACTTTTACCCGTTTTGCAATTTCATTGTACGTGACACCACTTTCTGAGCACCAAGTGTGCAGAATTTTCCTTCGCGTTTCCGGATCAATTCGACTCATCATTGAAACGATAAACCGTACCGAAACCAATCGATTGCGCAGCTGTTATTGACATGTAAACAAACATGTCACCGCGAAACACGCTGCAAAAAATTAAGCCATTTCAAAGTAATAACTAGTTTGAATGTTGCTTACTACTTATCGATACACTCCTTATGTACTCGAGTTTGCAGTCCATGTTTCATTTATTACCTTTATTTGGTCGCACAATAAATGTTGTTTCAAATAAAGAGATGGCTTTTTGGTCAATTGGTTTCTCTTCAAAACATATATTTTTCATTAAAGGCCAACGTTTCGAAAGTTATACTTGCATCTTCAGGGCCAAAAGACTACAATATTTGTAGTCGCTTTGCCCTGATGATAAAGGTATAACCTTCGAAACGTTGGCCTTTAACGAAAAATAAATGTTTTGACGAGAAACCAATGGACCAAAAAGTCATCTCTTTGTAATTTCTTACCTATCGAAACCAAACCATTCGTCTTCTGAACCACTCAATTACACCCTTGGAACATAGTATGATATTGGACACTTCTGAATATTTTTCTATAGAATGAAAACTAAAAACAGAATTATTGTTTATATCCAAACAGTTATTCTTGCTCATAAGAGTATTATTATGCTTTATACTTTAAAATATGTAAGGATGATATGAAAAATGCTAATTTGAGAATTACAAGGAATGCTGGAGACAGTTTTTTATGAAAACAAGTTGACAATTGAATGTTACGTTTAGGGGTTAAATACACTTTAGCAATGATTGACCTATTTGAAAGATTTTCAACAATTTTCGCATCCTCTCATTCTGCTACTAACGCAGAAGGCGATAGCACCCAGACGACGCCGTTCTACTACATAGAATGAAAAGTGCCGGGCATCTCAAAGGAAAAACGTGAATAGTTTCGAACCGTGTAAATTTTAGTTGGGAACAAGCCTCTAGATGGCAATACCATATTTCATGACAATCTATCCACTAGTGTTGAAATAACAGCTGATCGTGTTAGTTTTCATCAAGCTATGGAAAACCAGCACATTCATGCATAAAAGTAACGGTGGAATTGAATGGTTTGCGGTACGGATTGGTCCATCATCCCCTGTATTCTCCAGACCTGGCCCCCGGCGACTATTATCTTTTTCCAAACCTCAAAAAGTTTCTCCAGGAAAATAATTTTTCGTCTAATGCTGAGGTCATTGCAAAAACGGAAGTCTATTTTGAAGGCCTAGACAAATAATTTTTTTTTCAAGGGGCATCAAAATCAAATCAAGATTATACTGATAAAAAGCTTTCACGGTAAAAAATCCAACTTTTTCTTTGTTAGGCCGAGACTTCTCATTTCATGTAGTATTGACCAAATGTCATCATAGGTGGAACTTGTGAGCACTTAGTTATCTAACCTTATGACGACCAAACCCCAACTATTGGGATATGGCAGAAAAATCGATATCTTCGCGAATAGTTGACGGATTCTTATAATCTAAGGGCCCGTTTGATCGGTATTGCGATAAGGTATCTAAATTTGGAAACATATTTAGTTTTTAAGTTCAGTTGTGACAGATATTGTCATGATTTACCAACAGAGTGATTAAAATATGATAGAAGAAATTCTAAGAAAAGTTTTGTTGTTTCTCTTTTAAAGTGCAATCAATGGCTGTCATTTTGCGTACTCAATGTTGTTATTTCAATCTAAAATAGTTCTGGTTTTCTTTGCTTCCATCCTCTTGTTAATTTTTAGCCAAATTGGTCAGATTTTTATACGTGAAAAAGATATTGAAGTTTTCGTTGAGATTGCAGTTTTGATACAGCGAAAAAAAGAACATGGAATTTTATACAGCATGTAATACAGGATTTGTTCAAAGCTGAACCGAAATTTACTAATCAGCAAAGCGAAGGACCACTTTAAAAGGAAAGATAAGTCCCCATCTATTAGCATAAAAACTTAAAATCCTTCAAAGAGTGATCGTCATTTACTCGTGAAAAGCATATAGCAACAATTTTAATTACTCTTGCAATATTGCAGTTTCAAATGTGCCAGTCGTCCTGATTATGGCACCTTACAGCGTGCTTCAATGGAACCTACTATTCGACGGTGGAAATGGGGAGCAATGCGGAGAAAAACTAGCTTCCAGCTATTTTCTGTGCTGCACATTGAAGCGAAACTTTTCAATTTACTCATAAACTGTAGCCCCGATAACCCCAGCCCTGCGCTTCCGCCTGCGAATTGATACGGACTACTCCCGCAGGACATCCGCCAATTCAGTTGATCTACTTTTATACTTTTATGCTTCCATTTGTGTACACTTTTCTGCTTTTATTAAATATCCCAGCGTAACGCCACGCAACAACTGCAATCCGTCGCAAATGAGTAAGCCATTCGAAAACACAAAAGACCGCTCCGGAACGAGCCTCGAATCATCCCTCGGCGAATAGGGCTAGGGACCATCATGGAACCGTGGCAGATCTAATATTTGCGAACAAGGCGAAAAAAAATCAACTTTATTTTCAACAACGCTTTCATTCCACGTAATTCTTTCATACGTGCTGCACCCCGATAACTCCCTATAATGGAATAAGTAATGAATTATCCGACATTACGGCAGTTCCCTTCCTCGATGCCACTCTCTTCCTCTACTTTTCTCTCTCGATCCCGTACCCGACGTAATTCGCAAAGAAATGAAGCAGTCAATGGTCGAGAAGAAAGAAAATTAAATTCGGTAACAATTGGACAAAACCAGGAGAGATTGAAATATGAACTTCATACGTCAAGAGGGCTGAACGGAAGTAGAATGCGGTGAGGTGCGGTGAAAAGTACCACCCATCGAGTTACCGACTGTTACTGCCACTGCCAGCATTGCTGCCACCAATGTAATGTTTACCTTCCAGCACGGCTGGAGTTCGGTGCAGCACCCTGGGAAAGTTTTGCTGCTCCCGCGGTCCGGGCAGCTGTCTGAAAACTCTGCGTTCCGATTTAAGTCACTTTTAGGTTTGGTTTTGGCTGTGATGTGATCGTTTGCGTTCCCAAATACTCCCATGTGGACCTGCGAAATCGAATGGCACAGGGCGAGCATGCGTTCGGCAACCGGATCTGATTTTGATTGCTATTTGGCAAATTTGAACATGCTTCAGAGCGCGGAAGCACTAGAGATTCTATTTATGGCTATGTTTTTCCGGGGAAATATGAATACTCAAATACCGGCAGATTGCGTTTGGCTTGTTACTTGCCGCGAAGGTAACTTGTTATGAAAACAGACAGACTGTTTCCATGGTAATGACGACGATGGTGGCAGCTTGTTGGAAGAAAACAACTGGGGGAATACGGGGTCGAACGGCTGAATGATTTGCTATCCGGAATTGCTCTTTAAGCTGAACTCATGAAAAGGTTTATTCTAAATATAGCATATGACGCGAATTGTTTTTTGTCCTCACATTTTCAAATTGATACTGACTGATGCATTGAATGTAAGATTTGGATTAGAAACTGTTTATTTTGAA
This sequence comes from Malaya genurostris, assembly GCF_030247185.1. Classification (NCBI taxonomy): domain Eukaryota; kingdom Metazoa; phylum Arthropoda; class Insecta; order Diptera; family Culicidae; genus Malaya; species Malaya genurostris. Next base: position 63,773,096 of record NC_080571.1, read on the forward strand.
AATAAAATAAAGTTTAATTGTTATGAGCCAACATTCTTGCTGTGATTAAAAATGCCACGCCGTTTTCCGACCATAACTACAGATTACTTGTCAGCTTAACATTTTCATAATAAACATTTGGACATCGTTTTTGGAATATCCTCGAATACTGAAGATCACGATATGGACCAATTTTCCAGATGTTTCCTCAATAACGAGAGCACATGCGTTGAAATGGACTTCGAAAAGATTCAGTGCGAAACACGCTATGGTGCCACTAGTTTCTGAGAGATTCGATGTAAGTTTCTGAGAGCATTCGATGCGCTTCAGTTGCATTTTTTTTCGAATTATAACATAAAAGTAAAACTTCCCGCAAATGGCGAGAATTGGGCACATAAACAGACATTTTCGAACGTGATTTATACGAAAACAAGAACAACTGTCACTGAAACGGCGATGACAATTCGTTAGGCTTTAAACACTCACTTTAAAGGCATTATCATCTATATATTTTGACCAGCCTCAGCCGGTAAAGTCACCTATCCGAAAACGGCGGAAGCAAAGTTGTACACCTGATAGTTTACCTATCTGGAAAAGATTCCGTTAATGTATCCGAAAAACTCCGTATTTCATCAGAATCACGAAAATGAATAGTACACTCTCTTACACATATAAAAATTGGCAATGGCATCAGAGGCCGTCCGTGCGTTGCTACTCCGTTATTGATCAGAATCACTCATTTCTGCTCATTTCTCCTCTGCATTTTCACGTGCATGACAAGAAAGGGTTGTTTGTTAGTAAATTTTCGAATTATACTATCATGTGTTTATTGCTCTGGGTAGCCGGCTATCGAGAATACGTTGCAATTTTATTGTGTTTTGTATTAATATCCCAGATAACCAATAATGCCGATAGCTCTATATCTGCAATCTGAAAGCTCATCTGTTGTAAATCAATCAGAATTCAGCTCTCAGAATGCACACCAACCATAAAGAAGCATCATCTATGAATAGCCGCATATTTTGCTATAGTCGGCTTTAATTCAGTTTCAAGTGTGATTAAAAAGCCAATTAGAGATTATTTGCTGTCATAATGTGACATTGGTATGTGCTTATTGGTTACCAGGGATGTGTTTTATACTAAAATACGAAATTTTTTCCGAAACTCGTTAAATTCCGGACAACCGGCTGCCGGGAGAGTCGCTATCAATTAATACATTCAATTCTTGGTGTTCTGTTTTTTTTTTCTCCTAAAGATAGCCGTACTACTAGCAAAATATCACTCGATCGTCATCATTCCAACAACAACGCCTTACGCGATACGAAGCAATGACGATATTTACTCTCTAACCAAAATAATAAAATACCAAATGAATCCGAACGAATCTAAACTATATTTACATACGTCTTAGTTAAGCACGTTCGCAAGTAATGTCTGCCCTGTTCACGCGCTCGTCTTAAACTAACGTTTAACCCGAAACAAAAAAGATCCATTGATCAAACGTTCCCCGAATAATCGACCAAGTTTTGTCTAGCCCAATTTTTAGTAAGGAAAAATATGAGAAGACATTGTAAATAAGAAAAAAATGAAATATATCTAAGAAACGATCTCATCAGTATCCTGCTTCTCCTATTCGCATTGCTATAAACAACGCCAGATGATACATCACTATTGAAAAAATAAAAATTAATAAACACTGGTGGATGCGCTTGCTGAGGATTATAGATTTTCATCTTGAATCATACGATTGACTAGTAAATTTTTACACATTCCATATAAACCTGATAACACCGACAATGACACGCAGATGGTGCTTCGATCGCTTGACGACGTTTAATTTTGGGCGGTTAATTCTCAGTATCCGTCGCTTGAACATTTTTTACTATCACTTGAACTAACTGTTTCGACAGATGTGATAATTGGTGCCACTTGACACTTGATCCTCGGGAAATTGACATTGGACCAATTGGTTTTCGATGAAGGCCACACCTTCACTTAACTGATTATTGACGAGTTGGCCATTGACGAAATGGGTCTTTAGCGAATTAGTCCTTTTGGCGAATTCGGCCTTTGGAAAATTGGGCCGTTAGAGAGTTGATCCTTTGAAGAATTGGGTTTTTGAAGGATTTGGCCTCTGGAAAATCGGTCCTTTGGCGAATTGGGCCTTTGGCGAATTAAGCCTTTAGAGAACTGGGCCTTTGACGAATTTGGCCTTCAGAGAATTGGGCCTCTGGCGAATTGGGCCTTTGAAGAATTCATCCGTTTGGGCGAATTGAGCCTTTGGCGAATAAAGCCTTTAGAAAATTGGGCATTTGAAGCATTTTGCCTCTGGCGAATTGGCAAATTGACCCTTTAGCGAATTGCGCCTTGGGCAAATTGGACCTTTTGCGAATAAGGCCTTTTACGAATTAGATCTTTGACGAATTTGGCCTTTGGTGAATTGCGCCTTTGACGAATTAGGCTTTTAGCGAATTGGGCCTTTGAAGAATTGAGCCGTTGGCGAATTGAGCCTTTGACGAATTGGGCCTTGGAAAGTTTGGGCCTTTAGCAAATTGGGGCTTTGACGAATTGGGTCTTTGACGAATTGTGTATTTGGCGAATTGGGTCTTTGACGAATTAGGCTTTGAAGAATTGGGCCTTTGAAGAATTGGGCCGTTGGCGAATTGAGCCTTTGGCGAATTGAGCCTTTGGCGAATTGGGCCTTTGACGAATTGAGCCTTTGGCGAATCAGGCCTTTGATGAATTAGGCCTTTAAAGAATTGGGCCTTTGATGAATTAGGCTTTCAAAGAATTGGGCCTTTGGCGAATTGGGACTTTGACGAATTGGGCCTTTGATGAATTGGGTCTTTGACGAATTGGGCCTTTGATGAATTAGGTCTTTGGCAAATTGGGCCTTTGGCGAATTGGGCTTATGGAAATTGGGCCTTCTGCGAATTAAACCTTTGACGAATTAGGTCTTTGACGAATTTGGCCTTTGATAAATTGGCCCTTTGACGAATTAGGCTTTTAGCGAATTGGGCCTTTGAAGAATTGGGCCTTTGGCGAATTGAGCCTTTGACGAATTGTATATTTGGCGAATTAGGCCTTTGATGAATTAGGCCTTTAAAGAATTGGGCCTTTGATGAATTAAGCCTTTAAAGAATTGGGCCCTTGGCGAATTGGGGCTTTGACGAATTGGGCCTTTGACGAATTGGGCCTTTGACGAATTGTGTATTTGGCGATTTGGGCCTTTGATGAATTAGGCTTTTGGTAAATTGGGCCTTTGGCGAATTGGGCTTATGGAAAATTGGGCCTTCTGTGAATTAAACCTTTCGACGAATTAGGTCTTTGACGAATTTGGCCTTTGGTGAGCTGGTCCTTTGACGAACTTAGCCTTTAACGAATTAGGCCTTTAAAGAATTGGGCCTTTGGCGAATTGCGCCTCTTACAAATTTGGCCTTTGACAATTTAATTGGCCTTTCGAATGATAAGCCTTCGGTAAATTGATATTCAGTGAATTGGCCTTCAGTGAATTGACTTTCGTAAACCTAAAACTGAAATAAGTTTACTTGGTCGTCGGCTCTCAAAATCTGTGAACCCGATAAATATATGTGAAATTTTTACACTAATCACCTTGTATCTCCTGAACCGGAAGTCGTTTCTGATTAAAAAAACGTGTTTAATCCACCTAGCAGTGAGATGATACCTATTTTTATCAATCCGCATGTGTTTTTTGCATGAATATTCTTCGGTGTTTAAGTTTTCATGACATTATTTTAATGACCCTCGTTTTAAGCGACAATTTGAGATTTTAATCACTCATTACTCTGTAATGTCGAAACTGCAAATCGGATCGAATTTGAATCTAGAAGTGTGATAATCGATTAAACATGCCATGATATGTAAGTTCCACTCTAGAGTTTACGGTAATTTAAGGTACTTCCAGAGCCGGTATTCAGGAACCAGCATAACCCAAACCGATTCGTATGGCCATATGTCGAATAAATTACAACAGTTTTGAGTTCAACTTTGAAGCTTTTCGGGATTGTCATCTTCTATATCGGTTTGAATTTTAAAAATTCATCATCATGTAATTCGAGAACCGGAAGTCATAATTGGATAAAATAATTAATTTTTGTATATAAGTTTGTTTTAATTAAAATTTTTGTTTCTGAAATTTGATTAGGCTTTTTTTGAGAAAACGATTGAGCTTTGAGAAACGATTTTATACTGGAACCGGAATTCTAAAAGCGGTATGGCCGAAGTCAGATAAATTCACCTGAGTAGCTGTACACTTTACATTTGTTTCAAAACATTTGAAAATCAGTTAAGACATCTTTGAGAGATCATAGCACGAATTAAATTTTTAGGTGTCTTCTGATCGACAACTGAATACCACTAAAACTGAAAAAAGTTAATTTTTTTATCGACTATCCAAATCTGCTAACCCGATAAACCTGATTAAATTATGTGGAATAGACATTTTTATACAATCCCCGAAACCGGAAGTTGGATCTGACTGAAAAGCAAGATGTTTTATAGAACTTTGAAACTTTTCATTTGAATCTTAGATGATTCTTAGATTTCATTTGCATCTTAGATCGGTTCAGCCATCTTCAAGAAAAATGAGTTACACAATTTTGATTTCGTTTCACATATCATCCTGTAGTTCCGAAACCAGAGGTCGGAACCAAACATAATGCAGGAACTTTGTTTGGGAGCATACGACTTTTCGTATGAATCTGAATTTGTAGAAAAGAAATTTTCCGAGAAAATTAATTGAAGTTATTTGTCACACACGCATTTGCTGATCTCGACGAACTGATTCGAATGGTATATGGATGTTATGTTGTTCCAGCATTTATTGCTGTAAGTAGTTTAAAACAAAATAATTAAAAAAAATTCTGCCATCATCTGGTTTATATATGTCATATTCGAACGATTATGTTGCCAAAAACGAGCCGTGCCAAAATCGGTCCGAGGCTAAATGTCATGAAAAAGAATGCTGTACACAATCCTTTTGGTTCTTAGAAACAATTGTATGTAACAGTATAAAAAATCGTGTTTTCCGTTGCTCCCAAGCATTTCTTTGTCATACAGCGCTCAAAACTCCTACTGCTGGAATGGGGGAAAAGTCGCTTACAGAAAAATTTCGATATCTCCGTTAAAAATGGACGGATTTTAACAATCTATGGCTTGTTGGATAGGTATTACCGTGCGGAATCTAAGTCTGAAAACATATTCTGTTTTCAAGGTCAATTGTGACAGATACTGTCAAAAAACTGAAAATTTTGACATAAAACTTTGTATAACTCAAAAAGTAAACATCCGATCTCAAAACCATTCAATAGCGTTTTGGGTGACGGGGAGACCTTTCATTTGCGACTAGTTTGATGAAAATCGGTCCAGCCATCTCTGAGATCTCGACCTCTTAGTTGACAACACACATACGGACACACACACACACAGACATTTGCTCATTTCGTCGAGCTGAATCGATTGGTATATGTCATTCGGCCCTCCGGGCCTCGGAAAAATTTTCGAAAGTTTGAGCGAATTCTATACCTATTTTTTATATATATAAAAATAGGTAAAACAAACAGCTTCTATGGTACCTTAAGACTTTTTATTTGAATGTTAGATGACAAAACCGGTTCAGCCATCTACGAGTAAAATGAGTTACGTTTTTTTTTAATTTCATTACATATATTATCTTGTAGTTCCGGAACCACTAGTCGGATCTAAATAAAATTCAGAAACCTTATATGAGAGCATAGGACTGCTCATGTTTATTGAAATTATTTTTCACACAACAATTTGTTTATTTCGACGAACTTTTTCAAATGGTATAAGGGTGTAAGAAGTTGTATTCTTTCAGCAATTACTAACGAATTCAGCAATTACTAATGAAGCAATTAACTAACACAAAAGCAAACACATAAAATAACACATATTACGGTTGATAAACCTACACAATATAAACAACTATCTTCGACTTCAGATATCGTTTCAACTCTGATTTAAATAAGTTGACATTCTTGATTTGTTTTGGATTCATAGGTCTATATCCGAGACTATCCGACTCGGACGGAGATTAGTGGACATTCTGGTTCACAGTAGCGAGCTAGCTTGCATGCTAAGGAGTGTATCGTAAATAAGCTATCCACATACATTTGTGTTGTACGCATGTATTTGTGATGGCTTTTTATGCTCAGATCACAGCATGCTGTGCGTTTGGCTGCCAGCTTTTGTTTGTTTACTTGTTTGTGCGGTTGGAATTCTGCGTTTTCACAATGTCGCGTATTGAAAAGGAAGTGAAAATTAAGGTTCTGGACACATGGCTAAGTGAGAAGGGTATTATTATGCGAAAATTTGTGAAGCGGTTTGGAATTCATCATACCAGTGATAAAGCTATCATTAATAAGTTTGGGGAACACTATTCTTCGGATGAGCTACCAGGAAGAGGCAGAAAACCGGGTTCTTCCAACCCAAAAGTGGACCAGAAAGAGGTATCTCTAATCATGAAGAACAAAATGAGGAACGAGTGTCAGAATCGTCCAGCGTATCAAGAGGCGAAATCACCTGAAGACCTACAAGAAGCAGGAAAACTCGAAAAAAAGTGTAGAACAGAAGAAGCGAGCAGCGACAAGGACCCGGAAATTGTATTCGCATCTTTTGCAGTGTCCGGTTGCATTCGTTTTGATGGACAATGAGACTTATGTGAAGGAGGATTCTAAAACCCCAGGTCCACAATAATTCACTGTCATCGTTGGGGAGGATGTGAGCGATGCGGACAGGTCGATTCAAGTGGAGAAATTCGGTCGAAAGGTATGGCAAGCAATATGTTCCTGTGGTCAACCATTTTTTGCACTACCGGAACTATAAATGCAGAAATCTATCGATCTGAATGTATACAGAAGAGATTGCTGCCTTTATATAAGAATCATAGTACACCTCCACTGTTTTGGCCGGATTTAGCGTCGGCTCACTATGCCAAAACCACTCTCAACTGGCTTGCGGAGAAAAATATCAATCCACCAAATTGCCCTCAGCTTCGATCCATCGAGCGTTACTGGACACTCGTGAAGAGGGTCTTCAAGAAGACTGGTAAGGCAGCTGGGAACATGCAGGAGTTGAAAAAAATTTGGGCTCAAGCATCGAAAAAATGCGATGCAACACTTGTCCGGAACTTGATGAAGAGCATTCGATCAAAAGTTCGAAAATTCGTGAAGGAATAACTTAAATTTCGTCCGGTTTTCATTATGCTCAAGTTTAACCTCGTACAATAAAGAATCAATTTTTAGTTTGAATAAAATATCGTTTTTTATCATCATTTAAATAAAAAATTTGTGGATAACTTATTTTCGATAAACTCCTTACTTCGATGCCGTTCTACAGCCGATAGCGGTAAATTAGTATGAGTTCCTTGTTGGTACAGTGCCGTATCTAAATCCGTATTGGAAACGATACAAGATGTTTTTGTAATTTAGAAAGCCGAGCATTCAGTCCACGAAACCGAATAAGGTGGATATCGGATGGCAGTTGCGAGGATCTTATCTGTTCCCGGTCTCAAAAACGTCAAAAAAATTGTTTTAAAAATGTAACTGAATATTTGAACCAAAATTGATGAGGAGGAACGATGATTACTTTTCTGAAACTTTATTTATCTGCGCATGGACAAAATTCCGATTCTTGAAATGAGCCAAACGAGTCATGATTTGGGGAAAATAATATATTTTCATGTTATGATAATAAACCATGATTAAAATTTCTCGGATCATGATCCATTCGGACTGATTTCTATGAAATTTAAAAGTAACGCACTTGAAGTTGTTGGGTATAACTTCAGGCGTGTTTCTGCTACGAAGGTAATTTTTGCAACATAAATTCAGGCGTTATGTGAGATTTTTGCAACGATGGTCATTTTTGCAATATAAATTCAGTGAAAAGCACGACGAACTTCTTTTAAAATGAAAATATTCTGTTTTTGAAAAACGACGACGCAAGAGATAACGTGTTTACTTGCGTTCATTACTTCAGTTTTGATTTTGTGTTTCAGAATTTAAACACTTAAACGAACTGCATGACAAAATACGAGTGAATCAAACCTCTTAAAAAAAACTCTATGTCGATTTCTTGACAAAAAAATACGTCTTATTCATAATATTAAGGCTCATTAATACAGCTTGTGTTGTTATATCTATGAAACAAATTAATCAAAGTGTTTGAACAAAATCGATCGTATCGAACGTGTTCAAAAGAGCTTTATGAGATTTGCACTTAGACGACTTCCTTGGCGAAATCGTTTCCAACTACCGTCTTATGAACATCGCTGCGTTCTCATCAGTTTGCCTACTTTACGTGATAGGCGAATCTTTCCTACAGCAACTATTCGTTTTCGACTTGCTCTCAAACAACATTGACTGTGATGCTCTTTTAGCTAAATTGGATATCAACGTTCCAAGCAGATTGCTACGCCGAATGGATTTCTTCCGATCATCAGTTCATAGAACGCAGTACGACCAAGAAAATCCACTGTACGTCAGCTGTCAACAATTCAATAGCGTTTTTAATTTATTTGATTTTAATATTAGCAAAGAGACTTTCAAACAAAGAATAAGATTAGGATTAAGTTAGTATAAGTCTAAGTCTGTGCGAAAATATTTATTTAACTAGAAGACGAATAAATTAATAAAAATATTTTTCTGATTTTCGTTAGATGGTGCTCCAAATTCACAATCGAATTAAACGCTAGCTCTCGGAGTATTATTCTAGCAACAACGATCACATACATTCGAACAAAATGTAACATTGATGTTTGTCAAATGTCTGCTTAGTCTCTTATGATGTCAATTTTCGGTTCATTATCTTTATTTTTGTGTTATGTTTAATTCTCTATCAGCCGGCGGGTAAAACAACACGATTATTAAATGAACATGCTTCAGGATCTAGTAAACACTTTCAGTAGGTCTTGCTTTTCAATGTCTACTTTAAGCTTTACCATTAATCTATTAAGCAAATCTATCACATCACTTGAGGCAGAGGGTTCAAAGTGATATACGGGTAGAAAATTAGAGTTACGATCTTTGAAAGAAATGCATACTTCAAGTAACGCATTTTCGAACCATGATTAATTTTCATGGGAGAAGATTTATTGCTCATGATTTCATGATTAGTTAAAATGATTGGTTTCATGATTTTTTAATCATAAAAGCAGAAACGGATTTCTTTCCGTGCGTTGGGACAATTTCATCCAAATAAAGAATTGTGGTTTGTGTAATTTGAATTCAAATTTTTAATATCTATGTTTTCAGCATTTTCATTCACCGTGTAATTAAATCGGAATCACAGAGTCTGATAGAATGTTATGTGGAATTCAACTACGAGTTTCTGAGTTCTTCAATTATAACAAGTGGCATTCGTGTGCGTGGCATATTTTATGTCAGTTGTGAACATGAAATAAAAATTATGATAGTAATTTACACGCTCTGACGACTTCAGGTCTCGTAATGACCGACGTGGAGCACCACTTCGACTAATAGGACTGAAATTAATTTACTCTGATTCCCACCTAAACACTCAAAACATAAATTACGTATGTGCTCTAGGAATTACACCGGACGGAGGCATCACTCCGGCAGATGGTCGACGGAGACCGGGAATGTTCGCAACGGAACCGCTCTGCATGTTCCACACCCAATGAAATGGAAACTTGTGCCTAAACGAAAATACCCCCACTAGCAAGCGAAGCCATATGAATCATAAGCTCACGCTTCATTGAACAAATATATCGTTCTACCAAATTAAAGAATCAATAGGCTCATTGCATTAGCATTCATTGTCCACCCGCTTTTCCGCTATCTTCGGCGCATTAGAAAGCTCATAAAACCCCAATTACCAACAAGAACAGCAACACCAAAAACAACAGCAAAATCGAAAACAAACAACCATCGAAATTCGTGTTCAAAGCTCACCTGCTCAGTGAACCGAATCCGAAAGTAGGGTTTCGTGGTTCGGCTGTAATTCAATATTACCTGCTCGCGAAGGGGAGGCAAATCCTATCCTTTGTAGCCAAAAAACAAAAATGATTTTCGGTGGTTTCTCACCGAAAAACCCGAAGACCGCAGAAGTGCGCTACTAGTGGTGAATCCATCGAAAAAAGAAGGTGCCACGGCCACGGCCGCAAGCTCCGTTCCTCCAAGTGGCAGCATCCATCCATCCCGAAAACGGCTCACCCGAACGGCCATCCCGAAAACGGCTCACCCGAACGGCCGGAATCAGTCACGTCAGTTTCTCCGGAAGATCAAATTCAGAAGAGAAGCATCCAATCCACTTCGGCCGAATCGAGCGCTTGATTAGGGAACACATAAAACGAACGATAAAATTCGATATCGTTTCGGAAATTCGATACGCATTCGCCGCTCCTCAACCGGCGGCCGATCAGGGTTCTATCGGCCGGCTGGGACGCGGCATTGAACGGCAGAATTCATCAGTGCAGTTCTTGTTGTTGATGCTGATGTTCGGTTCTTTTTTTTGTGGTTTCGTGGAATCGTTTTCGGGCCAAAAGGTTTGCAGCAGATACTGGCCCTCCGTTCCATGTTCAAGGTGGAACACGGTTTACGTCTGGACCTAGAGTTCAGCATTTTTTTCCGGAAGGCAAACTCCACTAGAAAATTTCCTCAGAATCGGAACCTGATATATGTGGATGTTTTATTTTGCCTTTCCCGAAGAATGATTTGAATTTTGCAGAAGCACCGAAAACCGCTTCGAAGAGACGGGGAAGTATCAATAAACATCACCGAGAAGCAAACATTCAATACACTTTGCAAATCGAATCAAATTAAACGGTTATAATGAAATGCACGGAGAAGATTTCCGATTTTTTTCTGCGCGACTTTGTGAATTGTAGGTTTATTGACTGAAGTCGAAATCCTCTTGGGGAAACGAACTCGAAGTTTCATTACGCCAGAACTGGGTTGTTGTACGTTCAATTTCAATTATGCGTCGAAATCAACTTACTCTTGAACTTAATTTTAAATAGTCAACAGATAGATAAAGTGACGAATTTAGTAGGCTTCGTAACCTTTTGAAAACATTTATCGTTTATCGTTTATCGTTTATCGTTTATCGTTTATCGTTTATCGTTTATCGTTTATCGTTTATCGTTTATCGTTTATCGTTTATCGTTTATCGTTTATCGTTTATCGTTTATCGTTTATCGTTTATCGTTTATCGTTTATCGTTTATCGTTTATCGTTTATCGTTTATCGTTTATCGTTTATCGTTTATCGTTTATCGTTTATCGTTTATCGTTTATCGTTTATCGTTTATCGTTTATCGTTTATCGTTTATCGTTTATCGTTTATCGTTTATCGTTTATCGTTTATCGTTTATCGTTTATCGTTTATCGTTTATCGTTTATCGTTTATCGTTTATCGTTCACCGTTTATCGTTTATCGTTTATCGTTTATCGTTCACCGTTTATCGTTTATCGTTTATCGTTTATCGTTTATCGTTTATCGTTTATCGTTTATCGTTTATCGTTTATCGTTTATCGTTTATCGTTTATCGTTTATCGTTTATCGTTTATCGTTTATCGTTTATCGTTTATCGTTTATCGTTTATCGTTTATCGTTTATCGTTTATCGTTTATCGTTTATCGTTTATCGTTTATCGTTTATCGTTTATCGTTTATCGTTTATCGTTTATCGTTTATCGTTTATCGTTTATCGTTTATCGTTTATCGTTTATCGTTTATCGTTTATCGTTTATCGTTTATCGTTTATCGTTTATCGTTTATCGTTTATCGTTTATCGTTTATCGTTTATCGTTTATCGTTTATCGTTTATCGTTTATCGTTTATCGTTTATCGTTTATCGTTTATCGTTTATCGTTTATCGTTTATCGTTTATCGTTTATCGTTTATCGTTTATCGTTTATCGTTTATCGTTTATCGTTTATCGTTTATCGTTTATCGTTTATCGTTTATCGTTTATCGTTTATCGTTTATCGTTTATCGTTTATCGTTTATCGTTTATCGTTTATCGTTTATCGTTTATCATTTATCGTTTATCGTTTATCGTTTATCGTTTATCGTTTATCGTTTATCGTTTATCTTTATCATTTATTACTCATCGGCGTCCGAGCAGAAATGATTTTGGTAAAAACGAACTTTGTTCGATAGCAGTCAGCACTCACCGCAGTGAATCGGAAAAATTTGCTGCACGAAATACGGAAATGCGAAAACAACTCATTGAAAGAGATCGCCCTCGTCTCGTTCCAAAACAATAGACACCTGCATCGCCTCGACCGTCCAATAAACAACCGTCAGAATTATGGATCCGTGTCATTTCACCGATTCCTGCATTTTTTTTAAATATTAGAATTGGAATTGATTTAAAATAAATACCATTGTACTTCTTGAATAAAGAGATCGGGCAAACGAGGTGGTAGGTGGTAAAGAGTAGACCGGGCAAACGAGGTGGTTACAGGTTTGTATGCAAGAGACCGCCGCTTCCGACGGCGGGTCCGCGACCAACTCAGCCGGCGTCGCTTCGGCGGCTTTATGCCGCCAAGCCATCTTGGTTTCGGTTATGTGTCTACGCCACATTAGTTATACGGCATAATAAAACAAAAACATAAAAATTTGATGTATTCGAAATTACCCTTTCGGCGAAATGACCCTTTCGGCGAAACGACTTTCGGCAAAATGACCCGCTCCCAGAATTACAGAGTACATCGAAATCGAGTTTTTTTTTCATGCCAAAAGTCATAAATCGTCTAGTTTCTGTGAATGGATTTAATCGTCAAGATTTAGTTTGATTTCAATTTTTTTTTAAATTGACTTTTTAAATATCTTAAATCGTCAAGATTTATCTATATAGATTCTGGGACTTTTAGATATCATCTTTTAACAAACTTTGCAATTTACGTAATAAGAAATATTTTTTTATGCTAAAAGTCTTAGGATTGCATGAAACGTCAAGATTTAGTGTCATCCGAAGATTTTTATTTCAAATCGACTTTCTGTGATTTTTTTAAGTGTCTTAGAACTACTACATGAAACGTCAAAATTTTGTATTATATCGAAAAAAAAAATTTTACGTTTCCAATCTTGGCCGCAATCGAAAATTTACGTGAATTACCATTTTGTTAACATTTGAACATGCAAAATGTCTCGAAAAATAATTGTTTTCTAAATCTCGACTCTGGGACTTTTAGATATTCGCTATCGAAGATTTTGGTGAGTAATCATTAAATTTCCAAAACCGAAAAAAATTGTTTTCCATGCCACAAGCCATAGAATTGCATGAAATGTTGAGATTTAGAAAAAAAATATTTCGATTCCAGATTTTTTTTTCGATATTAAAAAAAATCTTTTTTAATGCCCCTAGTGGTGTAATGATGCCTTTCTTATATTACTTATGTATTCAAAAACATCACTAGAAGATTATGTCAAGATTTTTTCTTTCAAACTTGAATAAGATCAAAAACTTTCTTTGGTATAAACTACCATCACCTTTTCAATTTGTAAACAGTTAAGTCAAGTTAATATAGATTTAAATGTGGCAACCCTACACGCTATACAAGATTGAACAAAGCACGCTGTATGCTTGGCGGATGCGTTTTCTTCTTCTTCCGTACCAGCACGTATCGATGCGTGCCGATTTTACATAATTTTGTATGACAGTTTGAAAGTTTTGATACTCATTGTATATGACATTTGGCCCTTCGGGCCTCGGTTCAATAGTCGGTTTTCACAGTGATTGTACATAACGAGATAACATAAAATATTGACGTTTCATGTAATTTTAAGACATTGGAAATTTAAAAAAATCAATTTCGCAGTCCCAGAAAGTCGATTTAATAAAATAAATTCAAGATAACACAAAATCTCGACATTGATTTTGGAAATCACAAAAGTTACAGGGTCGATTTTTTCATGAAAAACAAAGTTAGAGATGACACTAGATCTTAACTTTTGAAACATTTGACATTTGGCAGAAAAAAAAAACGATATTGGAATTAGTGATTTTTGGTTTTTTTTCAAGGTCGGAAATTTTCAAGCTTTGGCCGCTAATATCCGATTTAGCTCAAATTTCACAGAGAGACTTAAACTTTTCAACACTACCGCTCAACAATATTAGGGATGAGTCTAAAACAGTGGCACCCTAATAAGAAACTAGTTCGCCTATTTGGACGTCAAATTCAATTGCAACGTGTCCCATTCAAGCTTATTTTGAGCTCGTCGGTTAAAAAATGATCTGAAAAGTTTATTACATTGTTATACGTTGAAAAGCAAAGTTGCAGCGAAGGCTCGTAATCGTAATAATTTTGCATAAAATTTATAAAAAAATTGATTGCAAAAAGGGCGTCACGTTTTTTCACAGGATCGTGAAATTGTTACCGCATCCACCCTATTCGCCAGATTTAGCCCGCCACGTTTATTTTCTATACTCAAATTTATAAAAGAAACTTGCTGACATTTTAGATTTTTTGTGTCTCATTGCGTTCATTTTGAAAACCCAATGTTGTAAACTTAAAGAAAAAGAAAAAACTGAAACTTTTAAAAATCTCGCAGAACTCTGGCAAAAGGACTAAATGACAGAATATCACGGATTTTCACTTAGTGAGCAGTAGAAATGTATCCAAATTGGCCAATCGACCAAAAAAAGTTTGGGAACCACTGCAATAGACAATCGTTAAACTATAAAAAATAACCGTTTCGAGCTATCGACATGAGCAAACAAAAACAATTAGGCTCGAACGAATCATAAATAATTACATTTTCCACCCGACGTCATGCCGGGAGCGATCTCTCAATTCCCACAGGTCTTACCGAGATGGACAAAAGTGCGTCGATCTGTGGAGCTGGAGCCAACCAAGACCTAAGAGAGGTGACGCACCAAAATTGTACAACTACTCGGGACTTAAGCGGATTCTCTTACAAATTGTTGACTTCAATTGTCTTGCCGGCTAAGTCGATGGACCGTGATCCGCAGGGGAGTAGCGGTAGCAGCAGCAGGAAGATGAAGTCGGCAATGGTTCATTTTACAGTACCGAGCATAACCACGCTGCAGCAGGCACTGTCCCGTATCTCTCTCTCTCTCTCACACCAATGGACTGGGCGGCATCACCAGGGGAGAAAACGATGATTCATCCTATTTCAGCATCAGCCACGGAAGAACCACGGAGAGAGGGATAAAAACCTAGTTGCGGTGCTGCTGCTTTTACTTCTACTGATGCTGCTGCTGATGATGCTATTGCAAGAAAAAACCGTAATTCCACTCTTGTTTCGCACGTCATTCTAAATTCATAACATCATATAGCATTTCGCATTTGGCCTCCCATCTCGAGTGCCTCCTCTCATTCCCCCCTTAGAACGACCTGGTGGGCTTCTGCCTTGGTATATCGGCCTCGGCTTCGGATGTAATCCTCTTACGGCCACTCGTTTCAATTTCTTCCTGTTCAGGAAAAGAAGCTCGGATCCCACGGCACTAATCCGACCATACAAGTAATGCTGACTGACTGACTGACTGACTGCTCAACTGCCTGACTTGCTATGCGATTCCCTGCTCCTTCCTCGAAAGTCCCGGCTGGGCTGGTCATCAACATCAACATCCCGGCCACTGAGACACTCACACACACAAACTCACACTACCGGTTTTCGATTTAGGCAGACCAGATGCCCAGAATTCGCCAAGCATTGGGCATGGGCTATTATTCCCCGATCAGTGGGCTATCACCGTCGAACGAATTCGTCTGAGGGCCTAATCAAATCAAGATGCTTAAATTACTAAACAGCTCTATCGACCGCTTCGTGAGCTACGTGCACCGAACCGAACGGGACTGGTCAGATAGAGATCTTTTGGGAAAAGGCTTTCGGATGATTTCTGCCTGCTTGCGAAAGTGTTTTTTTTTTTCTGTTCCACTCCAACTTCGCCATCACCCTAATCCTCACTAGCCTGTGGCTAGCACCGTACCTTTGATCGTCAAGTGTTTGAGTTGATAGACACTTGCATGCCAATTTTGTTAGTCCCTGGTTGGACACAGCCGTTCTATCCTCAGCTGTGCTAAGCAAAGAGGCGAAATCAAATCAATGCAAGTGGAAATTATCGTATTTTTGTGTTTTTTTTTCTGGTGAGCTGAAGCTGATAAGCGATCATCTTCTTAACGTCCAATTACGTCGGGTTACAGAAAACCTTTCTTAATTAAACACAAATTTAAGGCACGACAGAATGAAGAAGCCAAATGAATGAGAAACTCACAGAGAAGATGATTTTTTGAAAAAAGAAACGCTCACAAACAAGACTCAAACCTGCGTTCTTATGCAATCCCTGCATACGCGTTTACCATTTCTGCCACCCTGAGCTGTGGTAGACACAGTTCTACAACAAAATTGGATTAATAAACCAAATTAATAAGCCGATGATCAGTGTTTCCAGTCACAATTTTTAAGAGGAAAACGATTGTTGATGGAGAAAACATGTGGATCAATAAAAAGAAAAGGTATCATCTCACTGCTAGGAGGATTAAGCACGCTTTTCAAGCTCACTTCATACAGAATATTTTTCTAACGATTGCAAAATTACAGTTTGCCTTTAGCTGCATCTCACTAACAGTCTCTTGAAGTCTTCTGGTGCATTTTTTTTCCACTGTGGCAAGAAGCCAAATTTTCTAAGTTATTCTTTTGTTTGCGATGTTAATACCGCTCTCCAAGGCACTGCAACGAAACAGGTGGCCTGTCACATGTGTTGAGATAATTGTCTACGAATATAGTTTGATGCCGTAGAATATTCCTGTCCAATATTTAGTATTTAATATACATATTTTTTTTGGCTCATTTTCTTTAGCATAATTTGGTCGATTCTATACTAGGTTAAAAATTCATAAAATTGCCCCAGAAAACACGACTGTTTTTCATTGTCTTTCTCATATAGAAAGGCTACGCAATCACTGTGAAAACCGACTTTTGAATGGGGGGCCATATACCATTCGACTCAGTTCGTCGAGATCACAAAATGTCAATCATTTTTTTCAGAGATGGGTGAACTGATTTTCACAAACTTATACACCGAAACCTCCATTTACGAACTAAACGGGGGTTCGTAAAAAGAGGTAGTTCGTAAAAAAAAGTTTACGTTATTTGGGATTTGGTTCGTAAAAAAAGTTTTGTGTAATGAATATGGAAACCGCCCATAATATGGCTATTTTTGAAACGGATGTGAAGAGTAAGTGCAAGAAAATGAAGTTTGCGCTCGTTTCAAAATTCAAGATGGTGACTTCCGGTTTTTTTTATATTCCTTGAAAACCCCTACAATATGGGTATTTTCGGAACGGGATTGATGAGCAGATGTCGGAAAACGATGTTTGAGGTGGTTCTGAAATGCAAAACAGTGACTTTCGGTTCATTAGTATTTCTTGAAAGTTTTTGCCGTGTTCCTTGAACTTGGTATTCCTTGAAAACACTATACCGGAAGTCACCTTATTGAATTTTTAAACGAGCTCAAATATCGTTTATTGGTATTGAATATGTTACGGAAATTTCTTTGTTTTAAGGGTTTTTAAGGCATATCAATAAACCGAAAGATGTTATATTGGAATTCGAGATGACACCAAACATAGTTTTGTGGCATCTGTTTATTAAATACTTTTCAAAAATACCCATATTGTAAAGGTTTTCAAGAAATATCCGGAAGTTGCCATCTTTAATTTCAGAACAACCTCAAACATCGTTTACCGACATCTGCTCATCACCATTTTAAATTTTAGAATCACCTAAAATGTCGTTTTTCAAAATCTACTCATCAATTCCGCTCCGAAAAAAACCCTTATTGTAAGGGTTTTCCAGGCATATAAAGAAACCGGAAGTCGCTATCTTGGATTTTAAAAATACCTCGAACATCATTTTTCGGAATCTACTCTTTGAATCCGTTCCAAAAATATCCATATTGTAGTAGTTTCCATGGAACATAAATGAGTCGGAAATCGCTTTCGATGTATGCCAAAACCTCTTTTTACGAAGTAGGTTCGTAAAAAAAATTTTACGTTATTTGGGATTTGGTTCGTAAAAAGAGTTACGTAAAAAGAGGTGACGTATAAAAAGTGTTCGTAAATGGAGGTTTGGGTGTATTCAAACGAAAGGTTCCGCAGTTCCATACTGCCCTTACTTGCATATGGAAAATCGGCATGTCGAGAAGAAGATTTTTTTAATTGTGCTACCTAATGCTAAATCATGGTATTATTACATGAAAAATTGGTAATACACCTTTGCTATTTCAATATTGCAACAAAGAAAATTATTGATAATTGCATTGAATGGGATTGATATGCGGGTACTTTGCATGTAGGACAGACATGAGTTGATTATTTTTCACATTTTACTAAACAAACCCTCAACTTTTATTGTAATTTCTGAGAGTATATTTAGGATAGATTTCATTCCTCATGTTTACTCAAAATTATCAAAAATCGATATGGGACTGATATGCGAGTATGGGCAGCATAGCTTGGAATTGAATTTAAACTTTATCCGACTTCCGGTTCCGGAATTACAAGGCAGTATGTGCAATTCTATGAGAAAATGTGCTTTCAATTTTTTTCGGAAATTTCTTAGCGGATTTTCACAAAATTCTAAGATGCAAATAAAAGGTCTTAAAATTTCTTTAAAAAAACTTCGAAAAGTTAATCTAGATCTGACTTCCGGTTCCGGTATTACAGCGCTATGGGTTGAAATTTTTCGATTTCATGAGTATTTTTACCTAGTGATGACGAAAGTAGGTGCAAATTTTCATAAAGCATACTGGTAAATGGTGGTTGGCAGATCTTGCTAGTTAGTGAATATACAATTCTACTTCGGGACTACTAGTCCCCGGTTTCCGCTTTCGAAAGCATCGATAATAGTGAAAAAAAGAACCAAAAACGGAACTCACTTTGATTTTTCAGCAACAAAAAACCGATTTTCACAAATCATGACTCAAATTAAAGCTCCCATTATCTCTGAATATAGTGAGTAGTTTTATCCAGATCCAACGTCCGGTTCCGAAATAATAAGGCGTTGAGCTTCAAAACTATCAAACCGTTATTCAAATTCACGATGTAAAACCGCTACGTTCTGGTACGAAAGAAGAAAATAACACCGACTTTCGAACGAAGCGCAAAACGTGCTTTGTTCAATTTCGTATAGCGTGCAGTGTTTCCAATTTAAAATTAATGTTTAAATCGAATCTGAAGTGCAGTAGCGTATAGTAATGTAATGGACAATCATTTTTTTTTTATTTACATCAAGACCAAAGTCACCATTTTTCCATCTTATCAGAAGAAATTTTAGAAAACATAAAGAATTACGCTAGAATAATTGCAAGAAAAGTTAATATAAATAAACCGTCATTAGCAGATGGGACCATTTGTAGTGTTTACCATGCTTGATATGCGCATAGTCCTATAGGTTGCAAATGAAATTCATCATGCTTTCGTAGGGTAAAGTGTGTTTAAAATTGTCATTTAGAGTGACGATCCACAAAAGGGGTAATTTTTTTCGAGATTTGTATCAAAGCCGATTCATTTTGTAGGCTATATTAGTCACTTATTAAACGAACCGACTTCGGCTATACCGGCTCCGGAAGCACCAGAAATAGTAGTCAAAAAATCTGAAAAGAAACTCACTCAAGTTTCTCAGAAATAATTTGATCGATTTTCACAAACTTAGGCTTAAAGGAAAGTTCCTATATTCTCATAGGTTGCTATTTAATTTCCTCCGGGTCCAACTTCCGATTCTGGAACTATAGGATAAAGTGGGTTTAAAATTTCAAACCATCATTTAGAGCGATGATGCAGAATAATAAAAAATTCCTATTACCTTGACATAATTGTTTACAAATTGAAAAGGTTATGTTAGTTTATGCCCAAAGAAAGTATTCAGGGTTGAAAAGAAAATTTGGTTCTATTTGATCATTAAAATGACTTTCCAAAACAAACAATGAAAAAAAAATTTCTAATAGTTATTTTATTTTCCATTAGTAGGTTTATTTCTTAAGGCGGATTACATAAGTTTTTCTTCGCCGTGGCATAACTTTAACACAGAATTCTTATCCTAATAGAATTCTAATATAGACACAACGATTTGAATTTAATAGAACATATTTCTCTTATTTTCTAAACATCAGATCAGGTATTTCGTCATTTATTATCAAATCTGCTCAAGAATATTAACTTGCTATAAATTATATAATAAGCTGTTATTTTTATACATTTTGTTGATAATTCCATAAACTATTTCGAGTTTGTACTGATACATTATTTCTAATAAAATTTAGCTATTGGTCGCATTAATGAACGCTGCTGGAGTCAGAACTAAGGTTTGAAAGGTCAATTATTAAATTGAAACTTCAAATTTAATAGTTATTGTGAAATGGAATTTTGCGTAACTTTTCCTATAAAATCACGCTATTTTTTAACGAATAAACAAATTCAAGTGCAGCTTTCATAAATACAATAAACTTAAAATTATTTTATGAAAATTACGAAAAAAAATTGAATAAATTTTTAAAACAGTTGAATTTTTTCAATGTTCTAGAGCATCGAAAAAACTGAAAAAAAGACAGCATTTGTTTGAAAACTTATGACGAATTGTAAAATTCGTGGTATAATTTTTTTTTTATACGCGCCGGGTGTTGCATTGAAAAATTCGAATTTAACTGGTATTGACACTAACTCAATGAAACGCTCTCATTGAATACTGCGTCATTGAAGGTTCACAGTCAGCAAGGCGGAGCTAACGAGAAAGAAAAAAAAACTAGGAGTGTGTAACGTCTGAGTCATAACCGCGAGAATATGATTAGGGTTTTAAACATTGACTACACAAATATTTTTTTTTTTTGAAGTAAATTCCAAATTAAGTAAACTACTATTCGAAAATCGAGTGCCATCCAGATATCCGTGTCATGGGTTCTCCTCGTACCTCACTTCCACTGTACTATTTTCGGATTTTACGAACCGCTTACATCAATGATCAGCACTTTTACATCCGTCGAAATTTTTTTTTTGAATTCGGAGACCCAGCATGCCGGTTCAAAACACGGATTAAAAATATTTCATCCATAGAATATAAGGTTATATTTCATGTAGACTACAGTCAAATGTAATCACACATTATTATAAACTAACTGTCCCGGAGAATTTCGTCCCTCCAAAAATTCATATCGGAATTCAAATTATTTCTGGCAATTATGAATTCATTCAAACTTAAACCATATTCAGGCTGCACAATTATCAAAGCACCTAAGTTATTCGCGTTTCACTTCAAATATTAGAGCTCAAACACTCTCTTATTTCCTTTCTCTTGTATAGCCGTATAAATTGATTGTTGGAATAAATGATGGATTCGTAGCAAATAACTCCAAATCATGAAACAGTATGCGAAAAAGTTCAGTGAAATGTTTTTTTATCATTAAGAATACGGTACTCTTCACTATACGGGGCCGAATGTCAATTGAAGAATATAATACCAGCCTCGTAAAGTTTTGCTGCCATAACTTTGAACATTTAACCTAAACATCGTTTCAGTATTTTGATAGCATACCATAGAAAAATCGGTTAGAATCGACCTATGTTTACACGAACCAATCACAGCAGGCCATAACGACGTCAACCTCTTGCTTCCTCTTTGGTGGTCGACGGTTTTGATCGTTGCTTCACACCTCTTTTTTCGTCCAGTAGCAATCATCCATAAAAAAAAACCATATCGTTCTGCATAGTATGTACTTTCGCACTAAAAGGAATCTATAAATATATGCTGTGTAACATTGTTTTGCTCAGTAAGTGCTTGCCTGTGAACAAAGCAAGTAGCTCGTCCATCGGGTTGATGACTGGATTGTAAAGCATGTGCGTTCGCTGGACTGTCGCAATTTTCCGTCTGCTGCACACCATGTTCGAATTATTATTTTTTTTTTTTTTCATAAATACGTTTATTTCTTAAGGCAGTTTACATAAGTTTTTCTTCGCCGTAGCATCACTTTTACATAATATTCTTATCCTAATTTAATTCTAACATAGTCACAACGTTTTGCATTTATTAAAACATATTCTCTTATTACTTAAATATCATCTTAGGTAACTCGTCATTAATTATGAAATCTACTCGGAAATATTATTTGAACCAAACGATTAACTTCTATAAATTATAAAATAAGCTGTTATTTTCAGACATTTTGTTAATAATTTCATAAACTGTTTCGAGTTTGTTTGTATCATTACATTATTTTTATTCTAATTTAGCTATTGGTTGAACTCATGGACGCAGCTGGGATCAGAACTAAGTCTTGAAAGGGGCCTTTATTAAATTGAAACTCCAGTTTTCTTTATGAAATGATAAATAAGTTTCATGTATGAAAGGTCACGACAAGCAAGAATGTCTCGAACTGGGATATTGGATAGTCTACCTTGGGTACGCAAAGAATTTATTAGTTGAGATCTGACATCACGATACTCCACGCATGTCCAAACGACATGATCAATATCTCGATAACCTTCGCCACAAGCACAATGATTAGTCTCGGAGAGCCCAATTCGAAGGAGATGTGCATCTAACGTGTAGTGATTGGACATGAGCCTGGACATCACACGAATGAAATCTCTACTCACATCCAGTCCCCTGAACCATGCCTTTGTCGATATTTTCGGAATAATTGAGTGCATCCACCGACCCAGATCATCTTTATCCCAAGAAGCTTGCCAGCTGGCAAGTGTTCTTTGGCGAGACGAGCTATAGAATTCGTTGAAAGCAATTGGTCTCTCATAAATTTCACCCTCAATAGCACCACGTTTGGCTAAAATATCGGCTCTTTCATTGCCAGGAATGGAGCAATGAGCCGGGACCCAGACTATAGTGATTAGATAATTATTGTTCAATATGTCGTTCAGGCACTGTTTTATTTTGCCCAGGAATGTTCGAATTATTAGATTCAATAAAATATAGTATCAAAAATAAACTCAAGATAAGGTGATCTGCGACCCTACATGTACCATTTAAATAGAACCTCTCGAAGAACTCGGTTCACCGCCAGTTTCAGTTCAATTGTTATTTGCATCAAAACAACAACCATCTGCTCGTTCCATTTGTTGTAATTAGGACAATACTCGTTCATGTATTAATAACAGCAAACTGCAATATAAACCAAATTGCGGAATTTTTCTGCAGACCCTATGATTCTTAATATGCGAAAGTAAAAATCAGTGGAACAAAATATTTTGTGCGGACTCTTTTACATGTTAATTTTCTTGTATTGTTACCGTTGTTTTTTTTTATATCGTCTAAAGACTGTCCCAGAAAGTATGGACGCAACCAAAAACCGCTGCCATTACGCAAAGGTTCAGAATCTGTCAATTTTTATGGCTGCGTCCTGTTGTTTACACTCTTCTCTAACCACTTGTGCAGATGTTTTTTCGTTTTTTATTAGTTTGTTTCGAAATTCGTGGACTTTCAGTAGAACAACGTCGAAAAATTGTGTACAAATGGTGCACAGAACGCGGACTGTCACTGAGAAAGATAGCAAAAATGGAAGGAGTAAGTGAAAAAGCCGTGCAAAATGCAATCAGGAAGTTCGGTGAGAAAAACACCTTTGAGGATAAACCGAAAACGAGTCTAAAAAAGGTCCTGCTAACCCTCATTTGGATAAACGTAGACTGAAGGCGTTCGAGCAAAAGAAGGAGGTTTCAGTTCGGGATGTGGCCAAAAAAGTGGGCACTCTGACGTCAAATGTTCTTCGTGCTAAAAAACGTTTGAATCTTCGAACCTATAAGAAGCGGAAACAACCAAAATGTAGTCCGTAACAAGAAGCATCGATCAGGCAGAGGATTCGAAAGCTGTACAATACGATTCTTGCTGGAAATTTGAACTGCATAATCATTGACGACGAAACCTACATGAAACTCGATTACAAATCCTTGCCGGGACTACAATATTATACGGTGCGAGAAGGGCAAGTGTTAAACCAGTCCGAGACATCGATTGAACTCGACAAACTTGTTAAGAAAGCTATGAACTGGCAAGCAATTTGTAGCTGCGGTAAGATTTCGAAACCCTTCATCACCACTGCTCCAATGAACAGCGAAATATACATCAAGAAATGCTTACAAAAAAGACTTCTACCAATGATTCGAAGCCACAAGGATCCTGTTGTGTTCTGGCCAGATCTTGCTTCTTTCCACTACTCGAAATCAACGGGACAGTGGTATACTACCAAAAATGTCACTTTCGTCCCAAAAGACATGAATCCACCAAATTGCCCACAACTTCGACCAATTGAGGAATTTTGGGCATTAACGACGGCACATCTTAGGAAACATGTCTCGGCAGCCGAAACCCTTCAACAGCTCGAAAAAGATTGGAAAAAAGTGTCAAAACTTGTCACCAAGAAGTCTGTACGGAATTAAATAAGGAACGTTCACAAGAAGGTGCCCCAGCTAGTCTAGTATTCTGTTGTTGTAGTCTAATATTAGCAGTATATCGATTAAAATTTGAATATATAACACTTGTGAATTATTTACAGCGAAATCAAAGTGCGTCCATACTTTCTGGGACAGTCTTTATCTTGAGGTTTTTCGTATCCTAGATTAATTTTTTCAGTACCTTTGAAATAATCATCATTTACATCTAATTACAGGATACATTTCATAAACTGTTGGAAACGTTTAAAAAATCAATCATTATGAAAGAATTCAATTCGCAAACAATCTAAGCGCTTAACCCCTTAACGCTCATGGGGAAATATTTTGTGCAAAACGACGTATAAAAATAAAGGTGTTATGTGCAGCGTCCACTTGTGCTAAACAAGTACACGAGACCGTTTCGTAGAATACCTTAACTATCTACTTATTTTACTATTCTGATAATTAAAACAATTAAAGCAATAAATTAAATTACGATATAATAAACCCAACACGACGTTTATTTATTTCTGAGGATCATAGGGAAAAATATTTCCCATGAAATTATAGGAAGCACTTTACACCTAAAATATATAAAATACAACACCTAAAATATTCTGTTGTTCTGACATATTTCGTCCTGGATATCTTATGGTCGTGAAAGGGTTAAACTAGATCAAGTTACCAATTTGAAACTTGAATAAATATTTAGTTTAGTGCATAAACCATTGTCCTTATTTTTATATTTATTATGGGAACCATTCAAATTATTTGTCGTCGATTGAAGGTAGAATGATCAGTCAAATAATCTAGTGATCTGACTTATGAGTATACTGTTATACCCAT
Organism: Malaya genurostris; assembly: GCF_030247185.1. Lineage (NCBI taxonomy): Eukaryota > Metazoa > Arthropoda > Insecta > Diptera > Culicidae > Malaya > Malaya genurostris. The sequence goes on from NC_080571.1 coordinate 63,798,326, forward strand.
CACCCTATAAATTGATTATTCTTATGTATCAATTTGATCCAAAACACAAAAGCGGTCGGATGGCTATCAAAAATCAACTTATTCCTTGATTTAGTTCTGCACAAATCAGCAAAATAACTTTTTCGAAATTCTTATTACTATTTAATTTGCTCATTTGATTTTAGCCAGGCAACAAATATCAAAACCGCCTCATTCTTTCACATGGGACCAAAATTTACTTCCAAACGCAATCCTTCTATTGGATGAAACGTACTTAAAATTAAACATTTTTCGGCACCTTCGTTTTCTTCGTCGGCTCCACGAAACGTCTTAATGTTCTCTGATGTCAATCAGCTTGTGTCAAAAATCTCAATTTGAGTAAATTCTCCGGGATTGAACGAAAAATGCCATCAATTATGTGATAAATGTTTCACATCTAAAAAAAACTTCCTAAGCTTTCCTAAGCCGCTCCGAAAAGTATGATTGAAATGTCAACATCATGCCGAAAGCTCCCTTCTCACAAATGACATACTGGGGGGAAACGCTGCGCCGCCACTAACGGATTGCTACTTTCACGAACCGTTGAATAGCTCAGCTTCGCTTCTATCATTAGCCTGCGTTTCTTCATCGTTCATCAAAGATTGGACAGATTCCCGGAAAATAACTCTTCGGAAGCTACCCAACTTCCACGGCCACTTATGGGGGGACTTTTCCCGAACATTACTTTGCCCAGATCCCGAGCCACGTGATCCTCCTGCCGTCCTAGTGTTGACGATGGGGAAGGTGCCAGCGAAAAAAAAAAGTTTTACCTCCGGAACACGCGAAACCGGCAAAGCAGGAAAAATATGCCCAACTTTGCTTTATTCCCAATTGACAGACAGCCGCCGGGTGGCTCTTCCGAAACCCACGCAGCAGGCACATGGGCACTTTTCATATCGTACGTACGTACGTAATATTTTGATGGTTTGACAGCTGATGCTAATGGAAGATTGCTAGACTTACTCTATTCTCGGCAAACAGGCAAAACTTTTTTTTCCCGGCGCCTGGGATTTCGCCCTCCTCGCGCTGTAACCCTCAGCCTCTGTCTCTCTCTCTCTTTCTTTCTCTCTGTCAATCGATATCGATGCCTTGTTAGAATATTGCTGGAAAATATCCCTCTCGGTAGGGGGCACTCATCAAAAAGTCGAGTTTTCACCCCTCATCTACTGCTGCTGCTGCTGCTTCTGCTGGTAGTTAACTGGTCGAAAGGTTGATGGTCGACGTGGATTGCGTTAGGCTTTCAAATCCCGGACAGGACCGTGTATCGCAGCGAAAATCCCCGACTGAGTCATATTTCATGGCTGTCAGGGCTTCATGGAACCGGGAAGGGACCGTAATTTCATGGGAAGTTCAACAGCACCACCGCATTATGAGTTAAGTGTTCATTTGATTTTAGAAACTGGAGATTCATTTATCACGCATTGTTCGATGTCGGGCTTTGATTGGTTTGTTACGAACATTCTCGGCATAGTCCCATAGGCCATATGCTTCTCATTTAGCTTGGTATAGGATTTTTTTTTACATAAGCTGAACTTTTCCAATTCAGTAACCTTTTATTTCAGTTCATACCATTCATACTCTTATCAATATTAGATAAATCAAAGCTAATTGGAAGATCATTAATAAGCACAATCAAGTCTAGGGTTCTGGGCTGCAAGTAGCCAACTGCTATTCGGGACAACAAATACCACATCCAAATCAGGTCGTCACCATCATCGAAAGGCAGTACAAATCTGATTACAGCAGTTGAAAGGCGAAAAATAAAAATGTACATTCAAATTGGAAAGCCTAGCCACTTTTTCTCCCGTGCCAGCCACCACTAAGAGCTTACACATGTTCGACATTTCGGTACTAGCTTCAACACTCTTCCGCCGGGTAACGATTGTATCGTGTTCGATCCATCAAGTCATCGACGCCCATCGCGAAAAGTGCCTTCGGAACCAACCCCCCCCCCCCCCCCCCCCCCAGCAAACCGAGCCGGGAACTAGAGGGAAAGAAAAAGTAAAGGCTCATCAGAACCTCGGTTGACTGAAATCAGCGTACCCTCATAGACACACTTTTTTACAATTCCTTTCCCCTATCGGGACCGTGATCAGCAGTCAGCTTGTTGATTTTTTCCCTGCTTTCGAACTTATCGACTTGTTTCGGTACGCCTATATTTCCCCGTTGTGTTCGATTTCGCAATTAGGTACTTTGCTATGGTCCTCGTGGTTCAGGGGATTTTCACCGTAAGATATCTTACATCGTTACACGTCGCTGTCGGTGTAAGTACGACACGACACTCTTCAAACGGTAGGCTTCATACGTAAAGTACTTTAGCCGGGAAGCTGCTGTTGATGTCGAAGGAAACAACAACAACAAAAAAACGATGTGTATTCAATTTGTACAGGAAAACCCCCTTTCAGCACCGGCTGGATTAAGTACTGCCTGATTGCCAATCGCAATATAAAATACAGAACCGGGGTGCGGGAAGGTCACCGACTGCTTTATCCGATATTCCCGCCAGGGCTGCATTTGCCGCGGTAGGGAAAATTCCGAAGCCGAAAACCTGTCATCGTGTTGATTCGAGAACCAAGTGGTTTTGTTTTCCGTGACGTGGGTTTTTTTTATAATTTTTGACGTGAAGACATCTTACTTTACTACTAGGGGGCCTTTTCAAAATTCATTCTGCACAAGAATGGGCAGAATCTAATCGTAAATATCACTTGTTGTATTTAACACAGTGATATAAATTTTACTCCATACCATTGAATAAATGTTAAGTAGCTTATGATAAAATTTTCAGTGACATAAGAAAACCACCAATAACTAAAAATTGGGGTTTTCTAAAACGTTTGGTATGAACAAGCATTAGGGTGAAGTTCAGTGTCAAAATAAGGCACGTAAAATTCCAACTGCATTCATTGGACGAGTCGTTACACAAAGCGTATCGCGCAAAATCGATACATAGAAATGCGGTATATTTTTAGTGATTGAGCACAGTGGGCTTACGACACGTTATGTATGCTAATAAACAAGCGCTAACGACTTATAATTGATTTTCTCTTCTGTAGCCTAAATTTTCATTCTTTGTTACAAACCAAACTCTTTTGCATGATGGCAATCACATTTTGCTCCGGGCACAAGTTTTCCTAGGCACACCACTGATCTCATCGGCTTATTCCGATTGAACTGAAGGTTTTGAACTTTGATTTTCAAAGAGTAAAATGCAATTCATACTTTTTTTTTTATTTAAAAGATGTTTTTATTCAGGCCTATTTGCGTACAAGCTTTACGTGGCCGAATTAGTCGATTTTTTAAATAAACAATTTTTCGAAGTGGATCTCGTTGTCACTCTTTTTCTAGGAGGAGAAGAGCTTCCATTTCCCTCCTGCGAGGATTGAGGGGCGCTTTGTTCGTGGCTCGTCTCGTCCTCCATTGCCGCATCGGTGGTTTTGTTGTTGATTTCCGTCTTCTTTTCGTTTTCCTTGTTGTTCGCAGTCTTGAACTCGTTGCTAGTTGCTGTAGGAGCGCCTTGTTGTACATTGGTTGCAGTTGTTGGTTGGTTTGATGGTGAAACAGGAGTACTACGCTCACTAGTTTTCGTTGTTGAACTGTTGACCTTGTCTTTTGTTGAAGATGTCCTTTTCGCAGTTTCAGTGCATGGTTTACCGTAGTGTGCAGGTTGTTCACAAAACTGACATGTAACCAGCTGATTTTCATAAGTAATCAGCGTTTTATACGGATGTGTCTCACCTTGACCACAAATTATGTATGATGGAATTGCCTCACGTAGTTGCATACGTACCACTCGCACGCCATTCCGGATGCCGGGGAAAAAATTCCGCCATACTTCTCTTTCGATGGAAAGAACTTCACCGTATTGCGACATGATTTCCCGAACGCACTGATCGCTGGACTGCGGGGGAAGGTCATGCACGCGTACTTGTATGGCATTGTCCAACATGTGCACAGGAATTTTGTATTTAATGTTGTCACACTCAACGCTGTGCACCTCGTTGTTAACCGAAGCGAATGCAATTGCATCGCTTTCACGTTTAAACATAATGTACACACAGTTAGACGCCTTGTTGAACTGAATCTCAGTTACATTATTAGCGTCTAGATGCATTCGTTCTTTAAGTAAGATTTCAATTTCATTTGCTGCTGGTCTAACTTTCCAACGCTTGAAATCTATACAAATTGAATTTGGCCTTGTTGGCCAAGTTTCAGGCTTTGTTAAATCGTATTTGACCATTCCGTACACTCTATTGTTCACTGCACTGTATTGTCTTTGTTTCTTTTGCTTCGACCGCAAACGATTTTCGACTGTGTTGGCTGAGATGCGAGCACGAACTGATTGCAATTCATACTTATTTATCTTTACATGTTATGATAATAGTTGACTGAATTGAATATTTTTTTAAAGAATTATCGTATCAACGAAAATCTGCGAAACATTTTTGTATAGCATAGATTTCTTACAATGTCTCATTTAATCGGTTGAATAAGGTGCGCACATTTCTTCTCATTTAGAATTCGCTCTTCAAGAGTTGGACTGATGTGTTTTACCATTAATTTCGCACTTTAATTGTAAATTGCAAGTCTTTTCACATCTGCTACAAATCAAACCATATTCATTTCTATTGTTTATACACTTGAATTCCTTCCAAAAAACAGCAGATTTTTTTCAAATCTATGACACGTAGTATGCAATTCGCTCGACACTAACCAACCTAGTGGTGTCATGATGCCTTTCTCATATTACTCATATTTTCAAAAACATCACTAGACGATTCTGTCAAGTTGCTTTTTTTGAAACTTGAATAACAAATTTATTTAATAGTTATGTGAAATCAATAAATACTTAAATATGGCAACCCTGCACGCTATACTAAATTGAACAAAGCACGCTGTGTGCTATGCGGGTGCGTTTTCATTATCTTCCGTACCAGCACGTATCGGTGCGTACCGATTTTGCATAATTTAGTATGACAGTTAGAAAGTTTTGAAACTCATTGACCTATCATTTCGGAACCGGAAGTTGGATCTGGATGAAATTGCACAGTATCTTTTAAGACAATGAGAGCTTTAAATCCATTGAAGTTCCAGTTTAAATTTTATTTTATGTTAGACTGTTTTCTCTTCCAAGAGTTCAACCAATAGTCAGCTATCTTACATTGAATAAAAGTAATGAACTGATACAAACAAACCTGAAATAGTTATACGATCATGTACAAAATAAATGTATTTTAAATAATGTAATATAAAATAACAACTCGCTTGATAAAAACAATGTTTAGATTAACTAATTAATACCAACATCCTAATATGATGTTCGAAATGTATTAGGTTTATTGTGGATGCCACGGCGAAGAAAAACTTATGTAGATTGCCTATGAAATAAACGTATTTATGAAAAAAAAAAATGAGAGTTTCAATTTGAATCACGTTTTGTGAAAATCGGATTAACCGTTGCTAAGAAATCGAAGTGAGTTCTACTCATCAATCCCGTTCCGAAAATACCCATATTGTATGGGTTTTCAAGAAATATCAACAAACCGGAAGTCGCCATCTTGGATTTCAGAACCACTTCAAACATCATTTTCCGACATCTAATCATCAATTTCGTTCCAAAAATACCCATATTGCAAGGGTTTTCGAGGAATATCAATCAACCGGAAGTCGCCATCTTGGATTTCCAAAATACCTCAAACATCATTTTCCGGAATCTACTCTTTAAACCCGTTCCAAAAATACCCATATTGTAGTAGTTTCCATGGAATCGGAAATCGCTTTCGATGAATGACAAAACCTCTTTTTACGAAGTAGGTTCGTAAAAAAAGATTACGTTATTTGGGATTTGGTTCGTAAAAAGAGGTACGTAAAAAGAGGTAACGTATAAAAAGTGTTCGTAAACGGAGGTTTGGATGTATCCACAAGCTAACAAGGTCTGTCAACTAGATGAATTTAATAGTAAATTTTATTAAAATGTGCACCTCGTTTCGCCATCGCTTGTGAAAAAAACCTGAAATTGAATATTTTTGCTATCTCACTGTAATACTGAAACCGGAAGTTGGATCTGGATCAACTTTTCGAGCACTTTTTGAAGAATCTCAAGACCTTTCATTTCCGAAATTTTCTAGAAAATTGAATGCGCATTTTCCCATCGATTAACACATATTGCCTTGCAATTCCGGAAGTCGGATAAAGATAAAATTCAATAGCAATCTATGGGACTATAAGACCTTTCATGTGAGTCTGAGTTTATGAAAATCGGTTTAGCCATCTCTGAGAAAATCAAGTGACATTATTTGTCACACACACACATACATACATACATACATAAACACACAGATATTTGCTCAGTTCTTCGAGCTGAGTCGAATGGTATATGACATATGACATACCTATAATTGCATAAATATTTATACCAAGAATTGTATGTATTGTATGTTAGTATGCTTTTTTTTATGAGCTGTACAGAAAAAAATAACGAATTTCACTGGTGGCAAAATTCTGTAAACGATATAATTCATAACTACTTAACTTGTCAAATGATGCAGTATTCTATGTATTCGTACATAATTTTACAGGTTTCGAGCGTAATTTGCATTCGGCTATCAAGTGACGCTGTTTGGATTTATATGTATCAATTATTCATTAACCAGATATATGCTTCTGTGGCTCAGTCGATTAAATGGCGTGTTTTGTGATCTAATGTTTCTCGGTTCTAGCAGCTCGGTTATTATTTCATTCGATTTCAAGCCATGCTCTTCTCAAATCACACAATTTTTCATGTTCTTAAATATAATATTTTTGTGAAATACAACGCTACATTTATGTGCATCTTATAAGATGAAAAATCACAAGATTTTTTCGCAATGTGTGAATAGAAATTTACAATTGAAATGTCATCAGTCAGATATTAATTTTAAAATAATTTTGTTAAATATAGTTTATTGAATATAAGTTATCTGCTAAAACGTTTAATAATTTTAAATGTCAAATTTTCGTTTCGTCAACTAATACAAAACCCTAAAAGAATCGAACGATTTTGTTTGGTGATCTCAAATTACGTTACCTGAAAACATATTTCAATATTTCACGATGAATTTTTAAAAACTGTATCAACAAAAGACAGTTTCTCTTCGGTTATTTTCCTATTGCTGTAATGCGGTCAATTGCGTTAATTGCGCATTTTCCCATAGATTTGCATATATTGCCTTGTAATAATTTCTCATATATAAAGGTTATGCAATCATTGTGAAAACCGACTTTAAAACCGAGGCCCGGAGGGCCGAGTATCGTATACCATTCGACTCAGTTCGTCGAGATCACAAAATATTTGTGTGTATATGTGTGTGTATGTATGTATGTGTGTATGTGACAAATAATGTCACTCAATTTCAGATGGCTGAACCGATTTTCACAAACTTAGATTCAAATGAAAGGTCTTATGGCCTCATACAATTTTCTTGAATTTCATTTGGATCCGACTTCCGGTTCCGAATTACAAGAAAATATGTGCAAATTTATTAGAAAATGCGATTTTTACCATTCAAGAAGCAAATAAAAGGCCTTAAAATTGTTTAAAAAGTCCCCGAAAAGTTGATCCAGATCCGACTTTTGGTTTCGGTATCACAGTGCGATTAGTGATAATTTTCAATATCATGAGTATTTTTTCACAAGCGATGGCGAAACGAGGTGTACATTTTTATAAAACTTACTGCTTAATTTATCTAGTTGGCAGATCTTGTTAGCTAGTGAATATATAAAACTCCGCGTTTCCGCTTCCGGAAGCATCGATAATAGTGAAGAAAATCACTTCGATTTCTCAACAACGGTTAAACCGATTTTCACTAATCATGATTCAAATTAAAGCTCTCATTGTCTTAAGAGATACTGTGAAATTTCATCCAGATCCGACTTCCGGTTCGGAAATTATATGGCGATGAGTGTCAAAATATTCAAATCGTTAATCAAAATGACGATGCAAAACTGGTACGCGTCGATACGTGCGGCTTTGCTCCGTGTGCTTTGTTCAATTTCGTATAGCGTGCAGGGTTGCCACATTAAAATTTATAAACTTTTTGTCTTGATCAAACGAAAATTGATTTCTCTTCCGATATGACCCATCGTTGATGCAAAACGATTCTCCGGAAAATTCTCTCCAAAGTAATTTTTAACAGTAGGTTGCAATGCTGTAATAGAAAAATTTGCGAGATTAGTTCAGTTATAAATGCTGTCTTGAAATAACTGGAGTAACTCCTCATGGGCATTTTTGTCAATAATAAAATCATAAGACAAAATAATGACATTTTCCCATTAGAGACTATTAATGAATTATATAAAGCGAATAATTATAGCATGCATAGACAATAATTCCGAAAATCATAGGATTGCTTATGAAAATGTCTACCCCTTAATGCTTGGTCTTATGAAACTCTTAGCTGCTTTTCCCTGAGTGTACAAAGACTGATTATTGGATCGATCACAGGTTTTTTTTAAAAATGTCCTAGCATCCTTGCCTATTTCTAGCTAGTGCTTTCTGCTCCGCTCGTGAACCAGGCAGGTCCGCTAGCAGATGAGTTCAGATATCGAATACAAATTTAAGATAAAATTTTCTATCTCAGCTGATGCTAGGCCATGAAAACAGACCGAATTACGTGCTCTGTTATTCTGTCTCGAATAGGTGAGTTCACTAGTCTAGGGATCATTCGAATTTCTCGATTATTCGCCAGTCGAATATAATTTTTTAAACTAATCGATTAAATTTTTAACGGTCAGCAGAATTTTTAATCGATTACTCGAACATTCGATTATTGGTATAGGATTTTTTGAATTGTTCGATTAATAAATCAATCGAATATTAATTTTTAACTAATCGATTTGATATCAGTCGATTATCTTGAACTATTATTCGACTACTATATTAATCGATTACTCTTTTGATTTTTCAATACGCCGATAGATAGCATTTCAATTTATATTGCTCTTCGATTTGAGGGGAGATTTATATGATTTATCTCGTAATCGATTCGAAATCATTTTACAGTTCATACAAATAACTTAATTGATCAATATTATACAATTGAAATCAGAACTAAATTATTCCTGTTCGACAAAATAAAATAAAATGTATAAATTTACATGCGTATTTCAGTAATTATTAGCGATACAAATCCTACGGATATTTTTGCACATCTACGGGTTATTATTTTATCGAAGCGTCTACAGCGATCCCCTGAAATACCATGGATTTTATATTATTTCTCCAAAAAACAAATAATGATTATAGAGCCAGATGATTAAAGACTGTTTTAAAATTCAATTCAAGAGTTCTTAGGGGGTTGCCGATTTTCCTTCGAATCGTTAAACTAATGATATTCCAGGGATAGGCTCGACAAGCAGATTTCAAGATTTTCGAAATTAATTTGATTTTGACTTTCCAATTTGTAGCCTATTTTCAAATTTAAATACAATGATGAGTGAGTCATAAAATTGCACTTTTAATGCCCCGTTGAACGATCATGTCTTGTACACAATCCTCAATTATTTTTAAATAAAAAAGTATTCGAAGCATCCGAAATAAGCTACATTCAGATTAGAATTTATAATTACAATTCTTTTTTTGCTTGTTTCAGTGATAATGACCAATGTTGCACATATTCTTCGTGTAAATAATTCATTCATCCATCTTCAATGCGAATATGCCTATATTACTTCCGCCCGTCTCGAACAACGTTGAAAGTCACTGCGATGATCGTTGGATTCCATTCTTCGCAAAGCATTCTTCATCTAATAAATTCATCATATCTCGTGAGGTAGCAGCAATGGAGGAGTGCTGGGATATGGTTCATCACACACACATAAGACTATGGTACTAATACAGAGGAAAACGTCTTAATTTTCTTGTTTCAAAGACAGCACGAACGATCATCGCGAATTAGGTTTTGATGATGATAGCTGCATGAATATTCGTTCCATATTCGCGTTAAGTCATTCGAGGGTATGTTCAATGCGAATAACAACTGCAAGGAATAGATCATCACGCGAGTGACGATGCAGCGTCGGCTTCGTTCGAACCCGAATATACGGACAAATCCGAATATCAGAGCAATTATCGAACAAAGGCAAAAGAAAGCGAACGATGATCATTGGCGTTCGTTGCATTTTTGATATTCAAGAAACATTGTGTCTGACTATTCCCGTTTGTGATGAAAAATATTCTCCCTACTTCAATATCAATTGCTTTATGTTCTACACTTCGTACATTATTATTTTCAGCCACATTTCTTTCTTCGTTCGTTTACTACAATAACTTTTGAAGTTCGAACTATGCAACGCTTAAAATGCCTAGACAAAGTTCTGATGCTAGAAATTTCTCTCAGGCATTCAAAACAAAAAGCCGGAACAATTCTGCAAATTTCTCTCTTTTTCTCTCTCGATAACTCCAGTTCGATGCAATAATCGTGTTTTATCATTTAACTGCACCGAATCGTACGCTGACACAAAAAGTAATAATCTCATAAAATATGAATCCGCTCCTGACTGATTCCCTTTCTGAACCACCAAAAATTTAATAATATGATTTATATTGAAAAAATCATTGACTATCTACCGTCGAAACATCGAACCAGCAAGGATAATAATCCATCACCGAAGCACCCCAGTCAGCCAGTGATGAGTGGTTGGTTGATTCGTTCCCTTCCGGTTACGCTACGTCAGAGCGAGATGGCACTTCGATTCAGTGCAGCCCGAGCGGCGGATGTTAATGTTTCAATCTAGATTTCCTAACGAAATTTGGCCAAATTGAATCAAAACCGAAGAAACGTGCCATCTTGATTATGGTTGGCTTTTTATTCTCTCTCTATTCTTTTTTTTTTTTGACTTCTGCTCTTCAACGTCGGAGTGAAGTGTGGGTGCCAACCCACCACCAACCTGATGATGCTGCTGTGCGGGAGAGAAAAAAAAGTCAGTTACTTATCAGTTGTCAGGATGGATTTCCTGGTTCCGCTCGCCCTCGTGTATGGTGTCCGTATGCTCGCTCAAGGAACAATACGGCAGGCTGACGGGATCGGTTGTTGTTATCTTGGTTGGCGCTCGGTTGATTGGAGTGTCTTGTTCGATTGAAGATTGTATTTTCAACTGAGTTTCCAAGTGTAATTTCCAGGAATTGCGATGGAAGGGTTTTTGCTGTATGTCGGCGAAGAGCAGATGTTGCTGCGAGGTAGCAGATTTTCCCCCGTCTTCCAGCGGAAGCCAGGCTTCAACTCACAGGTCATTACATTTTGATTAATTGGATCGAACAACTTGAGCTCGATATGATTAGAGAGGTACGAGAGTGATCAGTTGGATGGAAATTGTGCGGAAGGATGAAAATAAAACCGAATCGAAACAAGGATAAATTATGAAATGCATTGTATTCATGTTACGGTTGCTTTTGTGCTATCAGGAATCAGGCATTTTCTGCAATTATTTATAATTGAATTGCAACTACACAATTCTCTATGCCTCGAGACTGCACGAAAACAACAGAGCAATCAACGAACGGCAAACCATTCCATTCGAAAACAACGCGATACTTGATGACTTAATACACGATAACGATCCATTGAGTGCCGCCTACCACCCTGACCAATAAAAAATATTGCACTACTCATTCAATGGTTCCACCCGTAACTTTAAGGAAATAGGTCTTGTAGGAAACGCAGAAGCAGGTTTTTTCTGTTTCCGCTGGATAAATTTCTTCAGAAAAATAAAACGATTGTTATAAATTCTTCAATGTACGAGTAATTGAACGGGTTTAGATCCGTTTTTGTAAGATTGTCAGTACACCTAAAATATTTACAATCACCCGTTCTAAGCGACGATTTAAAATTTTGAACGCTAATCATGTTATAGATCCGGAAGACATTTCCGTAAAACATTCAGGAAAACGTATAGGACTGTAGGACTTTACATTTAAATCTAAGAATATGAAAATCGGTTGGAACATCTCTGGAAAAATGAAACGAGCTCCATTTTAAAGTTTTCGAACACTATTTTCGATACTTTCGGAACCAAAATCCGAAGACATTAATGCCGAAAATTAATTCCTATATTGCCGAAGTCGGGTCGATTAGTCAGTCTGTACCGTTACTTTAAATGACGTTTGAAATATTAAGCATTGAACGCCTCATTATGCCGGAACCAGAGTACGAATCCAGATAAAATCTAGATTGATGAAACAGTTTAATCTAAGTTGATGACATCGGCCTAACTATCTCTGAGAAATTCAAGTGAGTTCCATTAAGAAGATTTTGACCACTATGTCCGGTACTTCCAGAGTTCCGGAAACCAGAGTAACTGGAGGCTGCTCTTCTAACAATCATTTATGAAAAAATACCAGATTTTTACACTGATTACCCTATAATTCTGGCACCGGAAGTCGGATGGGAACAAAATTCAGGAATTTTGTACGACACATTAAAATTTAAGTTTATAGAAATCGGTTCAGTCATCTCTGGGAAAAAAATACAGTGCACTAAATTTCATTTTTTAAACACATCACCTTGTAAATCTGGAACCGGAAGTCATATTCTAATACAAATTATCAATTTTGTAGGGAGCCATAAGACCATTCATTTTAATCTAAGATTGTGGAAATGGATTCGGCCATCACCGAGATAAATGAGTGCATATATTTTATATATGTTGTTGCACATATCGTACTGTAGTCCCGGAACCGAGAGTCGGATAATAATCAAAAATATATAACAAATAAATCTCCGATTAAATAATGTGCTTATTTTTGCATATACACTCGGACATTCTACGATCTAGACAAATTGCGATGTGACTCTTAGTACTCCAGATCTCAGTTTAAATGTCGATTTGCACAGTGATCGTATAACCTTTTATATGAAAGGCTCAAAAACATAAAGTCAAACGATTTGTGGTTTAGTCTTTGTTAAGGCGTAGAGCCGTCTTGGGGAAAACAGATTGGAAAAATGACATGTGATTGCAACTGTGTGACGAAAACTGCGAAAATGAAACCGCAGAGATTCGAGTTCAAGTCTCGTCTCTGCGGTAACATTTTCGCGGTTTTCAACGCATAGTTGCAAGCACATCATGTTGCCAATCTGTTTTCCTCGTTAGATACTGAACAAAAAAAAATTATAATTCTAATGCTTTGCATAACAAAAAGTATTATTCGAACAACATTTTGTCATTTTTCCTTGTGAAAATATTAGGAACTAAACCGGTTTTTGAGGACGCTTCATGGAAATAATGATTTGCGAATTCAGCGCAGTTATAGTAGATGTTTATTCTAGACCCCTATGATTTTGTTTGATTTTTTTTTTAATTTTTGGTGATCGTTCAAAGTCAATTTACGATTTTTTACGAAAAAATCCGTCATTTTATAACTGTAAAACTACTCTAAAGTAATAAAAACCGAACAGAAAAACGTTGGGGTCTGGTTTTGTACATGTACAAAAAGTGTGCTAAATTTGTTCTCGAGAAAATCGCGAATAAGATTATTGTCTATAGAACCGAAGGAAACAAGTACATGTATCATGCATCGAAACTACTAGGTGTTATTGGGTGATGTGGTCCACGTGAACCGTAACTATTCATAGACCTATATTTTAGTCAGCAGGTGAAATCTTCTGTCAATCAATTCTGTCCGACTTAGTTCCGATACGAGACGAGAAAAGTTTGAACATCAGTATAAATTAACCCTTGTTCCTAATAATAATTATAAGTCTCCTTGTCGAACTGATTTCATCAGTTCAGGACGAAAATATGATATTCATTCCAATCGCATCAAGTTAATTCGAATTGGCAACGAATCTCAGGCGAAAGATCGAACGATAAATGTTGGTATGGTTTGACTGGGCCAAACTTCTTTCCTTTGCTCGTTGTTTTTTTTTTGTGATAATTGTTAATTGACTAGCATCGACCAACCGGGGATACGCGCCCTTGAGCTCATCATCCGTAGCCCAGAAGTAACAACGGTCTGGTTAGTGATTTTGAAGGCTCATGTCGTGAGGAACTCATATCGTGAGAATTATCGAATGTCTTCGATGATGGGTAAAAAAATAAAAATTGCGTCTCAAAAATTAATTGTCTCTGCGGGGCCAAATCGATAAAAAAAATCGGGCTACACCGGAACATTTTGAGTTTTCGACTTGAAATTCTAAACGAATTCTTGAAACATACCTAAATATTGATAACTATATCTCTATTCTGTTTCCTATCGCTTATTAAAACTAGATATACAAAAAAGTTTTAGCAGTTCGTTATATGAAGCGAAACAATCAAATAGTCTTCAATGAATATTCTAGAGTCAGTTTCAGCATCAATTCTATAGTAAAGAAGGGTAACAAGTTTCGCCTTCTTCAGTTTCTATACAGTAAAATAAAGAAATTGGATCATATTTTCTACCGTTTCGTAGGATGCCTCTCTTACGGGATCTTGGGATTTGGCGCCCTATTGTATTCGTTCTTCATTTTCGTGTGAAACTTTGTAGCTTGGTTTAGTAACTCGCTTACAGAAATTTTGGATTTCTTCTGGTCATACTGAGCATGCATTTTTCCAAATCACAAATTGGGAATTTTTATAGTTTCCAAAAAGCGTTCGGCTTAGCCCCGGTCTTCCTTAAAATACGAATTTTGCTAAACACTGCCGTTTTCGAATTAAAGCGGTGATACGAAAACATTCGCAGCCAACTTTGTTTTTGCCTCTTATATAGTAAGGTTATGTAATCTCTGTGAAAACCGAGTTTGGAACCGAGGCCCGGAGGGCCTAGACTCATATACCATTCTACTCAGTTCATCGAGTACGCAAAATGTCTGTGTGTGCGTATGTGTGTGTATGAGGGTATGTAACGTTTTTGCCTTTCTCATATAGAAAGGTTATGCAATCACTTGAAAAACCGACTAGTTAAAATCGTCATATACCATTCGACTCAGTTCATCGAGCTGAGCAATGTCTGTGTGTGTATGTGTCAAATAATCTCACTAGGTTTTCTCCGAGATGGCTGAACCGATTTTGACAAACTTAGATTCAAATGGTCCTCATGGTCCCATACGGAATTCCTGAATTTCATCCGGATCCGACTTCCGGTTCCGGAGATGTAGGGTAAAGTGTGTTCAATATTGTACACCGTCACTTAAACCGGCGAAACAAAACACGTAAATAATTTTTTAAACTGATCTCAAAACTACACAAACCAGTAGTCATTATCAGTATGCAACTAAACAAACCGATTCCGGCTATCCTGGTTCCCGGTATCCGGTTCCGCAAGCACCGGAAATAGTGGTAATATATACCAAAATGGATCTTACTCACTTTACTTAGCGATGGTTTCTTGCAAAAATCGAAGAGAAAATTTTTGAATAGAATACCACAATATTATACATGAGAAAGGCATCATTTCACCACTAGGTGGATTAAAACAGGTTTTTTGCACTAACTTTTCTGGGAGATTCCTGAATTTTGTTTGGATCCGACTTCCGGTTCCGGAGTTATGAGGTAAAATGTGCAAATAATGAAAATATGTGTAATAGTTTTTCTCAAAGATGGCGTGTCCGATTTTTGCAAACTTAGATTCTAATAAATTGTATTGGTTCCAGAATTATACGGCGAAGTGTGTTAAAAACTGACCATCACTCAAAGGGACGAAACAAAAAACATATTTTTTTTCTAAATCGGACTCAAAACTTTTCCAATTAGTAGTCATTATCAGTAGACGGCCAAACAAACCGATTTCAGTTATTCTTTCAAGAATCGAAGAAAACTATTTTGAAGAATACCACAGTGTTTTATATGATAGTAGGGGAAGGTGTTCGGCTGCCGGCACCCAACCGTAACTTTTGATCGAAAGCAGATAGCGTCAATCCAACAAATGTCATGTTTGTGTAATAGCAGCACGTTCTTTTTGTGCCAAACTGCGAAGTAAACAGTAACTTGTACTTTTTGCTGTGTTCAAAATAACTTTTAATTATGTGAATATCAACACAAAAGTTTTTTCTGACTTTTTTTAGAGTATCATAAATTGAAGAGCATTAATCGGAAAGGTGAGTGGATTGAATATTTTTATGAGGCTAAATAGATCTATTTCTTGATTTAATGCCGGATGCTATCTAAATTTTCGAAACCAAAGATTTTTTTTTTAATTTTCAAAATGTCTACCAATTTCGGTTACCGGCACCCCATTTTTTCGACAAATCGTGAAAAATTGTTGGTGATATGCAGGCTGCAGTCGAGACACACATCTAGCTGCTCATACAGCAGATGCTCCGGCTAAGAAAAAAACGTTGAACACCGGATAAATTAATACCAAAGGCGCCACCATCCAAATATTCGACCAAGAGAGCCAAGGTGAAGTCACAATCAGACAATAAAGACTTTTGTCAAAAACGCTTCCAAAAACAATATATTCTGTTTTTTCTTTGAATAGCTGCAATCTCTACTTATATTTTTCCATTTTTAGCGAAATTTTTTGGGGTGCCGGTACCCGAACACCTCTTTTTAAAATGGCCAAAATTTATCGCTTTACTAAATTGATAACAATTTTTTTTTCAATCAAATGAATCAACTTAGTTTCTTAATCAGTTGTTAGCCTGGGACATTAGCTTTCCATTGATGTATAGATGTTCGCATAATGTGCACTAAGTTAGAAGTTATGAACTAAAAAGAAAAGGGTGCCGGTAACCGAACACTCTCCCTTATGATTAATGCTTGTATCCGTACTATTTTAAAGTATTGTACTGTATTTTTGATCCAAATATTGCGTACTGTTTTTTACCCTCCAATGTACTGTATTTTAAATTGTACTACATTTTTACAATGAAATGTACTGTAGTGTTGACACTACACTACAAGTTAATACAAAATTTCAAGTTTTTAACACATAGAATTTCGATTTGTGGTAGTACAAAACGTCAGACAGGACAGTGGCAACACATACCGAATGTGAATGTGAATGTTAATGTAAATACATGCAAAGAACAATTTTTTCCTTATTCATTCCTGTTCAGAGCGCGTCACAACAATTTAGCAAAATTTTGATGATTGAAAAAAAAAAGAAAAATGTCTCAAACAAGAAGAATCATACGCTTCTCAAAAAATGTTTGATGAATAATTCGTGCATTTTTTTAGTTTTTGTCGAACTTAGAAATACCCTTAAAAGGAAATAAAACAAAATGAGATTATGAAAATTAATCATTTGATAATTATTTGCTTTTAACGATTTGTCTTGTTCAGGCGTAGAGCCGTATTGAGCTAGTTTTACATTTGATCAGTATCTAACGAGGAAAACAGATTTAAAAAATGATATGCGAATACAACTGTGTTATGAAAACCGCAGAGACGGGACTCGAACCCGTAGCTAGTTTCTAGCCGGGGAAATCGTTTTGCCAATTAAGCTACCCTGCATGTGAAACACACCAATAAAACACACGATAACAACTGGCAAAGAGGTTGCTATAGAGAAATGACTGCAAATGAATGCAGTGGTGATCTTTTGCTCAATTAGACTGTTTCTTTGTGTGTTTCACATGCAGGATAGTTTAATTGGCAAAACGATTTACCCGGATAGGAACTAACTACGTGTTCGAGTCCCGTCTCTTCGGTGGCTTTTTCTTGGTTTTCATTACATAATTGTATTCGCATGTCAGTTTTTTCAATCTGTTTTCCTCGTAGGATGCTGCATAAATTTATTTACTTTTGTTTTCTATTAAATATTTTGAGAAAAATGCGTACTGTAAAATGTCGATGTACTGTGTTTTTTTTTATTTTTACGCTAAATGTACTGTTTCTTGTCAAAAAAAAAAACGTACGAACGTTAAGTATGATTGATGGATTAAAATAGCAGTTTGAAAGCAGTTAGAGTGCAAACTGGATTTTGATATGACTTCAAGCGAAAGCGCAATGATGTTTCTAATTCACTACAGAACCGAAAACAGCTCCCAAATTTGGTCTTTCAATTTATGAAGAGAAAAAGCCCTGTTATTTCCATCATTCCAATTTATGAGAAACCCGAGATATCGCTGGAATCACAGCTCACCGACTCGTCGGTCGTCGGTATTACATATTCCATTAGGTAGTTCCCAGCTCTGATCCATTATTCATAGACGGATTTTCCACTTACGCAAGATTGCCTTCAAATCCCGCGGGGTCAAAGTCGAAAACCGAAGCCGTCGTTTTCCGAATGCGTGGCAGCAAAGCAGTTGGAAAAATTACACAGGGAAAAACGGGGAACGGGAGGTAAATAGTGGCGACACTTTGGAAATGGTGGATGTCTCGAAACCGAAAAAAAATACATCCACTAAACGCGTTTGTTTGTGTCTCGCCAATCAGAACGGAACGAGCGTCCCCGCGGGGCTGGGGTCTTCTGCTGCGTGCGAAGGCAAGTTTCTCGCGGGGTAATTAGAAAGCATTTCATTATCTTCGCTCAACCATCACCACAAGTCGACGCCTACCCGGTAGGGCTTTAATTATGTGTATACATACAAAATTTAAATCTAATTCAAAAGGATTCAATTAGGGCCGAACGGAACGGGAACCGGGGGAAGTAAAACAGTGCGAGCTGGTAGGCTTTGTTCCACCCTCCTACGCGCGCGTGCCGAGAAGAACAGCTTCAGTGGCGCTTTTATTATTCTTTATGGTTTTCGGATTTTGCCGGTTTCCTTTTGTTTTTCTGCACTTTGACTAAATGCTTACATGGGCTGTGCGGCCCGCGATAAGAACCTCAGGGAAAACCGACCGGGTGTCCCGCGTAAGAATCGGCGTCAGCCAAAGATGTGTGAATCGGTAAGCCAATTAAACATTCGGTGGGAATCGGTTTTGATTTTTAAGGCGATTAGCATCGTTTTGTAAACAGGGCAATTCTGTTTCGGAAAAGTCATAGTTGCAGAAGAAAAAGCTGACACAAAGAAACAACGGGAGCGTCAACGGCTGTGAGTTATTGTTTGGATATTTTGAAAAAAAGTTGTCACCATGTAGAAATCAGAATTTCTGTAATTGATATCAGGACTAGTTGGCACATATCACTGAAAACTCAAACTTCTAATTTGGTACTCATGATGCCCCGTTAGGCACCCGTTAATTCCGTAATGCCCCTCTCACATTTACCAGCTCAGTTTGTCCCAGACGAATCACAAACAGAGAGTCTCGTGCCAGTTGTTTTGGCTTCGCTCAAACATCAAACACAAACAGCCCCTGATTATTTACCCTCGTGGAAGTTTCTCTGCGAAGCGTGAACTCACAACAATCGAAATCAGATGAAACCAATTAGCAAATCGTGTTTGCATTTCTGTTTTTTTTTCTCTCTCCCCTCGTTATTTTCAGACCAGCAGTGATTATAGGCGGTACGACAAGCGGACAAAAATTAAACATCAAAACAATGACTTCCCCACGAACAGCATCCGCATCGGCGGTAAATCTCGCGACTCATACGCTAGTGCTGTGCATCATCACGATCAGTTTCCTGCAGCCCACCGTGGCACGGAGCTATGAAAAGGAAACCCACCGGAAGGGAAAATCAGCGCAGATCTCTGCCCCCCAGCCAACCATCACCACCCAGCTGGTGGATCTGTGTTCCGAGGACATCAACATGAAGTTGGCCTGTCACTGCTCACCGGAGAACCATGCCAAGGCTCAGAAGGCTTCGTGTTCGATTTTCGATGGTGAACTACCCCGGAAGGATGCCAATTGGTTGGCCTTCCACACGCAAACCAGTCTGGAGCACCTGAAGTTCACAGTTCGAAAATCTGGTAACCTAACCTACATTCCGTCCGATGTGATCTTTACGCTGAAGAAACTGCGAACGTTGACCATTGAGTACGGGATCATCTCCGATATTTACCCGTACGCATTCGGCAACCTGACCGACCTGCGAGTGGCCAATCTGCCCAATAATCAGATCAAAACTTTGCATCCGAACGCCTTCGCCAACCATCCGGCGTTGGAGGAAATCGTGCTGGAAAATAATGACATCCGTAAGATCGATCGGGAGGCGTTTGTCAATTTGCCTCTGCTGATCAAACTGAATCTGGCCAACAACAGTATTTCCGAGCTGCACGATAACGGTTTCATCGAACTGTCAAAACTGGAGGAACTGCGACTGGAGCTGAACATGATCTCCGTGTTGGCAAAGGAGTACTTCAAGGGATTGGAGAATTTGAAGATTTTGAAGCTGTCGTACAACGATGTGAACTACGTTGGTGCCACCGTATTCGCCGATTTGTGGAGTCTGCACATGCTATTTCTTGACAGTAACAAGATTGAGGTTAGATTGATTTGTTTCTACATCAAAACTTGGAATTTATCACTCATACCGTGACGTTCGTTGTTTCTTCTACTTTTTCCCGACAGAAATTGGACGAACGAGCATTCGACGGTTTGAACAACTTGCGCTATCTGCATCTGGAGAACAACCGACTCGTAACCCTGGAGAGTGGTACATTCACTAGCGTTTCGGCTCTGCTGGTACTGAATTTGGACGGAAACTCTCTGGAGACGTTAAGCTACGGTCACATTGTGCCACTGATGGATAATTTGGTCAACAACAGTGCGCTGCTGTCGATACGTGGTAAGTTTCTTTGGGAACACTAGATACACTTGAACCTTCATTTAGACGACAGTTTTTGCGCGTTTTCTTTGAGTTAACACGATTTTCGATTTAACTTGTATGTATGTATGAATGTATGTGTGAAGCCACCATCAGTTCAAGGCATTACCAGTGGATGCAGGTAGACTTACAGTAGATCCGAATTTGATTATCAGATAACTTTCATATTACTGCTGTTAAGAAGGCCAAAATGGGCTTTGAGGACCCGGCGCCTTCCAGCAATAACATCCGGCCATATAATAAAAGAATTCGCTGTACCAGCTTAATCCTGCCTGATGGTTTGTTTGTTAGAAGGGTGCGTCTTACTCATTTCAGACCTTCTGGGGAAAACACACAGCTTTCCCCTGTGAATCGGGTTGACATTTCACTCCTTCATCCAGTCATTCACTTGTAAGATACCCTGATGAACTCCCATCCCTCTTCCCTTACAATGTACTTGAGCATAGTATTATATAATGTAACATAATACACTTTAATATAATTTCCGGCAGTATAATACAATAAAACACAATATAGTAATAAACGGTGCAAAATCGTATGGTACAGTGTATTATAGTCTACTATAATATTTTATGATGAATATAATAGTCTCATAATGTTATGTGACATAATATAGTAAAATATACCATAATATATTATAATATAGTTTGGTCACTATACGACACTGAATATAATAAAATATTATTATGCATAAAATATAAAAATGTAATACATCACAATGCAATATAATACACTTATAATTGTGTATTAAAAAAATGCATTACAATACTATATAAAACAATACCAAACATTGTACCATAATATAGTATAATATAGTACAATGTAATATAATATAATACCACAAAATATGACGTAATATAATATGATACAATTTAATAATATATGTGTAAAGTGAAATGTGTAGTATGGAAATGAAAATGTAGCTGATAATGATAAAGATTATAATAATGGTAACGATAGTAATAATAATAGTAATAATTATAAAAATAATACTAATAGAAACAATAGAAATACTAATAATAATAATATTAATAATAATAATAATAATAATAATAATAATAATAATAATAATAATACTTAAATACTACAAAATTATATAATATAACATATACTATATATTTTAATTTAATATAATACAATACAATGTCATACAATATAATATAATATATATCAGTTAATGTAGAGTGTCAGTTATGCTCTTCTCTCTTCGCAATACTACAGGAAGTAGAATATTTCTCTTCTAATTACAATAATAATATACACATCTATAAAAATAATATATGTTATTATTATTGATGACGAATTAATAATAATAACAATAAATATAATAATGAAAATAATAATAAAAAACAACATAATATAGTACAATGAATTATATAATAAATAATAGAATGAATAAAATGATATGTTGCGATATGCTATGATATTATATTACTTCAATTTATATGTCATTTCTCATCCTCTCATTCTGCCATCAACGCATTCCATCGACCAATTGTCACCACAGATACACGTGTAGGCATGAAACAGGAACCAGTGAGGACCAAGCTCACCTTGTGACGACCTTGATATTTAGTTAAAATTTACTTTAAAAATGATAACTTAAAAGGAAAACAAATTTATATTTTGCGCAGAGGTACGTAGTACTACTCATAATAAAGCCTATAATATAATATAATATAATATAATATAATATAATACAACATAATGAATACAATATAACATAATATAATAGAATACAATATTATATAACAAAATATAATATAATATAATATATTACAATATGATATGATATAATGCAATGCAGTATAGAACCATACAACATAGTATATAATAACATAAAATAGTGTAAGACGATAATATGTGAAATAATATGCTATGATACAATATAACAGTTAATGTCGCAGTGTAATAATAATAATAATAATAATAATAATAATAATAATAATAATAATAATAATAATAATAATAATAATAATAATATTAAAAATAATAATAATAATAATAATAATAATAATAATAATAATAATTATAATAATAATAATAATAATAATAATAATACATGATGTAATAAACAACAGAATTATATGTTGTAATATACTATGATAAACACTGCACTTTAGGATGGGCTTCAACCTACAAGCCATTTCGCTCCCTCTCATTCTGCTACTAACGCAGAAGGCGATAGCACCCAGTCGACGCCGTTCTATTGACCAAATGTCATCATAGACGCTCGGGGAGGCATGAGATAGGGACTTGTGCGGACTTAGTTATCTTACCATTTGACGACCTTAACACGATTTTCGATTTAACTTATGCTAAAACCGCGCAAAAAAACTGTCGATCAGTGAAAATAAAATTTTCTGTAATACACAAAAAAACAAGCAATACAAAATATGACACTTTTGCTGATAGTTTTTTTGCATTCCATTATTTACTTCTTATAAATTTTTATGAAGAAACAAGATTTTCGTTCATTTAAAGTTTGATCATTATTATGAGGCTAAAGTTGCTTCAGATTACACCGTATAACAGTGGTTTTGCGAGTTTCGGGATGGTCGAAACTCTCCACTGCACGATGCAGTTACATTGAATAACATAATATCAAAAAAAAAAGACGGGTGGGTAATGTCAGAGACATAACTGAATGACTAGAATACGAATAAAATTCTCATGTTTTTTCACACTTCGGAAATATTTTCTTAAGTTTGAGCGAATTCTATACCTATATATTATAAAAAACTACAAGGATCAGACCCATAGGGTTGCTCGAGCCATTGATGTGGAACATGGCAACCAAAATGTCTAATGATCGATATTTTTAATCAATCGTCACACTGATGAATTTGCAATTGCACAAGAGTCTGCTGAGATGGATCTTTATTAGGAACCAACACCGAACATCGTTTGTCTTGATTTGTATTTGTTTTATAGCCGACGAAATTACACCAATATCCCAAATGTATGCAATTATATCTTTGTACATACTTGCGATACGGATTTCGATATTTAAGCTTCTTTTCGCCAAGCTTGTGTTCAAGATTTGCATGCAAGCAGTTATTTTTATAGCGTTAAGTTTCTCTACCATTCTGCGATTTCGGTTGAAGCCAAAAACTTTTTCTCATCATCAATCGAGTACATCTTATATAAATTAGAAATTAATCTTAAGCACTCAAAATTTACCCTGGAGTAGTTCACAATTACTCAGGCGAAACGACATAACATGGAATTTCATCCGAACTTGCATGACACAAGATCAGAGCATACTAATTAAAGCTTCAAATAGTTTTATGGCACACTTGCTGTCTAGCAACAACCTACCTCTAGCCTGCTACGCGTAGGACTGAAACGTTAGCTATAATTTCGCTTCTATTTATAGATTCGCGTGCTTCCAACAGCTTTGCATTTGCATCGATTGACCAATCAGAACGATGCTTTCCTTTTGATATATCGCTTACTCCTTCAAACCCGTCGTATATGGCAAGGAAATCCGGTACGCCGGAGATTTTTAGCTGACAAAATAGGACACTGCTCGCTACTAATAAAAATTTCAATCATTTATTATTGAAAATACGTGGCTTGATACATTCAAATCGAAACTTAGAAATATCTCCAATCAAATGATGAAATAATATTAATAAATGATACAAAAAAGACTGTATTTTGCTTGAATCATTTGGGACTTTTAAGAGCAGGAGAAAACTGTTTCAAAGTGCGATGTGTACGTGTGTACCTGAATTGGGGAAAAATGTTGAGATCGAATCAAAAACAATTGTCATATGATTCATTTTTACAGAACACTCTACCATTCTACTTCACTAATCTCGAGCAATCATGAGGGTCGTTCGATTATTCTAATTTAAGAGTATTCGAAATAATTTCCATCCAAAGATTTTGAAATTTTTGAGCTGTGAGAAATTCACAGGGACAGCTACAGGTACAGAAATAAAAGGAACAAGTACAGAAGCTAATTTTAGGAAAAAATAAAAAAGGTACAGGAACAAGTGCAGAAAGTACAAAACCAAGTACAGAAATGAGGGAAACAAGTATAGGAAGTACTGGCACAATTGAGTGCAGAAAAAGGTACAGA
The DNA here is from genome assembly GCF_030247185.1 of Malaya genurostris. NCBI lineage: Eukaryota > Metazoa > Arthropoda > Insecta > Diptera > Culicidae > Malaya > Malaya genurostris. Next base: position 63,823,036 of record NC_080571.1, read on the forward strand.
ATGTGCAGATGGTACAGACATAAGTACAGAAGTTACAGGACCAAATACAGAAAATACTGGAGCAGGTACAGGAACAAATTTTGAAACAAGCACAGAAAGTACAGGAACAAACACACAAATTACAGAAACAAGCACAAAAAGTACAAAACAAAGTGCAGACAAAAGAGGAACAAGTACAGAAAAAAGTTAAAAGTTCAAAAGTTAATCGCAAATGTTGTCGAGATAACAATTTTGAATGGCAAATTAGAAGAAGAAAAAGTTTTCATTCCACACATTCTAATGATGCCCACTGCTATGCCATTTCAATTTGAACGTTATTTCTCATCCGTTTAACTTTTCTGTTACCGTCAATAATCGTTAGGAGTTTGTAGCGTGGGCAATCATTATGAGTCTGTTTTTCTTCAATAATCATTAAAATTGATAAGTAGTTTTGATTTTCTACATCTAATCTAAAATTATTGCGCTACGAAGTGTGCAGGGGTCCGCTAGTACATGTATAAATATAACTGCATGCATGCAAAACTTGAACACTAGATTGGTCGGATATAAGACAAATACAAATCACGATAAACAGAGTTTATGTTCTGGGTTCACGTGTACGATGTTGGTTCCTAATATATGTATGCCGATTGATTGAACTGTTTGATTGAAAATATCGATTATAAGAAATTTTGGTTTCCTTGTTCCACATCAATAGCTCGTACAACCCCACGGGACTGATCCTTGCAGTTTTTTCCGTCTTTTGCATCGTCACGTTCGATGACGGTTTGACATTCTTAACACTCAACTCTTTCGGATAAAATTGCTCTACAACCTATTAGATTCTGAGATCTTTAGCTCGAACCTTTATTTATGAAAATCGGTTCAACTATCTCTGATAAATCGAAGTGAGTTCCATTTTGAAGTTTTTTTGCTACTACTGTCTGATTCGCTTGAAATTCAAGAATCTACCATGATATTAAGAGACCGTGTATTTGAATTTAGGCTCGTGAAAATTGAGTACAAACTTTACATACCAGCTGATTACATTGTTTCGCAATTTGAGAAATGCAGAATTCTTTTACTTCGCAAAATAAATGAAATAACGTGAAATTTGATTATTGTTCTCAGTTCCTGCACGTATATTGAGTTTCCAGTGTATGCTAATTTCTCCTCAACTCAAAGATCTGAAACCGAACTAATTCTTCTATCTCTCTCTCTCCGTTTCCCGCATCCGCAGACAACCGATTCGTGTGCGATTGCCGCCTGGCCTGGGTGTACGACCTCAGCAATCGGACCCGCAACGAAGACCTGAAGGAAAATCTGCACGCCATGGAGTGTACCCTCGGTGGCAAGAAGAACTACTACAGCAGCGGTGGCTCCCAGCAGCAGACTCAAGCGAGCCTGGACAATACCTTCTCGGAGAACGAGTTCGACGAGGACGGTGACTACATTGAGGATGCCGCCCTGGAGAACGAGTCTACGGTCGAGGAGAGACCCGAAATCGTCAGTCTGTTCAAGCTCGGCAAGGAGCAACTGCCCTGCCCGGAGGAACTGGTCGGTCCTACCGATGGACCAAATCCGCGGGAATCCAAGGGACTGCTGGATCTACCCTGGGGCCACTCCGGTGTCAGCGCAATCCGGCCGACCGACAGCCGAAGCACGATTGTTTGCATCGCAGCGATTCTCGTCTCCTCCGTAGGCTTAGTGATGATCTCTAGTGTTAGATGGTAAGCTCGCTAATTTATTTTCCGCCTGTGTATGTATTAGACATAAGAGCAAACAGAAAAAAAGACAAATATTGAAACAGAGAAACATGATTTTATTAGAGAGACTCCGGGGAGAATTGTGTGCTACCAAAAAAATGAATAAAAATAATAAAAGAAAATAAATTAATGATTAAAGATGTAATGTAAATGGTCCCCGAAGCTGAAACTCACCCTCACGAGCCGACCTAGAAATTACCTAGTGAAACCAAACACGGAGCGTACGTCTCCGGGCAAACCCCCTGATCTTTATAGCTACTTCTCTTTTTAACTGCTAAAAAATAGATCTAAGCTAATGTAACGATAAAAGATTAAGAAAAAAAAACTAAATAGATTCTTCTACACATTAAGCAAAAGTGATGATCAAGTGAGAAATTAAGATATTGAAAGGCGGCGACCTGTTGTCGGAGCATTCGAGGCAAAAAAAAACTCTTTAACGTAGGGGAAAAACTCTCAACTCTCTTCATTGTAAAGGTGAAAAGATTACCCAGACAGCCGGGACACAGAAGAAGACAACAATGAATTTGAACATCTACTTTTTAGAATTATTTTTGATAAAGCAATAAAAAATTGATTTTCAAACCGAACCGGAAAGCGACCCTTTTCAATGTTTGATATCACCGCTCACCGGCGTGGAAAGGTTTCGATCCTTTATCGTTTCCAGTTTTCCTCCCTTCGTGCTGCCTGGTTGGGGGTTGGTCAGCGCCGAAAGGAGAGAGAGAAAAAGCCCTGACTTCTGCAGCCTTGCTATGCAAATCCTTTCATCCGGATACGCAGAACACCGCTCCGCTTACAGCTTTTTTCCGCATCCGGTTGAACAATTCAAAGGAACGGCATTTCAAATCGGATCATCGGTTTCATTTCCTGTTTGTTCTTTTTTTCGTTTCTTTTTTTTTGTTACTCCTTTTTCGGGAAACATCGTGAAGCAACAAATTTTGGTGTGGTATAGCGGAAAATATTGTTGAAAGGTAGGTGTTTGTTTGAATTTCCTTGCACTTGTTATCGCATTTTTCCAGTCCACCGAACACACGGTGCCACGTCAGTAAGATGTCGATTTCCGTCAGAAGATAAATTAATATAAAAAAGATGTCGCGTTGCTGAAGTTGTCGAAAGTTGTTGTGAATAAAAAAAAAACAACTGAAAAGGGATCAAATGTAAGAAAATTTCTTAAATGATTACGTCAACATTTCAAAGAGTACGAGTTGGCACCCTTCCAAGTGATGACAATTGGAAAAACTTGTTTCTTACTTCTGTGCTTCCCATTTTTGACGAGATAATCGGTAATACTTCATTACACGAGTATATAAACTTTTTTATTGCAATAATGCATTTTTGCCTTTCTCATATAGAAAGGCTATGCAATCACTGTGAAAATCGACTTTTTATCCGAGGCCCGGAGGGCCGAATGTAATACACCATTCGACTCAGCTCGACGAACTGAGCAAATGTCTGTGTGTGTGTGTGTGTGTCCGTGTGTGTGTATGTGTGTGTGTATGTAACAAAAATATGCACTCACTTTTCTCAGAGATGGCCAAACCGATTTTCACAAACAAAGATTCAAATGAAAGGTCTCATAGTCCCATAGCCTGCTATTGAATTTTATTCCGATCCGACTTCCGGTTCCGGAGATATAGGATGATATGTACCAAAAAAGTGAAAAAAATATGCACTCACTTTTTTCAGAGATGGCTGAACCGATTTCCACAAACTAAGATTCAAATAAAAGGTATTATGGTCCCATAGCTTGCTATTGAATTTCGTTTCAATGTGACTTCCGGTTCCGGAGTTATTTAGTAATATGTGAAAATTTGAGAAAAAGTTTACACTCAATTATCTCTGGAACAACTCAACCGATTTTCGCAAACTTAGATTCAAATGAAAGGTCTTATAATATCCTACAAATTTGTGGAACATTTTATCTGAATCCGACTTCCGGTTCCGGAACTAAAGTGTGATAAGTGGAAAATTACAAATTTTATTAGTATTTTTCCACGAACGATGGTTAAAAAGAGGTACAAATCCCATAAAACTGTCTGATAAATTCTTCTAGTTTGCAGAGCTTGTTAGTTTGTGGGCATGAAAAGTTAATTCGGCACTACTGGTCCCCTCTTTTCCTGTTCCGAGAGCACCGAACGTGGAGAAGAGAAACTCCTAAAACTAAATTTACTTCGATTTCTCTGCGATGCTTGAACCGATTTGCACAAATCTTGATTTGAATTAAAGTTCATACTGTCTTTAAACCTACTGTGAAATTTCATCCGGATTCGACTTCCGGTTCCGCAGTTACAGGGCAATGAGTGTCAATGTTTTCAAATCGCCATATAGAGTGACAATATGTAGGGGAAAGTGTTATAACGCGCCCCTGCTGGCCAAAACGCCCCCCTTCCTTTTTTAAGTATTCAAGACTTTTCTAAACTAAAGTTTTATCTCTAATGTTATCTTTTCGTTAGATCTTACTGGTATGCAAGTTTGGCAGGTGTGGTTTGCTGGAAAATACGAAAAAACTGAAAATATCATTAGATAGCTTTTCGATGTAAGGTTTTGCTTCGACTAAACAAGCATTTTAATCGTGTAAAACGTCTAATGGTCGGTTGCAACTTAGTAAATAACTTCCTGCAGTGCTAATGTCTCTATTTACCGTATTAATATCTAGAGAAACAAAGCCATTTCTTTGATATACGAATTTTCTCATAACAATCACTCCATGGACATTATGCCCTACCTTCGATTCAACAGTATGCTTCGAGTTAAAATATTGTTTAAAAGATTTATAACGGTTATTAAAACAAAAAGTAGCGTTGGGAGAATAAAAAATGTTGGTTTCCAATTGTAATTAATTGATTGTGCAATTGATTTCTGATGCAAAGAATATCTTCTTTATCTGCTTTTCTTCTATACCGACATTTCAAGGGGCATATTGCATCATTATTGTGGGGCATACCACTGATTTGTTGTGAGACATATTATACGGTTGCTGGGGCATTATGCCAACGGCAAGCGAAAAAACTGAGAATGTGGTCGTTTTGGAAAATGTGTTTGTAACAATCAATTCTCATCATTTCTCCCGAAATCATCGAAAATTATATTCCTCAGACGTATTGCAAAGAAATACATACATTCTCGAATAAAATATATCAGTACATTTAGAAATATCTCAATGTTTTCTTAAGGAGGGCATATTATAACACTTTACCCTACAACACCGAAAGAAGAAGAAAACACAAAACGAAAAAGGCGTGCTTTGTTCTATTTCGTACACGTTGTGTAGTGATGTCAATAATAATAATAACAATCCTACTACATGTTTCATGCTGCTGATTCATGCTGTTTAGCACGCAGGAGTAACAGAAACGCAGGTTCGTTTCGTTAGATTTAGTTTAATTGGTTTAAACGAAATAGAGCATGAGATAGTAAGTATAAGTTTAACTACGTTCAAAACTGTTCCAATTTGTAGGTCATATTTGTTGGTAGCAAACGAACCAACTTCGGCTATTCCGTTCATCTGAATCCGGTTTCGGGAGAGTTGGAAATAGTGATTAGAAACTGCAAAAAGGATCTCACTCACTTTTCTTGGAGATGGCCGAATAGATTTTCACAAACTTATAGGTTCAAAAGAAAAGTCTTACAGTTTCATACGGAATTCCTTAATTTGTTGTGGATACTACTTTCGGTTTCGGAACTACAGGTTAAACATGATTTATAGAGTTTGTGAGATTAGATCCGAACAAATTATCCTATTCCTATTCAATAAACAGTTGTTTTTGCGAATTTCACGGTTATATTTATGATGTAATGAGTAATATGAGAAAGGCATCATTACACCACTAGGTGGATTAAAATAGGTTTTTTCGTATGCTAAGAAACTTTGGTTAAATAAATAAAAAGTTGTTTTATCGCAAAACGAACCAGAAATAAAAATAGAATTAAGAATTCTACTGAACTTCTTTGCCATTTTCGGAATAGTTTAAATTAAAAGTATCTTTTTTGGTGGTTTTTGGAGTGCTTATGTAGGAAATAGACGGTAATTTCGAACCATGGGGTATTTCTTAACACTACTAAAGACTGCCCGATCAACAAGGGAGAACAAAATTGTATCTAGGGTTGTTTTGTTTTTTCTATCTAAACTAGTTATAATCTTGGCCTCGTTAATAGTTAAAATAACAAAAATTATAACTCAATTTAACCTAGGTGATAACAAAATTGTTACAAACCTTGATATGTAAATATCAATATTAGATCTAAATTTGTTACAAATTTAGTACGAATTATCAGCTGTTATTAACCATTTTTTGGGGGGAAAGGCTTTACCGTGCAATTCTAAAAATAGATTTCGCGAAGTGAAATGAAATTGCATACCTTTAGCATACCGAAGTGAAATGAAATTGCATGACTTTTGCACTTTATTTTCTCGGAGATGGCTGAATCGCTTTTCGTAAATTTATATTAAAATAAAAATTCGTTTGATAGACAGTGAAAAATCAGAAGAAGTGTATATAACATCGATTCGAATAGCAAGTTTTTACGATTGATCATCAACTAATTGCCTAGTCACATTAGTTTGCGATGTCCGAAGCCAGAAGCCCAGCAAGTAATGTTCAAAAACCATCAAAATTGAACTTTCATTCCGGTTTGATTGTTAGATATAAACTTAGATTGACGCACAGAAAAATGATTCAAATGGAAAATCTCATAATGCGAGTCGGTTGCTTTAAACTCTACATTGCAAATTTCGAATCCCATCTCGTGGTTCCAAATTGGAAGTAATCAAAGTACTACAAAATTAGGCTATCATAAATTTATCAGATATGGATAGATTGAAATTTTCAAATCGAAGGTATTATGGTGCGATAAATCGATAAATTTTGTCTGATTTATGATTCAGACCCGTACCCAGGATTTATTTTCGGGAGGGTGCTTATGTACCTAATTCTCGGTGTGCCTTTTACGGGTGTTAAACTTTAAACTTTTCCATTTGAACTTATATTGCATTACATTTCATTACGTTTACTGTCTTGTAATTTGTGTAACACATGTCTGAGACCCTCTAAATAATTATATATCTGTTTTTGATTCAGGGAAGGGCCAGGGGCCGAGTTTAGATTTTGGTTTTGAGCCCAGTTTAGATTTTGTTTTTCGTTTATTGCAGCGTCACCTTTGAAGACGTTTTGAAATTTTTGACACTTATCACTCTGTGTTCTCGGAAACAAGAATCGGTCACCGATAATTCACTTTTTTCAATATTTTTTAGTCGAGTTACCTTTCTTTGTTGGCAAGAGAAAAAGCGAAAAATCATCTTGAAGAATATTTATTTTTAATTTAAAATTAATATTTGAATAAAAGCTTTACTCAATTTAAGCTTAAGGAATTACTTAGAAACGTTCTCACATTTAAAATTTAGGCAGTCATTTTGTAATCAAATATCAAATTATTGTTTTCAAAAGCATCTTCAGGAATGTGAAATTGTAAAATATGTTTGTTACTGCTGTTTATTGAAGTATAGCATTTTTCGGGTTGAAAGTCAAAAACATGATCGACAAAAGTGTTTGAACTCTCTTTTTCTCAATTCTCTAGTATAGTTTTATCTGAAATATAACGGCCCTTAATATAATATCTGGACTTGCTATAATCTTAATAAAATCTGAATGTTTGCTTCTGATTTGGAATCATATTTATGACATAATGAGATATAAATATCAGGATCATATATAATTTTGATAGAATCCTGTTATGCTCTGTTGATCGGGTGTCCCAGAAAGTATGGACGCACTTTGATTTCGCTGTAAATAATTCACAAGTGTTAGATATTCAAATTTTATTCGATATACTGATAATATTAGACTACAACAACAGAATATTATTCTCAACATTTGCTACTTAGCCAGTGTAGACTAGCCTTCTTGCGAACGTTCCTCATTAAATTCCGTACAGACTTCTTGGCGACGAGTTTTGACACTTTTTTCGAATCTTTTTCGAACTGTTGAATGGTTTCGGCTGCTGAGACATGTTTCCTAAGATGTGCCTTCGTTAATGCCCAAAATTCAACAATTGGTCAAAGTTGTGGGCAATTCGGTGGATTCATGTCTTTTGGGACGAAAGTGACATTTTTGGTAGTATACCATTCTACCGTTGATTTCGAGTAGTGGCACGAAGCAAGATCTGGCCAGAAGACAACAGGATCCTCGTGGCTTCGAATCATGGGTAGAAATCGTTTTTGTAAACATTCTTTGATGAATATTTCGCTGTTCATTGAAGCAGTGGTGATGAAGGGTTTCGAAATCTTACCGCAGCTTCAAATTGCTTGCCAGACCATAGCTTTCTTACTAAATTTTTCGACTTTAATCGATGTCTCGGACTAGTTTAACACTTGCCCTTCTCGCACCGTATAATATTGTGGTCCGAGCAAGGATTTGTAATCGAGTTTCACATAGGTTTCGTCGTCCATGATTCTGCAGTTCAAATTTCCAGCAAGAATCGTATTGTACAGCTTTCGAACCCTCGGCCTGAGCGATATTTCTTGTTTCGGTCTACGCTTTGGTTGTTTCTGCTTCTTATAGGTTCGAAGATTCAAACGTTCTTTAGCACGAAGAACATTTGACTTCGAAGTGCCCTCTTTTTTGGCCACATCCCGGGCTGAAACCTCCTTCTTTTGTTCGAACGCCTTCAGTATACGTTCATCCAAATGACGGGGGAGCAGGACCTTTCTTTCGAGCTGTTTTCGGTTTATCCTCAAAAATGTTATCCTCACCAAACTTCCTGATTGCATTTCGCACGGCTTTTTCACTTATTTCTTCCATTTTTGCTATCTTTCTCAGTGACAGTCCGCGTTCTGTGCACCATTTGTACACAATTTTTCGACGTTGTTCTGCTGAAAGTCCACGCATTTCGAAACAAACTAATGAAAACGAATAAACAACTACACAGGTGGTTAGAGAAGAGTGTAAACAACAGGACGCAGCCATAAAAATTGACAGATTCTGAACCATTGCGAGATGGCAACGGTTTTTGATTGCGTTCATACTTTCTGGGACAGTCTTTAGTATCTGTCATTATCCAACATCGAACTATACGTAACACATGGATCAATAAGTCCCGAGACTAACAATGGATACAACATTTTTTTTGCAAAAATTTTTTTTTTCATCAACATAATCACCTTTTAGGGTGATACAATGGTTCCAACGTTTTTCCAATTTTTCAATACCATGTTTATAAAAAAATTTATCTTTCGCTTCAAAATAAGCTTCAGTTTCAGCGATGACCACCTCATTTGAGCATAATCTTTTTCCCTGGAGCATTTTTTTAAGACCAGCAAAGAGCCAGTAGTCACTGGGGGCTAAATCTGGCGAGTATGGGAGGTAGGGAAGCAGATCAAAGCCCAATTCGTTCAATTTCGCCATTGTTTTCATCGACTTGTGACAGGCTGTTTTTTTTTCATCGAGAGCAATCGCGGCACCCACTTGGAAAAAACCTTTTTCATGTTCAATTTTTCATGAAGGATAGTAAATACACTTCCATATGATATCTGTGTCATCTCAGCAATCTCACGGAGCTTCACTTTACGATCTTTCATTATAATTTTTGTCACTTCACTCACATTTTCCAGTGTAACGGCTTCCACAGGTCTACCCGAGCGTTCCGCGTCATTTGTGTCGGTACGATCACGTTTAAACTCGGCGAACCACCGACAAATCGTTGCTTTTGATGGACAAGAGTCCGGATAACATTTTTAATCCATTGTTTCGCTTGCACGGTGTTTTTACCCATTAAAAAATAATGTTTTATCAAAACACGAAACTCGTTTTTTTTTTCATTTTTTAAACAAACTATAAAACGACTTTACTCCAACCTCGATAAATCAGCTGTTTCTGGTCGGATCGACTTAAAATTTTGACCCGTTTCAAGCAAAGGTTAGTACTCTAGAAAGACGTGGTTACTAGTTTACTACGAGCGCCATCTCTGCTTTAGTCTCGGGACTTATTGATCCATGTGTTAACTTCTGTCATCGTATTATTTTAGCTTCATCTAATTTTTGCATTCACAGTGCAGACGACCAGACGTATTTTGTGCTCAGAGTTGTCGAGAACAAATTCGGGCCTGGGAAGACGGTAATAATACGGGCCCCGCACATGGGAAGTTTCTAGAAATTTGTTGTCATGGAAATGTCATCGGATTGAGAGATTGTTAAACACATTAATTTAACAAAATAGTTCTCTAGTTTTTATTTTTAATATTTCTTAATTATGCAGAATAAAATAACAGTTTTATCTGAGAAAGTCCGAGTCCGGGGGAATTCTTCCCAATCGACGACAAACATATTCTACTACATAATTAAATAATTTGGATCAAATGAGAGTAAATGAATACAACAAACAATGTTATAGTAGTTTTTGGTGATTTACATTCTCAGTAGAGAAAAAATTCGCTTAATTTTTCAGGAATATTCTAATAATTCTAAAAAGAACCGATTCTCGGGATTTATGCGATGTTTACAAGAAGTGGAGAAAAAGAAAACAGTGCATGAATACTTACTCAGCAATAACATTGTACAATTGTACTTTTTGAGTAAAGATTTGAGATTCATGAACCTCAGAACGGAGGTCCCAAGAAAACTTGTTGACTATTAGCTACTAAGCATCAAAGCAATTGCATAATTATATCTACCAAGCAAATGTATGTGGTATTTTCCGTTTACTAAGTGAAAATGAAAAAAATATCTAACATAATGCGGCTTCGTCACATCGTTTTGGTTCGTGTGCAGTCCGACCTCGCTACTGCTCATTCGGACCTAACTAAAGCAAAGAAACCTAGCTTTAAGGGTTGAGGCCAGTAGGTCGCGTAAAACCTCGTGGCTCGCTGTGCGTATTACATTTCTCTCCATGCTCTCTCGCAAATGTGCAAAATGAGTCTCGATGTGGCCGAGTTGCCAAGAAAATTTGGATATTTTCGGCTACAAGTTTGACTACATCACATGAATTCCAAGAAAGCTGCCGCTTGTTTGGCAGCCTTTTTGAGCCGATTTCATTTCTCTCTAATGTTTCGTCACTTTACCAGGGAACTAAAATGGCGCCGCCATATAAATCGACAAAAATAACTTTCACTTCGTTTTTATCGCGACAGCATATATGTTTTTATGCACTAATCGCATCTAAATTAAATTATCAAGACATTGTCAGGATAGATTTTTGGTCCATGCTTTTGAAGGCGAGATATTCAATGAACAAATTGAAAGTTGCCGTTTTCAGCTATGCAATTCATCCTTCAGAAAACACACTTTCCCGACCGCTAAGGACAATGAATCATTATGAAATTTTCACAGAATAATCTAAACTAATTTTCTAAGAGATTGTCAGTTGGGTTTTTTGATATTCGTCACCGTTTCTGAGAGAATCCGATTTAAAGCGTGAAAATTGCCCTCTAAAACGCCTAAAACACACTGGCCTCAGCCCTCAAGTAGACCGGGTAAACGAGGCGGTTACAGGTTTGTATGCAAGAGACCGCCACACAGTGGTCCAAAACTGGAAAAAGACGATCAAAAGTCTGTACTGACTTTCTCTGATTTTTAAGAGCTAACGTGTCTTAGAAGAAGTTTTACAAGATTATATTACGCTTCTTTTGAAAGTGGCACCTTAATTTTTGTTAAGGGGGTAGTACCAATTTCGAATAAAAATTTTTTTTTCACCAAAAAAATTTTGTTTTCTATCTCATTTTGAAGAAAAAAATATTTGAATTATTTTTGCCGAAGATATAAATAATTTAAAAAAAATATTTTTGGAGATATATTCACTTTATTTTAGAAAACAGTTTTTTGGACTTATCTACGTAGAATCTCCCTCTATTACCTAAGTATCTACTACAAAGTGCACGTAAACACGCATAAACAAGCAAGCTCATGCTTGCACGTGCAACTTAAGCAAATTGTTGTGATTATTATTTTGTTTACTTTTTGACAATTAACAATATTAGAAAAAATCTAAGTGGAACTCGATGCAATTGTTTAGGCCTTTTCAAAGTTAGTTTTAAATATTGAAAATCCAAAAAATTATCAAAAGTTCAACACATATTAAAAAAACCCTTCTTGATCCACCTAGTGGTGTGATAATGCCTTTCTCTTCTTTCATAACAGTCTCATGAAAATATGTTTCATACATTTATTAAATAATTTTAGACGCCAATTGATTCAGATTGATTCGAGTAGTTCACAAAAGCATGCTTCAGTGTTTATGTCACACAGTCAGCATTATTTTTCCAAACTAGTGCTTGACATTTGCGTTGCCTATTTGTATGAGAACAGTGATGCTAATCTAAAATAATCCACCTAGTGGTGTGATAATGCCTTTCTCTTCTTTCATAACAGTCTCATGAAAATATGTTTCATACTTTTATTAAATAATTTTGGATACTAATTTTGACACCAATTGATTCAGATTGATTCGAGTAGTTCACAAAAGCATGCTTCAGTGTTTATGACACACAGTCAGCATCATTTTTCCAAACTAGTGCTTGACATTTGCGTTGCCTATTTGTATGAGAACAGTGATGCTAATCTAAAAAAGCCTTCTTAGTCCACTTAGTGAAATTTTCATATATCTTGAAAAATCACCATAGGGGGGAGTACATGAAATTTTCGAAATCGAAAAAAAATTTTTGATGCCAAAAGGCTTAGAATTGCATGAAACGTCGAGATTTAGTGTCATCTCGAAAAAAAATTTTTTTGAAAAAATCGACTTTTTGGGACTTAGAAAAAATATGAAAATTTTTCTAAGTCCCAGAAAGTTGATTTTTTCAAAAAAAATTTTTTTTGAGATGACACTAAATTTCGATGTTTTATGCAGTTTTAAGAGTTTTGGCATCAAAAAAAATTTTTTATTTTGGAAATTTCATGTACTCCCCCCTATGGTGCTTTTTCAAGATCGATAATTGTCAAACCTTTACCACCGGGCAGCACCCCTTAAGCATGTCCGATTTAGGTCAAATTTTGCATGAAGGCTTTTTTCGAGGTGCTTAAACTTTTGAGCACTAGAACTTTACGAAAATAGAGTTGATCCCAAAATTTTGGCACCCTTATATATACAAGAGCGGTAAAAATCAACGTGTTTTGTCGGTTACGTCACTTATACAATCATATTTCTGGAACCAAAAGTCACAACCATTTGATCTTCGAACTTGATCAATGGCACGACAGTAGCTTTCAAACGAGCCCAAGTTTGTTGAAATCGGATCAGCCATCTCTGAGAAAATTGAGCGCGTTCAAATACAACGCTTTTTGTCGGTTACGTCACTTATAGAATCATATCTCCGGAACCAAAAATCACAGCCATTTGATCTTCGAACTTGATCAATGGCCCGACAGTAGCTTTCAAACGAGCCCAAGTTTGTTCAAATCGGTTCAGCCATCTCTGAGAAAATTGAGCGCGTTCAAATACAACGCTTTTTGTCGGTTACGTCACTTATAGAATCATATCTCCTGAACCAAAAATCACAGCCATTTGATCTTCGAACTTGATCAATGGCCCGACAGTAGCTTTCAAACGAGCCCAAGTTTGTTCAAATCGGTTCAGCCATCTCTGAGAAAATTGAGCGCGTTCAAATATCTTCGAAAAGTGCACACACATACACACACACACACATACACACACACACACATACACACACACACACACACACACACAGACATTTTCCGATCTCGACGAACTGAGTCGAATGGTATATAACACTATGGGTCTCCGAGGCTCCGTTCGAAAGTCGGTTTTTCCAGCAATTCTAATACCTTTCTATAGAGAAAGGCAAAAAGCCTTCTTAGTCCACTTAGTGAAATTTTCATATATCTTGAAAAATCACCATAGGGGGGAGTACATGAAATTTTCGAAATCGAAAAAAAATTTTTGATGCCAAAAGGCTTAGAATTGCATGAAACGTCGAGATTTAGTGTCATCTCGAAAAAAAATTTTTTTGAAAAAATCGACTTTTTGGGACTTAGAAAAAATATGAAAATTTTTCTAAGTCCCAGAAAGTTGATTTTTTCAAAAAAAATTTTTTTTGAGATGACACTAAATTTCGATGTTTTATGCAGTTTTAAGAGTTTTGGCATCAAAAAAAATTTTCGATTTTGGAAATTTCATGTACTCCCCCCTATGGTGCTTTTTCAAGATCGAAAATTGCCAAACCTTTACCACCGGGCAGCACCCCTTAAGCATGTCCGATTTAGGTCAAATTTTGCATGAAGACTTTTTTCGAGGTGCTTAAACTTTTGAGCACTAGAACTTTACGAAAATAGAGTTGATCCCAAAATTTTGGCACCCTTATATATATAAGAGCGGTAAAAATCAACGTGTTTTGTCGGTTACGTCACTTATACCATCATATATCTGGAACCAAAAGTCACAACCATTTGATCTTCGAACTTGATCAACGGCCCGACAGTAGCTTTCAAACGAGCCCAAGTTTGTTAAAATCGGATCAGCCATCTCTGATAAAATTGAGCGCGTTCAAATACAACGCTTTTTGTCGGTTACGTCACTTATACGATCATATCTCCGGAACCAAAACTCACAACCATTTGATCTTCGAACTTGATCAATAGCCCGACAGTAGCTTTCAAACGAGCCCAAGTTTGTTAAAATCGGTTCAGCCATCTCTGAGAAAATTGAGCGCGTTCAAATAGCACGATTTTTGTCGGTTACGTCACTTATACAATCATATTTCTGGAACCAAAAGTCACAACCATTTGATCTTCGAACTTGATCAATGGCCCGACAGTAGCTTTCAAACGAGCCCAAGTTTGTTGAAATCGGATCAGCCATCTCTGAGAAAATTGAGCGCGTTCAAATACAACGCTTTTTGTCGGTTACGTCACTTATAGAATCATATCTCCGGAACCAAAAATCACAGCCATTTGATCTTCGAACTTGATCAATGGCCCGACAGTAGCTTTCAAACGAGCCCAAGTTTGTTCAAATCGGTTCAGCCATCTCTGAGAAAATTGAGCGCGTTCAAATACAACGCTTTTTGTCGGTTACGTCACTTATAGAATCATATCTCCTGAACCAAAAATCACAGCCATTTGATCTTCGAACTTGATCAATGGCCCGACAGTAGCTTTCAAACGAGCCCAAGTTTGTTCAAATCGGTTCAGCCATCTCTGAGAAAATTGAGCGCGTTCAAATATCTTCGAAAAGTGCACACACATACACACACACACATACACACACACACACATACACACACACACACACACACACAGACATTTTCCGATCTCGACGAACTGAGTCGAATGGTATATAACACTATGGGTCTCGGAGGCTCCGTTCGAAAGTCGGTTTTTCCAGCAATTCTAATACCTTTCTATAGAGAAAGGCAAAAAGCCTTCTTAGTCCACTTAGTGAAATTTTCATATATCTTGAAAAATCACCATAGGGGGGAGTACATGAAATTTTCGAAATCGAAAAAAAATTTTTGATGCCAAAAGGCTTAGAATTGCATGAAACGTCGAGATTTAGTGTCATCTCGAAAAAAAATTTTTTTGAAAAAATCGACTTTTTGGGACTTAGAAAAAATATGAAAATTTTTCTAAGTCCCAGAAAGTTGATTTTTTCAAAAAAATTTTTTTTCGAGATGACACTAAATTTCGATGTTTTATGCAGTTTTAAGAGTTTTGGCATCAAAAAAAATTTTCGATTTTGGAAATTTCATGTACTCCCCCCTATGGTGCTTTTTCAAGATCGAAAATTGCCAAACCTTTACCACCGGGCAGCACCCCTTAAGCATGTCCGATTTAGGTCAAATTTTGCATGAAGACTTTTTTCGAGGTGCTTAAACTTTTGAGCACTAGAACTTTACGAAAATAGAGTTGATCCCAAAATTTTGGCACCCTTATATATATAAGAGCGGTAAAAATCAACGTGTTTTGTCGGTTACGTCACTTATACCATCATATATCTGGAACCAAAAGTCACAACCATTTGATCTTCGAACTTGATCAACGGCCCGAAAGTAGCTTTCAAACGAGCCCAAGTTTGTTAAAATCGGATCAGCCATCTCTGATAAAATTGAGCGCGTTCAAATACAACGCTTTTTGTCGGTTACGTCACTTATACGATCATATCTCCGGAACCAAAACTCACAACCATTTGATCTTCGAACTTGATCAATAGCCCGACAGTAGCTTTCAAACGAGCCCAAGTTTGTTAAAATCGGTTCAGCCATCTCTGAGAAAATTGAGCGCGTTCAAATAGCACGATTTTTGTCGGTTACGTCACTTATACCATCATATCTCCGGAACCAAAAGTCTCAGCCATTTGATCTTCGAACTTGATCAATGGCCCGACAGTAGCTTTCAAACGAGCCCAAGTTTGTTCAAATCGGTTCAGCCATCTCTGAGAAAATTGAGCGCGTTCAAATACAACGCTTTTTGTCGGTTACGTCACTTATAGAATCATATCTCCTGAACCAAAAATCACAGCCATTTGATCTTCGAACTTGATCAATGGCCCGACAGTAGCTTTCAAACGAGCCCAAGTTTGTTCAAATCGGTTCAGCCATCTCTGAGAAAATTGAGCGCGTTCAAATATCTTCGAAAAGTGCACACACATACACACACACACACACATACACACACACACACATACACACACACACACACACACACAGACATTTTCCGATCTCGACGAACTGAGTCGAATGGTATATAACACTATGGGTCTCCGAGGCTCCGTTCGAAAGTCGGTTTTTCCAGCAATTCTAATACCTTTCTATAGAGAAAGGCAAAAACCCTTCTTAGTCCACTTAGTGGAATTTTCATATATCTTGAAAAATCACCATAGGAGGGAGTACATGAAATTTTCGAAATCGAAAAAAAATTTTTGATGCCAAAAGGCTTAGAATTGCATGAAACGTCGAGATTTAGTGTCATCTCGAAAAAAAATTTTTTTGAAAAAGTCGACTTTTTGGGACTTAGAAAAAATATGAAAATTTTTCTAAGTCCCAGAAAGTTGATTTTTTCAAAAAAAAATTTTTTCGGGATAACACTAAATTTCGATGTTTTATGCAGTTTTAAGAGTTTTGGCATCAAAAAAAATTTTTTATTTTGGAAATTTCATGTACTCCCCCCTATGGTGCTTTTTCAAGATCGATAATTGTCAAACCTTTACCACCGGGCAGCACCCCTTAAGCATGTCCGATTTAGGTCAAATTTTGCATGAAGGCTTTTTTCGAGGTGCTTAAACTTTTGAGCACTAGAACTTTACGAAAATAGAGTTGATCCCAAAATTTTGGCACCCTTATATATACAAGAGCGGTAAAAATCAACGTGTTTTGTCGGTTACGTCACTTATACAATCATATTTCTGGAACCAAAAGTCACAACCATTTGATCTTCGAACTTGATCAATGGCACGACAGTAGCTTTCAAACGAGCCCAAGTTTGTTGAAATCGGATCAGCCATCTCTGAGAAAATTGAGCGCGTTCAAATACAACGCTTTTTGTCGGTTACGTCACTTATAGAATCATATCTCCGGAACCAAAAATCACAGCCATTTGATCTTCGAACTTGATCAATGGCCCGACAGTAGCTTTCAAACGAGCCCAAGTTTGTTCAAATCGGTTCAGCCATCTCTGAGAAAATTGAGCGCGTTCAAATACAACGCTTTTTGTCGGTTACGTCACTTATAGAATCATATCTCCTGAACCAAAAATCACAGCCATTTGATCTTCGAACTTGATCAATGGCCCGACAGTAGCTTTCAAACGAGCCCAAGTTTGTTCAAATCGGTTCAGCCATCTCTGAGAAAATTGAGCGCGTTCAAATATCTTCGAAAAGTGCACACACATACACACACACACACATACACACACACACACATACACACAAACACACACACAGACATTTTCCGATCTCGACGAACTGAGTCGAATGGTATATAACACTATGGGTCTCCGAGGCTCCGTTCGAAAGTCGGTTTTTCCAGCAATTCTAATACCTTTCTATAGAGAAAGGCAAAAAGCCTTCTTAGTCCACTTAGTGAAATTTTCATATATCTTGAAAAATCACCATAGGGGGGAGTACATGAAATTTTCGAAATCGAAAAAAAATTTTTGATGCCAAAAGGCTTAGAATTGCATGAAACGTCGAGATTTAGTGTCATCTCGAAAAAAATTTTTTTTGAAAAAATCGACTTTTTGGGACTTAGAAAAAATATGAAAATTTTTCTAAGTCCCAGAAAGTTGATTTTTTCAAAAAAATTATTTTTCGAGATGACACTAAATTTCGATGTTTTATGCAGTTTTAAGAGTTTTGGCATCAAAAAAAATTTTCGATTTTGGAAATTTCATGTACTCCCCCCTATGGTGCTTTTTCAAGATCGAAAATTGCCAAACCTTTACCACCGGGCAGCACCCCTTAAGCATGTCCGATTTAGGTCAAATTTTGCATGAAGACTTTTTTCGAGGTGCTTAAACTTTTGAGCACTAGAACTTTACGAAAATAGAGTTGATCCCAAAATTTTGGCACCCTTATATATATAAGAGCGGTAAAAATCAACGTGTTTTGTCGGTTACGTCACTTATACCATCATATATCTGGAACCAAAAGTCACAACCATTTGATCTTCGAACTTGATCAACGGCCCGACAGTAGCTTTCAAACGAGCCCAAGTTTGTTAAAATCGGATCAGCCATCTCTGATAAAATTGAGCGCGTTCAAATACAACGCTTTTTGTCGGTTACGTCACTTATACGATCATATCTCCGGAACCAAAACTCACAACCATTTGATCTTCGAACTTGATCAATAGCCCGACAGTAGCTTTCAAACGAGCCCAAGTTTGTTAAAATCGGTTCAGCCATCTCTGAGAAAATTGAGCGCGTTCAAATAGCACGATTTTTGTCGGTTACGTCACTTATACCATCATATCTCCGGAACCAAAAGTCTCAGCCATTTGATCTTCGAACTTGATCAATGGCCCGACAGTAGCTTTCAAACGAGCCCAAGTTTGTTCAAATCGGTTCAGCCATCTCTGAGAAAATTGAGCGCGTTCAAATACAACGCTTTTTGTCGGTTACGTCACTTATAGAATCATATCTCCTGAACCAAAAATCACAGCCATTTGATCTTCGAACTTGATCAATGGCCCGACAGTAGCTTTCAAACGAGCCCAAGTTTGTTCAAATCGGTTCAGCCATCTCTGAGAAAATTGAGCGCGTTCAAATACAACGCTTTTTGTCGGTTACGTCACTTATAGAATCATATCTCCTGAACCAAAAATCACAGCCATTTGATCTTCGAACTTGATCAATGGCCCGACAGTAGCTTTCAAACGAGCCCAAGTTTGTTCAAATCGGTTCAGCCATCTCTGAGAAAATTGAGCGCGTTCAAATATCTTCGAAAAGTGCACACACATACACACACACACACATACACACACACACACATACACACACACACACACACACACACACACACACACAGACATTTTCCGATCTCGACGAACTGAGTCGAATGGTATATAACACTATGGGTCTCCGAGGCTCCGTTCGAAAGTCGGTTTTTCCAGCAATTCTAATACCTTTCTATAGAGAAAGGCAAAACCCTTCTTAGTCCACTTAGTGGAATTTTCATATATCTTGAAAAATCACCATAGGAGGGAGTACATGAAATTTTCGAAATCGAAAAAAAATTTTTGATGCCAAAAGGCTTAGAATTGCATGAAACGTCGAGATTTAGTGTCATCTCGAAAAAAAATTTTTTTGAAAAAGTCGACTTTTTGGGACTTAGAAAAAATATGAAAATTTTTCTAAGTCCCAGAAAGTTGATTTTTTCAAAAAAAAATTTTTTCGGGATAACACTAAATTTCGATGTTTTATGCAGTTTTAAGAGTTTTGGCATCAAAAAAAATTTTTTATTTTGGAAATTTCATGTACTCCCCCCTATGGTGCTTTTTCAAGATCGATAATTGTCAAACCTTTACCACCGGGCAGCACCCCTTAAGCATGTCCGATTTAGGTCAAATTTTGCATGAAGGCTTTTTTCGAGGTGCTTAAACTTTTGAGCACTAGAACTTTACGAAAATAGAGTTGATCCCAAAATTTTGGCACCCTTATATATACAAGAGCGGTAAAAATCAACGTGTTTTGTCGGTTACGTCACTTATACAATCATATTTCTGGAACCAAAAGTCACAACCATTTGATCTTCGAACTTGATCAATGGCACGACAGTAGCTTTCAAACGAGCCCAAGTTTGTTGAAATCGGATCAGCCATCTCTGAGAAAATTGAGCGCGTTCAAATACAACGCTTTTTGTCGGTTACGTCACTTATAGAATCATATCTCCGGAACCAAAAATCACAGCCATTTGATCTTCGAACTTGATCAATGGCCCGACAGTAGCTTTCAAACGAGCCCAAGTTTGTTCAAATCGGTTCAGCCATCTCTGAGAAAATTGAGCGCGTTCAAATACAACGCTTTTTGTCGGTTACGTCACTTATAGAATCATATCTCCTGAACCAAAAATCACAGCCATTTGATCTTCGAACTTGATCAATGGCCCGACAGTAGCTTTCAAACGAGCCCAAGTTTGTTCAAATCGGTTCAGCCATCTCTGAGAAAATTGAGCGCGTTCAAATATCTTCGAAAAGTGCACACACATACACACACACACACATACACACACACACACACATACACACACACACACACACACACACACAGACATTTTCCGATCTCGACGAACTGAGTCGAATGGTATATAACACTATGGGTCTCCGAGGCTCCGTTCGAAAGTCGGTTTTTCCAGCAATTCTAATACCTTTCTATAGAGAAAGGCAAAAAGCCTTCTTAGTCCACTTAGTGAAATTTTCATATATCTTGAAAAATCACCATAGGGGGGAGTACATGAAATTTTCGAAATCGAAAAAAAATTTTTGATGCCAAAAGGCTTAGAATTGCATGAAACGTCGAGATTTAGTGTCATCTCGAAAAAAATTTTTTTTGAAAAAATCGACTTTTTGGGACTTAGAAAAATATGAAAATTTTTCTAAGTCCCAGAAAGTTGATTTTTTCAAAAAAATTTTTTTTCGAGATGACACTAAATTTCGATGTTTTATGCAGTTTTAAGAGTTTTGGCATCAAAAAAAATTTTCGATTTTGGAAATTTCATGTACTCCCCCCTATGGTGCTTTTTCAAGATCGAAAATTGCCAAACCTTTACCACCGGGCAGCACCCCTTAAGCATGTCCGATTTAGGTCAAATTTTGCATGAAGACTTTTTTCGAGGTGCTTAAACTTTTGAGCACTAGAACTTTACGAAAATAGAGTTGATCCCAAAATTTTGGCACCCTTATATATATAAGAGCGGTAAAAATCAACGTGTTTTGTCGGTTACGTCACTTATACCATCATATATCTGGAACCAAAAGTCACAACCATTTGATCTTCGAACTTGATCAACGGCCCGACAGTAGCTTTCAAACGAGCCCAAGTTTGTTAAAATCGGATCAGCCATCTCTGATAAAATTGAGCGCGTTCAAATACAACGCTTTTTGTCGGTTACGTCACTTATACGATCATATCTCCGGAACCAAAACTCACAACCATTTGATCTTCGAACTTGATCAATAGCCCGACAGTAGCTTTCAAACGAGCCCAAGTTTGTTAAAATCGGTTCAGCCATCTCTGAGAAAATTGAGCGCGTTCAAATAGCACGATTTTTGTCGGTTACGTCACTTATACCATCATATCTCCGGAACCAAAAGTCTCAGCCATTTGATCTTCGAACTTGATCAATGGCCCGACAGTAGCTTTCAAACGAGCCCAAGTTTGTTCAAATCGGTTCAGCCATCTCTGAGAAAATTGAGCGCGTTCAAATACAACGCTTTTTGTCGGTTACGTCACTTATAGAATCATATCTCCTGAACCAAAAATCACAGCCATTTGATCTTCGAACTTGATCAATGGCCCGACAGTAGCTTTCAAACGAGCCCAAGTTTGTTCAAATCGGTTCAGCCATCTCTGAGAAAATTGAGCGCGTTCAAATACAACGCTTTTTGTCGGTTACGTCACTTATAGAATCATATCTCCTGAACCAAAAATCACAGCCATTTGATCTTCGAACTTGATCAATGGCCCGACAGTAGCTTTCAAACGAGCCCAAGTTTGTTCAAATCGGTTCAGCCATCTCTGAGAAAATTGAGCGCGTTCAAATATCTTCGAAAAGTGCACACACATACACACACACACACATACACACACACACACATACACACACACACACACACACACACACACACACACACACAGACATTTTCCGATCTCGACGAACTGAGTCGAATGGTATATAACACTATGGGTCTCCGAGGCTCCGTTCGAAAGTCGGTTTTTCCAGCAATTCTAATACCTTTCTATAGAGAAAGGCAAAACCCTTCTTAGTCCACTTAGTGGAATTTTCATATATCTTGAAAAATCACCATAGGAGGGAGTACATGAAATTTTCGAAATCGAAAAAAAATTTTTGATGCCAAAAGGCTTAGAATTGCATGAAACGTCGAGATTTAGTGTCATCTCGAAAAAAAATTTTTTTGAAAAAGTCGACTTTTTGGGACTTAGAAAAAATATGAAAATTTTTCTAAGTCCCAGAAAGTTGATTTTTTCAAAAAAAAATTTTTTCGGGATAACACTAAATTTCGATGTTTTATGCAGTTTTAAGAGTTTTGGCATCAAAAAAAATTTTTTATTTTGGAAATTTCATGTACTCCCCCCTATGGTGCTTTTTCAAGATCGATAATTGTCAAACCTTTACCACCGGGCAGCACCCCTTAAGCATGTCCGATTTAGGTCAAATTTTGCATGAAGGCTTTTTTCGAGGTGCTTAAACTTTTGAGCACTAGAACTTTACGAAAATAGAGTTGATCCCAAAATTTTGGCACCCTTATATATACAAGAGCGGTAAAAATCAACGTGTTTTGTCGGTTACGTCACTTATACAATCATATTTCTGGAACCAAAAGTCACAACCATTTGATCTTCGAACTTGATCAATGGCACGACAGTAGCTTTCAAACGAGCCCAAGTTTGTTGAAATCGGATCAGCCATCTCTGAGAAAATTGAGCGCGTTCAAATACAACGCTTTTTGTCGGTTACGTCACTTATAGAATCATATCTCCGGAACCAAAAATCACAGCCATTTGATCTTCGAACTTGATCAATGGCCCGACAGTAGCTTTCAAACGAGCCCAAGTTTGTTCAAATCGGTTCAGCCATCTCTGAGAAAATTGAGCGCGTTCAAATACAACGCTTTTTGTCGGTTACGTCACTTATAGAATCATATCTCCTGAACCAAAAATCACAGCCATTTGATCTTCGAACTTGATCAATGGCCCGACAGTAGCTTTCAAACGAGCCCAAGTTTGTTCAAATCGGTTCAGCCATCTCTGAGAAAATTGAGCGCGTTCAAATATCTTCGAAAAGTGCACACACATACACACACACACACACATACACACACACACACACATACACACACACACACACACACACAGACATTTTCCGATCTCGACGAACTGAGTCGAATGGTATATAACACTATGGGTCTCCGAGGCTCCGTTCGAAAGTCGGTTTTTCCAGCAATTCTAATACCTTTCTATAGAGAAAGGCAAAAAGCCTTCTTAGTCCACTTAGTGAAATTTTCATATATCTTGAAAAATCACCATAGGGGGGAGTACATGAAATTTTCGAAATCGAAAAAAAATTTTTGATGCCAAAAGGCTTAGAATTGCATGAAACGTCGAGATTTAGTGTCATCTCGAAAAAAATTTTTTTTGAAAAAATCGACTTTTTGGGACTTAGAAAAATATGAAAATTTTTCTAAGTCCCAGAAAGTTGATTTTTTCAAAAAAATTTTTTTTCGAGATGACACTAAATTTCGATGTTTTATGCAGTTTTAAGAGTTTTGGCATCAAAAAAAATTTTCGATTTTGGAAATTTCATGTACTCCCCCCTATGGTGCTTTTTCAAGATCGAAAATTGCCAAACCTTTACCACCGGGCAGCACCCCTTAAGCATGTCCGATTTAGGTCAAATTTTGCATGAAGACTTTTTTCGAGGTGCTTAAACTTTTGAGCACTAGAACTTTACGAAAATAGAGTTGATCCCAAAATTTTGGCACCCTTATATATATAAGAGCGGTAAAAATCAACGTGTTTTGTCGGTTACGTCACTTATACCATCATATATCTGGAACCAAAAGTCACAACCATTTGATCTTCGAACTTGATCAACGGCCCGACAGTAGCTTTCAAACGAGCCCAAGTTTGTTAAAATCGGATCAGCCATCTCTGATAAAATTGAGCGCGTTCAAATACAACGCTTTTTGTCGGTTACGTCACTTATACGATCATATCTCCGGAACCAAAACTCACAACCATTTGATCTTCGAACTTGATCAATAGCCCGACAGTAGCTTTCAAACGAGCCCAAGTTTGTTAAAATCGGTTCAGCCATCTCTGAGAAAATTGAGCGCGTTCAAATAGCACGATTTTTGTCGGTTACGTCACTTATACCATCATATCTCCGGAACCAAAAGTCTCAGCCATTTGATCTTCGAACTTGATCAATGGCCCGACAGTAGCTTTCAAACGAGCCCAAGTTTGTTCAAATCGGTTCAGCCATCTCTGAGAAAATTGAGCGCGTTCAAATACAACGCTTTTTGTCGGTTACGTCACTTATAGAATCATATCTCCTGAACCAAAAATCACAGCCATTTGATCTTCGAACTTGATCAATGGCCCGACAGTAGCTTTCAAACGAGCCCAAGTTTGTTCAAATCGGTTCAGCCATCTCTGAGAAAATTGAGCGCGTTCAAATATCTTCGAAAAGTGCACACACATACACACACACATACACACACACACACACATACACACACACACACACACAGACATTTTCCGATCTCGACGAACTGAGTCGAATGGTATATAACACTATGGGTCTCCGAGGCTCCGTTCGAAAGTCGGTTTTTCCAGCAATTCTAATACCTTTCTATAGAGAAAGGCAAAAACCCTTCTTAGTCCACTTAGTGGAATTTTCATATATCTTGAAAAATCACCATAGGAGGGAGTACATGAAATTTTCGAAATCGAAAAAAAATTTTTGATGCCAAAAGGCTTAGAATTGCATGAAACGTCGAGATTTAGTGTCATCTCGAAAAAAAATTTTTTTGAAAAAGTCGACTTTTTGGGACTTAGAAAAAATATGAAAATTTTTCTAAGTCCCAGAAAGTTGATTTTTTCAAAAAAAAATTTTTTCGGGATAACACTAAATTTCGATGTTTTATGCAGTTTTAAGAGTTTTGGCATCAAAAAAAATTTTTTATTTTGGAAATTTCATGTACTCCCCCCTATGGTGCTTTTTCAAGATCGATAATTGTCAAACCTTTACCACCGGGCAGCACCCCTTAAGCATGTCCGATTTAGGTCAAATTTTGCATGAAGGCTTTTTTCGAGGTGCTTAAACTTTTGAGCACTAGAACTTTACGAAAATAGAGTTGATCCCAAAATTTTGGCACCCTTATATATACAAGAGCGGTAAAAATCAACGTGTTTTGTCGGTTACGTCACTTATACAATCATATTTCTGGAACCAAAAGTCACAACCATTTGATCTTCGAACTTGATCAATGGCACGACAGTAGCTTTCAAACGAGCCCAAGTTTGTTGAAATCGGATCAGCCATCTCTGAGAAAATTGAGCGCGTTCAAATACAACGCTTTTTGTCGGTTACGTCACTTATAGAATCATATCTCCGGAACCAAAAATCACAGCCATTTGATCTTCGAACTTGATCAATGGCCCGACAGTAGCTTTCAAACGAGCCCAAGTTTGTTCAAATCGGTTCAGCCATCTCTGAGAAAATTGAGCGCGTTCAAATACAACGCTTTTTGTCGGTTACGTCACTTATAGAATCATATCTCCTGAACCAAAAATCACAGCCATTTGATCTTCGAACTTGATCAATGGCCCGACAGTAGCTTTCAAACGAGCCCAAGTTTGTTCAAATCGGTTCAGCCATCTCTGAGAAAATTGAGCGCGTTCAAATATCTTCGAAAAGTGCACACACATACACACACACACACATACACACACACACACACATACACACACACACACACACAGACATTTTCCGATCTCGACGAACTGAGTCGAATGGTATATAACACTATGGGTCTCCGAGGCTCCGTTCGAAAGTCGGTTTTTCCAGCAATTCTAATACCTTTCTATAGAGAAAGGCAAAAAGCCTTCTTAGTCCACTTAGTGAAATTTTCATATATCTTGAAAAATCACCATAGGGGGGAGTACATGAAATTTTCGAAATCGAAAAAAAATTTTTGATGCCAAAAGGCTTAGAATTGCATGAAACGTCGAGATTTAGTGTCATCTCGAAAAAAAATTTTTTTGAAAAAATCGACTTTTTGGGACTTAGAAAAAATATGAAAATTTTTCTAAGTCCCAGAAAGTTGATTTTTTCAAAAAAATTTTTTTTCGAGATGACACTAAATTTCGATGTTTTATGCAGTTTTAAGAGTTTTGGCATCAAAAAAAATTTTCGATTTTGGAAATTTCATGTACTCCCCCCTATGGTGCTTTTTCAAGATCGAAAATTGCCAAACCTTTACCACCGGGCAGCACCCCTTAAGCATGTCCGATTTAGGTCAAATTTTGCATGAAGACTTTTTTCGAGGTGCTTAAACTTTTGAGCACTAGAACTTTACGAAAATAGAGTTGATCCCAAAATTTTGGCACCCTTATATATATAAGAGCGGTAAAAATCAACGTGTTTTGTCGGTTACGTCACTTATACCATCATATATCTGGAACCAAAAGTCACAACCATTTGATCTTCGAACTTGATCAACGGCCCGACAGTAGCTTTCAAACGAGCCCAAGTTTGTTAAAATCGGATCAGCCATCTCTGATAAAATTGAGCGCGTTCAAATACAACGCTTTTTGTCGGTTACGTCACTTATACGATCATATCTCCGGAACCAAAACTCACAACCATTTGATCTTCGAACTTGATCAATAGCCCGACAGTAGCTTTCAAACGAGCCCAAGTTTGTTAAAATCGGTTCAGCCATCTCTGAGAAAATTGAGCGCGTTCAAATAGCACGATTTTTGTCGGTTACGTCACTTATACCATCATATCTCCGGAACCAAAAGTCTCAGCCATTTGATCTTCGAACTTGATCAATGGCCCGACAGTAGCTTTCAAACGAGCCCAAGTTTGTTCAAATCGGTTCAGCCATCTCTGAGAAAATTGAGCGCGTTCAAATACAACGCTTTTTGTCGGTTACGTCACTTATAGAATCATATCTCCTGAACCAAAAATCACAGCCATTTGATCTTCGAACTTGATCAATGGCCCGACAGTAGCTTTCAAACGAGCCCAAGTTTGTTCAAATCGGTTCAGCCATCTCTGAGAAAATTGAGCGCGTTCAAATATCTTCGAAAAGTGCACACACATACACACACACACACATACACACACACACACAGACATTTTCCGATCTCGACGAACTGAGTCGAATGGTATATAACACTATGGGTCTCCGAGGCTCCGTTCGAAAGTCGGTTTTTCCAGCAATTCTAATACCTTTCTATAGAGAAAGGCAAAATAGAAAAATGTTCTCCAAACAGAATATGAAAAAGTATTGCAAAAGTACAAACCTTTACGAAGAGATTTTATTTTTAAATGTGTAAATAAATTGAGTTATCGCGAAGCAACACGTTTTTTAAGACAACATATCGTGCGACGCTCACTTAGAGATGTGCGAAGCAGCTCATACTGGTGAGCAGCTCCGAACCGATCAGCTCACTGATGGGAATCGATTCAATGTATCAGCTCATCAGCTCAATTAAATGGAACTGAAGGTTTGTTTTGAGCGCCGTTTTTCTGTCATATGCATGATCGAAATCATTTATGCACAAAGAACAAACTTGTTTGTGAATTATTATCATGTCATATTAGAGAATATCTGCAAAAGTGGCATCCCTGAATGTACCTTAGCCTACTGAGTGAGAAGTAAGATTTCTTATTGACAATGGCTCATTCAATCTGTTAAAGAAGGATAGATGCACATTTTGAAGAACTGACAAGAGCTCATGCACACATTTCTTCTCATTGATAACTCTCTCTTCAAGAGCCGAATATCCGTTCAGCTCGTAGCTTGTTTCCACCTTACCAGCAGGGATGCCGGGTCATTTTTTCAAAAATCTGTGATCAAGCCAAAAACCTGTCTGTGCAAAATCTGTGCACGTTACCCCGTTTCTATAAAAGCTGATCGGAATCATTTTGGTAATCAAAAACAAGGTCTCACTATTTCCTACTGCTCTGTAATTTTTGGTGCTAAACTGTGATCAATTTCAAAAATCTGTGATCGATTTCAGAATCTGTGTTAATCTGTGACCATTTTCAGAAATCTGTGAAAATCTGTGTCATTTTTTAAATCTGTGCAAAAGGTTGAAAATCTGTGAAACACAAATTAATCTGTGAACCTGACATCCCTGCTTACCAGTGCGGTGAACTGGTGAGCTGCGGTTCTTTTAAAAATAGCTGTGAGCTATCAGCTCACTTTGAACATTCGATTCATTGGAATAGCTCAGGAGCGAATTGCCCATCTCTTCGCTCACTGCAAAAGTGAGTTACAGAATAGCAGACGCCCTCCGTTCCGTTAATTCATGGTTTTAGCGTGGCAATAGAGAAAATGAGTCACACGAATAGTACTCAGGAAATTCTCATTGGAAAATAAATTGGTTTAGGAATATATTTTCCTATAAGTATTGTTAAAGTTTGCTGGATTAAGTTGCATGTTTCGCTTCGGTACAAGGTTTCTTAGGTAAAAATAGGTAAAACGATGTATAACTTTTCCAGAAAAGAGTAAACCTATGCATTACCTTCTACAAAACTATGGAAATATATATTTTCTACAACTATTTCAAACAAAGTAAGGATTAAAAAATAACTTGAAACAAGTTATGATTAGAATACTAGTCTTAAGGGGGTTGTCATAATTCAATAACTAAAACTAACTTTGAAAAGGCATAAAAAAAAGTTCCATCGAGTTCCACTTAGATTTTTTTTCATAGTTTTGGGGATATCTTTTCCTATAAATTTTGTAAAAATTAGCGGCATAAAGTTGCATATTTCGCTTCGGTGTAAGGTTTTATCATAGGTAAAAAAAGGTAAAATATTGTATAACTTTGCCAGGAAACAACAAACCTATGCATTACCTTCAACATAAATATGTGATTTTCTATTTTCTTTAATTATTCCAAAGAAAGTATGCATAAAAAATAACTCAAAACAAGTTATGAATAAAAAACTGATTTTAAGGGGGTTGCCATAAAAACGCTTTGTATATCCGAAACGGTGCGACCTAGACTTTTGGTATGTTTGACAAAGTAAATTATTTTCAATAGTTCTAAAACTTTGTAGGAGAAAAAAAATTCTATCTCTTCAGAAAAAAAAAGTTATGGTTATATTTTTTGTCAAAGTAGGCCATGAACAATTTGAGATAGAATCAAATTACGCGGTATATATTTGTAAACAATTTCTTAAAAACAACTATATGCATTAAAAGAACGGTTTGGCAACTACTGATTTATGTCCACGTTTTTATTGATTCGAACCACTGTGCGCCATCTTGGTTTCGGTTATGTGGCTGCGCAACATCAGTTATACAGGTGACATAATAACGAAATGTCTTTCGGCGAAATGGCTCACTGTCCAGTTGTCTGGACATCGTTCATTGATACAAGGCATTCAAAAATTCAAATAATGGGATTCCGAAAAAACAGAGAGCAAAACAGATGAATTGAAAAAACCGCATTGATAGTTCATAAGATCTACAATGAACACAGTTTTGATCTGAACAAAACCAGAATTCTCGATCAAGAAAATGGAACTAATACTTTACAAATATTGGAAATGTGCCATACTTTTACTATGACAGCGAGGGCTGAATGACCCTAGTGGTTAAAGGCCAAATAAATAAATAATAAATAATAATACTATGACAGTTCAAACAATAACTTCAGGACCGATACGCATAATTTTAATGCTGTATACTCCGGTCTGTTGCTCACTCTCTCTCCTACTGTCAACCTCGCTCGCTCTCTTCTTGAACATGATATATGTCATTCTCAAACGGGCGCAAAAGCCACCAACTTTTAAAATAACAACACAAAATAATTAATAATTTGCTGAAGTAGAGTGCCATTCCGCAGGGTTCTGATCGGTGTTCGAAAATTAATTTCGGATCGCAATTCCGGTGCATCAATTTCTCCGTTGATCAGTTTTGCAATAACTACTGCCTGTTGTATTTTACGGCGACGTAACAGCGACTCAATTTCGATTAGTTGACATCTATCCGGATACGGTGACAGATTCGAAGGAAGTATTGTATTCGTATGTCTCGTTTTGTGTTCTTAGTGTAAAGTAGCCGTTTTTCAACCAACTATTTTTGACGAAAAATATTTGTGTTCGTTGTGAGTACATTTTGTAAAATCATTGTATTTTATGAAAAAAATTGTGACTAAATATTACATAAAATTATAGTCGCCCTGAAGGCGAAGGTATAACCTTCGAAACGTTGGCCATTAACGAAAAATAACTGATTTGACGATAAACCATATGACCAAAAAGCCATCTTTTTACTTGAAAGATGTTTACATATGTTTTGCCTTTCTCATATAGGTTATGCAATCACTTCACTTGAAAAACCGACTAGTGAAAATTGGCCCGGAGAGCCAAGTGTCATATACCATTCGACTCAGTTCATCGAGCTGAGCAATGTCTGTGTGTGTATGTATGTGTGTGTGTCAAATAATCTCACTAGGTTTTCTCGGAGATGGCTGAACCGATTTTGACAAACTTAGATTCAAATGAAAGGTCTTCCGGCCCCATACGGAATTCCTGAATTTCATCCGGATCCGACTTCCGGTTCCGGAGTTATAGGGTAAAGTGTGTTCAAAATTGTACACCGTCTCTTAAACTGGCGGAACAAAAACCGTAAAAAATGATATAAACTGGACTCTAAACCGTTATTCCCAATCTTAGGGTCAATTGAAAGGTGTTATGGTCCTACCAAAAATTACTGCATATTTTCGGATGCGACAAACATTTAAATCGTAATTTAGAGTGCGTACTAGCAGAGTTTGTATGTCATGTTAGTTGGTGGCCGTACGAACCGACTTTGATTATACCGGTTCTCGGGTTCCGGTGCCGGAAGTGCATATAATAGTGAACCCACTTCGTTTTATTAAGGATGACCTACGCAATCAAAGCACTGCTTTATTCTGTTTGTTATACTAGTTAATGCACAAACAATCTCTTGGTTTCTTTCAAAAATCGAAGAGAAAAATTTTGAATAGAATACCACAATATTATAACATATGTACATGAGAAAGGCATCATTATACACCTAGGTGGATTAAAACAGGTTTTGATCTATGTTTTAACGAGCCTATCATCCTCTGGACTCCTCAAACACGGCCTACGAAACTGAACGCTGCTTCACACCTCACATTTCATTCACTAGCAGTTCTGCTTCGGTCAGTATTGAAACGTTGACATCATACTTGGTTCAATACCATTTTTCAAATGTCAGAGAATAACTAGTAAAGTATCCATAATAAATGGAAGTCGAGTGCTAAACATGCTAGTACTCGATTTGTCAACGTTTCACTGGTTTCCGTTTAAAGAAAACCCTTCTTAATCCACTTAATGGTGTGAAAATGTCTTTCTCTTTCCTGAATGGTCTCATTAAAACATTTATAGGATCCTATATTCGGCCATTAGTATTGTAAGATTATCAAATAACCTAATAGTATCTTTCAATCTCATTCTTCTCCGGAACCAGAAATCACAACCATTTGATCTTTGAACTTGACTAAGGACCCAACAGTAGCTTTCAAACGAGCCTAATCTTGTTGAAATCGGTTTAGTCATGTCTGAAAAAATTGCCCGGTAAATCAAACAACGCGCTTTGTCGCTTACGTGTTAATTTTTAATTTAATTCCCTCTGTTTTTTTAATTAAAAGTTGAATTTGAGTTGAGAATTAAGAATGATTTAATTTATCACGCAAAGTATATCAAATTTTCCACACTTCAATATACGCGCCTAAATATCGAGTTATTTCAAATTTTTCGCACAAAAAAATGTTTTTACCTTTTTTATATATATTAAATATAGATATAGAATTCTATCAAACTTAAAAAATTTTTCCGAGGCCCCGAGGGTCGAGAGTCATGTACCAATCGATGCAGTTCGACGAACTGAACAAATGTCCGTATGTGTGTTGTCAACAAAGAGGTCGAGATCTCAGAGATGACAAGTCCGATTTGGATCAAACTAGTTGCAAATGAAAGGTCTCTCTGTCACCCTTAACGCTATGGAATGTTTGTGAGATCGGATGTTAGCTTTTTGGGTGATTGTTCAACAATATCTGTCACAATTGACCTTGAAAACAGAATACGTTTTTAGACTTAGCTACCCAACAAGATAATAGATTGTTGAAAACCGTCAATTTTTAACGGAGCTATCGATATTTTTGTGTTCAAGCGATGTTTCGGAGCAAAGTGAAACACGATTTTCAATACTGTTTATGCTATTATTTCTTAGCACCTAGAAGATCAGGCACAGCACCCTTTTTCATTACGTTCCGATTTTAGCACGATTCGTTTTGGCAACATAATCGTTCGAACATAACACATGTTTTAGAAAGATGGCAGCAGTTTCAAATTCAAAACAATTTCAAATGTATATTGATTTATACTGCTTGCAACAATAATTGCTGGAAGAACACAACTTCTTACAGCCTTATACCGTTCGAAGAAGTTCGTCGAGATAAGCACATTTTTGTGTGAAAAATAATTTCATGAATTTTTCTCGGACATGGCTTAACTGATTTCTACAAATTTATACTCATTTTAACAGTGCTATGCTCTCATATAAGGCTTCTCAACTTCATTTGGATACGACTTCTGATTCCGGAGCTACAGGATGATATATGTAATGATATTAAAATAATGCTACTCATTTTGCTCGTAAATGGAAGTGCCGATTTCGTCCATCCAACATTCAAATAAAAGGTCTTAAGGTTCTGTGATTAGTGTAAAAATTTCATATAGATTTATCGGGTTTATCGGGTTCACAGAGTCGACGACCAAATCCAACTTCCAATTTTGAAATTACAGGGTGATGATTTTTTTTATATTCAAACCGTTGTAGGAGATGACGGTACCAAAAAATCTTCAAAGTTAGGCTCAAAACTATATCAATTTATTCGTCGTAGCTGTTTTGGGTTGTGCTCTGAATAACGTTTCTGGAGGTACCATAAATAACGACCACTTTAAAAAGGAACTCACTTCTATATCTTATGGAATACTTAATCGATTGTCACACGTTTAGATTGAAAGGAATTTCAAGGTTTCATACAATATCTATTTGTCTTGCAGTTCCAAAATTTTAATTATAATTCGTTTAAAACCACGGTCATTAAAATAATTTCATGAAAACTAAACACCACGAAGGATATTCACGCGAAAAAAAACACATGCTGATTGATAAAAAAAGGTATCATCTCACTGCAAGATATATAAGCACGTTTTTAATGATATTTTTTCTGGGTGTAAAATTATGTCGATCGTCTGAACGGACTCACACTAATTATCTAACATGCTGTTGCTCACATCTTGTTGGTTGTTTTCAACTCAAAAGACCTGAACCTAACAGATGAACAAAAGCGCTGATTCCGTTTCATCAAAACCGTAAAACATTTCAATAAAACAAGTGAAAAATCTGGAGCAAACCGTGATCTGTATCTCTAACGATATGCATGAGCTTCCTGTATATTTCCTACGGGGCCATACACTACCTGATTACATGGGAGAAATATCTACACTATCCAGGGAAATTCTTTCTATTCACTAACCCTTTTCCCAAACTATCGAATGCAATGTTTCAAATTTAACCTTTATTTAACACTGACTCAATTCAACCCCCCCAGCTCACAAGTACTTCGAGGGACGGATCATGTGTTATTCCCTGGGGGTAGGTTGGCAATAGAAACAAATTTTCACACAGGCGGCAAAATTTGATTTTTTGCTGTTGCCCTTCGACCTCGGGCCGGACCCTTTTCGAAATAAACATACCAAAGTGGATAGACAGTTACTCTGGGCAGAGGCATTCAGATACAGTGTTTATTCAACGCATTAGGAAATATACGCTTGAAATTTCTCATATCGAATACACATAGCAACTTTATTTATGGATACGGTGAGGTTTGCCTTCATCAGTTCACTTACAGGAACGAAACGAATGAAGTCGATGTTGCAAGTTATTTGTCTGATATCATATCTTTTTCGAATTCCATTAAAATATGTATAGTAAAGCAAAATTTTGTAACTAATGTTGATGACAACATTTAAACAAACTAATAAATTGTTTTTTAATATAATAAGCCATTTCATACTTTTGTTCATGAGGAAGTTTCTGAAATTTATCTTTTGATGATTTGTTACCTTTGAAATTTTAATGTTTAATAAAACCATATACTAATAAAACTACTACACAAGATGGAAGGTTAGGAACTCTATGGGAATGGGGAAATTTGAAGAGAAATGTTGTAAAAACAGACTTTTGATCGGAATCGCAAAAACCTCTACTGGCAAAACGTTTGGGCGTATAATTATGGAGATTTACCTGAAGCCGGTTTCAGCCATTCAAGACACGTTTGGTACAATTTTATCTGATCTTGCACGAAAATTTGAGTGAACTGGGTCGCTCTATATACGTGCGTGCACCTTATAAGATTGTGTATGTGTACAAACCGCAATTTCTTCTATCCACACAATTTTATCCGAAATAAATAAGCCGAATTCAACAAACTTAAGCTTACATGAAAACTTCATAAAAAAATGGATATAAAACTAAATAATATATGGATATAAACGGATTATGCCATACTTCTCCGGTTTCGGGGATAATACAATCGTATCAGTAACGTAACCGACTAGCATGACTTTTTTCTGTCTTCTCATTTTTTCCGATTTGAACATATTTAGGATTGATGAATAGTTGCGAAGAGGTCAACGATCAAGTTGAAATCTATTATTGTCAAAACTTTAAATTCCAGAACTGGAAACTGTGCGATCCACTTACATTTTAATCAAAATTAGCCTCAAGAAAACCGTAGAAAAAACATAATTTTTGCAATTTTTAGGGCTACAGTTCGAAACAATAAATTCAAGTGTTCTGAATAAAACAAAAAATCATTCGAACAAAATGCTGTAATATTTTCGTTAAGAAATATTGAGGAATCATTCATTGAAGAAGTATTTTCAAGTACACTTTTTAGACTTAATTTGTGGTGCCCACAAATTAATTCTAAAAATTCTAAAAGTTTTTATTTGTTTTCTTGTTTTGATTTTTTGGTGGTTGTTTAATGCTAAAACTGCGATTTTTCACGAATAGAAATCCGCCAATTTGTAGTTGTAAATCCTCTCCAAAACTAACAAAAAATCGAGAAAACGTTGGGGTTGGATATTTTATATGAAGAAATTGTGTGCAAAATTTGAAAATAATACTTTTTCGTTGTATTTTAATACAATAAAATATTTCAAGAATGATTTGTCGAGCTTCCAAATCAATCGAAACAGAGCTTTTGTGCCTGTGTGCAGAGCTTTGGTTTCTTTGTAGTATGAGATAAATAAAATGATAAAAACCCATAACTTCCAGAGTTTTGTTCCGATAGGCTAGAAAATTTTCCAAAACATTCCTAAAGTTGGACTGCTAGGCGGAGATGGCAGTTCCACTTGAACTGCTTTAAGCACTGACGAGCCGAAGGCGAAACGCAAAGAAAGTTGAAACAAAATATGTGCTTTTTTGCACAAAACAAAAAACCCCTAAATGTTCAAACTCTGCGGCGACCAGTAGCCAGTCGTCATTCGTTTACGCCCGAGACGTCAGATAGGATATGGCACCTAGTGTTATATCCTTAAGGGGTCACATAAGTAGTGTGGACTTTGCGTCTGCTTAGCGGTTCAAGTTGGACTGCTAGGCGGAGATGGCAGTTCTACTTGAACTGCTTTAAGCACTGATGTTAGAAATTTCGCAGTTTTGTTTAAATGGCAAGAACTCGAACTAAAATTTATTGGAATGTTATTTCGGGATTTCACATAATTTTAGCTTACTTACAATTAGTATCTAACCGAGTGCTCGTTGGCTACTGAGTTCTCAACTTGGCAATTTGTACGGTTACTGGTATTCCTATCGAGCTATAGTTAAGGTTACCTGTATAAGTTAAGTTCACTGTTAATGACAATTCTTTTCATACCTGGTAAAGTTACTTCATTTAGCTCGGGCCTACTTCTACGGTAAACGTAATTTATAAATAGAAAAATGAATTGTGTACGATGATAACGGTAATGAATCTCAACGGTGATAAATCAAGTTAACTTATCCAATAAGGTTAACTTATCCGATCTTCGCACGTGAATATATCTCCGGTTATGACGTTGGATGTCCTGCTGTCAGTCCACTAGTGACACGATTTCTCCGACACGATTTCTCCGACACGATTACTCCGACATCACTGCGTACGGCGATCGAGGGGCCTACTCCATACATAATATAACACCCCGACCCGTAATACCCGTTATTTCTGGGTTTTACCGACCTCCTGAACGTCCAGAAGGGCTACCTTGATCGCTGGTCTCTGCAGTACTCCCGAATTGGTTTGAACGTCGACTTTGCGTACCTGTCCGTCCACAGCTGTATACGTCTTGACGATGCGGCCTCGTAGCCACCCGTTTCTCACAGATTCGTCGACCACAATAACTAAATCGCCTTCTTCTAGTGGACGCAACTCTGAGAACCATTTGGTCCGCCGAGCGATTGTCGGAAGATACGCCTGGATCCACCTTTTCCAGAACTGGTTTAGAAGATGCTGCATAAGTTTCCAGTTTGTTCTCAGCGAAATTGGTTCATCTATTGGGATTCTGTTGAGGTTGTTGGATCCACTCGAGCTCATGAGGAGAAAACTGTTCGGTGTAACAACATCTTGTTCAGCTCCTTCCAGTGGTACGAATGTTAGAGGATGAGAGTTGATAATCATTTCGACTTCTGCAAGAAGTGTAACCAGCCCTTCGTCGTCTAGTCTTTCGTGATGCGCTAACACTTTGAATGCGTCTTTAACCGAGCGCACCTTTCTTTCCCACACTCCTCCCATGTGCGGGGCAGAAGGTGGATTAAAGTACCATTTCGTATCGGAGTTGGTAAAGGTGGCTGCTATCTCGTGGTTAATTGCCTTAATTTCGTTCGCCAAAATTCGAGCAGCGCCGTGAAAATTTGTGCCGTTGTCGCTGAAAATCTGCTGCGGTGCACCTCTTTTTGCCACGAACCGTCGTATGGCCATTCTACAGGATTCTGTTGATAGCGAATGGACGGCCTCTAAGTGAACAGCGCGTATTGTAAGGCACGTGAAAAGTGCCACCCAGCGTTTGACGTTGCTTCGACCTCGCTTAACGACCAGCGGTCCGAAGTAGTCAAGACCTGTGAATGTAAATGGACGCACGTATGGTTGCACTCGTGCTTGCGGTAATGATGCCATTCTTGGTTCGCCTGGTTTGGCTCGGTACACGCGACACCACATACATTTTTTTATCGCTTTTTTCACTACTGAACGCATCTTTGGTATGTAAAATTTCTGGTGCATCTCATTTATAACTGTTTCTGTATTTGCGTGTGCAAACCGCTGATGGAATCGAAGTATGAGCAAATCTGTCACGTGGTTCTCCCTTGGTAGAATCACTGGATTGCGAAAATCGAAACAATAGTACGCCGCTTTGGGGTCGATTCTACTTTCTGAACGGATAATACCATCTTCATCTAGAAAGGGCGATAGACCTCTCAAAGTGCTTGCTTTTCCCAGACGCTGACGCTGAGCTATGGGTCGCTCTGAGTTTGCTTTCAATAATGAGATTTCATTTGCGTAAGGACCGGCCTGTACCATTCGCCACAGACTCTTTTCCGCCGAAACGTAGTCTTCATGATTCAGATACACGGTATGGGACTTTGTTAGAACCCTGTTTTTGTAACAGCACTGATTGCGAAAATGTTGGAGGTACGACAGCCGTTTTATTAGATCATCGAAGCGGGAACACTTCGCGAAATCAAACGGTGTTTGATGCGGAATTTCTCGATGAATAAGGGCGGTCCGCAGTTCTTCAGTAGGATCTTTCAATGAGAGCTCAGCTGATGGCCAAAGGTGCTCGGGCGAGTACAAGAACTCGGGGCCGCGATACCAGCAGCTCAGTGGATCGAAGCTTGGACCACTATTCCACTTTGTAGCTTCGTCGGCGATATTCATCCTTGTCGGTACCCAGTGCCAATCGTCAACATTCGTTTCGGTGAGAATTTCGGCAACCCGAAATGCCACGTAAGGGCGATATTTACGAGGGTCTGCTCGTAGCCACGAGAGGACGGTTGAGGAGTCTGACCAGATGAATCGTCTCTTAATGGATAGGGAATGATTTTCTACTATACTCCTCATCAATCTAACGCCGAGCACG
Source organism: Malaya genurostris (assembly GCF_030247185.1). Taxonomy (NCBI): domain Eukaryota; kingdom Metazoa; phylum Arthropoda; class Insecta; order Diptera; family Culicidae; genus Malaya; species Malaya genurostris. The sequence goes on from NC_080571.1 coordinate 63,861,398, forward strand.
GCAGCGTTCAATTCGTTTTTAGGAATAGTCTGCGGTCGGAGCGGAGTTACTTTCGCTTTCGATGCTACCAGGGAACATCTTGGTGTTCGATCCTCAACGATACGAAAGTACGCTACACTGCAGTATGCCATCTCGCTCGCGTCCACGAAAATGTGTAGTTCAAGCGAGTCGTAGCTTCCGGGTGAGTAGTTGTTGAAGTAGCATCTTGATATTCTCACTTGTCGCAACTCGGGAACCAATGTAATCCATCGTCTCCAACTATATAAATCCTTTTTTGTAATGGGATCATCCCATTCAATTCCAGATCTCCACACATCTTGGATGAGTATCTTTCCGTGTATCGTGTAGTTAGATATAAACCCCAGCGGATCGAACAGGCTCATTACGATTTGTAGAACTTGACGTTTTGTAGGAGTAATATCGCCCGTCAGTAAAGGCTGAAGATCCTTGCGAAACTGTGTCGTGAAGCTGAAAACATCATCACTTGGAATCCACGCAATTCCTAACACGCGCTCAGCGTTTGTTGTTTTATCTGCGGTGAAACTTTTAACTGCCTCGTTGCACCTTCCCCCGACCCGTGTGAGGATCGCATCGGAGTTCGACTGCCAGTTTCGTATTTCGAAACCGGCTTGGCTGTGTATCATTTGTACTTCAGTAGCTATCTTAATTATTTCGTCGATAGTATCTCTGCTATCTAAGTAGTCATCGACATACGTGTTATTAACGATTGCGGAAACTGCTAATGGGAATATGGACTCGAATTCCTTCGCGTTTAGATTTTTAACATAATGCGCGGAGCATGGGGAGCATTTCGCTCCGAAGGTTGCTACATCCATGATGTATACATCTGGGGCACATTTTGCATCAGTCCGCCATAGAAATCGTTGGGATTGACGATCTTGTTCTCGTATCAGGAGCTGATGAAACATCTGCCTTATGTCGCCAGTTATCGCGTATTGTTTTTGACGGAAATTACACAGAACTTTTAAAAGTGGGGTCAGCAGGTCTGGTCCTTTTAACAGATTGGAGTTTAAGGATATTCCCTCAACACAAGCAGCCGCATCCCATACGACGCGGATTTTGTTCGGCTTTCTTGGATTGCAAACCACTCCGAGTGGTAGGTACCATACTCTGCGAGAATCACATTCCTGTAGCTCCTTCGCTGACGCTTTATGAGAGTAACCTAGCCTTTGGTATTCCATGATCTGTTCGTGAACCGCCTGCTTCAGTTCCAAATTTGTTTCGAGTCTACGCTCGAGACATTTCAGTCGGCGATTTGCCATCGGATAGCTGTTGGGGAAGTTGATATTATCCGTTTTCCATATTAGTCCCGTCTCAAATCTGCCGGACTCCGTTCGTCTTGTTGTGTCACGAAGTATCTTCCAAGCACGTGTATCTCCCTCCGATTCACGTGGTGTACAATTATTAATACCTAAGTTCTCGACCAGGAAGTAATCTTTCACCATTTCGTTCAACTGTCGTTCTTCAGTACAGGAGCAGATATGAACCAAAACGTGTTGGGTTTCACTGGTTCCGCTTATGCCTCCAAAGATAGTCCATCCCAGGCGAGTTTTTATAGCTACTGGCTCTTTGTCTCGTCTGTATCGGTGATTGAGCGGCAGCTTTAATCGCGCGTTGTCCACTCCAATTAGAATACCTGGACTAGCCCCGGTATAGCTTTGAACGGGAAGCCCCTGTAGATACGGGAATTGCTTCACTAACTCCGGATAGTGCAGACTTTGCCTAGGTAGGTCGAGGCTATCCACGGTGCGTACGTTTCGAAGAGCATATTCCTCATTAGCATTGAAACCTGAGATGTTTAGATGGACTTTTTTTGAAGATGATTCCTTTCTAGTAACGTTACCAGTCCATTGAAGACAGAGCGTGCTTTCGGTCCCATGAAAGTCAAGTTTATCTGCGAGGTCCTTGTCCAGTAACGTCAAATCAGAACCATCGTCTAAAAACGCGAACGTTTCCACTGACTTTCCGTTATTGCGTAGTATGACTGGTAATATTTTGAATAAAGATGATGTACGATGGTTGTGAGTGTATATGATAGCTGGAGAACTGGTTTGAGAATTTATGGTTGGTAGTTCGATCGTATGCAGTAGTTTATGATGCGCTTCTTGACAGCCATTTACACTACAGGGCTGTTTCGTTCTGCATGGCCATCTCCCATGCCCGGTAAGGCATCGTTTACATAGTCCGTTCTGTTCCACGAACTTGATGCGATCTGAGACAGAGTACTTTAGGAATGTGCCACAGTTCCTGATCTTGTGTTCAGTTCTCTGGCATACGTGACATGATTTTAACTTTACGTTCGACGAGCGTGATATAATTTCATTGCTTAATTGTGTGTCGGAATCGTCTTTCGTCGAGTGCGCATTCAGGAAACCGTCCTTTTCTCTTTTCGATCCGCGTCGTGTTATGCTGTCTGGTAAATTGGAAGCACATTCAAGCGGAGAGCTCACTTGGCAGGCTGCTGTTTTAATAGACGATACATAGTTACTAAAGGCTTTCAACGTGCTCTCAGATATCCGTTGACTGTACAATCCCCAGTCCAGTCGCAAACTCGGTGGCAATTTGCCCACGAGTTCAGACAGCAACATCGGGTTCGAAAGGTGGGAATGTAAGTTGGCAGCTTCGATATAAGTTACTAGATTCCTTACTTCCCTGCCGAATATGACTAACGTCTCTAGTTTGTTCACGTTAGGAGGGGGAGCGTTCCGTATTTTCGAAAGCAGACAGTGAACTAATTGTTCCGGTCGACCACACTCATCTCTAAGCGTACTTAATATTTCCGGAATAGCCGATGGAAGAGTGAGAAGGCTTTGAACCTTCTCTCTGGCGCTTCCAACCAAACTTTTTTGCAACCTGGCCAGATTTTCGTCCGGTTGTATTCCACACATGACCGTGGTTGATTCGAATGCGCTCAGAAACATAGGCCACTCCAACGGATCTCCCGCGAATTTAGGTAGATCCCTGCAGACAACGTGACGAGCTGCAAGTTGATGTGGACTAATAACTCCGCCTGCAGGCCAAAGGTATTGTGATGGCTGGGGGTGTGACGTTGATTGTTGGGATGGCATGAAATGATCAAAGCCGTTAACCAGGGGGTTCGAATGCACTGTCATATGATTCATTCCTCTTGCCGGATGCGCGGTTTGTGTCGTTGGAACGTTAACAGTACACTGCGCTGTACGGTCATAATCATTCCCTGCCGTCGAAGGTGGATTCATATTATGTATATTAGAGCTTACCAGATGTTGACGATCGTAAGGCTGATATAAACCAATTCTATCGGGATACCATATGGCATCAGACTTGCGTAAATTCATTTCCATCGGCCGCTGGGTCTCTGACTGGCTCATCGAGGGGTGTGTTCTTGATTGTTCCGCGATACAGGAGATAGGTGCAGACCCTAATGCGAACTCATTTACATTATTAGCTAGGTAATATCGATAGTTGTACGTTTCGGGATCTACAGGAATTGATGCTCTTATTCCATTAGGTAAATTTGTCGCTGAAGGCATAAGCTTCGTTAAACCGGTCGGCGGATTCAAGAGGTACTGCTGTTGGTTAGGGATTGTCATTTGATGTGTAGGCATGGTAGCCGTTGTATAAACCGATTGTGTCATAGGCGGTAAGTTTACTAACGAGAGCTGTGATTCGGACGAGCATATCGATGAAGCAACACTTATGTGTGCTGCTGAGGTAACGGGAGTTGAAGTACAGGAGACAAGTAGATTAGTTCCCTCACTCACTGTGTTTTGCTCTTCTATCCAGCTACTTATATCGAAGCGGCAGACACTGCCACAGTTCTCTACACTATCTTCGTCACTTTCTGCGTCTTCTTCCAGCTGATGTTTTTGTGCCAGATACTCCCTTTCCTTCTGGACCCGCAGATCCAGAATTTTATCTTCTAAAGCCTTTTTTTCTTCCAAGTGTTTCAGGCGAAGTCGAGTGGTTTTCGCTGTTCTACCTGATACAATGGAACCGCAAAGAGGTGAGCAGTTATTGCATTTCCATGATCGATCAGCAACTGAGTCTGCCACACCTGCACAACTAAAGTGCCACCAAGTGCTGCACTTGTCGCAGGCCACCATGTTTTCTTCCTGATCTGGCCGCTCACAGCCTTTACAGTTGAAGGTTACGGAGGGTTGCGTCGTCATCTGGTTAGTAGATGTTGAATCTTCGGCTCCTAAGTCGCTCATCACTCGTAATTTTCGAGATTGTTAGAAATTTCGCAGTTTTGTTTAAATGGCAAGAACTCGAACTAAAATTTATTGGAATGTTATTTCGGGATTTCACATAATTTTAGCTTACTTACAATTAGTATCTAACCGAGTGCTCGTTGGCTACTGAGTTCTCAACTTGGCAATTTGTACGGTTACTGGTATTCCTATCGAGCTATAGTTAAGGTTACCTGTATAAGTTAAGTTCACTGTTAATGACAATTCTCTTCATACCTGGTAAAGTTACTTCATTTAGCTCGGGCCTACTTCTACGGTAAACGTAATTTATAAATAGAAAAATGAATTGTGTACGATGATAACGGTAATGAATCTCAACGGTGATAAATCAAGTTAACTTATCCAATAAGGTTAACTTATCCGATCTTCGCACGTGAATATATCTCCGGTTATGACGTTGGATGTCCTGCTGTCAGTCCACTAGTGACACGATTTCTCCGACACGATTTCTCCGACACGATTACTCCGACATCACTGCGTACGGCGATCGAGGGCCTACTCCATACATAATATAACAACTGACGAGCCGAAGGCGAAACGCAAAGAAAGTTGATTCCTAAAATGTTTATACAAAGAAAAAATAAATGATTTTCTAGAAGTGTTCGACACTACCCGCCCCTTAAAAAAATTAAAAATAAGATTATTTACTTGGCTTTGTCGTACAATTTTTTAACCACTTTTTCTAACCAGATAGTAATTTTCTGGAAAGACTACAAAATAATTCGCGGTGTCGATGATCTTCTGGGAACAGATAGCAATCTTCGGGAGCCAAATTGGACAAATAAATCGGATGAGGTAGCAATTGAAGTCCGGTAAACTGCACTATCAAAATCTGCAAGCCCGATAAACCCGATTAAAATATGTGAAATTGACACTATTGCACTAATCACCCTGTATCTCCGGAACCGGAAGTCGAATCTGGTTAAAAACAACAAGTTTTTATGAGATCGCAAGATATTTTATTTAAATCGTAGATGAAGGAAATCGGTTCAGTCTTCTACGAGAAAAAATCATTTTCATTTTTTTACACAAATCATTCTGTAGCTCCGGAACCAGAAGACGAATCAACTTCCGGTTCCGGAACTAATGCGTGATAAGTGGAAAATTACCACTTTCAGTAGTGTTTTTCACGAAAAATGGTCAAAAACAGGTACAAATCCCATAAAACTTATCTGAAAAATTCATCTAGTTTGCAGAGGTTGTTAGTTTGTGGGCATGAAAACTTTATTCGGTACTACTGGTCCCTCTTTTTCCTGTTTCGGAAGCACCGAAAGTGGTGAAGAAAAACTCAAAATTGGAATTCGTTTCGATTTCTCTGCGATGATTGAACCGATTTTCACAAATCTTGATTTGAATTGAAGCTCATATTGTTTTTTAAGCTGCTGTGAAATTTTATCCGGATCCGACCTCCGGTTCCGCAGTTACAGGGCGATGAATGTCAAAGTTTTCAAACCGCCATATAGAATGACAGTATGTACAACACCGGTACGTGGTGGTACGGTGAAAAAAGAAACCGCAAAACGAACGATGCGTGCTTTGTTCTATTTCGTACACTCTACAAAGAAAACGAAACGGTTACGGATGTCAGCTACTAGTGAGTGATATTGGTAAAAGACGGTGTTGCGGTAGATAAGAATTCTAGCTATTTTTTGATAAGTGCCACCGAAAGAATAAAAGAATATCAATGAATTGAAGCTTATTTGAAAAGATATGCAATTTCCACAACCGGCAGAGCAGTAATACCGTGCCGGTGGGTTATGAGTAATATAAGAAAGGCATCATTACGGTTTTCACAATGATTGCATAGCCTTGCGGTATTAAAACGGGTTTTATATCAATTGTTGTTGAGAGCGATATTTTGGTGTTGAAACTAATTCGAAAAAGGAAGTTTTATCATTTTAACGACGGAGGAGAGTATAAAAAATTATCATTGGGTGCGTTGTGAACTTTCAACATTTAATAACTTCAACTTGCGCAGGCTTTCAATGTTTTAACTTAGTGCAATTTATCTACCGGAATCGGTCCGATTGTCGAACCGATTGATCACGTTTCTTTATCATCATTTGAAAAAGTTGGAAAAATTTTCTGTCATATTACTTGTTTTGGTGAAAAACCCCGACTTTGTTAGAAATTTTGTATAAAACCGTTTTTTTTTCGCAAATCCGTTAAAAATTCAGTACATTTTACCAACGTACTTCAAAATCAGTAAAGTACTGAAAAATCCGTATATCTAGTAACCCTTCTTCAAACTGTCCAATGTTTCTACTGGTTTAAATATTTTGGGCAATAATTAGAGCTGAAAATAGGAAAAGAGTTAAAAAAAACCTTTTTTAATTCACCTAGTGGCGTAATGATATATATACATGGATGTAAGTTTGTATGTTTGTAACGCCATAACTTCGGAACAACTGAACGGATTGCCACCTAACTTGGCACAGGTACTTCTTGAAGAGATGGTTTAGGATGTGTATTAATAGGGGAGGGAGCGTAACAAGTGTCGTTAACTGGGGGGGTCATAAAAAATCATATAAGTTGACAAGAATCGATACTTTTTGAATACTATAGAAACATTTTGCATATATTAGTTATGATTATATGGTGGGTGGATGTAGCAAGTGCCTTTAAAAAGGAGGGTGTAATGTTTGTAAAGGCATAACGGATTGCTATCAAACTTGGCACATGTACTTCTTGCTCTTCAGTGATGGCTATAAGAATATTTTTATGAGGGGAAGGAGCGTAGCAAGTGTTCTTAACAAAGAGGGTCATTAAAAAGATTATCTAATTTGACGAGAATCGATACTTTTTGCAGATTATAGATTTTTTTTTGCACAACTTAGATATGATTATAAGGGTATTCGTGTGGGGTGGGTATTTACAGGTGATTTAAATGTTCCTAACAGAAGTGTTTAAATATAAAACTGACATAATTTGTCGAAAATACCTTGGTAATTATGATTATTGTGAGATCTGAGATGGGACACTGATCTCGCAATCTGAACATGAACGGAGTATTGTTCAATCGGGTTGTCGTCTACGTTGTGTTCAGAGATGCCAGATCTGCAGATTTGTCTGTAAATCTGCAGATTTCGTGCATAATGCTGCAGACATTTTTAGTTGTGCAGGCTTTCGACAAAATTTACAGATTTTTGAAATTGTCACGACCTTTTTTTTCTCGTCAAGTGAGTTAAGCGTATCATACTTTATAAAGGAATTTGCTGACAGCAAGACATACTTGCTAACTGCAGATTTTTTTTTGGATATACAGACTTTTACAACCCTGTATGAAGATATTTGAAATTTTTACCTTGCATCTCTGGTTGTGTTTCATTGCAATCAGAGTATCAATGGGAGGACAATTTCTAGAATTTTTTCCGGTCTTGCCTTTAAGAAACATTCCCGAGCAACGCCGGGTAAATCAGCTAGTTACTTATATTTTCAAAAATATCACTAGAAGATTCTGTGAAGAATTTTTTTTCAATCTGTAATAATATAAGAAACTTTCTTTGGGTGTAAACTAACATAACCTTTTCAATTTGTAAACAGTTATGTCAAATTAATAAGAATTTTTCTTTATTTTGCATCGTCGCACTAAATGATTTAACACACTTTGCCTTACAGTTCTGAAACCGGAAGTCGGATTCGGATGGAATTAAACAGCAACCTATGAGACTATAGGAACTTTTATTTGAGCCTGTTTGTGGATATCGATGAAATCATCTCTGAGACAATTGAGTGAGTCTCATTTTAAACTTTTTGACCACTATTTCCGGTACTTCTGGAACCGGGAACTTGGAAGCAGTATAGCCGAAGTCGGTTCGTTTAGTAAGTAACTAATACAGCCTACAAATTGAATCAGTTTCAAGCCAAATCTAGAAGAATTTCACCCGTCGTTTTCATCGTCGCTCTAAATGACGGTGTGAAATTCAATAGCAACATATGGGACTACGAGGTTTCTTACTTTATGAGTGACATTTCGCAGGTTGGAGATGGGTTAGTTTCGGTTTTCCAGTAATCTATTCTGTCTAAGCCTTCCAAGTCAATAGTATTTTGTTCAACTCAGGTTTTTGAATAAATAAACGAAGTTTCGCCCTACCAAACGTTAAACCAGTACAAGTGTTTTATTTCAATAGGAAAACTCATTTTTTGTTTGAGTTGAAATTACTAAAATGTACCAAAAAAATCCTGACTATTTCGATCGATCTGAGCCAAATACCAATTTATGCTAACACAATGGCACTTCCTTTCCATGCAAATGTCAAATTTGATGGATTTTAATTGTAAAATAGTATCTGATTGTATCAACACCCGTTGATGAGTGTATGACTCAGTCATAATAGCACCATTAGCTAGATAGAAAAAGACCGTTTATCTTTTCAAACGTACGTTCTGAATACAAAAGGGTATCGAATATTTTCTCCCCCTCGGACGTCGATTCGCTCGAGCCACAACCGAATAAACCCATTCCCAAATGCCGTCAGTTGAATTATTATTATTGTGTATGATTATGCGATTATATCGTTGTTGAAATGTCTGTCTCCGGGAGTAGTTCGGTACAAATACGAACTAAAGTGACATAAATCTTTACTGTGCCCGTTTGCGTACACACACGCAAACAGCCCAGCTCCAACCCGTTCGACTCAACAACGACTTGTACTGGTTATCCGAGCTCGTCGATTACCTACTGCTATTATATTGTGGAACCTTTGGAGCAGCCACCTCGCGCCCGCTCAAGGACACAACTGGAAATGGGCCAAATTGGGCGATTGAATAGCACTCGCGGAGTAGGCAAAGAAACCCATCGAACTCGGCTCTTGATGGCGTGACCCGCCTGGCTTCGTTCGTGTCCCAAAAGCAACATTTAGATTACGGTCTGTTTCTCTATGCGGGGACACTTTCATTTTAATGGATTTCTCGACGGGAAAGATAAAAGTCGAACAAATTTGTGTGCTAATCGATACGTCGAGTCCCCCTCGGTGGGAGTAACGAATTCAGGCAGAGTACACAGACAAAGTGCTTTTGTGATGGATCGAGACGAACGCTAAATCAAGGTAAATTACAGAGGAAATTAATTGGTTAATAGCTGACAAGGAAGATCCCTTTTAAAGTTGGATCGTTGGTATGGATTTCTGGTGATTATGGTGATTATGGAAGAGGTGTTTTTTACTCCCGGCATGTTAGAATATAAATCTGAATACACTAAAACAGATATTGGAAAGGGACAAATGGCGCACTATTTCCTAACGATCATAAAAACCAATAAAACTCATTAGTGCCACTCGAACTGAGCTCCAACCAATCGAGTTCCATCATTGCACCGCAATCAAAGATGATCTTTCCATTCGGAATGACTTCCTTGCCCGTCCGTCCGAACCAATGGAACCATTGCATTGCGTCATTGCGGGAGGCGGGAGCAGCGTCCGATGGCGTGCAAAATGCTTTCCGTTACAGACTGCAGAAAAAAAAGCCATCCGCTGAGGACAGCACCAGGATAATTATGCATCATTATTGTTCCGCTTTGTGCTATCGCTCCGGTCCGGTTGGAAATTCTTTGTCCTGTCGGTTGCACACACACACTCGTACCGGAGGAGCAGAATGAATGAACGGGGGTCCGGTCCGGAACTCAGGTGGACTTGGCGAATATGATAGCTTCTTCTGGTGCAATTTGCAAATGACACAACCAATAAACTGAACGGAGTCGGTGCAACCGGTCATAGTAGGCATGTGGCTTACTGATGGCATTGTCGGAACTAGGGTGGATTCATTCGGGTAGAGTTGTATTTTTAAACAGAGAAACAGGTCAAGAAAAGAATTAATGTTTTGATCTTTGGAAAATTTTGTTAACAAAATATTGGTTCGTATTTTGTGACTCACTGCTTTGCATTCATTATACCCACAATTTCTTTATATTTATTTATTTGGAAGCAAGGAAAAGCCCGCTGAAGCTGAAATGTACAATCTCTCTCTCTCTCCAGCAGGCATAAAACCTCCTCATTTTTTTTCATATCAACAGATTACAAAAATCCAACAGATATATTGCTTAATACTAAGGGCTTAATACTAAGTAAAATTATACCTCCCGGTGGGGGTCAAAAGTGGCTAGTTTGTTGGACGGTGATGATGTTACGTGTCATTGAAGGTCGCATCCTGCTGTCCGTGTGGGTCCACGGGAAAAGTCCCAAGTCACGAACACTGGGCGGGTGACCCGCATGCTGGACTTCAAAGGGAGTGAATAATAGCAATGCGGGAAAAAAGGAGAGAAAAAGAGAGAGAAGTGAATGTTGTAGTAAATGGAATTACGAAGGGGTTCGAAAGAAGTTGAAAGCAGCAAAAGATCAAGTTTATTGTCTCAATAGACGGTGGAAAGTTGGAGGAGGGAGGAAGCAAAAAATAATTAGTTACATCATAAAGATCTAGTTAGTTTCGAAGAAGATGGTGGACTGCCGGGATATTGAGAGAGTCGAGTGGATGTTAGAAATGAACCAAATGATGAAGATTATTCTTGGTTGCAGAATCGATGGAGAATGGAAGCAGACTTACTAAGAAAGCACTAAACTAAACTTGTGGATTAGATACACCCGAACCTCTATTTACGTAATAATCGGGACAACGTAAATCGAATTATGACGTAAGAAAAGTTTACGTTATTTGGAATTTTCGACGTAAAAAAAGTTTTTCTTATGTATATGTATTATTAGATATGTATAATATATTGGATAGTTATGGAACGAAAATTATGAGCATTTACAGGAAAAGGATGTTCTAAGCAGCATCAATTTCCAAGATGGCGACTTCCGGTTTATTGATATTCCTTGAAAATCCTCACAATATGGGTATTTTCGGAACGGGTTTGATGAGTAGATGTCGGAAAACGATGTTTGAGGTGGTTTGGAATTCCAAGATGGCGACTTCCGGTTTATTGATATTCCTTGAAAACTCTCATAATATGGATATTTTTGGAACGGGTATGATGAGTAGATGTCGGAAAATGATGTTTAAAGTCATTTCAAAATTCAAGATGGTGTTTCTCGAAACCCATAGCAAAATGAATGTTTTTGGAACGAGTTCAAAGAACAGTTCTTAGTAAACGTTGTTGGAGTAATTATGACTTACTATCGAATACTTTATAATATTGTTACTTTCGGAATGGATTTTACGAGTCAATATTAGGAAGAAAGTTTTTTCAAATAAACTTCAGGAACTTTATTCCAAATTCAACATAATATTAGCTTGACACTTACAATCGAATTGTCAAACAAATACATAAATTGATGAAAATGCTTCGATGTAAATATTTTAAGGTTCATTCTTTGATGAAAGAAATGTTAATATTTAATTTTCAGTATTGTAGTAAATTTGATTTATTTGAATAGATTCAAGTTTTGAACTGCTGTTAAAACTGTTGTTTTCGTTTTCGTTGACTGATTTCAATCCCTGAACTGTTATTCATTCTTATGCCCAAATCGGTGCATATCAGCATGGCCACGCTTAAGATTCAAATATAATGACACTCGCTAATGGCATATGGCGACGTACTTTCATACGCGAAACATTTGAAACAAAAACGGTGTGCACATTTTTTTGACACACAGACACAGAGATGGCGCGACCGATTTCCACAAACTGATTCAAATGGTCTAATAGTCAATTACAAACTTTCTCAATTTCATCTGGATCCGACTTCCAGTTCCAAAATAACTGGGATTTTGGAACTGGAAGTCGGATCCAGATGAAATTGAGAAAGTTTGTAATTGACTATTAGACCATTTGAATCAGTTTGTGGAAATCGGTCGCGCCATCTCTGAGAAAAGTTAGCACAAAAATTTTATTTTTTTTTGCACATTTAACTTATAACTCCGGAACCAGTAGTCAGATCCAAACAAAATTAAGGAATTTTTATAAGACCTGAAGAGCTTTCTTAACTGATCCAAGTGTGTTAAAATCGGTTTATTCAACTCCGGAAAAAGTTGGTGTATTTAATTTTACATTTTGTGTGAGACCTCAAGACCTTTCATTTGAATCTAAGAGTGTGAAAATCGGTCCAGCCATCTCCTATAAAATTTAGTGTAATAAAACGTTACATACACATGCTTCGGTTAGAAAGTCGGTTTGCATAACCTTTTTATACGAGAAAGGCAAAACACATTTAACAAAACTGTTTTCAATTCTAAAGTTTTCAAATTTTTAGCTGCATATTTTAATCAACCGGCAGGTTTTTCGCAATTGTTTCAATATTCTTTACGGATTTAATAGTACACAAAAAGTGATTTTTTTCAAGATCCTGACTCGAATTCCTGTTATAAAAGCGGTGAGGCATAAAACAATCTCACAAGTACATTTCCTACACTTAAACAATAAAGTTCCGGTTTAGACTTACCGATTTAGGAAAACGTACATTATATGGTTTGGCACTGTTTTGCAACGCGCTTAGTTTTATCTCAAGATAGTTGAGATCACTTTTCCTATATCACATGATACAAATATGTTTGGAAGCAAAATCTCCACGCCACTTATGAATGCATATAGTCTTATTTAATTCATTGAATGCAATTCAATTCAACATCTATTTCGATTTTGATTACTGTTGAGTCGTGTAAATTCCATTACTGTTGCATTTCTCTGTAGAAAGAATATAGATTTGAATGAAAATAAATATATGCTTAGAGCTCGGACACTTAGCGTTATATATCATTCAACTCAACTCGATGTATGATCAACTAAGACATTTTAGTTCTAGTTTTTCATCAAAAAGCGTTCAGTATATGTTTGAAACGTCGACGACTGTATTAGAGAGTAAACACAATAATCAAATTGATTTTGGCAAAAAACTCATTGAGGATGATTTTCGGACCTACCTTCCTGTACAAATTTTGGGTATTTAAAATGTTTACTATCACCTCCTTTCGGGTGTAACACCTATTACCAGTCACCATGTGTTACATATATAAATAGTGGAAGGTATCAATGGAGGACTATGACTTAAACAATGAAAACCTTAGGTACTCAATAAATTGAGAATTAAATTAAATAATATTTGCAAAATATAGCCAATATAATTTTACATTACATAAAACATTGGACGGATTACAATAAATTTTTTGTACATCAAGTGTGAAAGTACTGGAGTACAGAGTGAAACACTTGGACTCACAGTATATCACGCGATTTTTAGAGGCACAACATAGTTTGTTTTAAGCGACTCTTCCCATTTCGAAAATATTAATACAATATAGGATACGATCAGCAATCCACCAATATTCAAACATTATTTTCTACGCAATATGCACTAAACCAGCTACGAAAATACCCATATTGTAAAGGGTTTCAAGGAATATCAATAAACCGGAAGTCGCCATCTTGGAATTCAGAACCACCGCAAACATCGTTTTTCGACATCTACTTATCAAACCCGTTCCGAAAATACCCATATTGTACTAATTTCCATGGAATATAAATGAGCCGGAAACGATTTTCATTGTATGGAAAAACCTCTTTTTACGAAGTATTTTCAACGTAAAAAAATATTACGTTATTTGGGATTTTAGTCGTAAAAAGAGTAATGTAAAAAGAGGTAACGTAAAAAAAGTTTACGTAAACGGAGGTTTGGGTGTACTAAATTAACCCTAAAGCTAAATCTAGAATTTAAGTATTGGAGTTGAAAGGACTGTTTGAGATTGTGAAGAATAGAGCGAACAAGTGCGCAATATAGTGCTTTTAAGGCCAAGTTTTTTTTTTCCGAGTACCATGCGCGCGGGTGGATTTAGGAAATTATCGATGGAAATTTTGAAAAATTTGCCAAAACTAAAAACATACAGACCTTTGAAAAGCTTTTATCTATCTGCAGGGCAAAAATGGATGAAAAATTTGGAGGATTTTCCGAGTCTTATCAAAAATAGCTCTTGAAATTGTGTTCATTGCATGGCAAGTACTACGATCCTAATGGCACTAGGAATCCTTCAGGGCTCGAACAAACGACAACTGGCTTGTAGTACCAGCGCCCTTTGCATTTAACCGCCAAGTATTGAACTGGCTGGTGCTTGTATCTATAGTAGTTTTGATTTCCAAATTGGTTTTGGAGTGTAATTATTTTGAATCATTATATCTTGAACACTCTTTATTGACAAACTTCTTAGATTTTAATTATATCTAAGAAATAATGAGAATTGAATTCCACCGATTCTCCCAGTAGAAGTTATTGTGGTTTCGTCTTGTCGCAGGTGGACGAATGATGTTGGTATTGATACAGTCTTTTGTTGTAGTGAGAGACGAAAATGCTTCATTTGTTTTGGATTTACAAATGAGACATTTTGAAAGACGGGTGCGTTATTTCAGATACGTAACTGGAGAATGTGACTACCTACGAATAAAACTGTCATACTTCGTTCGTATTAGTTCGATTGATTGTGTGAATTTTGCTATTTTTACAGTGTCGCTTCAAGATTTATAATCTATATTGCACCTATACAAAAGTATGATTTATTCACAAACTCAGATTCAAATGAAAGTTCTTATGGTCCCATAGAATGCTATTGAATTTTATTGCGATCTGACTTCCAGTTCCGGAATCATAGGGTATTATGCACCAAAAACAAAAGGAACAAAATTGTCCTTCACTTTTCCCAGAGATTTTTTTAATGCCTCCCTAGTACTCTGTGAACACGATGCAAATAAAAGATACTTTCAATCAACTGACAGGTTTCAATTGTCTTTCTGAATAAACGAACAACGGCTGCATCACTTCCGGCTCTACGACTAGATTTCCATATGAATTAACCAGTCCGTTGTAATGATGTTGGCATGTTTTGCTAAATGTATTTTTAATGAGTAGTGACGCAACAACTCGTTACATTGTGAGTGGCATTACACTTCAGCGATACATATTGATTCGACGTTTGCAGCGTACTCTAATTTCAAATCAATATATATTAGGAAAAATTACAGCTCTATCATTTTCTTTTTTTTTTTTTTCATTCTTCGTAGCCTCATCCGTCGTCCAATCAAAGTTATGCGAACGGACAGGGCTCCTTTGATTGCGAAACAAATAATGAATCAGACCTCACCGTTTCCGCAGGCTATCCCATAATTGTCAATCAAAAATTAATTCATTAATCGACCCATCGATGCTGTCAGTCCGGCTCGAAAGGCTCGATCGCAGACCACGATTTGCGACTATTTATCTGACCGTGAAAGTGGAAGGGCGCGGTATGCCGTCATCCACTCTGGTGTGAATATGTGACCGATTTCATCTGTTTAATTGAATTTTGTTCCACCACCGGTTTTCGGTCCGGTTTACTGGTTTTCGGGATCAATTATTAAACCAAGCCCCGCATTGCAGACCGATGGGTTCCGCAATGCCAACCGATACGGGTAGGAGTACTATTTCGATAATTCACGAGTGTTTGTGTGGTACGCGTTGTTATTCAAATTGCTGATAAAATTGTAGTTTTTACTTTATTATTACATCTTGCTTCTATTGATATTCTATTACTCTTATTAATAATCTTGCTATTTTTACTTTTCTTTTCTCTCTTACTTCTGTTGCTTCTTCTGTTTCCTTGTTTATGTTGCGTTACATATGTTTCTGTTTTTTTATTTTCAATTCCTTCTTTGTATTGTTTTCCTTACTTCTTTTATTTCTCTTGTTCTTTTGGTTATTAACAATTCTCCTGTTTCTTGTTTCTTATTGCTTTTGCTTACCTCCCCTAGCTTCTATTACTTCTCCTGCTTTTACTATCTATGTTATTTTTCTCACCTATCTTACTTCTTTTTTTTCTCTTGTTTCCCTTTTTTGGCTTCACTAGTTACTCTGGATTCTCTACATAGTTTAGATTCATGTCATCTGGACAATCCCCATGTAAGATCCAACCCACCAGCCACAGTCGACCGCCAACTGGAGACTGGATTCCGTAGATCTGCGGTGATCAGCATACAACGATGTTATAATTCAAAAACTTATCCTTGTCTTAAGTACTGATAGGAAATGATCACGGCATCTTAGAGCTAAAGCATTGTACCTTATTAAATATATTGTTAAAAAATAGTTTAGATTTCTTTGCTTTTCTGAGAACTCTAGTTTCTTTTTAAATTTTCTTGTTTCTGGTATTTCTCTACTTTCGCTTGCCTATCTTAAGACTCTAATCTCTCTCATTTTGTTCCTTTCATTATTTTGTGTTTCTTTTTCTTCCGTTGTTTTTTTTTTTTGTTATTCTTTCAGCTAATTTTGATTTTCACTGTTTACTTCTTTTTAGTCTTCTGTTTCTTTTGTTTCATATATTGCTTCAGAAATAGTTTGTCTCTTGCTATCTTATTTCTCTATATTCTCGTTTTTCTAATCCTAATGTTCCCTTTTTCTCTTATTTCTTCAATTAGTTAAGTTTTGGTTGCGGTAAGAAGAGCAAAAAAATAGAAAATAATCAAAAATCAAGAGAGGTAGATGCAGAAAAAGAAGTAAGAGAACCAAAAAAATAAGAGAATTCACATGAGCAAAGATAGTGACTCACTATCTTTGATCATGTGAATTCTCTTATTTTTTGGTTCTCTTACTTCTTTTTCTGCATCTACCTCTCTTGATTTTTGATTATTTTGTAGTTTTTCTGCTCTTCTTACCCTCACGCTTTTATTGATTGCACTGTAGCATTTGATCTTCTGCTTCTTCTGTTTATCTTATTCATTTAGCTAATTGGGCTTCGCTTGTGTATGCAACATCCAGCATTCATCGAATTTCATTCGTTCCCCATACTTCATTTGCTTGTCTTACTTCCCTTGCAACTTTTGCTTTTCGTATTTGTATTATTTTGTTGCGTCAGTTCCTTTTGCTACTTCGATTTACTTCTTTTGTTTCTCATGATTATCTCGCTTATATTTTTTTCCATTGCATTTTTCATTTTTCTTTGTTCCATTGATAGTTTTTTCTTACTTGTCTTATGTTTAATATTTCTCTGGTTTCTCTTATTCTTTTTGCTTGTTTCGATCTCTTACTTTTTATATTTCTTTTATTCCTTTAGCTATTTTTGCTTTATTTACCTAGTTTTCCTTAATTTTCTTTGCATCTCTCGCCTCTCTGATTTGCTTTTTGTGTCTCCTACTATTTCTGCTTCCAGTGATTCCAGTGCTTATTTTACAACTCTTGTTTCTCTTGGATTTCTTGATTCTTTGGTTTTTATTGGTTTTGTTGGCATTCTTGTTTCTCTTGTATTTCTTGTCTTCTATCTGCTCTTTAGGAATCGGAACTAATTGGCTCAAGTGACGCGTTCCTCTAGTTACTTGTTACTCCGGTTCACTTCTTTTGTTTCTATTGTTGATCTTGCTTTTATTTTTTCGTCGCATTTTTCACTTTGCATTGTTCTACTGATAGTTTTGCTTACTTTTCTTATGTTGAATGTTTATTTATTTATTTATTCAGGAGCAGGGAAAAGCCCGGTTGAGATGAAATTTGACAATTTCTCTCTCCAGTAGGCATAAAACCTCCTCATAATTTGTATCAACAGATAACAATGATCCAACAGATACATTTATCCTTAACACTACAATTAAAAATAACAGCTAAAACTAAATCTATAACTCTAATTCTAGTTGATGACACCAAGCAAAACAGGTCAGTAATAGGGCTCTTCCTCAAAAGATAAGAAAGAGGAGAAAAGTGGAAAGGTAAATGGAATACAGGGGTTTGGTGGAGGGGAATAAGCAATAGTTGTTTCTGGAGGAGTGGAATTGTTTCTCAGGTTTTTCTTATTTTTCTTTTGAATTTTTTTTCTCTTGCTTTCTACGTTTTTTTTTATTCCTTCAACTTTCGTTTTGTTCTATTGATCGTTTTTCCTACTTTTCTTGGGTTCAATGTTTCTCTTATTCTTTTTGCTTATTTTGATATCTTACTTTCTATTGTATTTTTTATTCCTTTAGCTAGTTTTACTTCGACTGTGTATTTTAATACCTTTCTTTACCTAGTTGCCACTGCTTTCCCTAACTGTCCTTACATCTCTCGCACCTCTCATTTGCTTTGCTTCATGTAATTTTTGGTGTCTTCTACTCTTCTTGCTTCTATTGTTGCTTCCAGTGCTTATTTTGCAACTCTTGTTTCTCTTGGAATTGTAGAATCTCTGGTTTTTATTGGTTCTGTTAGTATTCCAGTTGGTCTTGCTTGTCTTATCTCCTTTTGCTATTATTGTTTCTTTTTAACTTCTATTGGTCTCTTGTTTCACTTATTTCTTTTGATTCTCTCCCTCATTTTACTTTACTTATTTTACTTGCTATTCCGGTTCAATTCTTTTGTTTTTTCTTGTTGATCTTGTTTTTATTTTTTCCGTCGCATTTTTCACTTTGATCTGTTCCATTGAAAGTTGTTCTTACATTTCTTATGCTGAATGCTTATTTATTTGGGAGCAGATAAAAACCCGGTGGAGATAAAATTTAAAAATCTCTCTCTCCAGTAGGCAGAGAACCTCCTCATAATTAGTATCAACACATAACAATGATCCCACAGATACTATAGCTAGTTGATGACACCAAGCAAAACAGGTCAGTAATAGTGCTATTGCTTAAAAGGTAAGAGAAAAGAGAAGAGTTGAAAGGTAAATTAAATACAAGGGTTAGTGGAGGGGAATAAGCAATAGTTGTTTCTGGAGGAGTGAAGTTGTTTCTCAGGTTTTTCTTATTCTTTTTGCTTGGTTCGATCTCTTCCCTTCTATTTCTTTTTTTATTCCTTTTCGCTTTGTTTTATTCTACTTATTGTTTTGTGTTCCATGTTTCTCTTTTTCTTTTTGCTTGTTTTGGTCTCTAACTTTCTATTTCATTTTTTTCTCCTATAACTATTTTTGCTTCGTTTGGGTATTTTAATACATTTGTTTACCCAGTTTCCCATACTTTCTTTAACTACCTTTGCATCTCCACCACTCTGATTTGCTTTGATTTATTTCATTTTTTATGTCTTCTACTCTTCTGGCTTCTTTTGATACCAGTGCTTATTTTGCAAATCTTGTTTCTTTTGGATTTCTTGAATCTCTGGCTTCTATTGATTGTATTTCTCTCGCTTTTCATATTTCTTTTGCTATTATTGTTCGTTTTAAATTCTATTGTTTCTCTCCCTTATTTCACAGCTCTTACTCATCTTGCTTTGCAAACTATTCTTGCGTTTTTTTCAGTTCCATTGTATAGTTTACCTAGTTGTTCTTACTACTATTACTTTTATAATTTTTCTCACTTCTCTTGCTATTTTGCTTCTTCTCTTGCTTCTCTTGCTAGTTTATTTTGTTCTGTGGTCATCTGACTTCTCTGCCTCTTCTTTAAACTCACTTGTTTTTGTTGTGGTTTTCGGTTTACCGGACTTGCTTACTTGCTTACTTGCTTACTTGCTTACTTGCTTACTTGCTTACTTGCTTACTTGCTTACTTGCTTACTTGCTTACTTGCTTACTTGCTTACTTGCTTACTTGTTTACTTGCTTACTTGCTTACTTGCTTACTTGCTTACTTGCTTACTTGCTTACTTGCTTACTTGCTTACTTGCTTACTTGCTTACTTGCTTACTTGCTTACTTGCTTACTTGCTTACTTGCTTACTTGCTTACTTGCTTACTTGCTTACTTGCTTACTTGCTTACTTGCTTACTTGCTTACTTGCTTACTTGCTTACTTGCTTACTTGCTTACTTGCTTACTTGCTTACTTGCTTACTTGCTTACTTGCTTACTTGCTTACTTGCTTACTTGCTTACTTGCTTACTTGCTTACTTGCTTACTTGCTTACTTGCTTACTTGCTTACTTGCTTACTTGCTTACTTGCTTACTTGCTTACTTGCTTACTTGCTTACTTGCTTACTTGCTTACTTGCTTACTTGCTTACTTGCTTACTTGCTTACTTGCTTACTTGCTTACTTGCTTACTTGCTTACTTGCTTACTTGCTTACTTGCTTACTTGCTTACTTGCTTACTTGCTTACTTGCTTACTTGCTTACTTGCTTACTTGCTTACTTGCTTACTTGCTTACTTGCTTACTTGCTTACTTGCTTACTTGCTTACTTGCTTACTTGCTTACTTGCTTACTTGCTTACTTGCTTACTTGCTTACTTGCTTACTTGCTTACTTGCTTACTTGCTTACTTGCTTACTTGCTTACTTGCTTACTTGCTTACTTGCTTACTTGCTTACTTGCTTACTTGCTTACTTGCTTACTTGCTTACTTGCTTACTTGCTTACTTGCTTACTTGCTTACTTGCTTACTTGCTTACTTGCTTACTTGCTTACTTGCTTACTTGCTTACTTGCTTACTTGCTTACTTGCTTACTTGCTTACTTGCTTACTTGCTTACTTGCTTACTTGCTTACTTGCTTACTTGCTTACTTGCTTACTTGCTTACTTGCTTACTTGCTTACTTGCTTACTTGCTTACTTGCTTACTTGCTTACTTGCTTACTTGCTTACTTGCTTACTTGCTTACTTGCTTACTTGCTTACTTGCTTACTTGCTTACTTGCTTACTTGCTTACTTGCTTACTTGCTTACTTGCTTACTTGCTTACTTGCTTACTTGCTTACTTGCTTACTTGCTTACTTGCTTACTTGCTTACTTGCTTACTTGCTTACTTGCTTACTTGCTTACTTGCTTACTTGCTTACTTGCTTACTTGCTTACTTGCTTACTTGCTTACTTGCTTACTTGCTTACTTGCTTACTTGCTTACTTGCTTACTTGCTTACTTGCTTACTTGCTTACTTGCTTACTTGCTTACTTGCTTACTTGCTTACTTGCTTACTTGCTTATTGTTTATTGATTATTGCTTATTGTTTATTGCTTTTTGTTTCTTTCGCCTACATTCTTGCTCTCTCGTCTAGGTTTTCGGTGTAAAGCTTTTTGCGATTCTTACATGAAAATTTCAATTTCAAACTTAGGAAACTTGTTTTAGCCGGTATCTGTTCGTAACGGAAGACCAACTGTAAATGGAAATCCGGGAAAATTGTCTAATAGGCAAAACGAACTTAAGAAAGTGAGCAGTTTTTGTTTGTTAGATCCATTTAAAGGGTAATTTTTTTGCTGGTATCTTTTTAGCTACACTGTTTTTGACAGATTACGTGTGAATCGTGTTTTGTGTCATTGTCAAACTTGTTCAGTTTGATCAATAATTTAATCATGAATCGACTTACGTACGAACAACGTTTGCAAATGGGCCTGGGCAAAGTTGGAATGACGAGCACTACCGTGCACATTATTGACGATTTTTTTTGTCCAAAATGGAAGAATTGTACATGCCTGACTTGTAGTTTCAACAAGACGGTGCCACGTCCCACACGGCACGCGAAATAATGACCAAATTGAGAGCCGCCTTCGGTGAATAGTATATCTCATGTTTTGGGTCCGTCAATTGGCCGTCTAGATCGTGTGATTTAACGCCTTTTGACTATTTTTTGTGGAACCGAGTTAAGGCTCATGTCTACAAGGTTAATCCAGCAACAATTGACGTAATGGAAGTCAATATTGAAGCATTTATTCATGAAATACCGGCCGATATGTTGGAGAGAGTGTGCCAAAATTGAACCTTGCTCATGGGCTATCTGAAGCGGAGCCGTGGCCAACACTTGCATGAAATCATGTTCAAAAATTAAATAACAATGATCGTTCTATCAATTCCAATATGGATTCTATCAATTTTCTTAATTTTTTGTTGTATTTATTTTTCTTGAAATCAAATCCTTTACTTAAAAAAAATCACCCTTTAGAACTGTATGCTTTTGTTTTGTTAGATGACTGTGGTTGCTGGGAAAATGGCTCAAGAACTACGAAATAATACTTTTATAAAGTTCTCATCCAAACCATGAAGAACTGGTTCAATAATGGTTTCATTTTTCTGTACATTCGATAGATGGGTTTGTAAATTGGTTTGCAAATTGGGTTTGTTAAAATATATTTTTTCAAGGTACCGTATCTTATGCAATGATTAAACTTTATTTGAATAGTGGAAACGCTCTGTCAATTGATCTTCTCTTGACGTGAAAAAAGATACACAATAGGTCTTCGGCGTCCGCTGGACAATACAAAAAAAGATGCACAGTAACAAAAAATTACATTTACGAGACATGTAAATCAATAGTAATATGCAATTGACCTCAGTTGATTCGAACATTTTATTAAAAACCATCATCGATGTAAAACTAAATAAAAATGCATTGATTTTCAATTAATAGTACTGTGAATATATTGAAAATTCATGAACTAGAAGCGCAATTTCCTTCTCCAAATATATGCACGAAACAATTTATCTGTGTATCTCACAAGGTGTCACTCTTGAGTACGGCTATCAAGTTAATTTCTTTTCTATTATTTGTTCGGTGAATACATGTGATATAATATGATGATATGTGATCATTGAGGTAGAAACAGGTGGGGCAAGCACAAATCTTTTGTGTTTGTGAAATTAATTTAGATTCGGCAAACCAAGTAAATTTTAAAACCACGTATTTGTTTTCGTCACACCGTACGGATTAGTTGGCATTCAATCAAAGCTGAGTTTTGGTTACCAACACAAGCAAACCTTGTGATCTGCGCCACCTGTTTATGTCACATTAATATAATATATCTCTCATGGGTAATAATTTGTTGTGTTTTTAATTCTTCGATTCCCGATTTCCGTTTCATCCATAAACGTTTCCAAGTAAAATTGCCATGCAATCAGCGTTTTATGTTTCAGTATAAAACACTGATGAATATCAGCCATCTACAACCAATTATTGCAGAGTAATTCTCGGAACCTGTCCAAAGAACAAGCGAATCCCTCGAGAGAAACAGCCGCCAACATACATTCAATAACTCTGCAAGATCCATTGCATACGCTTCAATTTTACCGGACATAAAACATTGCCTTTTTTTGCTACCACCCAGACGGAGACTTTCCGCACGAAAAATGCTCGCAGGTGTAAACCCACTCTCGTCATATTTAATCCCCGGCAGGAAGTCGCTGTTTCCGAAAGGTGTTTCCGCCCATATATATCCGTTAGCGAACTTGGGACCGATCCACTGCAACAACATTCGTATCTATTTACTGCTCTCATAAACAAACCGAAACAGTAGAACATGTTGGCCCAAATGGACACATAAAGTACCGACCTCTCCAAAAACCTGTAACATTTTCAAACGTTCCGACACACACACAAACACATAAAACTAGCCCACGGCTCAAATCGACTGAAAGGGAAAACGGTCATCATCGGTCCGGTCTGGCCAATGTCAAACGGGGACGTCATAATTCTTCACCGAGTTGAACACTTGCTTCGACGCTCGCTAGCTGCTCAAAAAGCGGGGGTGTTTGAAACCGAGCCTAAGCACAGACGCGAAAGTTGCAGTAAAAACCGTTTGCCGGAGGCAGAAAAACAGAGATGACCATTAACGGGGCCCACGTACCGCACAGCGAACCTCGGAACTGTACGGAAGGTACGGAACCCGTTGACCATTTCAAATCGCAAAATAAATACTAATGTTGCTGTGCAATCTACATGAAAAGTAACTTTCAGTAACATTTTATCCGTGAAAGGATTTTCGTGTTAAGAACAACTTGGCTCGGTTTTTTTTTTTGGATTTCGTCGGCGGATGCAATATGAGTTTTTGCAGACGAATTATTCCATCAATTTCAGCTGCCAACCACACCTGCGCCGGGCTGTAATGATTTAATCAGAGTTTACAGTTGAAGTTTCAAATGTTATTACGTTGCTAATTCCACAGTTTGGGCAAAAAGTCCTTCACGAACAGTGAACTTCCGCTCCCAGTCAACGGTGAGAGAACCATCTACTAAATCGCAGTACAATGACTAAATTTATAGTCATGAGAGTGGAAACACCAGGCCGGAACTGAAAAGTTTTATACTCGACATAAATAAGCCGGAAAGTGGCATACGAAAAGCCAAGCCAAACCAAACCGTGTAGCCCGGGTTACGCAGAAACACACGACACACAAAGCAAACACCGGCGAATGCCAGGAACGCGCCGGAGAAATCTTAGGTTGAAGCGGAAAGGGTTCCCCGTTGAAGGGCTTTTGCTAACGAATGACCGCTGAAACGAACAACCGGCAGGGGATTTTCCGGTCAGTGAAAGTTGCTTGTCATCGGCGTACAAAAGGTGAACGGTTTAGTGAGCCGACGGGGAAGGCGGCGATTCCGACCAGCCTGATGATGTTATAAAAATAAAAATTCATATCGGCGAATCTGCAAGCACATGGTACTTCGTTGGTTGGTTTCTTTTTCGAGTAGATGTCACACATTTTTTTACTTTTGTGTTGTGCGTTGAAAATGACCAACTAAAAATTACCCTCAAAATATGACTAAACAAATAAAATTCTACCGTTTGCATCTATAGGCAATTGTCATCCGTATTAATGTTTATCATCTTAAAGTTCTTATGTACTACTTTTACTTTCTGTGTTATACGAAAAGTAACAGTAAAACAGAAAGAATTCCAAGTTCAGCACAGCAGATGAAACGGATTTACGCACGACGTCTTCAGTAGATCATAAATGTCGTTCTATATAAATTCTACGAAATTCCTATGCGTGAGGCCCAAAAACAGAACATATTTTGCATTCAGTGTTGCCATTTTACGTATTACCCAAGATTGATAGTTTAAAAACGTCTTTACGACCTACTTTAATATGGGGAACCTTTTCAATATTTGTCCCGTAAAAGTAAAAAAAGAGGTAGAAGTTAATCGTAAATATCTCTTTTTGTATTTAACGCCATATAATCGAAAATGTGGTCAGCAATTCATGATAAAATTTTCAGTAGTATGAGTGTGAAGCACGCATAATCAGCACACAAAAAACATTTATCGTTGAATTTTCGTTTTTCTTTGCAAGTTTTTCATAGCAAGGCTAGATCTACTCTATATTAATTGAAGTTCGCAGAAGTGTTCGTTCACCATCACGGGCCAGTGATCACTTAGGTGCAGCGATGCCAACACTACGGATTTATCCGTAGATCTACGGATTTCCGTTTTTTGCTACGAATCTACGGATGAACCTCTCGAAATCTACGGATTTTGCATTATTTTTAACCAATTTCACTTGATTTTACGTTTCGTCTTAGACTCATCAGTGGGTAGCAGTTTATGTTGAACTGCTACCTCTGACCTGACGGTTCAACATAAACCGCTAGGCAGACGTAAAGTTAATGCTATTTGCAAAACACTTCCGGACTTCCCTAACGAAACAAGTTTCGGTTTGCTAGCCGTACAGATTGTGGTCCAGATTTTGCATTTTTTCTCCTGATATCTACGGGAAATAATAATATGTCGCCTTTTTTCTCTGACAACGGCCAATAATCCATTTGTCAAAAAACAATTTGAAAAGCGATTCTGGATGACTCGACGCTCTCTGATAGTCAGTCAAAGTCGTAATCGAAAAGGAAAGTCGTAATGTTCCACCTGACTGGAGGCAAGTTAAAGTTATCGCCATTCAAAAGCCGGGGAAACCAGCTTCCAATCACAACTCATATAGACCCATTGCAATGTTGTCCTGCATCAGAAAATTGTTCGAAAAAATTATTCTTCGATGTCTTGACACTTGGGTCGAGACGACCGGTTTGTTGTCAGATATTCAGTTTGGTTTCGGTAGAAATAAAGGTTTCAGTTACTGGACCCAAAGCTATTGATCTGCATAAATCATTGCAAGATACCTTAGATAACTTGTCCGTTTGGGCTGTTCATCTTGGTATCGAATTCTCTGCGGAGAAAACATAGCTGGTCTTTTCAAGAAAGCATGATCCCGCGCAGCTTCAGCTTCATATGATGGAAAGAATGATTCAACAGGTTTTGACTTTCAAATACCTCGGGGTGTGGTTTGATTCCAAATGCACTTGGGGAGGACACATTAGGTATCTGATAACCAAATGCAACAAAGAGCAATAACAATAACAGGATCTTGGTGGGGTGCTCATCCGAAAGATCTAATAAAATTGTATCAAACAACGATACTTTCAGTAATGGAATATGGATGCGATTGCCTTCGTTCCGCTGCAAACTCTCATATTATCAAACTGGAGCGAATTCAGTATCGTTGTTTGCGAATTGCCTTAGGCTGCATGCATTCGACACGTACAATGAGTCTTGAAGTTCTGGCGGGAGTTCTTCTATTGAAAGATCGCTTTTGGGAACTTACATCGCGACTGCTAATAAGATGTAAGGTACTGAATCCCCTGGTTATTAACAACTTCGAAAGGCTAGTTGAGCATCAATCTCAAACAAGATTCATGACAATATATTTTAACCATATGTCACAGGAAATTGACCCTTCAAGATATATTCCTATCCGTGACAGCCTCTTGAATGTCCCAAAAATATTTTCAAGTAAGTTCAGGCATATTGACTCTGAGAAAATATTTTACACGGACGGATCACGAATCGAAGAGGTTCCATTCCAGGCAATGAAAGAGCCGCTAGTTTAGCCAAACGTGGTGCTATTGAGGGTGAAATTTATGAGAGACGGATTACTTTCAACGAATTCTATAGCGCGTCCCACCAAAGAACACTTGCCAGCAGGCAAGCTTCTTGGGATAAAGATGATCTGGGTCGGTGGATGCACTCAATTATTCCAAAAATTTCGACAAAGGCATGGTTCAGGGGCTGGACCTGAGTAGGGACTTCATTCGTGTGATGTCCAGACTCATGTCCAATCATCACACCTTAGATGCACATCTCCTTCGAATTGTACTTTCCGAGACTAATCATTGTGCTTGTGGAGAAGGTTATCGCGATATTGATCATGTCGTTTGGACATGCGTGGAGTCAGATCTCAACTAATAAATTCTTTGCGTACCCAAGGTAGACTATCCAATGTCCCAATTCGCGACATTCTTCCTTGTCGTGACCTTACATACATGAAACATCTTTATCATTTCATTAAGTCCACTGGAGCTGCAATTTAAATTTTATTTCATGTTAGACTATTTTCTCTTCCATGAGTTCAACCCATAGCCAGCTATCTTACATTGAATAAAAGTGATGAACTGATACAAACAAACCTGAAATAGTTATAAGATCATGTACAAAATAAATGTATTTTATTTAATGTAATTTATAAGAAGTGTATCGAAAATAAGCTATCCACAAATTTTTCTTTCAAATTTTGATAAAAAACGATATTCTATTCAAACTAAAAATTGATCCTTTATTGTACGAGGTTAAACTTGAGCATAAAGAAAACCGGCCGAAATTTAAGTTATTCCTTCAAGAGTTTTCGAACTTTTGATCGAACGCTCTTCATCATGTTCCGGACAAGTGTTGCATCGCATTTTTTGGACGCTTGAGCCCATTTTTTTTAAATTCCTGCATGCTGCCTTGCCAGTCTTCTTGACGACCCTCTTCACGATTGCCCAGTAACGTTCGATGGGTCGAAGCTGAGGGCAATTTGGTGGATTGATATTTTTCTCAACGGAATTTATGCCTTTTTCCACAAGCCAATTGAGAGTGATTTTAGCATAGTGAGCCGACGCTAAATCCGGCCAAAACAGTGGAGGTGTACTATGCTTCTTATATAAAGGCAGCAATCTCTTCTGGAGTCACTAAGATCAATAGATTTCTGCATTTACAGTTCCGGTAGTGTAAAAAATGGTTGACTTCAAACCACAGGAACATATTGCTTGCCATACCAGTACCTTTCGACCGAATTTCTCTACTTGAATCGGCCTGTCCGCATCGCTCACATCCTCCCCAACGACGACAGTAAAGTATTGTGGACCTGGAAAGGTTTTTGAATCCTCCTTTACATAAGTCTCATCGTCTATCAAAACGTATGCATCCGGACACTGCAAAAGACGCGAATACAATTTCCGGGCCCTTGTTACTGCTCGCTTCTTCTGTTCTACACTTTGTTTCGAGATTTTCTGCTTCTTGTAGGTCTTCAGGTGATTTCGCCTCTTGAAACGCTTGTCATTCCGACACTCGTTCTTGCTTTTTTGCCAAACCACGTATTGACATTGATTTTTTCTTCATAATTAGAGATACCACTTTCTGGTCTAGTTTCGGGTTGGAAGAACCGGGTTTCTGCCTCTTCCTGGTAGCTCATCCTAAGAATAATGTTCTCCAAACTTATTAATTATGTTTTTTAACACTGGCATGATGAATTCCAAACCGCTTCGCCAATTTTCGCATAGTAACACCCTTCTCACTTACCCATGTGTCCAGAATCTTAATTTTCACTTTCTTTTCAATACGCGACATTTTGAAAACGCAGAATTTCAACCGCACAAACAAGTAAACAAACGGAAGCGGACAGCCAAACGCATAGCATGCTGTGATCTGAGCATAAAAAACCATCACAAATACATGCGTACAACACAAATGTATGTGGATAGCTTATTTTCGATACACTCCTTGATAACAAATCACTTGATAAAATCAGTGTTTAGATTAACTAATGAATACCAAAATATCAATATGATATTCGAAATGTATTAAGTTTAAAGTATGTTACTATGTATTGTGGATGCCACGGCGAAGAAAAACTTATGTATATTGCCTATGAAATAAACGTATTTATGGAATAAAAATTTTGTTCGGTGTTAAAATCACTACATCAGAAATTTTTCTTCAAAGTAGATGCTGAAAGATGGCTTACTGGCCACTTCCGGAAAACGCGTAATACATCTATTCGCTTACGATCACTCATTTTTGGGAGTATGTTCTTATAGCTTATAACTCCAAGAATTATGCCGTTTAACAAAACGCTCAAACGACCAACAAAATATAGTCGCTTGCTAAGTGGGATGTTTGTATAACTATATGAGTATAAGTAGGGGAGAGTGTTCTGTTGCCGGCACCCCACCATAACTTTTGACAGAGAGCAGACAGCTTCATTCCGACAAATGTCATATGTGAGTAAAAGCAGTCCGTTATTTTTGTGCCGAATACCAAAGTTAACAAACGCGTCTACTTTTTGCTGTGATCAAAATAATTTTTAATAGTGTGAAAATCAGCACAAAAGCTTTTATTGACCTTGTAACAGTGCCATAATTCGAAAGGATGAATTGAATATTTATAAAGTGAACTCAATATAACTAAAAATGTCTACAGAACTCGGTTACCGGCACCGCAATTTATTCGACAAATCGTGAGCTGCAGAGATGCCAGGTCTGTAAATTTGTCTGTAAATTATCAGATGTCTTAGTTAGGTTGCAGATCATTTTTGTGTGCAGTAATAGTATTACTTGGCATTTCTGGTTATATTGAACACGTGGACAACTGGACAGCTTCCATACATTCGTCATTGAAGTAAAAAAAATCTTCACTATCAAACATGGCGACTCCAAATAACACCTTTCGTCTAAAACGCCTCTGAAATGAATAAACTCCATTATTTTTCTTTCAATCATGGCTGGTTTTACTTAATTTTTTTCCATTTCTAGTGGAAAAAAAATTAAGTAAAAACAGCCTTTTTGAAATGACCAAACATGATCACTTTATTAAAAAGGTAAAAAAAAAGAACTCAATCGCTGGAATCAATTTAATTCCTTAATAAGTTGTTATCTAAGGACTTTAGCTGTCCATTGCTATAAAAATGTCCACCTCATGTGCATTAAGCCAAAAATTAGAGGTTGCCGGTAACCGAACACCCTCCTCTACACTTGAAACCAAATCTACGGATTTGACCTTAGGAAAAAGTGGCATCACTGCTTGGGCATTTAGACGAGAGCACGTGAGAGCGATTCATGCGAATAGAATGTGGTTCTCTAGCATTAGCTTCTTTCAACACAAGTACACACACACTCAAAGTCTGTCTAATGGAAACTGAGAAGAAGTGAGCATTTCTTTTTGTGTGGAGCCCACCGAATGCATCCACAGTGTAGACATGAAACTTACACACTGGTGCATCAAAATCAATCTTTATCAAGACTTTTCCAAACTAGGAGTCTAATCGAAGACTAATTTAGCCTAGTTAATTTAATTTCAAATTTCATTCATTTCAAAAATGCCTGCGTCCAACCGGAAAGGCAACGAGCCTAAGGCAAAAAATAATTCAATACGGAATAAATCACAATCCGTTATTCAACATTTTTCTAATAACATTCACGATCTTATAGAGTCGGAATGTAAAAATAGAACACAACGGACGGCCTTCCCTTCCGTTGATTCTATGCCGTCCAACAATTTTTACGATATTTTTCCTGAATCGGATTGTTGCGACTTAGAAGAAAATTTTTCGAAAATTCCCAAAATGGACACTTGTCGTTCTGGGAAGAAACATCAATCTATGCCACCAGTGACGGTAATGATTTCCGACTTCAAAGCATTCCGTACTGAGCTTTCTACTTTTCTCCCGGAAGTAAAAATCTAACTTTAAATCGGACGAAGAGGAAAATATCGAGTTTTGGTATTTGTCCAAGAAACTTCATAAATTTTATTCATATGATATAAAATCAGACAGCCCCTTAAAGGCTGCCTTGAAAGGCTTATCAAATGATCAAAGTATTGATGAAATTAAAAATGAACTAAAAGAATTGCTTGGTTTTGCCCCTTCCCTAGTAATACATATGAAAAAAAGAGCGAATGGTACTTCTAAACCACGCTCTGGAATTTCCCATGAACTTTACCTAATACACTTCAATCGAAGTGATGTAAACAATTTGAAAACTTTAGAAAAAGTACGTTTCATTTCCCACATTAAAATTTATTGGGAACATTATAAACGGCATAATCGTATTGCAAACTTAACGCAATGTCGTCGTTGCCAAGGCTTCGGCCATGGAACCAAAAACTGTCATATGGATTTACGGTGTTTGAATTGTGGTAAATCGCATTCGAAAGGCATCTGTCCAATGAATGAAAACACTGATCAATTTTCATGTTCAAATTGTGATGGAAATCATAAATCCAATTATTGGAAATGTCCTGCCAAGGAAAAATTTTTAAACGCTTCGTTCAGTTTTGTTGTCTAAGCGTCAAATCAACGACTTTAAATTTACAGAACATACCTGAAAATTAAAAAAACGATACAAATGCCACGCCTAATTCTTCTAAGGCACTTATTACTTCGAATATAAAACAAAAACCAGTTACGCCCTCCATTTCATCGGTCACGTCATCATCTTCTTCTAATGGCAGTTACGCTACCGTAACGGGTAAACAACTACCACCTAATTCTTTTAATGTAAACAAACAAAAAACAGGTGCGCCTTCCAGTTCGTTTTCCAACGAAAACAATTTATTAACTGATAGATTTGCCATCATCTTTTCTAATGACAGTTACGCTAGCGTAACAGGTAGACAAAATACCTACCAGTAATCGTTCAATGTCATTTACTTCTTTAAACGAAGTCGATTTAGGTGATATAACGGAAAATAAAATGATCTACCTATAAGATCAGCTTTTTCATATGATCATCCGAATGAATTCGACTTCATCACTTTTTGAAACATTTCAAGTTGGATGGCAATTTGCTAATAATATGATAATGAAATTAATATTTAACAACGATGCTTAATAATTATTTTAATATTTTAAATCTCGATTTTAAAGCTCGATCGGTAAAATCGAGTGGAGATGATTTTTATAATTTTCTCAAAGTTCACTAAATTCATATTGCCATTGTGACAGAAACATTGCTTAAACCTAATGTCAAATTGAAAAGTAATCCACATTATGTGGTTCATCGATTTGACAGGTTTACTGGAATGGGTGGTGGAGTTGCCATTTTCGTCCAACGGCAAATTAAACATCGAATTTTACCTTCTTTCAATACTAAAGTTATTGAAAGCTTGGGAATCGAAGTTGAAACCATTCATGGAATTTATTTCATCGCTGGAGCATATTTGCCATTCCAATGCACCGGCGAACAATTAAATTTCTTTAAATGCGATTTGCAAAATCTCACAAGATATCGATCGAAATTTTTCTTAATAGGGGACTTAAATGCTAAGCATGTCCAGTGAAATTGTAGGCAAAATAACAGTAATGGTAAAATACTTCATAATCAACTCTCAGCTGGTTACTTCACAGTTCTTCATCCCAGTAATCCGACTTGTTTTTTTTCCGCGAACAACCCGTCTACAATTGATCTGGATCTAACAGATCAAAGTCACAATTGTACTGAACCGATTAACATGTTGACTTTGACTCAGATCATCTTCCTGTAACATTCAGACTTTCCAACGAAGCTATAAAAAATCCAATTAGTTCTATATTCAACTATCGTAGAGCTAATTGGTTGGATTACAGATCTCACATTGAAAATCATGTGGATTATGAAACTATTTTAGAAAATTCTGCGGACATCGACACAGCAATAGATAATTTGAATCATTACATTATCGAAGCTAGATATCGTTCAGTTCCCAAAGCTCAAACTTGATTCTCCTTTCATCGTGTCTTGCATACAACTCTGTAATTTATGTTTTGGACTATTTAGTTGGTACATACTCGAAAACAGTGTTAATTGTATCAAAGTTTTTTTGTAACTTAGAATCCAGCCAATTGAAGCCAATTCGAAAATGATCCATTATAACTTAGTCTACTTAACTACTAGATTATTATAAGATGATTGATCTAAATGGAATCTACTTTTAGTCAATCTGTTGACGTAACAAATCACAACTGTTGTCAAAATCACCACTAACATTTGTTATGAATATTTGACAGCAGTGCCCAATATAAACTTTTTCGTACATACGCGAAATATTTTTTCAAAAACAAATTTTGGTGCCCCGACAGTTTGTTGGTACTGTTCATATTCAACCAGTACTCCACGATCGTGGTCATTGGCTGTGCTGTAGATGTTAAAAACCAGACCACAATTTTACCGTATTTTGAATCATCTAAACGATGACGTAGTCGTTCGCCAATCACACTTTTATTGTTTCAAGAATTTCAATCGTAAGCCAATGACCATCCTGGTTCGCTTCCGGTAAATTCCTGCACATCCTTGTAGCCTTCAAGAACATGAAAATCTAAGCACTCGAACGAGTGAGTGATATAAAAGCAACGCGAAAAGCACTGCCGGTACTATCAGCTGCTTCGATGATCAAAGCAAAGTTGCCCCAGTGCCGGCCAGTTTGGCTACACTGGATCTCGGAACTGTACTACAACACACCAGCGAAAGTGAAACCCAGCAGAGGCCGCTGCGGGGTGCGAGCAATTTCAAACACGACATCACAGTGATGACGCTGATGATGTGGCTATTTGGTTGGTCCTCAAGTGAGCCGCGTTACACGTCAAAGTCGTTGCCGCACACAAAGTCCTAGGCTATCAATTTAGCTTGAAATATGTACAGCAAACCATTACCGCGCGTCAGTGACAGCCAGCGTGGAAAATCGACGGTGCTTTCGCCACATAAAAGTAGAAACAGCCGAGGTTGGGATATTTCCCATCACATGCGTATAATTCAAACTTTCCGAGCTCGAAACATTCGCTGGCTGTCGGAGCACCACGTATGTTTCGTGCAAAGGTAAAAAGGTGGATTTCACAGTATCATTAAAAGTTGTATAAAATATTCATACCGGTTTTTTCTGTTTTTTCGTTCAGTGTTGCTGTTGTTATCGTTGAGTTTTGCCCTGTTGTTTGGACGGTCCGGACTCATATATATTTTTTTTCCTTTCCGTCATATCCGGCGACAGGCTGAACCGAGAATGGAAATGGGGCCTTTTTTCCGCTCGAAAGGGATATTCGCCAGTCAGCCGGAGTGTTACGTCGGATCAACTCGCCTGGGTCAAAACCATGAGATGGCAGTATTTTGTCTGACGGTGGAGATTACCTTCCAGCTGAGAGTGGAAATTGAGCCCCGTGGTGATGACGCCCACCGATAAGGAGTTGAATAAATGGAGATGGTATTGGCAAAAATTGCAAAAGTTTTGGGTGAGGAAAGATACACGTCACCGCATCAGTGTTGCAGAGTTGATTATCACCCGGCGACGACGAATTCAATTCCGGGCAAAGTTTTAACGAGTGTAACGAGAAAACGAGTGACGTTTATGAGATTAGAGGATATGGGGATATGTTTTCTGACGGGATTTTGTGGGATACCGGATGACGGTGTCACGTGTCGATTCGACAGATTTTTGCTTGGTTTGTTGGATATCATACACACATGGCAGGAAATGATAATATTGTTCCGGGAAAGCTCTCTGGGAACAGTTTTCAACATGCAAAATAAGAATAAGCTAAAACATTGTGGACTTTCTTGTCATGAGTAAGTTTATCACATGTCACATCTGAATTTCAAAAGTCAAGGAAATCGAGTTGGGCTTCAGACAAATGAAACAACTCACTTTGTTAAGCATTCACATGTCTCAACATTTTCTTGATCGCACCGTTGATTTCATTAGCTTTACGTTTCGTCTTCCACTCGTCAGTGCATAACAGTTTAATTTGAACTGTTATGCCACCTAACAGTTTTCGTACGAAAATTCAAAGAACATCAAACGCACGTACCAGGAACATAGACTGTTTTCACCTTTATTAGTTTTTACCTTGCGTGCTAATTTTGAATTCTATCAATAATCACAAATATATGCAATTATTTTTAAAGTGTTTGGTAGTGACCGGAATTCCGCTCTTATTATAAGACAGAATCTTATAATCAACAAATCCAAGTAGGCGAAAACAGCGAAAAATGCGAACACCAGTAAAAAAAAGTCTTGGCATTACATTCCATTTGTGGAATGCGACCTTCTGTTTAAACAAACTTTGCAGCCGATTCTTAACGTACAGAATCATTGCATGGCTTATATTACGATCCTACTGACACTAATGGTGTTTTTCATTGAAAAACACTGGTGGCGTGGATTGCTTTGGTTTTGCACTTTCAAGCAGAAATGACAATGAAACACCGTCTTCTGCTCGAAAGTGCAAAACCAGAGCAATCCACGCCATCAGTGTTTTTCAATAAAAAACGGCATAAGAATCCTTTCAGGTCGGGGCTTGAACATACGATAACTGGCTTGTAAGACCTGCGCCTTATGCAATGAATCGCCAACTCCAGTACAACCAATTTCGAATGAATATCGCCGAAAACCGATTAGTTCAAAAATCTGTCTGAATCGAGTGAAAAAAAATTAAACTGAATTATCAATTGATTTTCTGCATCTTCTTCTTTTCCGGTTTTTGCACGTTTTCGTACTTATTTATTATCTTCTCCATAAAAAATTCCATTTCAAAAATCTTACAAAACCTACAGTCCAGTTTTCACAAAATTTCTTAGTAAATCATTCATCTCAGGTTTCTACCCACAAACAAATAAGTCTTCTTAATTTTGAGATAAATTATGCGACCTCTTCTGCAGTAAATCTCGAATAAGTTATTGTGGACGTAGAAACTGGTCTTATTGACTTTAATCTTCATTTTTCACAATAAATGCCGCCAGAACCATAGTAACTGATGCCATTGAAAGCACTTCATTGAATAATCAACCAAACATAGGTGAAATATAACTAGTGAAACATGTTTTCTATGCTAAGGCAGATCAGGGTAACAAAGTAGTCATTATAGACAAAAAAGGTTATGATAACCCAACAAATTAATGAAAACCCTTGTCGGAAACGATGAGCCGACTCCCTCCAAAAAAAAATTTTTTTTTTAATTGGTAAATATCTCCTTGAGTGTAATCCAAACTTCGATATCAAAGTTTCTAACCCTTTACCAAAAATCAACGGATTACGGTTCACAAACCTGGTAACGTAATAAGAGAAATTATTTCTTGAGTGGGAGCCCCTACCTAAAAAATCTCTAAATAGCTAGTAAAAGAATGCCAATATGTGCTGGAAAAAATTCGAATTGAAGATGACGAAATAATGGTATCATTCGATGTGACCGCCTTACTCCCAAGTGTGCCAGTAAAAGACTCAATCAAGTTGTTAGAAGAATGATTACTTCAAGAAAAACTTTCGTTAATCCACCTAATGGTGTAACGATGCCTTTCTCATATTGCTTATATTTTCGAAAACATCACTAGAAGATTCTGTTAAGAATTTTTTTTCAAACTTACTTTCTTTGGGTAAAAATTACCATAACTATTTCAATTTGTAAACAGTTAGACAAAGTCAAGGTCTTAGCATTACATTCCTTTTGTGGAATTTGGCCTTTCTGTTTCAACAGACTGCGCAGCCGATTCTTAGTGTACAGAATCATTGCATGGCTAGTACTATGGGTCCTACTGACACTAAGAATCCTTCCAGGTCGCGGCTCGAACATACAATTGGTAAAAAGTTAAGTCAAGTTTTTGCAATGACTGAGCGGAAATATATATTGGAGAAGCCAAGTGAAAGAAAAACTAACAGAAAAGATGGATTTTTGGAAAAAGATACGCTCCGAGACAGAACTCGAACCTGAGTTCTTATGCATTCCGTACATACGCGCTACCACTTCGCCACTCTGATCTTGTTTTAGCCACTCTAAAACGCGAAACAGACATAGTAGCAACGTACATCGAACATGGTCTACATCCTGGCCGTCACCCGACCGATACCTTACATCCAAACATCTTATCTGTCCATCAAACACTACACACTTAAAAAAAATCCTGTGATTTTACATCTTATTGGATGCACATAAATGGAGCGTCGCAGTTCACGCAAATTTAAGTGGAAGAACATTAAAATTGTGTCTAAAACTCCATGACATGAAATTCATTGAAATAAAAAAAATTACTGATAGCAACCACTGCGACTTGAACCGAGAATCATTGGATCGCATGCACGTCTGTTAATCGACTGAGCCACAGAAGCATGCATCTTCTTGGCTGGTAAAAGCTGCATTTAAATTTATACAGTCGAACCTGCTAGCAGAACGCAAGTTACATTCGATACCAGTAAAATTCAAGCTCATCTGATATTAAGTCATTACAAAAAACAATTTCCGTCATTTGACAAATTAGGTCTTATTGAAATACATCGTATGAGGGATTAAGTCACCTGTAAAATTCAAAATTTTTTGGAGTGTAGTCCTCTCGCTTTATATCTAAGTAGTTAAGGTTAAGGTAGTTAAGTCAAGTTATTTAGATTTAAATGTGGTAGGATGTTGTGTGGTAGACGATGGTGTTTTCTTCTTCCGTACCAGCACGTACCAATGCGTACCGGTTTTGCATCATTTTGTATGACAGTTTGGAAGTTTTGATACTCACCGCCCTATAACTGCGGAACCGGGAGTCGGATCTGGATGGAATTGCACAGTATTTTTCAAGACAATGCAATCTTTAATTTGAATCATGATTCGTGAAAATCGGTTCACCAGTACTGAGAAATTGAAATGAGTGTCGTTTTTTAAGCTATTCTTTACTATTACCAGTGCTTCCGGAACCGGAAACCGGGGACTAGTAGTCTCAAAATAGATTCAAATGTCCATTGACTAACAAGGTCTGCCAACTAGATGAATTTGCCAGTAAAGCTACGATTACATTAGCTAGTTTATCTGTCACAGTCAAGTTTGACTGCCGACAGTCAACATTTTGACAGTTGTTATGTTTGACTGTGACAGACTTTTCGAGCATGTCTGTATTGTGATTACAGTGATCAGACAGATAAAACTGGGTACAGACTAAAATATAGGGAGTGGGCAGTTTAATGCAGTATTTCTACACACAGTGAACACATTGGAAGGCAGTTTGTGGGTAGATAACTTTCCACGGAATATCACTTTATGATGAAATGTCGATCAGGTCTCACAAAAAGAAGTCCGTTGC
This sequence comes from Malaya genurostris, assembly GCF_030247185.1. NCBI lineage: Eukaryota > Metazoa > Arthropoda > Insecta > Diptera > Culicidae > Malaya > Malaya genurostris. The sequence continues at coordinate 63,899,271 of NC_080571.1, forward strand.
CTTACTACTTGGTATGTTGTGTTTGAAACCAATCAAAGACGGAGAAAGACCTACCAAACGCAGACGCACATAGGTTTGCGATTTTATAAAAAAAAACGGGATAGTGATGGTTTCCATGTTGAGCTAATTAAAGAACTCTATTCAGGGTTCACCAAATTCCAACAGTTTCTACGCATGAGCAGACAGAGCTTCGAAGAACTACTGCTGCTTATATCTCCATATATAACAAAAATGGACACACAGTGTCACAAGTTCAAAATTTTATACCGTCACTTGAGGCATTTTCAAAATCTGGTGTTCAAATTTTTTTAAATTGACTGTCGAACTTCGACCACTTTGTACTACATTTGAAGTCGCTTAGACTGTAAAACAATTTCTTAAAATTCTAATTCTTGAACTGCGATTTTGACGAAGCTACGGAGGTTCTATGCAATTTGGTAGACCTCTAGATTTTAGTATTGAATAAGCAAATTTTAAGTACATAAATGTGCTTCGGTTCCTTTTTTACCTTTTTGCCTTTCTCATATAGAAAGGTTATGCAATCACTTGAAAAACCGACTAGTGAAAATTAGCCCGGAGGGCCAAGTGTCATATACCATTCGACTCAGTTCATCGAGCTGAGTAATGTCGGTGTGTGTGTATGTATGTGTGTGTGTATGTGTCAAATAATCTCACTAGGTTTTCTCGGAGATGGCTGAACCGATTTTGACAAACTAGGATTCAAATGAAAGGTCTCGTGGTCCCATACGGAATTCCTGAATTTCATCCGGATCCGACTTCCGGTTCCGGAATTATAGGGTAAAGTGTGTTCAATATTGTACACCGTCACTTAAACCGACGAAGCAAAAAACGTGAAAATTTTTCTAAACTGGTCTCAAAACTACATAAATCGATAGTCATTATCAGTAGGCAACTAAACAAACCAATTCCGGCTATCCTTGTTCCCGGTATCCGGTTCCGGAAGTACCAGGAATAGTGGTCATATATACCAAAATGGATCTCACTCACTTTTCTCAGCGATGGTTTGACCGATTTCCACAAACTTAGATTCAATTGAAAGGTCTCCCGGTCCCATACGGAATTCCTGAATTTCATCCGGATCTGACTTCCGGTTCCGGAATTATAGGGTAAAGTGTGTTCAATATTGTACACCGTCACTTAAACCGGCGAAACAAAAAACGTAAAAAAAATTCTAAACTGGTCTCAAAACTACACAAATCGATAGCCATTATCAGTAGGCAACTAAACAAACCGATTCCGGCTATCCTGGTTCCCGGTATCCGGTTCCGGAAGTACCAGGAATAGTGGTCATATATACCAAAATGGATCTCACTCACTTTTCTCAGCGATGGTTTGACCGATTTCCACAAACTTAGATTCAATTGAAAGGTCTCCCGGTCCCATACGGAATTCCTGAATTTCATCCGGATCTGACTTCCGGTTCCGGAATTATAGGGTAAAGTGTGTTCAATATTGTACACCGTCACTTAAACCGACGAAGCAAAAAACGTGAAAATTTTTCTAAACTGGTCTCAAAACTACATAAATCGATAGTCATTATCAGTAGGCAACTAAACAAACCAATTCCGGCTATCCTTGTTCCCGGTATCCGGTTCCGGAAGTACCAGAAATAGTGGTCATATATACCAAAATGGAACTTACTCACTTTTCTCAGCGATGGTTTGACCGATTTCCACAAACTTAGATTCAAATGAAAGGTCTTCCGGTCCCATACGGAATTCCTGCATTTCGTCTGGATCTGACTTCCGAATCCTGAGTTATAGGGTGCGTACTAGAAGAGTTTGTGTGTCATGTTAGTTGGTGGCCGTACGAACCGACTTTGATTATACCGGTTCTCGGGTTCCGGTGCCGGAAGTGCATATAATAGTGAACCCATTTCGTTCTCTTAAGGATGGCTTACGCAATCAAAGCACTGTTTTATTCTGTATGTTATGCATAAACAATCACTTGGTTTCTTTCAAAAATCGAAGTGAAAATTTTTGAATAGAATACCACAATATTATATGTACATGAGAAAGGCATCATTACACCACTAGGTGGATTAAAACAGGTTTTATAGATATAAAAAATATGGTGGATTGGTTATTATTTTAGGAAAACTCAAATACTGAACTTCTACACATTTTTAATAAATATGAAACCGAAGCTCTTCAATGTGTTTAACCATTATTTATTAACCAAGTATGAAGTGAGCCTGTTTTTGTTAAAATGAAACGCTTATTTTGAATGAGAAAATAAAACAAAACTGTCGAACCTCTTCTTAGGGATTAAAATGGAAACGCATGGTACACCCAAACCTCCATTTACGAACCTAATATATGTTTGTATGTATGCTTACACACTCAGTCGTTTGCGTATATGTGTATATATTTATACATATAAATGATCGCTTTTACTTCACCAATATTTATATGTATTAAGAAATACATATATTTGCACACATGCGCACGTATATTAATACATATATACATATATAGGTTACGTAAATGGACACGGATAAAAGTCCATTACCGGTAACATGATTAAAAATCATGAAATCATGAAACATGTCTTCTCATGAAATTTCATGAGTAGAATTATTGATATCATGAAAATTTTCATGAGAGATGAGTTATTGTTCATGATACCAATCATTTAGTTTATGATATCATGAATAATAAGGCATGATTGCCATGTTTCATGATTTCATGACTTTTTATTATGGTACCGGGAGTAGATTTTTGTCCGTGGAGGTTTGGGTGTATTTAGTTCTAATGGCATGTGATATATGATTTTAGAGCTAAATACCATGCGTCTCCATCGGATGATGACAATTTGATGGGGACGCATGGTTTTCCGAAAGATTTATTTTTTTGATGTCAGATATTATACCCGTCCACATTTTTTAAAAATCTGAAAAACTTACAGCGTAATGTACTCATAAATGATTTATTTTTGATGTAAAATCTAGAGTGGTACCATAATTGTAAGTGCGATTAAAAAAATTCGCTAAAATTTTGAACATTTTTTTTTGCATGAAATACATTTCGAAAAATCTTGAAAAAAAAATCAGAAAGGTTTCCCATAATTCCAAAAATATTCCAGATTTTTTTCAATTTTTTGGCTGAAGAGGTTTTTGAAAAATTTAAATGAATTGAAAATCAGAAGAACCACCCTAACTCCACCAATATGGTTAAAATTTTGGGAAAATCATCTCCAATATAAACTTTTTCAAATAGCGTATATCATTTTTTTCTGTTTGGGGGCAGTTTTACCTTTTTTACATTTTTTAATATATACAAAAACTAGGTATAGAATTCGCACAAACTTTAGAAAATTTTTCCGAGGCCCAGAGGGCCGAATGTCATATACCAATCGATCCAGCTCGACGAACTGAGCAAATGTCCGTGTGTATGGGTTGTCAACTAAGAGGTCGAGATCTCAGAGATGGCTGGACCGATTTTGATCAAACTAGTCGCAAATGGAAGGTTTCCCCGTCACCCAGAACGCTATTGAATGGTTTTGAGATCGGGTGTTTACTTTTTGAGTTATACGAAGTTTTATGTCGAAATTTTCAGTTATTTTGACAGTATCTGTCACATTTGGCCTTGAAAACAGAATATGTTTCCAGACATAGACTTCGCACGGTAATACCTATCCAACAAGCCATAGATTGTTATAATCCGTCAATTTTTAACGGAGATATCGAAATTTTTGTGTAAGCGTCTTTTCCCTCGATTGCAGCAGTAGGAGTTTTGATCATTGTATGACAAATCAATGCTTGGAAGCAACGTGAAACACATCTTTTTATACTGTTAAATACAATTGTTTCTAAGTACCAAAAAGACATGTATCCGGTTCCAGTATCGAATCGTTTGTCAAAGCTCAATTGATTTCTCAAAAAAGGCCAAATCGAATCTCAAAAACAAAAATTCAAATTAAAGAATTTATGGTCCCACACAAAATTAATGATATTTATCCAATGCTGTCTTCCAATTGTGGAATTACAGGGAGATGAGTTTTTAAAATTCAAACCGATATAGAAGATTACCATCCCAAAAATGCTTCAAAGTTGGACTCAAAACTATTGCAATTCATTCGTCATATTAATTTATGGCTATACGAATTCTTTTAGGTTATGCTGGTTCCTGAATACCGGCTCTAGAAGTACCGTAAATAACCGTAAACTCTATATCGGAACTTACTCCGACATATCAAGGCATGTTTAATCGATTATCACACTTTTAGATTCAAATTCGATCCGATTTGCAGTTTCGACATTACACATTATTGTCGGAATGACTAAAATCTCAAACTGCGTCTTAAAACGACGGTCATTAAAATAATGTTATGAGAACTAATGCACCGAAGAATATTCATGCAAAAAACACATGCGGATTGATAAAAAAAGAGATCATCTCACTGCTAGGTGGATTAAGCACGTTTTTATATGAAAACCCGGCTACACCCTTTAGGTTCAAATTTTAGGTACAAATAAATTGTTCAAAATTAAAGTACAAATAAATTTCAATTTTACCATTTTTAAAATTATAAGTATTTAAAATATTAAACCGTCGTTTTTAAGTACTATGGCCGAATCATATAAAATTTTATTAAATGCACTAAAATTAATACTACTTGTAAGTCATGTTAATAGATGGTCATTCGAACCGACTTCATTTACACCGGTTGCAAAAGTATCTGAAATAGCAAAACTGTTTCAGTTCGTTAGTTGAAGCGCATACATTTTTTTTTGTTTTCTTTCAAGAAGCAATAAAAATTGTTTCGAAGAATACCACATATGTGAAAATGTGAGAATATGAGTAATACGAGAAAGCCATCAATACACCACTAGGTGGATTAAAACAGGCTTTTCATTACTATTTGGTTTTAGTTTCTATACATTAGAAAGGGGGGAAACCACGTGTACTCACTTCTCACCGAACCGCGTCGTCAATGTCGTCATTTCCAGTCGAAATAATGAAGCTTATTGCACATTTCGTGGAAATTGATACAGAATTTTCCGAGCTCCTCCTTTACAATGAAGTGCAATGGCTTTCCAGAAGCTTGGAAGAAATAAACAAGTTTTTGGTTGTCATACAAGACAACTTCTGCACAACAGTTTCAGAAACAGTCAAATTTGTCTGTACAGTCATCAACTGTTTGTCTGTCGACTATGATCACACTGTGACTACATTGTCACAAATAATCTGCACACTTTGACTGCATACAGATGGACAGTCAAGCCGATTTTGACTACTTGCAGACAACTGCGAACCGATCACAGCCAAACTGCACAAGTACCTGAGAACTATTTACATTCCGTAAAATAGTTTGTTCGAACCAACAAACCGAATTCAAAGAGGCAACACCACTCCTTCCCAATCGTTCGTCGGGTAAAAACGATCGAAACATCAAATGTCTCTTTGTCGCTTGATATATTCTAAATATGACAAATCTTACAAAAATGCTATATAAGGCCGGTGTTAAACGAACGACATAAAAAAGGTTTAAGGGAAAACTTCTATAAAATGAAAGAAGATTAGAATACACGGGAGCGGACCATTTCATCGAAAGCCATTTCTCGGAGAGTCGTTCCACCGGAAGGGTTAATTTGCCGAAAGTCGCTTCCCCGAAAGGTTCACTTTCCTAAAAAGGAATCATCATCAATCTAAACAATTGAACCAATTGAATGAATTCATTCGTTATTTTTAATATGAAAAATTTCAGAAGTACGATTGTTGGTCAGTAAAACGGGCGTAAACACTATCATATTTCATTTGTCGTTATTTTAAATCAATTCCAATTACGACATTAAAATAAATGTACAATTCGGCGAAATAATGCGTTCAGCCAAAATGGCATTCGGCGAAATGGCGTTCGGTGAAATGATTTTCCGCGAAACGGCTTTCGATTAAATGATCCTAGCCCGAATGAAAATATTGGAAAAATAGTCAAATTCAATCCGACACGTAACGTGATAGGTTTCTAAATTTTCAAGACCAGGTTCCTCCATACAATTTTGAAAATATCGAAAAAATGACCATTAATTACTAAAAAATACTATTAGAAATTGTATAGAATTAGCTCCGATCAGGCCCGTACCCAGGATTTCGTTTCGGAAGGGGCCCGAAGAAAAAAAATGTTACTGAATATTGCTGATGTACCTAATTCTCGGTGTGCCTTTTACGGGTGTTTTAAACAGACACATATTTTTACGTTTACTGTCTTGTTATTTCTGTAACACATGTCTAAGACATTCTAAATAATTGAACGCCTGTTTTTGATTTCGGGAGGGACCAGGGCTCCTCGGGCCACCCCTCTAGGTACGTGACTGGCTCCGATGATACGCATGACCGAGAAGTTGGTATGCCCATTTGAACTGGGTGTCACCCAAACTATTGCGCGTATCAACATGAATAAAACGGCATTTTACTCAAAAGATGTTTCTCCACGGTCGGAACTACAACCAAAAATATTCAACGTTATTTAAAAAAGGTATTAACAAATAAAAGTTCAAAAAACGAGCCGAAAATCGAAAAAGATACCGCCATTTTGTTTTTATCGGTGGAAATTTTTCACGCCAGTTACGACTATAGCCAATTCAATACAGAATATGAAATTGTGTTGGTTTCCAAGAAATGATAACACCCACCAACAAATCGAAAGAGTTTGAGCAGCTGTTTTCAGAGACGCCATATAGAAAAAAATCCCAATGAAGTCTAATAACATATATGTACTTTTATCTGCATGAAGCATGATTTTGAAATATTGTTTAAACAATAAGTAGAATTGAAAAACAGCGTTTTTTGGAGGATCCTCGTCTTAAGTCCATTTACAAAACCAATACAATTATTATTATAACGAAATTTCGTCTCTAAATAGGTAATTCTGATTCTGCTCTTTTCCTTCCGTCCTTTACATAGCGAAATGAATACTTTGAAGAAAACATTTTTTTTCTGACATATAAATAAATTCCACTTTTTCAAATACAACCTAGATCTTATTTGTAAAAACAAAGTGACTTTTTGTGATTGGCTCAGAAAGAATTCATTGAAATCGAAGAAAATTTATTTGAGTTGGCGCCAAACTCGTCATGAATGACAATTCATCAACCATTGTGCGACAACTTAAAATTTATATAAGTTACCAAATAGCAAAGTTGATTTGCTACACAGTTCGAAAAAATCTTGTGATTTTACATCTTATAAGATGCACATAAATGGAGCGTCGTATTTCATACAAATTTATATTCAAGAACATGTAAAATTGTGTGATTTGAAAATTACATGTCTTAAATTCGAATGAAATAAAAAACAAAAGATCGATAGCAGCAGCGCCCCTTGAACCGAGAAACAATAGATCACAAGCACTTCGATTACTCGACTGAACCGCAGAGCTCATATCTGTTCATTGAATAAATGATAAATATAAATCCATACAGCGGCACTTGGTACCCGAGTGCAAATTACACTCGGAACGTGTAAAATTCTGTGTGAGTGGAATATTGCGTCATTTGAAAAATTAAGTAGTTGTGAATTGTATCGTTTGTAGAATTCTGTCACCTGTAAAATTCATAATTTTTTTCTGTGTACTTATACACTGTATTTTTTTACTCTTCTCTTACAGGCTACGATTGTAATATGAACTAGGTTACCAAGTGCCGTTGTATGGATTTATGGGTAAAATTCTGTACGAGGGGAATTTTGCGTCATTTTGTTGTCATTTTCAACGCCCCATTTATGTGCCTCTCAAGAGATGTAATATTACAAGATTTTTTCGAACTGGGCACGTTTTGCAATTAGTCAGTAAGTTCGGGGGCAACAACTATGCAACTTGTATAACATTCTGACAAAACTCGTATGTTGGACAATCGGTGATGTTTTCTTGAGGAAAATCGATTATGCAACTCTTTGAGTGTCGCTTGAAAATATATGCTTTTCAAACTTAAATATGAGCTAGTGAAACTTTCCAAAACAATAACCAACATCATGTTATTTTGAGGTAAATCAGTACAAAAAAATTAACTGTGAAACACATTAGAAAAGTAATCTCAAGTAGACTCTTCTGTTCTTTAAAAAATGATTGTTCGACTCTTACAAGTATCATTCAGCTTATTTTCTGTTTCCTTAAGAGATTTGAAGACATTCAGGATTATACTATGTCTGATACAATTAAGATCGCCATTTGGAACTTGTGTCCCCTTCCACTGAAACATAACAAGGCTGCTTTGATAAGCAGCACAATTGTTATAATTACTTCATATCAACCAAACGATGTGAATAATGTTACATGCATTCTATAACTGCTGGTGCAACAAGATAAAGTTATTGATTTGTTGGAATTTTCTTCGAATGTTTTCTAAGTTGTTTCATAATCGTACTATTGTGCAGATTAACGGACGATTCGCCATTTGAAAAATAAGGGATGTGGACGAGTTAAGCTCACCACCACCAATTTTGCTCAATTGGACAGTTTAGCTCAAGCTAAAATCAAGGGTTTTCTAGTAAGTTTAGATGCTTTTGATTTTATTTTTGTGGAATTTTACACTGAGTCGAAACAATTTTTCGTGTGAAAATCGGATCTTTAACTCAAAGTTTATTTATTTATAATTTCTTTTCTCCCGATGAAAATTTAATTTTACTGGCACGAAAACATATTTGTGGCAGTTTTGCTTCAATTATCTGTACAACTCTTACCATATAATTTATTTTCATATTGCACCTATTTGTTTAACGACAAATTACTAAAACGGTATGATGATGGCAAATTACTAAATTTCCACACGAATTTCCTAGAGCTAAGTGATGCTTTACACGCCACACTACACCCGTAGTTTCTCATTGGTCGATACGTTCTCGAAATAGATGTTCTCATCTGCCACCAGTTATTTGTACAATTCCATCCATGGATATATCTTCGCGTGCATCCGATTCGTGACCAACACCACCACCACCGATGCAATTACTGGTAGGAGTTCGGCTCGAAGCTTCACCCAGCACCTTAGAAGAAGCTTTTGACATGGCATGAAACCACGAACCGATTCGTTCGTGTTTGCCCCAAAAAGATCAGCTTCACGCAAAATAGAGCAGCGGAAATGAGCAACTACCGCGGCCACTTAGCAGGCTGCCCAGTTGCTCCCCACTCCAGTGACTGTCCGTGGCCGCCTGCCATGTACTCCACGTCGTACAGTTAACCAGATACAGTGTAAAAGTCGTTCCGGAAGATTGTACGACAAAATGCCGTTCGTGTTTTATTGCTGGAAGGGCCTCGGGATGGCTGGCGACATACGACAACAGTGTTCAGTCATTCCAACAGCCGGTAGTAAGGGAAGGGGGGCGGTAGGCGGTGGGCGTACTGGACTCAAGGGGTCACAACAAAGTTCTTAGCAAAGCGATTGTGGCTGTTGTTAAGACAACGAAAGACACTTCACTGAGTGGATGAGCTTTCCGGTAAATATTTCGCTTCGTTCTGCTTCTGGAAAGTTTTATAATTTAGTGGGTATAAATTTTGGAATGTTGAAATAAATTTCAAAAGTTTCAGCTAGTAAAAGTAAGGCAGTTTCTTGGTTGTTTTTAACTGTTGCTCCCATAGACAATTGAAAAGATTAAATCATTCTTAAATGGTTCCACAGAGTCAGGGTACTAAATTCCGATGTAGAACTTGATCTTATTTTCCAACGGTTGCTAAAGGTACGATTACATTAGCCAGTTTATCTGCACAAACTTGTGCAGTTTGACTGTATCATAGTGTAATCGGTTCGCAGTTGTCTGCAAGCAGCCAAAATCGGCTCGACTGTCCATCTGTATGCAGTCAAAGTGTGCAGATTATCTGTGACAATGTAATCACTGTGTGATCATAGTCGACAGACAAACAGTTGATGACTGTACAGACAAATTTGACTGTTTCTGAAACTGTTGTGCAGAAGTTGTCTACCACAGATTCTATGACAACCAAAAACTTGTTTATTACATCTAAACACAAAGCAAAACGTTCCAGCACTAGTGTGAGAAGTGAGTATACGTGGTTTTCCCCAAGAGGGTTGGTTTCGTGATCAATTATTTTCTAATGTGTAGAAACCAGATAGTAATAAAAAACCTGTTTTAATCCACCTAGTGGTGTATTGATGGCTTTCTCGTATTACTCATACTGTGACATTCTCATATATGTGGTATTCTTCGAAATAATTTTTATTGCTTCTAGAAAGAAAAAAAAATCAATTAGCACAACCAACAACCAACAAAATGAAATAGTTTTGCTATTGCAAGTACTTCTGCAATCGGTGTAAATGAGGTCGGTTCGAATGAGCATCTGTTAACATGACTTACAAACTGTATTGATTTTAGTCAATTTTATAAGATTTTATATGATTCGGCCATCGTACTTTAAACGACGGTTTAAATTTTAGATACTTATAATTTTAGAAATGGCAAAAATGAAATTTTAAACACTTGCATCCGCGCAAAGTTTAGAAGCTCAGGAGTTTTGGCCTTTTATTTGAACCTAAATTTGTGAATATCGGTCAAGCGACCTTTACGAAATGAGAGTGAGTTCCATTTTTGAGTATATGACCACTATTTCAGGAACACTAACAGGAAGCCGGGAATAGCCCAAGGCTCTTTGTATATGATGCTGTGGCTCTTTAGTTTTATACACAAATATTGTTTATTTTACCAAAAAGTACTTAAAATCGATCGAAATCGATTAACGAGTATTGGACCCCAATTCTATGGCTTAACCACGTGTACTAACTTCTCACCGAACCGCGTTGTCAATGTCGTCATTTCCGGTAGAAATAATGAAGCTTATCGCATATTTCGTAGAATTCTTAACAGAAATTACTACTGAATTTTCCTAGCTCCTCCTTCACGATAAAATGCAATGGATCTCCAGAAGCATAGTACTGGAACGTTTTGCTTTGTACTTGGATGAAATTATTATGAAAAATTAAACAATGAATTAATGAAAAAAGTTAATTATGATTTATGCTTGCATTTGAAGAAAAATACTGCAGAGTCAAATCAAAATCAGTTTCAAAGTTCAGGAAGGATACAAACAAAGCACTTGACTGGGAGCTTCTCCCTCTCTGTCGTATTCATTTATTTCCGAATACTATTTGTATCAAATGACACTAAATCAGTGAACACCAAGATACAGATCGAAAATAAGAAACAGAACAACCAAAGTACTGTAACAAAGATGAAATATTTTGAAATGAAATATGAATTCAAATGAAATGACTACCATTTGTTTTTATCGAACAGTCACGCATTGACTTTGTGCACGGAGCACATATATATTCCTTCTTTAATTGCTTCGAAACAAACCAAGTAGCAACGCAACGAACTTCCGTTTGTGAGATCAGATCGATATTTTATCATAATGCAATATTCCGTGAAAAGTTCTCTGCCCCACAAACTTTCTTCCAATGTGATCACTTTGTGCAGAAAAACTGCAATAAACAGCCCACTCCCTATATTTAAGTCTGTAACCACTTTGATTTGTCTGATCAATGTAATCACAATACAGACATGCTCAAAAAGTCTGTCACAGTCAAACATAACAACTGTCAAAGTATTGACTGTCGGCAGTCAAACTTGACTGTTGCAGTCATTTAACTGTGAATAGTGTGATCACATTGCCAGACCAAATATAAACTGCCGAAAAATTACTTGTCTGTGGCAGATAAACTGTGACAGATAAACTGGCTAGTCTGATCGTAGCTTAAGAGTAAAAATGTAGCTTACGAAAGCCGAAACCCTCGGTTGACCGTTAATCGTTTGCCCTACCCAAAGTATCCAACGAATTAAATTGGAAAAGTGCAAATATCGTGACACTACTCGGAATTGAAGCTAACTAAGCTTCAAAATCTAGTTCATTTACGAACACTTTCATGATACAACACAAATCCTGTTAGTTATTTAAATACTACACCAACTAGACATTGATAATCTCAGAACAAAAAACAAAAAACACAGCAATTATTTTAAAAACTCAAAACTTAGACAAAATGAAAATAGTTTTCATAAACAATTTCTGGATAAGATAAATATTTCTTATTAAGTCATAATAGATAAAATTATATAATATTACACGAACAGGCTTATGACAAACTTGTATTTCAAAGATTCTAGGTGTCAATTGGATCGCAGTTGTAGTCATGCATTAGTCTTGTACAAAATATGAATCGGCATGGTTTTAAGGTTTTTTTTCTAAAAAAAATGTCTAATTCCCCTGACTTCAGTTTAAAATATGACTTATTTTGTGTTTCGTGTTAAGAAACTAAAAGCCGTATCGAACTAAGTTGAGTTCGGACAAGATTTGTTTAGCTGCCACTAAACTACGAAAACGAAAGTCGTATGTGGAACCCGTTCCTATTTTTTTAGCGGTTCCACCGGAATTCAAGTTTGTTTTTCTAAATTTCCCTTTCGTATATTTTGACTTGGCCCAACTGTTGCATAAGCAGTGTATTGAAAAGTAGTTAGCAACATTCAAACAGTTATTACTCTGAAATTAATTAATTTTTTGCAGCGTGTTTTGCGATGACATGTTTGTTTACATGTCAATAACAGCTGCGCAATCCATTGGTTTCGGTACGGTTTATCGTTTCAATGATCAGTCGAATTGATCCGGAAACGCGAAAGAAAATTCTGCACACTTGGTGCTCAGAAAGTGGTGTCACGTACAACGAAATTGCAGAACGGGTAAAAGTGCACCACACCAGTGTCAAAAATATTATAGAGAAGTTCGGTAAGACTCTTTCCATGAAGGATTTGCCCCGATCCGGTAGGAAAACGGGTCCCAGCCAGCCCGGCCGGGACTTAAAAGTGGTTGAGTACATCAGGAAAAACCCATCGGCGTCGACGCGGGATTTGGCCAAGCAGCTCAACACCAGCATCGGGATGATTCAACGGATTAAAGTTCGGAACTCCCTGAAAACGTGCAAGAAACGACGGGTATAGCGTGATGGGTAAGTCGATGCCTTTCACGCCGCCCGCCTGGGTTCGATTCCCAACCCCGCACATAGGGTCAGAAAGTTTTTCTGGCCCGAAGAGGCGAATGACATTAATGTTAAAGCCTCTATAATTGAAACAAAAAAAAAAAAAAGAAGGTGCCGAAAAAGTCCCTGGTACAGCAAGTTCAGGCCAAAACAAGAGCGCGAAATCTGTATAACCGGATTCTACAGAATAAAGACGGATGCATCCTAATCGACGACCGCAATATTATACGAAATCGGCGTACCAGCACCTGGACGACACTGACACCACAGTGGCGATGGAAAAGTTTGGGCAGAAGGTGTTGGTGTTGGTGGCAAGCAATTTGTACCTATGGTTTGCGGTCGTCGATTTTCTTCACGAAGGACACAATTAACGCCGAGGAAGAATGTTTGAAGAAGAGAATGCTGCCACTGTACAGAAAGCATAAGGCTCCTCCTCTCTTCTGGCTGGATTTGGCTTCAGCCCACTACGCCAACTCCGTTCAAGAGTGGTTGTCAAAAAATAATGTACAATTCGTGGAAAAGGACATCAACCCACCGAACTGCCCGGATCTTCGGCCAATTGAAAGGTATTGGGCAATTGTCAAGCGGCACTTTCGGAAGGAAGGTACAGTGTCCCAAAACATGCAGGAGTTAAAAAAAAACTGGACAGCTGCCACCAGGAAAGTCACAAAAGTTAATGTGCAGAATTTAATGAAGAATATCAAGTCCAAAGTGCGAGCGTTTCACAGAAACTAAGATTTTCTTCAATATAATCAGTGAAATGCATAGAAATGTAATTTTTCTACAATATATCGAAAACTGATGTCAAAATATGTTTTTTTTTCGCTTTTTTATTCAATAATCAATGTTGCTAACTACTTTTCGATACACTCCTTACGTATTCTTCATTACCAACAAAGACAATTTGCATCATAAGCTTGCCATTTCACCTCTAGCTCAACTTTTGAGGAAGACCTAAATAAAAATTCCTTGAAAATTTTCAAAAAACTTTATAACATAAACGGTTTGCTAGTTATTATAGGCAATGCTTTAGGTAACTATTGGAACTAAAGGGTGATTTTTTAAGAGCTTGAGAACTTTTTTAAACAATAAAACGCATAAAATTTGCAAAATCTCATCGGTTCTTTATTTTAAACGTTAGATTGGTACATGACATTTACTTTTTGAAGATAATTTCATTTAAATGTTGACCGCGGCTGCGTCTTAGGTCGTCCATTCGGAAAGTCCAATTTTGGGCAACTTTTTCGAGCATTTCGGCCGGAATAGCCCGAATTTCTTCGGAAATGTTGTCTTCCAAAGCTGGAATAGTTACTGGCTTATTTCTGTAGACTTTAGACTTGACGTAGCCCCACAAAAAATAGTCTAAAGGCGTCAAATCGCATGATCTTGGTGGCCAACTTACCGGTCCATTTCTTGAGATGAATTGTTCTCCGAAGTTTTCCCTCAAAATGGCCATAGAATCGCGAGCTGTGTGGCATGTAGCGCCATCTTGTTGAAACCACATGTCTACCAAGTTCAGTTCTTCCATTTTTGGCAACAAAAAGTTTGTTAGCATCGAACGATAGCGATCGCCATTCACTGTAACGTTGCGTCCAACAGCATCTTTGAAAAAATACGGTCCAATGATTCCACCAGCGTACAAACCACACCAAACAGTGCATTTTTCGGGATGCATGGGCAGTTCTTGAACGGCTTCTGGTTGCTCTTCACTCCAAATGCGGCAATTTTGCTTATTTACGTAGCCATTCAACCAGAAATGAGCCTCATCGCTGAACAAAATTTGTCGATAAAAAAGCGGATTTTCCGAATGGACCACCTAAGACGCAGCCGCGGTCAACATTTAAATGAAATTATCTTCAAAAAGTAAATGTCATGTACCAATCTAACGTTTAAAATAAAGAACCGATGAGATTTTGCAAATTTTATGCGTTTTATTGTTTAAAAAAGTTCTCAAGCTCTTAAAAAATCACCCTTTATATGGAGAAAATGTACACTGTTCAGTTCGCTTTCACATCTCATCCAAGTCAGTCGACAAAACAAAAGCGCTTAGGTTCGGTACGGAAGAAACCAAGTACAGTATTGTGTTGTGAACAATAGAACGATCTCGAAATGAGTGAACCAAACGAACAAAAGCTACCGCCGGTACGAAGAATACAATTATTGTTGACTTCAGACAGTGCAAAATTCGACCTTCGATACGAGAACTTGAAGGTTTGCTTAAGGAGCAAATGCATCTTGACATTAAACGTGTGCATTTACTTCAATGCAATAAGACAAATAATGTTATTTACATCCAGTTTTATAAAAAGTTGGATGCAATTCAATTCGCTAAAGACAATAATAATGTGCACTATGTGGAGCATGAAAATATCAAGTACAACATTCCAGTATATATGGAAGGTAGTGCTATAGAAGTGCGTGTGCATGATCTTCCCTCAAGCGTCATCGATCCTTATATTCGCGCAACTATGTCCCTATACGGGGAGATTCTCTCTATCGAAAAAGAAAAGTGGAAGAATTTTTTCCCCGGTATTCTAAATGGCGTACGTTTGTTACGCATGCGCTTGAGGAGGCCTATACCTGCTTATGTGACATTCGGTCAGGATACAAGAATACCGTGCAAATCACTTGTTACCTATGACAATCAGATGGCCACATGTCAATATTGTCAAAAAGTTGTTCACTACGGTAAGCCATGTGATAAACCGGACAAGGAAACAACTATACCAAAGGACAACGGTTCTTCCTTCACACCAACCCCAAGCAACCCCAGTACACCTGTGACAGCCACCAACAACAACGAAGCATCCCCTTCAACGAATTCATCAGTATCCCCTATAGAACAAAGTAGACCAGCTGCAATTAACAGCTTACCATCTAACCAACCAGCAACTGCAAACAATGTACAACAAGGCGCATCTACAGCAACTAGCAACGAAATCAACAAAATTAAATTTTTGCTTTTCACATATAGAAAGGCTATGCAATATCACTGTGAAAACCGTCTTTTCAACCGTGGCTTAGAGTACCGTAGTTCATATACATTCATATTTGTTCGGAAATTTAATAAACTTACACACTTAATTTAGATTACCGATCGCAGCCGTTCCAATCTCGGTAGGTATTTTTTTCGGCAAAAACAATGTTTCATCACAGCGGTACCTTGAGGTACTGCTGTTGATAAATCTTTATTTGTGCTGATATATCAGTAAAATAAAAATTTTAAACAAAATTTAGTGTGTAAACGTAAACAAAAGCTCTTACGGTCCCATACCCATTGTTCCTAAGTTTAATTTGGATCCATCTTCCAGTTCCGCAATTATGGGATGAAATGAAAATAAGTACAATAACTTTTCTCAAAGATGGCTGAACCGATATTAAAAACTTACATTCAAAAAAAGATCTTGAGGTCCCTTACACAATTCCTGAATTTTGTTTAAATCTGACTTCTGGTTCCGAAATTATGGGGTAAAATGTGTAAAAAATGAAAATATGTGTGTACTAACTTTTTGGAGATGGCTGAATCGATGTTCTCAAAATATCGCATGAATGGCCTTATGATCCCGTGGAAAATTCCTGGATTTCATCTTGACCCAACTTTTTTTTTGCCTAAACACTCCTCGTCATTTGTATCAACAGATTACAATGATCCAACAAATACTTACTTAGAAGGTGAGAGAGAGGAGAAAAGTGGCTAGGTAAATGGAAAACAAGGGTTGGTGGAGGGGGTGCTAAACGAGCGAAAACGAACGACGGGGTTGAAATCAGCATGTAGGTCTAATTAGTGATAAAAATGGATGGTGGAAGACAGAAAAGAAGAGGAAATAACGACCAGGTTAATTTAGACGAGCGAATCTAGTTAGTTTCAAATGAAGATGATGGAGAGACGGAATGGGGGTTGAATGAAAATAAAATATTAACGGTTCCAGACAAATCCTAATCTGACAGGTGACTATGAAACAATCGTTTAATCATGTTTAGAGATAAATGAAAGTCGAAGACATTGGAACAGTTGTTGAATGTTCGGCACATACTGGAGAACGGCTCATTATAACCATAATTCGTTCTTGCAACAGGTAATCTCAAAAAGGGGTGGGAACGAAGATTGCGTCGATGAATGTCGAGATTAATAAACTGTAAGAGTTCGGGACAATCGATACGTGATTGAAGACTTCCGGTGACTACGAAATTACAGGGTGATTAGTGTGAAAATTCCAACTTCAAAGTACTCATTTTTCTCAGTGATGGCGTGACCGATTTTTACAAATTTAGATTCAAATGAATGGGCTTGTGGTCCTACGTAGAACATCTGAATTTCATCAGCCTTGTTCTTGATATTTTTAGCAATCTAAAAGACCTTCCATTTAATTCTTAGTTTGTAAAAATCGGTTTAGCCGTTTCAAATAAAAGTAAATGAACACTTTTTCTCTAATTTTTACATATTACCATGTAACTCCGGAACCGGAATTCGGATCCAAATGAAATTCAATAAAATGCTATGGGACCATAAAACCTTTTATTTGAATCTTAGTTTGTGGAAATCGATTAAGACATCTCTGAATAAAGTGAGTGCATATTTGTTCCATTTTTTTATACATATTATCCTATAATGAGAATAGATTTATTATTTATGAACTGAAGGCTATTCTTACTTATAAGACGTATTTTACTAATTTATCAATTGCAAGGAATGCTACAGACTACTGTTTCGTGACTCACTTGTGGGACTGGCCACGTCCACAGCATTTAGTACAAACATTTCTAAGGAGTGTATTGGAAATAAACTATCCACAAATTTTTCTTTCATATTATGATAAAAAACAATATTTTATTCAAAATAAAAATTGATCCGTTATTGTACGAGGTTAAACTTGAGTATAATGAAATTTAAGTTATTCCTTCAAGAATTTTCGAACTTTTGATCGAACGCTCTTCATCAAGTTCCGGACAAATGTTGCATCGCATTTTTTGGACGCTTGAGACCAAGTTTTTTTGAACTCCTGCATGTTCCCAGCTGCCTTACCAGTCTTCTTGAAGACCCTCTTCACGATTGCCCTGTAACGTTCGATGGGTCGAAGCTGAGGGCATTTTGGTGGATTGATATTTTTTGCAACGAAATTTATACCCTTTTCCGCAAGCCAACTGAGACTGGTTTTGGCATAGTGAGCCGACGCTGAATCCTACCAAAACAGTGAATGTGTACTGTGCTTCTTATATAAAGGCTGCAATCTCTCCTGGAGACACTGAGATCGATAAATTCCTCCCCAACGATGACAGTGAAGTATTGTGGACCTGGAAGGGTTTTTGAGTTCTCCTTCACATAAGTCTCATCGTCCATCAAAACGCATGCATCCGGACACTGCAAAAGACGCTAATACAATTTCCGGGCCCTTGTTGCTGCTCGCTTTTTCTGTTCTACACTTTGTTTCGAGATTTTTTGCTTCTTGTAGGTCTTCAGGTGATTTCGCCTCTTGATTCGCTGGATCATTCCGACACTTGTTCCTGCTGTTTTGGCCAAATCACGTATTGACATTGATTTGTTCTTCAAGACTAGAGATACCACTTTCTGAACTAGTTTCGGGTCGGAAAAACCGGGTTTTCTGCCTCTTTCTGGTAGCTCATCCAACGAATAGTGTTCTCCAAACTTATTATTAATGATAGTTTTACCACTGGCATGATGAATTTCAAACCGCTTCGCCAATTTTCGCATAGTAATACCCTTCTAACTTAGCCATGTGTCCAGAACCTTAATTTTCATTTCCTTTTCAATACGCGACATTTTGAAAACGCAGAATTTCAACCCCACAAGCAAATAAAGAATCGAAAGCTGACAGCCAAACGCACAGCATGCTGCGATCTGAACATAAAAAACGTGATTAATCCACCTAGCAGTGAGATGATACCTTTTTTATCAATCCGCATGTGTTTTTTGCATGAATATTCTTCGGTGTTTAAGTTTTCATTACATTATTTTAATGACCGTCGTTTTAAGCGACAATTTGAGATTGTAATCACTCATTACTCTGTAATGTCGAAACTGCAAATACAATCGAATTTAAATCTAGAAGTGTGATAATCGATTAAACATGCCATGATATGTAAGTTCCACTCTAGAGTTTACGGTAATTTAAGGTACTTCCAGAGCCGGTATTCAGGAACCAGCATAACCCAAACCGATTCGTATGGCCATATGACGAATAAATTACAGTTTTGAGTACAACTTTGAAGCTTCATTGGATAAAATTCATTGATTTTTGTATGTATGTATAAAACTAATTAATTTTGTATATAAGTTTAATTCAATTTGAATTTTTGTTTCTGAAATTTGATTAGGCTTTTTTGAGAAACGATTTTATACTGGAACCGGAATTCTAAAATCGGTATGGCCGAAGTCAGATAAATTCACCTGAATAGCTGTATAGTTTACATTTGTTTCAAAATATTTGAAAATCAGTGAGGACATCTTTGAGAAATCATAGCACGAATTAAATTTTTAGGTGCCTTCTGAATCGACAACTGAATACCACTAAAACTGAAAAAAGTTAATTTTTTTTATCGACTATCCAAATCTGCTAACCCGATGAACCTGATTAATTTATGTGGAATAGACATTTTTATACTAATCACCCTGTATCCCCGAAATCGGAAGTTGGATCTGACTGAAGAGCAAGATGTTTTAAAGAATCTTGAAACTTTTCATTTGCATCTTAGATGATTCTTAGATTTCATTAAAATCTTAGATCGGTTCAGCCATCTACGAGAAGAATGAGTTACACAATTTTGATTTCGTTTCTTATATCATCCTGTAGTTCCGGAACCAGAGGTCGGAACCAAACATAATTCAGGAACTTTGTTTGGGAGTATACGAATTTTCGTATGAATCTGAATCTGTAGAAAAGAAATTTTCAGAGAAAATTGAGTGAAATTATTGGTCACACAAGCATTTGCTGATCTTGACGAACTGATTCGAATGGTATATGGATGTTATGTCCTTCCAGCATTTATTGCTGTAAGTAGTTTAAAAAAATATAAATAAAAAAAAATCTGCCATCATCTGGTTTATATATGTCATATTCGAACGATTATGTTGCCAAAAACGAGCCGTGCTAAAATCGGTCCGTGGCAAATTGTCATGAAAAAGAATGCTGTACACAGTCTTTTTGGTACTTAGAAACAATTGTATGTAACAGAATAAAAAATCGTGTTTTCCGTTGCTCCCAAGCATTGCTTTGTCATACAGCGCTCAAAACTCCTACTGCTGGAATAGGGGGAAAAGTCGTTTACACAAAAATCTCGATATCTCCGTTAAAAATGGACGGATTTTAACAATCTATGGCTTGTTGAATAGGTATTATCGTGCGAAATCTAAGTCTGAAAACATATTCTGTTTTCAAGGTCAATTGTGACAGATACTGTCAAAAAACTGAAAATTTTGACATAAAACTTCGAATAACTCAAAAAGTAAACATCCGATCTCAAAACCATTCAATAGCGTTTTGGGTGACGGGGAGACCTTTCATTTGCGACTAGTTTGATCAAAATCGGTCCAGCCATCTCTGATATCTCGACCTCTTAGTTGACAACACACATACAGACACACACACATACACACACACACACACACAGACATTTGCTCAGTTCGTCGAGCTGAATCGATTGGTATATGTCATTCGGCCCTCCGGGCCTCGGAAAAATTTTCGAAAGTTTGAGCGAATTCTATACCTATTTTTTATATATATAAAAAAAGGTAAAACATCACAAATACATGCGTACAACACGAATGTATGTGGATAGTTTATTTTCGATACACTCCTTAGCTTGGGAGCCATCTCGATAACCACTTGACAGTCTTTTGTTGTGTAATATTCATAATTTAAAAGCATGTACGTACCTTTCCACTTTTCCTCTGATCAAAAATGTATTTCAAATGTTTAGGGATTAAACTTGTATGTGCTAGGACACTTGACCAATTTCGTCCTAGACTCGTCAGCGCATAACAGTTTATGCTGCCTAGCGGTTTATGTTGAACTGCAGGTGGCATAACAGTTCAACATAAACTGTTCTGCACTGACGAGTCTAAGACGAAACGTGAAGATAATATTTCAAATACACAAACATGTTTTGATTCAGATAGTCGAGCTAATTGTCTGCCGAAGCTGAGCGCTCAACTATGCGAAATGTAAGAATAAAGTAACGATACATGCCTCCATTGTCATTCGGAACCATTCAAGTGCCTTCTAGTGTATCCTCTTCTGGTAGCTTCTTTTGCTTTGTTTTCATAGTTTTCCTATAATTGGATGTATATTCCCAGTAAATAATAAGGTTTGTTATTTGTTTATCTCGTTACTGTGCGGACTGTGCGCGTTTCCCTCGTCTAGCCGGAAGCGACAGCCAGAAGCATCGATGGTCGTTAAAACGAGACCCGTTTGATATCGTCTTTCCCCCGGTCGCTAGTTTTCATATCTTCGCCCGGTCGCCTACGATAACAAGAGTAGTGCTCCAATTCGCAATCCTTGTTCCACTTGACTTCGGTGCCTAGCGTGTAGTGTTTGACATACGGAGCGCCATCATAGTTCCCTCCAGGGATGCGCGAAAGTACAGCTGAGTGGTTTGGTTTAAATGTTTTCGAGTTGAGATGTTTTTCATTGCTCACATCTTTTATGTACCGCACGGGGGCTGTTTTTGTCTCCGATTCCACATCACGTGACGGCGCTTACGCACAGACACATTTGGTAATGAAGGCGCAAGCTAAATAATATATGAGACCATGTGAACCAACATTGCAGTCCGTGACAGTCTTCAGTCCCTGCTGAAAACACTTTCGTCGGAGGAAACCAAAATGTAAAAGTTCGGAAAATCGAATTTCGTTTAATGTAAATTGAAATGAGAGAAACAGCTTTTATTCGCTTACGCTGCCATCGGCAGGCAAATAAATCTTACCAGTGGTTACACAATTCTTCACGTGAAAAAAAAACCCGTTCGTCTGTCCGTCTTTCACACATCGACTGTGAACCAATCGTATTTCCATATCCCTGCCTGCACTTTACTGAGCTAGGAATCGTTCGAAAAACAAGCTGATACTATCCGAAGTCGCATGTGAGATGGCATCTACATTATTCAAACGGTTCGAAATCGAGAAGGAACGATTGACAACTCATTGCACAGTGGTCCGGATCCACAATTTAGGGGGACAAAAACATTTGTGGCTTAGCCTTATACTTTAGAGCTATGATGTCTTCAGACCAAATAATCAGTGATAGATAAGCCATATTTTGATGCATATAGTATTAGGGTGGTTCTTATTATTAGGGTGATCCAAAAATTATTTTCCGTGTGTGTTGAGATAGAGGACTGCATTCTTCGGCAAAATTGTAGGAAAACTTATTTCAAGCAACGTTGCTGAAGACACCATTGTGGTATCTCCAACGGTTTTAGTGTTACAGCTATTTTAATAGAGCAACTTAGGGTGTTCCTAAAAAAATCAGATTTTTCGCTCTAACTAACTTCAAACCTTGAGGGTAACATAACTCCTTTGCTTCTAAAATTTTATGATACGACGGGTACAGTCGTATCCCTTTTTGTTGGATGGATTGGTTGGATCGAACGTTTAAATACTGCGTTTTAGAAAAATCGTTCCTGCATATGAATGCCAAGGCTTCGACCGAAGAATACTCCACCACGTTACTGACACTAGCACTCATTTTTTTCATTACGATCGCTTGCTCTGGACTTGTTGACACAGTTTCCACGATCTGACCGGCGACTCGATGCCCCGATGAACTAGCTGCCGCTGCTGCTGCGAATAGTAACTCTTCCTTTGGTACTGATTTAGCAAGTTTTTGAGTTTTCCTTTTTTTTGTTTTTCGACAGGAATCGACAAACTGTTTCATCGGACGCCCTTGTCTGCTTTTCCTATCTGAAACATAGCTGACTACTACAGAGCCTTGTAGCCAACTAGCATTATTATTAAAAAAAACGTTTTTTCGATCTCATGCTGTTGGTCCATAGGTTCGAAAACTTCATCGATAAAAGCCTGATTTTCTTTAATAGTTCTTTCTCATTAAGTTTCTTCCCATTACACCTCTCTTTAATGTAGAATACCAAATCTTTTTCTTTTCGTTTCGCTATAAGAAGCTATAATATATAAGCGATTTATACATAATGCATCCTTTGTAAAAGGAGAAGGAAAACCTATCATTCAGGTTTCCAAGGTAACTGAAAAATCAAAGTGGATTATCAGTTGTCAAGAGTTTGGCGAACCATTACCTGGAGGCGGAAACTCGAATGATGGAAACTGTGCCCGTAGATTTTTCAAAGAATATAAAACCGTAGCGCAAATCACCGAGTTAAATGAAAATATACTCGAACGGTTTTATATAATCTTAACGTTGATAAACAGCAAAGTGGAGATTTCGGTTCCTGCTTTCCAGGAGTTTGCTGAACAAACAAGAATTCGTTATGTGGAGCTGTATGGATGGTGTGCTTTGTCGCCAACCGTGCATAAACTTCTGGTGCATGGGACTGCAATTATAAAACATGCTTTGCTTCCTATTGGTATGTACAGTGAGGAAGCGCAAGAGAGTCGAAATAAATCTATACGCAAGTATAGGTAGTTCCATCCGGAGAACTTCAATCGTTTAGTGAATCTAGAGGATGTATTCAAACGATTTCTTTTATGTTAACGTCTGATACTGTAATAGCATTATCGAATAGAGTAACAACCAACGTGAGTGCACTCCATCTTCCCGATTAACACGCTAGAAGACAGCAATACCTTATTTTAATATATACAACTAATAAATGCCTTACATATAAGAGCATTTTTCAGTGAAAAAACCCAATGTTTGAACACAATTTAAAAAACTTAAAAAAATATCTCCTCCGCCATTTTTTTTATAATTATGCTCGAAAGTATTTTCTATCAAATGAAAGAAACAGATTTTTTTTTTCGTTTGCTCCAATGTTAGATATAGAAGTTAAAAAATGACCTGTTTTTGAACTAGTTTTGCTCATAACTTCGGTTCAGAAAACGCTACCTGAATGCGCTAGTCATCAAGAAATTGGTTTCAACAAACTCTAAAAGATATTCAAAGACACCAAAAACGAGAAGTGAAAAATAAGAAAGTTAGAGCGAAAAATCAGATTTTTTTAGGAACACCCTAAGTTGCTCTATTAAAATAGCTGTAACACTAAAACCGTTAGAGATGCCACAATGGTGTCTTCAGCAACGTTGCTTGAAATAAGTTTTCCTACAATTTTGCCGAAGAATGCAGTCCTCTATCTCAACACACACGGAAAATAATTTTTGCCTCACCCTAATAATAAGAACCACCCTAATACTATATGCATCAAAATATGGCTTATCTATCACTGATTATTTGGTCTGAAGACATCATAGCTCTAAAGTATAAGGCTAAGCCACAAATGTGTTTGTCCCCCTAAATTGTGGATCCGGACCACCGTGCATTGGTATCGGTAGCATTTGGAATCGTGAGCAAGGCATCAACCGAACCGAGACATTCCCGTGGGAAAAAAAGATTGGTGTTTTGACCGAGTGATAGTTTTCCAATAGCGTAAGGTGGGAGATATGCTACTATTTTGGGATTCGGGAATGCTGCCACAGGGACCTTGGGTATACTAAGTAGGAACGGTGGCTGGCGCCGGGAATTGAAAATGTGTATTCGGCCACAAAGAGTTCATTATATTTAATTGGTCAGATTTACATATGCGAGCGAAAACTTGCTGCTTGAAGGAAAAGTCTTATTTTTGGTGAATGGAGAAATGGAAAAGAAAAGAGTTGTGCAACGTTAACGTTGAACTAATTCATTGAACAATTGTGCTACATATTTTGTTTGATGTTTAAATACAAATAAAATCTTCATTTTGAACCAATGAGGCAGAAAAAGGTGAGGCATATTTGGTGCTCAGGGTTTTCCTTTACTGTGTTAAGCGAAGCTGTGACACAGTGGACGACTTCATTCTTTGCAACTCGTGGGATTTAAATGATTAAAACATTTAAAAAATCCTTACATGGTTCGCTATAGGCGATTATAAGCCAATATATTTGGTTTTTTCTAGTTGTTGTACGGTTGGTGATGGAGGTGGAATGTTCGTTACTCTAATTTATAATGGTTAGAGTGGCACAAATCAATCTTCAGCATAAACGTACAGCAACTATGAATCTATCCAGACTTCTTCAAGAAGGTAAAGCTTCTATAGCTTTGGTTCAAGAACCATATTTCCAAAAGGGAAACTTCTACGTTGGAAAATTGTTAAACCCAGTCTTTGTTGCCTTCAACAAGATCGGTATGACTAATCCACGTGAAATGCCTCGAGCATGCATACTTGCAAATAGTGCTCTCGATGTTTCTCTCATATCGGAGCTCACAACTCGGGATATTTGTGCTGTCACAGTTGGTATGACTATTGATGGCATAGACAGGAAATATGTCTATTGTTCGGCATATTTACCGCATAACCAACCTTCGCCAAGCGATGACTTCAAAAAGGTTGTATCATACTGCTGCAAGAGTGATATACCGCTTGTAATCGGCAGTGACATAAATGCTCACCATATCATTTAGGGCAGCACAGATATAAATTCGAGAGGCTCTGATATGATGGAATTCGTGAGCAGTACAAACCTGCACATAGTCAATGCAGGAAACCGTCCAACTTTTGCGAGATCTGGAAGAGAGAAGGTTTTGGACGTAACTCTTTGCTCTGATAGAATTGCGCATGAGTTGGTGAATTGGCTCGTCTCCGATGAGCTCGAACCTTCGATGTCTGATCATAATTACATCTTCTTTGAGTATTCAAACGTTGAATTTTATATTATCACATATCGTAATCCCAAATCTAGAAACTGGGACCTCTATGAAGAGGGCTTGGTGACTAGATTTTACGGATACCAAACAACAATTGAAACCCCAATTGATTTGGAAAATGTTGTCGACGAGACAAACTCACTCATAATTACAGCATATGAAGAGGCTGATGTACTGGTGATGTACTTCACTATCTTTTTAACACTCACTTTCCAGGATGTATGGAGCCATCATCGACAGCTCTTCCCGAGACTTTTTCAGGTAGTTACGATTCTTGGGCCCTTGCTCGAAGCGTTGTGACGATTGAATCGGTCAAATAGGCAGTTGAGAGTTTTGCTCCGTACAAGTCTCCTGGAAAGGATGGAGTTTTCCCAGTTTTACTGCAGAAAGGGTGTGAATATTTCGAACATGTGTTGAAAAAAAATACTTACTTTTAGTCTTGCGACCGGATATATTCAAAGAGCTTGGCAGTGGAAGTGTGAACAACATTGAAAAAGCTTTCTCACAGAAGCAATCTTGCTTGGGAGTTTTCCTAGATATTGAAGGTGCCTTTGATAACGTGTCTCTCAATTCAATTCTGGGAGCAGCCCGTGGTCATGGCATACCTTCAAGTATCACAAATTGGATACACGCAAGTCTTAGCAATCGACTTCTTTGTTCATCGCTTCGGCAAGCAAAGATTAAAAAGCTAAGTGTCTGTGGATGTCCTCAAGGTGGTGTACTATCCCCACTTCTATGAAACCTAGTCGCTGATGGTTTGTTAAGGAAACTTAATAACCTTGGAATTCCGACTTATGGTATTACCGACGATTATCATATATTGATGACCGGTATACATTGACTTCAGGATTAAAAGAGCTTGCATGGCTTTCGGCCAATGCAGACGAGCTTATGGAAAATCTTGGGGACTAAAACCCAGATATATTCATTGGATCCACACAACTATTGTTAGACCAATTTTAGCATATGGATGTGACAGAAAGGAGAAGTTGCGACAGTTCAGTCAAAGCTAAATCATCTCCAAAGGATGGTCCTAATGGCGATGACAGGAGCATTCACAACAACTCCTACTGCTGCTCTAGAGGCGCTACTGTGCATTAAACCACAACATGTGGTCCTAAATTAAGAAGCATTATCTTGTGCATACCGTCTTAAGGTTACAGGGCTTTGGAACCCCATAGACTATGCTACTAGCCACACTCGCTTGTGGTCTCAAATGGTTACCTGGGATTAGTATTTACTCGCTTCTAGTGACCTAACTCTCACATGCAGTTTTTCTTTCAAAACATTCTGTTGAATGGTCATGCTGATGCTAGTGTCTACTGCCGTAAAATGAGGCTAGAGCAGTCTCATTCACTTGGTAAATACTGTACTGTGTTCGAAGCAGAAATCCACGCGATTCTGTGTGGAGTACAATCGGCACTTCAGCAGAGGATCTGTGGTAAACGAATTTATTTTTGTTCCGACAGTCAGGCAGCCTTAAAAGCCCTCAGTTCGAACGATTCACGGTCAAATCTAGATCGCATGTCGAACTGAAATTGGAGACCTCAGCAGTTTAAAGACTGTTTACTTCTTATGGGTACCCGGCCATTCTGGTATTACTGGCAATGAATGGGCTGATGAGTTGGCTAGAGCTGGTGCAACGAATGATTTCGTTGGTCCTGAACCAACTTTACCACTTTCAACTAGTTGGATAAAGAACAAAATTCGTTCTTGGGCTGCATCCAAACATACCAGCTACTGGCGCAGCTTGCAAACTTGCGCTCAGACACAAGCATTTCTACCAGATTTAAATGTCAAAGTGTCTACTGCATTTTTTCAAGCATCATTGCAGTATTCTGGTCAGAGCTCTGACTGGACATTGCAATCAGAACAAATTGGCTCAAATGGCACGTTCCCCTTGATATTTGGAGATTTGTGCCTCAATTTGGACATTGCAAACTCAATTATCACATGGCTACTATTCAACGTGCTGAGTATTATTCGTGTGAGTTGGGTGAATGCGATTCTGGTACTTCATATCATCTGATATGTAACTGTCCCGCATTGACGCAACTACGTATCCGGGTTTTTGGTTGGTTGAGTCTGTGTATGCGGAGCTACAATTAAAGGATATTCTCTCGTTTCTCACCCAATGTGATAAGGAGCTATAGTCAGAAGGGTTCATCGTTCTTCCTGGAGTGAATGAATCCTTTCTGTATTCACCTTAAATAGGGTTTAGCAGATTGTTTGGCATCCTTTATGGGGTACCGAATTTACTTCTGCTCGTACATACTGCGAATCGTTCTGCATTCTTCCGGGAGTGCAGAATGGTGTCGCTTTTGTAAAATCTTTAAATCCTCTCGGGGGTTGGAGATTTTATTAACTGTGCATCGTTCATCAGAAAGTTCGCACATAGTAACAAACCTAAATAGGCAAAATAGAGTTCAAATCTTCCCGCCTAGATCCGATCACGCGATTATTATTCTCTTACTACTGACACCGCAGCCGTGTCCACCCCCTCAAGTAGAAGGTAAAATAGAATTCATTTCTTTCTTCTGATCATGCTTATATAAGCCTGCCTATGCTAGCTTTTCCGTTGTAAATGTTTAACTGATCCAATCTAGAATACCTATCCGTCTTTTCATTTCCTATCTTTCGTCTCTCTCAGTTAATACTTGCCGAAAAGAACCAATTAAAATCGATATAGTAGACATTATGCGGTAAATAAAACCAAATAACATAAGTTTGCTGGAAGTTAAATTCAAGGTGCAGGTCATCTTGAAGCTAATAAACTAATTACAGGTAGCATGGAGAAAAAAGATTTTCGACATTTTTCTATAGTTGTAGCTTGTGTTGTTTCTATAGAGCGAGTTCTCTCTTCATGAGAGCTCAATACCATTCGATATGTCGCAACTCTTATTTTCGCTTCATAACATTCCAAAACATATTCGGCGTAGTGACAATATGCCAAACAACCCAGAATAGCGAAGATCCTGTGACAGTTGACTGGAATCACAACCGTGATCCTTAATTTAAATGTCTTAATTTAGTGATCGTAGTAAAGTTATTCTAATCGATAATTTGCGGAGATGTGTGGTGAGAGAAGAGAATTGTCATCACTGGGAGTGCGATGTAAACCTGTTAACCGATCGAAGCGCCGTCTGCATGTCATTGTCGGTGTTGTCGGATTTATATGGAATGTGTGAAAGTTTACAAAACGATCATGTCATTCAGACTGAAGGTCTAGGGTTGGTCGGCAGCGGACCCATTCGCGAGTGTTTTTATGTTTTTATTTCTTTCAGTGGTCGTCTTTCATCTCGCATTGCTGACAGCAGAGCGAGCAGGAGAAAAGGGATACTGGTGAGATCGTTCCTTGGAAATATTTTATATTTTTCTTACTTACTTACCTAACAGCTATAGGCCTGGGATGTCCTTTGCTGTATCAAGCATACATCTCCACATAACTCGGTCCATGGCTGCTCGTCGCCAGCCACTCAAGGCACGGATGCTTCTGAGATCATCCTCCACTTGATCGATCCACCTTGCTCGATGCGTTCCTCTTCTTCTTGTACCAGTACCAGATTCAAGAACCATTTTCACTGGGCTGTCGTCCGACATCCTTATGACATGCCCAGCCCACCGTAGACGTAGACGTGGTTCTCCTAGCAGCTTTTTTGATGCCAAAACACTTAAAACTGCATAAAACATCGAAGTCCCAAAAAGTCGATTTTTCAAAAAAAATGTTTTCGAGATGACACTAAATCTCGACGTTTCATGCAATTCTAAGCCTTTTGGCATCAACATTTTTTTTTCGATTTCGAAAATTTCATGTACTCCCCCCTATGGTGATTTTTCAAGATATATGAAAATTCCACTAAATGGACTGAGAAGGCTTTTTTTAGATTAGCATCACTGTTCTCATACAAATAGGCATCGCAAATGTCAAACACTAGTTTGAAAAAATGATGCTGACTGTGTGACATAAACACTGAAGCATGCTTTTGTGAACTACTTGAATCAATCTGAATTAATTGGGGTCAAAATTAGTGTCCAAAATTATTCAATGAAGGTATGAAAAATATTTTCATGAGACTGTTATGAAAGAAGAGAAAGGCATTATCACACCACTAGGTGGATTAAGAAGGGTTTTTTTCTATAACTTCGGGGATCATGTTAAATATACATTCTGAATTTACTTTCAAATCGACCGTTTCACGTAGCCCGATTTGTGGAATTTATTCGATGTTCAAAACTATTTAGAACTTTTTGCCATCATATATTTATCTAGCCAAGAGCCTGAACTCTGGACATTCAGGAACTGGATTTGGATTAAATAAATAAATTAGGAACTGGGACTGGCTCCGACTTCAGTTGCAAACTTTAGGTTCGGAATCCAGTTCAAGAATTCAGTTCATGAATCCTCAATCTAGAATTCTGTAATTGAGCTCATTTTCTGAATCAGAGTTCCGAATTTCATTTCATAATTGATTTCTAAACATGAATTCCAAACCTGAATAAAGAAACTGAATTCAGTTCCTAAGTCTAGTTCCAGAATTCAAGTTCCAAATTTAGTTCCAGTATGCAGGTCCGGAATTCATTTCCAAAATTCAGTTTCAGAATTCAGTTCCAGAATGTAATACGAAATTGGCTTTGCGATGATCTGGACGTATTCACGTCAAAATTGGAGTAGGTAATTGAAATGTATTCATCAGTAGTATTTATACATGGTCGTTAAGTTTTGTCAAACGTCAGTGTTGGCAGCTGTTAACTAATTCTGTACCTATAAAGCTTAGGAATAAACTCACTTCGTTTTAGTAACCTGAATAGTGTACACGCGTTTTTTGATACTCCGAAAACCTGAAAAGAGAAGAAAGTAAAAATTAATAAAAAGTTCTAAAGTCTAAAGTGGAAAGTTACAAAAGTGACGACGAGGCGGATTTTTTTTTCGTAACTGAACGGAAAAAGTTAAAAGGATCCAAGATTTCTACGACAACAGAAGCTGGGTGTAATTTCGGAAAATTAGACACCACATGGTTTCGGACCTGCAGCCATCAAGGAAATCTATTGTGAGGAAAGATTTGAGTCGGTGTCCTTTTTCCGATCAACAGCCATTGTAAGTCGGATTGGCCTTTGTATTTTCGGTCGACGGTGTGTCGATAAGCCATTGGTAAGATTTTTTCAAATAAAATATATAACAAAAGTTAAATTGTGATAAAATAAGGAAATCCTTATCATTTAATTATGGCTATTGTGCAAAGTGTAAAATCTTTTATGCTCATTTAAGAGTAAGAGATACTATTGTTCAAAAGAACGATGGGAACAAAAAGGTTATTCTAATTAGAACAAAAGAATTATTGTTGGCGGACAAAAGCATGTAGCATGAATAATAAGAGAGCTTTTTTATATTCAATTAGACAAAGCTTTTTCTGTGGCAACACTTCGGACCGAATGAAAAAAATTTAATAATCAATTTACAAATAGTGTTGTGATTTACTAGTTTCGGAGTTGAAGTTCCTAGACTGAAGGAGTTGGTAAGCCGGAATTAAATTTTCACAAATAAATATTTATTTTCACTATTGTGAAGAATATTGTATTTTTATGGTTATTGATATTTTTAGCGTGACATGTGGTGTTTTCACAAGGCGATAATAAGTGCAAAATATTGTAGAATTGATTGATAAGAGTGTTTTTCTCAATTTTTTTTAGGAAGTTTAGAAAGCCCGATATTTTTGTGAGGATAAATAAAGTGATTAATTACGGGTGAGACTGAAAATTTTAAAATTGTTGATACAAGAAGGCTGGCAAAGGCCGGACGAGGACTGCGGTAAGTCACTTTATGCTAGTATATAAAAGTGAAAAGAATTGACGAGATATTTGGTGTTTTTTTAATTTTTTCTTGTTCATTCTTGTCTCTCTCCTTAATGGATAATACATTGCTATTGGATTATTGTGCTCAATTGTGTGCTGTTTTGATATATATTTTTAATTTTTTTGATATTGAATCAATTATATAGAAGAATACTTTTTGAGTGAAAAACAATTGTTTTTGAAATGAGTTTGGCTTCATCTATAGAGCCATATCGTAAGGGTACCTCCTTCGGGGATTGGGCCGAGCGGTTATCTTTTACGTTCGAAGCCAATGAGGTGGCTGAAGCTAAACAAAAATCACATTTTATGAACTTATATGGGCCTTTTGTTTATGCTCAATTGAAAATGCTGTATACGAAAGATGCTCTTATAGCAGCAACTTATGCTGATATAATTAGCAAGTTGAAACAAAAGCTAGACAAAACTGAGCCTGACTTGGTTCAACGCTTTCGGTTTAGTCATCGCGTACAGCGGCCGGATGAATCGGCCGAGGACTTCGTACAAGCAGTAAAACTGCAGGCGGAGTTCTGTGGTTTCGGAGAATTTAAAAACTTAGCGATTCAAGATAGAATCCTAGCCGGTCTGCGCGATGAAAACCTCAAGCAGTTATTGTTAAACGAAAAAAAATTAACGGTTGAGTCGATGAATAGATTCATCACAACATGGTGTATGGCGAAGGATAATGCCCGCACTATGAAAGTTAATAGTTTCTATCCGGATTTTGGAACAGTTTCCTCTCACAGTCCATGTGGACCACCGGAGAACATCAATTTAATCAGAAGACCAATTGATGAGCGGTCAGGTGACAAGGGTTACAAATATAAACAAAATTTTAAAACACATCACGATAGTAAACCCACCACTAGTAAAAAGTACACGAAACAGACATATAGATACAATAACAGAAATGATTACAATAATAGAAATACTAACAACAGATACAATAATCACTACAATAAGAGACATAATCAATACAATAACGATCATTTGGACAAAAAATTTAAACGAAATTATACAGAAATGATATGCGATCACTGTGGGGTAAAGGGTCACATAAAAAGAAAATGCTTCAAGCTAAAAAATCTTAGGAGAGACACAGTAAGATTTGTGGACACAGCAAGACCAGGTACAAATGCGGAAAAAGAACTGACGACACTAATAAGCAAGATGGAGACAAATAAAACAAGAGACACGGACAGCGAAGAAGAATGGGCCGAATGGAACCCAGGTGATTTACAATGCATGCATGTAGAGTCTATTTATAAAATAAGTAAACCTTGTTTAATTGATGTGTCGATTGACAATATTATGATCCAAATGGAAATTGACTGTGGGTCAACGGTAACTGTTATGGGAATAAATCAATTTAAAAGTCTCTTTAACAAATCCTTAAAGAAAAGCGACAAACAGTTACTAATTGTAAATGGTTCTAAACTTGAAATTAAAGGGGAAGCAAAGGTTTCGGTCGCACTGAATAGTGTTGAACATATTTTGAGCTTAATAATACTAAACACAAATTATAAATTCAAGCCTTTATTCGGTAGAAATTGGATAGACATATTTTTTCCAAGATGGAGAGAAACCTTAAGGTTTTTAAGAAAGGTAACAAATCTGATATTACTAACTACCGTGGAATAGCTTCACTATGTGCTGTGTCCAAGTTATTTGAAATAATTATTCTCGATTTTATAACTCACAAATGCAAGGACTACATATCTGAAACTCAACACGGTTTCATGCCTAAGAGGTCAACATCTACAAACCTTGTAGCTTACACATTTTTTATCATTCGATCTCTACAATCGCATCTACAGGTTGATGCTATCTACACAGATTTTTCAGCGGCATTCGATAAAATAAATCATCAAATAACAATTGCTAAACTCGACAGACTGGGCTTTAGTGGCGCTTTACTGGATTGGATAAGTTCATATCTTACTGGTCGTGAGATGTCGGTGAAAATAGGAAAATTCACAACAGTTCCCTTTACTGTTAGTTCAGGAGTACCTCAAGGAAGCCACTTAGGACCGTTTATATTTTTACTCTACCTCAATGATCTCAACTTCTCCGTGAAATGTTTCAAACTATCATTTGCTGATGATTTCAAACTATATCATCCTATAAAGGAACTAGAAGATGCACGTTTTCTGCAAGCTCAGTTTGACACATTCGCCAAATGGTGCCACAATAACAGGATGGTACTAAACGCTTCCAAATGCTCCATTATATCTTTTTCCCGTAAACGCTCAATAATTACATATGACTATCATCTCTTGCAAAATGTCCTCAAACGTGAATCCTCGGTTAAGGACTTAGGTGTTATTCTCGATCACAAATTGGATTTCAAGAATCATGTCGATTATGTAATTTCGAAGGCTTCTAAACTCTTAGGCTTCATATTTCGGATCACTAAGAACTTTACCAATATACACTGCCTGAAGACTCTTTATTGTGCGCTAGTTCGATCAACATTAGAATACGCAGCTATCGTTTGGTCGCCTCATTATCAAATCGACATTGATCGTGTCGAAAGTGTCCAACGCAAATTCGTAAGATTTGCACTCCGCAATCTACCATGAAGGGACCCATTCAACCTTCCTAGTTACAAAGATCGCTGTCGGCTTATTGAGCTAGATCCGCTGTCTGTACGTAGGAACGTTTGCAAGGCTGTCTTTATTGCTGATCTAATTCAATCACGTGTTGACAGTCCTGATCTCCTACAATTGATCAATTTTGACATTCATCGTCGAAGTCTTCGTTCTCATCCATTTATACGAATTCCCCATGCTAGAACCAATTACGGATATAATGAACCCTTTTCCAGTATGTGCCGTTTATTCAATAGTTGCTCACAGGAATTTGATTTTCATCTCTCTCGTAATGCGATACAACGATTATTCCATGATTCTTTATTTTTGCAGTTATAATACTAATGTTAATTCTTTCCGCTCGACCATCCCTTCGTTCTCTCCACCATCTCCATTGAAAACTAATAAATTCGCTCGTTGTAACTAATCCTGTTGTATCTCCTCTTCTCCGCTCTTAATCGTTCTTCTCTAATCTTTTTGAACACTAATTAGATCTATATGTCGGTTCTAACCTCGTTTGCTAGCCCTCTTTTTTTATCCGTCTTCCACCATCTTTTCGACCACTAATTAGATCTACATGCCGAACGTAACCCCGTTTCGTTCGCCAAGTCTCATTCACCACTTCCTCCTTCTACCTCCCATTTTAAAGCATATTTCTTTTCTTCTTTAGTTTTAATGCAAAATCACCATCGTTTACCCGATGGGTTTAGTGTCAGAGTTAGTTAGCTAGGATTAGTTTTAATTGATAGTATTAAGTACATACATGTATCTGTTGGATTGTTGTAATCTGTTGATATAAACGATGAGGAGGTTTTATGCCTGCTGGAGTAAGAGATTATTATTTCAGCTCCATTGGGCTTTTTCCTGCTCCAAATAAATAAACCTTTTTAAGTAAAAATATTATGTATGGAAATGTAAACAACACAATAATATCGAAAAGTGAACATTTTAAATATGAGATCAAATCCCAATTTTCAGAAGTATTCAAAAATGATTTTTCTACTCCCATCAAGGGATTTGAGGCAGATTTGATTATGAAACGGGAAATCCCAATTTTTAAAAAAGCTTTCGACGTACCCTTCAAACTAAGGGAAAAAGTTTTAATTTACTTGGATAAATTGGAGAAAGAGAATGTAATAACGCCGGTAAAGACCAGTGAATGGGCATCACCTGTAATAGTAGTTATAAAAAAAGATGACCAAATTAGGCTTGTGATTGACTGCAAAGTTTCGGTAAAAAAGTTTTGATACCGAATACTTATCCTTTACCTTCTGCTAATGATTTATTTGCTAAATTGGCAAATTGCAAGGTTTTTTGTTCACTTGACTTGCAAGGTGCATATACGCAATTGGCCTTGATAGAACGGTCTAAGAAATTCATGGTCATAAATACAATTAAAGGTTAAAGTTTAAGTACAACCGTTTACCACAGGGTGCTTCTTCTAGTGCCTCAATATTTCAGCAAGTTATGGACCAAGTTCTGAATGGAATTGATGGAGTTTATTGCTATCTTGACGACGTGTTGATTGCAGGTAAAGACCTAAACGATTGTCGTAATAAACTAGACTTAGTATTGAATAGACTTGCAAAGGCAAATATAAAAGTAAACTTAGATAAATGCAAATTTTTTGTTTCTCAATTAAATTATTTAGGACACATAATGAGTGAAGAAGGGTTATTACCTAGTACAGATAAAATATCAACTATTCAAAATGCAAGAGTACCTAAAAATGAGAACGAGTTGAAATCCTATTTGGGATTAATCAACTATTACAATAAGTTTGTTTCTCATATGTCTTCCAAATTGTTTTATCTTTACAATTTGTTGAGAAAAGATGTAAAATTCGTTTGGGATAAAAATTGCGAAAAAGCATGTCAAAATAGTAAGCAATCAGCTAACATATTAGAGTTTTATGATCCTAGAAAGGAGATTGTGGTCGTTACAGATGCCTCAGGCTATGGTCTTGGAGGTGTTATGGCACATGTAATAGATGGCATAGAAAAGCCAATTTGTTTTACTTCTTTTACGTTAAATGACGCGCAAAAGCGATACCCAATTCTTCATTTAGAGGCTTTGGCTTTAGTTTGTACAATAAAAAAGTTCCACAAATACCTTTATGGTCAAAAGTTCATCGCTTACACTGATCACAAGCCATTGATAGGGATATTCGGCAAAGAAGGCAAAAACTCAATATTTGTAACAAGACTTCAAAGATATATTCTTGAATTATCTATTTATGACTTCGAAATCCAGTACAGGCCCTCTGCAAAAATGGTTAATGCGGATTTCTGTTCGCGATTCCCGTTAGAGCAGACGGTTCCCGTAGATTTAGATCAAAATCTTATAAGAAGCATAAATTTTAGTAATGTCCCAATTGACTTTGTTATTATTGCCAAAGAGTCAAATGACGACATTTTCTTAAAACAGATTATGACTTTTATGCGTGATGGTTGGCCGAAAAAGTTGGACAAACGCTTTTTAGACGTTTTCGCCAATCAGAATGATTTGGAACTAATAGACGGATGCGTATTGTATCAAAATAGGGTGGTAACTCCACACAAAATGAAAAGCGGGGTACCTAAACTTTTGCATGCCAATCACGCGGGAATGATTAAAATGAAACAGTTGGCAAGAAAACAAGAGTACTGGTATGGGATAAACAAAGATATTGAAAATTATGTTACAACATGTGAAGTTTGTAGTAGCATGCTAGTAGTGCCAAAACCAAAGGTTTTGTCTCATTGGACATCTACTACAAGACCTTTTAGTCGAATTCATATCAATCTTTTTTTCATTTTTCTCACCACATTTTTTTATTGATTGTTGATTCATTCTCAAAGTGGTTGGAGGTAGAATGGATGAGAAAAGGCACGGATTGTGCAAAGGTGGTGAAGAAATTGGTAGCTTACTTTGCTAGATTTGGCTTACCAGATGTTCTGACGGGGGTCCTCCATTCAATTCGTATTCATTTACAAACTTTTTAGAAAGGCAAGGAGTTAAGGTGTTGAAAAGTCCACCATATAACCCTTCAAGTAACGGCCAGGCCGAGAGACTTGTTAGGACAACAAAAGAAGTTTTAAAAAAGTTTTTATTAGAGCCGGAATTGGCCAATGTTGATTTGGAGGATCAGATTAATTTATTTTTAATAAATTATAGAAATTATAATGTGACAAATGAAGGGTAATTTCCCACAGAATATATATTTAATTACAAACCAAAAACTATGCTAGACTTTTTTTTATATCGTTTATTTATACCCGGCTTTAACCAAGTTGCGGTCGTTCGCCGGAATGCTAGACTTCGATCGGGAGCCAGAAGCAATGCCGAACGTTCTGATGGGCCCTAGTACAGTTGTTGACAAATTGGATGGATTGGAGCAGGAAGAAAATTATAACGGAGCTGGAAGCGGCTTAGATGATGGTTTGTTCCGGGGATTCCCAGAACACACACTGGCGAAGGCTGGTCGAAAAAAAAAAGCCTCAACGGCGAACTTGCCGGGGGGATGTCCAAGGCGTTCGAAGAGAACAAGAAAAAAAATCGAAAATCCAGATTATTCGTATAATTAGTTATATTTTCTAAAAAATGCAAAATTATTCATATAGTTGAATTCCGGATGAATAGTCCTATCTGAAAAGAAAAATAATTAGATTAAAAACTTACGATATAGTTGAATTATTAAAATGAGTTGAAAAAATATTGTAAATATGTAAAGTTAATGAATAATTATCTTTCTTCTGAAGAGGGAAGAGCTGAAATGTATTCACCAGTAGTATTTATACATGGTCGTTAAGTTTTGTCAAACGTCAGTGTTGGCAGCTGTTAACTAATTCTGTACATATAAAGCTTAGGAATAAACTCACTTCGTTTTAGTAACCTGAATAGTGTACACGCGTTTTTTGATACTCCGAAAACCTGAAAAGAGAAGAAAGTAAAAATTAATAAAAAGTTCTAAAGTCTAAAGTGGAAAGTTACAAAAGTAATGTCAGAGACATAATCGCGAAATTGACGTAGGACTTTTGAAATTTATTCTGGTGCAGTGTTCTGCTAATAAATCATCCATTTCAAGTACAGTCTCATTAGTTCTTTGGAAACTGCTTTGGTTTTTGAAAAGAACCGAAGGTTTTCATTTCTCCGTCTTTTGAAGCAGTTGATAATTATTTTTTCGAGCAAATCGGTTGTCTCTCGTGTGGTGAGCGGCGCACAAAGTAAATCAGCGACTTGCTTGTGTGCCTCTTCCTACAGCGCTAAGATGCTACCCATACTGAAGTTGCACGTTGTATGTGTTAGTGACGACACTTATTTTGATTGAAGTGCGATTTTATAAAATCAAATTGATTCGATGTAGAAACAGTAATTGCGGACTATAGCACTCTCATTTGTGGCCCTTCAATACTGAAGTAACTTTTGGTTTCCTTTTTACGTGATTTCATGGGCACATTTTGCAAAAGGGGCGATACTAGCGGCTACAAAAATAGCAACATACATAAATAGGAGTTTTTTTATTTAAAAGATATTCTTTATTCAGACCTATTTGCGTACAAGCTTTACGTGGCCGATTGAGCCGATTTTTTAAATATTTTTTTTTTTTGAGTTGGATCTTGTTGTCATCCTTTTTCTAGGGGGAGAGGAGCTTCCATTTCCCTCCTGCGAGGATTGAGGGGCACTTTGTTCGTGGTTCGTCTCGTCATCCATTGCCGCATCGATGGTATTGTTGTCGATTTCCATCTTCTTTTCGTTGCTGTGAACAGCTTTTTGGTAACAGGTAACAAGTGATTTGCACGGAATTCTTGTATCTTGACCGAAAATCACATAAGAAGGTATAGGCCTCTTCAAGTGTATGCGTAAAAAACGTACGCCATTTAGAATACCGGGGAAAAAATTCTTCTACTTTTCTTTTTCTATAGAGAGAATCTCTCCGTATTGGGACATAGTTTTGCGAATATAAGAATCGGTGACGCTTGAGTGAAGATCATGCACACGCACTTCTATAGCACCATCATCCATATATACTGGACTGTTTTACTTAATGTTCTCGTGCTCCACATAGTGCACATTGTTATTGTCTTTTGCGATTTGAATTGCATCCAACTTTTTATAAAACTGGATATAAACAACATTATTCGTCTTATTACATTGAAGTAAATGCACACATTTAATGTCAAGATGCATTTGCTCCTTAAGCAAACCTTCAAGTTCTCGTATCGAAGGTCGAATTATGCACTGCCTGAAGTCAACAACAATTGTATTTATTCGTGTCGGTGATAGCTTTTGTTCGTTTGGTTCACTCATTTCGAGGTCTATTATTCACTACACAATACTGTACTTGGTTTCTTCTGTCCCGAACGTAAGCGGTTATGTTTATCGACTGACTTGGATGAGATGTAAAACCGAACTGATAAATAGGAGGTTGATTATTTCTTTTCGAATTTACATTTTTTTCAGCGAAAGAAACTGTCGTAATGCTACTTTCTGACCCTTAGAAGTGCTGAATTGTGGAATTTTCTCTAATACAGCTTATTTGCACTTGTTTGATGCGAAGTTTGTCTTGCGAACGGTGCACTATATTGATACTGTAGTGATTGATTTGCACTAAACTCGTCATTTTACTTTTGATTTGCACTCATATTTCAATGAAATATCTCTTATAGTTCTCAATAGTTTAATAGATTTTTACGGTAGCGTTCACTTTTCGGAGAATTTTACTTGTATGCAAACGACCAGCAGTTGAATGATGATGTAATCGCCTTGAAACAAAACTTGCACTGCGAGCACTGCACTAAACGAATCCAACGGTGCGAGCGATGAACAAAACATATTCCAATCGTCCGTTTCCTACTAGCGTCCAGCAGCAGAACTGCTCACAATGCGGATTGATACAATACTGAACCAACTTCGGGATGGGCTTTCTTTTTATGTGATTTCGTTTACAGCTTTTGCCAATTTTGCTTATGGGTGGTCCGAATGGTTGCAAAAATAGCATACATTAATGATAGAAACTATCATAATGCTACACGGATTTAATTTCCGGCTTTCAAAAGAGAAGAATTGAGGGATTTTCTTCGATATTGAACACTGTTCGGTGCATTTGTCTGCAGCGCAAAAGCTGAACATTGATTTATAAACTGAAGATTTTCACTTCCGATCCGCAAATTTTAACAGCTGAATAATAGTTGCAGTTCTTTTGTAAACATTTACAGCCCTGATCAGCATACAGGGCTGATTTGTGCGAATTTTTCCGCTTTTGTTCACTTTACGGTATATTTTACTCCAATGCGAACGACGTTATCCTACGTCAAAATCCGTTCCTAAACAACTCTGGCAAATTTGATTTCAATTGGTAGCCACCACTATAGACATACTTTGAACCCTTATTAACCATCAACATCGACCCTTTATGTAGGTCTGTCAGCTGAAGGATACATTGGCTTTTGATTCACACCACGCAACCTTTTCGAAAACAAATAAGTAGACGCAAAAAAACAAAACGAGAATGATGGCGGGATATATTTGTGTCATCAATTTCACCACCCCCATGTTTGATTATCACCGCCCAGTGACTTTTGTATTACCCCCTTTACCGAACGCAACCGCATCGAGCTGAGGATGGAATCTGTTTGTCTTTCTAACTCCATCATCGAATTTACACACTGTCACTGTCCAAACAAAGCCACACGGAATTGCCGCAAGAAATCAGAAGCAACAACAGAAAACTGTTACATAGCAGTGCGAACAAATACCGGAATTTGTAAATGCTATCGATTTGTGGTAAAAGTTTTTCCTGGTGGGAGGATTTTTCGATTCGCTTTGTAATGCACACAGACACACACACAGCCGGGGAAAACATTCTGACACAAGTTTCGGAACCACACAAACGATACAGTTTTTATTCAACTTTTTCCAAGAAAAACATCTTTCGTATCAAATGCGTAAAGTTCCTCAAGTCAGACAAACACTAAACAAAAGCGGTGACGAATTCCAGTTCGATTTAAGTGCCACAAGAGGTTAATATCATCGATGGTTTCTGTATATAGTTATCGTTGACAAACTGTAAAACTACGACCGATGCGGAAAAAGTAATATCCTTTTATGCGCTTGGCATACCGACGACCACCATTAGCCGTTGAAGTTGTTATTCGTCGTGAAGGACCGCTTTGGATGACTTTTCCCTTCCGATTTCTGTATGAGATTTTTATTATCTGCTTTTTTTGTGCCGTGCCGCTCCGCACAAACTATGAATAGACTAAAAGGAAATATAAATATTTGTACACATTCTACTCCATCCGGTTTCCTGTCGGAACGATCTCCTCTTCGCTTCGTTAACTGTCCGACCCGTTCGTCCCGATTATTTCGCATCGAATTTATGGCATTTATTAGGTAGAATAGCGCTGATTTCCGCTACCGATTTAATGGATAAACTAATGGCACCACGGGGGTAATAAGACGATCCGTTCGCCGAGGCACTGTCGTATTTCGAAGATTTATGAATTGACGGCGGGACTCGGAAATGCAGAACATGATACTGTGTAAATGTTTCCGATTTTCCGCTGGTAGAAGAACTGACTACGGGTTTCCTTGCTGGTTGCCGGATCAACGGATGTACGTAATTCTTTTCGGAATACTAATGGGATCATTGGAAATATAAACCCATTACGATTCCTTGTAGAACGCGTTGAGTTTTTTTTTGTTTGTTTTTTCAACATTGGTTAGATATACAAAATCATTATGCTGAATGCAATGATGACATATCTGACATCAACAAAAATATGGAATTGTCCGTAGTTCCGATTAGCTTTGATAGCTGACCGATTTCAAAAGCAGTTTTTAATAAAATCAACACTTCGAATACCAAGAAGGAAAAGTTAAGTGCACTACCAAGGAAGTAAAAAGAGTTGGAGTCATCTAGGATTTCTAAGTTGGAAAGTGATATGACATAAGTTTCAATAACTTAGCTGTCAAATCCGTCTCGAAAATACAAATTGTGTAGAGATTTGAAAGAATATCCACAAACCGAATTTGAGAATTGTAAATTAATGAAATCCACTCACCAAGCGTAGACAAATGTTATTCACTTATATACTGATATTCAGTTATAAGCCAGTCGTAGTTCCATATAGAAAAGATTTTGTTTGAATACTAGTCATTTTTATAAGACGATACATAGTTAAAATCACCTATTAGAGCATTTTGGTTATAAATTGAATGACTAAATTGACCGTCTTAAACAACATGCACAAAAGTCTCCCTAATATTAGTTAATTGAAAATACTCAGTAGCGGGTAAAATTTCGATTCTATAATTGAATAAAACGAGTCATGATTTAGGAAAAAGAGTGTATTTTCATGCTATGATATTACACCATGATTGAAAGTTTTCTGACTTTACATCGATGGGTATAACTTCAAGCGTGTTACTACTACAATTGCGATCTTTCCAACATAAATTTAGGCGTTATTTTTAAAAATATAAAGATTTCAAATATGAATTATATAATGTGGTGTGACGATCGTGTTTTCCTTGGAAAATTAATTCAATTCATTTAATCCTACTCATTTTCATTTTCACTTGAAATATTGCATTAAACGAAGCACAGTGGTTCGATCAATAAAAACGTGGACATGAATCAGTAGCTGCCTAACCGTTCTTTTAATGCATATAGTTGCTTTCAGGAAATTATTTACAAATATATACCGCGTAATTTGATTCTATTGCTAATTTTTCATGGCCTACTTTGACAAAAAATATAACCATAACTTTTTTTTCTGAAGAGATAGAATTTTTTTTTCTTCTACAAAGTTTCAGAACTATTGAAAATAATTTACTTTGTCAAATATACCAAAATTCTTGGTCGCTCCGTTTCGGATATACAAAGCGTTTTTATGGCAACCCCCTTAAAATCAGTTTTTTATTCATAACTTGTTTCGAGTAATTTTATTATGCATACTTTGTTTGGAATAATTTTAGAAAATGAAAAAATCCCATATTTTTGTTGAAGATAGTGCATAGGTTTGTTCTTTCCTGGCAAAGTTATACAACATTTTACCTTTTTTACCTATGATAAAACCTTGCACCGAAGCAAAATATCCAACTTTATGTAGCTGATTCTTACAAAATTTATAGGAAAAGATTTGCCCAATACTATAGAAAAAAATCTAAGTGAAAATCGTTGGAATTGTTTTAGGCCTTTTCAAAGTTAGTTTTAGTTAATGAATTATGGCAACGACCTTAAAA
Organism: Malaya genurostris; assembly: GCF_030247185.1. NCBI lineage: Eukaryota > Metazoa > Arthropoda > Insecta > Diptera > Culicidae > Malaya > Malaya genurostris. The sequence goes on from NC_080571.1 coordinate 63,942,764, forward strand.
CTAGTTTTCTAATCACAACTTATTTCGAGTTATTTTTTTTATCCATACTTTGGTTGGAATAATTGTAGCAAATATAAAATCACCATCATTTTGTAGAAGGTAATGCAAATATTTATTCTTTTCTGGAAAAGTTACACATCATTTCACCTTTTTTACCTAGAAAACCTTGTGCCGAAGCGAAATATGCAACTAGCAAACTTTTACAATACTTGTTGGAAAATATATTCCTAATCCAATTTATTTTCCAATGAGAATATCTTGAGTACTGCGAAAATCGGTTGAGTTGTTCCAGAGATAATTGAGTGTAAACTTTTTCTCAAATTTTTACATATTACCATATAACTCCGGAACCGAAAGTCATATTCAAATGAAATTCAATAGCAAGCTATGAGACCAGAATACCTTCTATTTAAATCTTAGTTTGTGAAAATCAGTTCAGCCATCTCTGAAAAAAGTGAATGCATTTTTTTTCATTTTTTTGGTGTCATCCTATATCTCCGGAATCGGAAGTCGGATCGGAATGAAATTCAATAGCAGGCTATGGGACTATGAGACCTTTCATTGGAATCTTTGTTTGTGGAAATCGGTTTAGCCATTTCTGAGAAAAGTGAGTGCATATTTTTGTTACATACATACACACATACACACATACAAACACAAACACACACACACACAGAAAGAGAGAGAGAGAGAGAGAGAGAGAGAGAGAGAGAGAGATTGCTCAGTTCGTCGAGCTGAGTCGAATGATATATGACATTCGGCCCTTCGGCCTCGGTTAAAAAGTCGATTTTCACAGTGATTGCATAGCCTTTCAATATATCAGAATGGCAAAAATAGTAGCGGTTCAATGTTACTACCTTGGGGTATCCCCACATTTATTGAACGGTAGGAGCTACAAGCGTTGCCGAGAGATACAAACTGTTTCCTGTTCGACAGATAACTTTTAACAATGTCGTTAGCAACCCCCTCTGATCCCATATCGATCTAGCTTCTGTAACAGAATCTTATGGTCCGGTGTATCAAACGCTTGAAAGGCAATACGTGCAAATCTATGAGAAAATGCGCATTCAATTTTCTCGGAAATTTCTGCACCGATTTTCACAAACTAAGATGCAAATGAAAAGTCTTAAAATTATTTTAAAAATTCCCGTAAAGGTGATCCAGATCCGACTTATGGTTCCAGTAACAGTGAGATTAGCAAAAAATTTCAATTTCACTACATTTTTATAAAATTTACTGGTAAATTTAACTAGTTGACAGACCTTGTTAGTTGGTGGATATATACATCTACTTTGGAACTACTGATGGTTTTGACTTCCGGTGCGTTCGTAAAGAAAAGCATGAAGTGAAGTGAAGAAAAGCACCAAAAATGGAACTCACTTCGATTTCTCATTCACGATTAAACCGATTTTAACAAATCATGATTCAAATTAAAACTCTCATTGTCTTAAAAAATACTGTGCAATTTCATCCAGATCCGACTTCCGGTTCCGAAATTATAGGGCAATGAGTATCAAAACTTTCAAACTGTCATACAAAATTATGCAAAATAGAAACGTGCTGGAAGGGAAGAAGAAAAAACGCACCCGCCTAGCACACAGCGTGCTTTGTTCAATTTTGTATAGCGTGCAGGGTTGCCACACTTAAATCTATATTAACTGGACATAATTGTTTACATATTGAAAAAGTGATGGTAGTTTATACCGAAGAAAGTTTTTGATTTTATTCAAGTTTGAAAAAAAAAGAAACTAGACAGAATCTTCTAGTGATGTTTTTTAAAATATAAGTAATATGAGAAGGGCTTCATTACATTACTAGGTTGATTAAAATGGTTTTTATTTTAAACCAACAAAATTTTGCAAAATTGTTGTAACGCGCTTTTAACAGGAATGGACAGCGAAAAAACCATGATGAAAGGGAGGGAAAGATATAATTGTATTCATTGTTTGCATGTGTGTTGTACGTGTTGTCACTGTTCTTTCGGATAGTACATGATTGTAACAACTTTTGTTAAAGTAACTTATTTGTGACCAGTTTGAAACAAGTGATTTGAGTGATAGTTGCTAACATCTTACGAATCACGTGACAAAAAAAGGTTAATAGTCAAGTTAATTGAACAGTGCATCACTGAAATCAAATCCCAGCTTTGTGGTACAAAAATGCGTAGTGAATAAAGTGAAGATTTTTTTTTTTCGGTGCGGGACAAATTTGAGTTTAACAATTGCATATTCGGGTAGCACTAGTAAACACCACAAACAATACCGGTATCATTCAATCTAAGTTCTAATTTAAAACAAACGATGTCATTTTCCAAGTAATTCTAATTAGATTATCAGTCTCAAAAGGTAACACAGTCAGTCTGGCAATCTGGCTAACAAAAACCTGCAACATTCATATGCCAGATCCGATTCGATTTGAAGCCCGTGCTGGCCCTTGAGTTTCCAAGGAATGGGAAAAATGATCCAAACAATCAAAGTCCTTCTCCGTGCATCAGCTCTGCTACGTAATTATGGCATTTAACTTCTGGTACAGTACCTCTGCCGATCTCCTGTGCATTGCTCCGGTTGTTACCTGAGAAATGTGAAGTTGAAAACGGAAAAATCAGAACACATTAGAATCTCACCCGAAAGAAATTCCTTGGCGTTTGAAAAATATATTTTTTTAAACTGGGGAAGATTCTTAACGGTTTACAAATAATTCTGAGTGAATTTGAGATTAAAGCAAAAATTTGATCTCTGTGATACGCCTACTTTTCTGGTGCACATTTCTCCTGCTCCTGTTGGAATTGCATACATCCGGGTGGTGTGCATGCAACAAGGTATTCCACGGTACTCTTTCCTTCTCCACTCTACTACACACTCGGACGCCTGGCATGTTTTGAAACGGGGAGCACAAGACCACATGATGCATACTTGAGATGTCAAGTAATACATCTATGACCATTAATTTTCCACCACGTAAACACGTCTTGCCAACGTTCGTTTCGTTCTGGTTGGCTGACTGCTGCTATACACATACAGATCCAAACACACCCACACAATCGTATATCGCATACACAGTTTCAAAAGCCCAGCACCACCTGTCACCCGGTATTTCTGAAGGGGAATCCAGAATGTCCTTGTTATCCGCACTAGAAGCATCTGCTCATCTGCGTTCGTAGCAGCAGCATAAATAACGCCTCAATAACTACGAACAGTAGCTGTCATTCAGCCGGATTCCTCTGACCCGAATCCGACGGTCAATGATGGCAATATGGAAATTCTTTATTTTTGCGAGGTATTGCGAGAATTCGATTAGTGCGGTTCGCATTCAAAGGACAAATTTGTTGGATTATGGCCTTAGGATGATTCGAAACTAGCAAGAGGGAGGAGGGAGGTATTTCATGGCAATATCATTCATGGGATCCTATAGAAACCACGGACAAATAAACAAATATTTTTAGGGTAATTGTGCCTTCTTTTGACTCATTCAATCTTCAACAATTTTATGAATTGATTATTTCTTTTAATATGCATCGAATCGATAAATTATTAGAGGATATTATAGAAGCGATTACCTTAAATTATTTGGACGATCATAACTATTCGGCTTACTGCTTTGCCCACCAAAACCATTCAACTGTTGATGAACCCAATTAATCACTAAAAATAGAAAAAAAAACATCCTAAACTATTCCCCAGTGGTACCTATGGTCAATTATAATCATGATTAATTATTGGAAACGAAAACCCGTAGTTAGTTAAAAAAAATTAAGCTCCGCATACTCATTATGACGGTTATCCATTTCAATCAGTTATCGATTTAAAAAGACATTCTCTACCATCTCGTTTTTGTTTCAGTTCGCTCATAAGATAAGATTTTTTAAACTGATAACTCTTAAATTCCAGAACCAGATGTTAAATCAAGTGCGTAACCTGAGTAGTTATAAGGATAGTAAATCGAAACCAGCAGCAGTTGATAGAATTATTGACCATGATTTCCGGTTTTTGTGGAATCGAAAATCGATCTACAAATCGAAATAACCCAATTCTAAGGATCTCGTACCTTTTACGAATCGTCACTAATTTTTTGAAATTTGTCTGCCAAAGCCAGATCCGGACAAAATTTCATTACTTAAGTCCAGCTTCTTAGTGCTTTTCAAGAACGTTACGAACGTTCTTCTGCAATCCTTCAAAAGCTAATTGCTCACGAATAACATGCATTTCATACCGAAGGAACTAGAATAAGGCCGATCACGATGACATTAAATATGCAGCAGTAACCTTCTCTACTGCATTATCGAACCGCATCGAGTGCATGTCGGCTCGATACTGATTCTAATTGGCAGATTCTAACGCAGAACTAATTTTACCCAACGCACCATACAAGTTTCGTTATTTGAAGGTGGAAGACAGAGAGAAAGAAGATATGACGACCGGGTTAATTTCGGCGAGCGAATCTAGTTAGTTTCCAATGGAGAATGGTGGAGAGGAGTGAGGGTTGAACCAAAATACATTAATGTATGTATGCATGTATGTGGAGCAGAGAAAAGCCTACTGGAGTTGAGAATTTTTAAACCTCTGCCTCCAGTAGGCATAAAACCTCCTCATCTTTGTACCAATCTTTTACTCTAAAACTAACATGATAAGTGACTTAGAAACAATCGTTTGATTACATTTCGAGATACATGAAAATCGAAGACATTATATAAGTTAACGAATAAACGACACATACTAGTAAATAGTTCATAGAATCCATAGTTTGTTCTGGCGGAAGGTAATATTAAAAAGAGGTGATAACGCAGACTACGACGATGAAGGTCGAAATTAATAATTTGTAAGAGTTCGGGACAATAGATATGTGATTGTAACAAATCGATTATGAAAACTGCTTTTGATACAGTCCTACGAACAGATAATAGATCCAAGCCTATAAGTTTACAGTGATCTTTGTAACTAGGTAGATTTGCAGGGTCGTTCCATGGTAGATTGCCTAGAGCAAACCGAACAAATTTTCGCTGGATAGCTTCGACGCGCTCATCGTCGATTTGATAGTAAGGTGACCAAATAATAGCGCCATATTCAAGCGTCGAACGGACTAGTGGCCTTAAGGCAGTGTACATTGACAAAGTTTTTGGTTACGCGAAAAATAAATCCTAGAAGCTTTGAAGCCTTGGAAATTATATAATCAATGTGATTTTTCAGTTTAACTTGGCATCAAGGATAATTCCTAAGTCCTTTTAAAAAGATTCGTGTTTCAGTACTTTTCCCGTAATGTTGTACTCGTATCTTATAAACGAGCTTTTGCGAGAGAACGGAATAACAGAGCATTTGGTGGCGTTTAATGCCATTCTGTTTATTTGACACCAATTGGCGAATGAATCAAGCTGTGATTGTGGAAATATTGTGTCTTCTTGAGATTTAACCTGGTGATATAGCTTGAAATCGGCAGCAAAGGACAGCTTACAGCATTTCAGCAAAAAGTATAGATCATTAAGGTATAGTAACAATATAAATGGTCTCAAATGACTGCCCTGGGATACTCCAGAGCTAACGGCGAAGGGTGTCGTCGAGCAGTTTCCAATTTTTACAGACATTTTGCGGCCAGTTAAATATGAATGGAGCCAGTTCAGTAAGGATCCATTGAAACCAAGCTATTCGAGCTTAGCTACTGTTATTTGATGATTTATCTTGTCGAAGGCTGCGGAGAAATCTGTATAGATTGCGTGAACTTGGAGACGTGCTTCAAGAGAACGGATGATGAAAGATGTGTAGGAGAGTAAATTCGTTGATTGGGCATAAAACCATGCTGAGTTTCGGAGATGTAGTTTCTGCAATTGTGAGTGATAAATTCCACGACAATAATTTCGAGTAACTTGTAAACTGCGCATAATGCCGCAATCCCACGATAATTGGAAGCGTCAGACTTATTTCCTTTCTTGAATACTGGCGGCTATTGGCACAATGACGCTGAAATGAAATGTAGAGGCGCTGCCTGTTTAGAGGTGATACTTTCATCAAGAGCTGTCAAATCGAGAGGAAATTTTTTAATTACTTCACCTTGTTAACAATTATTCTTAAAATCCGGCAAATTCATTTTGAAAATCATAGTACAAGTGGAAAAAAATGATTTACTCTGAGTTAGATCTTAATGAACTGTGCAGAAACTAACGTTTATTTAGAATGGATACCATTAAACTTGGTTCAATACCATTTTTCAAATGCACGGAAATAAAAAATAAAACATCCAAAACAAATGGTACTCGATCGCTAAACATACTAGTACTCGAGAAACATTACATTGTTTTCTGTTTATAAAAAACAGTGAGTGGGTAATGTCAGAGACATAACTGGATAAAAACGAATAAAAAGTATGGTTTAGTTTCTTTGATATTAATGAATCTGAATTCTGGACAAAGAATTCTAGAGCCGAGTTTTTGAAGCCAGAAGCTAGCACTGAATTCTGAAACTAAATGATCAATTTGATGCAAGTTTCTGGAACTGACTACTGAATCTGGATTGAAGAACTGATCTCTGAACCTGTGATCTGAAACCTAATTTTGGAACAGAATTCGAGACCAGGATTCTGGTTCGAAACTGAATTTTAAATTTTAGTTGCAGAAGTTCGGTCCACGATTCAGTTGTCAAATTCGAATCCAAATTCAGCTTCGAAACTGAGTTTTATTTATGGAGCTAAATTGGTTTTTGGAATGCATTTCAGGTTTTTGGAATGCATTTCAGAACAGAATTCTGAAAATACAACTGAAATTTGGACCTGAATTCTGGTCCTGGTTTTCGGTCTGCAGCTTTAGAACTTCAGGTTCGGAACCCAATTTGCCGAATTCTGAGCCCGAATATTAAGTCTGAAATCTGGACAGGAGTTTTGAAACTGAATTCTTGTCTGAACCCAAATTCCAGTTCCAAAATTCTGTTTCAAAATTTAGATCCCAGTCTAGAATTTATATTCGAAATTAAGTTCCAGAGTCCAGGTCTAGAATCAAGCTCTCTCTAACTCGATTCTGACCCTGAATTATAAACGAGGAACTAAATTTAAGATTGGATTTGGAAATTAGAGAAAATCTGATCTTGGATTTTGAAACCGGATATCAAAATTGTTCCAACAAGTGACATTTCATAATGTACGCAACGAATTAAATTATATGAAAATAATCAGCATAAGATTTTCTCACATTTTAAAATCGGAACTGAAAATTTGCATTGTTTGGAACAGTGCAAAAGAAATAGAAGTGGAAAACGATTTTGTTCACACGGAAATTAACTTTTCGGATGAACAAATGATGTTGCAAAGAGTTTATAAATAATTTTACAAGAGGATGATTGTTTTCCCTTGGATTCTGGCAGGTGAGCTTGTAATCATTAGCCTCGCCCACGAACGACACTGGTTGTGATATACAACGTTAAATCGCCCATTCTGTGAGAGCGATTTTCTTCTAAGCGAACAGACAAACATTGAAAATCAATGCCGCTGTTGCGAGGCGAACGGTACATAAAATAAAGTCGTAGAATGTCCACTTGCTAAAGCAACCTTCTCTACGGCATTATCGAACCACAAAGAGTGCAAGTCGGTTCGATTCTCAACACCGCATCACTATTCATGGAGCGGATGACAAAGTAAATATTCCACCCATTCGCCCTGCATGAAAGCAAGTATTGACTGAGCAAAAAAAAAGTACGGGTGTGTTATGTCAGATGTCATAAATACGAATAAAACTGACACTCTTTCTTCATACTTCCGAATATCAATTAGTATAACGGTGGTTCTAAAAAAAACTTTTATGAAGGCGTTCGTGATGGAGAATGACTATTTGAGTTCGAATCTATTCTAAGATTCTGCTTTTATATAGCAAATCAGCAGAAAATTCTACTTCAAACTACAACTGAAATTTTGCATAATTCTTTGGGCGTACAATCATGGTTCTAATGGATCAGGGTCATTTCGCCGAAAGCCATTTCGCCGAAAGCCGTTTCGCCGAAAGTCATTTCGCCGAAAGGGTTATTTCGCCGAATGACATTTCGCCGAATGGGTCACTTCGCCGAATGCCATTTCGCCGAATGCTATTTCGCCGAATGCCATTTCGCCGAAAGGGTCATTTCGCCGAATCCTGAAATTGTCTTGAAATCGTAATTAGAATTGATTTAAATTAAAGACCAAGCAATTGCATAGGTGTATCTACCAGGCAAATGTAGGTTGTATTTTCCGTTTATTAAGTGAAAATGAAAAAATTCTAATGCGGCTACGCCACATCGTTTTAGTTCATGTGCTGTCCGACCTCGCTACCGCTCGTTCGGACCTAACTAAAGCAAAGAAACCTAGCTTTGAGTAGACCGGGCAAACGAGGCGGTTACAGGTTTGTATGCAAGAGGCCGCCGCTTCCGACGGCGGGTCGGCGGCCGACTCAGCTGGCGTCGGCTCGGCGGCTTTGTGCCGCCGAGCCATCTTGGCTTCGGTTATGTGGCTGCGCCCCATCAGTTATACAGGAGACATAACATGCAGGAGATATGACCCTTACGGCAAAATGACCCTTTCGGCGAGATGACCCTTTCGGCGAAATGACCCTTTCGGCGAAATGACCCTTTCGGCGAAACGACTTTCGGCGAAATGACCTATTCGGCGAATCGACTTTCGGCGAAATGGCATTCGGCCAGATGCGGCCATTTTTCTTGTTGACGAATCCATTCAACCAGAAAAGAGTTTCATCGCTGAACACAATCTTGCGATAAAAATGTGGATCTTCTTCCAACTTTGCCAGCGCCCATTTGCAAGCGTTGTTCGTTCATAAGTCGATTCACGATTAAATTATAGACCAAATTGAACAAGTTTGACAGTGACACAAGACACGATTCACTTGTGATATGTCAAAACAGTACTGTCAAAAGAATACCAGCAAAAAGAAATCAGTAAGAATAGTTCTACTATCCTCAGGTAATTTATAATACGAGAATTTTACATCTGATCCAGAACAAGTTAAAAATCTGTTTTAATCCATCTAGTGGTGTAATGATGGCTTTCTTATATCAATCATATTCTCATATATAATACTGTAGTATTCTATTCAAAAATCAAATTAAATTTCTTTCACGTTTTTCGTTTCACTGGCGAGGGTACAAAATCTCTAACACACTTTACCCCATAATTCCGAAGCCGGAAGTCAGATCCGGATGTAATTCAGGAATTCCGTATTGGACCACGAGACCTTTCATTTGATTCTAAGTTTGTCAAAATCGATTCAGCCATCTCAGAGGAATCCTAGTAAGATTATTTGACATACACATACAGACATTACTCAGTTCGACGAACTGATTCGAATGGTATATGATACATGTCTTTCCACGCCAAGTTTCACTAGTAGATTTTTCAAGTGATTGTAAATCCTGTCTATACGAGAAAGGCAAAAATCGTTGAGAGTTCAGATTCGAGCTAAATCTGCCATCCCGTTATCTAACATGCATTTCTCGAAGATGTCTCAACCGATTTCCACCATCACAGATTGCAAAACTCGGCAGTTCAATTTGAACCGCTAAGCAGAAGTAAAGTTTCTGCTTTTTGCAGTACACTTTTTAATAAACGTTTTTGTTCGGCACGTTACAAAAGACGTGATACTTCGGTACCATATAAAAAGTGTTCTGCAAAAAGCAGAAATTTTACGTCTGCTTAGCGGTTCAAATTGAACTGCCGTGTTTTGCATTAGGCAGTTCAATTTGAACTGCTCTGCACTAATGAGTCAAAGACGAAACGTAAAGAAAATTCTAAGTATGACTCTTACTTGGAACTGACATGGTCTGATCAAGCTAAATACTTAGGTGTAACGTATGACAAAAAACTCACTTCCAAGGAATCCAGGCAAAGTGTAATAAATATATTAAATGTTTATATCCTCTTATGAACAGAAATTCTAAGCTGTGTCTAAAAAACAAATTGTTAATTTATAAACAAATTTTCAGACCAGCCATGCTTTATGCAGTACCAATTTGGTCAAGTTGTTGTTCCACCAGGAAGAAAACGCTTCAAAGGATTCAGAATAATAATCTGAAAATGATTTTGAAGCGTCCTCCCCGGTTTAGTACAAATGAGTTAAACAGACTGCAATCTTCAATTGAATCGATTCGCTCTCTGTATTAGTTAGTAAGTTAGTATATAAGTTCCTTTTCCCCATTACACAACGCGAGTAGGTTTAGAATTTTCCCTTCACAAAAATCTCAGAATTGCGGAAGCAAATGATGTCCTCATGGTAATAACCAAATCATATATATAATAGGGCTGAAAAGTCACCACTTGTGGCTGAACACCCAATTTAAATCTTAATAATTTAATTTTAACTCATATTCCAATAAATAGTTATTTAAAACAAAAAAAAAGTTTGACTCAAAACTGTTCTAATTCACCCATATGACTGGGCTAAATCTGGCGAGTTTAAGCCATCTAGTTTGAAACTTCCCAGAAGCATCTTCTGTCGAAAGTTCTCCCATAGCACTTAGGTATTTGAGAATTGCTTTTTATTAAACTTCCAAGTTCTCTGTATGCTGTCGTTACGTTTGCATGTCATTTTCGTCTAACAATGCTTGCAATTCAACGTAACAGATCAATGTCATTAATGTAGAAAAGTCCCTCTTTGAATTTGCGAAATTGCGTTTCAAAAATGTCATTAAAACTTCCATCAGAGCACGAAAACTTTTTGATGTGGAACACATCTTTATTTTCTATATAGGGGTGCAAATCAGAAACTCAAGAGAAAATACACGCAGAAATGTGGTCAGGTTTTAAACACTTACAGCTTAATCTATTTTGTATCAATTATTTATATTATTTCATCATTTGATTGGAAATATTTTAAAGTTTCGATTTGAATGTATCAAGCCACATATTTTCAATTACATATGGCTGAAATTTTGGTTAATAGCGATCAGTGTCCTATTTTGTCTGTTAAAATTCTCCGGCATACCGGATTTCCCTGCCATTGACGACGGTTTTGAAGGAGTGAGCGATATATCAAAGCGAAAGCATCGCTCTGATTGGTCAATCAATGCAAAAGCGAAGCTGTTGGAAGCTCGCGAATCTATAAGTAGAAGCGAAATTATAGCTAACGTTTCAGTCCTACGCATAGCATGCTAGAGGTAGGTTGTTGCTAGACAGCAAGACAAAAAGTGCCATAAAACGATTTGAAGCTTTAATTCGTATGCTCTGATTTTGTGTCATGCAAGCTCGAATGAAATTCCATGTTATATCATTTCGCCAGAGAAATCGACAACTGCCCCAGGATAAATTTTAAGTGCGCTTAATTTCTAACTTATATAAGATGAACTCGATTGATAGTTAGAAAAAGTTTATCGTTTCAACCGAAATCGCAAAATGGTAGAGAAACTTAACGCTATAAAAATAGCTGCTTGCATACAAAACTTGAACACAAGCTTGGCGAAGAGAAGCTTTAATATGCAAATCCGTATCGCTAGTACGTACAAAGATATAATTGTATACATTTGGGATATTGGTGTAATTTTGTCGGCTATAAAACAAATTCAAATCAAGACAAATGATGTTCGGTGTTGGTTCCTAATCAAGATCAATCTAAGCAGACTATCGTGCAATAGCGGATTCAAAAGTGTGACGATTTATTGAACTGTTTGATTGTAGATCATTAGAAATTTTGGTTGCCTTGTTCCACGTCAATGGCTCGAACAACCCGATGGGGCTGATCTTTGTAGTTTTTCTTTAATTGAACATAAAAAACGATGAATTTAAGCAGAAAATTAGTCCGTCAATCACTATTAATGAATTTATTTAAATTTATCGAATATATGATTTCAACATTAATCTGCAAAAAATTACACACCAATATAAATCCAAACTATTCATAAGGGAAACTATTTTTTCTTCATTTATTCAGAACTCGTAAATTGAAAACAAAATAAATCGTTCCATCAATCAACTGGTTTTGCCTGTAACTCTGTAGAGTCAAAATATGTACCAAGAGCAATCCCCGAACCGATTGCCATTCGGTGCATATGCTTCGATTTCAAAAACCGTGTGCATGATTGACAATGCATCACTATGTCAGACAGACAGACAGAAACAAAGACATGTCCCTTCGAAAGTTATTAATGGAGCCTAAATAATAGCCCGGAGAATGGCGAAGTGTTGCCAGTCCCAAAATCTGTTACCTGATGGCGATGGCTCTGTTGAACTGCAGGACGATTTCCGAACGGTCGCTGCTGCTGCTGCTGCTGCTGCTTTGTCACAGTCTTCACTCGCTGGTGGAAAATCGTTTCTCGGATGTCGAAAGTCATACATTTTGCACATACTGTCGGCAGGATAACAGTTCTTTTTTTCTCTTTGTTCTTTTTTGTCTACGGTTCCCGGCTGAAGTCTATTCCTCGATTGAATGACAGAATGGCTCCGGGCGTGATTTGGCTACGATCCATCGATCATATCTCATCGTCGTCATCGGAACCGTCGCCGTAGGAATATAGCAGAAACGTGTCAATCAGGCAAAACACTTTTGAAGCGCTCTCGCTGTGCGGACGAATTTTTCCCCGAACCGAGCAAAATCGATATTTTACAAAACACATTCTCATACTGAGCCTTTCGCATCCGCCTGATTCGGAGCCCCCGCTGTTGGGTTGGACTGTTCGTGGCTAAGTGTCACTCCATTAGTACCTGTTATCAAGTTTATGACTTCATTGAAACGTACCAGGCCACATAACAAATGTGCTCCGGTCACAAATGCCGGCGTCGGGACTTTTTGTGATGTACTGTGGCAAAGTCGTTAGTCGTGTAATTTTTCTGTTCATTATGGGCAAAATGAACTAGTTATCAGCATGAAATCGAAACATTGATCACCGTTGGTGGAGCTGCTTTTCAAGGAAATTGAAAAATGACCCGGTCCACTTGTTGGGACGGACCGGGGCACAATCTAATGGGTTCGGATCATGATAGCAGGACTCGGCTCACTGGCAGTGGAAATAGACCTCGAGACGTGCGACCGATTTCCGCTGGCGCAGCAAAGGCTAAAAAAAGAGTGATGGCATGATATCTTGGTAGGATGGAAGTGACTGCGTCATTCGTTTTTTCGTAAGTTATAAATAATGAGAAGCGTTTTCTATGCGAACATAATCAGAAACTTCTCGTTGGAAATTAAACACTTTAACGTCGTAAATCGTTCCGGGAGCAGAGCGAACATGCAAAAATTGTTATTATATCAGCATTATAATACTCAATAAGTTCCAACAGCACAGGGCATTACCAGTACTGTGGGATCTTGTACAACGCGGATTCGTTTTAGCCGGCGTGTTTTATTGCCGGATTCCTCGTTGCCGGGAAACCGCGATATAGCACGCAAAGACCAAAATCAATTAATTAATTTACTAATTTTAGTTAGTTTTTTTTTTGGGTAACTAAAAAATATCTTACTATTGCTAATTTTATTCTCTTATTCTCGTTCTCATGAAAAGTGCTCAAATATTAGTTGAAATAGCTAACGTTGTAGTTGAATTTGTCAATTAAACGTGCTGTCATTTCTTAGCAAAGACACACTCCATTTTGATTTAACTAATTTTTTAAGTTGAATCAGTAAAAAAAAGTTGTTTTCACAACCAATGTGAATGATTGAATTCAATAGCAGATATTCATAAATTCAATAATATTTTTGTTGGTTTTAATTGATATAGACAGTTGATTTTACCGATAAGTTGATTAGTTGATTGCAAAACTGGAGAGCAATGGAAGTAAATTGGAATACATTACACTTTTTTAAAGAACTATTTATTGAAATATGAGTTAAAATTAAATTATTAAGATTTAAATTGGGTGTTCAGCCTATTATATATATGATTTGGTTATTACCATGAGGACATCATTTGCTTCCGCAATTCTGTGATTTTTGTGTAGGGAAAATTGTAAACTAACTTGTATTGTGTAATGGGGAAACGGAACTTATATACTAACTTACTAACTAATACAGAGAGCGAATCGATTCAATTGAAGATTGCATCGATTTTTGTCGGAATTTGCTTATAGTATTATGTGACATTACATCTAATGGTAATATATTTGTGAGTCTGTGTAACTAAACCAGGGAGGACGCTTCAAAATCATTTTCAGAATTTTATTCTGAATCCTTTGAAGCGTTTTCTTCCTGGTGGAACAACAACTTGACCAAATTGGTACTGCATAAAGCATGGCTTGTCTGAAAATTTGCTTATAAATTAACAATTTGTTTTTTAGACAGAGCTTAGAATTATGTTTATAAGAGGATATAAACATTTAATATATTTATTACACTTTGCCTGGATTCCTTCAATGTGATCCTTGAAAGTGAGTTTTTTGTCATACCTTAAACCTAAGTATTTAGCTTGATCAGACCATGTCAATTCCAAGCCATTCAATTTGAGAATTTGATTATTGTTTGGTTTAAGAAAAGACGCTCTTGGCTTTGAGGAAAGATAATTATTTGCGTTTTTGCTGCATTTGGTTTAATTTTCCATTTTGACAGATAATCACTGAAAATATTTAAACTTCTTTGTAGGCGACTGCAGATCACTCTTAGATTCCTACCTGTGACTAACAGACTTATAGATTTGGGTAGATTTGGAAGATCAGAAGTGAAAATATTATACAAGATTGGAGCTACGCTCGAACCCTGCGGAACAACGGCTCGTACGGGTAGCAATTCAGATTTACAATTCTGATAGCTAACCTGAAGAGTACAATCAGTTAAATAATTTTGAATCATTTTGATCAAATAAATAGGAAACTGGAAATCAGACATTTTTGCTATTAAACCTTTGTGCCAAACACTGTCGAATGCTTTTCCTATGTCAAGAAGGGCAACTCCAGTGGATAATCCAGAAGATTTATTTGTTTTTATCATGTTCGTTACTCTGACAAGTTGATGAATAGTTGAAATTTCATGACGAAATCCAAACTGCTCTGGTAAAAAAATTGAATTCTCATTTATATGAGACATCATTCTCAACACGATAATTTTTTCAAAAAGTTTACTGATAGAAGAAAGTAAGCTAATTTGTCGATAACTTGATGTTTCTGCTGGGTATTTGTCAGGTTTGAGGATAGGAATTACTTTAGCGTTTTTCCATCTTTTTGGGAAGTAAGCTAATGAAGAACACTTGTTGAAAATTTTAACCAGCAGTCTCATGGCCACATCGGGAAGATTTTTAATAAGAATATTAAAAATTCCATCATTACCAGGAGCCTTCAAGTTTTTAAATTTCCTAATAATTGATTTAATTTCTTCAAAATTCGTCTCAATAATGTCATCTTGTGACAACACTTGGGTTGAAATATGCTCATATTTCAGTGAGACACACAATTTCAATAGGACTCACAACGTTCAAATTAAAATTGCGAAATTTTCATTTCGCAAAAGAGTAAATCTATGTTTAATTTCTTTTTGTAAATCCTTAACTATGTTTTTTATAGCAGGATCACGAGAACGTTGATATTGTCGTCGACGAAGATTCTTCAACCGAATGAGCAGCTGAAGATTGTCATCGATGATAGGAGAATTTAATTTAGTTTGAGCTTTGGGAACTGAAAGATTTCTAGCTTCGATAATGCAATGATTCAAATTATCAATTGCTGTGTCGATGTCTGCAGAATTTTCTAAAATAGTTTCATGATCCACATGATTTTCAATGTGAGATCTTTAATCCAACCAATTAGCTCTATGATAGTTGAATATAGAACTAATTGGATTAATTATAGCTTCGTTGGAAAGTCTGAATGTTACAGGAAGATGATCTGGGTCAAAGTCAGCATGTGTAATCGGTTCACTACAAATGTGACTTTGATCCGTTAGAACCAGATCAATTGTAGACGGGTTTTTCACGGAAGAGAAACAAGTCGGATTACTGGAATGAAGAACTGTAAATATTCGACATTTGAAGAGAGACCAGAGTTAAAGAACTGTGAAGTAACCAGCTAAGAGTTTATGAAGTATTTTACCATTACTGTTATTTTGCCTACAATTCCACTGGACATGCTTAGCATTTAAGTCCCCTATTACGAGAAATTTCGGTCGATATCTTGTGAGTTTTTGCAAATCGCCTTTAAAGAAATTTAATTGTTCGCCGGTGCATTGGAATGGCAAATAGGTTCCAGCGATGAAATAAATTCCATGAATGGTTTCAACTTCGATTCCCAAGCTTTCGATAACTTTTGTATTTAAAGAAGGTAATATTCGATGTTTAATTTGCCGTTGGACAAAAATGGCAACTCCACCACCCACTCCAGTAAACCTGTCAAATCGATGAACCACATAATGTGGATTACTTTTCAATTTTACATTTGGTTTAAGAAAAGTTTCTGTCACAATGGCAATATGAATTTTGTGAACTTTGGAAAAATTATAAAATACATCTTCACTCGATTTTAAAGATCGAGCATTCCAATTTAAAATATTCAAATAATTATTTAACATCACTGTTAAATTTTAAATTCATTATAATATTATTTGCAAATTGTTATCCGATTTGAAATGCTTCAAAAAGTGATGAGGTCGAATTCATTCGGATGATCATTTGAAAAAAATTGATCTTGTAGGTAGATCATTTTATTTTCAGTTATATCGCCTAAATCAACTTCATTTAAAGAAGCGAATGGCATTGAAGGAATATTTGTAGGTAGACTGCCATTAGAAGATGATGATTTGGCCGATCTACCTATTAATAAATTGTTTTCGTTAGAAGATGAACTGCAAGGCGGTCCTGTGTTTTGATTATTTACATTAGAAGAATCAGGTGGTAGATTTCTATCTGCTATCCTAACATAACTGACATTAGAAGAAGATGATGACGAGGTCGATCTACCTGTCAATAAATTGTTATCGTTAGACGACGAATTGGATGGCGTACCTGTATTTTGTTTAAAATTCGAAGAAATAAGTGCATTAGAAGAATTAGGCGTAGCATTTGTAACGGTTTTTTGATTTTCAGGTATGTTCTGTAAATTTAAGGTCGTTGATTTGACTTGTTGTCTAAGCGTAAAATCTGTAAAATCTGTAAAATCTGTAAAATCTGTAAAATCTGTAAAATCTGTAAAATCTGTAAAATCTGTAAAATCTGTAAAATCTGTAAAATCTGTAAAATCTGTAAAATCTGTAAAATCTGTAAAATCTGTAAAATCTGTAAAATCTGTAAAATCTGTAAAATCTGTAAAATCTGTAAAATCTGTAAAATCTGTAAAATCTGTAAAATCTGTAAAATCTGTAAAATCTGTAAAATCTGTAAAATCTGTAAAATCTGTAAAATCTGTAAAATCTGTAAAATCTGTAAAATCTGTAAAATCTGTAAAATCTGTAAAATCTGTAAAATCTGTAAAATCTATAAAATCTGTAAAATCTGTAAAATCTGTAAAATCTGTAAAATCTGTAAAATCTGTAAAATCTGTAAAATCTGTAAAATCTGTAAAATCTGTAAAATCTGTAAAATCTGTAAAATCTGTAAAATCTGTAAAATCTGTAAAATCTGTAAAATCTGTAAAATCTGTAAAATCTGTAAAATCTGTAAAATCTGTAAAATCTGTAAAATCTGTAAAATCTGTAAAATCTGTAAAATCTGTAAAATCTGTAAAATCTGCAAAATCTGTAAAATCTGTAAAATCTGCAAAATCTGTAAAATCTGTAAAATCTGTAAAATCTGTAAAATCTGTAAAATCGGTGCAATAGATAAAATTGATCAAATCGTTGAATCGGTAAAATTTCTAAAATTTGTAAAATTTTGTGAAATATGTAAAATTTGTGAAATTTATAAATTCTGCAGCTCATTTTATTTCTCATTTATATTATTCCCGTTGATAGATTTTTAGACAATATCCTTTGGACTTTGTATTACTTTTTAGTTGCATCTTCGACTGATCAGTGCATTAGCAGTTTATCTCGAACTACTAAAGCCACCTAATGGATTTACAAAATTCACTTGAAAGACGTTAAGTTATGGCACCGAAGTGCCATGTCCTTATCGATGAAGTTCCTAAAGAAGAAAGCTTAATGACTGCTTTCCGACTGTTAATTGATAGTGTATATTTGAAGATTTATGTTGAACCATTAGGTGGCGTTAGCAGTTTAACGTAAACTGCTGATGGCTACTGTCGAACAGGAAATGTAAAAATGAAGAACTAGTCATGTGTACTAAGCACATACACGTATCCAAGTGAAACCAAAACTTCCAAATTCAATTCCTCGATCTCATTCTTTACCGAAGGTTCAAACGGTCAAGAGTGATTTTCTGCACTGAAATAGAGACACAGTATAATCTCACATGTCATCGCCCAGCGGGTGAATGAAAAGAACATAAGAATTTGGTGGGGAAAGGTACGTGCACTCAGATCACAGGGAAAATTTTTAGAATTTTGAAATCACTGAACATAATATCAATGCCTGTTCAACAAATCAACTGTTTTGTATCGAACCCAGATTAAAAAATTGTTTGTTGTTGATAAAAAATTTGTTCATTAACACTATGTGAACGATTGGTATTTTTGTTCAAATGCTGAATTTTCCTAGCATTAATATTCCTAGCATTAAAGTTTAACGAGACGACGAATTAATTCCAATAACGATGTGGGTATCTCAAACGGCGAAATCTTAAATCACCAAATTCCACAAACACTCAAAAAAAAGGGACGACCGAGTCCGGTCAATGCTTCGCTAAACAGCATTACGCAAGCTATCATTATCAGCGGGTGACCAGCCAATCAACAAACACTTCTGATTCGGATAGGAGAAAAAAAATTAATCTCCCAATGACAGGATGTGCAACCATCCGTCTATGCTCTTTCTCACACCCCATTAGTGCCGAATCGATAATTTATTTAGTTCTGTAGTCAATTCACCCGCCACCCGCTGTCCGGGGGGTGCTATTAGCGCATATGCACTGCGGGACACATTTCCGGTTTGCCGGTGATGAATACCCGAGTGACCGAGAGTCCAACGCATGCCGCCGCCTCAACCCTCCTCGTAAGCACCATTCCATTGTTGATTTCTCTTTGCCGCGGGTGAAAACACACACACGCTTCCTCACACAGACGCACGTGTCAGGGTGATAAGCCGGTGTGACTCCTGGTCGGGCCTGTTATTTTGACCAGGGCCGGTTAGCTGGCACGGATCAGGGGTGGTTTCGGTTCTCGCAATTATTTGCTATGGCTCAACGAGCGATAGTCGATAGTGCGAATGTGCGTCCAATGATTTACCGTATCATAAATTGGTGAAACTTCTCGGTGACATTTCATTGTTGAGAGCTAAATGGTAATAAAATGAAATGACGAGTGAAAATGAGGGTTTCGGAGTGGAACTGTTGATTCTCGGATGTCGATGATCCGGACTAGTGGCGATTGAAATAGTCGGCCGATTGGGGAAATGAAACGGTTTCGCCGATGTCTAGAGTGTGAAGTTTTTGTTGTAAAACTTTTCCGTTAGATATACTTTGAATTCCCGAATTCTTGAGAATGCTATAATTTGCTAGATACTTGAAGCTGAAATAGTTTTGTCTTAATGTAAGCAAATGATTAATTTCATACATTTTTCAAAGCGCCCCTGTTAAACCTCCTCAAAGTAACAAACAACAAAAAGAAAAACGTTGGGGTCTGGTTTTTTATATATAAAAGTGTGATAAAAATTTGAAAAACATTGTTGCAGTAGTTTTTGAATGACGATGGGCACGGACTTTCAAAATCTGCTTTCAAGGAAAACGCGTTTAAAGGTTTTTGTCAATAAAATCAATGGAAACAATTAATTACTCCAGGGAGCCCGTATGCTCTAACATTTTCAAAAAATCGTATATTTTCTTTTATATTTTTTTTAAAACGAAACATTTAAAGAATGTTTTGTCAGGTTTTAAAGTCAATCGAAGTAGAAATCTTGCTTCTTTGTAGAATGAGATAGCCATAGATAAAGGTCCATAGCTCCCAGAGTTTCGTTCCAATAGGCTTTAAAATTTCACAGAAAATTCTTCAAATGTTTTACTATAAGAAAATATAAAGAAAATAATAAATGATTTTTCAAAAGTGTTAGACCCTACCCGCCCCTTAAGGTAAGTACATTTCTTTGAAGCTGTTATTCGCATGGAGACGGAGATCACTCATATGCAGGGCTTGCAAATTGAAGCAACGAATATGAACAAAAGGGTTTCACCATCTGTGCTATTCACACACATTCACATTTCAGGTAGAATTCAGTCGGTGTTGAACAGTCGTTCGCACCGCATGCGTATAGCTCTTGGCTCCTGGAATTTTTTTTCTGGCTACCTAGAGTTTCATTGATTCAAGGCTTCAGTCTTTTTCAAGGCTACCTGAATCACTAACTAAGTGACTAAGTGATACAAAGAGTGATATTAGAGTGACTAAGAAATTAATCAGCCTTTTTTAAGGCTAGCTAGGAGTCTAATCGAAGACTAATTTAGCCTAGTTAATTTAATTTAAAATTTCATTAATTTCAAAAATGCCTGCGTCCAACCGGAAAGGCAACAAGCCTAAGGCTAAAAATAATTCAATACGGAATAAATCACAATCCGTTATTCAACATTTTTCTAATAACATTCACGATCTTATAGAATCTGAATGTAAAAATAAAAGACAACGGACGGATTTCCCTTCCGTTGATCCTATGCCGTCTAACAATATTTACGAGATTCTACCTGAATCCGATTGTAGCGACATGGAAGAAAATTCTTCAAAAATTCCCAAAATGGACGCTTGTCGTTCTGGGAAGAAACATCAATCTATGCCACCAGTGACGGTGATGATTTCCGACTTCAAAGCATTCCGTACTGAGCTTTCTACTTTTCTCCCGGAAGTAAAAGTCTCATTTCAAATCGGACGAAGAGGAGAATGTCGAGTCTTGGTGGATGGATTGGAAGATTACGAACGTCTTATTCGATATTTGTCCGAAAAACTTCATAAATTTTATTCATATGATATAAAATCAGACAGACCCTTCAAGGCTGTCTTGAAAGGATTATCAAATGATCAAAGTATTGATGAAATTAAAAATGAACTAAAAGAATTGCTTGGTTTTGCCCCTTCCCAAGTAATACTTATGAAAAAAAGAGCGAATGGTACTTCTAAACCACGCTCTGGAATTTCCCATGAACTTTACCTAATACACTTCAATCGAAGTGATGTAAACAATTTGAAAACTTTAGAAAAAGTACGTTTCATTTCCCACATTAAAATTCATTGGGAACATTATAAACGGCATAATCGTATTGCTAACTTAACGCAATGTCGTCGTTGCCAAGGCTTCGGTCATGGAACCAAAAATTGTCATATGGATATACGGTGTTTGAATTGTGGTAAATCGCATTCGAAAGACGTTTGTCCAATGAATGAAACCACTGATAAATTTTCATGTTCAAATTGCAATGGAAATCATAAATCCAATTATTTGAAATGTCCTGTCAGGGAAAAAATTTTAAACGCTCGTTCGCTTAGACAACAAGTCAAATCAACGACCTTAAATTTACAGAATATACCTGAAAATTCTTCTAAGGCACCTGCCAATTCGTCTTCTAACGAAAACAATTTATTGACAGGTAGATCGACCTCGTCATCATCTTCTTCTAATGTCAGTTATGCTGGTATATTAGGTAGAAATCTATCTCCTATTTCTTCTAATGTAAATAATCAAAACACAGGACCGCCTTGCAGTTCTTCTTCTAACGAAAACAATTTATTAATAGGTAGACCGGCCAAATCATCTTCTTCTAATGGCAGTCTACCTACAAATATTCCTTCAATGCAATTCGCTTCTTTAAATGAAGTCGATTTAGGCGATATAACTGAAAATAAAATGATCTACCTACAAGATCAACTTTTTCAAATGATCATCCAAATGAATTCGACTTCATCTCTTTTTGAAGCATTTCAAATCGGATGGCAATTTGCAAATAATATTATAATGAATTTAAAATTTAACAGTGATTTTTTTTTTTCATAAATACGTTTATTTCATAGGCAATATACATAAGTTTTTCTTCGCCGTGGCATCTACAATACATAGTACTTTAAACCTAATACATTTCGAATATCCTATTAGTATGTTGGTATTCATTAGTTAATCTAAACACTGTTTTTATCAAGCGAGTTGCTATTATAAATTACATTAAATGAAATACATTTATTTTGTACATGATCTTATAACTATTTCAGGTTTGTTTGTATCAGTTCATCACTTTTATTTAATATAAGATAGCTGGCTATTGGTTGAGCTCATGGAAGAGAAAACAATCTAACATAAAATAAAATTTAAATTGGAACTCCAATGGACTTAATGAAATAATAAAGAAGTTTCATGTAAGGAACGTCACGACAAGCAAGAATGTCGCGAACTGGGACATTGGATAGTCTACCTTGGGTACGCAAGGAATTTATTAGTTGAGATCTGACATCACGATACTCCACGCATGTCCAAACAACATGGTCAATATCGCGGTAACCTTCGCCACAAGCACAATGATTAGTCTCGGAAAGTCCAATTCGAAGGAGATGTGCATCTAACGTGTAGTGATTGGACATGAGTCTGGACATCACACGAATGAAATCTCTACTCACATCCAGTCCCCTGAACCATGCCTTTGTCGATATTTTAGGAATAATTGAGTGCATCCACCGACCCAGATCATCTTTATCCCAAGAAGCTTGCCAGCTGGCAAGTGTTCTTTGGCGAGACGCGCTATAGAATTCATTGAAAGCAATTGGTCTCTCATAAATTTCACCCTCAATAGCACCACGTTTGGCTAAAATATCGGCTCTTTCATTGCCTGGAATGGAGCAATGAGCCGGAACCCAAACTATTGTGATTTGATAATTATTATTCAATATGACGTTCAGGCACTGTTTTATTTTGCCCAAGAAAAAAGGTTCATTTTTGCCAGCAGCCTTTGAGCGAATGGCTTCAATTGCACTCAGACTATCTGTGAAAAGAAAATAATGGTTTGGAGATAATGTGACGATTATACTCAAACTATAATGAACTGCTGCTAACTCTGCTATATAAACAGATGCAGGTTCTTGAAGCCTAAAGGAGACCGAAACATTATTGTTGAACATACCAAACCCTGTCGCTTCTTCAATTCGCGATCCGTCCGTGTAAAACATTTTCTCAGAGTCGATATGCCTGAACTTACTTGTAAATATTTTTGGGATTTCCAACGAGCGTAGGTGTTCCGGAATTCCACGCACTTCGCGCTGCATGGATGTGTCGAAAAATAAAGTTGAGTCAGGGACATTTAGGAGGCTGACACGGATAGGAATATATCTTGAAGGGTTGATTTCCTGTGACATATGGTTAAAATATACAGTCATGAATCTTGTTTGAGATTGAAGCTCAACTAGCCTTTCGAAGTTATTAATAACTAGGGGATTCAGTACCTCGCATCTTATTAGCAGTCGCGACGAAAGCTCCCAAAAACGATCCTTCAATGGAAGAACTCCCGCCAGAACTTCAAGACTCATTGTATGTGTCGAATGCATGCAGCCTAAAGCAATTCGCAAACAACGATATTGAATTCGCTCTAATTTGATAATATGAGAGTTTGCAGCGGAACGAAAGCAAACGCATCCATATTCCATCACTGAAAGTATCGTTGTCTGATACAATTTTATTAGATCTTCCGGATGAGCACCCCACCAAGATCCGGTTATTGTTCGAAGAAAATTTACTCTTTGTTGGCATTTTGTTATCAGAAACCTAATGTGTCCTCCCCACGTGCATTTGGAATCAAACCACACCCCGAGGTATTTGAAAGTCAAAACCTGTTGGATCATTCTTCCCATCATATGGAGCTGAAGCTGCGCGGGATCATGCTTTCTTGAAAAGACGACTAACTCTGTTTTCTCCGCAGAGAATTCGATACCAAGATGAACAGCCCAATCGGACAAGTTATCTAAGGTATCTTGCAATGGTTTATGCAGATCAATAGCTTTGGGTCCAGTAACTGAAACTACGCCATCATCTGCCAATTGTCTTAGTGTACATGGGGATACTAGACAGCTGTCAATGTCATTTACGTAAAAATTATAGAGGAGCGGACTGAGGCAAGAGCCTTGCAGTAGACCCATGTAGCTAATTCTGAATGTTACCAAATCGCCATGTGAAAAATGCATGCGTTTCTCTGACAAAAGGTTGTGCAAATAATTATTTATAACCGCTGGGAGTCCATGTTGGTGAAGCTTGTCTGAAAGAACATCAATGGAAACTGAATCAAATGCTCCTTTAATGTCTAAAAATACAGATGCCATTTGTTGCTTTTGAGCGAAGGCAATTTGGATGTCAGACGAAAGTAATGCAAGGCAATCATTCGTCCCTTTATTTCTACGGAAGCCAAACTGAGTATCTGACAACAAACCGTTCGTCTCGACCCAAGTGTCGAGACGTCGTAGAATAATTTTTTCGAACAATTTTCTGATGCAGGACAACATCGCGATGGGTCTATATGAGTTGTGATTGGAAGCTGGTTTCCCCGGCTTTTGAATGGCGATAACTTTCACTTGCCTCCAGTCAGGTGGAACAATATTTTGCTCAAGAAGCTTGTTGAACAATTCCAACAAACGTCTTTTTGCGAGGTCGGGCAGATTCTTCACCAAGTTGAATTTAATTCTGTCCAACCCAGGAGCGTTATTGTTACAAGACATGAGTGCTATGGAAAATTCCATCATAGAAAAGGGGCTATCAATGGAACCATTATTTGAAAAAGATTCCCTAATAATGCTATGCGTAGGAACAGAATCTGGACAAACTTTCCTCGCAAAATCAAATATCCATCGGTTCGAGTATTCCTCACTCTCATTTCCTACGTTACGATTCCTCATTCGTCTGGCCGTATTCCAAAGAGTGCTCATTGAGGTTTCTCTTGACAAACCTTCGACAAAATGTCTCCAATAGCTACATTTCTTGGCCCGAAGTATGCTCTTGTACTTGGTTTCTAAAGTCAAGAATTTTTCAAAATTCTGAGGAGTTCCTCCTCCTCGTTTTAAAAACGTCTTGAAGGCATTTTGTTTCGCGTGCTTAGCATCTGAGCACTCTTTGTCCCACCAAGGGTTTGGAGGCCTTCTGTTAGACGATGGACCAAGAAATCGTTTGGTTTGGGCTTGTTCTGCGGCCTCCAGAATCGAACAAACGAGGAAGTCATATTCTTCAAGTGGGGGGAGCTCTTCCATTGAAGTTAAGGCACTTGAAATATTACTTTGGTATTTAATCCAGTCAATATTTTTTGTCAAATCATATGGAATATTAACTGAATTAGCAATGCCTTTGTTACTGCTAATTGAGATGATGATTGGTAAATGATCGCTACCGTGTAAATCAGGAAATACTTTCCAGGTGCAATCTAGTCGAATTGAAGTCGAGCAAAGAGATAAATCTAATGCACTTGGACGTGCAGGAGGTCTTGGGATCCGTGTCATGCTACCCATATTTAGTACCGTCATGCTAAAATTGTCGCAAATATTATATATTAAGGATGATCTGCTATCATTGTAAACGGAACCCCACATCATTCCGTGCGAATTGAAATCTCCTAAAATCAAACGTGGAGCAGGAAGGGCTTCGACAATTTCATTAAGCTGTCGTTGTCCAACTTGAGCTCTTGGAGGAATATATACTGAAGCAATGCAAATGTCCTTTCCTTTAATGTTTATTTGACAAGCAACAACTTCTATACTAGAAGTCGAAGGAATATTTAGTCTATAAAAGGAATAACATTTCTTAATTCCTAAAAGCACTCCACCATACGGAGAGTCTCTATCGAGACGTATAATGTTAAAGTCATTAAAACTTAAGGCTATGTTTGATGTAAGCCATGTTTCGCACAAAGTAAATACATCACATTTTTGACTATGCAACAAAACTTTAAATGAATCAAGTTTTGGCATGATGCTTCGACAATTCCACTGCAGGACAGTGATTGAATCATTTGCGGCGGATGATAAATTATCCATCAAATGATACAAAACCTGAAAGAACTGGCCATTGAGCTGATAACTGTTTCAAAAAAGTTCTAGCTATTGGAAGGAATGCCGTTATGATAGTCTTTAGAGGTTCAGAAATATTGAATGCTGCGAAAATCCATTCTACAATTTCCGAAAACTTAAGTAATCCTGTTGGTGAATGTGAAACGGAGCCCACTGGATTATTGTCTTTCCTTGAGCTAGTTTCTGGATTGGTTTGTGAATTTGACAAACCAGGAGGCACAGTTTTTGGTTTTAAATTTGGCTTTTTAGCTTTAACACGGGGATCTTTTTTTGAAGATGTAATTTTAGGTGTCTTTTTAGGTATTTTGTGGTTTGTTAATCTCCTCTTAACAGACCCTTGAGGAGTGACAAACGAGGTATCTTCACTATTTCCGTCGGAGTCAGATTCCTCTGGCTCCATAAGATTTGAAAAACCGTTTTCGGTTTCCAAGGGGGAGACATGTATGACCGTTTTAAGCATTTCTGCATATGTGCGCTTAGACCGTGCTTTTAAAGAAAGCTTCATTTTGTCTTTACGCAACTTAAATGCAGCGCATACTGAAAGATCATCATGAGGTCTCTCCCCACAATAAACACATTTTTCAACATTTTTATCGCAAAGATTATCCTTATGAGGCCCTTGACATTTGATACATTTGGACTTATTACTACAGTAAGTAGCTGTATGCCCGAATTTTTTACAGTTCGTGCAATTCATAACATGCGGTACGAAAAGCCGAACAGGAAGACGAATTTTATCGATATAGACATGGCTAGGCAACGCAGATCCGGCAAATGTTACACGAAACGAATCTGAGGGACGATACGACTTTTTTCCATCGACAATAGATGCTGAGTACAATTGCTTGCACTCGAGTATCTTAACTCCCTCAAGCATGGAGTTTTTAAAACGACCAACTCCATTTTTAAGTAAATCATCGGCCGTCAGACTTGCTTCAGTCACGACACCGTCAATTTCCACCTCCTTCGATGGAATGTAAACTCGATATTCAACAGAAAATAATTTACAGGTTACAATTTCGTTCGCCTGTTTCAAGTCATTGACAACAACTCGAATTTTATCTCTATTAACTTTACATATTTCTTTAACTTCAGAGAAATGTGATGTCAAATCCTTGGTGATTTGCATCAAATTTAAAATCTTTTCTTTTTTTCGAAGATAGACTATCCATGGCCCAGTGGTACCCTGTGGATAATGTTTAGCCCTCGGAGTATTTAAACTCTTACTAGTATCCGGAATCGGATTCGGATGATCTTCCATAAGATCATCCATTACATTAAATTTTTTTGTAAATTAATAATACCAAAATAAAAACTTATGTTTAGTAAAATTTCAGATATAAGAAATAAAAAATAAATTAAATTAAATCTACCTTGTAGCTGATGTCTCTGTTCCTTTATCGTGAAGAACGACGTGAAGCTCTTCCAACGATTTCCAATTGGCAGTCTTTTGCTGTTTCCAATTGGCAGTCTTCTGTCGTTTACTGCTATCTCAGTTGCTCTGCCGTCGTTGTGAACACCACTGCACTTGCTGTACCTGACCCCAGGTACAGTGCTTTTGCTCTTGGTGGCGATCAAATGCGATGCTTGCAGTGTAGCACCTCGCGATATATGCCGTCTCTTTTGATCCTACGCAGCGTACAAATTCTGGTACCTGGTAGATCAGCACTGGGTTGCTTTAGCACCTCTGTGCCTTTGCACCCCTTCGTCTTCGCACCTTTATGCGATGGCACCTCTGTGACTCGTCACTTCTATGCTCTCGCACCTCTGTGTTTCTACACCTCTGTGCGTATGAACGGGATGGCCTTCGTTGCTAGCTTTCCAGTCGGGAAACGCCCCGAATATTACGTTTGCTATGGGCAGTTTAACTACCTGAAGCTTAGAATTGTCTCGGTATCAGCCGTTAACTCACGAGCCAGTACAATCGAAACACAACCTCTTCGCTTGAATGGTTTTTACTGAATGATTTAACAGTGATGTTAAATAAATATTTGAATATTTTAAATTGGAATGCTCGATCTTTGAAATCGAGTGAAGATGAATTTTATAATTTTCTCGAAGTTCACAAAATCCATATTGCCATTGTGACAGAAACTTTTCTTAAACCAAATGTCAAATTGAAAAGTAATCCACATTATGTGGTTCATCGATTTGACAGGTTTACTGGAATGGGTGGTGGAGTTGCCATTTTTGTCCAACGGCAAATTAAACATCGAATTTTACCTTCTTTCAACACTAAAGTTATTGAAAGCTTGGGAATCGAAGTTGAAACCATTCATGGAATTTATTTCATCGCTGGAGCATATTTGCCATTCCAATGCACCGGCGAACAATTAAATTTCTTTAAAGGCGATTTGCAAAAACTTACAAGATATCGATCGAAATTTTTCGTAATAGGGGACTTAAATGCTAAGCATGTCCAGTGGAATTGTAGGCAAAATAACAGTAATGGTAAAATACTTCATAATCAACTCTCAGCTGGTTACTTTACAGTTCTTCATCCCAGTAATCCTACTTGTTTCTCTTCCGTGAAAAACCCGTCTACAATTGATCTGGTTCTAACAGATCAAAGTCACATTTGTAGTGAACCGATTACTCATGCTGATTTTGACTCAGATCATCTTCCTGTAACATTCAGACTTTCCAACGAAGCTATAATTAATCCAATTAGTTCTATTTTCAACTATCATAGAGCTAATTGGTTGGATTACAGATCTCACATTGAAAATCATGTGGATCATGAAACTATTTTAGAAAATTCGGCGGACATCGACACAGCAATTGATAATTTGAATCATTATATTATCGAAGCTAGAAATCTTTCAGTTCCCAAAGCTCAAACTAAATTAAATTCTCCTATCATCGATGACAATCTTCAACTGCTCATTCGGTTGAAGAATGTTCGTCGACGACAATATCAACGTTCTCGTGATCCTGCTATGAAAAACATAGTTAAGGATTTACAAAAAGAAATTAAACATAGATTTACTCTTTTGCGAAATGAAAATTTCGCTAAAGAAGTTGAACAAATTAAACCATATTCTAAACCTTTCTGGAAACTTTCTAAGGTTCTTAAGAAACCTCAGAAACCAATTCCTGCTCTCAAGGAAGGAAATCAAATACTTCTTACAAATGGTGAAAAAGCTCAAAAACTTGCTCAGCAGTTCGAGAGTGTCCACAATTTTAATTTAAACGTTGTGAGTCCTATTGAAAATGAAGTCTCACTGAAGTATGATCATATTTCAACCCAAGTGTTATTACCAAATGACATTCTTGAGACCAATTTTGATGAAATTAAATCAATTATTAGGAAACTCAAAAACATGAAGGCTCCTGGTAATGATGGAATTTTTAATATTCTTATTAAAAATCTTCCCGATGTTGCCTTGAGACTCCTGGTTAAAATTTTCAACAAGTGTTTTTCATTAGCTTACTTCCCAAAAAGATGGAAAAACGCTAAAGTAATTCCTATCCTAAAACCTGATAAAAACCCAGCAGAAACATCAAGTTATCGACAAATTAGCTTACTTTCTTCTATCAGTAAACTTTTTGAAAAAATTATCTTGTTAAGAATGATGACTCATATAAATGAGAATTCAATTTTTTTACCAGAGCAGTTTGGATTTCGTCATGAACATTCAACTACTCATCAACTTGTCAGAGTAACGAACATGATAAAATCAAATAAATCTTCTGGGTTATCCACTGGAGTTGCTTTTCTAGACATAGAAAAAGCATTCGACAGTGTTTGGCACAAAGGTTTAATAGCAAAAATGTCTGATTTCCAGTTTCCTATTTATTTGATCAAAATGATTCAAAATTATTTAATTGATCGTACTCTTCAGGTTAGCTATCAGAATTGTAAATCTGAATTGCTACCCGTACGAGCCGGTGTTCCGCAGGGTTCGAGTGTAGCTCCAATCTTGTATAATATTTTCACTTCTGATCTTCCAAATCTACCCGTTGGTTGTCAGAAATCGCTATTCTGTGACGACACAAGTCTGTTAGCCACAGGTAGAAATCTAAGAGTGATCTGCAGTCGCCTACAAAGAAGTTTAAATATTTTCAGTGATTATCTGTCAAAATGGAAAATTAAACCAAATGCAGCAAAAACGCAATTAATTATCTTTCCTCACAAGCCAAGAGCTTCTTTTCTAAAACCAAACAATAATCACATTCTCAAATTGAATGGCTTGGAATTGACATGGTCTGATCAAGCTAAATACTTAGGTTTAACGTATGACAAAAAACTCACTTTCAAGGATCACATTGAAGGAATCCAGGCAAAGTGTAATAAATATATTAAATGTTTATATCCTCTTATAAACAGAAATTCTAAGCTCTGTCTAAAATACAAGTTGTAAATTTATAAACAAATTCTCAAACCAGCCATGCTTCATGCAGTACCAATTTGGTCAAGTTGTTGTTCCACCAGGAAGAACTCCTCCCTGGTTTAGTACAAATGAGTTACACAGACTCACAAATATAGAACCATTAGATGTAATGTCACATAATATTATAAGCAAATTCCGACAAAAATCGATGCAATCTTCAATTGAATCGATTCGCTCTCTGTATTAGTTAGTAAGTTAGTATATAAGTTCCTTTTCCCCATTACACAATACAAGTAGGTTTAGAATTTTCCCTACACAAAAATCTCAGAATTGCGGAAGCAAATGATGTCTTCATGGTAATAACCAAATCATATATATAACAGGGCTGAAAAGTCACCACTTGTGGCTGAACACCCAATTTAAATCTTAATAATTTAATTTTAACTCATATTCCAATAAATAGTTATTAAAAAAAAAAAAAAAAAAAAAGGTAGAATTCACAGCGCAACCCAAGCAAGGAAAGCTGCTTCGTTCGTTCATTAGTTCATGAATATGCCCGCTTGCTGCGACCTATGCTTCATGAGGTTAGCATTTGATGAATGGTTCTCATATTGTAGGTGCCTATGAGGAAACTAGATTCACAACTTTTAGTTCCGATGAATATTAATTTAAAGAACATTGCTTTTTATTTTATTTATTTATTTATTTATTTATTTCGTCAAGTAAATGTAGACTACATATAAATTGTTTACAATGTTCACTTACATACTACGCATTATTTCTACGACAAAGCTTAGATTTGATTTGATTTTTTGACATAGTAAGGTCAAGATGTTCGCAGTATTGATTGTAATGGCGCATTATTAGATTGACTGGATTGTATTTTGCATAATTTGTTCTAGTTTGTTTTTCTAAAAATAATTTCCTGGAACGTAGTTGACGGCTAGCTATATAAAAATTTAATTGCGATAATAATGGAGCTGATTGAATGCGTTGAGATATAATGTTGCTGATAAAATAAAGCATTGCAAAGTCGCGGCGTTCTTTAAGTGTTTGTATATTGATGAGCATGCAGCGTGCTTCATATGATGGTAGAGGAAATGCTGTCCAGTTTAATTTACAAAGTGCGTATAAAAGAAATTGTTTTTGAATAGATTCGATGCGTTCTTCGTGAATAATATTGTATGGATTCCATACTAGGCTGCAATATTCCAAAATAGGTCTGACATATGTAGTGTATAATAATTTAATTGTGTATGGGTCCTGAAAGTTATGACTGAAGCGTTTAATAAAGCCCAGCATGCTATTAGCTTTATTGATTATGGTATTGTAGTGTTTCACAAAAGTGAGCTTGGAGTCTAAGATTACGCCTAAATCTCTTACAATTTTACATTTTTCTACAAGTTGATTTCCTAGATGTATGTTTGTAGATATAGTTTCATTTTTCCTACTGAAAGTTATTGAGTTACATTTTTTTACATTGAGTTGGATTAGACTTTTGCAACACCAAATGTAGAATAGATTGATTTCGTTCTGGAATATTACAGCGTCGTTAATATTTTTAATTTCCATGAAGAGTTTCATGTCGTCTGCATATATAATCACTTTCAGATTTTTGAGTATGAAGGAAATGTCGTTTATATGTAAAATGAAAAAGAGAGGCCCTAAGTGAGAACCCTGAGGTACGCCAGAAGTTACATTAATTGGTTCAGACAGAATGTTTTGGAAGCGGACTACCTGTACACGATTCGTTAAGTATGATTTGAGCCATTCAAGAAGAGTATGTTTTATGCCATATTTTTGTAGTTTGTGTAGAAGTAAAGGTATGTCAATACGGTCGAATGCTTTGCTAAAGTCAGTGTAAAGAGTTTCTACGTAGTTGCCGGTGTCCATTGCATTCAGTGTGAATGTCATAAATTCTAAGAGATTTGTTGTAGTTGAGCGGCCTTTAAAAAACCATGTTGTTTGTTTGTTATTACATTTTTAAGTTGATGAAAAAGTTTTTCGTTTACGATTTTTTCAAATAATTTTGGAATGCATGAGATAATGGCTATTCCACGGTAGTTCCGAATGTTAGATTTTGCACCAGATTTAAATATTGGTACAAGAAAGGAAGATTTCCATGCTTTAGGAAAAGTACATTTATTAAGTGATAAATTAAAAAGTAGTTGTAGTGGTAGTGTAAGTTCTTCAGCAAGATTTTTTAAGAATATTGGTGGTATACTGTCAGGTCCAGGGCCCTTTGAGGCGTCTAAGTTTTTTCAGTGCTGTCGAAATGTCATGTTCTGATAGATAGTTTACAGAGATGGAGTTGGAAAATGCAGGTATGAAAAAGAAGTATTCACGGTCACGGTCAGTTTCTGAATAAGATGTATATACTTCTTGGAAAAAATTTGCAAAGTGATTGCAGATTTCTGTACTATTTTTCCCTACATGTTCGTCGAGGTGCATTTGAGATGGAAAATTGTTGCTTTTTAGTTTAGTTTTTGTGTAGTTAAAAAAGTTCCTAGGGCAAGTCTTTATTTCGTTTTCAATTTTGCGGTTGTATTCTTCGTGTGCTGTGTTAATGGCTATTTTGAGTTGATTGCATAGATTTACGTAATTTTGAAGATGAGCGTCACTTTTTTCTTGTTTGTTAGTTTTGTGTGCTTTTTGTTTCCTATTTTTCAAATGTTTAGTTTAGTGTTTCTAGGATATATACGCAGTGTAAACTGCCAAGAAACAAATTGATCGTTTTGAAAATAGGCTCAAACGCAAAATTTCTGCTATAAAATGCTTAAAGTATGTTTGAAATGTGATCAAATTTGGTCTTGGAATGCGAATATTATATGAAAAATGATTTCTGTAAACCTACACTTTAAAAATAAACCGTAAACACTGCCTATATGACTTTGCTTCGCATCTTGTAGCACGCCGTGAAGCAAGGTCTTCTTTCTCGTACAACACTAACGAGAGCGAACCCTTCATTTCATTACATTGTCATGGATTGCTTAGTTCATGTGTTAACTGAGACTGAGAGCACAGACAATTTACTTGGCAAGGGGAATTGGTCTGCTCAGTAGCATATACTCTCACGCATCCAGTTTCTCTCTGATATAGGTCTCTCATTCAGCTATGTCAAGCAAAGTGTTCACAGCAGATGTTTTTTGTTGCTTCGTTCGTTTGAGGATTCACAATACAAGCCCTGCTCATGTGCACGTTATGTACAAAAGAAAGTATGTCCTCCATGTGCTCTATAGATCTCGTTTTCCCACATAATTGTTCTTCGAAAGCTTGGAGCTAGTCGCTAGCACTGACTTAAAATTAAGTGTAATATTCCAATCGGTGTTGAACAGTCGTTCGCACCGCACGCGTATAGCTCTTGGCTCCTGGAAATTTTTTTCTCGTTACCTAGAGTTTCATTGATTCAAGGCTTCAGTCTTTTTCAAGACTACCTGTATCACTGACAGTCTTTTTAAAGACACACAATTAGTCAGCCTTTCTCAAGGCTATACAAAGAGTGATATTAGAGTGACTAAGAAAATAATCAGCCTTTTTTAAGACTACCACAAAATCAAGACTTTTCCAAACCAGGAGTCTAATCGAAGACTAATTTAGCCTAGTTGAGCAATTTCGTTCTGGCTTGTCGTGACGTTCCTTTGAAAGTAGGTCTGATCAAATCTGTGAATTTTAGTCTCCTCCAGCCGCCTATTAGTGGAGCAACCATTCTTTCTAACACCTGCCATGCACCTACTACTCGTGAGCACGTGTTGAATTTATGTTGGAGTGTCTCGACTGGAGCATTGCAGTGCAAGCACTGTTCTCCATCTACTCGACGCTTGATGAACAGAAGACGTCTGTGTTCAGTTTTGCCGTTCACTAAGAGGAACAGATCACTTTTTTGTTTGGATGTGAGTCTACGTGTGCGATGAATAATGTTCCAAATTTGTCGCCACCCCACATTCGGATTCTCTAGTTCCACTTTCGGTGGCTCGGTACATTTTTTGTAGTAGTTGTGAATATCATCAGCTGATGGATTTAGTTGGTGTTGGAGAGGGAGTAGTTGTAGTTCTTGGCGTATCAGTTTCAGACACGGACAATCAGATGGTGGTATTATAGAGTGAGAAATGATGGATTTGTAGAACGGTATGGAGTTTATCTCTCTTAAGTGACGGTTAATTAACAAAGATTTGCATTTTAATGCAGGGAGTTGGAGATTAAGACCGCCTTGTTCGCGATCCCTTGCTAGTTGTAGCATCGGTACGCGTGTTGGGATGCCGCGCCACAGAAAGGTTCCCATTGATGCTGTCAACTTGGCTGAGTGTCCACTCGTCGGGGGAAGGATGGATGAAAGGTACTATATTCTAGATGTGGCAAATGTATTTAGTAGAGTCACCTTCTGTATAAGGGTTAGTGAGCGCATCGAATGTAACCATAATAATTGTTTGAATTTTCCTGTTACAGCATCCCAGTTGAGTTTTACCATTAACCTTATGGAGTTAGCAAAAATAACGCCTAAAATCTTGATAGTATTCGCTGTGTTTAGCCATGGTACCGCCATTCGATTCTCGTCGACAACTCCTACATCGATAGACGTTGTTTTTGCTAAATTTAGTATAGCTCTCGAGACACGGGTGAAGCGAGTAAACACGTTCAGTATTCTTTCGATTTTTTCGACTGTTGTAGCGATGATTGTGATATCATCAGCGTAAGCCACTATCAGATCGTCTCCGCACACACTTTTGAGTTTTGCCAATAGCGGGACCAAGTATAGTGAGAACAGGATGGAAGATAACGGATTCCCTTGAGGTACAGATCGTTGGATGGGGAAGGATTCCGATAGGTGACCGTTGACAATGAGACGGCACGATGTCATTTCGGCGAAACGTGAGAGCAATCCGACTAAGCCGTGGTTGATTCCGATGGCGCACATGTTGCCGAACAGAAAGCTTCGGTTTACACGATCGAACGCATGGTCCAGATCGAAAGAGATCAGTTTTGCTCTTTGTTTACGTTCGATCATTTGGGCTATTCTATCTTTCAGGGAGAGTGTGGCTTGGAAAATGTTATTTTTTAAATTGGAACATTTTTGGACATCTCCGAGAATTCGGTGGGTGCTCACGATTTTCTCAAGTCTAGCCTTGAGGATGCGAGACAAGAGTTTGTAATCATAGTTGATGAGCGAAATTGGTCTATACGAACGAGCTGTATCATCTGTGTTTTTCATTTTCACCAAGACAATAACACTTTCGACGAAGACGGCGGGGAAGTTGGACGACAGAGCCTCGTTCATGATGAGATTGAGTTCTCTGTGGATGACGTTGAAGGTTCGCAAGTAAAATTCTCTTGGAAGACCATCTGAACCAGGTGATTTTCGTGAAGCGCTTGTTTTGATTGCTGATAAAATTTCGGCTGTCGTTATTTCACACATGCAATCATCGTTCTCTGCATCATTTTCAGGAATAATTCTATCACATACGTAATCCTCATCACGTCTTACCTCTCTTTCTTCTGTGTATAGAGTCTTGTAGTAGGCAAGCATGTGCCTTTCGATGTCTTCGGAGCTCTGCAAGACTTCGTCGTCCTCCGTTCGTATTTGAGTAATTGTTGTTCGTCTCCTCCTTCTTTCCCCAAGGTGGAACGTGGATATCGGTTCTCCCGAAATGTAGGTTTCGTTGTTATATACAAACATGAGAGTAAATTTTCTTTGATGGGATAGCATTTGAGCCTTCAATCGATTGATGATTGATAGCTTTGTAGGATCTCTGTAATAGCTGTCATAAGCTTCCCGTAACTGAGCATACAACCGTTGATGTTCACGGTAGAAAGCATCGTATGATAGCTTGGAAAAACGTCGAAAAAGCGATTTTATTTTAGGTTTTGCATATTCTAACCACCAGCTCATCCAAGATCGGAAATTTCGCCTTTGGCGGGTCCAATATTGCCAATTGATTTTAAAATCGTCGATATTTTCTGCCGTTAATAGGTGCGGACGAAGAGACCAAAAACCACGTCCAGGCTCTCGACCGAAATGAGGGAGACAAATTCGGGTGGTACCAACCTTGTGGTCAGTAAAGGAGCACACATGAGTGTGAACGTTTCTCAGCTGTTCGCAGAGCCCAGCGCTGATGTAGATACGATCCACCCTTGACATCGAATTGTGTGTTATGTATGTGGGACCGGTCGTGTGTGGGTTTAGTTTTACCCACACATCGTGGAGCTGAGTGTGTTGGGTGAAGATACGAAGAGCCGAACTTATGTTATTTCCCGAAGAGTCGCACTGACGTAGAACACTGTTGAAGTCTCCCGCTAAGATAACGTGTTCAGTACGGTGACGGAGGTAGAAAGCTAGAGTGTGGCTAAAAAACCTCTCTCTTTCAGCTCTCATTGCAGTACCGGATGGAGCGTAGATGTTACAGAATGTTGTGTTTTGTATTTTTAATGTTATTAAACGACCGTCGAGACTTTTCTCGACATTACTGAACTGTATGTGATTTTTCAGTGCGATTGCTGTTCCTCTCCGTGAGTGGTCTATGTTGAAGATGACATTGTAACCTGGAAGGGAGAGTTGTTCGTTTGCCACTTCTTGGAGAAAGACAACATCCAGGTCCACTGTACGGACGAAAGTATGGAGCGCGTTCAATTTTGTCGCATTCGTGATGGTGTTTATATTTATTGTAGCAATATTGTAGCTGTTATAATCCATTTAGAAGATGTTTGTTTACTGAGAATCATTACCGTTGTCCGGTTTTGATTTTTTGCCTGGTGGTCGGCGGTATGAGCGTCGGACGTTGTTCGAACTGGTTGATCAGTCAGTATCATTGCCATCGCTTCTACTGCCGTTGGGTGCTGGTCTGCGTATCTGGTCACCAGGGCCGGTGAAACATGTTAAACCCAGGTGGGTAATTTTTCATACTGCGGAGAACGACCCACTATTTTGAAGTATTTCTCTATTCTAATGGAAATTATATTCATCCCTATATTTATCACTCTACACTTTAGTCGTTTTTTAAAATAAAATATTGATTATATAAAACTTTTCATGAAACGCGTAAATTAGATATTTGTAGAGTTTTCGTTACTAAGTTTTAAAACAAAATTTCGCATCTAAGGTTTAACCTGGTTTCAAACTCACTGCCAATATTTGTTTTCAATTCAAAGTACCAACCTTCAAAGAACATTTAACATCAATAGCTACGAACACTGAATCTATCGACATATAAGTGACTTTACTATTTCATTTATAAAAAATGGAAATAACGAATTCCGTGTGTTGCTAAAACATTGCTTTTTAAAGGTAAAAACGCGCAAGCCCAGCTATAGCTTGAGAAGTGTTTTCCCCACTAGGATCCATGAAAAATGAAGGTTTGTAGTATTCTGATTTTGAACGTGGCTAAATGAAGCAGTCAACCGGAAAAAAATAAGCAACTTTTGATGAACGTGATGTATGAACGCAAAATAAAATTTATTTGATGCGGATGCGACCAGTTAATGTTGTTTCAAATAAAGAGATGGCTTTTTTGGACAATTGTTTTCTGGTCAAAACATTTATTTTTCGTAAAAGGGCAACGTTCCGAAGGTTATACCTTCATCTTCAGGGCAACTGTAATTTTACGTATTATGAGTTCACAAAATTTTTTTCACAAAATACAATAATTTTACAAAATGTACTCACAACGACTACAAATATGGTGTAACATTTATAATAGTTGGTTGAAAAACGGCTACTCTTCTCTAAAACACAAAAACGAGACATACGAATGCCATTTGTTTAGAAATTTCAATTCGAATTATTTGTTTTGCCATGAACTTACACAAGCACTTCCCACGCACATCGACTTCGATTGAGCACTGAAATATATATGGAAGACAGTAGAGCAAAAATTCGAGTGAAACAGATAAGAAATGATAGACAGGGATATCGGAGGCGAGATTGACAGTTAACGTTTGAGAGAGAGCAACAGTCGGGCCTGAAGTTCATGGTTGAACTGTCAGTAAAAAGTTTCGGTTGTCGACGTGCAAATCTATTGTTGAGAAAAAGAAAACATTGCGTAAATACTTACTCCGCAACAACTATCCTAGCTCGCTAGTTAATAGACTAATCAATAGATTTGTAAACAAACCCAACGTTGACAACCGAACGGACGTTGATCAGATAGTATTTAGATCTCTTCATCACGTTGATTCCCTCACCCCGGTGCTTGCAAAAATTGTAAAACGGAACCAGAGAAATGTGCGTCTAGGTTTCAAATTTCAAATTGAAGGATCCGGCACCGAAACTTGTCAGACGCAATGTGATCTATCGCATTCCCTGCATTGATTGCGATAGTTCTTACATTGGTTTGACTACACACCAACTGAAACAACGGTTGTCTGGACATCGTTCATTAATACAACCAGAGATGGAATTTCACCAGAGTGATACACGCTAGAGTCAGATTTTTGCCACACCGAGGATGCAAAAAACGAAGCACCGCACAAAGAGGAAAGCGCACTTCTTCTCAGTGTCGAATAGACAGCATTTGAGTGTGTGCTTGTGGTTAAAGCAGCTGGCGCGAGTGAAGCACATTCTCTTCGCATGAATCGCTCACAAGCGCTCTCGTCTAAATACACCCAAGTGACCACTGGCGCGTGATGGTGAGCGAACACTTCTGTGAACTTCAATTAATAGAGAGTAGATCTGGCCTTGCTATGAAAAATTGGCAAGGAAAACCGAAAATTTTACGATAAATTGTTTTATTTTACTGATTTTGCGTGTCCACGCTTCATCTACGAAATCCATACAGCAGAGTGCTCACCGGCGTGTACACCTCTGTGAAAGTATCTGCATTCACCTCAGAGAATTTATTAGCTAATGCTCTAGCACTTTGGTGCGATTCAGTGGAAGAGGTAAAAGGAAATAAACAAACGCACTCATGATGCGTGCACACTTTACACAACAGTGGTGTATAAATGTGAAAGAGAAGAGCTCTCGTTAAAGTTGTCAGTGCGAGGGGAGAAATTTTGCTTGCTCTTCGTCACACAGAGGAGATAGACATCTCTGAATACAACGACAAAGAAAATTCAAATTGTCGGATTCCGAAAAGACAGAGAACAAAATAGATGAGTTAAAAAAACCGCATTGATGGTTCATAGGATCGACAATGAACACAGTTTTGATCTAAACAAAACCAGAATTCTCGATCAAGAAAACAGAACTAATGCTTTACAAATATTGGAAATGTGCCATATTTTTACTGACAGTTCAACCATTAACTTCAGGACCGACACGCATAATTTGAATGCTGTATACTCCGGTCTGTTGCTCTCTCTCACACGTTAACTGTCAATCTCGCCTCCGATTTCGCTGTCTATCATTTCTCCTCTGTTTCACTCTAATTGTTGCTCTACTGTCTTCCATATTCGCTGCTTGCAATATTTCAGTGCTCAATCGAAGTCGATGTGCGTGGGAAGTGCTTGTGTAAGTTCTTGGCAAAACAAATAATTCGAATTGAAATTTCTAAACAAATTGCATTCGTATGTCTCGTTTTTGTGTTTTAGAGTAGAGTAGCCGTTTTTCAACCAACTATTATAAATGTTACACCATACTTGACGAAAAATATGTGTAGTCGTTGTGAGTACATTTTGTAAAATTATTATATTTTGTGAAGAAATTTTTGTGACTAAATAATACATAAAATTACAGTTGCCCTGAAGATGAAGGTATATCCTTCGAAACGTTGGCCTTTAACGAAAAATAAATGTTTTGACGAGAAACCAATTGACCAAAAAAGCCATCTCTTTATTCGCAAAATCAAAGTTCGTGAGATTAGATATGCTGAGATCGTTGGCGCATGAACTGAAAGTTTTTTTACGATCTTGTACGAAAATCTGAGCATAAAAAAATCGTTACCAAACGGATCTCGAACACGGCCGCTCATAATCAACAAAGCTTGCCGCAATAAAATGGAATGCGTTGGTATGAAACAGTGGATCCACATTTTTATCTGGAGTCATACCAGCATTCAGACTGGGAAAGCCATCTGAAAACGTAACAGGTAGCTGGAACAATCAAGGCATATGTATTTAGATGTTCGAGGTATAATTAACATCGACTATCTTGAACAGGAAAGTACCATCAAAAGTGATTCACCGTTAACCAAGACAATGCACCGTGCCATAAGTCAATGAAAACAATGAAAAAAATCCTCATCCTCATCCACCTTGTTCGCAATTACCTAGCCCCCAGCGATTGCTTGTCCTTTGCGGATCAGAAAAAGACACGCCGAAGAAAAATATTTGGCTCGAATAAAACAGTCATCGCCGCAAAGGAAGCCGATGTTTAGACCAGTAACAAATCATTCTATAAGGATGGTATTGCAAAATTATTAAAGTGCTAGAACGATTGCATGTCATTTGAAGATGATAATGTTGATGAATAAAAAATATGCCTGCACACGAAATTATGTTTTTTTCTGGTTAGTTCCTGGACTGTTTGAACAATGTGTTAGCAACTTTTACTTCTTTTCTGAACCACACAGAGTTCTAGTTCATTCGATATAGAATCTTGGTTTGTATGAGTGATTTTCTTAAAAGCGAACACACTCATCGAAACGCAGAAATTTAATGGAAACCGTGAACTTGTATGCATTTGCTAGAAGAAACCATGACAAAGATTTTCGTAACTAACTGAAGTTTCGATCACCAATTATCTGAAATATGATTTTATAGATATAGATTTATCAACTCCAATCGAGATGTAGAAATATTTTTCATGCAGTTTATGTAATGATATGGAAAATTAATTAAAAATGATTGAAATATAGATGTTCAAAACCTGAGCACTGTTTGTACGGTTCTCAGTATTTTGAATTCGCACACCGACATAGAAAACAAAAACGTTGTCATCCGCCCGATTCTCTCGATCTTCGTCCCTGTCCACCATCTTTATTGGAACTAACAAGATTTTTTTTTGTCACTAACTTTTTCATTCTCCTTTCCCCCGTCTCTTCACCATCTCGATGGCAACTAATTAGATCTCTGTCGTATTTAGACATGTTGTTCCCACACCCCCTTTTTACCTCGTTTTCCACAATATTTACTTCCCTTTCATTCTCTTCCGTAACATCACCATCACCGACAACGGAAGACCGCTCCAGTCGATAACCAGGCCGCCGGGTCTTCGTAGCCTGGGGGTATTTCCCGAGGACCACAGGTCTTCTACTATTTACTATTCCGGCAAAACTACCAAAAGTTGTTACTTTCTACTTGCTACTGCATTCTTCTTTTGCCGGTTCGGAATGTAAAGAGTAAAAGACCTTTGTCGGTATTTTCCGGTATCTCAGAGACCCGAGTGATTCGCATTGATGAGATGCTTAAGCTCGGTTTCTTTGCCGGAAGGGAAAAGTTAAGTTACTAAAAGATTTCTGCCTGCTCAAATGACCCTTGTCACGTCTCACCTTTCTGCGGTATATCTTCACATCCTTGCTCTACCTTGAGAACTAGCATTCTATAATTTTGATTTTATTTATTATTCCGAATTACAATAAAAATATTCTTATTATTATGGATAATGCTAATATTTCCATTGTTTTTTGTTCGAAATTTCAGGGGGGTAATTACCCACCTTTGGAATTTTCGGGTGGGTAGTGCTACCCACCGTACCCACCTCTTTCACCGGCCCTGCTGGTCACCTATAGTGATTTGTTGATTGGTTTGTTTCGGCTCTCTGATAACTTCTTCGGTTGGTTGTCGGCGTTTTGCTTCGAGGTCTTTAGTAATCAGTTGCGACGGAGGTATTGGGGAGATATCTCGAATACGAGGTGATTGGTTTAGCGGTTGTGATCTCGATTCAACGAGTGTGGTATTAAACTGTTTGGGTTTTTCGGTAGTTTGTTGGCCTAGCTTCTGCCGCGGTGATTGTTTTACTATTTTGGCATAAGACGTGTTTGCCTGATCTGCTTCGTG
Organism: Malaya genurostris; assembly: GCF_030247185.1. NCBI lineage: Eukaryota > Metazoa > Arthropoda > Insecta > Diptera > Culicidae > Malaya > Malaya genurostris. Next base: position 63,985,000 of record NC_080571.1, read on the forward strand.
TTTTTGTAATAGAAGTTTCTTGTTCTGGACACATGAAATTCCACTATGAACAAATTCATTGCAGTGTTTGCACGTTTGCTGCTGACCATAGTATGACACGGCTGTTATCTCCCCGTCGATATTGATAAAGGACGAATATATTTTTTAAACCATCATCTTTGCCACCCGAACACCGGTCGAGATACCACCAAAAGTGTACTTTTTGTCCCAGACGAGCTCGTGGATTGAGAGAACGTCTCCATAGGCTTTGAGAAAATCGGTTATATCTTCGTTTGCTACGTCTTCGGAAAGATCGAACAATTTTACCTCAACTGCTCCATCTTCAAGCGTGATACGTAGTGTGAATATCTTTTCGTCGATCTCAATATCGTGTACGTAGTCGTGTTCATCTACAATTTTTTGGGCAAGAGATAGGTCATCAACCTTTACAAAAGCGCAGCCGCAACTTGAGAACGTTACTGATAAAATGGTGAAGCTCGTCATACGATGGCTTCCGTGGTAATTGGGAAAAGTCTATACGAAATGTATTTTCGCGACGACGCATTTCTACACTGGTCGCGAAATGATTTCTTTGAAAATTGGATTAACGTTGCCTTGCGGCCTCGTAACGAGGAAAAAATTCACGATAAATAGCCCGTGCACGAACTCCGATAACAAGCGGATTAAAAGCGTCTACTTGGCTCGGAGATTGAGCGCTAACTGTTATTTAACATTTTTCTAATAACATTCACGATCTTATAGAATCTGAATGTAAAAATAAAAGACAACGGACGGATTTCCCTTCCGTTGATTCTATGCCGTCTAACAATATTTACGAGATTCTTCCTGAATCCGATTGTAGCGACATAGAAGAAAATTCTTCAAAAATTCCCAAAATGGACGCTTGTCGTTCTGGAAAGAAACATCAATCTATGCCACCAGTGACGGTGATGATTTCCGACTTCAAAGCATTCCGTACTGAGCTTTCTACTTTCCTCCCGGAAGTAAAAGTCTCATTTCAAATCGGACGAAGAGGAGAATGTCGAGTCTTGGTTGATGGATTGGAAGATTACGAATGTCTTATTCGATATTTGTCCGAGAAACTTCATAAATTTTATTCATATGATATAAAATCAGACAGACCCTTCAAGGCTGTCTTGAAAGGCTTATCAAATGATCGAAGTACTGATAAAATTAAAAATGAACTAAAAGAATTGCTTGGTTTTGCCCCTTCCCAAGTAATACTTATGAAAAAAGAGCGAATGGTACTTCTAAACCACGCTCTGGATTTTCTCATAAACTTTACCTAATACAGTTCAATCGAAGTGATGTAAACAATTTAAAAACTTTAGAAAAAGTACGTTTCATTTCCCACATTAAAATCCATTGGGAACATTATAAACGGCATAATCGTGTTGCAAACTTAACGCAATGTCGTCGTTGCCAAGGCTTCGGCCATGGAACCAAAAATTGTTATATGGATATACGGTATTTGAATTGTGGTAAATCGCATTCGAAAGACGTTTGTCCAATGAATTAAATCACTGATAAATTTTCATGTTCAAATTGCGATGGAAATCATAAATCCAATTATTTAAAATGTCCTGGCAGGGAAAAAACTTTAAACTGACATCTGACATGTGACGAGTGAAAGCGTCAAAACTCAAACAATTATCGAGAAGATTAGACGACAGCTGCAACATCGATAAAACAGTTGAAAATGAAAGAAAAAAAAACAATAGCCATTTCTTGATCAGAAAGTTTAGATAATATTCATTCATGAGCTCAAAATATGTTATCAATGCTGCAGTACTCCAGATCACGTTACTAATAATGTTACTTTTTACAAAACTTTGCTAGAGTAAAGCGATTCCACTACATCGGCAAGCTTCAAAATTGATTCCATTAGCTCCCAAGAAATGCATCCGTAGCGGAAATGTGCACAGAACATTTCGTCAGTTTACAGCTGCATCGATTTCCTCGATGCTTGTTATTCAACAAAGTACGAAAGCTGAAGAATGTAGGTACCTATCCGTACCCGGTTAACTGAAACTGCGCGCATATCGCGAAAATCTTATCGTGGTTGATAGTCGTGTCGCGTACAGCAGCGGCAGCATAGAAAAGATCGCAAAAAATCCACAGAAACGAGCGCACCGGGAACCAACCGGTGAATTTCTCCTCTAATGGGGCGATGAAACACAGAAAGAAAACCTCACCACCAACGGGACCCATTAAAAATAAACGCTTACTGGAAAAGCATTTCTGCTGAATTGTAGCTCACTTCACTCCAACCGCCCGGCAAAGTCTCGAGTGCCCGAGAGCTCGAAATTGGAGGCAATAAATATGGCCTGTGCGGTCAGCAGTATTCCGCAACGGGGCGAAACTTCAAGTGTTGGCGAATATGTTCACTAAGCTGACAGACGAACCAATTGGCAGTCCCTCGGGAAAATATAATATGTATACCACAGTGCTTTTTTCTTTCTTTTTTATTTTTGTTTCGCAGCTCTCTTGTGGTATCTTTATTGCAATTTTTCCCTTCGCTGCTTACAGAGCTCTCCTCTTTTTATGTTCCATCGATACTGGCGGAAAGCCAACAGAAATTTTAGTCCGTCCGCCAAGCCTCAGAGCGAACATAAAAATATGTTCACTGGAGAACGCAATCTCCTGCCGGGACCCACCGTTTCAGTTATTGGAAAACGAAAAGCAAATGGAAGCACACAAAATAAAAAGCAGTTTGCACGTTAGTACAACCGTAAAAGCAAATAATAAATAAGAGGACAATTCGTTTCGTTGTAACAAGGATCGTGGAGCACCGGATTGGAGGGGGAAAAAATACAGATCGAACCTGCTGTGATGAGTGCAACTTGAATTCGGTTCAGTAACACAAGAACAAGTTGAATTTGTCATCCAATTGGCAAGGGAATTACACGAACGACAGTCAGTCGACTAGCAATTCCATTATGAGTAGTTTCACTTTGTCAAAGTAACAGCTCAGAAAGAAATGAGTAAGCTACTTCCGGCTTCGAGGTTTTGCCGAGAACCCCACGTCAATTACAGTAGAGGCTTAGGGTGCTAAGTGGAACATTTTCTGTCTTCTGTCTTCTGTCTTCTGTCTTCTGTCTTCTGTCTTCTGTCTTCTGTCTTCTGTCTTCTGTCTTCTGTCTTCTGTCTTCTGTCTTCTGTCTTCTGTCTTCTGTCTTCTGTCTTCTGTCTTCTGTCTTCTGTCTTCTGTCTTCTGTCTTCTGTCTTCTGTCTTCTGTCTTCTGTCTTCTGTCTTCTGTCTTCTGTCTTCTGTCTTCTGTCTTCTGTCTTCTGTCTTCTGTCTTCTGTCTTCTGTCTTCTGTCTTCTGTCTTCTGTCTTCTGTCTTCTGTCTTCTGTCTTCTGTCTTCTGTCTTCTGTCTTCTGTCTTCTGTCTTCTGTCTTCTGTCTTCTGTCTTCTGTCTTCTGTCTTCTGTCTTCTGTCTTCTGTCTTCTGTCTTCTGTCTTCTGTCTTCTGTCTTCTGTCGTCTGTATTCTGTCTTCAGTCTTCTACTTTTCATAAACACACAGTCATTTCCAATCCACAATCATTCTTAAACTGTTACGCGAAAAGAGGTCCTCCACCGAACATCCATCCTTCATCAAGAGCATTCCTCATCAAGTTCAACTCCAATCGGGCAAAAATACGATACTCGCTTACGGGTGCACTTTTCTTTCCACCCACCAATCCGTTTATGACAGTCGCAAATTAAACCGAAACCCCTTTCGCTGACTGAGCAGGAAATTACTTCCACCTGCTGCCCTTCCTTCCGGCACCGGACGTGAATGACAAAAGATCCTGCACTCAGAAGAACTCAGACTCATTCGTCTCCCACGGGAGCAAATTTGCATCGCGATTACATTTACACGGCACTAGAACAGACGTTGAAATTTGGCACCGACAGGATGCTGGGACGCGTTCTCTCGGCACCCAGGGCAGGTACCCCGTAGTGATCCGAAAACGGGGAGAAAAAGCTTTATGCTATTAATTTTTTTTCACTGTGTAATGACTTTCGAATTTCTGTGATACTGACGGTCGCAGCGGGGCCAGAGTTTATAGGAATATAGCAGTTTAATTAGAATGTCATAAACACTTACGTCGGGTTACGCTTTGAAAAGGACAGTTTTGGGCTCAATTTAAACATACTCGTGTCCGGGAGCTTGTTCACGGAATTGAAAAAAGAAATCGCGAAATTAGGACGAACGAGTATCCAAGCATGGTTTGATGAAAATTTAAATAAAATCTCATTACCGTTCTAGGAGTCATGGAATGGTCACCAATGAAAAAAAAAAGCAAACGAGACCAGATTACGGAGCGAAACCGAGAGAAATTCATTCACAAGAGTGTGATTAAAACCTGCATAGGTTCAAGTATTAGCAAAACTATTCTTCATTCGAACAGGCAATCAGCAAAAAGTTAAAACATTTCTCATTAGCGGGCTGTGATTTTTTTCCCTCGATAGTTCATCAACGAGAACGATTTCTATGACCGAAAATAGTTGCAAATATATGCTCCGGGTTTTTATGCCACTACCTGTTTCCAATCATCTCCGCAGCGTAGACGCCAAATGCACCGGAATGGAAGGTAACTTTATGCTAATCGAAGCACCTCATTCATCCCGGCAGCCGCACACAGCTCTTTAATTAGAAGGTAACATCCGACCGCTGCTGCTCCTGCTGCTGCTTCTACTTGCCGCTACCGGAAGGGAACTGGATTGGTATATTTTCACCTCTGGTGGCCACTTTTTCAGCGGATGCTTGACGGAAGCAGAAGAACGAGAAGCAAATTAAGTGTAGCCAATCAGCGTACGATAGCTCATTTCGTTCGGGCATTTTAATCAGGCAATCATTGAGAACGGAAACTTGAGTCAAGCCACAGAAGGAAGCGACTGGAAGCGATCTGTTTTTCTGAAGGACTCCGCAACGGAAAGATGATCAACCTTCGATGGTCAATTGCCATAGTAGTATTCATTGAAAGTGACGGAAGTATCAATTCGTGGCAATTTTTTTCTGCAATTGAATTATTTGAAGACGGTTTGGGTTAGAAAAATTAAACTTGAAAAACACACCTTATCAATGCTTCCCTCTCGAAAGTGTCACTCACCATAAGATCCAATCCTTCGACTAACAACATCTACGAAGCAAAGAATTTAGAAACTGAACAAATGAAGGAGTAAAGACAGTAAAGAAATGGTTGAAATACAGCAAATAAAAACAAGGACAAAGTCAAAGTAGTCTCATAAAATTATCTTTTATCTTTTTATTAAATAATATGTGAAACTAATTTGGGCTCATTTTTGACACCAATTGATTCAGATTGAATCGAATAGTTCACAAAAGCATTCTTCAGTGTTTATATCACATAGTAGGCATCGTTTTTCCAACCAAGCGCTTGACATTCGCGTTGCCTATTTGTATGAGAAGAGTGATGCTAATCTAGAAAACCCTTCCTAGTCCATTTAGTGGAATATTCAAAGATCTTGAAACATCATCGAGATGCAATTTTAAGATTTTTGACATAAAAAAAGGCCGGTGGGTAATGTCAGAGACATAACTGGATGTCGTGAATACGAGAAAAAGTGGCACGCTTCCTTCACACTTCCGAATATGAGTTAGTTGACTGATTGTGTGAATTGTGCAAGCTTTCCCCCTTTTCACTACTAGAGTTTAAAAAAATGCACCTACATTAAAGTACAGATTAGTTACATTAAACAGCTACTATTCTAAAACGGTATATTCTAAACTTGAAACTATTCTTTTTTAATTTGGTTATATAGACTTGGTACAAAAAAATTGTAGTTTACTTTTTTGAAAACTATTAAGTGCGAAGATATCTGAATCTTCTCTAAATTTCAGTAAGAGACAATTGCAATAGCCTGTTTTGATATGTATCGACGATCTTGGTTATGCAAGAGTAATTTTAATAATATTAATAATGATCTCTAGCACTTCATAGTTAGTATTGAAAAATCTGGCGCGAATTCAAACTATAGGAAAACCAACAATGATAATAACAATATTATTATTATTATTATGTCATTATTATAAATTTCTTTAAAAACAAAAAAAAAACATCAGATGTATGTCAAGATAAAAAAATAAACCGTCATATTCAATAACTATATTAAACACAAATGCCAAACATTATTGGAAATTTTACCATAAACATACTATGTCGGCTTCCAATAAAAACCGGATTCTGAATCCCGCTCACTCCAAACACTTTTTAAACATTTATGGATTTTAGTGGTGTTAAAAAATTCTTGCTATTCGCTACATTTGAATCTGTATTTTCAGAACACAGATAATCTGTATACAATAGAGATGGGCAAAACAGGTAATTTCAAATAACCGTTCAGTGATGCAGAATTCTATTCAAAGAACTAGTTCTTGAGAGCCGTTCGTTCGTTCTTTTCAAAGTTAGTTTGCTTGTTGAAAGACTAACCAAGATCCCAATTAGAAATGCGGTTTCGTAGTTTTCTTATTGAACTGTTTTCTAAAAAAAGGTCCACAACTGATGAACTACCGTTCTCAAAAAACGAACCTGTAGATTAATCTGTATATATGGCAACCCTGCTTCGCACGGCATATTTCGAAACGACACCCATACTAGTATAAAGATGTGTACTACATAAATACTTTCTTTTTCGCATTGCGTGAGTTGTAATTGAATGTGTTAGTGAAGGTGCAAACTTTGGCTGCTTCCATTTTGATGGATCTAATACTTTTATTACTAAATTGAGAAAATTTAATTAATTCCTCATGATTATTTGGAGCACTGAAAAGTGCTTTAACCAACAGGATCTACATGTAGATATTAGACGGTTCATTAACTTGTACATTGATGACTTCAGCTGGCAGGCTTCTGGTGTGGTTTCGCTGTGTGCTCGGCCCAATGTTACTCTTGTGTGTATATTGTTTCTATAACCGTTGCTCACAAAATGATAGAAAACAGTGAAATATTCCGCTTTCATATCGCTGGAGCGTTCAGATTGAATGGTGCTGATATGGATAAAATAAAACAGGTTTTCCAATAGCGTACTATTGAAATACTTCAACGTTGTTGCAATACACGTTTAGGTTCAAAAAATTCGATTCTATTGGTAGTTAGATAATATAAATCCTTCCACAGATCACTGAGTCGTGAACTCACTTAACAGATTGGCTGATAAGTTCGTATTGTTACTATGAGAGGGCGCCACTAGAATTAAATCCATTCCATTTTCAGTTAGTACCAACCTTCAAAAGATACGTGTATAAATTTGACAGCTGTCTGATTATTAGTTTGTGAGATATTGCATTTTTAGAGAAGCTACTTTTGTTATTGTGAAAAAAATGGAAAAAAAAGGAATTTCGTGTGTTGACGAAACACTACTTTTTTAAGTTTGATGAAAAAAAAGTGCCGCCGATACCAAAAAATGGCTTGATGAGTGTTATCCAGACTCTGCACCGGGCGAAACAACAATTCGTAAGTGGTTTGCAAAATTTCGTACTGGTCATATGAGCACCGAAGACGATGAACGCAGTGGACGTCCAAAAGAGGCTGTTACCGATGAAAACGTGAAAAAAATCCACAAAATGATTTACAATGACCGTAAAGTGAAGTTGATCGAGATAGCTGACACCCTAAAGATATCAAAGGAACGTGTTGGACATATTATTCACGAATACTTGGATATGAGAAAGCTTTGTGCAAATTGGGTGCCGCGTGAGCTCACAATCGATCAAAAACAACAACGAATTGATGATTCTGAGCAGTGTTTGAAGCTGTTATATCGAAATAAAACCGATTTTTTTCGTCGATATATAACAATGGACGAAACATGGCTCCATCACTTCAATCCGGAGTCCAATCGACAGTCAGCTGAGTGGACTGCACGCGATGAACCGATGAACTACAAAAATGGTATCGAAAAGTTGGAAGATCGCTATAATCGCTGTATCGCCTCTGATGGCAATTATGTTGAATAATAAAAACGAATTTTGGCAAAAAAATGTGTGTTTCTATAAAACGATACGAACTTTTCAGCCGAACTGTTATATACATGAGAGCGGTAAAAATCTACGTGTTTTGTCGGTTACGTCACTTATACCATCATATCTCCGGAACCAGAAGTCACAGTCATTTGATGTTTGAACTTGACCAATAGCACGACAATAGCTTTCAAACGAGAATAAGTTTGTTAAAATCTTTTCAGCCATCTCTGAGAAAATTGAGCGGTAAAAATATCTTCGAAAAGTACACACACAGAGACATTTTCCGATTTCGTCGAACTGAGTCGAATGGTGTATAACACTATTGGTCTCCGAGGCCCCGTTCAAAAGCCGGTTTTCCAGCTATTCTAATACCTCTCTATAGAGAAAGGCAAAAAGGCAAAACCCGTAAAGAGAAAGAAATAAAAACAACATGAGCACTTTGACAAAACAAGTGAAATGGAAAAGCTAAAGCAGTTTTTAAATTGCACCTACGCAGAAATCGAATCAACCTAAAATTATGAAACAAGAGCAATACAAATATGAAAATGTTGTAGAATTTCATCAAATGGACATTGAAAAACCTTTTCTTAATCCACCTAGTGGTGTGAAAACGCCTTTCTCTTGTCATTCACACAGATAATTTGGACTAATTTTGAATACAAATTCATTCAGATTGTTCCGGTTAGTTCAGGAATACGTCGCATATTAGATAACACTTTCGAAATCAAAAGTATCAGCGCATCATCGATCACTTTCTGAAAAAATGTGGAAAAAAAACTTATACCTTTATATCATCGAGACCGGAAGTGACGAACTTGATTCACAACTCAAAAGTAGCTTTCAAAAGAGCCTAAGATAGTTAAAATCGGTTAAACCATATTCGAGAAAATGGTGCGAAGAGAAAAATCATAAAGACATTTTTCGATCTCGTCGAGGTGAGTCAAATAGTGTATAACACTAGGAATCTCCTGCAATTATATTACCTTTTACTAAAGGATAGAAAAACACAACCAGAAACCAGGGCTGAAAACAACGGGTATGAAATCAGCTCAGTAACAAGACTGAGAGAAATAAACAAAGCGAGAAACAGAAAAAGTAGACCAAATATAGAAAGCATGACAATCAACGAAAAACATTTAAACAGTTCAATTCAGTAAATTGGTAAGGATATGAAAACATTTAAAACATGAAAGCAGATAAAAACAATTCAGTAAAAAAAGGTAAAATCAGTATTGATTTGAAAAGATTCAAGGTTCAAGCTCTTAGGGTTGAAAATAGTGAAAGACTGAAAACAATCAGGTAAAGTATGAAAACACTGATAGACTCAAAGTCGGTTTGAGCCGAAAATTGAAACAACAAAGTGAACTGAGAATATTGTTGAAGCAAAAGAAAAGAAATGCTGATTTCAAGGCAACGCTAAAACTGAAAAAACGGCAATAAATATGAAGATCGAAGCTGGTAACTCCCTTCAGAGAACAATTGTAATATGCGGTCAGTGAACAACTATAACATAAAAACTCTGGAAATATTTAAAAACTGAAATCAGTAGAGAGATGAATACAGCGGTGATTTAAACATAAAACGAAGTATTGAAAACTTGGAATCAGTAAAGTTCCGAAATCAATAGAACATTGGAAACAACGAAGGAATAAAAAAAGAGCTCTAAACAAGTAGTGATCTGGGAACAATAAAAATAAAAAATAGCGAAGAATTCAAAACAGTTTAATCTGAAATCAGCTAAAAATACAAGAATATTGGAGAGATCAAATGATTGAAAAGATGGAAACAGTGAAGTACTGAAATCATAAATTTGACATAGTAAGTTAATAGTAAATAGTTTAAAACGTTTAGAGTTTAGAAAATAGTTAAAAACTAACACGAAAGACCGGAAGAAAGTGAATAGCAGATGTCTGTTAACACAATAAGAATGAGGATAAGAAAGCATCATATAACTGGAAACGGAATTGATTAATACTTAATTATAATTCGGAAATCAGCTGTAAAGAGTAAAGTACGGAAATGATGCTTAAAAGAAATAGAAGTTGAAGATGTGGAGAAGTGCTGAAAACAGTGCAGAAATAGAAACATCAAAGTGCTAAAGATCTAGAGTCTGGATGAAAAACTGCGAAGATCCAGACGCATATTAGAGATGAAAACAATTAGGAGATGAAAATAGATTAAAATAAAGCAAAACAATGCCTTGATATTACATTCCTGTAGTGAAATTGGATCTTCTGTTTCAGCAGACTTCGCAGCCGATTCAGAGTGTACAGAACCATAGCATGGCTGGTGCTACGATCCTACTGATACTACGAATCCTTCTAAGGTCGGGGCTCGAACATACGACAACTGGTTTGTAAGACCAGTGCCCTATGCATTGAGCCGCCATCCCGGGATTAAAATAAAAAAAAACAATTTTCATCCACCTAGTGGTGTATTGATACCTTTCTCATTCCTGTATATTACAGCAGAAATTCCCTAGAATACTACAATTTCAAAAAGTTAAGAAGGTTTCTGTTGCATAATACTACTACATTGATACATTACATTTGAATTTAGGTTAATGAAAATCTATTCAATCATATGTGAGAAAGTGAAGTGAGCTCCATTTTATCACATTTGTTTTTTATTGTCGGTACTTCCGGAACCGAAAGCTGGATATCAACATAGTGACATTCGGTTCATTCAATCATGCACTAATATAACCTACACATTTTTTGACGATTCTCTATGAAGATTTGAATTTTGACAAAAAAAAATTACCGGTAGTCGGAATTGGATAGAAGTCAGCAAATCATTTATGGGACTATCAATGGTTTTTTTGGTTACAGAGTATCATGGTCTGCAAACTAGAGATATGCATATCACCGTGTAATTCCAGAAGTGGTAGTCGGATCTAAAAGATATTCTGGAACTTTATATGAGACTATGAGTTTGACATTATTTTCACATTTTTGATGCATATCACCCTGAAATTCCGGAACCGGAAGTCGGATCGGAATGAAATTCAGGAACTTTGTATGGGAATGCGAGACCTTTCATTTGAATCTAAGTTTGTGATAATCGGTTTAACCGTCTCCGAGAAAAGTGAGTGACAATATTTGTCACACATAGACATTTACTCAGCTCGTCGAGCTGAGTCAAATGGTATATGACATTCAGCTTTTCGGGCCTCGGTTCAAAAGTCGGTTTTTGCAGTGATTGTATAGCCTTTCCATATGAGAAAGGCGAAAAGATGATAACCGATTTGAACTGAAAACTGATCAGAACTGAAAACAATTTAAAGCTGTAAACAGTTACGATTTGAAAACAGATTGGAGCGAGAAACATTTGAAAATTGAAATCTGAAATGAATTGAAACCAGTTTTATACTGGAAATAGATTAAAATTAAAAACTGTTTAGAGGTAAATACAGCTATACAGCTCAAAGCTAACATAATTTTAGTGAAGTAAATAAGTGAAGAAGTGAAGAAGTGAAGAAGTGAAGAAGTGAAGAAGTGAAGAAGTGAAGAAGTGAAGAAGTGAAGAAGTGAAGAAGTGAAGAAGTGAAGAAGTGAAGAAGTGAAGAAGTGAAGAAGTGAAGAAGTGAAGAAGTGAAGAAGTGAAGAAGTGAAGAAGTGAAGAAGTGAAGAAGTGAAGAAGTGAAGAAGTGAAGAAGTGAAGAAGTGAAGAAGTGAAGAAGTGAAGAAGTGAAGAAGTGAAGAAGTGAAGAAGTGAAGAAGTGAAGAAGTGAAGAAGTGAAGAAGTGAAGAAGTGAAGAAGTGAAGAAGTGAAGAAGTGAAGAAGTGAAGAAGTGAAGAAGTGAAGAAGTGAAGAAGTGAAGAAGTGAAGAAGTGAAGAAGTGAAGAAGTGAAGAAGTGAAGAAGTGAAGAAGTGAAGAAGTGAAGAAGTGAAGAAGTGAAGAAGTGAAGAAGTGAAGAAGTGAAGAAGTGAAGAAGTGAAGAAGTGAAGAAGTGAAGAAGTGAAGAAGTGAAGAAGTGAAGAAGTGAAGAAGTGAAGAACCGATGATGTATTTATTCCAATCAGTAATTCTTCTTCAACTTATAATAATCTGACTAATCTGACAATCATCAACGTTGCAGTTTACAGCAACATGATTTATTATTTGTATTTTCTCATGCTATCAGAACTCAAGATGAATTATACCAACATCGGATGCCCTCAAATGCAACAACCCTTACTGTTCCAATTATCTTGTACCCAACATGTTCGATGTATGTTCGAAAGCTCCCCATCCGATATATCCGATTACTGCGGCGGATACATTCACGCTGAAGCGAAACCCCTTTCCAATATCATTGCAGTTTTATTCTTCAATTCTCCACTAAATTGAACCAATCATAATATACTGTTCGCATTTCAGCGGGAAGCGTGGATATTTCGTGTCTGATTTGATTGCGAGTTGAGGATGTTCGGATGTACTCTCCTGCTATATTTATATATTGAACCCATCGTCGCTAGGCTTTGTTGTTTCCCGGTTTCCGACCGAGCGTTGGCCGAGCGAGAAATCGTGGACCCTGCGAGCAGAAATGCGGTGGGTGCGGAGATTCTCCTCGTGCTGCCAAACAACAGTAGAATTAAGCACCATAGAACACGAACCGTGCGAGCGCGCTGTAATGCCTTTTGATGGAATGATAAATTTTTCATGTTCATTTGATAAAGATATAAATTTCGGAACTGTATTGCCGGTACATGTATAGACAATCGCCCTGGAGCATGTTCGATTTGAATGGAGCTTCTGCAGGGCTGATATTTGCCCTAGCTTCGAATGTTTGGGAAACTCTGGCGGTGCTCCGACAACAAAGGAGGTATCAATTTATTGAAACATGTTAACAGAGCGAGAACATTTTCAATTTGTTTTCATCGTTGAAGAGTTATAACCGGATGCATCAAACAACCTCTAACTATCCTTTCAGTTAAACAATTTTCAATTCGGCATGAAAGTGAAAACATTCGAATCAAATAGCGGATAAATCGCACCAACCTTAATAGGAGTGAGCTCAACTATGTTTGATATGCTCGACGAGAATATCCGAAACAGCATCATGTATTCATAGCGCAATTTATTCCGCTTGGCAGCTGGAATCACTTACCCCCGTGTGTCTGTGTGTGTATGTGTGTTTGTGTAGGAGCTCATTCTACGGTATCAGATACGAACTTTGGGCATGACCTCGTGTACCCGCGAGCTTCGTCTTATCCTACTATTTGGTGCCCGTCTACAACCCGGCCAGCATTGCGTCTTCGAGGCAAATATAGTGAAGCTCCTGGCACGGTATGGCGCCTTCATCCGGTAACCAGGTCTGGGACAGACACCGTGACACGGATGCAAACAGAGCTTATTGCTTCTTGGCAATAAATTCTAGCACTACCCATTGCTTCATCTCGATAACTGTCGGTAAATTTAGTGCTGTTTAATGGATCTTCCGTTCCGTTCGGAAGGAAAATGGTTCTCACGCGAAGGACGATTGAACGTGTTTACCGCCGTCCTCGCTGCAATAGTTGGATGGAAGTTAACTGAAAATGCAAAGTTTGCTCGAAAAAAAAAACGAGATACGCTCGATTTCTTTGAAATACGGCTAAAATTGCATCAATAAATCCAAATCATCGCTAAGATGTCAAAACTTGATCCGCCAGTTGGCCACAAGTTTTGTGAAGCAAACGAATGGAATTTGCAGATTTAGAACTTTTAAAATGGAGATAATAGATATGCAGTTCGTGATGTATGATATTTGATAAATGCTTGACAATTTTTAAGCGTAAATTCAAAATATGTAGAAAAACAATCAAATCTTCGCCTGACTTAGAGAAATGGTACAAATAGGTTGACAGAAATTTCATTCAAAAAGCTGATCAATAATTTTTTTGTTGCTTTACTTTTAAGACTTGTTCGCGACTAAATCTGGACAGATTGAATTTGGAATAAAACAAAGTTGCTGTTAGTTCAATACAAGATAAATTTTTTATTTATTTATTTGTGAACGCTTAGTAATATTAAAACTAATAATCAGTAACTTAATAGTAAGTTAATTAGGTTGCATGAAGAAACTACGATTATTTGAGTTTACTCCAATCATGAGGATCTGTGATAACTTCTCTGCAACCTGCTCATAGAATTGCTAAATGACTGCTCCAAAATCTGCTTGAAAACTGCTCTAAAACAGCTTAAAAAATTGCTCAAAAACTAATCAAAAATTGACTAAAACTTGCCCGCAAACTGCTCAAAAAAGGTTGCAAACTGCTCGAAAACTGCTTCAATGATTGCTTTAAAAAGTGTTCAAAAACTGCTTTATTAGCTGCTTTTAAAACTGTTTTAAAACTGCACTTAAAAATGCACTAAAAACTGATTCAGAATTTGCTTAAAAACTGATATGAAAACAGCTTAGAGAATTGCTTGAAAATTGCTCAAAAACTTAACCAGAAAATTGATTGAATACTGCACTAAACACAGCTACAGAAAATGCTCAAAATCTATTTAAAAATTGACTGAAAAGTGTTCCAATATCTGCTCTGAAACTGTTCGAAAACTGTTTCAAAAACTGCTTTAAAAACTACTCGAAAACTTCTTCAATATTTGCTCTAAAAACTGCTTAAAAGCTGCTTGAAAACTGCCCGTAAAAATGCTCTGAAAACTACACAAGAAACTGCTTCAAAAACTGCTTAGAGGATTGCTTAAAAACTGTTCCAAACTTATCCGGATAATTTCTTGATAGCTGTCCTTAAGCAGCATAAAAATTGCTCGAAAACTAATCCTAAATTGCCGGAAACTGCTCCAAAAACTGCTCCCTAACCAGCTTATAAACTTTAATCAAAAACTAATTCAAAATTGCGAAAAAAATTGCCCGGAGACTGCTCCAAAACTGCTCTAAAACTTTACAAAAACTGCATTAAAACTGTTCGAAAACTGCTTCAAAATCTGCTTTGAAAACTACTCGAAAACTACTCAATATCTGCTATAAAATTGGATAAAAACTGCTCGAAAACTTCTCTTAAAAATACTCTAAAAACTGCATAAGAAATTGCTCGAAAACTGCTAAGAGAATAGCTTGAAAACTGCTCAAAAACTTATCCAGCGAATTGCTTAAAAACTGCTCCAAAAACATCTACAAAAATTGTTCAAAAACTAATCCAAAATTGCTCGAAAACTGCCTAAAAACGGCTTAGAAAATTGCTTGAAAACTGCTTAAAAACTTTCCCAAAGAACTGTTTGACAACTGCTCTGAAAACAACTTAAAGAATTGCATGAAAACTAATCCAAACTTACCCGGAAGCTGCTCCAAAATTTGCTCTAAAACTATTTAAGAACTGCTTCAAAAACTGGTTTAAAAACTACTCGGAAACTGCTTCAATATCTGCTCTAAAAACTGCTCGAAAACTGTTCTTAAATATGCTCAAAAAACTGAACAAGAAATTGCTCAAAAACTGCTTAGAGAAATGCTTGAAATCTGCTCCAAAACAGCTTAAAAAATTGCTCGAATTCTGCTCAAAAATTGACTGAAAACTGCTCCAAAATTTACTCTGAAACTGTACGACAACTGCTTCAGATACTGATTTGAAATGTACTCAAAAACTGATTCAATATCTGCTCTAAGACTGAGAAAGCTGCTCGAACAGCCCGTAAAAATGATCTAAAAACTGCATATGAAATCGCTCGAAAACTGCTTTAAAAATTGCAGAGATACTTGCTTGAAAACTGCTCGAAAACTTATCCAGAGAGTTGCTTGAAAACTGCTCTAAAAACAGCTAAAAAATTCTTCGAAATCTAATCACAAATTGCCCGGAAAATGCTCCTAAAACTGCTCTAAAACTGATCAAAAAGTACTCAAAACTGCTCGAAAAACTGCATGAAAATTGCTCAAAAACTGCTCTAAAACTGCAAAGGAAATTGCTCGAAAACTGTTTCAGAAACAGTTCAGAGAATGGCTTGAAAACTGCTCAAAACTTGTTCCGGAGAATTGCTTGAAAACTGCTCTCAAAACATCTTAAAAATTGTTCGAAATCTAACCTAAAATGACTCGGTAACTGCTCCAAAAACTGCTCAAAAACTGCTTCAAAAACTGCTTCAAAAACTGCTTAGAGAATTGCTTGAAAACTGCTCAAAACTGATTCAGAGATTTACTTAAAAACTGCTCTAAAAAAACTTAAAAATTGCTCGAAAACTACTCCAAAATTGCCGGAAACTGCTACCAAAATTGCTCTTCAAACTGCTTAAAAACTTTGCTCGATTTTTTTCAAAATTTCGAAAATTCAAAATTGCCTAGAAATTGCCCGGAATTTGCTACAAAAAAACTGTTCTGAAACAACAACTGCTCGAAAAATTCTTCAAAAATTTCTTTAAAAACAGCTTCAAAATCTGTTCTAAAAATTGCAAGAAACATCTGCTTAAAAAATTGCTTGATATCTACTCAAAAACTGATCCAGAGAATTTCTTGAGAACTGCTCTAGTAACTGCTTGAAAATTGCTCGAAAACTAATCCAACATTGCCCGAAAACTGCTCCAAAAACGGCTTCATTATCTGCTTTTAAAATTTCATAAAAAATTGTTAAAAAACTGCTCTAAAAACTGCATTAGATGTAGCTCGAAAACTGCTTCAAAAAGTGCTTAGATAATTTTTTTAAAAACTTCTCAAAAATTTATCGAATAAATTGCTTGAAAACTGCTCTAGAAACTAATCCAAAATTGCCCGAAAACTGCCCCAAAAACTGCTCTAAAATTGTACGAGAACTGCTAGAAAACTGTTTCAAAAACTGCTTCAATATCTGCTTTAAAAACATTATGAAAATAATCAAAAACTGCTCTAAAAACTACATGAGAAATTGCTCGAAAACTGCTTAGAAAATTGCTTGAAAACTGCTCAAAAATAGATCAAGAGAATTGCTTGAGAACTTTTCTGAAAACAGCTACAAAAATTGCTCGCAAACTAATCCAAAATTGCCTAAAAATTGCTGTTTATATTAGGAAAGTCTCTCTTCACGATAGCCCAATACCGCTCGATAGATCGCAAATCCGGATAATTAGGTAGATTTACCTGTTTCGGTACAACATGTACTCCATTCGCTTTACACCATCCCAAAACATCTTTGGCATAGTGACATGATACTAAAGCAAGCCAAAATAGCGATGAAGCGTCATGGCTTCGCAGGAATTTATTAACAATCGCTTCTTTAGGTATTCTTCACGATAAATTTCCTCGTTTACCGCTCCGACAGTGATGAAGATTTGGCTTGCTCGATCACAGCTGCATATTGCCTGCCAAACTGAATATTTTTTTATAAATTTGGCCTTTTTTAGGTACTGAAATGCTTCTTGACGCTGTTCCGTTACATAATAGCAAAAAAGATATTCCGGGAATATTCGCGATACATCTTACGAGCCTCGGTTTTGTCCACCACATTCTGTTTATCCTTACGGTTCGGTACAGTTTTCTCTTTGAACGACTTCATACCTTGCCGGTGCTTGGAAGTATGCACGAAAGTCGGAGACATTTTCATTTTTCTAGCCACAGTACGTACCGAAAGATCTGGTCTCATTTAGAATATTTGTTTCGCGTCCTTCTGGTGGTTCCTGAGATCGGTTTTTGTTTCGCTCCCTGTCTTAAATACTGAAACCATGCCAGGTTTAGGCAACAGAAACGAATAATATCATTAACTTAGCCCTAAATTTGAATTCCACAGCAACTCTGAGGTTGCTTGGGTTAAAAGTCGGTCGAA
The DNA here is from genome assembly GCF_030247185.1 of Malaya genurostris. Classification (NCBI taxonomy): domain Eukaryota; kingdom Metazoa; phylum Arthropoda; class Insecta; order Diptera; family Culicidae; genus Malaya; species Malaya genurostris. Next base: position 64,002,683 of record NC_080571.1, read on the forward strand.
CTTCGAAAGATGTTCGGTCTTACCCCCAGTGGGAGGCGCTTTTACCCGCACCGGTTGAAGCATTTCAATTTGAAACAAGTTTTTTTAAGCAAGTTGGTCGATAAAAAATGTCAAACCATTTTCCACGCCCTTGAAATATGTTGTTGAAATGAAACCGATATCTGATATTAAAAAATAAACACAAAAGCTTAGGATGACGGTCTTACTCCCACTTTCCCTACAATATGTTTACCTTTGATTTTCCAAATCAACCCTTTGCAGAATGGGGAAAAATGAACCAAAAACGCGACAACTTGTTTCGAGGAATGATACAGCTGTCCACAAAGCATTTATTTGGTGTAGAATGACCAGTAAAATCTTTTTATTTTTTGTTTCGATCATAGAGGTTTTTACCTTGATGTCATTAACCTTTTCGGGTTAGAAAAACCTCGGGTCATGTGCGGGGGTTGGGAATCGAACCCAGGTGGGCTTCGTGAAAGACATCGAAATCCCCCCCCCCCCCCCCTCAGTAAAATCTTTTCCACGTTTTTAGAAGGACCGCACGAAACGCTATCATGTTCATTTTACCCCAAGTTCACTTTTTCGTACTGGATTGTATTCAAGTTTAACTATATAACATAAAACCGAAGCGCTTGCAGAAGACCGGATTAAGTATTTCTGATGTAAAAAAATTACTGGGTTGTATGCGAGACATGACCGAACATAATGACATTAAATATGCAATTTCAAAACTCTCTCATCAACATATTTAAATTTGAAAAATAGGTAAATAATTGTGAAACACTAACGTTACTAATATATCTTCGTCAACTGCGCTCAAGAAGTATTTGTAACAATATTTTTTTGCAAACTTCGGCTTCCACTCGTAACTAAAGATTTCTGTTCAGGACCAGCGAAGTTGCAACCTAATCAAGAAATAATATAATTAAAACTTTGAAGGAAGTGTCGGGCTTAGAGTTACTTGCTGGGCAGCCGGCAACTGACAATCCAAAAAATTTTATGTAATTCAAGCACAATTCGAATTTCCGTGTTTAGCATTCAGACGTTCCTAACAGTCAACAGTTTCATTGGTGTTCAGTTTCAGTTTTCCTCAACTAACAGTTCGGCTGAAAAGTTCGTATCGTTTAATAGAAACACACATTTTTTTGCCAAAATTCGTTTTTATTATTCAACATAATTGCCATCAGAGGCGATACAGCGATTATAGCGATCTTCCAACTTTTCGATACCATTTTTGTAGTACGATTTGTCCTTTGCCTCAAAATAGGCCTCAGTTTCAGCGATTACCTCTTCATTGCTTCTAAATTTTTTACCAGCGAGCATTCTCTTGAGGTCTGAGAACAGGAAAAAGTCACTGGGGGTCAAATCTGGAGAATACGGTGGATGAGGGAGCAATTCGAAGCCCAATTCGTTCAATTTCAGCATGGTTTTTCGTTGTTGTTTTTGATCGATTGTGAGCTCACGCGGCACCCATTTTGCACAAAGCTTTCTCATATCCGAATATTCGTGAATAATATGTCCAACACGTTCCTTTGATATCTTTAGGGTGTCAGCTATCTCGATCAACTTCACTTTACGGTCATTGAAAATCACTTTGTGGATTTTTTTCACGTTTTCATCGGTAACAGCCTCTTTAGGACGTCCACTGCGTTCATCGTCTTCATTGCTCATATGACACTCATCAAGCCATTTTTTGGTATCGGCGGCACTTTTTTTCATCAAAAACTAGTGTTTCATCAACCCACGAAATTCCTTTTTTTCCATTTTTTTCACAATAACAAAAGTAGCTTCACTCAAAATGCAATATCTCACAAACTAATAATCAGACAGCTGTCAAATTTATACACGTATCTTTTGAAGGTTGGTACTAACTGAAAATGGTATGGATTTAATTCTAGTGACGCCCTCTCATAGAAACGATACGAACTTTTCAGCCGATCTGTTAATCCAACAATTACCCCCGGCTCACGTGCAATTTGTTTTTTGCTTGCCGACCGAGAGAAGTTAACATTGTGGTAACCCTAGCAACTCAATCGCTCACCGGAAGCGAATCGCTGTGCAGTGAATACACACACAAACGAACACATATTCGACGTACAGCGCCGCACTGCACACATGTTAGATGTGGCAAATCCATCAACAAATTACCGAGATACAAGCACTTCAAATTAGGTCCAAAAAATCAATCTGAATTGGCCTGCTAGTTCCGGTAGAATTAACAGCTGATACACTGGAACCTCAATTCACGCGCAGAGCCGAGGGTGCGTAAATTAAATTTCGCGTAAATTAAATAAAACATCGTGTTACTTCCAGTTTTTCGCGTAAAAAAACGGTTTTTCAAATTTTATTTGATTTTAGTGTAAATAACAATAACAATCCTACTACGTCCGATGCTTTAGCGCCTGAGGACCCTCTGTGTATGTTCTGAGACTATGGAAATGCTTAAAAGATGTTCCAATATCCAAGAACTACTTGGAGTATTGTCCTTAGGGACTACACTGTGTCACAGCAAGAACTACAGCGGCAAATGCCTGTTTTGTTTGTGGTTCATACTTTTAGAGCTACATAATGCTTACTCGTCTATTTATAGCTGCCTCAGGTAGGTTTCTAGTCGTCCAAGAACTTCAGTGAGAACAGATCTTAAGATCTACACGAACATTCAGCAGTTTATGGATAATTTTTCAATGCTGTACATAATCGTAGCGCTACAACTCCAGGTAGTTTTGGATGGGTATTGTCCTATTGTCCTATTGGTCGCATGCGGCATCTCGAATGTGGACCGAGAACGATAAGGTCGTTAATGCACTTTGTTACACTGGTAGATCTTAAGACCTGAATTTCAGGTAGTTTTTGGATGGGACATCGGTTACGTTGGTAGACCTTAAGGCATTTTCCGAGGAGGTTTTGGATGTTCTTCTACAGATGTTCATATCACAGTATGACATTTTTCTGTGAATAGTACTACGAGTACATACCGCACTTAGATGCTCATGATTAATTTTACATTTAACAATATTCAATTCCCTGCATCATGTCAGATTTTTTTGTATATGTATATAAATTGAGATTTCCTTTATTATGCAAAAACCTTTTTTCACGCGATCATCGCGTAAATTAAATATAAAATTGCGTTATTTCAAATAAAACGCGTAAAAAAAGTTGCGTAAATTAGACTCGCGTAAATTGAGGTTTTAGTGTAATACATTCAACATACTGAAGCGAACACGACGACGCGCCACAAAAACCAAGCATCCAGCGAGCTGCTCCGTTAGCTTTTGACTGCCGATTGAAGTTAAAAATGTAACATGGCATATATTTATAGATTCCAGTTCATGCGATGCAGAAGAGAACGATGCAGACCAAAGATCGAAACCGGCGGCCGTGAACGAAAAATCAACAAGATGACATCATTTGCTCTTCTGTGATTGGTTAATGAAAACATAGATCGATTGTAATCAATTTTTTCAATAGTATGCTATATTGAAAAGACGTTGCCATATATGTTTAAGTTGAAAGTTTCCGAATCGATTGATTGTTAAATTATATCAATCAATCAACAAATGGTTGAGTAATTAACGTTCAAAATTATGACAAGAGAAGGTTACGCAGCTTTTTTGAAACTTTTAATTGACACCCGGCTCCGCATAGTGAAGAGTAAGGTATTTTTAATTCCAAAAATCGACCACAAATTTGATAAATACATGGGATATTTCAAAAGATGACATAAAAGCTTTCAATAGCTGGATGATATATAAGATACTGAAGTGAACACGGTGTGCCACAGACAGCAGGAACTCGCACCAATGCAAAAACGACAATCCATCTAGCGAACGCATATACAATCCAGTCATCACCTCACTGGGCGAGCTATTTGTTTCATTCATATGCAAGCATCAACTAAACAAAGAAATGTTATGCGGAATATAATAATAGATTCCTCTTTATACTACGCACAACGATACGGTGTTTTTATGCATGACGCAAAGCCTCCCATGCCTGACAAGAGAATGACATCATTTTGAATAGCTGGGATTGGTGGATCAAAACATTTTAATTGACACCCGGCCCCGTATAGTAAGGAGTAAAGCATTTTTAATGCCAAAAATATAACAAATCGTTTGCATATGTCTTTAATGACATCAGAAAACTCGTTGAACCGTTTTACCTAATTTTTTACTAGTTATAATATGCAGTCAAAATAAATCTACAATCCAGAAGCAGATCCGATACGATCTATCGTTGTTTTATATTGTATCGTTATTGTTGGATATTAAACTGAACCGTCAATCGCTACTTAGTGACCAGCATCTGGAGCACACCTCGATTTGAACGTATCAACTGGAATCTGTTGTTCATTTGTTTATACACGGAACGACCGAAATTAGCTCTGCGCCTAATTCGTATTACTGTTTTTGAATTAGTTGATTTTAACAACAAAATTTCCAAAATAACTATAAAATTAGTTAAAATTGAGAATTTACTTTGCTGAAAAAACTCTTAGTTTTAGAGAATGTGTTTAGTTGGTGAATATCCTGGACTCAAACCAGCAATATTTCAATCCAACACGAAATTCTCATTGACAACTAATTTTGTTATTAAAATCAGAAAATTTGTTTCTATTTATCTATCACCATCATTACTGAAGGACAGCACAAAAAACCAAAACTGAAATGGGTATTATTAACAAGTTTATTAGCCAAAAACTCATGAGAAGTGTCAAAGCAAAACAATCCATTAAAAAGCTAAAAAGGACAGTCTTATAGAAACTGCTTGAACATTGTTTTGATGTTTTTCGCATGTGTTCGATATATCTTTATTTAAATTTCTAAATCGATATGTAAAAATGTCGTAAACTGTTAGTGGAAATCGTATTTATTCAGAATTTTTGCGCACTTGAAGCGATTGTGCGTAATAATGTTTTTACGCGGAACAGTGAAGTGAATTTCGAATGTTTCACTCTAATTGTGATGAAGTTTTTTTGTATCTTCAAACCTTCCGAGCTGCGCCGTCCGGTGTACTATTTGTATTCGGTTTTTGTTTTCCGAGTGCTCAAAGTTTTCAGTGAGAATGAAGAAACAGTGATTTAGAAGAAAAAAAATTCAAAAACATGTTTACGTTTCGTTTATGTCTTTTTCTCCAACACAACATCGTATTTATACCTGCCAATATAAAAAAGACAACCGCGTCTGAATTTTTTTCGGCAGTAGTGTGCCATCTAGTGGCTAGTAGTCATTAAGGTGTTACCGTTTCGGTGACAGGGCGCCATATAGCTGCAGATTGCAGAAGCCAATTCAACCATTCATATTGGTTGAAAACACCATTATATTTCTTTAATTCAACTAAAAAATTAGTTCACTGGATATGAAGTGTGCCTTAGCTAAGAAATGACAGTACGTTTAATTTGTGAATTCAACTAAAAAAAATAGTCATTTCAACAAATATTTTATTATTATTAAGGGAATGAGAATAAAAAATCTAAATCAGCAAAAGTAAGATATTTTTAGTTGTCTCAAAAAATAACTAACTAAAATCAGCAAATCAACTAAATTTTTCGCGAAAATGCTGATTTCGGTCGTTCCGTGTATCAATTGTGCGAGCGATATCACCAGCTTCCCCTTGCCGTGTGCGTAACACCAGCGAATTTGAGCAAAGCAAGTAACAGATCGGCTGAAAAGTTCGTATCGTTTCTATAAGAGGGCGCCACTAGAATTAAATCCATACCATTTTCAGTTAGTACCAACCTTCAAAAGATACGTGTATAAATTTGACAGCTGTCTGATTATTAGTTTGTGAGATATTGCATTTTGAGTGAAGCTACTTTTGTTATTGTGAAAAAATGGAAAAAAAGGAATTTCGTGGGTTGATGAAACACTACTTTTTGATCCAGACTCTGCATCGGGCGAAGCAACAATTCGTAAGTGGTTTGCAAAATTTCGTACTGGTCATATGAGCACCGAAGACGATGAACGCATTGGACGTCCAAAAGAGGCTGTTACCGATGAAAACGTGAAAAAAATCCACAAAATGATTTTCAATGACCGTAAAGTGAAGTTGATCGAGATAGCTGACACCCTAAAGATATCAAAAGAACGTGTTGGACATATTATTCACGAATATTTGGATATGAGAAAGCTTTGTGCAAAATGGGTGCCGCGTGAGCTCACAATCGATCAAAAACAACAACGAATTGATGATTCTGAGCAGTGTTTGGAGCTGTTATATCGAAATAAAACCGATTTTTTTCGTCGATATATAACAATGGACGAAACATGGCTCCATCACTTCACTCCGGAGTCCAATCGACAGTCAGCTGAGTGGACTGCACGCGATGAACCGAACCCAAAGCGTGGAAAGACTCAACAATCGGCCGGTAAGGTTATGGCGTCTGTATTTTGGGATTCGCATGGTATAATTTTTATCGACTACCTTGAAAAGGGAAAAACCATCAACAGTGACTATTATATAGCGTTATTAGAGCGTTTGAAGGACGAAATTTAAAAAAAAACGGCCTCATTTGAAGAAGAAAAAAGTTTTGTTTCATCAAGACAGTGCACCGTGTCACAAGTCGATGAAAACCATGCTGAAATTGAACGAATTGGGCTTCGAATTTCTCCCTCATCCACCGTATTCTCCAGATTTGGCCCCCAGTGACTTTTTCCTGTTCTCAGACCTCAAGAGAATGCTCGCTGGTAAAAAATTTAGAAGCAATGAAGAGGTAATCGCTGAAACTGAGGCCTATTTTGAGGCAAAGGACAAATCGTACTACAAAAATGGTATCGAAAAGTTGGAAGATCGCTATAATCGCTGTATCGCCTCTGATGACAATTATGTTGAATAATAAAAACGAAATTTGGCAAAAAAATGTGTGTTTCTATTAAACGATACGAACTTTTCAGCCGAACTGTTATGGGGAAAAAACAATGCGGAGAATGCCACTTGCCAATAAACGAATTGGAGCCAGTACGATGAGGTTTTTGCGATTCGTATTTCTATATCAGCCTGCAGTGCTGTGGATTCAATAACCGCACAAATCGTGATCTTTTCTCGCAAGGAAAGGCTATATTTGATTGTTTCAAATGTAAGGAAGCACTTGATGGTAGAAGTGTATTCTCCTACATCAAGGACCTAATGGCATCAAAGCAACCCCAACCTACACAACTGATTGATCTATCTGCTCAAGTTAATTAACTTTTCAACTTGATTGAGACACTCAGCAAGCAAGTTGAAAATATTGCATCTGATCGTCCGGATGGCCTAAATTAGGTGTGAAACGGCGACGTGGAAACAATGGGCAAACTGTTCAAGCTACTGCCGAACGTGGAACGAAGTCTATTGATTTAAGTGACTTATCTGTTCCTTTTATCGTCAGCCCTCCGTCACCACAGAAATTTTGACTTTATTTGTCAGGATTTCAACCTTTAGTAAGTGTTGCGGATGTTAAAAAAATCGTTTCACGCTCTATGAATGTGACCGATGATATTGATGTTGTACGGTTAGTTCCAAAGGAGGCAGATGTTTCAAAAATGACATTTATTTCATTTAAAATCGGACTCGATCCTGGTCTGAAGAGTCAATCATTAGATGCTTCAACATGGACTTTTGTTCAGAGAGTTTGTTGAAAATTCTGTAAAACGTTCTCAAGGAAAAGGTGCGCCTACCGTCCCTTTAGACAGTGGCACTCCTCAACCTTCGTTGACGCAACCTCGGATCCGGGACACCCAGTAATAAGCACTAAGGAAGTCTCCCTACCACTCCACCCAGTCGTGCTGGAGCTATGCTATGGGTTTTAGTTGAGCTTCCGCCGATTTCGTTGAGCATCGGAGTAATTTATCTACCTCCTGACCGAAGAATCGACTCAGTGAGTATAAATGAGCATATAGATTCGTTGAGCGCGATATCCTCTCGATTGAGCCCACGCACTCCTGCTTTACTGTTCGAGGACTATAATCAACCTGGTTTACGTTGGTGCTTTCATGAGGGAGGACTACCTTTCGTTGATCTACTGCTTTCATATATTCCCACTGCCTGCTCCGCTCTTCTCGATGGCTTCAACCTGAACGGGTTCACTCAAATTAATACGATGGCGAACAGAAACGAGCGCTTGTTAGATCTTATCCTCGCAAATGACATCGCTTTACTGGTCAGTACCGTCACTTTACCTATCGTACCACTGATTGATCTCGACCTCGACCATCTCGCTCTTGCTGTTGAGTTTAAGATGCCCATTCCAAATGAGTATGACGAACCGTCTATTTCGTTTCGCCGAGCAGACTACACTGAACTGAATGACATGCTTTCAGCTATTAGCTGGCAATTTATTGAAACTCTTAAACGGACGCGATCGTCAGCTCTTCGAAAATTTTGTAGTTTCCGATCTTCGTATTTCAAACAACAACTAAAAATCGCTACCAGTCAATACCGCCGTTACAATATGTTCCTATATCGACGCTATATAAGACGTACTGGACTCAATCTCCGTCGAAACCCTAAACCTTTTTGGTCTTTTGTGAATTCAAAAAGAAGAGAGACTCGATGTTTTTTGGAAATCAAACAGCCTGAAACGAGAAGGAAAAGTGTGATTTATTTGCGCATCACTTCAAGGATGCATTTCATGACAATTCTGCAACACAGATTCAAATTTACGAGGCAACTGCTGGTGTACCACGTGATATATTTAATTTCCATATTCCTCTTATAACTGAGCAAATGGTCAAGACAGCAATTCGAAAATTAAAGCTGTCGTTCGCTACTGGTCCTGATGGTATTCCTTCATCTGTGTTGGAGCGTTGCGCAGGAGCACTCATTTATCCAATATCGAAATTATTTAATCGTGACATTTCCAACTATCGCGGTATTACGTCTTTGTGTGCATGTTCGAAGCTATTTGAAATTATCGTAAACGATATTTTGTTTGCCAGTAGCAGAACCTACATAGATAATGAACAGCACGGGTTTTCCCGAAACGATCGGTTACATCGAATCTTATGATATTCACCTCAAAATGCGTGCAGACCATGGACTCTGGATGGCAAATCGAAGCAGCGTATGTGGATCTTAAAGCGGCATTTGATCGAGTAGATTACAAAATACTTCTGACCAAACTTCAACTACTGGGTGTCTCAACGATGAGCGTAGAGTAGTTTAGATCGTATCTGACAAACCGTTCTGTACAGGTTAAAATCGGTTCTTCAACATCTGAAGTTTTCTCGAATTTTTCTGGAGTTCCGCAAGGCAGCAATCTTGGTCCGTTGCTGTTTTCGCTTTTCATGAACGATGTTTCACAGCTGTTACCACCGGAATCCAGATTATTTTATGCAGACGATGCAAAAATTATGAAGACGCGCCCTTCTCAAACAAACCATCAGGCGGGTTCAAGCATGTATAGCGATATGCTTCATCCATGCACTGGATATTATGGTTGGAAGAGCATCTTTTATTCCCACGGAATACGGGTAAGTGACTCTATTTACGTATCCGTCCAACCCTTTTGTTCGCTTTTCGGTAACAGCTATAGTAAGAAGGTGAATGGATGAGTCATATCGGGGCTACTGTAAGCCTACCCGCATCCACTGGCAAGTCCTTGAACTGATGGTGGCTTCACTTCACATCACATCACATCACACATCACGATGCAAAAATTATGAAGGTTATCAAGCGTCTCGCGGACTGTCTTGTACTACGACATATGATACAAAAGTTCGTAGATTGGTGTTCAAAAAATTGTTTGTGCTTGAGTATCGAGAAATGCTGCGCCATATCTTTCTATCGGAAAACTGATCCTATCTTGTATGGCTATGAAATCTCAGAAAGGTCCATGACACGAGTAGAATGTATAAAGGATCTTGGTGTCACTCTAGATCGTGAAATTACCTTCAGACTGCACTATGACGATATGTTGGCCAAAGCAAACCGTCACCTTGGTTTCATCTTCAAGGTAGCCGAAGAGTTTCGAGACCCACTTCGTTTAAGATCATTGTACTGTTCACTTGTACGTTCAAAACTAGAGTCAAACGCTGTGATTTGGTGCCCCTACCATGCTTACTGGATCGCTAGGATTGAGACTGTTCAACATAAATTTGTGAGGTACGCTCTGCGCCTGTTACCATCATACGAAGATCGCTGCCGTTTGTTGAATCTCGAGCCATTGGAGGTACGACGCATAACTGCTCAAGCAACTTTCGCTGCCGAACTACTTTTGGGCGACACAGATAGTCCAACGTTACTCATGCGTCTAAACCTCTACGCACCTGAAAGATCACTTCGCCAGCGGAACATCCTGTCTCTTGAACCACGAAATAGAATGTATGGACAACATGAGCCTTTTCGGACAGTTTGTATGCGGTTCAACGAATTCTCTCAACTATTCGATTTTAATGTGTCGTCAACCGTGTTTCATAAACGTTTACTTGACAATTTCCACATAGTGAATAGCGATAGTTAGGTTTAGTTTTTAAATTTTAATTGTTTGTTTTTATTCATTAAGACAACATATGTCAGATGAAATTATACAAATATACAAATATACAAATATCAATATTGGTCAACATTTCGTATATAATTTCAGCAATCCAAGTACATACAATTGAACTGGCAGTACTAGCTCGTTTTACCCGTTTCACCTAAATTTATTTCATAAATTGTATCATTGGTTGAACTGTCTTTCACCCACCGGAAGGAGGCTGATGGCGGGTAATTATAATCGATTGCTATTACGTAGAAAGCCCTAAAATATAATAACATGATTCGTGTGGTCATTAAATCAATTTGTAATCTAAAACGAAACACATTCAATTGTCTTTCCTCGCAAGCTCAGAGCTACTTTCCCTCAACAAAACAAAACAACAATAAAATGATCAAATTAAATGGTTTGCAATTGACATGGTCTGAACAAATCGAATATTTGAGCTTAAGGTATAATCTAAAGCTTACTTTCAAGGGTCACTTGGAGGCGTTCCAGGGAAAGTTTAATTTATATATAATATCGTCTTTCGAACAGGAATTCTAGGCTCGCTCTACAAAGGGCTAAAAAGGCTTCCGGTTAGAGAAAAGAGGTCCATACTTTTCGATTAATCTAGGTTATATAGAATTGATTTTATATTATTGCATTACACTTCATCGAACGGAGCATTTTTTGTAATTTGTGTGAACATTTTTTTAAGTTTTTCAGATCCTGTCATCATGTCATAAACTCCATTGAACCGATTTATCCAGAATTCAATCAATTAATTCAACTTTAAAGGTGTTGTTTTCAATTGCTAAAGCTAGTCTGTAAACAAGGAATTGTGGAAAAATAACAGTTTATCGTGAAAGGTAATATTTTTTTCTGGAACAAAACAATATTCGATTGTTCTACACTAAGTTAAATATTGACATATTTTTTCTGTGTCGATCGTTCGAAATCTATTTCTATGCCATTGAAACTACGAAAACATTGATTGATCAATCGAGTTCAGGATCAGAAAATTTAAATTTCAATATAAAATGATTCTGTTTTGGTATCACAAACAATGCATAAAATTCTCCCGAAAATATTCTATCAAAGGCTGCCAAAGAAAATATATTGTGCAACGATTTAAAGTTTCGTAGAATTTCCGGGCCAATCCAGCAAATTGCTGTTGTTGCCGAGTGGAATAAAACACATTTAATATTAAAATACCGACAAATAAAAACATCCACTCCGTCGAAGAGCGCAATATGGGTTACCGCCAGTACAATATTGAAAACATTTAAATTCATCCATACTCCCAGCCGCGCCTGACTAGCGCTTAAACAACAAGCTACGGCCCCATGTGCGTGTGGATTGTGTTCACGTCAAACATGTTTCGCGAGCTGGAAAACTTTTTTGCATCCCGTCGCACATCGGTGCTTCCAATCACTCTCGACGGACTAATATTTCACAAGTATTCATGATTTTTCTTTTTGTCGAGCTTACCCCCCCCCCCCCTCCCCCCATCCCCAGCCTGCTTTGAAAAACGGGAGCCAGGACACCGGCATCAGCTATCCCCGGTATGGCAGCATAACATCGAAAACACACTTTTATTAGGATTGGATTTTCCGCCGACTGCTGACTGGCATGGACATCCTCGTTCCCCACACGTGACACACTGGAAAAGAACGTCAGCCGCGCGCACTATTCAATTTCGGCCTGCGTTCTCTATTTTCGCTATACACCTCCGACACAAAAGAAACCCGGAGAATGCTTTCGGTTTGGCCCGGAACCGACGATAGGAACCGTAAAGGTGATCATGGTGTGGCCGCCGATGATGGTAGCTGATCGGACCATCGGTTTGTTGTGTGCCGAAGTCTTTTATTATTCGGTGCAAAAATGAGCGGGCGAATTGAAGTGCATTATTGAATCATGAGTCGAAACAATCAGCGCGCTGACGGCATTTTTTCCCTCGTAATAGTTTTTCACTGTTTTTGCTATGTTTTTTTTTTTATTTTGTTCCACTCAGTTCCGCTAGTTCGGGTTTTCTTTGGCCCGCGGGGGTAACACCGGGAAGAAAAGGAAATGTTGACATTATATCTATGTATTTGCGAACCCACCCGATGGCAGATGTTCGTATGTTTCCGAAAACTGTAACTTCATGCATCTTGTTCGAACCGTCCGAAAGAGACAACACGTTCAACGTAATTGTATTTATTTATTTGATTTATTTTTTTACTCGTCGAGCAGCTGTGAACTACATTTGATATTAGGGCAATTTCGATAGTAAATTTTGAAACAAATATGTAGCGAGTGAGTCTGCAAGTTTTCAATTTTATCCTTCATATCTTAGCTAGTTATATATTATTCGCACATGTCTCACTGTGTACCTGGAAGAAGGACGTCATATTCAATACTCAATCAAAATTAATCTAGTATGAAAAACGATCAAAAAACGTTCAATACCCGTTGGCATCAGAATTCGGTTCCACAACTTTTAAGAAAAAATTGTACAGTAATAACAATAATATACAATAAATGTACTGTGAGTACACATTAATTCGGTTCGTTTTTTGAAGTCAAAAATACATTTATTTCAAACAAAAAAATTAACGATTAATCAAAGTATGTTTCGTCTTCTGAAGTGATCCAAGTTCGAAGCCAATTTTCAATTTCTACGATATAACAAATCGGAGCAACCAGTAATCAGAAGGAACAATGACAGGAGAATACGGCGGATGTGGCAAAATGTCCGACTTTGGCGTTTCCATATATTGTGAGCCTAATAGGTTTATTAAATTTAGAAAGAAAATTGTGGGAATATCGAGAGACATTCAAAAGGGAGAGTCGCTTAACACAAACTATATTGTTCTTCTAAAAAACACGTGATATACTGTGGGTCTAAGTGTGACCCATGAAACAGCTACTTGTCAAAACTGTTCCCATTGTGTGCCGCAACTGTGCAACTGTCTGAAAACAAAAGTGCCAATATTGATAAATGCACCAACGCATTGTGTTCATGTGTGATTGGCACATTGTTCTAATCGTCCTCTCCTTGGAGACAATGCATTTTTGAAAAAATGCAGTGGATTAACTCCCACATGCTACAAGGTAGAAGGAGAGATCTTTTTCCAAAAATATACGAAATAAAATTCAGCACCAAATTCTGAAAGAGAAGCCTAAAAACCTTTTTTTAATTCATCTAGTGGTGTAATGATGTCTTTCTCATATTACCTATATTTTCGGAAACATCACTAGAAGATTCTGTAATTTTTTTTCAAACTTGAATAAAATCAAAAACTTTCGTTGGTACAAACTACCTTTACCTTTTCATTCTGGAAACAGTTATGTCAAGTTAATATAGATTCAAATGTGGCAAGCCTGCACGTTATACACCGGAACCTCCATTTACGAATTAAACGGGGGTTCGTAAAAAGAGGTAGTTCGTAAAAAAAGTTTACGTTATTTGGAATATACTTCGTAAAAAAAGTTTTGTGTGATTAATATGGAAACCGCGCATCATATGATTATTTTCGGAACGGATGTGAAGAGTAAGTGCAAGAAAATGATGTTTGGGCTCGTTTCAAAATCCAAGATGGTGGCTTCCGGTTTATTGAGATTGCCTAAAACCCCTAACAATATGGGTATCTTCGGAACGGAATTGATGAGTAGATGTCAGAAAATAATGTTTGAGGTGGTTCTGAAATCCAAGATGGCGGCTTCGGGTTTCTTGATATTTCTTGAAAACCCATACAATATGGGTATTTTCGGAACGGGATTTATGATTAGATGTCAGGAAACGATGTTTGAGGTGGTTCTTAAATCAAAGATGGTAAATGATATTTGAGGTGATTTTGAAATGCAAAACAGTAACTTCCGGTTTATTAGTATCTTTTGAATGTTTTTGCTATTTTCCTTGAACTTGGTATTCCTTTAAAACACTATACCGGAAGTCACCTTATTGAATTTTGAAACGAGCTCAAACATCGTTTATTGGTATTCAATATGTTTCGGAAATTTCTTTGTTTTAAGGGTTTATAAGGCGTATCGATGAATCGGAGGA